>NC_064633.1:603084249-604329249 GCF_023864275.1 Schistocerca cancellata | reverse complement strand
ACACTCCGCTGCAGAGTGAAAATCTAATTCTGGAAGCGGTGATTACATAATGTGATTGGACTGTGCATATATGTGCAGGATACGAAGTAGATGCAATTTCTTGGTGGGTGTTACAATAGTGTGACTGATTCATCCTGTGACCTTCTTACTTAATTCGCGTAATATAACCCGTCCGTACAAGCCCGCTTAGGCACAGCAGACCTCCACAGATTTTTGACCAAATAACGTAAACAAGCATCACATCTGGCATCTGAAATAGTCCCAGGCCTTCTGGGTAAAAAGCACTCCGTCTTCAGGCCACAAGTGGGCCATCGGGACCATCCGACCGCCGTGTCATCCTCATTTGAGGATGCGGATAGGAGGGCCGTGTGGTCAGCACACCGCTCTCCCTGTCGTTACGATGATTTTCTTTGACCGGAGCCGCTACTATTCGGTCGAGTAGCTCCTCAATTGGCATCACGAGGCTGAGTGCACCCCGAAAAATGCCGACAGCGCATGGCGGCCTGGATGGTCACCCGTCCAAGTGCCGGCCACACCCGACAGTGCTTAACTTCGGTGATCTCACGGGAACACTGCGGCAACGCCGTTGTCCCCTTCTGGGTATGGTGGCATACAAATTCTGAGTGGCGTCCAGTAACCAATTATACAATTCTCTGACAAATATACTTTCTTCAGAGACACAGGAGAAGCGTATATGACCCCAACTTAGCGTAAAGGTCCTTCAAATCCATTAATTTGTGAGGCCAGGAAAAAGCGACATTTCATCCTGATGTTCATCAAACATTTTCCTCAATGGAGGCATTATCACTCACCTCAGAAGATGTAGTCACCTACCATATAGGCCCAGCGAGGCGCTTCAGTCTGGAACCGCGTGACTGTTACGGTCGCAGGTTCGAATCCTGCCTCCGGCATGGATGTGTGTGATGTCCTTAGGTTAGTTAGGTTTAAGTAGTTCTAAGTTCTGGGGGACTGATGACCTCAGTCATAGTACTCAGAGCCATTTCAACCATTTTCAACCTACCATATAGCAGTCTGTCGTTCCCCACAGGGTGCAATATCTTGAAAAGACTGAAAAGAGGTCGCCAAGTCAAAAGTAAAAGCCCACATGGAAATTATGACATCTCCGACAATGTACTGAAAGCTTGTTCCCAGCAGATAAGTAGGATTCGCAGCCACATATGTAATAGCTCACTGAAAGGGGGACTTTTCCTCATAGACTGAAATATGCTGTTGTTAAACCACTGCATAATAAGGGAGATGGGTCTGATGCCAACAACTACTGCCCAGTCCCACTTCTGACACCTTTGTCCGCAATCCTTGAAAAAGTAATCTATACAAGAGTAGCACCAGATATTTTTAAGGGTAAAGTACTAACGAAATGCCAGTCTGGTTTACACAAAAGCTTTTCAACGGAACATGCTTTATACGCTTTCACTAATCATACATTAAATGCAATGATTAACTGAACATCACCAATTGGGATTTTCAGTGATCTCTCAAAGGCTTTTGATTGGGTAAATCAAGAAATTCTTCTAGATAAGCTTAAGTATTGTGGCATGAGTGGGGCACTGCACAAACGGTTTAATTCATATTTAACTGCAAGAGTACAGAAAGTTGAAATAAACAGTTCACATAATGCGCCAAAGTAATCAGATTCCTCAAACTGGGGAAGCATCAAGAATGGGATCCCACGAGGTTCAATACTGGGTCCCTTATTGTTCTTAATACATATTAATGACTTCCGCACTCCATATTCACGAAGATGCGAAGCCAGTTCTATTTGCTGATGATACAACTATAGCAATCACACCAAACAAACAAGAATTACCTGAGAAAATTGTAAATAATGTCTTTCAGAAAATTATTAAGTGGTTCTTTGCAAATGGACTAACGTTCAAGTTTGAAAAAAACACAGTATATACGGTTCCGTGCAGTACATGGCACACCATTAATAAATGTAGAGTTTGAACAAAAGTGCGTAGCTAAGAAAGAATATTCAATTCTTTTGGGTGTGTACATTGACGAGAGATTGAACTGGAAGAAACACACTGATGATTTGCTGAAACGTTTGAGTTCAGCTACTTATGTTATTAGGGTTACTGAAAATTTGGTGATAAACATGTAAGTAAATTAGTTTACTATGCCTATTTTCATTAACTGCTTCCACATGGCATAATATTTTGGGGTAATTCATATTTAAAGAAACAAGTATTCATAGTACAAAAACATGTGATCACAGTAATAAGTGAAGCCCAGCCAAGATCACCTCGCAGACACTTATTTAAGGAATTAGGGATATTCACAGTAGCTTCGCTATATATATGTTTAATAACCCCCCTTCAAATGGTTCAAATGGCTCTGAGCACTATGGGACTTAACTTCCGCGGTCATTAGTCCCCTAGAACTTAGAACTACTTAAATCTAACTTTCACACACATCCATGCCCGAGGCAGGATTCTAACCTACGACCGTAGCGGTCGCGCGGTTCCAGATTGTAGCGCCTAGAACCGCTCGGCCACCGCGCCCCTCCCCCCCTATTTCCCCCAATTCAAAATCAATAGCAATGGGTATAGCTTCAACACTAGGACGAGGACTGATCTTCACTACTTTGGGTTAATTCTAACTTTGAAGCGGGTGAACTATGCTGCCACATTAATCTTTGGTCACTTACAAAACAGTTATTGGAAGACGGCGAGATGGGAGTCTTGCGCATGCGCTGCGTGCCGCCACACGACAACTGCCTGTCGCGGCGCGTGCGCTGCAGTAAACTATTTCCCCCGCTGCAGCTGTCCCCACACGTACTTCCGTAAACCGCCTGCGAGAACGCACTATGACGCTACACGGCCAAGATGGACGTCTGAGGACGAAGCGTACCAAATACGAATTTCCGTTATCGCTCCTCTGAGTAAACCCGATTAAATGTTGCAGCTGCAAGCTCATCACGTGGTTCTTTCACATCTTTTTTTGTGATACCGAGATGCTGTCTACACAGCGTTTACACGACGTGAGTGCGTAAAACAAAGGTTGCATCAAAATCACAGCAAACCCCTGTTATCGAATAGGTCTCTCTTCCAATCATATGGAGTCCAGAGTTGACTCTACAGTCCGATGCGACAGGTACACAGTTTTCCATAGTGACGACAGGTGGTCCCGGGTGGAGCAGCTCCTGTCCTATCCTATCCTATCCTTCCATTTAGTTTCAGCATTTTCTTTTCTTTTCTAAGCTTCCTCTTTTCAACCGGTCTTTGTCGGCTCTTTTTTAAAAAACAGTGCCCCGCGATGGATTAGTGAACTACAAGATGAACGGTGGAGAGCTGACGTGTTTCATTCGTTAAAATTAATGTGACACATCTTCATGTTAGCCTTAAATCACATCATATGGCCTCTCACACATCGTTTCCCCACTGTCAACTCAGAGTAAAACACTTGTCCGGAAATGCGATTGCTGGACATGCGGAGCACATATCCTGGCAAACGCAAATGGCGTCTTAAAATCGTCGCGTCCAGAACCACGCGGCTGCTACGGTCGCAGGTTCGAATCCTGCCTCGAGCGTGGATGTGTGTGACGTCCTTAGGTTAGTAAAGTTGAAGTAGTTCTCAGGGGACTGATGACCTCACATGTTAAGTCCCATGGTGCTTAGAGCCATTTGAACCATTTGAAAATTGTCGCTTCTACACTGATGTATGCGCCCCTTCAACGATGCTGACTTTCGTGCGTCTCTGTTGCCACGTTATATGAAGAATCCTCCTCAGTGAACGCTGGCGATGTTGTTACAACTTTTTAAGGTGCCGTCTTTTAACACGTCCAAGCTTCGGATCCATAAAGCAGGGTGGGAATTGCAGGCAATTTGTATACGTGGATCTGTCGCAGCATTGACATCGCGGTTGTCAAATAGTCGAGATGTTAGTATGGCAAACGATACACCAGCACGTTTAATTCTTTACTGCATTTCCGACTGTATATTTGCACTTGATGAGAGGATACTGCAAGGTACGGAAAGGTGTTAACTTTTTGAACACTCAGTCCGTCGACGGTGACACTGATATTTCTTTATCATTTCCAATGCGCTGCTTGGTGAAGGACCTGTGTTTTACTGCTATTCAGTATGAGATCTTTTTTATGCTGTGGAGAAGGCATTCGGGATTAACACCAGTTGTTGTTTGGACTGAGATAAAACGGCATTATCATCAGCATACCGTATCTCAACTAATGCTGCAGAAAATGTTAAAGAGTCCTCGCTTTTGGACGGCTCGGAATAAACAGTTTTCCATCCATCCTGTAAGTTAACTGTATTCCTGGAGGAAGATCGTGTTTGAGTAGCTGTACGACAGCAGCAACATACAATGAAAATAAATTGGGTCCGATCACACATCCTTGCTCACCGCCAGTACGAACCGGCTTTCATCAGAAAACACAACATACCTCCACTAGCCCTCGCTTGAAACCACTGAAGTAGCAGATGGCGGTGGTTTGGGGTCAGTGGGATGCACGCTACAGCGCATCTGACTCGGAGCTGTCCTTGGAGTAACTGGTTTGTAACAGTTCGTTGCTCAAGTCGGCGTTCTAACTCATCGGAAAGGTGTTTCATTGGGTTCAGATCGGGACTCTGCATCAGGCCAGTCCATTTGAAGGGTGTTGTTGTCCACAGGCTACTGCCTCACAGAAGCCGCCTTATAGCGGAGTGAGTAGTAGTGCTGGTATAGACAGTCATCGTCTCCGATCTGTTCCTCCACTGTATACACTATAAAAGACTGGAAAATACGTTCGTATCCCTCCTTATTTAGCGTTTTCTTACATGCAATGAAGGGACCACACTTTCACCACGAAAACCACTCCCATGACAACTTCTCCGTACTTGACTGTCGGCGCTACACACCACAGCAGGTAACATTCCCCAGGCATTCGCCAAACCCAAACCCTTCCATCGTCTTGCCACAGGGTCAAACCAGCCATCCACCAACCAGTAACGTATCTTTCTTACACAAGTGATTTTGAGTATTTTCGACCGTGACTGTCTCAAGAAATATGTAAAGGTTTTTTTAAATTACCGATACCAGTCATAAACTTTGTCGACTATTGTATTACTTATTTATTTAGCGACGTGCTTCGAGGGAATACCTCATCTTCAGGATAAATGGGATTACAGAAACAATAAGGTCATACTGATGTTACATAGTCTTTTCGTAAATGCTGTGGTTAGCCTGTGAAAGAAGAGAAAACTGAGTAAGAGGCGATGCCACTTTGGAAGCTGGAGTGACGTTTGCATGAAAATGTTTTGTAACAGTCATTCACTTTGTCTTCTGGCGTGGCAGTCTCGTTATGGTGCGCTGAGGTGTTTGCATTTCCGTGGCTCTCCTGGCTTTCTTGGTCACTGTTCACAAATTTTCACTAACGTAACAGTGACTTGGAAAGACGACCACAAAAACAAATCTGTAGAGCAGATCGTGTTTCCAAGTCACTGTTACGTTAGTGAAAATTTGTGAACAGTGACCAAGAAAGCCAGGAGAGCCACGGAAGTGGAAACACCTCAGCGCACCATAACGAGACTGCTACGCTAGAAGAACAAAGTGGGTGACCGTTACAAAACATTTTCATGCAAACGTCAGTCCAGCTTCCAAAGTGGCATCGCCTCTTACTAAGTTTCCTCTTCTTCCAGAGGATAACCACAGCATTTACGAAAAGACTATGTAACATCAGTATGACCTTATTGTAAAATAGTTTTTGTAATGCCACATAGCCTGAAGATGAGGTATTCCCTCGAAACACGTCGCTAAATAAATAATACAATAGTCAACAAAGTTTGTGACTGGTAGCGGTAATTTTTTTAAAAAAACCTTTACATATCTTTTACACAATCTGAAGCATCACTTAATACTGACTGCAGAAATGTGTGAGTTATACCATTGTACCCCATTATCACTAATTCCCGACGCACAGTCATTGTGCTAGCTGGAATGCTGGCAGCAGTCCGGAACTCACAAGTTTAATGCGACTTTCTGCAATCACCATCCGGAGTGTTCTTCGGTCCCTGTCCGTCAGTATATGACGTGTGCCTCGTCTTGTTTGAGCTGCGGTTGTTCCTTGGCGTTTCAATTTCACAATCCCATCATCAACCGTCGACTTCACCACTTTTAGATGGGTTGAAATTCTCCGTGATGGAATGGTTACTCAGGTGATATCCAAGGACTAACTAATCCATGTCCCAAGTCACTGAGCTCTCCTATCCAACCAATTTTGCTGTTATTGCTTCTCCGCTGACAATACAATACAGCCAAATCCCTTTATACTGACGGGTTCGCCTCTTGCGGCCGCTAATCGTCCATTCTGCATTACAGAGGGGTGTTAGTATACTTCTAACCAGACACTGTATATTTATGTCTGTGTTATAGTATTAGCAGCATGAAAACATGGAAAATCTAAACCAGGATGGCCAGGCACGGATTTGACACTCGCGTCCTCTCTAATATACCGAGTGATCAAAGAGTCAGTATAAATTTAAAAACTTAATAAACCACGGAAAAATGTAGATAGAGAGGTAAAAATTGACACACATGCTTGGAATTACATGGGGTTCTATTAGAACCACCCCATATTGCTAGAGGCGTGAAAGATCTCTTGCGCTCGTCGTTTGGTGATGATCGTGTGCTCAGCCGCCACTTTCGTCATGCTTGGCCTCCCAGGTCCCCAGACCTCAGTCCGTGCGATTATTGTCTTTGGGGTTACCTGAAGTCGCAAGTATATCGTGAACGACCGACATCTCTAGGGATGCTGAAAAACAACATCCGACGCCAATGCCTCACCATAACTCCAGACATGCTTTACAGTGCTGTTCGCAACATTATTCCTCGACTACAGCTATTGTAAAGGAATGATGGTGGACATATTGAGCATTTCCTGTAAAGAACATCATCATTGTTTTGTCTTGCTTTGTTATGCTAATTATTGCTATTCCGATCAGATGAAGCGCCATCTGTCGGACATTTTTTGAACTTTTGTATTTTTTTTTTGGTTCTAATAAAACCCCATGTCATTACAAGCATGTGTGTCAATTTGTACCTCTCTATCTACATTATTCTGTGATTTATTCAGTTTTCAAATTTCTAATGACTTTTTGATCACCCAGTACTTCCAGTATCGTGAGTATTGCGTAACTTTGTATGTGACACTGTTAAGTACTTGTAACGGTGCAAAGTGATTTGATGATTGATTCATTTATTTATTTATTGTAGGAAAAAAAAACATTGACATTGGAGAGAAAAATTGTATTAAAAGAAAAACACTTCTATCAGTTAACTGTATTTGTAAATACCCACACAGTAGGCTAAGCCCATTTACTAATGCCTCTACGAGCAGCTCTGCACTATCAGATGCTGCTGGGCCAATAACTTGAGGGCCATTAGCTGTTCCACCGCCCTATCAGAGGAATGCCAGACGAGGCAAGGAGTCGTTAGAGAACGGGAAACAGGCGGTCCCGCACACGCGCCGTATCTGTATCTGGCGAGACGGATAAACGCCAGAGATACGGGCAGCAGATTCACTCGCTTTTGTGATCACTGAAAATTGCAGTTGTTTCCCGTGTTTCTAAGACCCACGGCGCAGAAATATAATGCCAAGAAGTACAAGGTAGCAGAGCTCAGGCTTCGTGCATGTTTAGTCAAATGTTCCACCTCTGTCACTACTACAAGGTGTATTCAATAAGTAATGGAACAATTATTTTCGTCAGAGCAGGTGGCTTTATTCAGAATTCCAGTACGTCATATTATCCCCACTCTTTTCGCTACAAAACACTATTTTCCAACATAATCTCCGTTCAATGCTACGGCTTTACGTCTCCTTATTGGGAGGGCCTGTAATCCCGCATGGTAACACTACTGGTCGAGGCTGGAGCCAACTTCTTGCTGCATCAAGAACCTCCCCATCGTCCAGGTACTCCTCCATGTGACCTGCATCCTTCAGTGGACCTTACAGATGGAAGCCGGAAGGTGGATGACAAAGAACAGTCCAATGAAGTTTCGTGAGCTTGTCTCGTGTGTGCAGACTTGTGTGAGGGAGAAGTAAAAGTTCGTTTGCACTTCTGTGGCGACGAACATGCTAAATCGCTTCTTCAGTATCCTGAGGGTAGCACAATACACTTCAGAATTGCTCATTGCACCATGAGAGAACACATCAAACAGAATAACCCCTTGAGAGTCCCAGAAGACCGAAGAAGGACTTTACATCTACATCTACATTTATACTCCGCAAGTCGACCAACGGTGTGTGGCGGAGGGCACTTTACGTGCCACTGTCATTACCTCCCTTTCTTGTTCCAGTCACGAATGGTTCGCGGGAAGAACGACTGCCGGAAAGCCTCCGTGCGCGCTCGAATCTCTGTAATTTTACATTTGTGATCTCCTCGGGGAAGCAATATATTCGATACCTCATCCAGAAACGCACCCTCTCGAAACCTGGACAGCAAGCTACATCGCGATGCAAGCGCCTCTCTTGCAGAGTCTGCCACTTGAGTTTGCTCCGTAACACTATCACGCTTGCCAAATAACCCTGTGACGAAACGCGCTCCTCTTCTTTGGATCTTCTCTATCTCCTCTGTCAACCCGACCTGGTACGGATCCCACACTGATGAGCAATACTCAAGTATAGGTCGAACGAGTGTTTTGTAAGCCACCTCCTTTGTTGATGGACTACGTTTTCTAAGGACTCTCCCAATGAATCTCAACCTGGCACCCGCCTTACCAACAATTAAGTTTTTAGGTCATTCCACTTCAAATCGTTACGTATGCATACTCCCAGATATTTTACAGAAGTGACTGCTACAAGTGTTTGTTCCGCTATCATATAACCATACAATAAAGGATCCTTCTTTCTATGTATTCGCAATACATTACATTTGTCTATGTTAAGGGTCAGTTGCCACTCTCTCACCAATTGCATATCCGCTGCAGATCTTTCTGCGTTTCGCTGCAATTTTCTAATGTTGCAACTTCTCTGTATACTACAGCATCATTTGCGAAAAGCCGCAGGGAATTTCCAACACTATCTACTTGGTCATTTATTGTGAAAAGCAATGGTCCCATAACACTCCCCTGTGGCACGCCAGAGTTTACTTTGTCTGTAGACGTCTCTCCATTGAGAACAACATGCTGTGTTCTGTTTGCTGAAAACTCTTCAATCCAGCCACACAGCTGGTCTGATATTCCGTAGGCTCTTACTTCGTTTGTCAGCAGACAGTGCGGAACTGTATCGAACGCCTTCCGTAAGTCAAGGAAAACGGCATCTGCCTCGGAGCCCGTATCTAATATTTTCTGGGTCTCATGAACAAATAAAGCGAGCTGGGTCTCACACGATCCCTGTTTCCGGAATCCATCTTGATTCTGGTTGAGAGTGCGGCTTTGAACTTTATTTCGGAGGAGAAGCGTTTTGTTTCCTGTTCGAAGTGACGAACCCGTGTTTCATCATCTGTGACGGAGTTCGAAAAGAGATTGTGACGATAAGCCTCGTAACGTGCATGCAATTCCGCGCAGACGGTCCTTCGCTGCTCTTTGTGGTCTCCTGTTAAACGGCGACGAACCCAGCGTACACACACCTTTGAGTAACCCAGTTGGTGGACGAGTGTGTCAGCACTAGCAACGAAGATGTCCAGCTGTGCAGCGAGGTGTTTGACTGCGAACAGCCTAAATATCACCTCGAATGACAGTGTCGGCAAGTTCCAACATTGCAAGAGTCAAAGCTATGTGCTACGGTCGCAGGTTCGAATCCTGCCTCGGGCATGGATGTCTGTGATGTCCTTGGGTTAGTTAGGTTTAAGTAGTTCTAAGTTGTAGGGGACTGATGACCTTAGAAGTTAAGTCCCATAGTGCTCAGAGCCATTTGAACCATTTTGAATCAAAGCTACAGGGTGTAGTAGATAAGTAATGAGAGACTGGCCGCCGCGCGGCGGCCCAGTCGCTCGGAGGGCGGTCTCCACCTGTACGTCACGTGGTGGGGGATCTGAGCTAACAATAGAACCGGTTCGCAGTCGCGTCGGAGCTCTGGTGCAGTGAGGGTCGAGCTTCGCGTATTACGTTGTTTGTGTGCCCGTGACACTTGTGAAAACGCTGAAGATGGATCGCTCGATATAACAGCGGTATGCAATCAAATTTTGCTTTCGCTTGGGCAAAACTGATTCGGAAACTTTTGCTATGATTACGGAGGCCTACAAAGAAGACTCCCTATCAAGAGCTCAAGTGTTCCGGTGGTTTAATGAATTTAAAAACGGGAGGGAATCCGTTGAATACATGGAACGATCTGGACGCCGTTCAACGAGTCGTGTGGATGAAACGGTGGCCAAAGTGAAAGAACTCCTGGACTCCGACCGTCGTTTAAGTCTCAAAATGATCGCCTATGAGGTCTCCGTGAATAAATTTACGGTTCACCAAATTGTTACGCAAGATTTGATGATGAGGAAAGTTTGCGCAAAACTGGTTCCCCGAGTGCTCACCGCCGAACAAAAGCAACAACGAGTGGACGTTTGCCGTGAGATGTTGAATGATTTGGAAAATAATCCACACTTTTTAGACAATGTAGTAACAGGCGACGAATCGTGGACATTCCAGTACGACCCGGAGACGAAAGCCCAGAGCTCGGAGTGGCACACACCGGCATCCCCGCGGCCGAAGAAAGCAAGAATGTCAAAGTCCCGCATCGAGACAATGCTGATTGTGTTTTTCGACAAGCGGGGGTTAATTCACAATGAGTTTGTCCCTCAGGGGAAGACTGTCAATGCCCAATTCTACAAAGAAGTCCTTCAGCGATTGCACAGAGCCGTCAAACGGAAGCGACAGGACCTTGCTCAACGCTGGCGGCTCCACCACGACAACGCTCCGGCGCACACAGCGTTCCTCGTGACCTCCTACTTGACCCGAATTGAAGTTTTGCCACATCCACCATACAGCCCTGACTTGAGTCCTCCTGATTTCTTCCTATTTCCGAAGGTCAAAAGATGCCTGAAGGGTCATCGTTTCGATGATATTCCGAACATCCAACGTGCTGTCACGAAGGCATTAACTGGGATAACTCAAACGGACTACAGTGGGGCCTATGAAGCTTGGAAAACGCGCTGGCAACGTTGTGTCGACGCCCAAGGCGAGTACTTTGAAGAATATTAACGTTTTGTACAAATTGGATCAATAAATTTGTATTTCTAGACTGAGTCTCATTACTTATCTACCACACCCTGTATGTGCGGCCGGCCGGCTCGCGGAAGATCGGACACGTTTGCACGACCTTGTTGCGATGATGACAGAAGCCTCGCGCAACGACTCACCGTGCTTTTGTTCGCAGGTAGGTCCCCGAAGACATTCCGCAAGCGAAGCGACTACGGATATCAGCAATGCTCTGGGTTTTCAGAAAAAAGAAACTCAATCTCGATGGTAACTCACTGCTTGGGACGCACATCCGTTTAGACAAGGCACTTTGAAGGCAACGTAAAGCGGGGCCACACACACAGAAACTTCATGAAACTATAGGGACTGAAGTGGGGATGTTGCACGACGTCCCAAAACAAATTCCGCATTTTTTCAACCGAAATCGACTGAGAAAAAATCGTGTACTACTTCTTGAACACCTCTCGTAGATTCCCGGTTCATACGTCAACGTACCGTGTGCGTGTCTGGCAGCGGGTATACAGTATAATGGAATTCTCTCCCCCCTTTTACTATTCCATTCACCAATAAGTTGAGTTTGATGACTGGAACTATTCTCGTAATTCTGTCACTGTACTCTGTACTCTGCCACTGTACTCTTGCATTGTCCTGCGAGGAAAAGTAGTAGATCTCCTTGTTAGTTGTCAAGTCTGTCAGTTAAGACGTAGATTTTTTGGTTAGTTGTTAGTTGTGTTAGTTATCTTTGTTTTTTTTTTTACATTTATGTATGTACAGGGTGTCCCAAAAAACACAGACAAGCCTTAGCGACAGGTTCGTTATACCAAAATAAGAAAAAAAAATCTAGTAAATACGGGCTCGAAAATGTATACCTTAAGAACTTGAGCACTCGTTCATTTTCGGTGCTTTCAAACAGATCTCTTCTACTGCAAAGAGTTTGCTTTACATATTTTGGGAGGAGGTAGTATGGACCAAAGCAAAAAAAAAGCGTTCGTTAAACATGGGGTCTAAAATGCATGCTTTAAGAGCTACGGGCACTTGGTCCTCTTCGCTGGTGTGAAACACGTCTCTTGTGCTGAACAAGTTCTCGTAACACTTAAGTTATGCATTTTAGAGTCCATGTTCATTAGTCATTTTTTTCTTGTTTTGGTCCACATTACCTCCTCCCAAAACATGGGAAGCAAAGATCTTGAAGTAGAAGAGAAGTATTTCATAGTATCGAAGACGAACAAGTGCTCGTAGCTCTCAATGTAAGCATTTTAGAGCCCATATTTACTAGGCTTTTTTTCCTTGTTTTGGTGTAAGGAACCGGCCCGTAAAGCTTGTTGATGTTTTTACGTAAATACGAGCGTGCACTTCGTCGACAATGCTGACATGAACTGCCCGTGAAGGCGCGCAGCAGCCCGCTTTGGAAATCCGTTCACCAGCTTGCCTGTCTGCGTGTGCAAACTAAGGCGATGCGACAGCATGGAGCGGATGGTTTGTCTACATGCTCTGACACGCTTGTCCCCCTAGAGCAACAGCGTCGCGGCGACTGTTACGAATCGAAACTCCACTGACACGTGTCTTTTTTTTTTTTTTTTTTAAACCGTCATTTCTGTTCACATAGGAGGGGGTACCAAAAAAAGGAATTATTAAAAGCTGTATATTTTCAAATTGTTTACAAAAGAACCTTATTCCCTTCAGAATGCTCTCCATTACAACTAATACATTTTTCCCACCGGTGCTTACACTGTTCGAAACATATTTTTGTAGTCATCTTTACAAATGGCTGACAGTTCCTCCCTCATTTTTGTTCTAACTTCTTCAGTGTTGTAAAATCGGCGTCCTTTCTTGCCCCTTTTCTTGCGTGGAAACAAGAATAAGCCGCACGTTGCTGGGTGACGCGAATAAGGTGCGTGGGGCAGCGGAACCATGCTTTTTTTTGGCCAAACACTGTTGCGGAATCTTCTTACGGCTTCCAGATAAAACTTCTGATTGACGGTCTGACCTGGTGGGGAAACAAACTCTGAATGAAATGCACCCTTAGCATCAAAAAAGCAAATCAGCATCGTTTTGATGTTTGACTTGATTTGACGACTTTTTTTGGACGGTATGAAGGTGACGTCTTCTATTGGCTTGACTATTGCTTTGTCTCTGGGTCGTAACCATAGCGGCATGACTCATCACCAATAATGACCTTTTACTGAAAATTCGCCAATAATGACCTTTGGCAGAAAATCTAGATCAGTTTCTAGCTGTTGTTTCAAAGCACGACATGTTTCAAATCGACGTTCCTTTTGATTGTCAATCAAAACCCGAGGAACAAACTTGGCAGCAACCGTTTTGATTCGCAAATCGTCCGTTAAAATTCTATAAACCTAGCTCCAAGAAAACTCACTAATCTCTGACAGCTGATCAATTGCCTGTCAACGGTATGTGAGCACAAGCTCTCGAATGTTTCATCACCGATTCGGGCAGTTGATGAGACGACCAGAACGAGGTTTATCATCAACCGACATGTCGCCATTTTTAAACCGAGCAAACCACTCGTACACTTGAGTTTATCCCATAACGTCATCTCGGTGAGCTGACTTCAACACTGAAACAGTTTCAGCAGCATTTTTATCTGGTAGAAAACAAAATTTCGCAGCTGCATGCTGTTCGTTTACATTTGCTACAATAAAAAAAAACAAACAAGAACAAAACAGCGGTAGCAGAAACAATGACTGCAGATGAACAGGACAGGCCAGGTCGACAACACAGGTGGCACTGAGTTGCGTATAGACGCCTAGCGGCAGAAATGAGTACTACACAACCTCCGCCCACAGCAGTGTTATATTCCCCCCCCCCCTTTTTTTTTCACTTCAGAAGTTATGGTTTGGTGGGGAAAATCTCAGGCCAGTAATCCGTTTTGCCCTATTGTCTTCACATCATGCAGACGCTCTTGATGCAACTCCGAAGATTTTCCGTATTACAAAGTCGATTGTTCTGTGAGTTTGGGCAGCCCGATAAACACAGTCATGCTTTATCAGAGAAAAGGATAATTTGAAGATAAAGCTGCAACAGCCAGTAGTCGTACTGACGTCAGCAACGGTGTCTGAACTGGCCAGTCGATGCAACACGATTACTCAGTAACGTTTCATTTCTGGGTTTGTTCATGTTCCTGCGAGCATACGCTACTGACCCAGCAATGGCGCAACGATTTTCTCGTACAGCCTTTCAAGGCCGCTCCTTGCTAGTAACGATTTTCTCGTACAGCCTTTCAACGCCGCTCCTTGCTAGTAACGATTTTCTCGTACAGCCTTTCAAGGCCGCTCTTAATTCGGCCAAAAGCGATACGCCACTTGTCAGAGTCCCATGAACGGGTCCGAGTGCACGAGCCGATCGGAGCCAGCCTCCACGGTGTTGGTTCTCGCCAAATGCCGGGCACAGAGCTTGCGTCGTACGTGGAGCACCATATGTATGCCTAATGCGGACCAGGAAGCGTACTGAATGTGTATATAGTTCTAAAGTGGGCATTGTAATTTGTGAAGAGCGAACGCCAGTCACATTCTTTAACGAATTCTAGGAAACTCCATTTCGCTTAGTGAAAACCATGCCTGGTACACTGACGACCGGTTCGCGTTTCATGCTTCCGTCTGAAACTGAAGACATGAAAGCTGTTGTTGTGGTCCTCAGCCTGGAGACTGATATTCCGCAGCTCTCCGCGTTAGTCTATCCTGCGCAAACCTCTTCATCTCTCCGTAACCACTGCAGCCCACATATCAACCTGCTTCCTCAGTTCACTTCTTGATCTCCCTTGATAATTTTTACCCCCCAATACTTCTCTCCATTCTCAAATTGGAGGTTCCTTGATGCCTCAGCATCTGTGGTAACAGGTTGCTTTTGAAAAAAAGAAACGAGCAAGCGGCCATTGTTAATAACATACTCATTTACAGAAATAGTACCGCAACCGGTTTCGAACAGAAGGGTTTATCTTCAGACGGCTATTCACCTTCCGACACAACCAGTATTCGTACACAGCCACCCTCTCAAAAGTCAAGTTTTCGACAAGACAGCATGTATCCTACCAAGCGATCCCTCCTTTTATTCATGTTGTGTTACAAATTTCTTGTTTCGCCAGTACGAAGCGGTACCCCTCGTTAGCCATTCAGTCTACCCATCCAATCTCCAGCAGTCTACTGTAGCACCACATTTCAAAACTGAAGGCCTGTAAGCGTTTAATCTCAGCCACAGCCGGCATGTGTGGCCGAGCGGTTCTAGGCGCTTCAGTCTGGAACCGCGCGGCCGCAACGGTCGCAGGTTCGAATCCTGCCTCGGTCATGGATGTGTGTGATGTCCTTAGGTTAGTTAGGTTTAAGTAGTTCTAAGTTCTAGGGGACTGATGACCGTAGATGTTAAGTCCCATAGTGCTCAGCGCCATTTGAATCTCAGCCACAGATAACGACATTACTAGAGACGGCGCACTGACTCTGTTGAACAAGAATTAGAAATGATTTTTTTGTTTTGTGATATGTTACAATACGGCATCACCGGTCTATTGCGGTCTAACTGTGTTGGTGAGGCAGTAAATTTATCCACAGGGCAGTGACTGCGTCACTGCAATTCACTTTGGAGGTGTGGCGGTGGGACTTGTAGTCCCGTACCACCCTCTGACGGTGACAGTACTACATGAGTCAGGCAGAAATCAGTCCTTGCGTTTATCAAGGAGAGATCGCACCTTTCGACTGCGAGGTTATATAAGCAACGAAAATCACTAGGAGATCGGCGCGACGCTATTTGAAATCTGCTACGGTACGTAGCGAATACCCCAGCGGTATAGCGCACCAATTCAAACGCTTCGATCGACCAGAAGTAATACCTAAGGCTAGACGTAATATCTATACAGAGACAGAGCAACTGTCAAATACTTCGTTACAGCCACACTTGCGATGCCCATATGGGATTATCTGTTTCGGCTGTCGTGTGCCATCTTCGAGACGTCAACTTCGCCACCGTGTTCCATCATCACCATTCGTGACTATTGCTAGATTGGACTGTGTACAAAAATTGGGCTGCGTAAAAACTGAGACTTTGTAGGGGCGCTGATGACCGCACGGTTGGGCGCCCCACAAACGCCACCGTGTTCGGGCTGTCCTCGGTATTTAACGTGGAGGCACGAACGGTGACGATGTTGACGTTTTACACAGAAATAAAGCTGAAAATTTCTGAAGATGGCCCACTGCGGCCGAAACATATTCTTACATCGCAATTGTGACTGTAATGAATAATCAATTATAAAAAAAGTACAATGCACAGAAACATGATGGCGCTGTCTTCCGTTTGTAGTGCTACTTTAACAAATTAGTTCTCGGTCCATCACATACCACTATTACAACTTCTACACAGAGAAGCTACGTCATTTTTGTTTACATGAGGCACAAACTATTCGTTACCCATGAACGTTACCTCCAACTCGGCAGGCGTTCGCAAACTAGTACTAAACAAATTTCTCTTGTTGGCAGTTCTACGTGAGAGAAGCGGAGATATCCTTTCTCCAAACTGTAGGTGTGCCGAGTACATATTTGCTTTCTTGCAGCTGACGCTTGTACTCGGTGCTTTGCACTGCCTTGCATTATGA
Organism: Schistocerca cancellata; assembly: GCF_023864275.1. Taxonomy (NCBI): domain Eukaryota; kingdom Metazoa; phylum Arthropoda; class Insecta; order Orthoptera; family Acrididae; genus Schistocerca; species Schistocerca cancellata. The sequence goes on along the minus strand of NC_064633.1, from coordinate 604,312,508 downwards.
GTTGCAGTCAGGACAGGTAACTGACTTTCTACTATATCTATACTGAGGCTACAAAATGAAAGAGGTCACTACTCAAAATACTCTCCCGGAAAAAAGGAGGCGTTAACGTTCGTAGGACAGAAAGTCCCGTCAAGATTTTTTTTCTGTCTTTCCTTTACTGTCACTCCATTCTATCGCCAGTCAGGGCGAGAGTGCGTTGGCAGGATCACAGTGCGGCTTTTCAGCCGAAAGCATTTATGAAATACACAGACTTAGTTTTCTAAAAAGAAGTTAGAACGTTCAGACATGAACATGTTTCTGAAATTGTTAAAACAGGCGTTTGTACATCGAAGGTTGTGAAAATTCAGGTGCTACGTAAAACCAGTATATGAAATGGAGGCTTGTATTCAGCCACTTGTCGATCAGTCTAATGTAGCAATAGAAGGGACAACATGGAAATCTGAAGTTACAAATTTCGCATTTAAAATATCGATCACGCACGAGAACTGTACAGACATAGCATCATCGTTTGGGCGTCGCAGACTTCCGTATGGAGGACATGGAAATAGGCATCCCTAATTTTGAGAAGCGCCTGAAAGAGTTGGTTAACAAGCAAGCTGCCAGGTCCGGATGGAAGCCCATTTCGTTTTTGCAGGGAATACTTTTCGTTTCTGGCTTCTGACTTACGTTGCATTTATCGCGATTCTCTAGCCCAGCGAAAAGTGCCAAGAGACTAGGAAAAAGCGGAGGTGAACCTTTATATAAGAAGGGTAAAAGAAGGAACCCGCAAAATTAGAGACCGTATCCATAACGGCAGTTTGCTGCAGAATTCTTACGCAAATTCTGAGTTCTAATATAACAAATTTACTTGATACAGAAAAGCTTCTGTCCACAAATTAGCACGGATTTGTGTGCGAAACTCCACGATCCTCTTCTCACACTTTATCCTGCCAAACATGGATGAAGGGCAATAGGCAGATTCCACATTCCCACATTTCCAATAAGCGTTTCACGCAGAGTCTCATTGCAGAGTGTTAACATAGGTCCCAGCTTGTAGAATAATTACCCAGATAATTGAGTGGCTCGAAGACTTGTTAAGCAAAGAACCCACTACGTTATTCAGGGCGGCGAGTGTTTGTCAGGAACAAGGGGAATCGTCAGGAATGCCGCAACGAAGTGTGATAAGGCAGCTTCTATGACAGGACCGCTTTTATTCTCTATATACATAAACGAACAGACGGGTAGTGTGATCAGCAATCTGCGATAGTATGTTGACGACGCTGTGGTAAACCGAAAAGTATCGTTGTTGAGTGACTATAATAGGATACAGGAAGACTTGGACAGGATTTCTGTTTGGTGTAATGGACGACAGCTTTATCGAAATGGGAAAAAATGTAAGTAAATCCAGTTGTTGTTGTTGTTATTGTTGTTGTGGTCTTCAGTCCAGAGACTGGTTTGATGCAGCTCTCCATGCTGCTTTATCCTGTGCAAGCTTCTTCATCTCCCAGCAGCTGCTGCAACCTACATCCTTCTTAATGTGTTTGGTCTCCCTCTGCGATTTTTACCCTCCACGCTACCCTCCAATACTAAATTGGTGATCCCTTGATGCCTCAGAACATGTCCTATCAACCGATCGCTTCTTCTAGTCAAGTTGAGCCACAAATTTCTCCCCAATTCTATTAAACACCTACTCGTTAGTTATGTGATCTACCCATCTAATCTTCAGCATTCTTCTGTAGCACCACATTTTGAAAGCTTCTATTCTCTTCTTGTCCAAACTATTTAGCGTCCATGTTTCACTTCCATACATGGCTACACTCCATACATATACTTTCAGAAACGACTTCCTGACACTTAAATCTGTACTCGATGTTAACAAATTTCTCTTCTTCAGAAACGCTTTCCTTGCCATTGAAAGTCTACATTTTATATCCTCTCTACTTCGACCATCATCAGTTATTTTGCTTCCCAAATAGCAAAACTCATTCCCTTAGCATCACCCGACTTAATTCGACTACATTACATTCTCCTCGTTTTGCCTTTGTTGATGTTCGTCTTATATCCACTTTTCAAGACGCTGTCCATTCCGTTCAACTGCTCTTCCAGGCCCTTTGCTATCCCTGACAGAATTACAATGTCATCGGCGAACCTCGAAGTTTTTATTTCTTCTCCATGGATTTTAATTCCTACTCGAAATTTTCTTTTGTTTCCTTTGCTGCTTGTTCAATATACAGATTGAATAACATCGGGGATAGGTTACAACCCTGTCTCACTCCCTTCCCAACCACTGCTTTCCTTTCATGTCCCTCGACTCTTATAACTGCCATCTGGTTTTTCTACAAATTGTAAATAGCCTTTTGCTTCCTGTATTTTAACCCTGCCATCTTCATAAGTATAAAAAGAATCGTGCAGATTTCGAATACAGTGTAAGTAGTGTGCTCCTTGATACAGTCACGTCGATTAAATATCTAGGTGTAGCCTGTATGAAATGGAACGAAGACATAAGGAGAATAGTAGAGAAGGCGAATGGTCGACTACGGTTTACTGAGACTATCGTAGGTAAACGAAGCTCATCTATAAAGGAGACGGCACATAGAAACCAGTGCCGTCCATTCTTGAGTACTGGTCGAGTGTTTGAGATCTGGACCAGGTCGGTTCAAATGGCTCTGAGCACTATGGGACTTAACATCTGAGGTCACCAGTCCCCTAGAACTTAGAACTACTTAAACCTGACGAACCTAAGGACATCACTCACATCCACGCCCGAGGCAGGATTCGAACCTGCGACCGTAGCATCAGCGCGGTTCCAGACTGTAGCGCGTAGAACCGCTCGGCCACAACGGCCGGCGACCAGGTCGGACCTAGACGTAATGCAGTGCTGTGCTGCTTCTATTGTTACAGGCAGGATTGATCAGCTAGCGAATATTACGGAAATGCTTCGTGAACTGGAACGGAAATCCTTGGAAGGAAGGAGACGTTCTTCTCGTGAAACACATGCGGAACGTTAGGAGAACTGCAGCTGTGACTGAATGCAGAATGATTGTACTGGCACGAACGTAAAAGGACCGCGACGACAAGGTAAGAGAAATTAGGGATCGTACGGAGGCGAATAGACAGGGGACGTAACAGCGATGGCATCGGTCCCACCGGATTGGGGAAGGATGGGGAAGGAAGTCGGCCGTGCCCTTTCAAAGGAACCATCCCGGCATTTGGCTGAAGAGATTTAGGGAAATCGCGGAAAACCTGAATCAAGATTGCCGGTCACGAGTTTGAACCGTAGTCCTCCCGAATGCGAGTCCAGTGTGTTAACCACTGCACCACCTCGCTCGGCAATGAAGAAGCAAAGGAAGCGACTAGTAGTAGAAGGTACCCTCTGCCGTTCACCGTATAGTGGCTTGTGGAGTACGTTAAGTAGATGGAGAGAAAAGTAAGGGAAAGAGGAGCCCCGACATGGAGGAGAGGAGAAATGTTGTGTTACAGCAGCGAGGGTGGAAAGTCTCTGGGAGAATTTTTTGCTCAGGTAGGGGGGGGGGGGGAGGCGGGTGGGGGGGGGCGAATAAGTGCTGGATGGGACAGCATGCGGAGAGTGTAGGAAGAATGTTGGGACGATGAGCTGGCACAAGCGCAGCGAACTATGAGAGTCAATAATCAGGGATGGAACACACAGGATGGCCGGTGTCAGCTTTACTGCGGGAGAGGACACGGAGAGTGACAAGAGCGTAGGCGGGTACGGAAGGCGACGTGGAGCGCATGGGCTTCGCGGGTTTTCACGGAATAGCGAAAATTAGGCGGAACGGAAATCCAGGCGACACTGCCGTCTGAGATGGTTTGTCTGGATTAATCCCTTGTAGGTGTGCAATCTCTGTGCTCCGAGACTTGGTATTCTTAGACTACCGTGCGCTCCCTGTTCTGTGGCTGGTGAGGGCGATTTCTATATTAGTTTACGGTCGACGATTGGTTTGAGGTATTTTAGCGTTTTAGGTAATTTGATATGACGGTTGTAAACGGTGAGGCAGGGGTCGTGGGGGCGGAAGCTGCAGAGAGTGGTTCGTCTTGTAATGATGATCTCGGAAAGGTAAGTCTTGCAGAGCATGAATTGCATTTACTACTAGCTTTCGCAGTAAATCTAAGCCTGGCATCTGCTTTCTGAACAAAATTACAACTCTACTCAGCAATTGTGTGATTGGATTGAAGAGTTCCCAGATAACAGAACGCAGCATGTCATTCTCAATGGAGAGAAGTCTTCCGAAGTAAGAGTGATTTCAGGTGTGCCGCAGGGGAGTGTCATAGGACCGTTGCTATTCACAATATACATAAATGACCTGGTGGATGACATCGGAAGTTCACTGAGGCTTTTTGCAGATGATGCTGTGGCGTATCGAGAGGTTGTAACAATGGAAAATTGTACTGAAATGCAGGAGGATCTGCAGCGAAATGACGCACAGTGCAGCGAATGGCAATTGAATCTCAATGTAGACAAGTGTAATGTGCTGCGAATACATAGAAAGACAGATCCCTTATCATTTAGCTACAAAATAGCAGGTCAGCAACTGGAAGCAATTAATTCCATAAATTATCTGGGAGTACGCATTAGGAGTGATTTAAAATGGAATGATAATATAATGTTGATCGTCGGTAAAGCAGATGCCAGACTGAGATTCATTGGAAGAATCCTAAGGAAATGCAATCCGAAAACAAAGGAAGTAGGTTACAGTACGCTTGTTCGCCCTCTGCTTGAATACTGCTCAGCAGTGTGGGATCAGTACCAGATAGGGTTGATAGAAGAGATAGAGAAGATCCAACGGAGAGCAGCGCGCTTCGTTACAGGATCATTTAGTAATCGCGAAAGCGTTACGGAGATGATAGATAAACTCCAGTGGAAGACCCTGCAGGAGAGACGCTCAGTAGCTCGGTACGGGCATTTGTCAAAGTTTCGAGAACATACCTTCACGGAGGAGTCAAGCAGTATATTACTCCCTCCTACGTATATTGCTCGCGAAGAGACCATGAGGATAAAATCGGAGAGATTAGAGTCCACACAGAGGCATACCGACAATCCTTTTTCCACGAACAATACGAGACTGGAATAGAAGGGAGAACCGATAGAGGTACTCAAAGTACCCTCCGGCACACACCGTCAGGTGGCTCGCGGAGTATGGATGTATATGTAGAAGGCTACTGTTGCTGCCCATCAATGCCTTTATATCATTCTCCCTTCCATCTCATATTCGCGGATGGTACGTGAGGAGGAGGACCGTCTGTAATCCGCCGTGTGACCTCATCTAACAACTCTGTTTTTTTCGTCGCGGTCATATCGCGAAATGCGGGACGAAGTAACATGTTCCACTACTCCTGTTGAAGCGTGTGCCCTCGTAATTTTAGTAGTGAACCACACCATCCGTACAACACCTCTCTTGCAACGTCTGCCAGCGGAATTTTCTGAGTTACCTCCGTTAAGGGGCTCCGGAAAGGCTCAAAATCGTGAAAAGTTCAATTTTTACTTTTTTGCGTTTTCTGAATCTGCAGACTATTACCTTTTAATAGATATATAATTTATTCAATTCCGAAGAATAAAACTATTTTTAATTTTTTTTTTGAAATGTGTTCTACATGGGCGTGACCCAATGTGGCGCTGTTAAACTGCTGTCAAATGGTGTTACTATTATCGTCCGTGTTCATCAGGTACATTTTAGTGATGTGAGATAAAGTATGTGTTGTGGCTAACCTGTGATGGTTCAATATATATCGCTGGTGTGATTGTCGATTGTTTCATGTTTATTTACTCTGTCGTTATCTCGAAAATATTCGTAATTAATTCTGTTTCTTGAGTCTCTGTTTTGTTGAAGTATAATAATGAGTAAAAGTGAAGTTGTTAGAAATCTTCTGAAGGCTTTTAAGAAAAGGAGAAATGTTGGAAAGCCAAATGTATGTGTTATTACTGTAAATAATAACATTATAACATGGTACGAGCGATGCTTGCTTTAGAAAAGGTACGCCTTCGGGCTGGAGACAGGGCTGTAAAGAGTCTAGAAATACAAGCAAGAGTAAACAGGAGGAGGAACAAGAGGAAGCTGGAGGAGGAGTTTGCAGAGGATGAAGATAATCCATCCTATGGACCTGGAATGCACTAAAAAGTTAATCCAATCTTTCTCGCTCGATTACCAAAACTTTTATTTTCTCATATTAATTACATGTTTTCTAAGGATATTAAAAAAATATTTGTTTCAAACTTTTCAGTAAATGTTACACAGTACCTTCTGCATAATTTAACACAGCCTTTTTCCAAAAAACTGTATATTTTTGAATATATAAATAAAAAATTGCAAAAAAATTTTGTGAATTTTCATTACAATTGAAAAAAAATCATCTTTAATAACTGCACTAAAATTTTGTAAAATCCCTGTGTTAAGTTGTAGCCCATATTCCAATAAATAATCTGTAAAAAGTTCAACTTCCTACCTCAAATACTTTGTGAGGAAAGATGTAATTTATAAGCGTTATTTTAACATTGCAAGTATAGGGCGTTCCGGAGCCCCTTAAGTCTCTCCCGCGCTTACTAATGCGAGTCCAGTGGTGGTGGTTGCTGTTGTGCGAGCTAACGCAACGTCATTACCGTGGTCCCCAGCGGAGAAATCTCTGGATGCCGAGGTGACCGTTTCGATACTACCTGCTTGCTATTCGCAGTGCCCCCCCTGTGTACATCTCGTAAGCCCCCTGCATTGTTTAAACAGTACAGGTAGAACGGACTTCGGACGCGTTGCGCTGGGTTGCGTTGCGATGTGGCGCAAGCGTCTCTCGTGCAATGCCTGCGGCACGTGGAACAACGCGGAGTTGAGCAGCTGCCTGCGACCCGTCTTGCTGCGAGTCAGCGTCGCGAAATCTGGCGCGCTGATACAGTGCGATCGAAAAGTCGCGTTCGTGAAAATAGACGCATTTGTAAAAGAAACTGCATTGCATTCGTTTGATCAGCCACCGGTATTGCTGATGAGGAACGTATAAAGAAAATCGTCTAGCCTACTGTGCACGATGTCGGTCTTTTTTCTACAGCCATGGAATCGCACAGCTAGACCGTGTTTTCTTCACTTATTAAGCGTCGTTTCACCTTAGTTGATATGGGAATGAAAACACAAGAATCTGGTCAACCGAGAATCCATAAGCTTTTCAAGAAATTACCTTCCACTAACAGAAAATTGGAGTGTGGTGTGCCGTATCGCGTGGTCCAAGTCGAATAGCGGACCCTGTTTTATTTCAAACTACTGCGAACAGCGGTGTGTGCCAAGACATCATTGAACAGACTGTTTCGCTTCTTGAGGCAACTGAACGCTATTGCTGGTTGCAGCACGCGGTCCCACTTGTGAAATAACTAATGAAAAAATTCATTTCTGAAGGGATTTTTTTGCTCATTGAATCATGTCTAACGGATTACGGCCCATAAGTTTTCCCAATTTAACGTCTCCATATGTCTTCCGGTGGAGCCATATTAAAGCAAGGACCTATAAAAACAGCACGTACACATTGCCAGAAGCAAATATTAACAGAACAATGGATTAACAACGTCAGTTTCAACATGTTGCCCTCAAACATGCTAAAACAGGTCTGGACACGCATTACTGAACAGGGCAACTATTTTGAGGATATGTTAATGAACAACGTCTGTGAGGTTATGAAATACGAGGGTTGTTCAATAAGTAATGCCCCACATTCTCTTAAAAAGCCATTAACGTACATAGTCAAACGTCCTTCTTGGTGCTTTACATTTGATGTTTGTTTTGCGCGCCGGTAAAGTTTTGAACCGATCTGGCAAATGGTAGAGCCGTAGTACAGCGTCTACGTACGACTCACGTTACAAGTAGCGTACTGTTATTGAATTCTTGTGTGCAAAAAAATGAAACCGTGGTAAACATCCATAGACAATTGAGTGCAGCGTACGGCGAGGCTCTAGTTGATAGAAGTACACTTGGGCGATGGGTAAAGAAAGTTACACACTCAGGAAATGAAGAAAGAGAGCTCCATGACCAGCCACGTTCGAGACGTCCTGTCACAGCCACTGCACCAGACATGCTGAATCGTGCGGATACCATTATTCGTGTCGACCGGCGCTTCACAACTCGACGACAATTGACTCTACAGTTGTCGGTCAGCATTGGAAGTGTATCTGCAATCATAGAGACTCTCGAATATTCAGAGAGGTGCTCACGATGAGTTCCACGAATGCTCACAGCGGACCACAAGACTCAAAGAAAGGCCGTGGCATCTGAGTTGTTGGAGCGTTTTCAGACCGACAGAGAAGCCTTTCCGCCACGGATCTGTACGGGGGACGAGAGGTGGGTGCACCACTTTGCCCCATGGAGTGACATCATCCTCATTCACAACAAAGGAAGAAATTCAAGACAACCCCCTCTGCCGGAAAACCCGTGGTGACAGTCTTCTGGGATTGTGATGGCGTCATTCTCGTGGAAGTTGTGCCAAGAGGGTCAACCATCAATTCAGAGGCATACGTAAAGATCCTGAATAAATTCAACAACCGTTTCCGACGTGTTCGAACGGACAAGAATCCAGCAGAAATTTTGCTACAACACGATAATACACGCCCACACACAAGTCTGATAACTCGGGAGCACATCGGCAAATTGGTTAGACATCATTACCTCATCCACTCTACAGTCCAGACTTGGAACCCCCGACTTCCATCTCTTTGGACCGCTTTAGATTCTCACTTTGAAGATGACGAGAGTGAAAACATGGCTACGCCTACAGGACAAGAGCTTTATCAGCAGGGAATATATGCTCTTCCACAAAGTTGGCGTACAACCATAGAACGTGATGGAGAAGACTACGTATAAATATAGGACACGGACAAGACATATTGATGTATCTTGCCACCAGATTCTCACTCTTAACAATAAATATGTTCTGAGAATAAAAATGTGAGGCATTACTTATTGAACGACCCTCGTACATTATACACATATACAGGGTGTAACTGGTGTAACTACAGATATTTCAATTGGTGAATGAGGACAGTGCACTGAAAAATATTACATCAACATTTACTTAATTTGCAGACTAATAATTGTAGCAATTAGGAGTAGTATGTTTTTAGGTTGGTCAGTACCTCCAAATAAATGTGACAAGAGTAAGCCATTAATGCTCATTTTCTCCTGGGCAGCAAGTGCTAAAGTGTGGACGTGTGGACAGAAAACGGTTAGCCTATATTGACAGGTGTAATCCTCTTACTGGTGCAGTATGACGAGGCAGAAAACATGATGCCATAAGGTTTGTGACGTGTTTGTGGGGAGACTGTTCGATGCACCAAAAAAAAATCACACTTATTTGTGTCATTAAGATACTACATACAAAAATATCTGCACTTAAGCCCGTTACACCCTTACATTATAGACATATGCACATTTCTGATGTGGTAAACTTTGCGATCATCATGTAGCCTTGGCAGTATTCCCAATATAGCATCGACAAGATAGTTCATCATGGATTTAGTAGATTACTTTTATGTTCCATGGTATACCTACCTAATGAAATCTCACAGTGTCGGCAGAAATGCACTGTTTGAAAATCTGAAGGTAGCAGGAATAACAAACAGGAAGATTATCTAAAACCTGGACAGTAACCAGATAGAAGCTGAAAGGGAAGTAGCAGTTGATAAGGGTGTGAGACTGTGTGTAGCCTATCCCTACGTTATTAAATTTGTACATTTAGTACACTGTGAAAGAAACAAAGGAGAAATTTAGAAATGGAATGAAAGTTGAAGGAGAAGAAATGAAACTTTGACAACATTATAAATCTGTCAGACATGGCAAAGGAGCCGTATGAGTTGTGGACAGCGTCTCGAAAGGAATTAAAAGACGAACATAAAAAAGTAAAACAAATGTAATGGAACGTAGTTGAAGTAAATCGGGCGATGTTGATGGAATTAAATTAGGAAACGAGACATTAAAAGTAGCAGGCGACATTTGCTATTTGGGCAGCTAAATAACTGGTGAAGTTAAAGTAGAGAGGACACAAAACTCAGACTCGATTAGTATTAAAAGCATTTCTGAGAAACATCTAACACAATTGTGTTAGAAAGTCTTTTCTTAAGGTATCTGGGTGGAGTGTAGCCCTGTACAGAACTGAAATGCGGATGATAACCAGTTCAGACAACAAAAGAACAGCAGCCTTTGAAAGGTGATGCTACAGGAGAATGCCGATGATTAGATCGAATGACTAATGAGGGGTACTAAATAGAAATTGGGAATAAAATTTATGGCACGACTTGATTAATGAAGTGACCTTCACAACACTTCCTGACGCAGAAGAGATTTGTCAGTTTGGTAACGAAGAGCTACGACAGGGCGGAGGAGTAAACATTGCAGAGGACGAACAAGGAATGAATACACCAAACAGGTTCATATGGACATAGTTGCAGTAGATATTTGGAGCTGAAGAGACTTGGTCAGGACTGAAGCGTCTGGAGAGTTGCATATAACCAGTCTTAGGACTGAAGACCACCACAATAACAACAAGGTAGACTTCTAGCGGACGCTGACTGGTAAATGGGAAGGAAATGACTCGGATGGCAAACAGCTAAGGAAGAATCAGACAATTCTTTATTAACCACACTTCCACTTGTGCGATTAAGTAGACCACCTGACAAAAATATGATGCACGCATAAAGGGGGTCGGGGGTGGGGTGGGGGGGGCAGACAGTTGAGAGGGTATTTGATGTTCTTTCAGTGATTAGAGTATCGAGTGAGATTTACAAAGGACATTGCAGTACGAGGCCACTTACCAGCATGACGTTGCAGCCTCTCTGGCTTGTAGGCATGCACTGATTCGGCTCGGAAGGATATTAAAGTCATTGTATCCTCTCATGTGATATGCTGGCCCAGAGCTCTTGTAACTGGTCCTGAATAATGGTAATGGGGCGGAGCTGACGTCCGAGCTGACACACACACCTTCTATCAAACCGAGCGAGGTGGCGCAGTGGTTAGCACACTGGACTCGCATTCGGGAGGACGACGGTTCAATCCCGTCTCCGGCCATCCTGATTTAGGTTTTCCGTGATTTCCCTAAATCGTTTCAGGCAAATGCCGGGATGGTTCCTTTGAAAGGGCACGGCCGATTTCCTTCCCAATCCTTCCCTAACCCGAGCTTGCGCTCCGTCTCTAATGACCTCGTTGTCGACGGGACGTTAAACACTACCAACCACCACCACCACCTTCTATCAAGGATAGATCTGGGGATCTTGATGACCAGGGAACACTTCAACATCACGCAGGCAGATCGCAGACACACCTACCAAATGTGGAAGAGCATTGTCTTGTCGGAAAGTGGCACCAAATACCTGTCGTTTGAGAGGTAACACATAACGACGCTGGATGTCAGTGACATACCATTGTGCCGGCAGAGCTCCCTCAGTCACTATAAGCCACGATCGGAAGTCACACCCGAGCCCCCCCCCCCCCCACACACACACACACCACACCGCCAGGAGGAACACTGCTGAGCCTCTCCAAAACACTGGGAGATCGGGACCGCTTCCCAAGCAGCCATCACACTCACCGACAATGGTCATCCGGGTGCAGCACAGAACCGTTGACTCGCCGCTGAACAGAATGCGACACCACGTATCAGTCACGACACCACTCCAAGCGCAGCACTGTGATGATAACGGCAGCCTGCGCGTGGGGTGGCGATTCTCTATCCGGTTGCTGCTTGTCTCCGACCAGGAATGGCACAAATTTTACAAGAAGCCCATTATTTGATGGCGGGCGGCAGGCACAGGCGTGGAGGGATTCGGAAATATCTGGTGATCCTCTTAAACGCTGGTCGGACGTCATCGAGCCGAACCTCGACGACAAGTATGGCAGCCCTCAGGCACCCACGCAGACCAACACCAGGTCAGTGTGATCTCCGAATAACCGACGAAAGTGGATATTGCTCAATTCGACCTGACGGGCGAGTGAGGACCCGCAATGAGGCCCCTTTCAAACTCTGTCAGGTGGTGGCATCTTCGTGTCCTTCACACTGTTCACTCAACAACTCTGTTCGTGCCTCTGTAAGTAGCGTGAAGCGCACTTTGAATAAGAAAACGGTATCTGACATTGAAGTCAACGTAAAAGATTTGGGTCGCCACCAACTCTAGCCCCACGACAAATGAGAGGTTGGGCTGAGTCGGAAAAGCCGGCCGGAGTGGCCGACCGGTTCTAGACGCTGCAGTCTGGAACCGCGCGACGCTACGGTCGCAGGTTCGAATCCTGCCTCGGGCATGGATGTGTGTGTTGTCCTTAGGTTAGTTAGGTTTAAGTAGTTCTACGTTCTAGGGGACTGATGACCTCAGCTGTTAAGCCCCATAGTGCTCAGAGCCTGCCGGCCGGAGTGGCCGAGCGGTTCTAGGCGCTGCAGTCCGGAACCGCGCGACCGCTACGGTCGCAGGTTCGAATCCTGCCTCGGGCATGGATGTGTGTGATGTCCTTAGGTTAGTTAGGTTTAAGTAGTTCTAAGTTCTAGGGGACTGATAACCTCCGATGATAAGTCCCATACTGCTCAGAACCATTTGAACCATTTTGCTCAGAGCCGTTTGAACCATTTGAGTCGGAATATTACTTAATTTATTCATAAGTAAAACTCATAAAAGAACATTCATTACAAAGTCACTCATGAAGAGTGGGATGTAATTATTAATTTGATCCCGGCATTGTTCACGTGAATCAAATATTAAGATAAAGCAAAGAGTGCGTGGACACTCTTGCAGCAGCATTCCTGAAAACAAGATCTATTCTAAAGCACTTGTTTAAAATAAAAAGGAAACACTAATTATTGCACCTGTGCGAATGGAAACGCTGTGGATGTGCTAAGAAAGGAAACTACAAGATAAATAGCGTAGGTAACGGAGACGTAACATCGGTAAACTGGGTAACATTGGAGGTAAAATTATTTATTCCTGAAAACATTGATGTAAGGCATCTACATAACTGCCGTTGCCTGATAACTAAGTATAATTCCTTGTGAAACGCTATATGATTGACGACAGACCCGTGTGGCCACGTGGTTCACGAAGACACAATTTGTACGTACCGTGGCCAAGTTTTAGCAACACTAAACCAGAATGAGATTTTCACTTTGCAGCGGAGTGTGCGCTGATATCAAACTTCCTGGCAGATTAAAACTGTGTGCCGGACCGAGACTCGAACTCGGGACCTTTGCCTTTCGCGGGCAAGTGCTCTACCGACTGAGCTACCCAAGCACGACTCACGCCCCGTCCTCATAGCTTCAATTCTGCCAGTACCTCGTCTCCCACGTTGCAAACTTCACAGAAGCTCTTCTGCGAACCTGGAGAACTAGCACTCCTGAAAGAAAGGATATTGCGGAGACATGGCTTAGCCAGAGCCTGGGGGATGTTTCCAGAATGAGATTTTCACTCAGCAGACTGGGTACTGGCGGAAGTGAAGCTGTGAGGACGGGGCATGTGTCGTACTTGGGCAGCTCAAATGGTAGAACACTTGCCCGCGAAAGGTAGAGGTCTCGAGTTCGAGCTTGGTCCGGCACACAGTTTTAATCTGCCAGGAAGTTTCATATCAGCGCACTCTCCGCTGCTAAGCCATGTCTCCGCAATAACCTTTTTTAGAGAAGTGTTAGTTCTGGAAGGTTCGCAGGAGAGCTTCTGTGAAATTTTGAAAGTAGGAGACGAGGTACTGGCGGAAGTAAGGCTGTCAGGATGGGGCGTGAGTCCTGCTTGGGTAGCTCAGTTGGTAGAGCACCTGCCCGCGAAAGGCAAAGGTCCGGAATTCGAGTCTCGGTCCGGCACAAAGTTTTAATCTGCCAGGAAGTTTCAACATTAAACCATGCAGCCGCGAACAACTAATATTTTACAGAGAACACATTTGAATAGACAATGGGTAATGGCAGAGGGCCAACAAACTCTAATATTAACGCACGTGGATGGTTACCAACGGACACCTACTAATGAAACAAAGAAGATTCACCAAGAGGCAAAAATTACCAAGGTTCGGAAAATAAAAGAATGTACACACACGCAGTCGCAAGCGCACAAACCTTCACACTGAACCGAGAGCGCACTTCCTACGCGATATCGCTTCAGCATATGCAATTCCTTTGTGCTACGTTCTTCTTGTGGACCAAAGTCTGCATTAGGAATCAGACTGAAAGTCTGCAGAAGCGTCGCACTCCTTCCTGCGACCCAGTAAAACAGTCTTTAAGACGAGACGCAAGACCAAATGCTAAAAGCTCCACTATCGCTATGAGACAACGCGCCACGCGGTTAAATCAACTCGCACTTCTTCGAAGAGACCTCGGCTGCAGACCCTCGCCGAGCTGGAACCAGACTCACTGTCTCACGCACTACAACGTCTCCCACGCGACCCCGTGTCCATAAAACCCAGAGATGAGGCTTCCGCCACCAACCTAACACCGGCAACTTTCGCACAGCGGGAGCAAACCTCTTTGCCTACCTGAAAACTACAAGGGTTGGCCGTTCTGTACGACTACCGCTGAGCCTCTGCAGCAGACTAAACCACCGTGTAGCAACATGAAACACATCCACATTCCTTCACTCCCGCCAGAGAGTTTTTGTATCACTGGAAAGCAAATGATAATGAACGGGGACTACAGGGCCCTTTCACCCCTTATTAGTATACCATACGAGGCTTGGAAACAACACAAAAAAGCATCAACATTAATGCACTCTGATGACCCTATTACCTCTCGTGGGTAACTGCAACGTTAATCATTACACAGCCACCAATGGTGTGTACGTGTATCATCAGAATAAGTACAGCTTTTCACAAATGTGCCTTTACTTTTTGAATTCCCCTCGTATACCTGTATGTAGATGATTTTGTAAATAAGCTTTACCTACAATGTACTTTTAAAGATATAACAAGTGATGGCTTTTCTGATAGTGCATGCGCGTGAATAGTGAGTTTCGGCATTAACATCTATTTATAAATAATTGTTTAACCATGGGTAACGCCACGGTCCAAGCAAGTAACATATGTAATTACACTAACCCCCTAAAGCATCCCCCCCCACCACTGGTAAAAGCACAAATCGCACACTGGTCTCTGGGACTATCTTTCAGTGGTCACAGTCTACTTTTCCAGTCGTATTAAAGCCACATATGCGTTCCAGAAACTGTTCTAAGCAAAGATGCATCAAACTGAAGCACTTTTATACTCTGGCAGTATTATTTATTCTATAATACTAGGGTTGCGATACAGTTATATCGTGGTAGAGACGAGCCTATATTTGTTTTGGAGAAATGTTAACTTGATGCAGAAGTGCTTAAGGCCTTTTTATTTCAGACGTAAGGTTTACATAAATGAACCTGATCCGAAGGCTTACGATGTTACTTGCTTCTTCGTCAGAAAAAAATCTTCTGCTTCAGAGTCATAGAAATCGTCAAGTCAATTTTAGAAATACACTCCTGGAAATTGAAATAAGAACACCATGAATTCATTGTCCCAAGAAGGGGAAACTTTATTGACACATTCCTGGGGTCAGATACATCACATGATCACACTGACAGAACCACAGGCACATAGACACAGGCAACAGAGCATGCACAATGTCGGCACTAGTACAGTGTATATCCACCTTTCGCAGCAATGCAGGCTGCTATTCTCCCATGGAGACGATCGTAGAGATGTTGGATGTAGTCCTGTGGAACGGCTTGCCATGCCATTTCCACCTGGCGCCTCAGTTGGACCAGCGTTCATGCTGGACGTGCAGACCGCGTGAGACGACGCTTCATCCAGTCCCAAACATGCTCAAAGGGGGACAGATCCGGAGATCTTGCTGGCCAGGGTAGTTGACTTACACCTTCTAGAGCATGTTGGGTGGCACGGGATACATGCGGACGTGCATTGTCCTGTTGGAACAGCAAGCTCCCTTGCCGGTCTAGGAATGGTAGAACGATGGGTTCGATGACGGTTTGGATGTACCGTGCACTATTCAGTGTCCCCTCAACGATCACCAGTGGTGTACGGCCAGTGTAGGAGATCGCTCCCCACACCATGATGCCGGGTGTTGGCCCTGTGTGCCTCGGTCGTATGCAGTCCTGATTGTGGCGCTCACCTGCACGGCGCCAAACACGCATACGACCATCATTGGCACCAAGGCAGAAGCGACTCTCATCGCTGAAGACGACACGTCTCCATTCGTCCCTCCATTCACGCCTGTCGCGACACCACTGGAGGCGGGCTGCACGATGTTGGGGCGTGAGCGGAAGACGGCCTAACGGTGTGCGGGACCGTAGCCCAGCTTCACGGAGACGGTTGCGAATGGTCCTCGCCGATACCCCAGGAGCAACAGTGTCCCTAATTTGCTGGGAAGTGGCGGTGCGGTCCCCTACGGCACTGCGTACGATCCTACGGTCTTGGCGTGCATCCGTGCGTCGCTGCGGTCCGGTCCCAGGTCGACGGGCACGTGCACCTTCCGCCGACCACTGGCGACAACATCGATGGACTGTGGAGACCTCACGCCCCACGTGTTGAGCAATTCGGCGGTACGTCCACCCGGCCTCCCGCATGCCCACTATACGCCCTCGCTCAAAGTCCGTCAACTGCACATACGGTTCACGTCCACGCTGTTGCGGCATGCTACCAGTGTTAAAGACTGCGATGGAGCTCCGTATGCCACGGCAAACTGGCTGACACTGACGGCGGCGGTGCACAAATGCTGCGCAGCTAGCGCCATTCGACGGCCAACACCTCGGTTCCTGGTGTGTCCGCTATGCCGTGCGTGTGATCATTGCTTGTACAGCCCTCGCGCAGTGTCCGGAGCAAGTATGGTGGGTCTGACACACCGGTGTCAATGTGTTCTTTTTTCCATTTCCAGGAGTGTATCTTTCGTTAGCGAAGATTGCTGGTAAAAATCTTCTGCTTCAGAATCATAGAAATCGTCAAAATCCGAGGACGTCCTCTGGGGCTTCACTGTTTTTGTCAGGCAGAGCAGTTCCCTTGATACGTATCGTTCGCTCTTGTGAGAGCGTTGTCAGACGAACCCAGGAGAGACGTTCCAGCGTGTTGTCGCACAGAGAAACGGCCCAGTGACAGCGTGGATCGTCGTCTGAAGCTCTCTGCTGCGGGGCTGCGCACCGCGCCGTTGCTCAACGGCCGAAGCTCGCAAATCGCGGCCAGGAGAGCAGGCGGGCTCCGCGCCACCTTCACTCGGGCCCCGCGCCGGCGGCCGCTCGGTCAGTGCGGTACGCTATTTGTGAGCCCAGCCCCTACCTGCGCTGTCCCACGTGTCGCGTGCCGGCCGGCGTCTGCTGCGTCACGCACTGCGCCACGGCATTGAGCTCGCTGCGTCGACCTCGCGTCTGCGACGCGACGACGCCTGCCACCACAACCCACACCTGTCGCAAATGTGTGCCCACATCCCAAGAAATTTTCTTACTTGTTCTTGTTGTTGTCTTTTATCCTGAGACTGGTTTGATGCAGCTCTCCATGCTACTCTATCCTGTGCAAGCTTCTTCATCTCCCAGTACTTACTGCAACCTACATCCTTCTGAATCTGCTTGGTGTATTCATCTCTTGGTCTCCCTCTACGATTTTTACCCTCCACGCTGCCCTCCAATGCTAAATTTGTGATCCCTTGATGCCTCAGGACATGTCCTACCAACCGGTCCCTTCTTCTTGTCAAGTTGTGCCACAATTGTATTCAATACCTCCTCATTAGTTATGTGATCTACCCATCTAATCTTCAGCATTCTTCTGTAGCACCACATTTCGAAAGCTTCTATTCTCTTCTTGTCCAAACTATTTATCATCCATGTTTCACTTCCATACATGGCTACACTCCATACAAATACTTTCAGAAACGACTTCCTGACACTTAAATGTATGCTCTATGTAAAGAAATTTCTCTTCTTCAGAAACGCTTTCCTTGCCACTGCCAGTCTACATTTTATATCCTCTCTACTTCGACCATCATCAGTTATTTTGCTCCCCAAATAGCAATACTCCTTTACTACTTTAAGTGTCTCATTTCCCAATCTAATTCCCTCAGCATCACCAGACTTAATTCGACTACATTCCATTATCCTCGTTTTGCTTTTGTTGATGTTCATCTAATACCCTCCTTTCAAGACACTGTCCATTCCGTTCAACTGCTCTTCCAAGTCCTTTGCTGTCTCTGACAGTACTACAATGCCATCGGCGAACCTCAACGTTTTTATTTCTTCTCCATGGACTTTAATACCTACTCCGAATTTTTCTTTTGTTTCCTTTACTGCTTGCTCAATATACAGATTGAATAACATCGGGGAGAGGCTACAACCCTGTCTCACTCCCTCCCTAATTACTGCTTCCCTTTCATGTCCCTCGACTCTTATAACTCCCATGTGGTTTCTGTACAAATTGTAAATAAGCTTTCGCTCCCTGTATTTTACCCCTGCCACCTTTAGAACACAGCATGTTGTCCTCAATGGAGAGACATCTACAGACGTTAAAGTAACCTCTGGCGTGCCACAGGGGAGTGTTATGGGACCATTGCTTTTCACAATATATATAAATGACCTAGTAGATAGTGTCGGAAGTTCCATGCGGCTTTTCGCGGATGATGCTGTAGTATACAGAGAAGTTGCAGCATTAGAAAATTGTAGCGAAATGCAGGAAGATCTGCAGCGGATAGGCACTTGGTGCAGGGAGTGGCAACTGACCCTTAACATAGACAAATGTAATGTATTGCGAATACATAGAAAGAAGGATCCTTTATTGTATGATTATATGATAGCGGAACAAACACTGGTAGCAGTTACTTCTGTAAAATATCTGGGAGTATGCGTGCGGAACGATTTGAAGTGGAATGATCATATAAAATTAATTGTTGGTAAGGCGGGTACCAGGTTGAGATTCATTGGGAGAGTCCTTAGAAAATGTAGTCCATCAACAAAGGAGGTGGCTTACAAAACACTCGTTCGACCTATACTTGAGTATTGCTCATCAGTGTGGGATCCGTACCAGATCGGGTTGACGGAGGAGATAGAGAAGATCCAAAGAAGAGCGGCGCGTTTCGGCACAGGGTTATTTGGTAACCGTGATAGCGTTACGGAGATGTTTAACAAACTCAAGTGGCAGACTCTGCAAGAGAGGCGCTCTGCATCGCGGTGTAGCTTGCTCGCCAGGTTTCGAGAGGGTGCGTTTCTGGATGAGGTATCGAATATATTGCTTCCCCCTACTTATACCTCCCGAGGAGATCACGAATGTAAAATTAGAGAGATTAGAGCGCGCACAGAGGCTTTCAGACAGTCGTTCTTCCCGCGAACCATACGCGACTGGAACAGGAAAGGGAGATAATGACAGTGGCACGTAAAGTGCCCTCCGCCACACACCGTTGGGTGGCTTGCGGAGTATAAATGTAGATGTAGATGTAGATGAAAGAGAGTATTCCAGTCAACATTGTCAAAAGCTTTCTCTAAGTCTACAAATGCTAGAAATGTAGGTTTCCCTTTCCTTAATCTAGCTTCTAAGATAAGTCGTAGGGTCAGTATTGCCTCACGTATTCCAACATTTCTGCGGAATCCAAACTGATCTTCGCCAAGGTCGGCTTCTACCAGTTATTCCATTCGTCTGTAACGAATTCGCGTCAGTATTTTGCAGCTGTGACTTACTAAACTGAAAGTTCGCTAATTTTCACATCTGTCAACGCCTGCTTTCTTTGGGATTGGAATTATTATACTCTTCTTTAAGTCTGAGGGAATTTCGCCTGTCTCATACATCTTGCTCACCAGATGGTAGAGTTTTGTCAGGACTGGCTCTCCCAAGGCCGTCAGTAGTTCTAATGGAATGTTGTCTAGTCCCGGGGCCTTGTTTCGACTCAGGTCTTTCAGTGCTCTGTCAAACTCTTCACGCAGTATCATATCTCCCATTTCATCTTCATCTACATCCTCTTCAGTTTCCATAATATTGCTCTCAAGTACCTCGCCCTTGTATAGACCCTCTATATACTCCTTCCACCTTTCTGCTTTCCCCTCTTTGCTTAGAACTGGGTTTCCATCTGAGCTTTTGATATTCATACAAGTGGCTCTCTTTTCTCCAAAGGTCTCCTTAATTTTCCTGTAGGCAGTATCTATCTTACCCCTAGTGAGATAAGCCTCTACATCCTTACATTTGTCCTCTAGCCATCCCTGCTTAGCCATTTTGCACTTCCTGTCGATCTCATTTTTGAGGCGTTTGTATTGGTTTTTTGCCTGCTTCATTTACTGCATTTTTATATTTTCTCCTTTCATCAATTAAATTCAATATTTCTTCTGTTACCCAAGGATTTCTACTAGCTCTCATCTTTTTACCTACTTGATCCTCTGCTGCCTTCACTACTTCATCCCTCAGAGCTACCCATTCTTCTTCTACTGTATTTCTTTCCCCCATTCCTGTCAATTGTTCCCTTATGCTCTCCCTGAAACTCTGTACAACCTCTGGTTCTTTCAGTTTATCCAGGTCCCATCTCCTCAAATTCCCACTTTTTTGCAGTTTCTTCAGTTTTAATCTACAGTTCGTAACCAATAGACTGTGGTCAGAGTCCACATCTGCCCCTGGAAATGTCTTACAATTTCAAACCTGGTTCCTAAATCTCTGTCTCACCATTATATAATCTATCTGTTACCTTCTAGTATCTGCAGGTTTCTTCGATGTATACAACCTTCTTTTATGATTCCTGAACCAAGTGTTAGCTATGATTTTTATTACTCACACGGTGTATAATTCTCATCTTGCCCTCACACGACCAGTTCCTCACTGTGAGCTCACCGGACTTAACACACTGCCAGACAAAACGGTGAAAGTATCCAGAAGAAATGGTCAGATGCCAACGCAACTTCGTTCACGTGCACGCCATCGGCGGGTTATCTGTACGGTTCCAGCTGCTCGACAGGTACAACGGCAACCAGAGTTCAACAGTGTTGTCAGTGATTAGTGTTGATACCACACTTGTCAGGGTGTATAAGGTGTGTGGAGAGCGTTTGACGATCAGTGTTCACTGTGCAAGACACGTGTATGCTGCGTAATCGGTTCTGACAGCTTCATCAGGGACTTCATTGTGGGCCTCCATTTGGCCGGCTAGTGGAATCGTGCAGTATCCAGATTTGTGGGCATTCGGAAGTGAGACAGGACCAGGAGCTACTGGGTTTGAACGTGCCCGTGTCCACGCAGCGAATGATGATGTCCGATATGTTGCTGTACCAACATGGACTGTCCTACGTGTCCACAGAGGATGGTGCAAGGGAACATAAGGCTACACTCGCTCATCACCTCGGTTCTGGTCGGCCACGTGCGACCATCACAAAGGGGGATCTCCGTGTACCAAGCACATTGTAACCCCTCCACATCTGCATGTGCTATCTGAGAACAAGTACTTTGACTCCCTGACCATTCTGACTTTCTTTTTCATATGAAGTATTTGCGACATAAAAACAGTACCTACAGTTTTTTACATTGAAGTTCTCACAGAAATTTCGACTGTTGTCATTTGTGTACTTTAGTAGCCTCCTATCACTAGAAAGTAAGGTTGTTCGTAATATTTGAAATGTAATTCTTGAAACCACTCCTATTTATGTTTTTCGTTGATATTTGTGTGTTTGCATTAGTGATTTGACAGTGTGAAGACCAGAAAAGGAAATATCTCTGAAAAGTGACGTGTGGAAACATTTTAAACAAAATGACAGTTGTTGAGACTTAAGTTCCAGCAGAAAGAATATTTTCAAAAGCTAGCGAAGTGATTTCTGTTCAAAGAAGTACATTAATAGCAGAACATGCCAAGAAATTAATTTCTTAAGCTCTTTATAAATAAGTTGAGGAACTGATAGTTTTTCAATTATGTTACCTGTATTTTGAGTGATTTCAGCTGCCCATTTTTTCATATGCTGAAACAATTTTTTAAATATTTTCTTCCATAGATTTTTCTACGTAAAATAAAGTAAAATTAAATTTGGTTTTCCTTAATTATTTAGTAATTCATAAAGACCATCCTCGAAGTTCTAAATAAAATGTGCTACCCTAAATTGAAATATACATCTTAAAATTAAATTTTTAGCACCGAAATGTTGAAATATCGATATTATTTTTTCTCTTTAATGAATGATATCGATGTTTAGTACAATAATATTCGGGTATACCGAATATCGATATTTATCTCTCGATGTCCCACGCCTGCCGACAGGTGACTAACCAGCCACGGGAAGGCCCGTAGTTCCCACGCCACAGGACAATGACAACAACAACAAAGCACTCACCTGGTACAGGGAGTTCCCCGTGACGTAAGCGGCCACGTAATGGCTGCCGAAGCTCCGCACGAAGTTCACCACGGAGGCCGTGTCGCCCGGAACCACCTGCAAACAGAAGTGCAACACGCCGAGTAAGCAAAACTGCGGGAGAGGGAGGGGGCAGCCGCAGCTCCAGCACACAGAGGCGTCTCGAACTGGAACCAAGTGCTCTTTTTATAGAGCAACTATTTTTCATATTTCAAGTAGTTTGAACTTTGCGATTGTGAGGAGTGTACTGATACATAAAAAGCGGGATTAAGGGAGGGAGCACTATGTATAGAACAGATATTTATCCTGAAGCAACTCACAGAACATAGGGCCTTAAAAAAACAAAAAGACAGTAACAACCTTCGTGGACTTCACGAAGGCATATGACTCCATCGACAGACAGACTCTTGTTAGGATCCTGAAGAACAGAGAACTGATGGAACTACACAAGAACTCATGAAAGAAATTCTGACAGACACAAAAGCAAGGCTAAGATTCAGAGGAGCACTGTCAGAAGAATCTGAGATCAAGACTGGTCTCAAACAGGGAGATGGATTGTCACCAGTATAGCACTGGACGAAGTGATCAAGCAGTGGAGAGCAATAAACGAGGAAATGGGAATACCAAAGACCAATGTGGGGACTCAGCCACAGGGCTCAAATGGACTGCCTAGCCTTTGCAGACGACATAGCAATAGTAAGTGAGACGGAAGAAGACGCAAAGACACAACTCGACAACTTAAGTAAGGTAGCCAGAAAGGTGGGACTGAGGATCGCCTATAACAAGACAAAGACATTAAATCCCACTGCAGACTGGGAAACACCGGAAGGCACTGTGAAAATGGTGGACAAATTTAAATACCTGGGAGAATTTATAACAGGAAGGAACAGGAGCAAGGAGGGAATAACAGAGAGGGTAAAGAAGATGAGGTCAGCCTTCTGTATCACGAGAGAGAAATACAATAAAAAGAATATGTCAACATAGGCAAAGATAAGCCACTACAAGGCAACGGTGAGGAATACAGTATTGTATGCTGCTGAGACGATGACACTAGGAAGAAATGGGGCAGAACAACTAGACAAAGAAGAGAGAAAAATACTAGGTCCCAAAAGAGGTGGAGAGAGGTGAATACGAAGACCTAGGGAAGAATTGTACCGGAACATGAGAACAATATCCGGGAAAATCAGACTCAAAAGGGCAAGGTTTGCTGGACATGTAGTTAGGATGAGTATGGACAGAATGACGAAGAAAGTGTGGGAAACAACAGGGAGGACGAGGGGAAAGACAGGAACCAAGTGGGTTGTTGAACTTCAGAAGGACTGGTTGGAATTGGGGATCAAGGTCGAAGGAAAGGAAAATTGGAGGAACAAATATACACCGTCCAATATGCTGGAGATCAATGACAAAGAAGAACACAGGAAAAGACAGGAACATACAGGAGAAAAGGACACTGAAGATCTCGGAAGAAGAGGGGGAGAGAAGAAGAGAAAGAATGAAGAGGTTCTGGGAGAAGAAGAAGAAAATGCAGTCCACTCTGGCGGGAGCGGCCGCACAATCAGTGACATGACGCCTCTAACCGCGCGGCGCCAGGGGCTGTCTCCACAGCACTTCTTCTCCGCATCTCATCAAGTGAGCAGCCAGGTGCCTCTCCAAGCAGATGAACGGTGGACTTCCGGAATTTAGCGCCTGAACTCAAATTTAGGAACGTATAATTTTGCCGAAACTTCAACCTACACCTGCAGATCTAGCCACAACAGCAAGATGAGCTGTAGGGACAGTCAAATAATTTGTACTGACTTTCAATAACTTCAAGCCTCATTCCGAAAATTTGGTTGCAGATTTTACGATCAATGCCCCTTCAACTCGGACCACACACTCAAATGTATACCCTTCTCTAGCACTTTCTGCTTTTTAGTATAATACTAACATTTTGCCAATCGCGGTACGAGTTCGCGATTATAATTGTTTTGAAAAAATATATGTTTATTACAATCAGACCTTACATCTTTAAACCAGCCTTGCCAAGGTATCAGGTGGTTATAATAAAACTGACAGTGTTCTGAGCGCTGCAGGGCTGGGTGTGTACACCACAGGACGCTGGAACATCTTCATTAATTGGAGCGCTCGTGAAGTACGCAGAAAAAATAATAGTTCCACTTTCTGCCACCAGGTGAAAATATGGCGCTGTAAGCAGTCAAAATGTGCTGTGGGTGCAGGGAAAGGGGAGGAACGATCAAATGTATGATAACGGTGGTTCTGGCACGTTCGTTAGGAAATGGTCACAAGTTACAACATGTGCCCAGTACTGCGTCCCGACTCATCAATATGCTGAATCTGTAGCACGGCATGGTCGACAGCTGCTCGCAGCATATTCGATGTAATCAGAGCGATACAAAGTCATATGCTATCCTTCACATCAGGAAGAATCCAGATACATCCAAGTTAGATCCGACGTTTCAGATATCCCTGCAGCGAGAAGTAACATGGATTTAGGTAGGGGAATCTGGAAGGCCACACATATTGAAATTGCCTAGAGACGATGTGTTTGTTACTGAAGGTTTCTCGAAGCAAATCTTCCACCTGTCAAGCAACATGTAATGTCGCCCCATCTTTCATGAAAATATTGGTGTGCGCACAAGAGATGCCACTGTACATCTAACAGGCCCGAGATGTGTTATCTCCGGGGATCGGAAAAAAAAAAAAAAAATCGGACCGACAATGTAGGAGAGCTTGTGAAATCACGCCAGAGAGTTATTTAAGTTGAGTACAGGGAATGTTCCTAAACAATACGTGGCGGAGCGGAACCCCATATGCAACAGTTCTGCATTCACCGTGCAGAGTAAAATCTTATTCGTCCACCGAAAGAATGTTCCCAGACACATACCATCTATTTTTATGTGTCCACATACCATCTATTTTTATGTGTCCTAAAAACGAGCGTTTCGTTCTAAGAACTTCAACCTTCTTAACCCTTTACGCCAACAGTGGCTTCAAAAAGAAATCAACACGCCTCGCCAAACGGCAAACAGCACACTGACGTCGAAACAGGAAACAATTCACATCCTGACTGTTTACAGTGTCGTATTTTCGCCTGGTGGCAGGAACTACAGGATGGGGCAAATAAAAGTGAACAGAGTTCCAGGGTACAAAGAAACACACCAGAGGAAAGGAAATACAGTTATAACTTGACTATAGCAAATGTTCAAAGTGACCATCATTCATGTATTCGCAGTTTTGGGAAGGCGCATCGAGGCTGGAGTGCTCGAAATGTTGCTATCTCATCCGAAATGCTTTGCTGCTCTTCTTCATGACTGTGAGGGTCGTTTTGATGCACCTTAGACTTGAGGGCTCCCCAGACGAAGTAATCGCACGCTGACAGATCAGATGACCTGGGTGGCCAGCTAGGGCCGCGACCAGACTGACCTCTGTCAGGCTTGAAGATTGTAAATGTAGTCCAAGGTTCTAAACACTGTCTGTGCCTTTGTAAAAATTTCGGCAGAATTTATCTCTGGCTTCAGCCAGCTTTCCGTACCTATAACGATTTCAGCTTCGGTGCTTTCAATCAGCGCTTGAAGTTCCGGTACTTTACCAATGCAGCTTCGACAGTTTACAATTACAATACCGATTGCTGCTTGGTTCCCGCATGTCCTGACTTTGCCCCGCACCCTCTGAGGCTGTTGCCCTTTCTGTACTTGCCCGAGGCCATCTAACCTAAAAAACCGCCCAGTCCACACCACACAACCCCTGCTACCCGTGTAGCCGCTTGCTGCGTGTAATGGACTCCTGACCTATCCAGCGGAACCCAAAACCCCACCACCCTATGGCGCAAGTCGAGGAATCTGCAGCCCACACGGTCGCAGAACCGTCTCAGCCTCTGATTCAGACCCTCCACTCGGCTCTGTACCAAAGGTCCGCAGTCAGTCCTGTCGACGATGCTGCAGATGTGAGCTCTGCTTTCATCCCGCTAGCGAGACTGGCAGTCTTCACCAAATCAGATAGCCGCCGGAAGCCAGAGAGGATTTCCTCCGATCCATAGCGACACACATCATTGGTGCCGACATGAGCGACCACCTGCAGAATTGCGTGCAATTTCGAAATAAAAACGGAATGCAGAACAAGAAATTCTGTGTACATCCCTTCATTGCTGATCGTGACAGTAACTGCTTATTTGACACGCTTTATAATGATTTAAGAAATTACAGTGCTAAATTTTCCAGTATCCGAAGAATGTCACTCTGTTAGTTTAACGAGGTAGTGGAGATCTATCGACATTAACTGACGAAAAAGATCACCGTTTTAAGTAAAGTAATCTCATTAGAGGAAAAGATTTTAGTGACTTGTGTACTCGGTAGCTAATTGTTTGTTGTCTACAGTGACAGTTACTGTTTTAGTTGTAACAGTAAAGCGTACACAGAAGTGATTTTCAGTGTCTATTTGAAAATTATGTTATTACAACCACAAAGTAAATTTACAAATGTTTCAGACAAGAAGTCGGGAACCTGTCTCCTTTGTTTATATATCTTATTTCTTAAAATGTCCGCCCCCGGTAGCAGAATGGTCAGCGTGACGGACTGTGAATCCTGTGGGCTCAGGTGCGATTCCCGGCAGGGTCGGAGAATTTTCTCCGCTCAGGGACTGGGTGTTGTGCTGTCCTCATCATCCTCCTCGACTGCGGGTCGCCGAAGTGACGTCAAATTGAAAGACCGACACCCGGCGAACGGTCTGCCCAACGGGGGGCGCTAGCCATACGATTAAATAAAATCTCTTAAAATAATTCTAGCGTGTCTGTATGTGTCGTATTGGCATCACTTGCTGCAGCAGGTGATGGAGCTGTGGTTTTTCGGTCTGGAAGTAGGATTCGAGGAAAACTTACGTAGCCCGAACAGTAAACCTGCTTTGTCTCTGGCGTAAAGCTCTTGCCGTTGGAATGGAGCATTGGGAAC
The DNA here is from genome assembly GCF_023864275.1 of Schistocerca cancellata. Classification (NCBI taxonomy): domain Eukaryota; kingdom Metazoa; phylum Arthropoda; class Insecta; order Orthoptera; family Acrididae; genus Schistocerca; species Schistocerca cancellata. The sequence continues at coordinate 604,285,319 of NC_064633.1, read as the reverse complement.
AGGCTGAGAGGAAATTGCGGATCGATAACTTCAAAGATCTCCAGCAGAATCGCGCGTGCGTCTTAGAGAGCCTATATAGAGGGAGAGAGTGGCCAATGGTGATAGCGTCGCTGTCTGGCTAAGAGCCGAGGACGCCATGTTTTTACCAAACTGACGCTGACTTGGTACGAGTTCAAAATTGCTCTGATCACTATGGGACTCAACATCTGTGGTCATCAGTCCCCTAGAACGTAGAACTACTTAAACCTAACTAACCTAAGGACATCACACACATCCATGCCCGAGGCAGGATTCGAACCTGCGACCGTAGCGGCCACGCGGTTCCAGACTGAAGCGCCTAGAACCGCACGGCCACACTGGCCGGCTTGGTACGAGTATAAGTAAATACTGTGTCTGATTCTGTGCCATTGGTTCTCTTCAGCGCTTCGAACGCCAATTCCATTGTACAATTATGTACAGTTTGTAAAACGGTAATATTGAAGGACTTTTGCATGTTCTCTGTCGGTTCTATTTACGTAAATTAGTTTACTGTCACTCTGTTGATCGGATCTATGACGATACTGTTAGAACTTCACAGCAATTTTAGAGGCAAAATTTTTGTTTAAAGTGATTTACTGAGCGTCACTCATAATATGAATTACAAAATGATCAAGGACAGTCAAGAGAGGAATGCTCCGCTGTTGTGTGGAAAAACCGAAGTGAAGATGCTCGTTTTCCGAAGAAATGAAGGAACTGTTAGAAAGCTCGTTTGGTTTCTTTGTGTATAGAATAACCAATTTCTTTCTATATGATTATAATGCCTACAAAACGAAATTAAAAAATTACAGAACAATCTTTTTACTGATACATCCCCTCCATGACATTAAAGGTATATGAACACCGCAGAACTACTAACATGACGTTGTAGCACAGCGGTAGAATTTTAACCTTGTAATCTAACTGTATTTTCTAGACTTGTAATGGTTCTAGAGTGACAATTCATGCTACACGATGTGTTTTAACATGTATACGGAACCCGAAGTCTATGTAATTCCTCCTGGCGACTAGCACTTGGCTCTGTAGTATTGGCTACTCACATTCCTGTAAATTATAATTATCGTATGGATATTCAGTTACCTATTTTGAATTACTTTCTGCTGTTTCAAAAAAATGGCTCTGAGCACTATGGGACTTAACTGCTTAAGTCATCAGTCCCCTAGAACTTATAACTACTTAAACCTAACTAACCCACGGACGTCACACACACCCATGCCCGAGGCAGGATTCGAACCTGCGACCGTATCTGCTGTTTCAGTAGAGTACTTAAGTATAGATATTTTTACGATTTTTTGTGGTATAGAGTTCCTAAAAGTGTGCACAGAATGACATGTTTTGCCAGCATAAGAAACTGTTATAAGATCGACACACACTTAAAATGCATTATGTGGGGACGGAAAGAGACAAGAGTTTACCAATTTCAGCGATCAATATCCGCACGGAAAAATCTGAAATAGCATCGTGTACTCTGAGATACATTAAATGAAACTTCTTTTTCTCATTAATCAGTTGTCAATGTTTGTATAGCATCATAAAATACAGCTGTTGAAATTCGGCAGACATACACACTGCTTCACGATACTTCCATTTGCTCACATATTTATTAGGCCTATATAAACATAGACGAATGGCATTTGTTTTAATGATGTACCGAGTATTAAGCTAGAATATCTGCTTTGGTCTCGTGCGTCAAACACATGCCTTAGTTTACTCGTGAAGTGGCTGGCTTAGTGCTTGCGTCGCTACCTAATTGCACGTCCCGAGCGCTATCTGGTAGAAAGATGGCGGCTACAGGCCGACTGGCCACTCTCTCCCTATATAGGCTCCCTAGTGCGCCTCTGTCGCAGTACGCCAATGACACCGCCTTCTGTGCCGTCGCCCCCAGCCTGCAGCGCTCCCAACACCTTCTCCAATCCCATCTTGACCGGTTCACCGCTTGGTGCCACCAGTGGTTGCTCAAGGTCAATCCTTCCAAAACCCAGGCGATCTTTGTAGGCAAAACCACCCCTTCCTTCCGCCAGCTCGATTTCTGTGTCACCATCTAAGGCCGTCCTATCGCCCTCACCGCCACCCTTAAGTACCTTGGCGTCACCCTCGACCGTCGCCCCTCCTGGACCCCCCCCCCCCCTTCCACATCTCTGGACAATCCAAGCCAAGGCATTCTACTGACTCCGTCTCCTCAAGCTCCTTTCTGGCTACACATGGGGTCTGGAGCCCTCCAGCATCCTCCACAGCTATAAATCCCTCATCCGCCCTATCCTCTGCTACGCCCATCCCACCTGGATCTCCGCCCCTCCTACCTTTTACAAATCCCTTCAAATCCTCGAACGCCATGCCCTCCTCCTCGCCTATCGTATCCGTTTCCCATCCCCCACACGGATCCTGTACGACCTTATTCCGTTCCCCCGCCTCCTCCTTTTCCTCGAACGGATACAGATCCTCTACACCTCCCGTAAACTCGATCCCCCTCACCCAGTTGTCTCTCCCATCCTCTCCCGCCCCTGTCCACTGCTGCACCTGCATTTCCACGTCCCACCTGCTCTCCATCTCTCCATCCTCCTTACCCTCTCCCGAGGTGGCTTCCGCCAGCTCCCCCTCCCTGATGATGCCCTCCTCCCCTCCATCTACCCCTCGTATCAACTTTGATACTCCCCTCCCACTTGCTGTGTTTTTTTTTCCTTAGGGCACCCTCTCTCCCTTCTCTCTCCTTCCCCCCATCCTCCCCCCCTCCTCCTCCCCTGGGCGTCCCGAATCCTGTCCTTCCTTCATTCCTCCCCCCCTACCTCCCCTGCCATTGGCATCTTTGCTCTCCCCTCTCCCTTCCCCACCACCTTCTTCCCCTCGTGGCAGGTCTCCGGACTCATTCGCGCGCCGGAGATCATCGCCATCAGTTTAGTGTCTGTGCCGTCGTGATTGTGATTTAGTGCTTTTCTGCCGCCACGCTCCTCCTTCACTTGTACCGTCTCATTCGTCAGTGTTTGTGTGCAGTGCCGACAGTTTTTCGAGTGTTTTCGTCGAGTGTGAACGGCGTCATGTTTTTTTTTATTTATTCAGGGTGTCTACGTGGAGAAGAAAAAAAAATTCCCGGATTTTTCCCGGATTTCCCGGTTAAAAACACAATTTCTCCCGGGTGAAATTACGTATAAAGCGGGTGAAAATACATCCGTGTTAAGTAACAGTATACTTTCCCTCGGAGCTGTAAAACCTATCAGTCCTTTGAATCTTAAAGGTCTTATACCGGCGGAGGACGTCCCAGCACTTTAGGAAACGAAATCCAGGAAAACAATGCGTTTGGAAAGTTGTTTGATGCGAGACAATATGCACAGAGTTTATTTTCGTATTGCTAAAGTATATACACAAATTCCACAAATTACAGCACGGTAGCTTCCGAAACTCTAAAATAGAGATTGCGTTGAGCGATGCACTTTTGTCAGCCAGTCATAGCTCATGTCACGTGACCTCGCTAGAGAATGACGGCAGTTATTCAGAGCACGAGGCCTACGAGAAAGACAGGCCGCGGGGCGTACGTTACGAAGGTAGGCCGAGCTCGCTCAATTCAGCAAAGTGCGTTTCTACACCGGTTAACTCGTAAGCAGATGTGTATGTACGAACGAGAATTGCATCCTCTATTGGAATCCACTGTCATTAGTCCTACAATGACAGGAAGTCCGTAGGCCTACTAACAGGCTCTAATTTGGCAATTAAAATCGTGCCAAAATGATTATCAGTTGCTTAGAAAAGTCGAAGTGTTCTGGCACGAAGAGACTTGTGACATTGCTCAGAAACACATTATGCACATTTTTTTGAAGGTCAATGGAACTTTTTGCCATCGATTGCATAATTTTTTATCTATGAAAGTACAACATTAAATATGAAAACTAACTTGAAGCTCGGTCTTTTTTTAGCGTATGTTACACGTTAAGTCATATCAAATACAAATGTGCCGGTAAAATTTTAAATAGTGGCATAAATGACTTATCTTCTGGGCCCGACATTTTTCCAATGGCTGATCCTCAAAGTGTTACGTTTTGAATGAGAGTTATAACGCCCTGTGATTTAAGAAATGCACTGCACATTCTCACACGTAACATAAATCATCTTGCGTGGAAATTTACTTCGAAAGTAACGCATCTCAAGCCACTATTCGTAATATTTTCTGGTGATCTGTTAGAATTATAAACAATTGTGACGTCACACACATCGAATGCATATTAGTTGTTACGGACGTACTGCATAATCTTCGACCTAAATCCTTTGACACTATTTACCCATTTTCTACGCAACTAAACTTTTATTTTCGTGTTATTCTCTGATTTGTGTTTCATTGCTGCAATATTATTTAGCAGCAGTGGACTAAAGTTCTTTGTCAGCGTATCAGATCTTACACGTCACGCCTACAAAACTTTAACTGCAATCTAAAACAACGAAAAATCCCGGAATTCTAAAAAAATCCCGGGTTTTTCCCGGATTTGTCCCGGATGAAAAAATTCCCGGGTTTTTCCCGGAATTCCCGGATTTCCCGGGCCGTATACACCCGGTTATTGTATCTCCTGTTTGTAACCACCGACTTGTTACTTTCCTGTCTCCTTTTTCTCTGTTATTGTAATTCTTGTGGCTGAAGAGCGGAGAAGATGTATCCGCTGCCAGCCAGCCTTTGTATAAGGTGAACAAATGACAATAAAGGGAAAAAAAAGAACCTGTGCCGGCAGCGCTGCCCCTGCGGCGGTGCCCTCACTCACTCACTCGCTACGCTCGGCTCGCTCACCTTGTCGGCCTCGTGGCGCACGGCGTCCAGCAGCGTGAGCGGCGCGCCCTGGGCGAGGGCGGCGCGCCGGCGGTGCCGCGCCACCCTCACCAGCACGTAGCAGTGCTGGGCGGCGCCGGACGCGAACGTGGACGCGATGCCCAGGTGGCGCGACAGCGAGGCGCGCGACCAGCCGCCCGAGAAGGCGCGCCACGGCCGCTCCAGGCGCTCCACCGAGAAGTCGCGGAAGTACGCCTGCATCAGCTGCTTCAGGTTGTCGCAGAACTCCATGTGGAAGTCGCCCTGCGCACACCGCCGGCCGCGCCGCGGCGTCAGGAAAAAAAAGGTGTTCTCCCCTGTTTACCGTCTCACCTCCTACTACAAGTTTGTTTTGTTTGCCGATGATACAAACATTGCAATAAATAGAAAATCAAGTGTAGTCTTAGAAAGATCAGCCAATAAAATATTTGTGGACGTTAATCACTGGTTCCTAGCCAATTCTTTGTCACTAAACTTTGAAAAAACACACTACATGCAGTTCAGAACTTGTAAGGGATGTCCCAAGAGTATATGTCTAACATACGATGACAAGAAGATAGAAGAAGTGGACAGTGTCAAATTCTTGGGATTACAGCTTGATAATAAATTCAACTGGGAGGAGCACACCACAGAACTGCTGAAGCGTCTTAACAAATCTCTGTTTGCAATGCGAATTTTGTCAGACATAGGGGATACAAAAATGAAAAAGCTGGCATACTATGCTTACTTTCATTCCATAATGTCATATGGGATTCTTTTTTGGGGTAATTCATCAAGCCAAGCTAAAGTTTCCCGGGCACAAAAACGTGCAGTAGGAATTATATGTGGTGTGAACTCAAGAACATCCTGCAGAAGCCTGTTTAGGGAACTAGGGATACTAACTACAGCTTCCCAATATATTTATTCCTTAATGAAATTTGTCGTTAAAAATATATCACTTTTTCAAACCAACAGCTCAATTCATGGAATCAATACTAGAAATAAGAATAATCTTCACAAGGATTTAAAGTCACTTAGTCTTGTACAAAAGGGTGTGCATTATTCAGGAACACACATTTTCAATAACTTGCCAGCAGCCATAAAAAGCTTAACAACCAATGAAATTCAGTTTAAGAGAAGCCTAAAGGATTTATTGGTGGCCAACTCCTTCTACTCCATTGATGAATTTCTTAGTAAAACCAACTGATTTGTATATAAATACAACATAACTTCTGCACAATTTCAGTGCAGTAATGTGTTCACTCAAAATTTGTGTGTCTGCGTGTGTGTGTGTGTGTGTGTGTGTGTGTGTGTGTGTGTGTGTGTGTGTAAGTATAACTTCTGCACCATTTCAGTGCAGTAATGTGTTCATTGTAAATAAGTATTACAGTAGTTGTATTACATGTTTATTACCTTATAAATAAATAAAAAACTTTTTTATTTTAAATTCAGTGCATTAGTATTTGTAAAATGACTCTTAGTGTTCATTAAAAAATGACGATCATTCCACTTGGGACCTGTGGAATGGTACATTAGCTTATTTGTTTCAGTTGTAAATATTTGTCATGTATTGTTGTTTTTCTGACATGTTCCACATCCTGGAGGACCTCCTCACTACGGATCAACTGGAATGAAAGTAAATCTAATCTAATCTAATCTACACTCTCATTCAAAATACGGGGTGAGAATTACTGAACTGTATGAAAAAAAAACGTAAATTAGTTACAAACTGCCGCGCGCACACACTTCATTCGACATGTAAACGTCAGTACAGACATTCAGATATAGGTTACGACATGTTTGATACGCCGTGGTCTTGCGGTAGCGTTCTCGCTTCCGGAACACGGGGTCCCGGGTTCGATTCCCAGCGGGGCCAGGGATTTTCTCTGCCTCCTGATGACTGGGTGTTGTGTCTTCTTCATCATCATTTCATCATCACTAACTCGCAAGTCGCCAAAATGGCGTCAACTAAAAAGGATTTGCAATACGGCGGCCGAACGTCCCTGCATGGGGCCTTCCGGCCAACAATGCCGTACGATCATTCCATTTCATTGGCGATAATGTGGCGCAGGCGAATAGCGAAATTCTGCGTGCCCCGCTGAAGTGTCGCAACGTCGATGCTGTCGATGACCTACTGAACGGCTGTTTTCAGATCAGCATTGGTTTTGGGGTTATTGCTGTACAGTTTGTCTTTAACATATCCCCACAAAAAGTACTCGCATGTGTTCAGATCCGGGGAATATGGCGGCCAATCGAGGCCCATGCCAGCGGCCTCTGGGTACCCCAGAGCCAGAATGCGATCCCCAGAAGTGCTCCTCCAGGGCATCAAACACTCTCCTGCTTCGATAGGATCGAACTCCGTCTTGCATGAACCACATCTTGTCCAAATCAGGGTCACTTAGGATAATGGGAATGAAGTCATCCTCCTAAACCTTCCCGCACCCTTCAGTAGTCACCACGCCATCGAGGAATATCGCATCGATTATTCCGTGACTGGACACAGCACACCATATAGTCACCCGTTGAGGCTGAAGAGACTTCTCTGTCGCGAAATGCGGATTCTCAGTCCCCCAAATGGGCAAATTTTGCTTACTGACGAACCCATTCAAATGAAAATGGGTTTCGGCGCTTAACCAAACCATACATGCGCATTCTAATTCCCATCATTCTCCGCGCTCAACAGTGCAGTTTGAACGTCCTAACGCAAACCGTTCAGAAATTATGACACGACTTTATTTCATATAGTTCAATAATTGTCATCTTGTAGCTGCCATTAGACAGCTAGATTGCAGCGTGCAGGAAAAGCCCGAATAAATTTGGAAAGAGTGCTGGAAGGAAAACCCAAAACCCGTTAGATGCACACAACTAATGATGGCCTCGCCGCTAGAGGAAAGACAGTGGATGACGTTCTTCGTGACAGATCACGCATGAACAAAAGGAAGTGGAAGAGGCTCACTAACAGTACCTGGGAAACTGGAACTCTACAATGATGATGATGATGATGATGAATAAAAATTTTTGGAAAATTTGTGGTAAGGACTTATGGGACCAAACTGCTGAGGTCATCGGTCCCTAACCTCACGCAGTACTTAATCTAACTTAAACTAACTTAAGCTAAGGACAACACACACACCCATGCCCGACGGAGGACTCGAACCTCCGACGGGGGAAGCCGCGGGGACCGTGATAAGGCGCCCAAGACCGCGCGGTTACCCCGCGCGGCACGACGAATAGATAGCTAGAGGACTGGACTGCTTCCATCAGCAGTACAGAGATGGAACCTGACGCCTCCTACTGTGCTTCCACTGGTACAAAGTATTCCTCGATGTGACGGTACTGAAAATTATCTTACAGGCGACTTTATCAACTTAAAGGACAGCGACGTTTTCCAGTAGACGGCAGGGATCGTACAGCAACCAGTAATACTCGTATACGGTGAAGAAACAAGTCAGTCTTGGTTGCGGGGATGCCTGTGTTATTTATTTACCAGTGACGCGTTTCGCCTGATTCAGGCATCTTCAGACTGCCTGAATATTAGTTGGCATTAGGTACATGGGATACCGAGCACACAGAACGCCCCAGCAAATAACTGCCCTCGTCAAATGTCTGGAAACATTGCACGCTGTCCTTGTTGAGAAACGCGACATAGTCTGATGAATGCAGATCAGGATCAGTGTTTGTAGGTCTACTCCTGATCTGCATTCATCAGACTATGTCGTGTTTCTCAACAAGGACAGCGTGCAATGTTTCCAGACATTTGACGAGGGCAGTTATTTGCTGGGGCGTTCTGTGTGCTCGGTATCCCATGTACCTAATGCCAACTAATATTCAGGCAGTCTGAAGATGCCTGAATCAGGCGAAACGTGTCACTGGTAAATAAATAACACAGGCATCCTTGCAACCGAGACTGACTTGTTTCTTCACCGTATACGAGTATTACTGTTCACTGTACCATCCTGTCATATGTGTCTTTGTCCTTCAAGTTATTAAAGTCGCCTGTAAGATAATTTTCAGCAGCTTCACATCGAAGGAGCGGCCCATAGCAGATGTGGAGAACGGAATGTCCGTACAGGATTGCTCTTTATCTACACGCTTGTAGCGCTGATAACCATGCTGTGATAATGATGTACTTAATAGGTGATAAAAAAATATGCGTTAACCATCAGGATATAAAAGTAATTTACCACTGCAGTGCTACATTTATAAATGAGATTAAATTGAAATGGACAGATCAGATTAAGAGACAAATTTGTTGAAATCACACCATACGAATCAGATATAATGAATTAAGATTTAATGGACGCCAGTCAGGGAAGCTGAAACAAGATTTCCCTAGAAATTAAACTTTGGGTATTTGAGTTTTCAATGCCAGATGATGAGTGATAAATAGACAAACAGGGTATCAAATTAACCAGCTTGATGTCTGGTGTTGCAAAAGGATATTCCACTACTTGAAGGTAACCAGAGTAATATGAAAAACTTAAATAGTAATTCGAGCAAAAATTTACATACTTCACTAACAGCTCCTATTATCTACGTCAATCAAATATCAAACACTTTATCTTAAAGAGCAGCTATTTTGCGATGTTATACTAATGTGATACTTTTAACTCTCATTAAAAAATTAATAAAAAACTGGAAAAATACGATCAAATGTTTCATGAAATGACTTGTCTAGAAGTAACAAATAAAACAGATTAGAGAAACATTTGACACGTCGTCAAATGATGCTCGAAATAATGCATGACATATGAGGTGCCAACTGAGAATATAAAGTTCAATGTTTTACTTAGAATCTTAAAATTTTAATGAGTGCCAGAGGATATTAATCTGGCGGATTATGTAGACCGAGAACCGGACGTTTGCGAGATAACTGCGCGTCTGTGGTTATGAGCCGGCATTGACTTCACTCTGAAAGATTATGGTAGTCTGTACAAATATATGTGAAGAGTGAAGTTTTAGGACGAGGCAAACGCCTTGACTTTGGACCCATGTTCAGTGGAACGCGATCGCTGGTATTATCGTACACTTTTATTAGTGTCAATTTTCACTAAAAAATCATAACACGCCCTGTACATAGGCTATAACTAGCATATTTAGCCACAGTTATTATTTGTTTGTTTTTTCTTCGCGCACGCTTCTTTCCAGTAACACGAATCTTACAGCTGGATTTCAGAACTGTACATTTGTGGTCGCTGCGTGGTAACTGGAGGGCTACCATACGTCTGGCGTTAGATACACTAAAGTTCAAGATCAGTTACTGTCACATACACTCCAAGGCAAAAACAAGACGGAAATCGGTAGCTGCAACATAGATGTAGAGATAAACAAATCATTACAATTTCAGAAAAACTGGATTATTTATTCACGAGAACGAACTTCAGACACTGAGGAAGTCAGTAACGTGTTGGTGCACCTCTGGCCCTTGTGCAAGCAGTTACGCGGCTTCGTATTGACTGGGAGAGTTGTTGCATGTCCTCCTGAGGAATGTCGTTCCAAATTCTGTGCAACTGGCGCTTTAGTTCGCCAAAATCCCGAAACGGTTGGAGGGCCCAGGCCATAATGCTCAAACCGTTATGAATTGGCGAGACGTCTAACAGGCCAGCTGGACAGAATCTGGCACGATATGCCTCAGGATAACATGCAACAGCTCTGTCAATCAAGGTCAAGCCGAATAACTGCTTGCATGACGCCCAGACGTGGACCAGCGCGTTAGTGACTTGCTCAACTTGCGAAGCTCTTTCTCTTGAATAAATCATCATATTTTTCTGATATTGTAGTCATTTGTTTGTCTGTACATGTACATCAAATCTACTCATCCGGATAATTTCTTCGCGGTGCCTCATTTTTTTCCTTAGGAGTATATTTAACTGACGGAAGACAGCTTGGAAGTGAGTCCAACGAATGTCTTGATCTCATGTGATACAAGGCCTACAACGCTATTTACATGCAAGACGCCGATGAAACGTAAATCTGAAAAGAGTGTCAACCAGCAGTGCGCAAAGGCAAGGTTTTTTTTCTGGTACGATTATTTCCTCGAAGGTCCAACACGTTCCATAAAGCATTGGCCTAGTAAAAAACTACCTATGTACTGCTGCCAGCCTTGGTAGTTTCGAGTCGGAAAGTATAAATTTCGCAATGTCGTTGTCATTGCCGAACCATGACAAGAATAATAGCAACGCAGTTCAAGTTAAAATATTCTTGTGGCTGTAGTTATTTCTTGCTCAAGTGTGCACGAACGAATTGTTTATTTTACACGAATGTCATTCGGAATATCAAGAAACTGTTTTGCGAGTAGACCTTGCGCAGCTGTTTCTTGGCTGTGGGCAATATCTTCTTTGTGTTCCGTACAGTGCGGTTTGTACAGTAAAACTATTCACTGAAACAATGAACAATGAACGTGTCGATTACTTGTTCCGATACTTGAAACCAGCTAGGTGTCATTCGAATTTCGCATTAGCTATGAATGCTGCCCCCCCCCCCCCCCCCATGAACCATGGACCATGGACCTTGCCGTTGGTGGGGACGCTTGCGTGCCTCAGCGATACAGATGGCCGTACCGTAGGTACAACCACAACGGAGGGGTATCTGTTGAGAGGCCAGACAAACGTGTGGTTTCTGAAGAGGGGCAGCAGCCTTTTCAGTAGTTGCAAGGGCAACAGTCTGGATGACTGACTGATCTGGCCTTGTAACACTAACCAAAACAGCCTTGCTGTGCTGGTACTGCGAACGGCTGAAAGCAAGGGGAAACTACGGCCGTAATTTTTCCCGAGGGCATGCAGCTTTACTGTATGGATAAATGATGATGGCGTCCTCTTGGGTAAAATATTCCGGAGGTAAAATAGTCCCCCATTCGGATCTCCGGGCGGGGACTACTCAAGAGGATGTCGTTATCAGAAGAAAGAAAACTGGCGTCCTACGGATCGGAGCGTGGAATGTCAGATCCCTTAATCGGGCAGGTAGGTTAGAAAATTTAAAAAGGGAAATGGATAGGTTAAAGTTAGATATAGTGGGAATTAGTGAAGTTCGGTGGCAGGAGGAAAAAGACTTCTGGTCAGGTGACTACAGGGTTATAACCACAAAGTCAAATAGGGGTAATGCAGGAGTAGGTTTAATAATGAATAGGAAAATAGGAATGCTGGTAAGCTACTACAAACAGCATAGTGAACGCATTATTGTGGACAAGATAGACACGAAGCCCACGCCTACTACAGTAGTACAAGTTTATATGCCAACTAGCTCTGCAGATGACGAAGAAATTGAAGAAATGTATGATGATATAAAAGAAATTATTCAGATAGTGAAGGGAGACGAAAATTTAATAGTCATGGGTGACTGGAATTCGAGAGTAGGAAAAGGGAGAGAAGGAAACGTAGTAGGTGAATATGGATTGGGGGTAAGAAACGAAAGAGGAAGCCGCCTGGTAGAATTTTGCACAGAGCACAACCTAATCATAGCTAACACATGGTTTAAGAATCATGATAGAAGGTTGTATACATGGAAGAACTCCGGAGATACTAAAAGGTATCAGATAGATTATATAATGGTAAGACAGAGATTTAGGAACCAGGTTTTAAATTGTAAGACATTTCCAGGGCCGATGTGGACTCTGACCACAATCTATTGGTTATGACCTGTAGATTAAAACTGAAGAAACTGCAAAATGGTGGAAATTTAAGGAGATGGGACCTGGATAAACTGAAAGAACCTGAGGTTGTACAGAGTTTTAGGCAGAGCATAAGGGAGCAATTGACAGGAATGGGGGAAAGAAATACAGCAGAAGAAGAATGGGTAGCTTTGAGGGATGAAGTAGTGAAGGCAGCAGAGGATCAAGTAGGTAAAAAGACCAGGGCTCTTAGAATTCCTTGGGTAACAGAAGAAATATTGAATTTAATTGATGAAAGGAGAAAATATAAAAATGCAGTTAATGAAGCAGGCAAAAAGGAATACAAACGTCTCAAAAATGAGATCGACAGGAAGTGCAAAATGGCTAAGCACGGATGGCTAGAGGACAAATGTAAGTATGTAGAGGCTTATCTCACTAGGGGTAAGATAGATACTGCCTACAGGAAAATTAAAGAGACCTTTGGAGATAAGAGAACCACTTGTATGAATATCAAGAGCTCAGATGGAAACCCAGTTCTAAGCAAAGAAGGGAAAGCAGAAAGGTGGAAGGAGTATATAGAGGGTCTATACAAGGGCGATGTACTTGAGGACAATATTATGGAAATGGAAGAGGATGTAGATGAAGATGAAATGGGAGATACGATACTGCGTGAAGAGTTTGACAGAGCACTGAAAGACCTGAGTCGAAACAAGGCCCCCCGGAGTAGACAACATTCCATTGGAACTACTGACGGCCTTGGGAGAGCCAGTCCTGACAAAACTCTACCATCTGGTGAGCAAGATGTATGAAACAGGCGAAATACCCTCAGACTTCAAGAAGAATATAATAATTCCAATCCCAAAGAAAGCAGGTGTTGACAGTTGTGAAAATTACCGAACAATCAGTTTAATAAGCCACAGCTGCAAAATACTAACACGAATTCTTTACAGACGAATGGAAAAACTAGTAGAAGCCGACCTCAGGGAAGATCAGTTTGGATTCCGTAGAAATACTGGAACACGTGAGGCAATACTGACCTTACGTCTTATCTTAGTAGAAAGATTAAGGAAAGGCAAACCTACGTTTCTAGCATTTGTAGACTTAGAGAAAGCTTTTGACAATGTTCACTGGAATACTCTCTTTCAAATTCTAAAGGTGGCAGGGGTAAAATACAGGGAGCGAAAGGCTATTTACAATTTGTACAGAAACCAGATGGCAGTTATAAGAGTCGAGGGACATGAAAGGGAAGCAGTGGTTGGGAAAGGAGTGAGACAGGGTTGTAGCCTCTCCCCGATGTTACTCAATATGTATATTGAGCAAGCAGTAAAGGAAACAAAAGAAAAATTCGGAGTAGGTATTAAAATCCATGGAGAAGAAATAAAAACCTTGAGGTTTGCCGATGACATTGTAATTCTGTCAGAGACAACAAAGGACCTGGAAGAGCAGTTGAACGGAATGGACAGTGTCTTGAAAGGAGGATATAAGATGAACATCAACAAAAGCAAAACGAGGATAATGGAATGTAGTCGAATTAAGTCGGGTGATGCTGCGGGAATTAGATTAGGAAATGAGACACTTAAAGTAGTGAAGGAGTTTTGCTATTTGGGGAGCAAAATAACTGATGGTCGAAGTAGAGAGGATATAAAATGTAGACTGGCAATGGCAAGGAAAGCGTTTCTGAAGAAGAGAAATGTGTTAACATCGAGTATAGATTTAAGTGTCAGGAAGTCATTTCTGAAAGTATTTGTATGGATTGTAGCCATGTATGGAAGTGAAACATGGACGGTAAATAGTTTGGACAAGAAGAGAATAGAAGCTTTCGAAATGTGGTGCTACAGAAGAATACTGAAGATTAGATGGGTAGATCACATAACTAATGAGGAAGTATTGAATAGGATTGGGGAGAAGAGAAGTTTGTGGCACAACTTGACCAGAAGAAGGGATCGGTTGGTAGGACATGTCCGAGGCATCAAGGGATCACCAATTTAATATTGGAGGGCAGCGTGGAGGGTAAAAATCGTAGGGGGAGACCAAGAGATGAATACACTAAGCAGATTCAGAAGGATGTAGGTTGCAGTAGGTACTGGGAGATGAAGAAGCTTGCACAGGATAGAGTAGCATGGAGAGCTGCATCAAACCAGTCTCAGGACTGAAGACCACAACAACAACAACATAAATGCTGTCGCGCGAGGTGGTTAAGTGGAGTTCGTGTTGTGCTCCGGTAGGCAGATGACAAGCCGTGGTGTAAAATTTAGCAGTGCGTCACCAACATTTCGGAAATTGGAACTGACGGCTCATTCATTTCCTTCCAGAGCATCCTATTCATTAATAGCACGACCATTCCGCTATTCTTCGAAAACTTCGTTGGTGTGTGTTTGTGTGAGTGTGGAACTTACACAGAAGCACGATCTCATATACCATTATCGCCTGCGATTACGCTCGTCCGCATTCCGCTAGAGGGATATAAACTGTGTGGCCAAAGTCCGGGGAAGGGTTATCTCTTTTGAAGATGTGCAGTGCTGTGGGTGGTGCGGCGTATGCAGCGAGCGTAGCGTATACATGCAGCACCACTTGTCTGCGAGTGTGGTGCTGCATATATAGTCCAGCCGACACGAACAGTCCAGGAGCGTTGTACAGAACACGAAAGATATACCCCTCTCCGGCAACCGTTAAAATCAGCAGTAGCAGAGCAATGTATGTCCATGGGACACTCTATGGAATACAATAGAACGAAAATTTTAGCAACCGTTTCCAGTCTTTGGAATTCAGTAATCAAAGAATCACTGGACATAAGTCTTGCCGATAATCTTATAGATCGTGACAACGGCTTTTAGCGGGACAAAACGTCGAATCCTATAATTAAAATTATTAAGCCACAGCGGAATTCACGGCGTCATACGATACTCAGTGATTAGAACATGTCTCACTTCCACCACCGAGGGTGGCACACAAAACTCGGCTGTACCGCGCATGTCATGCCAGACGCATGCGCCGAAAAGACGCCAGCACATTTCGCATGCGCGAGATTCGGCATAAATACCGTGAACGCGCCTGGGCTCTTCGTCCTCTCCACCATGGCCAGGCTCTATAATGTGGTCCTGTCCACCGGCTTCTACCCCGACCTGTGGAAAACCTCCCGGATCCTGATGTTCCTCAAACCCGATAAACCGCCATCCGTTGTCTCCTCCTACCGTCCCATCAGCCTTACCTCGGTCTTCAGCAAGGTCCTGGAATCCATCATCACCCGACGCATCCACCAGCATCTCCGCCAGCACCGCCTCCTTCCCACTATCCAGTGTGGCTTTTGACCGTCCCTCTCTGCCGATGACCTTCTCCTTCACCTCACTCACCTCCTCTCCAAACAACTCAACTCCCGTCGCTCCGCCATATTCCTCTCGCTCGACCTTGAACGTGCCTACGACCGTGTATGGCATTTCGATCTCCTCTTCAAGCTCCAAACCTTCCCCCTTCCTATTAACTACGTCCGTCTGATCGGGTCCTTTCTTTCCCAACGTCCTTCCTATGTCACCATCCATAACACGGATTCCTACACCTTCTACCCCTCCACCGGTGTGCCCCAAGGTTCCGTCCTCTCCCCTCTTCTGTACCTTTTGTACACGGCGGACATGCCGCCGCCGTCACCCCCCGTCCACCTTCTCCAGTTTGCCGATGACACTGCCTTCCCTGCCCTTGCCCCCACCCTGCAGCGCTCCCAACACCTTGTCCAATCCCATCTTGACTGGTTCACCGCTTGGTGCAACCAGTGGTTGCTCAAGGCCAATCCCTCCAAAAACCAGGCGATCATTGTAGGCAAAACCACCCCTTCCTTCCGTCTCCTCGATTTCTATATCCACAACCATCCTATCAACCTCACCCCCACCCTCAAGTACCTTGGCGTCACTCTTGACCGTCACCTCTCCTGGACCCCCCATCTCCGGACAATCAAAGCCGAGGCACGCTCCCGACTCCGTCTCCTCGAGCTCCTTTCTGGCCGTACGTGGGGTCTGGACCTCTGCACCATCCTCCACACCTATAAATCCCTCATCCACCCTATCCTCTGCTATGCCTATGCCCATCCCACCTGGATCTCCGCCCCTCCTACCTTTTACAAATCCCTTCAAATCCTGGAATGCCATGCGCTCCGTCTCGCCTACTGCATCCGCCTCCCCTCCCCCACGTGCATCCTGTATGGCCTAATTCCGTTCCCAGACCTTCTCCTTTTCCTCGAATTGGTACGAATCCTCTAAACCTCCCGTAAACTCGATCCCCCTCACCTGCTTGTCTCTCCAATCCTTTCCCACCCCTGTCCGCTGCGGTGCCTGTATTTCCACATCCCACCCAATCTCCATCTCTCCACTCTCCATACCCTTGCTCAAGGTGGCTTCCGCCAACTCCCCCTCCCTGATGATGCCGTCATCCCCTCCATCTACCCCTCCTACCAACTTTGATCCTCCCCTTCCTCCCCGTGTGTTTTTGCCAAGGGCACCCTCTCTCCCTTCTCCCCCTCCTCCCTTCCTCCTCTCCCTCCGGGCTTCCCCTACCCCCCTATCTTCTTTCCTGCCCATCCCCTCTCCTCTGCCACTGGTATCTACACCCTCCCCCTCTCCCTCCTCCCCCACCTTTTCCCCTCTGGCAGGTCCCCGGATTCGTACATGAACAGTAAACATTCGTGTGCCGGAGAGCATCGCCATCGGTTTTTTGTGAGCCATCGTGTAAGTGATTCAGTGTTTCGTCGTTTGTGCTCCATCGTTCACGTGTGTCATTTCTGTCATCTCTGTCCGTGTCCGAGTGCTGAACGTTTTTTATTTGGACACTGCACCTGTGAACGATGCAAGTCAGGCCGCCGAAAGGAGTCACTAATAATTACAAAACTTGTTTTTATTTAGTACTGTAAGGTTAGCCAATTAAATGCGTTGTGCAATACAGTACAATTTATCAGCGCATTCTATCAGTGTAAAAGCGAATTTTAAATTTTTTATTATGTCAGAAAGTATTTTGCTTCTCTTACCTTTCGGTAAATTGATCAAATTTTTGAATTAATATTTTTTTTCTGCTCGGTAAGCTCGCGCTCCCCAATTTGGATTACGACGGCCCCCCCCCCCCCCCTCCGTCTCCCTCCCCGTCAGGGAGTACCAAGCCTGTGCCACTTTTCTTCATTACGGACTGTGCCATATACACTACCAGATCTAACGGTCACTCGCCGTCTAAATTCAGTATATTGATCACATTCAAACAAAGTTAAAGTAACCGAGTTCATTGCAACTGAATCCGAGGAACCTCATATTGGCCTCTGCAGGGACACTGGTTACAGAAATTCCATAGGAGGCAACAGCGAGTTCCGCCACCTGTCATGAAAGGGCAGGTGGAAGCGGCAGGCAAGTGGCAATCCTGACTGACGTACCTCCCTCCTAGTCTTTCGTCACCAGTCTGGAGGGAACTTACTTGGGTAACAGTAGGACAAGAGTGAGGATCATAATATCAACTTACGACCCCCTCGTCCTTTATCAGCAACGATTTTGAGAGCATTAAGAAAAACTGACTTCGTCCAGCGGAGGCAGGCAGCGATAAGCCTCCAGTCGCAACCAGCTGTCTGAACGCAGTTTGTTCATGGAACCTGTAGCTGCTGTCAGATATGCAGGGATAGTATGGAGCTTTTCTCAACAGCGCGTCATTGCAGTTATGAGGGACTCGAGGAGTTCGGAATCAGCAACTTGATGTGAGAGTAAACTAAGTAAAGATGTCCTCAACGTGAGCTTCGGTTTGAACAACACACTGCTTTATTTGGCGTGGGACTTTTTGGAATGGTATGTCTTTGCCTTCTTCCTACCTGTGAACGGGTTTACCCAGTCCGTTAAGGCAGTGACTTGCCGTGTGACGTAGACTCGAAAGCACAGTGCAACTTAGCATTTTTCACAGAACTGAAACACAGGCATAGATGAAGAGCGATAAATATTCTTCTGCTGCCGTTGCTCTACAGTCCATTGTTGATCTCGTCTCTTCGCCGGTTTTCGCCAGGCGTCTGGCTTCCGAGGTTTCCAGTTCTTGTATACCGTAGGTGTTCTTCGTCACCGTCTATCCACCTGGTTTTGAGCCGGCAGCGCCATCTACGACCCCTGGGAGTTTCAGTCAGTATCTTCTTCGACACCTCTGTACCACCCGTCAGAGCCACACAGCCGGCCCATCGCAATCTTACTGACTTTACTGTTTCACTGATACGTAGTATAAAGCTCATTGTTATATCGTCTTCCTCACTATTCGATCAGGAGGCTTCGCAGAATAATTTCTGCAGAGTAACTTCTCTCAAGAACATCCAGCATGTTGGTATCCCTTACTGTTAGTGGCCCAGTTTCTGAGTGAGCACTGGTCTTACAAATGTTTTAACAAGATTAATGCAGTCGTGAGAGATAAGAGCCTTTCAGAAACTTGTACTGTTAAGGCAAAGTAAGCTCTATAGGCTGTCACCAGCCGTTGTTTAATTTCGCCCCAGGTATCGTTGTTATAGGTCACGGTCGTCGACCCAGGTTTTTAAAATCCTCAATCTTCTCAAGATACAATTACTGATTTCGGCATATTGGTCATGTGGGCTCTTACCAAACCACACATTTAGTCTTGAACTCATTGGTAGTCAGTGCCGTGTCCTTAGCAGACTGTTATAATCCAATAAGCAGAAACGACAAATAACAGAAAAACATAATGCAAACGAGGACTTGAAACCCAAGATTTTGATTTGTAGTCTTCCGTATCTTCAGACACCGAGATAACAATTACACATGCAATTCTAGCATTCCATCAAGCTTATCAATTACACATGCCTATCATACATACACGAAGTTAATTTTGAGTGGCCGCCACAGGAAAGACTAAACTAGGTTTGGCAGAATCAGGCCAGAGAGTTAATACGAGGAGATAGTGCTTACATTGAACTCTTCATAATGTCTAAGCCAAACCAGAGACTAAAGCCCAAACTTGCGGATTTGAAGTCTTACATTTACTCACTTGGAACAGAGTTTAACTAGGTATGCTTGCCATGCAGGAATGAGGTTAATTATGGGTAGTCAACACAGGAAAGAATAAATTATAATTGGCAGAAATGGGTGACGGAACTAGAAAGAGAAATTAATTCACGCATTTCACTGTGTTGTCATACAATGAATTCCTCCGCGATCATTTGCCTTAACTGCTGGCGATTCTTCCGCGTTCCCATTGCGAATCCATCGATTTGCTCGTTAAGTTCATCGCCCCAATGGAACTGACTACAAGCAAGGCGAGGTCTAAACATAGCAGTCATATTCCCTCGGAAGACATCCGTTATTTGAATCACAGCTTCGTTAAGTGGAGGATAACTTCCTGAGCCGAAGTTGGCCTTTCAAGCTACTCGATGAAATGACGCGAGTCTTCAGTGTATGAATTGCTAGATCTCTGGCTATACAATAAGAGCAGGAGTTGATAGCACTAACGATGGCTCTCAGGGAGAGATCACTTTTACGAATTTTGGTTAAGTCATAAAGTCTGCGACCTGTAGCTTCTGTCTTCAGTTAGACTTTTTGAAAAATCAACTACAGCAGAGCATGCTGTTCAGTCACGAAACTCATCGAAATTTTTCAGAAAAGAAGAAACTATGAGGTTTAGTCATATATGGACAGTAGCTTCAGAAAATTGAGACATAAGTTTTATCTCTGACAGCTGACAATTTTTAGTTAAGTTTTATCTCTAAAAAAGATGACAGCCGATCACGTGCAAACTTCTACCACACCCCTTTCTACCACACCCCTTTTCCATAGCAATCTGCAACGGTAGACTTATCAGTCAGCCAGACTCAACGGAACCAGGAGCATCTCTGAAGATGTCCAACGCAGCTCTAAACGAAACGTCAGGAAAGAAAAATTTCATGGACAACATCCACACAATCAGGAAGATTCGCCAGAAGCTAGCATTTTTGTGTTTTGTTGCTTGTTTTCTAATCTGTTCCCAGTGAACTTACATCTCTCTCTTACTTGAAAATTCAATGAACACTTCAGTTTTTCGATACGGTACCAATGAACCTATGCAAATTTACACACTACGACACTCAGCTGCAAGACAGTGCGGTGTAGATAGGCACGAAGAACATAAATATGCGCTATGCGAGTTTGTGTGTGTGTGTGTGTGTGTGTGTGTGTGTGTGTGTGTGTCCGAGGGATGGAGGGAGTCGGAAGACGTGGGAACGAGCAGAGAATGGAATACGGAGTCGGAGATAGAAACCCGCATTTATCTACGTAAGATATTCCCACAGACATGCATCTAAAGACACTGAAAGACAGGGAATGCACCTGGGGGCAGGAATAAAAGGAATGCTAATGTTATCCAGAAAGTAAATTTCCTCGTGCTATTAAAAGAAAGATAATGTAGTTCCGTGGAAACCTGAATTGGACCAGCTATTTCTCAGTATACTCATCACCAAAACTGAAACACTTATCGTCGCGTACCATTAGCCTTATTTTGATAAGGACTGGGTCCACAGCCTTGGTAAAGTTACTGAAAGTTGTCATTGCGCTCGGTGCAGCCTAAGCGGAGTGACAACTTTCATTAGCCTTATTATCGGAGGTGCGTAGAAACCTTACACCTAGGACTGAAGCCAGCAAGTGACGGATGTCTCTCTGTTTTCGAGACTGCTACACTACTGGCCATTAAAATTGCTACACCACGAAGATGGCGTGCTACGACAAGAAGAAGATGCTGTGATATGCAAATGATTAGCTTTTCAGACCATTCACACAAGGTTGGCGTCGGTGGCGACACCTACAACGTGCTAACATGAGGAAAGTTTCCAACCGATTTCTGATACACAAACAACAGTTGACCGGCGTTGCCTGGTGAAACGTTGTTGTGATGCCTCGTGTAAGGAGAAGAAATGCGTAGCATCACGTTTCCGACTTTGATAAAGGTCGGATTGTAGCCTATCGGGATTGTGGTTTATCGTATCGCGACATTGCTGCTCGCGTTGGTCGAGATCCAATGACTGTTACCAGAATATCGAATCGGTGGGTTCAGGAGGGTAATACGGAACGCCGTGTTGGATCCCAACGGCCTCGTATCACTAGCAGTCGAGAGGAAAGGCATCTTATCCGCATGGCTGTAACGGATCGTGCAGCCACGTCTCGATCCCTGAGTCAACAGATGGGGACGTTTGCAAGACAACAACCATCTGCACGAACAGTTCGACTACGTTTGCAGCAGCATGGACTATCAGCTCGGAGACCATGGCTGCGGTTACCCTTGACGCTGCATCACAGACAGGAGCGCCTGCGATGGTGTACTCAACGACGAACCTGGGTGCACGAATGGCAAAACGTCATTTTTTCGGATGAATCCAGGTTCTGTTTACAGCATCATGATGGTCGCGTCCGTGTTTCGCGACATCGCGGTGAACGCACATTGGAAGCGTGTATTCGTCATCTCCATACTGGCGTATCACCCGGCATGATGGTATGGGGTGCCATTGGTTACACGTCTCGGTCACCTCTTGTTCGCCCTGACGGCACTTTGAACAGTGGACGTTACATTTCAGATGTGTTACGACCCGTGGATCTACCCTTCACTCGATCCCTGAGAAACCCTACATTTCAGTAGGATAATGCCTGACCGCATGTTGCAGGTCCTGTACGGGCCTTTCTGGATACAGAAAATGTTCGACTGCTGCCGTGGCCAGCACATTCTCCAGATCTCTCACCAATTGACAACGTCTGGTCAATGGTAGCCGAGCAACTGGCTCGTCGCAATACGCCAGTCACTACACTTGATGAACTGTGGCATCCTGTTGAAGCTGCATGGGCAGCTGTACCTGTACACGCCATCCAAGCTGTGTTTGACTCAATGCCCAGGAGTATCAAGGCCGTTATTACGGCCAGAGGTGGTTATTCTGGGTACTGATTTCTCAGGATCTATGCACCCAAATTGCGTGAAAATGTAATCACATCTGAGTTCTAGTATAATATATTTGTCCAATGAATACCCGTTTATCATCTGCATTTCTTCTTGGTGTAGCAATTTTAATGGCCAGTAGTGTAAACTGGTGACCAGAGAGAATGTCTTCAGGTGTAAGACAAATCAGAGAGTGGCGCGGGTGAGATGAGTTCTATAGGATGGATACTGGAACATGAGGTGTAAATAACGTCTCTAATATACGTTTGGGTGGAGGCAGTCAACTTGCGAGGTATCCGGTTGCGAAGCCGGACGTGGAAGAACTTTTGGTCGTCACTATGTGACCGGTAAGGGGAGGGATGGTGGCGGCGAACGGTAAATATCAAACCTCTCCGCAGTCTCTCATGGACTGAGGGTTGGAGACAGTATTGCCGATGGATGATGTTTCCTTTGGATGGCGATGTTAAGCTGTGCGCCGCCTTTAGCGCTGTTTGAGATGTGAATGGTATATGAAAAGTGCAAACGCCATTTTTTTCCCACAAAACGCGTTCTCAGTTCTATTTCTTCGCGGGACTCTGTTGCATGTCCCTCGACTTGTTAGAAGCGTCATATCATGGAGAAAATGTTTTCAAATATTCATTACTAGTTGTCGCATGGTCTTCGTGCCTGGCAGTGATTTCCAGGGGGGTTCCAGGTGCCATGCGTCAATGTTTCCTCCATCTAGCCTGGGCTGCTTTGATGAGACAGCACACAAGTTTACGGTGAGTGGACACAGAATCAAGAAAGGTAAATAAGGCCTTCGTTCATCAAGATCGTTGAGTCAGCTACAGCTACCAACCCATTTCAAGTAATTTCAATGCACGTAACTTCTTTGATTTTATAGATGTTCCTACAACACTGTTGTCAATACAGGCGTATAAGATCTTATATGCAGTACGATCAAAGTATCTCATACTCATCCATCACAGCTATTAAAAATTCTTGCACTGAAGTGGAAGTCTTCGTGCTTGCCAAACCCTACACTGGCCAGCAGGGATCTCTCACCTACAGAGAACTTTTGGGGCATTATAGCTAGTACTCTACAACCAGCTCGGGATTTGGACGATCTAACACGCCAAGTGGGCAGAATTTGGCACGGTATCTCCCGGGAGGGCATCTAACAACTCTTATCAATCAATTCCTACTTGAAAAACTGCTTGCGTAAGGGCCAGATGTGGATCAATGCATTTTTGACTTGCTCAGTTTGTGAAGCTCTTTCTCTTGAATAAATCATCCAATTATTTTAAACTGGGCTCATATATCCTGCCGCCCGGAGTGGCCGAGCGATTCTAGGCGCTACAGTCTGGAGCCGCGCGACCTGTACGGTCTAGGTTCTAGGGGACTGATGACCTCAGCAGTTACGTCGCATAGTGCTCAGAGCCATTTGAACCATTTTTTTCATATATCATCTTTATTGTGAGATAATAGGAACTGCTGTTCCTGTAATCGTTTCAACACAGTTTTAATGAGATTTTTCCTTCCCGGTTTTCCCCCTGTGACAAAAATTTAATGTCGTTCCATAAGACTACACATGCGCGATTATGAAGAACTTTCTTCCTGCACCTATGGTGCGTGAAAATTGCAGTGGTATTCTGTGTAGTAAAGAGAGAGAAATGAGAGCACCCAGTGTGTGCAGGTCAGTGGGTGACACGAGCAGCTGGGGCAGCGACGCCTCCGAAACAGCGGGCTGGACTCGCCCAGCGCTGAGGACGACGACGCGTTCCTGCGCAGGTGCCACGTTATTTTGCGCGAACTCAACTCACGTGCATCCTCACCTCCTCGAGTGTGTGGGTCCTTTTGTGATCTAGGAAATTTACTTTCTGGAAACCCCTTGTAATACACCCACAAACAAGCCACGGTGGCACCGATGCTAAGAAAGAAGAAACTACAGGTGGAGACAGTGGAGCGCGGAGGACCCCCGGTGAAGGCCCGGCACGGCACGGCGCGGCTTACGAGCAGCGCGGACTCCTGCGGGGGCGAGCGGGCGAGGACGACGGCGGAGTGGGGGACGACGACGCTAAGGTGGCGGGCGCAGACGAGCCAGCGGCCGGGGAGGCGCGCGCACGGCGTCAGCAGCGCGGCCGGGCTGACCTGGAAGACGGGCTGCGGCCCGCGGCCGGGGCCGGCGGCCAGCGGCGGCTGCGGCGCCGCCACCAGGCTGTCCGGCGTGAAGACGTCGACGGTGGGCTCGCGGAACAGCCAGCCGCCGTCCGAGTCGTTGCGCGGCACCACGCGCATGCTGATGCTCAGGTAGCCGTACCGGCTGAACACGTTGATGCCCGCGCCCAGCCGCAGAGTGTTCTGCAGCGACGCCGCCGCCGCTGGCACCGGCGCCGACACCGGCTTCTGGCGCGCCGCCGACGCGGGGGTGGCGGGGGTGGCGGACGCCAGCAGCAGCGACGCCGCCAGCAGCAGGCAGGGCGCGGGCGGGCGCAGCCGCGGGGGCGGCATGGCGGCAGCGGGGGCGGCGGAGGCGGTACCTGCGACACACCACGGGAAAGCGAAAACTGTAAACACGTCATCTCGTAACCGCAACTCTCTGGTCTGGAATAGTAAAAACAAAAAAGAACTACTTAACTGTGCCCACGGGTGTCCATTTGTGAGCCGGTATTTTGGGATTTGACAATTTAACCACTCTTGTCCCAATTGTAAGAAGATGGACAAGTCGATGGAATGGTGGCGTATGCCGATAACGTCTTGGCTGTGGTGTCAGGGTACTCGAGATATCAGTTGGAGGAGGTGGTGAGTGGGGACCTCTTCCGGATGCAGCAGTGGTGCGTAAACGACAAACTGACCATAGTCCCACAGAAACCCACACATACACTCCTTAAACGTCAACTTTCCTTACTTAGAAACCCTACAGTTCAATTATACGAGGGTCACTCCAAAAGAAATGCACACTATTTTTGTAAAAATACAGTTTTCATTCTGCATGTGTGAAAGTTTCACAGTGTCTAGATACATCCTCCCTGCTTCTTTTCAAACTTAACCTGTTCCTGTGAGTGGCGCCGTCACAGCATGTCTTGAAGATGGCTGCTACACTTGACGTGGCCTCGTACTGCACACTCTCCAGACAATGTGCAGAGAGTTTACGAATTGGTGACTACTGACAGACGCATGCCACTGAACGAATTGTCACGCAACGTTGGGGTTGGGGAAGGAAGTGTTTGCAGAATACTGAAAGTGTTGGCGTTAAAAAAGGTTTGTGACAGGTGGGTTCCCAGGATGTTCACAGTGGCTCACAAAGAAACAAGAAAAACGGTATGCAGCGAATTTTTGGAACAGTACGAGAATGGTGGAGATGAATTTCTTGGAAGAATTGTGACAGCTGATGAAACATGGCTCCATCATTTTTCACCAGAGACGAAGAGGCAATCAATGGACTAGCATCATGCAAATTCACCCAAGAAAAAAATTCGAAACCACACCTTCTAGTGGAAAAGTCACGGCTACGGTGTTTTTCGATTCCGAAGGACTCTTGCTTGTGGACATCATGCCAAGTGGAACCACCATAAATTCTGATGCATATGTGACGACACTAAAGAAACTTCAAGCTCGACTGAGTCGTGTTCCAACACGTCGGCAAAAGCAGGATGTTTTGCTGTTGCACGACAATGTACGGCCACATGTCAGTCAAAAAACCATGGAATCGATCACAAAACTCGGATGTACAACACTGAAATACCCGCCTTACAGACCTGACCTGGCTCCATGTGACTATCATCTCTTTGGGAAACTGAAACACTCTCTTCGTGGAACAAGGTTTGAAGATGATGACTCCCTTGTGCACGCTACCAAACAGTAGCCCCAACAGGTTGGTCCAGAATTTTACCGTGCGCGTATACAGGTGCTGGTTCAAAGATGGCGTAAGGCAGTTGAGAGGGATGGAAGTTATGTGGAGAAACTAAAATACTGTAAACACTGTAAAACTTTCAAACATGTAGAATAAAAGATGGATTAAAAAAAATAGTGTGCATTTCTTTTGGAGTGACCCTCGTAAAACATCTCTACCAGCGATTCCTTGAGCCCAGCTGGAGGAACAGTGTATCTTCACACAAGACACTGACACTGACACTACCACAATCTTGCTGTTAGGCAAACTAGAAGCTATCACTGCATCCAGTGACAACTCATCATGATGTCATTTTGACGTCCACCACAGACTTTGGAGCGTGCGGAGCGACCTGCACAGAGGGGTGTGTTCCTCAGATTTCAAAGAGACCTTCGGCATTGCTCCGACCGACGCGTCACTGCTGGTCCTCGGATTCTACCCAGCAGACATTATGGTAAGCTGTGGTGGAGCCTCCTACTCGTTATGTAAGGGGGACTTGACGAAGCCCAAGAAATTTTAGGCCAAAGGGTAACAATCAGCGAACCATAGCGGAGCTAAGATTAGGCCTTGGTGGAACCCATAATGAATTTCCTCCCAGTCTGAATAATGCCCCCGACTGTATTGCTTGAATTACGTGAATTCTTTAATTTTCGAATATGCAATGACCCATCATCACATCCCACGTTAAAAATTGGTTAACTCTCGACGTGCTCTCAATTGTTAAGTCCACTCCCGTGCGTAACAGAGATATGATATCTACAGTGGCGCCATACTCCGCTTGTAGTCGTAACAATGACGCTTCATACAGGGGCACCTTCAAAAGTGACGAAGCATGCTACGACTTTTGGCCACCTAGATAGCATTTGTTACTTTTTATAACATTCTCAAAACTTGTTAGGCGAAGTAATCGATAGCAAATGCTCCCATTACTAGTACAACAATCGCAGCAATAAGTGGAAATGACACCTACAAGTGGCTAGGTCTGCTCCAAGTTAGACGGCTGATGCACAAAACCATAACGCAAAGCGTCATGGGTACCTACATCAGTAGAATTTTCTCAATTTTGAAATGGAAATTAAATGGAAAAATTGGTCAGGTGCTAGTAGGATTGAGGTTCTGAGATTTCCGTACAAACTTAATTGTGTGTACAGACATGTCGTGCATCCCGAGAATCAAGAACCTTGACGATTTTTGTCTGTTATCGACATTGGTACTGCCCATATACCGAGTCCGGTAATTCCAAGACTTGTGATAATGTTTTAATTTTATAAGGGGCAGTCAAAAGGATCCAGTTTGAGTGCACTGCTGCAGAATGTATCCAAAGTAGTGCGACTCAGACGCGGATATACAGGGCGAATCACCTAAAACGTGCACCCCAAATATTGCGGAAATGGGAAGTGCTATTGATATGCGGACCGGACTGGTAGCCAAAATGATTATTAGTTGCAAAAGGCACCACTTCTTGAATGAAATGAGGACTGTTAAGCAGAAGAAACTCAATGCCATAAACAAGCCGTTATACCATTTATATCTAGTGCTG
This sequence comes from Schistocerca cancellata, assembly GCF_023864275.1. Classification (NCBI taxonomy): domain Eukaryota; kingdom Metazoa; phylum Arthropoda; class Insecta; order Orthoptera; family Acrididae; genus Schistocerca; species Schistocerca cancellata. The sequence continues at coordinate 604,257,604 of NC_064633.1, read as the reverse complement.
ATCTTAAATTAAATTTTGTTGCAGACTACCGGCCGTCGTGGCCGAGCGGTTCTAGGCGCTTCAGGCCGGAACCGCGCTGCTGATACGGTCGCAGGTTCGAATCCTGCCTCGGGCATGGATGTGTGTGTGGTCCTTAGGGCCGGCCGCGGTGGTCTAGCGGTTCTGGCGCTGCAGTCCGGAACCGCGGGACTGCTACGGTCGCAGGTTCGAATCCTGCCTCGGGCATGGGTGTGTGTGATGTCCTTAGGTTAGTTAGGTTTAAATAGTTCTAAGTTTTAGGGGACTTATGACCTAAATGTTGAGTCCCATAGTGCTCAGAGCTATTTGAACGATTTTTTGTACTTAGGGTAGTTAGGTTTAAGTAGTTCTAAGTCTAGGGGACTGATGATCTCGGATGTTAAGTCCCATAGTGCTCAGAGCCATTTGAACCATTTGTTGTAGACTGTTAATCAATAAGACTTCATAATAGCAGATTCCAGTAGAAGATGCAATTCTCGTTAGTACGTACACGCCCAGCTGCGAGTTAACAGGTATAGAAACGCATCTTGTCTGCTCAGTTGAGCGAGCGAGCGAGTTCACAGTTCTGCCTTCGTGACGTACGCGCCGCGGCCTGTCTTTCTCGTGGGCCTCGTTAGGTTCACTGCGACATCAGCGCAGCGGCTTGGTACTTCGCGTACACCTCGGGATCCCTGCCGTGTGTTCTGTGGTATCCGTGGCTTACCCTGTACGTCGTACAGCGAATTCGTGCTGGTTACAACGGCGCGAGCTCGCGTGTCGCAGATTACGCAGACGGCGCTACCTGCTCCGAAAGTGGGCCGGACGGGCTTCGTAACGGGCCCGCGCCGCGGTGCGGTAACCCGAGACCGCCGCCCCTTGCCGCCCACGCTATGTGGGCCAAGGTGGAGGCCCGCAGACAATGGGCGGTCACCCCCGAGCGGCCGGCCGGCGACGCAGAACTGGAGGCCGCCGCCATTATTAACCGCACTGCCGGAACTGCGGCCTGTGACGTCAGCAGCCAGGCGTCGCCGCTCGTGGCCGGGGCGCGCGAGGTACACCGACTCACGTCGTGGCCGACCTCACGCTATCTCACGAATAGGACTTTCACCGTCAAAGTAGAAACTGCCACCTCCACCAGAAGGCGTATTCGTGCTGGGGTGCCACAGGGATCGGTCCTGGGGCCCGTATTGTACAGTTTGTACACTGCGGACACTCCGACGGCCCCCCTGGTGCACACCGCACAGTACGCTGACGATACAGCCTTCTACACGAGAAACGCGAATAAGGACCTGGTCATCCGTAGGCTACAAAATGTTTTAGATGACACAGAAACTTGGGCCCGTCGCTGGCGCATCACCATCAACTCTGAGAAGACGCAGGCAATGCTCATTACCCGCAGGCTCGGAAGGCGCGAACCTCCTCAACGCACCCCCCTCCACCTTTACCTAAACGGAAACCAACTCCCCTGGCGCAGAACCGCCAAGTACCTTGACGTAACCTTGGACTCTCGTCTTACGTGGAAACCCCACATAGACGAGGTCCACAGGAAGGTCTGCGCCAGAATGTCCATCCTATACCCTATCCTGAATACAACCAGCTCCCTTCCCTGCCCAGTAGCAGTAAATGTATATCAGGCCCTGATCCGGCCAGTAATGGAGTACGCGTGCCCTGTCTGGGGATACGCGGCGAAGCAGCACCTGGACAAACTCCAGAGGCTGCAGAACCGCGCCCTCAGAAGGGCACTGCGTCTACCCCTTGGATTCCCCACAGACGACCTGCACGCCGCAGCCGAAATCCCACTCCTGAGAGAGCGTTTCCAGGATCTGGCAAGGGCCTTCTATGAGGGTTCTTCCAGATCCGGAAACGCACTCATCCACTCCCTAGGTCGGTATGACATGTCCCGCGATAAGCACAAGCGCCCTATGACGATCTTCGACGACTAAGTCAAAGAGAAAATCCCAACACACAATCCCTAATCCTGTTCCTTCCCCCACAACACCAATCTTCTCGCCTACCCCAGGCAAGTACCAGACACACTCACAACAATCATCACATTATCACAGACACCTTAAAACTATAGAAAAATCACACACACACGTCCACAGGGGAGTAAAAGCCGAAAGGCTACAAACTCCCCCTCACACTTCCCCAAAGAGGGGAAAGTAAAAGATGAGAGCAGACAGAGCCGCACTGCCAGAACTGCGGCCTGTGACGTCAGCAGCCAGGCGTCGCCGCTCGTGTCCGGGGCGTGCGCGGTACACAGACTCAGGTCGTGGCCGACCTCACAAGGGGAAGGCCTCAGACACGGCCAACCGATTCGGCTCAAATTCAATTTGGCAGGTCGCTTGTGTACAACCTAAAACGAAGGAATCTTAAGATATTTTGGGTCAACACCCCCGCGTTTTTGAGAAAATCGCCCCTAAATGTTATGACGAGCAATCTACTCAAAATTGGCGGGATCGATAGGTAATTGTAAATAGAGTATTTTTCATCATCAGGTATGAGGTCCGAAAACGCATACTTTTCCAGAAATCGAGGTAAGAAAGTTTTACAACTGCCGCTTCTGTACCCACATGGTAAACGCTTTTCGCCGACAGCACCGACAGTCGCCGGCACGGTAGCTCAGCTCGTTCTGTCAGAGGGTTAGCTGCCCTCTGTAATAAAAAACTGAGTCAACGGCTCAACACTGCACCTGAATGGGTGTCATGGGACATCCGCACTGAACGAATGAATCGAACAAAACGAGAACAATTAAAAAAATTCCGCAACGGCTCAGGTAATTGTCTGGGATTCGGAGAACCCGGGTTTGAATCTCGAAGAAACCTAGCGGATGTTCTTTTCGTTTGTATTTTTCCATATCTCAATTGATAGGGATAGGAGGGATAATAAGGTAAGTAAATCAATAAATAATGACAATATTAAGGTAGTCAAATAAATTTCTCGAACGCCGAGAAACAGAACTCCCTGCTTCCGGTAGTGCATTGAAAATGCATCTGTCTTACAACACTTTTACAAACCAAAACACATCGTCGGTAACTTCCCGCTTTCAATCGTCTGTGACAGGCTCCCAACGCTTTCAATCGTCTGTGACAGGCTCCCAACTACGTATATATTACAGCGCTAGTCGAAGGGTGTACATCCTCCATTATTCAGATTATGCACGTGAAACATATGAGACAACAAACAATAACTAGTTACTACGGCATAAACAGACGACCTAATTACTACAAAGAACATACAGTACTCGTCATATGTTACTTACGGAAGAACACTGTATTCATTCACAAAACGTATTTCATTCGGCGCATTAACGATGGAAAAATGGCTACATGTACGCGCGAGGTTCGCGGCAGCCTAATGACGGAAAACAATTCTTTCCGATTGACTTCTGTTAGGCTCGTGCTGGACACCTTCACTCTCCCAGGTGCACGACTACGATATTACAAGAGGCAACCGGGACAACATAACTCTCCCCGCGTGCTTTCTGTCCCGTGCTTCGCTGTAAACAAGCGTCGCGCGGTTGGCTATCTGTGATCCCTCGTGAGGAATTCGCAGCACTGTTACTCGGAGTTGTTTTCATGTGACAAGGCGTAAAAGTTTAATACTTTACTAACTCACGGCATTTGGGAAATTAGTTTGCCTACCTTATTATTATCATTCCTTATTGATTTACTTACAGGGAACAATTGACAGGAATGAGGGAAAGAAATACAGTAGAAGAAGAATGGGTAGCTTTGAGGGATGAAGTGGTGAAGGCAGCAGAGGAGCAAGTAGGTAAAAAGACGAGGGCTAGTAGAAATCCTTGGGTAACAGAGGAAATATTGAATTTAATTGATGAAAGGAGAAAATATAAAAATGCAGTAAATGAAGCACGCAAAAAGAAATACAAATGTCTCAAAAATGAGATCGACAGGAAGTGCAAAATGGCTAAGCAGGGATGGCTAGATGACAAATGTAAGGATGTAGAGGCTTATCTCACTAGGGGTAAGGTAGATTCTGCCTACAGGAAAATTAAAGAGACCTTTGGAGAAAAGAGAGTCACTTGTATGAACATCAAGAGCTCAGATGGAAACCCAGTTATAAGCAAAGAAGGGAAAGCAGAAACGTGGAAGGAATATATAGAGGGTCTATATAAGGGCAATGTGCTTGAGGGCAATATTATGGAAATGGAAGAGGACGTAGATGAAGATGAAATGGGAGATATGATACTGCGTGAAGAGTTTGACAGAGCACTGACAGACCTGAGTCGCAAAAAAGCTCCGGGAGTAGACAACATTCCATACTGACAGCCTTGGGAGAGCCAGTCCTGACAAAACTCTACCATCTGGTGAGCAAGATGTATGAGACAGGCGAAATACCCTCAGACTTCAAGAAGAATTTAATAATTCCAATCCCAAAGTAAGCAGGTGTTGACAGATGTGAAGATTACCGAACTATCAGTTTAATAAGTCACAGCTGCAAAATACTAACACGAATTCTTTACAGACGAATGGAAAAACTAGTAGAAGCCGACCTTAGGGAAGATCAGTTTGGATTCCGTAGAAATATTGGAACACGTGAGGCAATACTGACCCTACGACTTATCTTAGAAGCTAGATTAAGGAAAGACAAACCTACGTTCCTAGCATTTGTAGACTTAGAGAAAGCTTTTGACAATGTTGACTGGAATACTCTCTTTCAAATTCTGAAGGTGGCAGGGGTAAAATACAGGGAGCGAAAGGCTATTTACAATTTGTACAGAAACCAGATGGCAGTTATAAGAGTCGAGGGGCATGAAAGGGAAGCAGTGGTTGGGAAGGGAGTGAGACAGGATTGCAGCCTCTCCCCGATGTTGTTCAATCTGTATATTGAGCAAGCAGTAAAGGAAACAAAAGAAAAATTCAGAATAGGTATTAAAATCCATGGAGAAGAAATAAAAACTTTGAGGTTCGCCGATGGCATTGTAATTCTCTCAGAGACAGCAAAGGACTTGGAAGAGCAGTTGAACGGAATGGATAGTGTCTTGAAAGGAGGATATAAGATGAACATCAACAAAAGCAAAACGAGGATAATGGAATGTAGTCGAATTAAGTCGGGTGATGCTGAGGGTATTAGATTAGGAAATGCGACGCTTAAAATAGTCAAGGAGTTTTGCTACTTGGGGAGCAAAATAACTGATGATGGTCGAATTAGAGAGGATATCAAATGTAGACTGGCAATGGCAAGGAAAGCGTTTCTGAAGAAGAGAAATTTGTTAACATCGAGTATTGATTTAAGTGTCAGGAAGTCATTTCTGAAAGTATTTGTATGGAGTGTAGCCATGTATGGAAGTGAAACGTGGACGATAAATAGTTTGGACAAGAAGAGAATAGAAGCTTTCTAAATGTGGTGCTATAGAAGAATGCTGAAGATTAGATGGGTAGAGGAAGAGGTAGAGGTAGAGGAAGTATTGAATAGGATTGGGGAGAAGAGAAGTTTGTGGCACAACTTGACCAGAAGAAGGGATCGGTTGGTAGGACATGTTCTGAGGCATCAAGGGATCACCAATTTAGTATTGGAGGGCAGCGTGGAGGGTAAAAATCGTAGATGGAGACCAAGAGATGAACACACTAAACAGATACAGAAGGATGTAGGCTGCAGTAGGTACTGGGAGATGAAGAAGCTTGCACAGGGTAGAGTAGCATGGAGAGCTGCATCAAACCAGTCTCAGGACTGAAGACCACAACATAACAACAACGTTATTAAGCCTCCTATTCCTATCAATCGAGATATGGAAAAATACAAACGAAAAGAATAACATCCGCTAGGTTTCTTCGAGATTCCAACCCGGGTTTTCGATTCCCAGCGAGTTACCTTGGCCGCTGCGCTATCGGCAATGTCGGCGAAATACGTTTACCATGTGGGTACAGAACCGACGGTTGTAAAAGTTTCTTTCCTCGATTTCTGGAAAAGTTTGCGTTTACGGGCCCCATACCTGATGATGAAAAATGGTCTGTTTACAATTATCTATCGATCCCTTAAATGTTGGGTCGATTGCTCGTCATAATATTTAGGGGCGATTTTCTCAAAATTGCGGGGGTGTTGACTCAAAATATCTTAGAGTCCTTCGTTTTAGGCTGTACACAAGCGACCTGCCAAATTTGAGCCGAATCGGTTGGCCGTGTCTGGGGCCTTCCCCTTGTCAGGATGCAGCGGAGGCAGTTTTATCGGAACCGAATTCGGAGTCGGAAGCCGTAAAATTCTTTTGTCGCCGGCGGGAGTGGTATTTACGTACACTGCACTGCAGAACATTTTATTACGCGCACCGACACGGCCCGATTTTCACTAGCCGAGTGATAGGAACCGAGCAGTGCCTTTCTAACCTCGCCACAATAACTAACAAGGGGAACTCCCCATCGCGCCCCCCTCAGGTTTAGTGGTAAGAGGGCCCAGTCGATAGTCCCGTCAAAAACTGAACACAGTTCAAGCATGAAAACAGGAAGAACGCGTACTGGACTGTGAAGAAAAAGGGCAAAATAGCAACAGTGAAAGGTCCAAGAACAAGAAGTCAACACACAGCAGACGCAGAGACAAATGGTGTCGTAGTTAAGTTGCTGATGGTGTTGGACCGCCAAACGAGCCATCCGTGTTCACACCTCCCTCAAGCCATATTTTCTTCTTTTTTTTCCCCGCTGTTCGCTTTATTGAAATTTGTGCCTGTGTCGCGGTGTAACGTCCGTTTGCAGACAGCGAGGTGTAAGGTAGGGGCCTATATTGACAGCTGACCCTGCACAACTACTCTTTTAGCAGCCGAAACGGAGAGGTTGTTTGTTTGATTGTTTGGTGGAAGAGACCAAACAGCTAGGTCATCGGTCTCACTGGATTAGGGAAGGACGAGGAAGGAAGTCGGCCGTGCCCTTTCACAGGAACCATCCCGGCATTTACCTGGAGCGATTTAGGGAAATCACGGAAAACCTAAATCAGGATGAACCGTCGTCCTCCCGAATGCGAGTCCAGTGTGCTAACCACTGCGAAAAGGGAGAGGCTTTCGAATGGGAGCCGCAAACGTTTCATGACAAGGTGACAAGCCAATCGAATCCTCCACCGGAAAATACGCCTGGTGCATCATGCACGGCATTAGTCATGTGATAGGAATCTCTTATCGGTGCACCTAATTTGTACGACTGGTAAATGAGTGAAATGTGTCTCCTTGCCCTATATAGGTGTTCATATGAAAGTGAATGTGATCACTCCCAATGAAATGATGAAAACGTAACAGTTTTGTCACATAACCTGTAACAAATGAACACAACAGTTTCACAAACGCACGGTTTCTCTGTGCTGTGTCAGAACATACGTTTTCAACGTTTCTGAAGTTGCCTTCCGTTCTGGAGGTCTTGACTCTTGAATTCCTTTGTTGCCGGCCGCGGTGGTCTACCGGTTCTAGGCGCTCAGTCCGGAACCGCGCGACTGCTACGGTCGCAGGTTCGAATCCTGCCTCGGGCATGGACGTTTGTATGTCCTTAGGTTAGTTAGGTATGGGACTCAACATCTTAGGTCATAAGTCCCCTAGAACTTAGAACTACTTAAACCTAACTAACCTAAGGACATCACACACATCCATGCCCGAGGCAGGATTCGAACCTGCGACCGTAGCAGTCCCGTGGTTCCGGACTGCAGCGCCAGAACCGCTAGACCACCGCGGCCGGCGTATTTTAATCCCTTAGAGGTTAAAGTCCCAAAAATGTTGAAGCACGTACTTTTTTATTCGTGACCGAGAAACCAAGTACCAATTTTCGTAGTTCTAGCATGAAAATTGACTTAATAGTAACATATTTTAGATAAACTTTTCATGCACCGCTTCACACCATTAGGGGTGGAACTTCGAATAATACCTTATTACACGACGCCTACAGTATAAGCTCAACACCCTCTCCAAAGTTGAAGTTTCTATCCTTAGCGGTTAGGTCTGGACGATGATGAATCATTCAAGACATTTCCTTCTCTGTCTCTTTCTCTCTCTCTCTCTCTCTCTCTCTATGTGAAACTCACGAGGGTGGAATGGAACATGATTTTGGGTGTCTGCTATACTCCACTGAGTATTAATTGAAGACTGAGTGTGTTACGAAATTATACTAACCTAAGGACATCACACACACCCATGCCCGAGGCAGGATTCGAACCTGCGACCGTACCAGTCCCGCGGTTCCGGACTGCAGCGCCAGAACCGCTAGACCACCGCGGCCGGCGTATTTTAATCCCTTAGAGGTTAAAGTCCCAAAAATGTTGAAGCACGTACTTTTTTATTCGTGACCGAGAAACCAAGTACCAATTTTCGTAGTTCTAGCATGAAAATTGACTTAATAGTAACATATTTTAGATAAACTTTTCATGCACCGCTTCACACCATTAGGGGTGGAATTTCGAATAATACCTTATTACACGACGCCTACAGTATAAGCTCAACACCCTCTCCAAAGTTGAAGTTTCTATCCTTAGCGGTTAGGTCTGGACGATGATGAATCATTCAAGACATTTCCTTCTCTGTCTCTTTCTCTCTCTCTCTCTCTCTCTCTCTCTCTCTCTCTCTCTCTCTCTCTCTATGTGAAACTCACGAGGGTGGAATGGAACATGATTTTGGGTGTCTGCTATACTCCACTGAGTATTAATTGAAGACTGAGTGTGTTACGAAATTATACTAACCTAAGGACATCACACACACCCATGCCCGAGGCAGGATTCGAACCTGCGACCGTACCAGTCCCGCGGTTCCGGACTGCAGCGCCAGAACCGCTAGACCACCGCGGCCGGCGTATTTTAATCCCTTAGAGGTTAAAGTCCCAAAAATGTTGAAGCACGTACTTTTTTATTCGTGACCGAGAAACCAAGTACCAATTTTCGTAGTTCTAGCATGAAAATTGACTTAATAGTAACATATTTTAGATAAACTTTTCATGCACCGCTTCACACCATTAGGGGTGGAATTTCGAATAATACCTTATTACACGACGCCTACAGTATAAGCTCAACACCCTCTCCAAAGTTGAAGTTTCTATCCTTAGCGGTTAGGTCTGGACGATGATGAATCATTCAAGACATTTCCTTCTCTGTCTCTTTCTCTCTCTCTCTCTCTCTCTCTCTCTCTCTCTCTCTCTCTCTCTATGTGAAACTCACGAGGGTGGAATGGAACATGATTTTGGGTGTCTGCTATACTCCACTGAGTATTAATTGAAGACTGAGTGTGTTACGAAATTATACTTTTAACTTTCGCAAATTAAGTACACAATAGAACATCATTACATCCTCGATCGTTTACATAAAAATAACTCAAATGTGCGACAACTGTCGAAAACTAAGTGGAAACAATCATTCATTCGACCATCCTGGATGATTTTCATTGGACTTTGAGGTCTTCAGTAACTTTTATCCTCGTCGTGAGTGTTTATCACTACTGCCTCACACCTACGTGGCTTGCCCACCCTACGTGATCACTCTGCGGTATCCGTTACCATTCTTCAATGAGAGCCCATGAGAGTTCTTGGAGAGTCTGGGATGGAACCTGACGACCACGAACACATCTGCCAAGCATGTGTCACATATGCACAATGAGGTTTAGGTCGGATCACATTACAATCACTTCAATGCCCACACTTCGCAAGGCATCGCTGCTAATGCCCACCACATGGGTCGTGGCATTAGACGGATTTTAGAGCCAAAACCGTGTGCAGCAGCCACCACATGGTCCAATAGGATCTGTTCGATGTACTGCCTGGCGGTAAGGCGACCGTGGAACAACGACGTGATCCATATGGCTGTCAACCCTGAAGCCTCCTCACGACATCACAGAACCTTGGAAATATGTCGATTTCTTGGGTAACATTTCGCAGGTACTGCTCACCACAGGTGTCCGTACACGAAGACGGACATCACGTTGCGTCAGAGGATATCTGGACTCGTCTGTGAATAACACGTTTCGCCAGTCACGAAGTTGCGAGTCGATATGGGAACGGCAGAACTGAGGTGATGTCGTGTCAAGCGGGGTACTCGAACAGGTTGTTTGGGTCGTTGGGCATTCTTTCGTAATCTGTTCATTAAAGTCTGATCGGACACAGCGGTTCCAGTGGCCCTTCTCAGACCGTCTTCCAGTTCTCTGGCGGTGCTCGTACGACGCCGCAACGCACAGACGGTCAGATATCTATCTGTCTTCACGCGAGGTTGCAATGCGTCGGCGATCTTGTCCAACTCGACTTGTATAGTGACGTGCCTCCCTGTAGCGTGTCTACAACCTACGGATGACACATGGAGTGGCATTGGCATCTGCAGCAGTACGATCGAAAGTCCATCTTTTTTGGACCAAATAGACCGCCTTGGAACTTCATGTGCTTGGTTGAATAGAGCGGCCACGCCTTGGAACTTCATGTGCTTGGTTGAATAGAACGGCCACAATGTCAACCGCCATCCATATACCTCTCTAGAAAACATCCGGTACACCGGTACTCACTTCCTTCTGAGGAGTCACCTGGCACTGTAATGCACATCACAGCCAGTAGATGGCGAATTATTTTAAATGTTGCCTACACTGGAAGCGAAGAGCACAGGTATCGACTGCATCAATATAGATTTAACACACCGGACGTGTTCCCGTAGATATTTTGAACAGTGTATTTAAGAGCTGGTACACGGGACTGAATTTCTTCAATTTTGTTTGTTCACTTACATGTAAGAACAAACGTACATCGTCGGTGCCTTCTGCATCCTGAAGCTTCCTCTCCAAGGCAGTATGCACGACGCTCCTCTGATCGTTTTAAAAGACAAAGAAAATGCAGAGGAAGACCTCCGCTCCAGGACCCGTTCCGCGATCAAATATCGCGTTCCGCAGATTGGACGTTAATTGAGCTCGTCATAGACTGTTAACATGACACGTGCCGGGGCATTCTAGGCCCACGTCATTCCCAGTCTGCAGACTGCAGACTGTAAGCGTTTCGGCTGCGGCAAAAACAAGCTGTCCTCGTGTTCGATTATTCACCGTGGCCGCCGGGTCTGTCTGCCTTGATTACTTAATTCAGACCTTTTCCTTAGAACCGATCTTGTCTGAAATACACAGTTACAAAGCGATAAGCTGTTCTGATAGGCTTGGTAACGACTTTATGGAGTATGTTTCCAGCAAATTACTTTCAAAATTTGAGCAGTTTCATTCTATGCTTGCTCAACTGCATTGCGCTAGTACGGACTCTTTACAGCAATATGGAAAAAATGATAAAAACCTCTATCAAAGATCAATTTGCGTTCCGGATAAATGTTGCAAGACGTGAGGGAATACAGACCCGACAACTTATCTTAAAAGATACGTTAAGGAAAGGCAAATCTACGTTTGTAGCATTTGTGGAGTTAGAGAAAGCTTTAGACAATATTAAGTGGAATACACTCTTCGAAATTCTGAAGCTAGCAGGGGTAAAATAGAGGAAGCAAAAGGCCATTTACAACACGTACAGAAACAAGAGGGCAGTTGCGAGAGTCGAGGGGCTCGAAAGGGAAGCAGTGGTTGAGAATGGAGTGAGACAGGGTTGTAGCCTACCCTGAAAAATTTGGAGTAGGAATTAAAGCCCAAGGAGAACAAATAAAACTTTAAAGTTTGCCAGTGACATTGTAATTCTGTCAGAGACAGCAAAAGACTTCGATGAGCAGATGAACAAATGAAAGGAGGATATAAGATGAACATCAACAAAAGTAAAATAAGTATAATGGAATGTAGCGGAATTAAATCACGTGATGCTTAGGGAAGTAGATCAGGAAACGAGACACTTAGAGTAGCAGATGAGTTTAGTTATTTGGGCAGGAAAGTAACTGATGATGGCCGAAGTAGAGAGGATATACGAGTAAAATGTAGACTGGCAATGGCAAGAATAGCATTTCTGAGGAAGAGAAATTTGTTACCATCTAGTACAGATATAAGTCTTAGGAAGTATTTTCGGGAGGCATTTGTGTGGAGTGCAGCCATGTATGGAAATGAAACATGGACAAGAAACAATTTAGACAAGAAGAGAATAGAAGCTTTCGAAATGTGGTTCTACAAGAGAATGCCGAAGATGACATGCGTAGATAACGTAACTAATGAGGAGGCACTGAACAGAATTGGGGGGATAAGAAATGTGTGACACAAACTGACTAGAAGAAGGCATCGGTTGAGAGGATTCTGAAACATCAAGGGATCATCAGTTTATCATTGGAGGAGAGTGTGGAGAGTAAAAATCGTAGAGGGAGTCCAAGAGATGAATACACTAAGCAGATTCTGAAGGATGTAGGTTTCAGTAGTTATTCGGAGTGGAAAAGCTTGCACAGCATAGAATAGCATGGAGAGCTGCATCAAACCAGTCTTCGGACTGAAGACCACAAAAACAACTTTTTCTTTTTTATACAAGCTATTTCGATTACTTTAAGACCATTTTCACAAACAAAAAGTTTCGCTACAAAATGGGTACTGATACCAAATGTATTGAAGCGAAGTTGTAGCACTACTTACATAAGATTTAATTGAGTATCATAATTAAATTTCTTTTATAAAACTGGAACAATTCAAAGGTACATTAAGCCATAATCTGTCGAAAATAACATGTGATACATCAAATATAAATTCATCGATTAGAGTCCATTCGAATAATTTTCTGAATCATATTAACAGAATCTTCCGTCGGTTCTTGGTAGAACCACATTATAGTAAATAAAAAGCACTAGTTTGCTTTTGTTCTACAATATTACTTCTATTGTTAACCGGTTTTCGGCTAACAAGGCCATCTTCAGACATTTACTGAGTATTATCACCAAAGAAGTTAAATGTTAGCAGTTGTCTTTGTATTCCACATAGACTGTAGTTTCAATAGTTAAGGTTTTCTTTTAACTGGTACTGTATTACTGTCCATGTTTAACACCCTTTGTAGTTGTCTAATCAAATACTATTCATATTTTACTTTGCTCATTTATTTAATGAAAATGTTACACAGCCACAGCTTTGATTATAATGTTAATGTTAAAATGCAGTACCACCACACTCTCAAACTGTAGGTTCCTTCAATCATCTGCATTTTCCTGCATTTATTTATTTGTGTTTATCTTATTGATATTGATTAAGTTCCTTATGTATTCTGTACTTACACTGATAACTGTCTCTTGTTTTAATTCGTTGCGTATCACTCTCCATGTTTCATACCTCCTGATGCAGCCTTGTCTAGTACTAATTTTATTTTATTTTATTAGTTTTGTTTATTAATAGAAACTATTATGTAGGCATGCTATTCCTATTTTGTGCTAAAAGTTTCCTGTCTACTCCATTGTTATTTATGTACTGTTCAGTTTTTACTTTTTCATTACAAAGATGTTACTTACCGTATGTTTCTACTTCAGTCTAGATGTGTTACTTCTCTTCCAATGTTGTCTGCTAACATTTTTTAACTTCTTTGGTGATAATACTCAGTAATTGTCTGAAGATGGCCTTGTAAGCCGAAAACCGGTTAACAATAAAAGTAATATTGTAGAACAAAAGCAAACTGGTGCTTTTCATTTATTATAATTTTCTGAATGTTAATGCATCCACCCTGACAGTATTACGCCTATGTTGTATTATCAGCAGTTCTTTATTCTGCATTCAATCACGAGAGAACCATGATACGTGACCTGCCTGCCCATGATACGCTGTTCGAAGAGGATCCCTAAACGGCAAAAGAGCAGCAAGGAGGATGACGTGGAAAATAAAAGCGACTGGTTGCAGTAATTGCTGGAAACCTTTGTTTATCACAGTCGCAGTGTTACACACCCAAAAGTTTTAAAGTGTTAAATTATGCGGAGTTCAACTGATACCCTTCAAACTGCGACTACCTCTCGATAGGTCTTGAACTGTCTAACCGAATGGGAAAATTTCCGACAGTTTACTGCCACATTTAGTTTTTCTACAGATTTTATCCCTAAATACCACAAACCGCATTATGCTAGTTGAATACCCCTCAGGTTAAAGCGTGGTTCGCCATCTCGGCTCGGTACAGGTTTCATACTAAACTGCCTGGAGAAAAAAAAAATGCGAAGTGACCGGAAGACATGGACGGATGTCAATATAACTGCGTACATGTGAACACCATTGGCGGCTACAAAAATGATTAGAGTTGGAATTCTCTGACGCAGGTAAAACAGCCACTAGTCCACTGATGTTGTTCGTTTTTAGTGTACAACGTTAAGCAGCCATTGTGAAGGTCACACAGATGCCACGTACTCGTATGGCTCTGAGCACTATGGGACTTAACATCTGAGGTCATCAGTCCCCTGGAACTTAGAACTACTTAAACCTAACTAACCTAAGGACATCACACACATCCATGCCAGAGGCAGGATTCGAACCTGCGACCGTAGAGGTCGCGCCTTTCCAGACTGAAGCGCCTAGAACCGCTCGGCCACAACAGCCGGCGTACTCGTATGAGACAGCGTTACCGGCACCTGACAGATTTTCAAAAGCGGCCCCATTAGGGGTATGCAAGTGGCCGGGTAGTCGTAACACGTAGTAGTCGGACTTGTAGGGTATTCGGATGTGAAAGTGGCCCCATCTTGGACATCATGAGATGGAGGGGGCTGTCATACTCGTCGCCGAAGTTCGGTCGACCACGTCTGATCACCGAAAGGGAGGATCGCCTCAATGTGCGCCGAGCACAGCGAACCCCACCACATCTGCGAGAACAGTTAGTGGATTCCATGCAACTCTGCGTGTCAGACCGCACCTTTCATCGGAAGACCAGTAACAGCCTCGGCTGGGGAATTATCATTTCATGAGTAAGCTGCCGTTAACACCACAACATGAGCGGCTGCGTTTGGCGTGGTGCCTCGACCGGGAAGCACGGGCTCTGATGAATGGCGTCGCTTTGTGAGCATCGGCAGATCGTGGTTCCGCACTACCCCCAGACGACCACTGCCAGTGAGTATGGCGATGACCTGGGGAAACGTCCCATTTTTGCAATGTTTTGGAGAGGCGTAGCCGTGTTACTTCTGGCATCCAGGTGTGGGGAGCCATCGGTCATGACTGCAGGTCACAGTTGGTGGTGAGTGATGGAAGTCTGGTGGTACAACTGCACGTCGCAGACATACTGCGTTCACATGTGTCACCTTCCATGCAGCTCCAGACATGTCACGTGGTGCTATGAGCTGCCTGCGTGTGTGAGGGAGCTCCCGTGGCCAGCAAGATCTACAGCTCCGTCCTCAATACAACCTGAGTGGGACCAGCTCGGACATCAGTTCCTCCACAGTGCCAGTATCCAAGTTATCATGGACCAGTTACAACAGAAATGGGCCAGCTTGCCTCAGAAGGTACAATGACTTTATGAGACCCTTCCCGACAGAAGTTATGCATGCTTGCAGGCCACAAAGGGTTCCACATCGTACCCATAAATGGATTCAAAGTGCCAAGTACTTTATAAATTTGACTCTCGATTGTGTAATCACTAAAATAATATCACATACCCTCTCAAGACGTGGAGTTCATTTCGTTTCATCTTGCCCGTGTCGATGCTTCTCTGTCTCACTCAGGCAAGGCAAATGAAATTTGTGGAGTCCCAACTGCATTGTTTTTTAAAGCCACAAACTACGGTATGTACAACTTGGTGTCGGGGACGTGTGATAGTTTAGGATACCACTGACCAAATTCATTTTTAAGCCCTTCCTTTAACCTCTCCATTCCTGGGGACATGTACCGGGTGGTTATAATTTAAGTGTTGCTACTTGCAGAGGGTCCAGTGTGGGCTGAAATTATCGTATGGCAGTGAAACTTGCTACATATTCTCGTGTGTTAGTGCGGAACCGATTTCAGCTGCAAAAAGAAAGTTCGAACTTTAGTGATCAGGTGCAGATCTGGCGCTACGAATGCAGTAATGACGTATAGAAACGTTTCCGTACATAATGGAGTAGGAACAGGGCATGGGAAGAAGAAAATAAAACAAGTGTGAAGGGCATAGTTTTGATTTTATTATCAATCACCGCGTACACAGTTTGTTGAACATGAGCACCGGAGACGTCGACAAGATGCGTCATCCCTAAAATAATGTGATCAACAGTGGTACTGAGCAGTTTCGGTAGAATCTGAGCAACGTGTTCCTGTATACAGGCCTTCAGATGGGGTACAGACCGCACGTGTCTCTGGTAAACGCGTTCTTTCAGATGTCCCCAGAGCCAAAAGTCACATGGATTCAGATCAGGTGATTGTGGGGAGCCATGCATCTGCAAATCTGGAGATAAGAAGTTCGTCGAAGTTTGCATTAAGCTGATCTTTCACTGGGCAAGCGACAACAGGTGTTACCCCATCTTGTATGAAAACAGTTGCTTGCACACAGTTGCGCTCTTCCAAAGCGGAAATGACACGCTGCACAAGGAGGTCTCGATAACTTGCACACGCCACAGTACACCAGATAGGCCCTCAGGGTGTGTTCTCTTCAAAGAAGAACGGAGCGACAATAAAGGTGCTTGTGAACCAACACCACACAGTGCAATGGCTCTTCCTGCACAATAGTACCCCAAATTTGGCATTTCTGTGCATTCACTGCACCCTGGAGTGTAACATGTGCCTCGTCACTCCACAGAACATTGCGCGGCTGAAGGCCATCTCCTTCGACCCGTGCCAAAAACTGAAGAGCAAATTTAGAACGCTGCTGCTGATCGCCGGCCGGTGTAGCCGAGTGGTTCTAGGCGCTTTAATCTGGAACCGCACAACCGCTACGGTCGCAGGTTGGAATCCTGCCTCGGGCATGGATGTGTGTGACGTCCTTAGTTTAGTTATGTTTAATTAGTTCTAAGTTCTAGGCGACTGATGAGCTCAGAAGTTAAGTCGCATAGTGCTCAGAGCCATTTGAACCATTTGAACGCCTTCCTCTTCCAGGTAACACAGCAAGCTCACCAGCGTTTTCGAATTTCATTATCACCTTCTTTAAACCATTTAATGACATTGGGCCTCTCCGTAGATCTTTCTTTCGGCAATACTTTCTCAGTGCAACGTAATTGCTGTCGTCCACATAAACAGTTCCACTAATAGCGCACGGTCTCTCTTCTCGATCCACTGTTCACTCAACTTGCGGCCTGTCAGATGACAGAGTAGATTTCAAAGCGCCATACAGACAGTGTAGAGCGTCAGTAGAGCACCTGGTGGGCACAATTGGAACTAATGTGTTTTCCAGCGGAAGGGTTCCGTACTGACGCATTAGCACACCTTCGTTTCGCCGCCATACGACGATTGCAGCCCACACGGGACATCCGTGAGTAAGCCGCAGCTGAATTACAACCACCCGGTACAACAAAACCTGAGCCTTAGTCGGCGACTGTCTCGGGCTTCCACTCCATGGGGAGACTCTGCGTGCGCCAGTTTACAAACACTCGCACTTTCGGCGCTCGCGTGCTGACCGGCAGACTACACTCTGGCGTCGACGTCGCCCGGCGTCTCCTTTACGGGCGCGTCCCCTGGGGCCGGCTAGCGCGTCCCGAAGCGCCGATGGCGAAACCGTCTGCCGTATACGGTTGTTGCGCCTGTGGTATAAGGCCATTCCCACTTCCAAATCTACCAGTTGACATTCAACGTTAATAAACGTGATGTACAGCACATCAATACGTGAAGACGTCCACAACCGCTCGAAACAGCACTGGTGTCACATCACTGTAAACGAGAACTGCCGTAAAATGTGAACCAGAGTAACTATCCAGAGCAAAGTGAAGCGCAGTGATAACATACAGGGTGGTCGGAAATTCTCGTTACAAACTTCTAGGACTTGTAGAGGGGAGTGAGTTAGTAATATTTCGTACAGGAACACATGTTCGGAAACCGTTTTCGTGCTACAGACGTTTGAAGACATGTTTGCTAGGTAGGTTTGCAACGGGATAGTCATAGTGACGGGTGCTCACGTCAGATTGGCTCATGTCATTTGACATCCTATCCTACCTCACTGACCTGGTTGAGCCTCATTCACGAGTCTGTCAAGTGTTGCAGCAACATAGTTGAGTACAAGTTTGCAGAAAACACCGACACGATCTTCCTGAATGGCGAACCTCACGGCAATGGAAGTGCTGCTCGTCGCCTTTATCAAGATAGTTCTCCACAACTTCAGACTACATCGCGTACGCTTTTCGCCAAAATCACGCAGCAGCTTCGAGAAAGGGTATCTTCACCAGCAGCTGGCGTGACTGTGGCGCTCCAGGGACCACACGCCCGAACTGGAAGAGGCGTTAGTTCATCACGTTGATGAGATCCCGTCAACAAGTACACGAGCAGTCTCACTTTCTATTAATGAGTGGAACTGTGAAATAAGTGATTTACTGGATCACGCCCAGTCAACTATTTGTAAAAATGGTCGCTTTAGCAACACGTTCTCAAATGGTTGTAGCACGGAAATGGAACGTTTCTGAAAATGGGCTCCTGTTCAAAATATTATGTACTCAATTCCCACCACAAGTCCTAGAAGTTTGTAACGGGAATTTCCGACCGACCTGTATAAAAGGTAGTAGGAAAAGCAAAAGCCAGGCTGATATTCGTTCAGAAAAATCTTAAGCAAACGTAATTCCACCACGAAAGAAGATGCTTTCAAAACACCTTCTCGACGTATTCTACAGTATTTTACATATGACTGGGGCCGCTACTCAGTTGGATTAATACAAACGATACAGAAAACCCTATCCAGAGCGGCGCGAATCGTCACGGGCTCCTGTAGTAGGTGTGAGAACCTTACAGAGCCCTTTAACAAACTCCAGAGGCATACGCTACAAGAGAGGCGTTGTGCGTCACAGACAAGTTTACTGCTGAACTTCCAAGAGAAGTCAAGCAACATATTATTTCCCCCACATACATCTCGCCAAATAAGTTTATCGAGAGACGTTCTTCCCACGTGCCGTTGGTGAATGGAAAAGTAGACGAGGGGTAAGGCACTGGTGGCAAAAATAGCCTATGCCACAAGCGGGAAGGCGGCTTGGCGAGTATCGATGTAGATGTAGATATGGCGCACTCAATGCCGCGTCCCAATTACCGAGAGTGACTATTCCCTGTGTGACCTGTAATCGGAGCAATACCAACCTCAATCTATGTATATCCACATCTACATCTACATCCATACTTCGCAAGCCACCTGACAGTGTGTGGCGGAGGGTACTTTGAGTACCTCTATCGGTTCTCCCTTCTATTCCAGTCTCGTATTGTTGGTGGAAAGAAAGATTGTCGGTATGCCCCTGTGTGGGCTCTAATCTCTTTGGTTTTATCCTCAGGGTCTCATCACGAGATATACGTAGGAGGGAGCAATATACTGCTTGACTCTTCGGTGAAGGTATGTTCTCGAAACTTCAACAAAAGCCCGTACCGAGCTACTGAGCGTCTCTCCTGCAGAGTCTTCCACTGGAGTTTATCTATCATCTCCGTAACGCTTTCGCGATTACTAAATGATCCTGTAACGAAGCGCGCTGCTCTCCGTTGGATCTTCTCTATCTCTTCTATCAACCCTATCTGGTACGGATCCCACACTGCTGAGCAGTATTCAAGCAGTGAGCGAACAAGCGTACTGTAACCTACTTCCTTTGTTTTCGGGTTCCATTTCCTTAGGATTCTTCCAGTGAATCTCAGTCTGGCATCTGCTTTACCGACGATCAACTTTATATGATCATTCCATTTTAAATCATTCCTAATGCGTACTCCCAGATGATTTATGGAATTAACTGCTCCCAGTTGCTGACCTGCTATATTGTAGCTAAATGATAAGGGATCTATCTTTCTATGTATTCAACAGAGGTGGGACAAAAATGCGGATAACCACGAAAGGTGCGTGCTTCAACACAAATGTAAATGTTAGCGAAGCACGCAAGCCGCATTGCTGCACTTGACCACGAACGATACGTCTGCAGCGTCAGTCTTGTTCAGAACAGTGTTCTGTGGAGTTCTGACTGCATGATGTCGGAGCTCAGTGCATTCGTGCGTGGACCAGTTGTTGGTGCTGGTATGGTGGTTGCTTTCATAACCAAGGGAGTCAGAGTGTTTGGTGCTTCAAGAGACACCGTACCGCAGATCAATACCGCATACAGGGAAAGCGGAAATACATCACCCGCTACGCCACAGCTCGGACGAAACTGGGTGTGTAGGGTAGTGGTGAGGGACAGTCACTGAAGAGGATTTTAACGAAAAATAAGACGCTGCAAATGTAAACGCAGAACTGAATGTCGTACTCGCGAACCCTGTCTGCGCCAAAACGACACGAAGGAACTCCAAAAGCAGGAAATTGCACGGTGAGCTACTATTCCAAAACCACAGATCAGTGACGAAAATACTTCTAACAGGAAAACGTGGCGTCGAGGCCATAAAACCTGGACCACGGAGCAATGGAAGGAAGCCATTTGGTCGGATGAGTGTTGTTTCACACTGTTTTTCCAACTTCGGGCCAAGTTTAAGTTCATCGTGCGCCGTCCAAAGCTTACGATCCAGACTGCCCGCTCCCGAGAGTGAAACATGGCTGGGGTTCGGTGATGATTTGATGAGCCATATCGTGGTGTTCCATGGGATTCGCAGTTACTCTGCAAGATCACATTACTGCCACGGATTATGTGACCATTTTGGTTGATCAGCACCAACCCGTGGTGCAATATTTGTTCCCCAATGGTGACACTATGTTCCAAGAGCAGAGGGTCTCCGTAGCATCGTCAAGGTGTGGTTCTGTGACCAGGAGGGGGTTGATTCTCGCATCTCCCTTGTTCAACGCGCAATCATCACATCTCAGTAATTAATGAGGCTTTGTGGTCTACTTTGACGAGGAGGCTGCCTGACCGTTGCCCCTACTTTGCAGGAAGAATGCTATAATATTCCCTTGAAAAAGAAACGGGACCTGTATTTATCCATTCGGAGAGGACTGGAAGCGATTTTGAATGTCAACGGGTTTAGTACACCTTGTTAGGTATGGGGAATGTGAAGGAAAAGGTTTCTGAACATCGACTACAAATTTAAATATTAGAAAGTCTTTTGTGAAGGGATCTGAGTGTAGTCTTGTAGGGTAATGAAACTCGGAAGATTAGCAGCACAGGAACAGAACAGAAGATTTTGAAATATGGTGCCGGAGAAGAACGCTGAACATCTGATGTGTAGATCGAACAAGTTAAGAGGAGGCATTGAATGGAATTGGGGAGAAAATCCACCTAAGGCCAAACCCGGGCTAAAAGAAGGCATCGGTTGACAGGACACGTACTAAGGAATCAAGGAATCGCCATTTATGTACTGAAGGGAAGTGTGAGGGTTAGAACATACAAAGGGAGACAAAAGCTTGTCTACAGCAGGCAGGCTCAAATAGAAGTAGTTTACACGGTTGCAATAGTTACTCAGAAGTAAAGAGGCTTCATAGGACAGACGACAGAGTATCGTAGAGGGATGCAACAAACAAGTGTTCAAACTGAAGACCACAACAACAACGAGAACAATTCAAATAGGCTATACGATAGCCGGAAGCATATCAAGAAAATGGAATAATTAGCTTCGTCATAAGCATACGTTTGCTTTTATACGTGTCGACGAACCGTGTAATTTGCAGCTTGTAGCGTATTCGGCGTGTCTGCTTTTCGAGTCGTAAAAACGAAGTTAGTTTGTAGAGAAGAAACTGAGATAGCCTTCACGACGCTCTGCTACGCACGCAAAAAAGTGCCGACAGACCTCCATGCGTTATCTGCTTCAGTTTCGGCTTTAGCTCTCGGAATTCTACAGGCACAGACACATCCTCTACAAAATGGTGTTCCTACTACCGCGTACCATATTCAATAATTCTGCAAATGTGTCTAATGTTATTCTCCGATCTCCATTTGCAATGGTAATAGCCGCATTCAGTGTAATCTTCATCCGGGCGTGCTGAAATATTTAGTATGTTCACATGGTGAATTTCTGAAAAAGAGAACAAGTTTTCGAAGTTACACGTTCCTCGGAGAAAGCAGACTCCATTTTCCATTCGAGACTGTCTTAAAAGTCGCGTTTGTTTGACAATGTACGCAAGTGCAAGGGACAGGCGTCTCATATTTTATAGCCAACAAGTATTGCATTACGGTCACGAAACTTTCCTCCGCTGTGCACTGTACAAGGACATTAAACCATTTCATTACCATTAACATTTACTTTCTCTGCACCTTTCTAAACTTTTTCTTTTACACTATCTATTGTTAGGGTAGTTTACCTTTCCTAACTATTTTCTTTTACACTACCTACCTTTCAGGTTACAAGATCCATTTTATATTGCTTCTTTGAAACAGTAACGCTAGAAAACGGACTTGTAACCTGAAAACTAGATAGTAAAGTCGTGAAGCATAGGCCAAAAAGTGTGATTACTTATTTAATAATTGTAACGGCTCTCCAATAACCCACAGTCAATCCACACAATGTGATAAAAAATTATTTAATAATGCCATCTACACCTCAAACTGTGTCCCACAACCAAACAGCTACGCTTTCAATTTGATGTTGCTGTGGATATCAAATCACTGCCGAGCATGAATGCAACACAGTAAAATCAAAATTAGCAATAGTAAAATGCAAATTATTATATTCTGCAAATGAATCAGTTAAAGAGTGAATGAAATGTCCACGGTACAAATCACAATTTTCCAAACAAAACTTCTAATAATTAAGGTACAAAACCAGAAAAAAAAAATGCCGAGGCATCGCGTGACTGAGCGACGACAATCGGTTCTTCCACGTCGTCGCCACAAACTACGAGCGCCATTTTCCCTGTTTATGACTCACTGTATTGTTCTAAACGTACCAATGACGGAATGACAGGTGGAGCGCTTGGCGCGCGATAAATATTTATTGCCCGGACTTACTAAATGACAGCGGCAAACACTGAGAAATGGAAGTGCTGTATTCATGTACTGTAGTACTGTGGTGGCGTAAAGCCAACTTCCCTGCCCACGAGGTATGGCGAAGTCACGCTCGCTAGGTCGTATTGTAGATGGCAACATTTACAGTGACAAAACGCAGACAGCACCGCTTTAAAAGCACTAATTACTCTCCTTCCAGTCGCCTACGTGGCACAGAAATGAACAAAGGAATTTATCTATTCCGCAATAGACTGTAAATGCATCAGCTGCTGTGCCTGTTTTCTATAGCATATTGAGCTACAAGAACGGCATGACCACGAACTTACAACATATCGAACGTCTTATTATTTATGACTTTGGACTATGTCGTAAACATTTTTCATTCTGTACACTTGCCTAGTTTCGGCATTGCCATCCATCATCAACCAGTTACGATGTCAAACATACAATGTGTATCACTTAGTCACAATACTGTATATAGGTTACACCTGTGGACGTACTTCTGAATCTAAGCCGATTCTGGCGGTAGATACAATGTGTCACTTGTCTGGCGTAGCGATGATCTGTTCATGGTAAACGCCGAAAGTAGCCATATGAGAAGCATAAAAAATGAAAATATTTGCGATGTAGACTAAAGTGAGTAATAAAAGTCCAAAATGATTGCTGTCTCTTACACTATTTTCTTTTAGTGAGACCTAATCTCATTAAGTGATCTGGGAAGGGATCGAACTGGACCATTGTTTTACACCCAAAAACCCTTGAGTTACCTTAGACAGATCACTCACTTACCGGCGGCACTGTCTTAATATCAAACATAAGGTCTCAGCCCGAAACAACACCATCCAGACACTAGTCGGTTGTAACTGGGGTTAAAAAATGATGCAAATGGCTCTAAGCACTATGAGACTTCACATCTGAGGTCATCAATCCTCCAGACTTACAACTATTTAAACCTAACTAACCTAAGGATATCACACACATCCTTGCCCGAGGCAGGATTCGAACCAGCGACCGTAGCAGGCGCGCGGTTCCCGACTGAAGCGCCTAGCCAAAGCTGCCGGCAGTAACTGGGGTGCCCAATGCAAGTGGTCTGTATTTCTGCTATCGCACTCTTGCCCCTCCGCTTGTGAATATGCCTGCATAGTGATGTATAAATCCGCCCATACTTAGCCATTAAGGGGTGGGGGAGGGGGGGGGGGGGGCGACGTTCGTGGAGAACACAATCTGTCTATAACACGCAAACAATCCACAATTTGAAGGTACGGCAATGAAATTTTGTATCAGGTGCTACATGATATTAACACATCTACAGTTAAGTTCCTTGTATTGCACATATTTAACTTTTTTATGCAATTTAAAAATTTTGTTTTCAAAAAATGATGTGTGTTCCTTTCTCCCAGAAACAATGTACGAGATTTCTACAAAATTTTCTCTCTTTAATCCCTCTGCGTAGAGTAAGCTTCTCTCATCAGGCTTTTAGAATAATTTTTTAATTATAATTCTGTAAGTACAATATAAAATTCAGGCAAAATTGCAAGCACTTTGCCTCATATCTCAGCTTACAATCAGAATTTTAAAACACGCTCTTGAAATAACATTACTCGATTTACATAAATAAGTGTACAAAATTTCATAATACTATACTTCATACATTCGGAGAAAAAAAATACATGAAGAACCTTAAAAAAACACAATTTCCAGGAAAAGCAATATGAAGTCCAACCTAATTTTTTTTTATGTCACCTCTTCAGAAGGCCCCGCATTTGTACTCAGGGTCCTCTTTCCCTTCAGGACTTCTCTTCTGGTTTCTCGTTTCCTGCCTTCTTTCATTTAGCAGGTCTTCAACTGTCTTTTTAGCTGCAGAGAGGCAGTGTAAATCTATTTTTCTCAAGATGTCTCGACTGAAATTTCCTATCTTACAGCCCATTCTCTCTTATAATTTTTGCCTCCCTAAGTTCGCATAACTACATACAAGAACTGCATCGTAAGTTGCAATTCTGACAACTGTACCAGATAAAAATGTTGTTGTAGGGCATCGTTTCCATATGAGTGAATTTAGAAACTCATTTGGATTCTGAGATTTGCCATGAACACAATCGGCCAGAAGCCTGTAAGTGGGCTCGACAACATCCAGATCACAATTTGGAAGTCCGTCCTTGTGAATGTAGGGATTGCTATCCCTCTGAGCCAGTAAATATTTACGGTAGCTAAAGTGTCACTGATGCTGAATGGGATGTTCATCTGTTGACACCATGTGGAAAAATGTAGCCCATACTGCATTTTTCATGTCACTTTCAATGGACAAGTTCTGTCTGTAGACTTGCAATAATACACTTGCAGAGCTGAGTGAGCGCAAGACAAAACAATTTTGTTTCTTCGTAAATAAAGCAGGTGGTTTGTTATTGTTTCTAAGATACGGGACAGAGTCACAGTTGTTGTTGTGGTCTTCAGTCCAAATACTGGTTTGATGCAAATATCTCACGAAATAAGCGTCAAGCGAAAAAACTACAAAGAACGAAACTCGTCTAGCTTGAAGGGGGAAACCAGATGGCGCTATGGTCGGCCCGCTAGATGGCACTGCCATAGGTCAAACGGTTATCAACTGCGTTTTTTTTAAATAGTAACCCCCATTTTTTACTACATATTCGTGTAGTACGTAAAGAAATATGAATGTTTTAGTTGGACCACTTTTTCGCTTTGCGATAGATGGCGCTGTAATAGTCACAAACGTATAAGTACGTGGTATCACGTTACATTCAGCATGTGCGGACGCTATTTGCTTCGTGATGCATTACGCGTATTAAAATGGACCGTTTACCAATTGCGGAAAAGGTCGATATCGTGTTGATGTATGGCTATTGTGATCAAAATGCCCAACGGACGTGTGCTATGTATGCTGCTCGGTAACCTGGACATTATCCAAGAGTACGTACCGTTCGTCGGATAGTTACGTTATTTCAGGAAACTGGAAGTGTTTAGCCATATGTGAAACGTCAATCTCGACCTGCAAATGGTTCTGAGCACTATGGGGCTTAACATGTGAGGTCATCAGTCCCCTAGAACTTAGAACTACTTAAACCTAACTAACCTAAGGACATCACACACATCCATGCCCGAGGCAGGATTCGAACCAGCTACCGTAGCGGTCGCGCGGTTCCAGACTATAGCGTCTAGAACCGCTCGGCCACTCCAGCCGGCCATGACCTGCAATAAATGGTGATACCCAAGAAGGTGTTTTAGCTGCTGTCGCCGCAAATCCGCACATCAGTAGCAGACAAACTGCGCGAGAATCGGCAATCTCAAAAACGTCGGTGTTGAGAATGCTACATCAACATCGATTGCACCCGTACTCTATTTCTATCGACCAGGAATTGCATGGCGACGACTTTGAATGTCGTGTACAGTTCTGCCACTTGGCACAAGAGAAATTACGTGACTATGACAGATTTTTTGCACGCGTTGTATTTAGCGACGAAGCGTCATTCACCAAGAGCGGTAACGTAAACCGGCATAATATGCACTATTGGGCAACAGAAAATCCACGATGGCTGCGGCAAGTGGAGCATCAGCGACCTTGGCACGTTAATGTGTGGTGTGGCATTATGTGAGGAAGGATAATTGGCCACCATTTTATCGATGGCAATCTAAATGGTGCAATGTATACTGATTTCCTACGTAATGTTCTACCGATGTTACTACAAGATGTTTCACTGCATGACAGAATGGCGATGTACTTTCACATAGCTCGCGTGCGGTTGAAGCGGTATTGAATAGCATATTTCGTGACAGGTGGATTGGTCGTCGAAGCACCATACTATGGCCCGCACGTTCACCGGATCTGACGTCCCCGGATTTCTTTCTGTGGGGAAAGTTGAAGGATATTTGCTATCTTGATCCACGGACAACGCCTAACAACATGCGTCATCGCACTGTCAATGCATGTGCGAACATTACGGAAGGCGAACTACTCGCTGTTGAGAGGAATGTCGTTACACGTATTGCCAAATGCATTGAGGTTGACGGACATAATTTTGAGCATTTATTGCATTAATGTGGTATTTACAGGCAACCACGCTGTAACAGCAAGCGTTCTCAGAAATGATAAGTTCACAAACGTACATGTATCACATTGGAACAACCGAAATAAAATGTTCAAACGTACCTATGTTCTGTATTTTAATTTAAAAATCTACCTGTTACCAACTGTTCGTCTAAAATTGTGAGCCATATGTTTGTGACTATTACAGCGCCATCTATCACATAGCGAAAAAAGTGGTCCAACTAAAACATTCATATTTCTTTACGTACTACACGAATATATAGGGTGATTCAAAAAGAATACCACAACTTTAGGAATTTAAAACTCTGCAACGACAAAAGGCAGAGCTAAGCACTATCTGTCGGTGAATTAAGGGAGCTATAAAGTTTCATTTAGTTGTACATTTGTTCGCTTGAGGCGCTGTTGACTAGGCGTCAGCGTCAGTTGATGCTAAGATGGCGACCGCTCAACAGAAAGCTTTTTGTGTTATTGAGTACGGCAGAAGTGAATCGACGACAGTTGTTCAGCGTGCATTTCGAGCGAAGTATGGTGTTAAACCTCCTGATAGGTGGTGTATTAAACGTTAGTATAAACAGTTTACAGAGAATGGGTGCTTGTGCAAAGGGAAAAGTTCTGGACGGCCGAGAATGAGTGATGAAAATGTAGCACGCATCCAACAAGCATTTGTTCGCAGCTCAGGAAAATCGACTCGCAGAGCTAGCACAGAGCTGCAAATTCCACAATCAACTGTATGGAGAGTCCTACGAAAAAGGTTAGTTATGAAACCTTATCGTCTGAAATTGGTTCAAGCACTGTCTGCAGCTGATAAGATTAAAAGTATCGATTTCTGTGATTTTATCCTTGCTCAAATGGAAATAGATGAATCTTTCGTTTCAAAGATTGTGTTTAGTGATGAAGCAACTTTCCACACTAACGGGAAAGTCAACCGTCACAATGTCTGTATATGGGGCACTGAGAATCCGCGGGAAACAACTCAGTATGAACGTGACTCGCCTAACGTGAACGTTTTCTGTTCCCTTTCAGCCAATAAAGCTTTTGGTCCCTTTTTCTTCGAAGGTGCTACTGTAACTGGACTACAGTATCTGGAGATGTTAGAGAATTGGCTGTTCTCTCAGCTCGAACAAGAAGCACAACAATTCATATTTCAGCAGGATGTAGCGCCACCACATTGGCACTTATCTGTCCATTACTACCTGAACGTCAACTACCCGAGGCGATGGATCGGCCGCCAGGCAGCCCGTGACAGAGCACTTCATCACTGGCCTCCAAGAAGCCCTGATCTTACCCCCTGCGATTTTTTCTTATGGGGGTATGTTAAGGAAATGGTGTTTCGGCCACCTCTCCCAGCCACCATTGATGATTTTAAACGAGAAATAACAGCAGCTATCCAAACTGTTACGCCTGATATGCTACAGAGAGTGTGGAACGAGTTGGAGTATCGGGTTGATATTGCTCGAGTGTCTGGAGGGGGCCATATTGAACATCTCTGAACTTGTTTTTGAGTGAAAAAAACCTTTTTAAATACTCTTTGTAATGATGTATAACTGAAGGTTATATTATGTTTCTTTCATTAAATACACATTTTTAAAGTTGTGGTATTCTTTTTGAATCACCCTGTATAACAAAAAATGGGGGTTCCTATTTTTAAAAAAACGCAGTTGATATGCGTTTGACCTATGGTAGTGCCATCTAGCGGGCCGACCATAGCGCCATCTGGTTTTCCCCTTCAAGCTAGACGAGTTTCGTTCTTTGTAGTTTTTTTCGTTTGACGCTTATTTCGTGAGATATGTGGCCCGGTCACGATCGATGGACCACCCTGTATACAGATGTCGGCAGTACCCGCGTACACGAGGTATAAAACGGCAGTGCATTGGAAGAGCTGTCACTTGTACTCAGGTGATTCATGCGATAAGATTTTCTATGTGATTAGCAGACTCTGAACGCGGAATCAGTGAGACGTATGGGAATTAAATATTTCGAGATCTACAGCGTCAAGAGTGTTCCGAGAATGCCAGGTTTCAAACATTACATCTCACCGCGGACATTGCGGTGGTACAGACAAGCAATACTGCATGAAATAATCGCAGAAATCAATGTGGAAGTTACGACGAACGTATCTGATAGTACCTACAGTGTGGCGAAATGTGGCGTTAATGGGCTATGGTAGCAGACGACCGACGCGAGTGTATTCGCTGATAGCTAGACATAGCTTGTAGCGCCTCTCCTAGGCTCGTGACCATTTTGGTTGGACCCTAGAAGACTGGAAAACTGTAGCCTGGTGAGATGAGTCCCCATTCAGTAAGAGTCGATGGCAGGGTGCGAGTGTGGCGCGGACCCCAGGAAACCACGAGCCCAAGTTGTCAACGTGGCACTGTGCAAACTGTTGGTGGCTCCATGATGGTGTGGGCTGTGTGTACATGGAATGGACTGGACCCTCTGGTCCATCTCAACCGCTCATTGAGTGGAAATGGTTATGTTTGCTACTTGCAGAACATCTGCCGCCTTGCATGACGGACTTTATGTTCCCAAACAACGTCACCGGGCCACAGTTCTTCGAGATTGGTTTGAACAACATCCTGGACAATTTGAGCGAATGATTTGGCCACCCAGATCGCACGACATGAATCCCATGTAACACTTACTGTTCATAATGGAGAGATCAGTTCGTGCACAAGGTCCTGCACCGGCAGCACCTTCGCAATTACGGATGGCTATGCAGGCGGAATCGTTCAGTGTTTCTGCAGGGGACTTGTTGAGTCCTTGCCCTGCTGGATTGCTCCACTATGCCGGGCAAAAGGAGGTCCGACGAGATATTATGAGATATCCCATGACTTTTGACACCTGAGACTACAACTTTACCGCATAGAATAAAAAAGACTTTTATACACGCTTATACACTACTGGCCATTAAAATTGCTACACCAAGAAGAAATGCAGATGATAAACGGGTATTCATTGGACAAATATATTATACTAGAACTCACATGTGATTACATTTTCACGCAATTTGGGTGCATAGACCCTGAGAAATCAGTACCCAGAACAACCACCTCTGGCCGTAATAACGGCCTTGATACACCTGGGCATTGAGAGCTTGGATAGCGTGTACAGGTACAGTTGCCCATGCAGCTTCAACACGATACCACAGTTCATCAAGAGTAGTGACTAGCGTATTGTGACGAGCCAGTTGCTCGGCCACCATTGACCAGACGTTTTCAATTGGCGAGAGATCTGGAGAATGTGCTGGCCACGACAGCAGTCGAACATTTTCTCTATGCACAAAGGCCCATACACAACCTGCAACATGCCGTCGTGCATTACCCTGCTGAAATGTAGGGTTTCGCAGGGACCGAATGAAGGGTAGAGCCACGGTCGTAACAGATCTGAAATGTAACTTCCACTGTTAAAAGTGCCGTCAATGCGAACAAGAGGTGATCGAGACGTGTAACCAAACACGGATGCGACAGCCATGATGCTGTAAACAGAACCTGGATTCATCCGGAAACATGACGTTTTGCCATTCGTGCACCCAGGTTCGTCGTTGAGTACACCATCGCAGGCGCTCCTGTTTGTGATGCTACGTCAAGGGTAACCGCAGCCATGGTCTCCGAGCTGATAGTCCGTGCTGCTGCAGACGCCGTCGAACTGGTCGTGCAGATTGTTGTTGTCTTGCAAACGTCCCCATCTGTTGACTCAGGGATCGAGACGTGGCTGCACGATCCGTTACAGACGTGCGGATATGATGCCTGTCATCTCGACTGCTAGCGATACGAGGCCGTTGGGATCTAGCACGGCGTTCCGTATTACCCTCCTGAACCCACCGATTCCATATTCTGCTAACAGTCATTGGATCTCGACCAACGCGAGCAGCAATGTCGCGATACGATAAACCGCAATCGCGATAGGCTACAATCCGACCTTTATCAAAGTTGGAAACGTGATGGTGCGCATTTCTCCTCCTTACAGGAGGCATCACAACAACGTTTCACCAGGCAACGCCGGTCAACTGCTGTTTGTGTATGAGAAATCTGTTGGAAACTTTCCTCATGTCACTACGTTGTAGGTGTCACCACCGGCGCCAACCTTGTGTGAATGCTCTGGAAAGCTAATCATTTGCATAATACAGCATCTTCTTCCTGTCGGTTATATTTCGCGTCTGTAGCACGTCATCTTCGTGGTATAGCAGTTTTAATGGCCAGTAGTGTATCTTCATTATGAAATGGGAACATATCACCAGTGAGAACCGGTTTCACCTGAATCGGCCATCCAGTACAGTAACTACAAGCGTAGGTCTCTTTCATCAGCTAGTTAAGACTGAAATACTTAATCCATGCCTCAGTGTTGTCGCTCTGCAGCTGCATACAGCCATCTACTGAAGTAGCGTGACAAATCACTTGGAATATCTGCTGAAGTATGAGGAAGATTAGCAATGGCTACTAGAACGTCTATCCAGTTCCTGAACATCTTTGCCGTGCCATGTGTGATTCCCACCACAGACTCCGTGACGTGAAAGCCAGGCTGATTATCTAGTTTGGCATCGGGTTGTCCAATACTGACGCATGTAACACGTCCAGAGTGAATACAGCGGAGAAATTTGTTGGCACATTACTGTGCATACCGAATTACTCATTCTGGAATTAATGCAAATTCCTGTCGAGTGTCTGTGGGCCCCTTCAGAGGAGGCCACCGAAAGCGCTTCTATGCAGCGTATCGAGCCATGTCTCGGTTCCGTCATGGAGTCTGATGAGCAGAATGCCTCTCTTGTACTTCTGTTACTGAATAAGAACATAAAAAAGAGGTAATTTAAAAGTAAATCCTGGGTGGCGCTTGAAGTTAATTGACATTGTTGTTCTTGTGGTCTTCAGTCCTGAGACTGGTTTGATGCAGCTCTCCATGCTACTCTGTCCTGTGCAAGCTTCTTCATCTCCCAGTACCTACTGCAACCTACATCCTTCAGAATCTGCTTAGTGTATTCATCTCTTGGTCTCGCCCTACGATTTTTACCCTCCACGCTGCCCTCCAATACTAAATTGGTGATCCCTTGATGCCTCAGAACATGTCCTACCAACCGATCCCTTCTTCTAGTCAACTTGTGCCACAAACTTCTCTTCTCCCCAATCCTATTCAATACCTCCTCATTAGTTACGTGATCTATCCACCTTATCTTCAGCATTCTTCTGTAGCACCACATTTCGAAAGCTTCTGTTCTCTTCTTGTCCAAACTAGTTATCGTCCATGTTTCACTTCCATACATGGCTACACTCCATACAAATACTTTCAGAAACGACTTCCTGACACTTAAATCTATACTCGATGTTAACAAATTCCTCTTCTTGAGAAACGCTTTCCTTGCCATTGCCAGTCTACATTTTATATCCTCTCTACTTCGACCATCATTGGTTATTTTACTCCCTAAATAGCAAAACTCCTTTACTACTTTAAGTGTCTCATTTCCTAATCTAATTCCCTCAGCATCACCCGACTTAATTTGACTACATTCCATTATCCTCGTTTTGCTTTTGTTGATGTTCATCTTATATCCTCCTTTCAAGACACTGTCCATTCCGTTCAACTGCTCTTCCAGGTCCTTTGCTGTCTTTGACAGAATTACAATGTCATCGGCGAACCTCAAAGTTTTTACTTCTTCTCCATGAATTTTAATACCTACTCCGAATTTTTCTTTTGTTTCCTTTACTGCTTGCTCAATATACAGATTGAATAACATCGGGGAGAGGCTACAACCCTGTCTTACTCCTTTCCCAACCACTGCTTCCCTTTCATGCCCCTCGACTCTTATAACTGCCATCTGGTTTCTGTACAAACTGTATATAGCCTTTCGCTCCCTGTATTTTACCCCTGCCACCTTCAGAATTAATTGACAATGAAACTAAATTGCATCAAAGCAAGCAGTTTTATGAAGGCTGTGATTACTTTCCTGTTGCATTGGTTGGTTATTATGACTTTTGTATGTCATCTTGTTACTGCGTTAATAAAGAGACAATTTCTTTTCAGAGATATTTCAGCTACTGTCATCGTAGGGCTAGAAAATTTAGAAAGACGTGGAAGGAAAACTGGGAAAGATAAAATAAAAATAAAGTGCATTTCAACTCAGCAGGAACAACGGCCATCAGGCCATCAAATCAATTATTCGTATAACGTCATGGCAGTTTCCAAAACCTTCACTACCTGACCTGCAGTGAAAAGGACATTTCCTTATGGGGCGACCTGAAAACGGGAGGTGTCAACGGTTTGCTTTTTACGTGCAGAGAGTATGTGAGAGGCTGGGCAGATCCGAACACAAGCTTAAAAAAACCATATATTCCATTTCCTGTTAATATTCGATATCTTCTAGTATCAAAAAACAATGAAATTATTCAGGAAGTGGTTAAAAAATTTTAATTCAAGATTTGTATCGTTAAACTCTGAAAACATACACACATCGAAAAAAGTTTTGCATCACCTCAGTTGCGAGAGTTCCGGAACCTGTACAGAAAACTGGAATAGAGATCAACATAAACATCATTTCTGCCCTATTTATTGCTCATGAAAACCACACATTGCATATTGTAACACCATACAGCGAGATCTTGAGAAGTGGTTGTCCAGATTGCTGTACACACCGGTAAAACTAATACCCAGTAGGACGTCGTCTTGCATTGATGCATGCCTGTATTCGTCGTGGCATACTATCCACAAGTTCATGAAGCCACTGTTGGTCCAGATTGTCCCACTCCTCAACGGCGATTCGGCGTAGATCCTTCAGAGTGTTTGGTGGGTCACGTTGTCCATATACAGCCCTTTTCAATCTATCCCAGTCATGCTCGATAGGGTTCATGTCTGGAAAACATGCTGGCCACTCTAGTCGAGCGATGTTGTTATCCTGAAGGAAGTCATTCACAAGACGTGCACGATGAGGGCGCGAACTGTCGCCAATGAAGACGAATGCCTCGCCAATATGGTTGCACTATCGGCCGGAGGATGGCATTCACGTATCGTACAGCCGTTATGACGCCTTCCATGACCCCCAGCGGCGTACGTCGGCCCCACATAATGCCACCCCAAAGCAGCAGGGAACCTCCACCTTGCTGCACTCACTGAACAGTGTGTCTAAGGCGTTGAGCCTGACCGGGTTGCCTCCAAACACGTCTCCGACGATTGTCTGGTTGAAGGCACATGCGACTCTCATCGGTGAAGAGGACGTGATGCCAATCCTGAGCGATTCATTCGGCATGCTGTTGGGCCTATCTGTACCGCGCTGCATGATGTCGTGGTTGTAAAGATGGACCTCGCCATGGACGTCGGGAGTGAAGTTGCGCATCATCCAACCAATTGCGCACAGTTTGAGTCGTAACGCGACTGCCTGTGGCTGCACGAAAAGCATTATTCAACATGGTGGCTTTATTGTCAGGGTTCCTCCGAGCCATAATCCGTAGGTAGCGGTCATCCACTGCATCTTTGGGCGGGTTTAGTGTCATCTCTGAACTGTCAAAGGGACTGTGTCTGCGATACATTATTTATCCACAGTCAACATCTGTCTTCAGGAGTTACAGGAACTGGGGTACTGCAAAATTTTTCGATGTGTGTACTGGACGTTATTTTTTTTCTAGTGTTTATCGATAATTTTTTCTTAAATGCTCACAATCTGATTAATATTATTGCCTTGTCTATTTGAATCATGTGCCTTAAATATTTTGTTATCTAACTAAATTAATTTTGTAAGTCATGTGAACATGGTCGGACAAGATCATTGTTGGAAAATGCCTTCCGCGATTTGAAATTTTTATCGTACTGCGGGATGGCTGCAAGATGTAGCAACGTCGAAGCGTAAAACATAAGAAATAAATAAAAACGATTAACTCAGCCTGCCTGTTTGTACGGGTTTAAAAAAAAAAAATAACTCGAAACCAGAGATAGCATGTCTTAACTTACACTAGATGTTACCAGTGTCAAATTCTAATAAGCATTTATACATTCGTTAAATGGCTACATATGGAACGCTCGAAAGCAAATTATAATAATAAAAAACTATATTTTGTTTTTACAGTTACATTAAACTGAATATATATGTCAAATATCTCTGTCGTGTATGTTAGCGATAGTCAATTCATTAAATCGAACACGCGGGTAGCTACAACAGCTATGGTACCCCGTCTCTGGCGTATGGAGAGAATACTTTAATAATTTTCTCTTTGTGAGAAGCAAAAAATCTGACATCACGTACATTACAGCTGCGATAGTAACTCAATAGCAATACATTAAAACACTTAAGGTTGACATGAAGAAGACAGGTTAAAGCTAGACGCTGTGCCATAAACAGAGGAGAAAGCTCTATTTACGAAGTCCCACGATATTATCACATACTAATTTAGAGCTGCACACAAAGGCATGCTGTAAGCGTTCTTACATCATCGTCGCAGACGAATGGATAAAGCTCGGCTGACGAAGCAGTAACAGTCCGAGTCATACTACAGCCCGAATGGTTGTGGAGGCGAAAGGGTAATTTATTAAAACCATGATAGAGTTAAACACATGTGTTACCGTCACTAAGATTCACTGTAGGCGAAGGAGTACTGACTTTTATGTTTGAGCATTTTATTCAACTGTGATGTAATTTAAACGATTCACAGACCGCGTAATGTCTTAATATAGAAATTTAAGGCAACCAAGAACAAAAGAAACTTTACTACAACTGAGATAATGCACTTTCACACACTAAATAAAATCTTAACAGAAAATCTGGAAACCGTAAATAAAGTAAATAAATACCTGAAGCAAATGTGAAAAGTGGACATAACTTAAAAGCATTCCGCAGAGCAACTGTATTGCGCCTAGATGGACCGCATAAGTATCGTAAACTCAAATAACAATTGAAAGAAACAGTATTTTCGACAGGCAATAACAGGAACAAGATGTTACACCTACCGGTGGAAGATCTGGAGAACGTAAATGAACCTGTGCTCCAATACGGTTTTGATGCAGTCCAGTAAAACTGCACAAAGAGGTCGCTTCTAGAATCTGCCGCTAAGACGATCACAAATTTTCATGTCGACGACGACACCTGGATACGACAACACGGATGCACAAAGCTCGTCGTATCTCGATACACAGCAGATGAATCACCGAAGAGTCACATCCATTTTTATCGCACAACTTTTGATAAGAACACCGCAATGTTTACACTTGTCTAGCAATGATGGAAGTACACCAGCGCACCCAGCGGTACGCTATAGCTTGGGCGACTGATGTGTGCTGCAACGCAGCGCAGCTCTGAGGGGCGAGGAGCATTACGCAAGCTGTTGACGCTTCTGGCTCGCGATGGCAGGATAACAATGCCTTAGAATATACGGCAGCCAAGCGCTCATGTATTTCCAGCTCAGCGTGTTCTGGTGTCAAGTCTTATCATTGGTTTCGTGATAACAGGGCGTGTCCCTTTGTATCAGCTCTCTACAGCGAATCCTGAGGCTATATCCGCCTGGGTAAAGACAGGATCCGTTTCGCACGCCCTCGACAGCAGTTACGTAATCCCACGACTGCACAGGGTCCAAAGATGGTTTTCGTTTTCCTTGTTTTCCTCCTCCTTTCGAGCAGAAGACCGTTCGTTTGCCGCGCGACCGCTACGGTCGCAGGTTCGAATCCTGCCTCGGGCATGGATGTGTGTGATGTCCTTAGGTTAGTCAGGTTTAAGTAGTACTAAGTCTAGAGGACTGATGACCTCAGAAGTTAAGTCCCATAGTGCTCAGAGCCATTTGAACCATTCGTTTGTTGTGTTCCCTGGTCTTCCAGCGTCTCTTTTGGCATTCGCTCTGTATGACAACACTTTGTTTAGTAATCACCGGCAAGCCTCCTCCCCAACCTCTTAATCCTTAAAAAATCAAACTCCCACGTCTAAACAGCTACAAACGTGTGATTACTTTACAAATGAGTTAATTTGTTAAATAGTATGGTTAAAGATGCAAAATGGGCTATGTTCGTTTTTATTAGTTTCGGATTATTCCTTGATGAGAACATCTACATCTACGTGATTACTCTGCTATTCACAATAAAGTGCCTGGCAGAGGGTTCCACAAACCACCTTCAAGCTGTCTACCGTTCCACTCTCGAACGGCACGCGGGAAAAACGAGCACTTAAATTTTTCTGCGCGAGCCCTGATTTCTCTTATTTTATCGTGATGATCATTTCTCTGTATGTAGGTGGGTGTCAACTGAATGTTTTCGCAATCGGAGGAGAAAACTGGTGACTGAAATTTCATGAGAAGATCCCGTCGCGACGAAAATCGCCTTTGTTTTAATGATTGCAACTCCAATTCACGTATCATGTCTGTGGCACTATCTCCCCTACTTCGCGATAATACAAAATGAGCTGCCTTTCTTTGTACTTTTCCGATGTCATCCGTCAGTCCCAACTGATGCGGATCCCACACCGCACAGCAATACTCCAGAACAGGGCGGACAAGCGTAGTGTAAGCAGTCTCTTTGGTAGACCTGTTGCACCTTCTAAGTGTTCTGTCAATGAATCGCAGTCTTTGGTTTGCTCTACCCACAATATTATCTATGTGATCGTTCCAGTTTAGGTTATTTGTAATTGTAATCCCTAAGTATTTAGTTGAATTTACAGCCCTCAGACTTGTGTGACTTATCGCGTAATCAAAATTTAGCTAATTTCTTTTAGTACTCATGTGAATAACTTCACACTTTTCTTTATTGAGGGTCAATTGTCACTTTCCGCACCATACAGATATCTTATCTAAATCATTTTGCAAGTCGTTTTGATCATCTGATGACTTTACAAGACGGTAAATGACATCATCATCTGCAAAAAATCTAAGACGGCTACTTAGATTGTCTCCTACGTCGTTAACAATAGAGGGCCTATAACACTTCCCTTGGGAACGCCGGATATTACTTCTGTTTTACTCGATGACTTTCCGTCTATTACTACGAACTGTGACCTTTCTGATAGGAAATTACGAATCCAGTGGCACAACTGAGGCGATACTCCGTAAGCACGCAGTTTGTATATTTGGGTAATTTGCGCTCCGTTTCAAGACAATCTAGTTTTTCACCTTCCTCACTCTTTTATGATGTCGTACTGCCTGAACTATGTATCGCACAGTTATATACTTTTGTGCTGAAAATAGAGTTGCGAATACAGTTAGTAGTAAAGAAATAATAAATTAAAACGTCGTGACTGATGCTGCTGTATTACTCCATGAACAGTGAAAATATAAGCGATAAATTTCTTTACTTTCATTATTTTATGCGGGGGAGGGATGGGGGCAGTTGTCAGAGAGAAAAAGTTTCATAAAGCTTTAGTCGACGCATATAGTCTGGGAAATTTTGACGCCCTGAGTTATGCTGCCTTATGACATATACACAGTTCCTAACTTCATTATTATTTGAATTTTGCGTGAACCTTTAACGTAAGATTATACCTCTTAATAAGTAGATTATGAAAGCATCGAACGTTTTTAAATTTGTTAATAATTACACAAATATTGTAAATGAGACTTCTTTGCCGCCAGAAGCCGTTACATAGGACAATATGCTACACAGACCGCGTGCCATACAAGTTGTGTAATATAGACAGTTGTGTAACATAGACACTTCTTGCATTCTGTTAAGGTGTAGAGCCATCTTTTTTACCTTTGTTGATTCCATCTTCTTTTTTACAGTTATTCAGTTATTACCACACACAGTAATTTTAAGGATACCGTGCCTCAATCTGTAAAAACGGAAACCTTACATGATCGTCTGTCTGTCTGTCCGACTGTTAAAAACCGACTTTCTCAGGAACGGGGAGATGTATCAAGTCCAAATATGTGTCACGAATTAAGGTCTCTGGTCTTTGGGAGGAGTAAAACTTCGAACCTGTTCAAATGGCTCTGAGCACTATGGGACTTAACATCGGAGGTCATCAGTCCCCTAGAACTTAGAACTACTTACACCTAGCTAACCTAAGGACGTCACACACATCCATGCCCGAGGCAGGATTGGAACCTATGACCGCAGCGGTCGCGCGGTTCCAGACTGAAGCGTCTAGAACCGCTCGCCCACAAAGGCCGGCTTCGAACCTGTACTTCCCATAGATCTAGAATCGTGAAATTCAGCAAGAAGCAACGTTTCACAGTACAAGCAAAGCAAACACCTGAAACTTATTGAAACTGCAATTACATCACACAAGAAATCTCTTTTGTCATTTGAACTTATAGTAAGGTCAGAAGGTCCTGTCATTCCCCTCTTTTTTGGTCATGATGTATATTTATACTTCATGCGTCTTTTCCGTTTTTTCAGATGGTCGACACAAATACCTACAGTGTGGAAGACGCGTACTGGCAAGCGCATGGACTCATGAACGTGCATACACCGGGAAAACCATAGGAGATGTGCAGCGGGATTTTGCGGCACGATTCCATAAAGAAGCTTCGCCAAACAGAAACTCTTCAGAACCGGATCCATTTTGGATAGAAAGAAAACAAGTCGACCATCAGCACGACAAGGAACCTTTGCATCAGTGGCGGATTCTGTGACCAGATCTCCCATAAAATCATTGCGGAAAACAACTGCTGATTTTGGAATTCCAAAAAGACTGTTACGACATATATGAAAAAAATATCTGCAATTTAAACAATGATATCAGACGATTGATGAACTGAAGAAAGTTGTCAGGAAGGCATTCAAGAAAATCACGCTGCCTATGCTTGGGGAAAATTTCACGCGGTACCTGGAGCACCGCATCAGTTTGTGCCGTGACAATGATGGTATCCATACTGCTGTTCTGGGCCACTAAACAAGCTAGAACGTGAAGTATCAACGATGTCAGCACATCTGCTACGAGATGTTCGAAATAAGTAAACAGACATCACAACCGACCAGACAGTACACTGCCCTCACCATCTGTCAAAAGAATAATAGATGAACATTACTGTATGTAAACATAAAATATAAGTTGTATGGCATGTTTTAATAAGCAGAGCCCCCTGATCGCTTGTTTTTGCCGGCCGCGGTAGCCGAGCGGTTCTAGGCGCTTCAGTCCGGAACAGCGCGACTGCTACGGTCGCAGGTTAGAATCCTGCCTCGGGCATGAATGTGTGTGGCGTCCTTAGGTCAGTTAGGTTTAAGTAGTTCTAAGTTCTAGGGGACTGATGACCTCAGCAGTTAAGTCCCATAGTGCTCAGAGCCATCTGAACCATTTTGCAATGTATACGAGAAAAAGGCGATCAACAATCTGCGGCAGAACTATGATCACGATCGCTTTGTTCACAGCGTTTCAAGGCCAACGTCTACGAGCAAACTAAATATATAAAATTTCATAGTATGTATCTTTGCACAGCTACCTTCCGCAGCATAACTTCAGTTTTAGCGGTGAGCAGTCGTGGTTGGCACTCGGTTGCAGATTACAGGCGACACAAGCAGGTTCCAAACGAAAAATGGATGATAGGAAGAAAAATTAGAGCAAATAAAAAAGTCAATATGATGCTGATAGTGCCTCAGTAAAGTATTAGAAATAAAGAAATATATTTCAACCAATTAAATGAATAAAAGTGATGAAGTCTCTTGATAAGATTTAGAAAAATAAATTTCACTCTATTAGACGAGATTAGAATCTTCGACACGCTATGTTTATACGCTAACGACACGCAATTTTTATACGCTAACCACTACAGTATGCCACTAAAGTGCGAAAGGCAGTTGTACTTACAGCTCCACTCGCAACGAGTAATTGACACACTTCACGCAATGTTGTGCGAAGTTTATCTAATGTAAGAAAATCTCTGTAATTACAGGGTTATTACAAATGATTGAAGCGATTTTACAGCTCTACAATAACTTTATTATTTGAGATATTTTCAAAACGCTTTGCACACACATACAAAAACTCAAAAAGTTTTTTTAGGCATTCACAAATGTTCGCTATGTGCCCGTTTAGTGATTCGGCAGACATCAAGCCGATAATCAAGTTCCTCTCACACTCGGCGCAGCATGTACCCATCAATGAGTTCGAAAGCATCGTTGATGCGAGCTCGCAGTTCTGGCACGTTTCTTGGTAGAGGAGGTTTATACACTGAATCTTTCACGTAACCCCACAGAAAGAAATCGCATGGGGTTAAGTCGGGAGAGCGTGGAGGCCATGACATGAATTGTTGATCGTGATCTCCACCACGACCGATCCATCGGTTTTCCAATCTCCTGTTTAAGAAATGCCGAACATCATGATGGAAGTGCGGTGGAGCACCACCCTGTTGAAAGATGAAGTCGGCGCTGTCGGTCTCCAGTTGTGGCATGAGCCAATTTTCCGCGGGCAACGCGTGAAACTTGCCCGCACGCGTTCAATCGTTTCTTCGCTCACTGCAGGCCGACCCGTTGATTTCCCCTTACAGAGGCATCCAGAAGCTTTAAACTGTGCATACCATTGCCGAATGGAGTTAGCAGTTGGTGGATCTTTGTTGAACTTCGTCCTGAAGTGTCGTTGCACTGTTATGACTGACTGATGTGAGTGCATATCAAGCACGACATACGCTTTCTCGGCTCTTGTTGCCATTTTGTCTCACTGCGCTCTCGAGCGCTCTGACGGCAGAAACCTGAAGTGCGGCTTCAGCTGAACAAAACTTTATGAGTTTTTCTACGTATCTGTAGTGTGTCGCGACCATATGTCAATGAATGGAGCTACAGTGAATTTATGAAATCGCTTCAATCATTTGTGATAGCCCTGTATAATAACTTCATAAATGGTGCTGAATCACGTCTTATGTGGAAGAATCCAGTAGCGTTTGGTTAGTGCTGTGTGTGAAATGTCTACCTTTCGTTAGCATCGTTTGTGTGTGTGTGTGTGTGTGTGTGTGTGTGTGTGAGAGAGAGAGAGAGAGAGAGAGAGAGAGTGGTTGCGCGTGTATGTGTATGTGTGTGTGTGTTGTTTTTAGTGTGTTTATCATGTGTGGTGAAATACGAAATAAAAGTGCCAGACCCGGGATTCAGGATCCAAACACATCAAGAAAGAATGCCGGACAAGGAACTAGAAGTAACTAATTGTTGAGGCTGTTTGGCAACGGCAAACGGTTCTGGTGTGACTTTGAGCGCTGTGAAAGGAGGAAACCAGCTAGAACTCGCGAAGTGTCAGTTATCAAGTAATTTCAATCAGACTATAGTATCGGCTGCCTGAGGTGCAAAGTTGATAGGGACGCCTTGTGCAAGATTTATACACACTTCACATCACAGTTAGCAGCGGAAACTGACACGGGGCATAACTGTACGAGGGGAAAGGGTGTAGGGAGGGGAGGGGGTGAGGAGTGCGCCCAATATTCAGCTGCTCGTGTGTGAAAATTATTTCGAACCGGTCCTGGTGCAGCATCGACTGAAAAAATCAGATACTGTTACTCGACGTCAGCACTGTATCTAGTTGTTGCAGTCAGCGCATGATGGAGAAGTCGACCATGAAATTCTCTTCTTTTATTATGAAGCACGGCTTCGTTTATTAGCGCAAGCAACTCGCAGAACAATATGGACGACGGAGTTCCGAAAATCTTCATCTTTTATTACAGACAGAGTCTTTGCATAATGAGAAAACAGAAGTGTGGTGTGCGGTTACAGCAACAGATATTACTGGTCCGATTATTTCGGACATGTCATAACTTTCTCTTCCCCTCTTTTTGTCCATTTCCTGCAGCTCCTCCCCCTCTCTCTGTCCATCAACTCATCCTTCATCTCTCTCTCTCTCTCTCTCTCTCTCTCTCTCTCTCTCTCCTCCAGCCCCCTCACATTCAGACCGTCTTCTCCTTCCCCCTCTCTTTGTCCATTTCTTTCCTCCTTCCCTCTCTGAAGGCCTTCTCTGCTCCCCTCTCCCTGACCTTGAGTCTTAGTTACTGCAGACAAAGCCTTGATTGGGAATTGAAGTCGCTTAAAATGAGAGGGTGAATCGTTTGGAATAATTGATATGGGATATGAAAGAGACATCTTCAACTGCTAGGTCTGTGAGGATAGTAGCTTCAATAACAGTATTTTGCACAGTTGTAATCTGCCATCGGCTATGTCTTAAGGTTAGCAATCGTAGTGATTGAGGGAACTCTGGCAGCACAGCGGGACGTCACGGATATCCTGTGTCTTCATGTACTGCGTCCCATGAGGCAGTATCGCGGTGTCATTTTTCAACAGGACAATGCTCGTAGACAAACAACACCACGTTCCAAAAGTTTTCTTAAAGGCATCATCCCATATCTTATGGAGTATTTCTCTCGTGGTTGTGACGGGTCACTAGTTGACAGCCAGTCTTATGACACCCCATCCACCTTGTTGCAGTACCGATATGCCAAGTGGCTGGCACAGTCATTTTACACTCCATGACAAAAAAGTGAAGCATCCAGAATGACAGAAGGAAACGAAATGAAACTTCACTGTTTGATAGGGAATGTGATGTTATTTCAGTGATTACAAAATCGAGCCGAAGTTACTAAGAACTTGGCACTATTAGTCCAGTTACCATTCTGTATCATTCCACACCGTTTGTCGGAAACTAGCGACAGATGGATTAGGCGTATACTGTCCTATATGTTGGTTCCCCACAGTATGGCGCCAGGA
Source organism: Schistocerca cancellata (assembly GCF_023864275.1). Taxonomy (NCBI): domain Eukaryota; kingdom Metazoa; phylum Arthropoda; class Insecta; order Orthoptera; family Acrididae; genus Schistocerca; species Schistocerca cancellata. The sequence goes on along the minus strand of NC_064633.1, from coordinate 604,214,187 downwards.
GTAATACCGTTGTGCCTTGAAGCTAGTATCACATACGAGGCAGTGCAGGTAACTTACGGAACATACACAGAAAACATTCGTCTCTAGAGTCAAAGTATACCACGGGTTTGACGTCGTCCTCTTAATCAACCAATCCTGGATGAAATTTTGTCTTCCAGACTCTTCCGTCGTCCGGCTCTGGGCTAGTGTGGCGGCGTCCTTGGGAGACGTCCCATTCTTCCCATGTTTTGGAGACACACCTCGGCTACCTTATCATCATAACACACAAACGGCTGCGTCTGGAGTAGTGCGGCGACTGTGGAGCATGCACTGCTGATGAATGGCACGTGTCTTTATGAACTGTATGCGTGATTCTGAGGTTGTCCCGTGGCCAGCAAGGTCACCAGGTCTGTCCGCAATAGAGTATGTGTGGGACCGAGTGGGACGTCAGCTACATCCTATTGCCAGTATCCACATCATGACGGACCAGTTACAACAGTTGTGACCCCGCTTGCTTCAGGACAGGGTAGTAACGACTTTGTGGGATTCTTCCCAACAGAATTTGTGTATGCATCCAGACAATTTATTCTGTAGTATCCAAAGGGACGCTTCGTAACACCATGAAGCCATCAGCAATCGAACATGCAACTTATAACATCGAGAACGAAGGGTAGATAAACGTCCAAATCTTCATTCAATCTCTATGTACAGGAAGACCATAGCCTGTTGATTGTTTTTGTTGTTGTTGTTGTGATCCTCATATCTATGACTGCTTTGAGGCAGCTCTCGAGGCTAACTTATCGTATGCAAGTCTCTTCATTTCTGTGTAACTACTACAACGTACATTGCATTGAACTTATTTAAAGTACGCTTCCTATCCAATATTCCTTTTAGTCAACTTGTACCTATATATTTCCCTTCTTCGAGATTCGATTCAGAACTTCTCCAGCACTTGTTCGATCTGCCGATCTAACCTGCAGAATTCTTCACTGCAGTCTGGTTTCTGTTCAAGTTTGTAGGTAACCTTCCGCTCACTGTTTTTGACCACTGCTTTTTTTTTCTAAATCTACAAATTCCAAAGGGAACTGACTCCTATACTCTTCTTCAATTTAATTTGTGCGCAGTGCCTAATGAGGGAATCCAAACATTAGCCTCCATACTATTCTTTCCTAGTCTCGTGTTATCAGTTATATTTATTCAAAGAGAGCCGCCTTTGGCACTAATTTGATAACAGCACGCTTTATGCACTGAAGGAGCTCATCTCGCGTGACTCGGACAGACTCTGCAGGGTCAGTGACCTTACGCAGAGCCTCGACTGCCGTCCGCCACACACGGAGGGATCAAGGGCGGAGCGAAGGAGAGGGGAGATGTTCCGCCTCGTATCGCTGGAGCAGTAATCTCGTCAGTCGTCGCCGAACCGCGACCGCCTCGACGAGCTTCAGTGCACACTGGGATGTGGGCGGCTTTCTCCAAAGGGGAAAGATACCACGCTTATTCTTCCTTTGGCGTATTATCAATCTCTCACTGATTAAAAACAGCATCTGTGCCTCAAGTATGTTTACTGCAAGGTCAAAGACTACTCGTAATAATTACACAGTATCACATCCTTGGTGGCATGTTACGTCCCCAGCATCCCAGACGGCGGCGCTTCAACTCATCAAAGATGCACTGCCGTCGTCATCTCATCGTTGCGAAGACGTCCAGGACTTGACGTCCAGTATGGCGGGCAGAGGCGTCGGGCGGTTGGTTACACTCGCAGCGAGACGAAGTACACTGGCTGACAACAAGCAGTGAAGCTCCCACTAGACATAGTGTGATGCCAGTGTAACTTTGCAAATGTCGACAACATCGCCAGGTATGTCAATGATTAGAGCTGCAATTCTCTGTGACAGGTAAACGGCCACCAACGGCCCACTAGCGCTGTTTGTGTTTAATGATCTTACCAGGCCTGGTAGGAAGTATAAAGCTGATGAACAATGTCAGATCTTGAGTGATCACTGCGAAGGACACGGAGCTGCAGCGTACACGTATGGGAATGCGTTATCAGCACCTGACACAGCTTGGAAGGCGTCTCATTCAGGGTCTCCATTTGGTCGTCTGGTTGAATAGTGCAATATACATTGCAAATGCTGGACTCCACGGCAACCTGAGGGCAGGCATAGAAGACGTCAAGGTTCTCGCTGACCACGACTGATCACCATAAGGAAGGGTCGCCACATTGTTCGAAAAATGGTTCAAATGGCTCTGAGCACTATGGGACTTAACTTATGAGGTCGTCAGTCCCCTAGAACTTAGAAGAACTTAAACCGAACTAACCTAAGGACATCACACACATCCATGCCCTAGGCAGGATTCGAACCTGCGACCGTAGCGGCGCCTACAACCGCTCGGTCACTCCGGCCGGCTCGCCACACTGTACACCAAACACATGGTCCTCTTCACATCCGCGCCTGCTATCCAAGGACAAGTAACCGGCTACCTGCAACAGTCTGTGTCATCACGCACCACTGGTCGGGGGCCAAGCAGCAGCCGAACTAAGAATAACAGTGCCACGCGTAGTCTACCAGTAACGCCACGACGCCCGCATCTGCGTTTGGTTGGTTGGTTCAGTCTGGGGAGGGGACCAAACAGCTAGGTCATCGGTCCCATTGGCTTAGGGAAGGAAGTCGGCCGTGCCCTTTAAAAGGAACCATACCATCCTTTGGCTGAAGCGATTTAGGGAAATGACGGAAAGCCTAAATCAGGATGGCCGGACGCGGGTTTGAACCGCCGTCCCCCAGAATGCGAGTCCAGTGTGCTGACCACTGCGCCACCTCACTCGGTCCTGCTTTTGGTGCCGTCACCGGCAAGCACGGACTTTTGATGAATAGTGTCGCACTGCGCTCAACGATGACCTGGGCAGAGGTCCCGTACTTCCAAGGTTTTGGAGAGTAACAGCGATGTTATTCCGCGCGTCGTGGTGTGGGGAGCCATCGATCATGTCTTCAGTTTACGGCTAGTAGTGATGGAGGCAACTCTGAAGGCAGAATGCTACGTCACGGACATTCTGCGTCCTCATGAGACAGTATTATGGCCCCATGTTTCAGCAGGGCAAATCTTCCCCCAAAACACGGCACATGTGTCTATGACCAGTCTGCGAGATGTTGAAGTACACTAGTGGCCAGCAAGATCCCGAAACCTGTCCCCTGTAGAAAATGTGTAGGACCAGCTCGGACGTCAGCTCCGATCTAGTGCCAGTGTCCAGGTTATCAGGGATCACTTAAAACAGTTGCTTGCCGGCTTGCCTCAGGAGAGGATGCAATTGTTTTATGTCACCCTTCCCAACTGAAATGGCGCAGGTATGCAAGTGAGAGGCAGTGCAAACTTCACTTTAATAAGTGTCAAGTTCTCTGTACATTTGTCACGATACTGTTATCCTGTAGTGTCCGATAGTACATCAGTGAATTAAAATATGCAAAATATGTTACCTTACTGATCTGTATCCCCACAAAGATGGCAATTATTCATATGCCAAAAGTAACTGAACCTAAACTTATTTAGACGCCTGTTATGTGAGTTTTCCAATTTAAATTTTAATCAACATGCACACTCAAAACTTAGAGCTATCTACCCTATAAACTTCGAGCAAAAACAGCAGACACTACTTTACATTCTTTAAATTGGCCAGTTCTCTGGCTTCTTACCGCTAAAGGCCACAGGAAAGGAGCGTTGGCAAAATTTTTCTCCGGATGACAGGGTCTTTGAATCCTAAACCAGTCTGTTTGGTTATACTTCCTGAGAAGGAGGGAACGAACGCGTTTTTGGTGCATGTTGTAAAGAACTGAAAAGTGAAAAGTGAGTATTCTTGGAAACAAAAACTAAATTTCTAATTGTTGAAGGAAGCCATCACAAATGTCAGTAAAAAAACATCCGGGCCCGTTATAGAATCTCTCTTCTTCGTCGCTAATGTCCACGGTGGTTCTGCAGGAAACTGCAAAGTAGCAACCATGGGGGGGGGGGGGGGGGGGATGGAATGGAATGGATGCAGCGGATTGAATGGCATAGCCGAAATCTTTCTTCTCTTGCTTGTATCCGTAGAGACGCAACATGAAGCTTGCAATGTAAGAGAAAAGTAGTGTCGAGATTTGGTGGCTCAATGGCAGTCTCATTAATTAGCTTTAATTATTTCGTTTCTCCACCTCCTTTGTTTGAGTCTAAAATATTTCATTTCTCGTCGTCGAAACACTTGATGGAATCATAAAGTCCTAATCCTGTTCCGGGAAAGTAAGGTATACTACTAGTTTAAACCAAAAATACAGCACAATACACTAAGTATTGTAGAAAGATCCAAAACACGGGGAACATCCCATAACGGTAATGAAAGAGCAACAGTCAAGACGGTACGATAATCTAATCAGAATGAATCCTCAAAGTATGGGAGAGGGTAACAGTTTCGACGGGCAATTTCCACGTACATAAATTAGCTACAGCAATAAAACTGGGAAGGAGGAACGATTCGAAAGCTCCAGCCTCAAACGAGTGCATACTTTCTGCTATATTTAAGAGAGAAACCATTTCTATCTATTCTTCCTAGGCACTGTGTTGGTTTGTCCTTGGGAGGGTGTACGCTGACCATCCAAAACAGTCCGAAACCGATGATATCCCTGACGTATAAGAGACGTCTGCGCAGTAATTGCGGTGGCAACTTGAACTATCAACTGCAAACAACAGCTGTGCATTCGACACCGGTCAGTTGTGAGCAGGCAGGGTTAAGTCGAGGACGTGCGGCCGCGGTGTGTATACGCCATTGTCTCATGAATAGCAATGGAGCAATACATCTCAATCAAATTTCAAGACATTCTGCAGTATGTTCTGAAGAAGGGAGAAGTGTGTAGAAAGTTTGTCCTGCACACCTTGACTCCCGAACAAAAACAAAGACATGTGGTCGGCTGCCGCGACTCGATCGAAATGCAGAACCCGGACAATTCTTTTCTGCAAAAAAATCATGACATCTGACGAAAATTCGTGTTATCGGTATGAACCTACCACAAGATTACAAAGTGCAGAAAAATGTGCGGTAATCGTATTTCCGTAACATAGCCATTCATTAGGATTGAAATATATTTACAGCTTTTGAAATCAGTGTAGCACACAACTGATGCAACATCTGGCAACGACACAGCAATCTATAACATACCAGCGGACAACATTAACATGTACCATAAATCAGCTCGTTCCCTTCCCTGCGGGCATACGTTTCTTGCTGCTCAGAACCGGCACGTGTAAGAAACATTAAAGAGAATGGACGTCCCGTCCACAGACAACAAGAGTATTGCGGGTAGTGTAGCAGCAAACGACACCCATCTATCATCTGCTCAGAAGAGTAATAAATGTTCTTATAACTAGTCTCTTTTCTATCCAAAGTGTGTTAACTTTAGACAAATCACCGACGAAATGAACGACATTGCGTTACAAATTGATTATTCTCTCAGTTGCATGTATTTCATGTCGTGTGTATTGTAGAGTGCCAACAGTTTACTGGAAGGATACGATGCTTCGGTATTTTCGTTTGCGAACCACTCCTATGGCACACAGTCCTCTTCTCCCGCAGACATCATCACGTGTCACTGGAAGTGGAGAACCAAGGCGTCCATTCGATGGCGGATTTGCAAGGGTGGGAATGCATTATCGTTAACTAGGCGAACTATTTAATTCACTATGTTTATTCCCTTATAATTTGATGTCCCACGGTTGTGAGGCAATGGCCACATTCTACATCTACATCTACATCTACATCCATACTCCGCAAGCCACCTGACGGTGTGTGGCGGAGGGTAGCTTGAGTACCTCTATCGGTTCTCCCTTCTATTTCAGTCTCGTATTGTTCGTTGAAAGAAGGATTGTCGGTATGCCTCTGTGTGGGCTCTAATCTCTCTGATTTTATCCTCATGGTCTCTTCGTGAGATATACGTAGGAGGGAGCAATATACTGCTTGACTCTTCGGTGAAGGTACGTTCTCGAAACTTCAACAAAAGCCCGCCCGTACCGAGCTACTGAGCGTCTCTCTTGCAGAGTCTTCCACTGAAGTTTATCTATCATCTCCGTAACGCTTTCGCGATTACTAAATGATCCTGTAACGAAGCGCGCTGCTCTCCGTTGGACCTTCTCTATCTCTTCCATCAACCTTATCTGGTACGGATCACACACCGGTGAGCAGTATTCAAGCCACATTGCCTCAGGCCACTCATTATCTGAGCCTTGGTTGGAAAAATCGTCTACAAAGACTGGAGGAATTATTTGGAAAAAGCTATGAGCCAAGAGTCAGCGCGGGTTAACAGAGCTGTGGCGACAGCTTCCTCGTTACCACTCCAGGTATTTATCTTTGTAGCGCCTCATACTCCATTAAACTACTAAGTCAAGCGACATGATGTTCATCAGTTTGGGGACAGACAGTATATGATGAGTGAGAAGACTGTCACATATCGCTGTTAACACTGTGCTGTTTCATTTTCTGCCACTATTTGTTGTATTTCATTGAGAGTACTGGACACGTTTCACTTTTGCTGGGGAGGGAAGGTTTGCGTTTTTTTCCCACTGGGAAGATGCGCATCTGTTGTGGTCTCTAGTTCCCTCTTGTTGGCAGAAGACAGTGAGGGGTTGGTACCCCAGAAGAAGTCGAGGCGTTCCACAGAAGTGCGGCCACGGCGCAGTCCGTGCTCTTGTTGGCTAGAGCCATCGCCTGTCCTAGCTGAGGGCAGAGTGTGCTGTGCCGCCACTGCCGATGTGACGCCTTGATACCACACAACCAGCGTGAAAAACTCGGTTGCTTTTGTTCGAAGCCGGCCGATGTGGCCGAGCGGTTCTAGGCGCTTCAGTCTGGAACCGCGCTGCTGCTACGGTTGCAGGTTCGAATCTGCCTCGGGCATGGATGTGAGTGATGTCCTTACGTTAGTTAGGTTCAAAATGGTTCTGAGCACTATGGGACTTAACATCTGAGGTCATCAGTCCCCTAGAACTTAGAACTCGTAAACCCAACTAACCCAAGGACATCACAAACATCCACGCCCGAGGCAGGATTCGAACCTGCGAGCGAAGCGGTCGCGAGGTTCCGGACTGAAGCGCCTAGAACCGCTCGGCCACCGCGGACGGCAGGTTAGTTAGGTATAAGTAGTTCTAAGTCTAGGGGACTGATGACCTCAGATGTTAAGTCCCATAGTGCTCAGAGCCATTTGAACCTTTTTTTCGCTCGAAAATTTTGGTTACCCCATCGAATGAGTGGCCCAGTCACCACGCTTGGCACGTAGAAGCTGACGAATCGGTGGAAAACAGTTACAGGCCAGTTCTGACCTCTTGTTTGTTTAGGTGCGTCTTGTACACCAAGAGTCGGAAGTTTCTACTGTGTTCCCCTGTTTTTTTCGTAAAATAAGCGATATTTACGCTCATCACATAGGCACAGTATTCAGTAACCCCCCCCCCCCCCCCCCCCAATGGGGAGTTTTTTGAACTTCATAGTTGAGAGCAGAGAATGAAGTTTCTGGGCTCTTCCTCTCCTGGCCGTCTTGTTGGTGCGGACTGGCTCTTGCTAGCTGATTTTGGGGAAATGTGTCGCAACTGCGGTTCCGCTATCCAATTCTGCACAGTTGGCAACTTACTTGTTCTGCTGCGCAACTTGTTACCCCTATTTGATTATAATTTCTGGACCCTTTTCGCCTCATTCTCTTTGAACTTGCGAGCTGCCCAGATGAGGAAATTTTGTTGCGTATTGTCGGTACAGTCTTGGTACCTTCACAGTGTTACCGAAATGTTAGAACTTTGCTGTTTGAGAATTTTACGGCAATTGTATCCACCACAAACAGCAAATAAAAGTTTGTTCTACTCAGACCTGACTTGGAACTGAAGATTACTAAATCCCTAAACTGTCCTCAAGTTTTCCATGGTTAGGCAACACACGAGTAAGAAATATAACCTGCTCTATACTTACGTTCTTATTCTTACTGTGAGCGTGTTTTCGTTGTGTACAGTGACCACAGCCAATCAACAGTTGAAGGGCTTATTTCAATAGTGGGACAAATCCAATTTTTGTTCATTTTGAGTTACAGAGCCCTAAAGATAAATGAGCGCTGAAAAATCTGCCGTTGAGATACCAGAAATATTCAAGCATATGGCTTCTTGCTAGAGATGAACCTTTCTTTCTGTTTGTTTGGATCATTAATTACAGAAGCATTATAGACAGAAAAGTGCAGGTAATGGACTTGTACCACTATTGAAATAAGCCCTTCAGTTGTTCGAAGCTAAAGGAGACCCCCAACAAGTTTCAAATGGCGGCCTTTGTAAGGAAAGCAACTTTAAGTCAGTAAATCCGTAGTACGAGACTTTGTACGGATACATGCTGAAAAAAAAATCGCGCGATTCTTTGCTCATTAGGTATGCAAAAACAGTCAGTAACAAAATTTCGTCCTGGAGGTATTTTCGACAAGAAATGGAGTCAGGGAATGACACTTTGAGTGACCTGTAACCGTATATACTACGAGGATCTCCTTTGAATAGGGCGTGGAAGCGCTGGTCAGTTAGTGCAATGTGCTAAGTGTTGAGATTTTTTGCTGTGGGAATTGCAGTTATGTTAATATGGCATGTTTGTAACTTCTGTGGGCTGTATGGCCTTTGCTGTCCAAAGCCAAAAATAAATTAATAAAAAAAAATAGTTGTTGGCTTTGAACATTCGAGTCTCAGGGTTCGATATCGCAAGTATTCGTCCGCCCCTTCCAGATGCCAGTCCAGTGTCTCAACAACACTGCGTGGCATAACCAGACGCCAAAGACAAGACGCAAAGCTTTCTTAGTATTAACCTGCAGACAGATAAAACGTCGGTTACGCCCAGGGATGTATAATAAGGGGAGATGACGCCACACACATCGTGTCCATGCCGGCGCCGTCATCTTAGATGCCCTAAAACATGGGTAGATTAAATTGTAAACGTTTCAGTAATTTCGTAAAATAGCACCGGGAAGGCATTATCAGACGTTTTTCTGTTCTTAAATGCATATTTGAGCCACTAGTACGACGCATTTCGGTTCGTTAATATAACTTTTGTTATGCGTTTCATGTAAGAAGAGACGTACGTGATGTGAAGGTAAACAGCGGAACCAGAATTCATACATACAGGCATATAAGAACGTATCTCTGGAACGAGTCCGTTAACGAATGAAATGTGATGCGTTCAAACAACATACTATAATCAGAATGATTAGCACACCCGCAAAGGGCACAAGCTGGCATTTGTGACATCAAACACTTCCACCATAAGCTAAGGTTTGCGGCAACCAACATGACTGGCGTCGCCTTCAAGTTTGTGCCGTCACAATTACGGAGATGGTTATGCATATATTAATGAGAAGGTTGCCGAAAAGTACGTCAAACTGTCGCCGGTGTGGAAAATCCCGACTTATCGTGTTGTGAGATCTCTCATATCTTCTTTTGAAAGAAAGATTACCATATCGTGTTTGATCTGCGGCAATGGAAATTCACCTGCTACAATAAAACTAAACAAACAAAAGAAGACACAGAGAGAGAGCTCAAAATAGTGTAGATCTTTGGAAAGTTAGTAAGCTTAATATCTTTACTACAATACTAATCATACAGTTGTGTCTCCAAAATAAATTTCTGGACTGTGCGGCTGATCCCGGCGGAGGTTCAAGTCCTCCCTCGGGCATGGGTGTGTGTGTTTGTCCTGAGGATAATTTAGGTTAAGTAGTGTGTGAGCTTAGGGACTGATGGCCTTAGCAGTGAAGTCCCATAAGATTTCACACACATTTTTGAAATAAATTTCTAGTTTAGCTGAGAACGTATGCTATTAATTTCTGATTTCATCACATTGGCGAATAGCATCACGTCAACAGCTTTATGAGATCTCAAAAGTTTCTCCGGAATAAGTGATTAATGGTTACTTTCGGATGCTTGAATTTACGGCAACAAAAACTCAGATGAAAACTCGACTCGGAAGCACACGATTACCCATCCGTAATTTTGCTTTTCGTGATTACATATCTTAACAGTTTCAGTCATGCAAGTGGGATAGCAGGGCTTAAAGATCACTGATTCTTCCGGTACCACTGAACAGAAAAATTTTTGCAGAAACCTTTTTTTTCTCATGATAATTAACGTGAACGATGTTTTCGTCGTGTCAACATTGTCACCAAGGAGCAAGGAAGTAAAAGTTCAGAAAACAGTTCCGCCTCAAGGACAGCTCCCGAGCCGTCTACAAAGAGGACACTACAACGTACGTGCCAACCTGAGGCAGAAAAAACGCAGAGGGTGCAAAATGCATTATACATGTTCACCCTTTATCTCATCATCAGTTTTCATCAGAATGAAACATTCATGTTCGGGGACACGCCTACCGTGGTGGCCTCGTACGTGTCGGGAATATTAGACAACAGACGCAGCTGCCTTTGAGAGAAGTCGCGGAAGAAAACAATTCTAATGTACCGACAGCACTGAGACACGCCGTTAGGAGCACAATGCGAAACCTTTCATGTGCTGCCGCGCCGCCTTCAGCCGAGGCCCGGATTGCGACGCGGCCAGAGCATCAAGCGCGTTCACGCTTTTACTCAGTCTTCCGCGCTAGCAGTGACTTCTTTTGGTCCAACCTCATTGTAAGTGAAGTTCCAGTATCACTGCTTAAAACTTTATTCATTATCACGACAGCTGTTTCGAAAGATTTCAATTTTCATGTATCTGCGTATACAAAGTTTGAGAATTACAAGACATAAATTTCTTATAAGTGAAGAATTTTGTGAAATATTGAGGTGTAACTGCAACTGCACTCATAATTTACGCTATCGCGAATTACATAAACTACTATGTTGTAATTAATTTCTATATTTGTAAATTATGTAAGTAAGACGGATACCTACGTCTACGTTGTCATGACGTATACAGGGTGTCCCAGCTACCTTGTCCACCCAAAATATCTCTGGAACAATAACAGCTATTGGAAAACGACTTTCACCGGTATCAATGTAGGGCTGGGGCCCATGAATGTACATATTTGGAAACATTCTAAAACGAAAGCATATGTGTTTTATAACACAAACTTATATATATTTTTTTTTAATTGACCTCCTATATTTTTTCTTCTGCAATCCATAGCATGACAAAGCACATACACAATGGCGTTGATTGTATCGCAATATTCCCATTACATCCCGAGATATTAAGACGCGAAGTTGACGCTTGAAACACCCGACATGCGCTGCTAGCGCACGTCCTGAGGCTCAGGCGTGAACCCCATGCTGCCCGCAATCGCAGCAGGATGGCAGCAGACCGTATTATTCGTTTCGGATCTCTTGATAAGTATGGAAGTGTGATTACGCATGTCAATCACATCGCGATTACGGGCAGCATGGGGTTCACGCCTGAGCCTCAGGACGTGCGCTAGCAGCGCATGTCGGGTGCTTCAAGCGTCAACTCCGCGTCTTAATATCTCGAGACGTATGGGAATATTGCGATGCAATCAACGCCATTGTGTATGTGCTTTGTCATGCTATGGATTGCTCAAGAAAAAATATAGGAGGTCCATTTAAAAAAACATAAGTTTGTGTTAAAAAACACATATGCTTTCGTTTTAGAATGTTTCCAAATATGTACATTCATGGGCCCCAGCCCTACATTGATACCGGTGAAAGCAGTTTTCCAATAGCTGTTATTGTTCCAGAGATATTTTGGGTGGACAAGGTAGCTGGGACACCCTGTATATAACATCTGGTGCGACTGTATCTGGTGACTGTCTCGTTATGTTATTGCTGTTGTCTTCAGTCCAGAGACTGGTTTGATGCAGCTCTCCATGCTACTCTATACTGTGCAAGCTTCTTCATCTCCCAGTACCTACTGCAACCTACAGCCTTCTGAATCTGCTTCGTGTATTTATCTCTTGGTCTCCCTCTTCGATTTTTACCCTCCACGCTGCCCTCCAATACTAAATCGGTGACCCCTTCATGCCTCATAACGTGTCCTACCAACCGATCCCTTCTTCTAGTCAAGTTGTGCCACAAACTCCTCTTCTCCCCAATTCTATTCAATACCTCCTCATTAGTTATATGATCTACCCATCTAATCTTCAGCATTCTTCTGTAGCACCACATTTCGAAAGCTTCTATTCTCTTCTTGTCTAAACTAGTTATCGTCCACGTTTCACTTCCATATATGGCTACACTCCATACAAATACTTTCAAAAACGGCTTCCTGACACTTAAATCTGTACTCGATGTTAACAAATTTCTCTTCTTCAGAAACGCTTTCCTTGCCATTGCCAGTCTATATTTTATATCCTTCTCTACTTCGACCATCATCACTTATTTTGCTCCCCAAATAACAAAACTCCTTTACTACTTTAAATGTCTCGTTTCCTAATCTAATTCCCTCAGCATCGCCCGATTTAATTCGACTACATTACATTATCCTCGTTTTGCTTCTGTTGATGTTCATCTTGTATCATCCTTTCGAGACACTGTCCATTCCGTTCAACTGCTCTTCCAAGTCCTTTGCTGTCTCTGACAGAATTACAATGTCATCGGCGAACCTCAAAGTTTTTATTTCTTCTCCATGGATTTTAATACCTACTCGGAATTTTTCTTTTGTTTCCTTTACTGCTTGTTCAATATACAGATTGAATAACATCAGGGAGAGGCTACAACCCTGTCTCACTCCCTTCCCAACTACTGCTTCCCTTTCATGTCCCTCGACTCTTACAACTACCTTCTGGTTTCTGTACAAACTGTAAATAGGCTTTCGCTCCCTGTCTTTTACCCCTGCCACCTTCAGAATTCGAAAGAGAATATTCCACGTGAAATACTAAAATATCGATTTCATGTCGATTTTGTGCTGTTTTATACGCTGTGGCGTGATCTTTTGATATAATATTGTAATACTTCCTGTAGTTTTTGACAGTTCACACCATAGGCGCTTTATATTTACATAGTAACAGACTATGGTTAGAGGTGATTATATCTTTGGATATCTCAATTATGTGTATCCTATCTTTGGCTCTAAAATTATGTCAACGTTGTTCTGACGTATAAATAATATCTAGTGTGTGTGTTCTTGTTACGTTTCTTATCCGTGATGTTTGATGCAATCTGTGACTGTCTATATATAGTAATTACAACAGATAGCTGTGTCAGTCATGCTTTCCTTAACATCCATGACACTTTTCGACAGTTTTCCCTCATATCCTCAGGTAGATACAGCTGTTCACATCTGAATTTTTTCTTGCCGGTACCAATCTTCTAATCTGAGAACTATTTTGTTATAAATATACTTAAATATCAATTGTTGACCAGAATGCGGCACTCACTCATACATTATGAATAAAAAAAACTTACTTACCTACAAATTGTTCCTCTAACAAGGAGGCGTGCCTACATGTCACCGATGACCTCCAAATTCATGGTTCGCGCAGGGCTTCGCCAGAAATTAAAGTAACTGAAGTGGGATCTCCAGATGGCCAGGCGCTTAAAAACAATAGCATTTTTGGCGTGAGTCGGGTGAAACATGATTCTTTTGTGTTAGCACAGCTTCCAGGCATCGGTTTGCGTAGCGGTGAGACTACGGAACGGTAATCCTAGGTTCGTGAGGTGGAGTCCCTATTTTCAACTTTTCGGTTACGTCCACAGCAGATAAATCGAAATACTGCTTAATGTATTGTATTTATTGTCATATAAGGCATGAAAAGGTCGACGAAAATGTGGGATTGCAAATTAATTTCCAAAAAGAGATTGCAAGATTTACACGAGAACTACGTGTATAAAATTAGGTTATTTATTATCTTAAAGTTGATAAAAATGTAAATGTCGTGTGGCCAGGGCCTCCCGTCGGGTAGACCGTTCGCCGGGTGCAAGTCTTTCGATCTGACGCCACTTCGCCGACTTGCGCGTCGAGGGGGATAACATGATGATTATTAGGACAACACAACACCCAGTTCCTGAGCAGAGGAAAAATCTCCGACCCAGCGGGCAATCGAACCCGGGCCCTTAGGATTGACATTCTGTCGCGCTGATCACTCAGGTACCGGGGGTGGACTTGCAGTTGATGATTTACACATGGTGAGGGGATATTCTTCGTAAAAGCAGGGCGTAGAAAAACGAACTTAAGTTACAGGATAAAAAATGCTCTCGTCGCACAGTGTGGCAGGAGACCACGGGCAGTGCATCACTTCATGAAATATTGCTAGTGGAATGTAATTTCATGCACCCTTCTCGGGATATGATTTCTTTTCCTTTTTTCTCTCTCTCTCAGATTGAAAAGGGGTGTATAGAGTCGACGTGACCCGGCAACCACTCTGACAGATCTACGCCGAATCGCCGTTGAGGAGTGGGACAATCTGGACCAACAGTGCCTTGATGAACTTGTGGTTAGCATGCCACGACGAATACAGGCATGCATCAATGCGAGAGGACGTGCTACTGCGTATCAGAGATACCGATGTGTACAGAAATCTGGACCACCACCTCTGAAGGTCTCGCTATACGGTGGTACAACATGCAATGTGTGGTTTTCGTGAGCAATAAAAAGGGCGGAAATGACGTTTATGGCCGGCCGCAGTGGCCGAGCAGTTCTAGCCGCCACAGTCTGGAACCGCGCGACAGCTACGGTCGCAGGTTCGAATCCTGCCTCGGGCATTGATGTGTGTGATGTCCTTAGGTTAGTTAGGTTTAGGTAGTTCTAAGTTCTAGGGGACTGATGACCTCAGCAGTTAAGTCCCATAGTGCTCAGAGCCATTTGAAGCATTTTTTGACGATTATGTTGATCTCTATTCCAATTTTCTGTACAGGTTCCGCGACTCTCGGAACAGAGGTGATGCAAAACTTTTTTTGATATATATATATATATATTGATAGGTCATACATCCATGGCAGTTTTGACTGGTATTATTGGTGCATGTTATGATTCATTGCAGTGCAGGAGAATGAAGTATACTGTTTTTTCGTTACAACTTCTGTCATTTCGTTTTAATCTCTTAAGGGGCTCCGAAAAGGCTCAAAATCATGAAAAGTTCAATTTTTACTTTTTTGCGTTTTCTGAATCTGCAGACTATTACCTTTTAATAGATATATAATTTATTCAGTTCCGAAGACTACAACTATTTTTAAATTTTTTTTGAAATGTGTTCTACATGGGCGTGACCTACTGTGGCGCTGTTAAACTGCTGTCAAATGGTGTTATTATTAACGTCCGCGTTCATCAGGTACATTTTAGTGATGTGAGATAAAGTATGTGTTGTGGCTAACCTGTGATGGTTCAATATATATCGCTGGTGTGATTGTCGATTGTTTCATGTTTATTTACTCTGTCGTTATCTCGAAAATATTCGTAATTAATTCTGTTTCTTGAGTTTCTGTTTTGTTGAAGTATAATAATGAGTAAAAGTAAAGTTATTAGAAATCCTCTGAAGGCTTTTAAGAAAAGGAGAAATGTTGGAAAGCCAAAGGTATGTGTTATTACTGTAAACAATAAAGACGATAACCAAGTGAGTGAACCTAACCTCTCAAGTACACCTGCCCATAGCAGTCAAAGTGGGAAAGAAAATACTTCACAGAAGAAGCTTGGTTCAATGAGTGAAAACTATGAATGTTTTATGGGCGAATCGGATGTGAATGAAATGAAAAAATAATCCATCCTATGGACGTGGAATGCACTAAAAAGTTAATCCAATCTTTGTCGCTCGATTCCCAAAACTTTTATTCTCTCATACTAATTACATGTTTTCTAAGGATCTTCCAAACATATTTGTTTCAAACTTTCAGTAAATGTTACACAGTACCTTCTGCATAATTTAACACAGCCTTTTTCCAAAAAACTGTATATTTTTGAATATATAAATAAAAAATTGCAAAAAAAATGTTGTGAATTTTCATTACAATTGAAAAAAAATCATCTTTAATAACTGAACTAAAATCTTGTAAAATCCCTGTGTTAAGTTGTAGCCCATATTCCAATAAATAATCTGTAAAAAGCTCAACTTCCTACCTCAAATACTTTGTGAGGAAAGATGTAATTTATAAGCGTTATTTTAACATTGCAAGTATAGGGCGTTCCGGAGCCCCTTAATATACCAGCAAGTAATTTACTTTCGTTTGCATCTATTCCAAAATCTAAAGATGGCTACTGCATAGCCGAAACCAGTATTTCTGTTCAAAAAGCTGTGCGGTAAAGACAATTTAATAAAAATACTGTGCTTCACGATCAATTTCCAGATGGTCCTTTTATGTGGCACATGAATGGCACGTCGCTTGCCCTCTGTCGCCCCATTCTTTCATTCAGCCGGCAGCACACATGTCGGCGCCTCCTCGGGGAACGCTGACGGCAAGCAGTGGTGACTGCAGTGAGGCGGTCGCGCGGGCAGAAGGGAGAAGGGACAGGGCAGGGCAGGCACAGGCAAGAGGAGAGTGGTCGCCGGCCGGTCCTTGGTCCAGTTGGCAGCTCGCCCACTCTGCGCCGCGGTGCTTGACCTCCTGCCGGCGGCCGCAAGTTCACGCCTAGTAGCGCAAGTACCACTACCAGCACCAGGCGCTACCAGGCCGCCTCGCCGTCACAGTTGCCTCATTACAGCCAGCGGGGTCACGTTGCAGCACACGGCTGGCTCCCCGCACTGCACCCTTCTCGCCCCACCGTCTCCTCACCACATGATGTACGCAGATCGGTAGCCAGAGGGCGACACACCCCAGGCGGTAACACCGTGGGGCCTCGCAAACACACTGGTGAGCAAAACTTGAGGGCGAAACCAGCTCTCGCACCATGTGTCACTGCCAAGTAACACAGCGTCATGAAACGTGGACAGGTGTGAAAATTACCGAATTATCAGTTTCATAAGTCACAGTTGCAAAATACTAACACGAATCCTTTACGGAAGAATGGAGAAAATGGTAGAAGCCGACCTCGTGGAAGATTACATTAGATTCAGGAGAACTGTAAGAACACGCGAGGTAATACTGACCCTTCGACTTCTCATATTACATAGGTTAAGGAAAGCCAAACCTACATACCATTTGTAGACTTAGGGAAAGCTTTTGAGAATGTTGACTGGAACACACTCTTCCTAATCCTAAAGGTGTCAGAGGTAAAATACATGGAACGACAGACTGTTTACAATTTGTAAAGAAACCAGATGGCAGTTGCAAGAGTCGAGGGGCGCGAAAGGGAAGCAGTGGGTGAGAAGGAAGTGAGACAGGGTTGTAGCCTATCTCCGATACTATTCAATCTGTATACTGAGCAAGCAGTAAAGGAAACAGAAGAAAAATTCGGAGTAGGAATTAAAATCCATGGAGAAGAAGTAAAAACTTTTAGGTTTGCCAATGACATTGCAATTTTCTCAGAGTCAGCAAAGGGCTTGGAAAAGCACTGAACGGAATAGACAGTGTCTTGAAAAGAGGAAATAAGATGAACATCAACAAAAGCAAAACAAGAGTAATGGAATGCACTCGAATTAAATCAGCTGACGAGACACTTAAAGTAGTAGATGAGTTTTGTTATTTGGGGAGCAAAATAAGTGATGAGGGTCGAAGTAGGGAGGATATAAAATGTAGGCCGGCAATGCAAGAAAAGCTTTTCTGAAGAAGAAAAATTTGTTAAATGACATTGTAATTCTGTCAGAGACAGCAAAGGATTTGGAAATGCAATTGAACGGAATGGACAGTGTCTTGAAAAGAGGATATAACATGAACCTGGACAGAATCAAAACGAGAGTAATGGAATGCAGTAGAATTAAATCAGGTGACCATGACCGAATTAGAATAGGAAACAAGACACTTAAAGTAGTAGATGAGTTTTGATATTTGGGGAGCAAAATAAGTGATGAGGGTCGAAGTAGGGAGGATATAAAATGCAGACTGGCAATGGCAAGAAAAGCTTTTCTGAAGAAGAGAAATTTGTTAACATCGAGTATAGATTTAAGTGTTAGGCAGTCCTTTCTGGAAGTATTTGTATGGAGCGTAGCCATGTATGGAAGTGAAACATGGGCGATAAACAATTTAGACAACAGGATAATAGAAGCTTTTGAAATGTGGTGCTACAGAAGGATGCTCAAAATTAGATGGGTAAATCAAGTAACTAAGGGAGAAATTTGTGGCACAACTGGACTGGAAGAAAGCATCGGTTGGTAGGACACATTCTGAAACATCAAGGGATCAACAGTTCAGTACTGGAGGGAAGCGTGGGGGAATAAAAATCATAGAGAGAGACCAACAGATGAATACAGTAAGCACATTCACACGGGTGTAAGTTGCAGTAGTTACTCTGAGGTGAAAGGCTTTCACAGGATAGAGTACCGTCGAGACCTGCATCAAATCAAGCTTTGGACTGAAGACCACAACAACAACAACAACATAAAAGGTACTGTTACATTACAACAGACAAGGTAAGTGAAAGACAAACTCAATGAGACGAACAGAAATGACACTTCTATCCAAAAACAGTTGTTACCTCACTGAAGTCACCGCGACTCATGATGGTCCCCCGGATATGACAAAAGGCGGGACATGGTTCTCAAGACTGTGTGTGATCACCACGACGGCAATGCATGCTCTCCAATGTGCTCCCATTCTGGCCACAAGGTTGCTAAGAAGTTCCATTCCTTCAACAGCGATGGTGGCTACACCTGGACGGTCGTTGCTGCGTGGCCATCTCCTCCAAGACGTCTCCCCAGCGCTTCCCACATGTGTTCGATGGGTCGTAAGTCGGGAGAGTGGGTAGACCAGTCAGCCCATTCGCCGAATATCCTCTCGTTCCGAGAGCTTCTCCAGCTGCGCTGTTCGCTGTGCTCGCACCTTTTCATACACCTAAAATTGGCCAAATGGGAGTCGTATTCGCGCACTGACGGTTCCGCACAAAATCTTTTTTATATATAATCCACCCTGGGAATCAGCAACCCCAACAATTTTTGCCTGTTATCGATGTATTGGCGCTGGTAAGATATAGGTCCCGGGAATTCCAAGACCGTATCGAAAATCTCTACAGTAGTTCCTCAGACTAGCCTGAGCACACATACTCCATCAATTAAAAATCGGCTGTTAGTTTTGGTCTGGTGTAGGAACCATCGGTATCAATTTATCTTCCGTTATACTTCATAAACATTTAAGGTTATTACAAGATGCAAAAATGTGACAGCCAGCGTAGATCGACAGCCAAGATACGTCAACGCAGTATTCTTCCTCTTCATCTTCACCAACCATTTGGGCATCAGTTGGGGTATAAAATCCGCCTCCGCGAGACTACTTCTCGCATCACCGTATTCTGGCATACACATCCCCGCTGCCCCTAGAAGTATCCTATTGCCATCTGTCCCCCTTCCATTAGGTAGTAAAAAAAAATGTTTCAAATGGCTCTGAGCACTATGGGACTCAACTTCTGAGGTCATCAGTCCCCTAGAACTTAGAACTACTTAAACCTAACTAACCTAGGAACATTACACACATCCATGCCCGAGGCAGGATTCGAACCTGCGCCCGTAGCGGTCACGCGGTTCCAGCCTGTAGCGCCTATAACCGCTCGGCCACGCCGGCCGACATTAGGTAGTCGTTTCGTTCTTTTCTTGCCTGTTGCAATGCAGGAAACAACTTCCTTGGTCAGCCATTCACCTGATATTAGTTCCAGACCATCCTTATTTTATTTTCAATTCAACCATGATTAAGTGTTGCCCTCTAATTTCTAGCCCGATCCACGTATTTCTCTGTTTTCCTGCGTCAACTAATACCTCCCAACCTACCGTAACTCATACTCACTAATTGTAAAGTTCCTGTTTCTGTTGTATCGGAAAACTGGTTTTCGAATAACTAATTAGTGAAGCAAAAGTCCTCCAGGCTGTTTTTACTCTTATATTTATGTTTGCTCTTAACATTATATTTACGTTTTCACCTTTCCCAAATACAAAAACTCATCAGCTAATTCTATAGTTCACTGTAAATTTGTGCTGTTCTCTTCGAAATACACTCCTGGAAATTGAAATAAGAACACCGTGAATTCATTGTCCCAGGAAGGGGAAACTTTATTGACACATTCCTGGGGTCAGATACATCACATGATCACACTGACAGAACCACAGGCACATAGACACAGGCAACAGAGCATGCACAATGTCGGCACTAGTACAGTGTATATCCACCTTTCGCAGCAATGCAGGCTGCTATTCTCCCATGGAGACGATCGTAGAGATGCTGGATGTAGTCCTGTGGAACGGCTTGCCATGCCATTTCCACCAGGCGCCTCAGTTGGACCAGCGTTCGTGCTGGACGTGCAGATCGCGTGAGACGACGCTTCATCCAGTCCCAAACATGCTCAATGGGGGACAGATCCGGAGATCTTGCTGGCCAGGGTAGTTGACTTCACCTTCTAGAGCACGTTGGGTGGCACGGGATACATGCGGACGTGCATTGTCGTGTTGGAACAGCAAGTTCCCTTGCCGGTCTAGGAATGGTAGAACGATGGGTTCGATGACGGTTTGGATGTACCGTGCACTATTCAGTGTCCCCTCGACGATCACCAGTGGTGTACGGCCAGTGTAGGAGATCGCTCCCCACACCATGATGCCGGGTGTTGGCCCTGTGTGCCTCGGTCGTATGCAGTCCTGATTATGGCGCTCACATGCACGGCGCCAAACACGCATACGACCATCATTGGCACCAAGGCAGAAGCGACTCTCATCGCTGAAGACGACACGTCTCCATTCGTCCCTCCATTCACGCCTGTCGCGACACCACTGGAGGCGGGCTGCACGATGTTGGGGCGTGAGCGGAAGACGGCCTAACGGTGTGCGGGACCGTAGCCCAGCTTCATGGAGACGGTTGCGAACGGTCCTTGCCGATACCCCAAGAGCAACAGTGTCCCTAATTTGCTGGGAAGTGGCGGTGCGGTCCCCTACGGCACTGCGTAGGATCCTACGGTCTTGGCGTGCATCCGTGCGTCGCTGCGGTCCGGTCCCAGGTCGACGGGCACGTGCACCTTCCGCCGACCACTGGCAACAACATCGATGTACTGTGGAGACCTCACGCCCCACGTGTTGAGCGATTCGGCGGTACGTCCACCCGGCCTCCCGCATGCCCACTATACGCCCTCGCTCAAAGTCCGTCAACTGCACATACGGTTCACGTCCACGCTGTCGCGGCATGCTACCAGTGTTAAAGACTGCGATAGAGCTCCGTATGCCACGGCAAACTGGCTGACACTGACGGCGGCGGTGCACAAATGCTGCGCAGCTAGCGCCTTCGACGGCCAACACCGCGGTTCCTGGTGTGTCCGCTGTGCCGTGCGTGTGATCATTGCTTGTACAGCCCTCTCGCAGTGTCCGGAACAAGTATGGTGGGTCTGACACACTGGTGTCAATGTGTTCTTTTTTCCATTTCCAGGAGTGTATGTTAACCTTCTCTACGGCTGCTAAGAACAGCAGATTGCGTGAACATACTTTTCCATTGGGAAGCTTATTAATCAAGTCCGAATATGATATACCGATACTAACAGACCGTGTAAAAGCAGCACAAAAACGGATGGAAACACTTAAACAAACTGCAGGTGAAACAATACTACAAATCTCGTTGGAAAAAAGAAACAGAGGTAACGACGAGCAACAGGGCTGTACCATAAAAACTAGGCGCAAAGTATGGACATCCGCAGAAGAAAAAACCAATTTAAACGCTTAGGAGGAATACTTCAGCTTAATGGAGCGAAAAGAATAAGCTCTCAGAGCAAGATTACGAAAGATAAACGTAGTAATTCACTTAACAAAAGATTACAATAAAAAAAGGTCTCTAAAAAGTCGAGACGTCACGAAAAGAAAGCAGTTCGGCTAGAATGAACCACAGACAGCTATTTTCGGTTCAATGAAAGAAAATGAATAAATCAGGAAAAAGGAAAGGATTATGAGGAAGCTATTAGAAAATACAACAGCGGAAACATTTCATTTAAGAAGTAACACAGAAGTATACAATCATGTACAAAAAGTTACAAACGACATTAGGAAAAGACGTTTAATGTTGTATGGACACATCCAAAGAATGGCCCTAGAAGACTAACAAGAAAAGTTGCACAGCAGTTTGAAAAATTCAAAGGCACACGCAATTTCCTGACGAAGCTGCATTAATATCCAGAAGCAATATACAGAACACAGTGGGAACTATAGAAACATATTTAAGAGCTAGGTTTTTTAAATGCAAGACAGTTCAAAAAAACTAGACAGCAGAAGAGAGGAGATACAATAGTGAATAAATAAAGGACTATTAGAAAAAGCGTGAAGTTAACTCAGTGGCTTGAACGTAGTCCTCAGTGGGCCTTTAACCAAAGAGGGAGAATCTGTCTACAGGCATTTCAACGACTTTTCTACTTCGCCGATATACAGTAACACTACTGGTCAGAATGACGTCAAACTGCAACGAAAAAATGGCTCAACTGGCTCTAAGCACTATGGGACTTAACATCTAAAGTCATTAGTTCCCTACCCTTAGAACTAATTAAACCTAACTAACCTATGGACATCACCGAGGCAGGATTCGAATCTGCGACCGTAGCAAAATTGCAACGGAATATTATCGGAGAAGGGGGAAAAACGTATGGCAGAAGAAAAAAAAATAGTGTGTAAATTAATCAATAGGTGGCGCTCTATGTGTCAGAATACGTAAATGAAAACACTAGTCATGCGCATGACCCACTGAAGTCGGTATAAACACGCCGGGTACAGTCCTTTCGCGTCTGCGACGTTTGCAATTACTGTCTCAATGCAGGATCACGCTCTGCTTGTAAAGCTGTATTACAAGAATGCTGACTGTGCATACGTCGCTCTGTAGAAGTTCCGGACACTGAAGTGTTTGGAAAAAGGCGTAGGTCCGATGACTGCCGTGGGTCTCGAAAAAATGGTTCGGAAATTCGGAAAGACGGGCAACCAGGTAAGGAGACGAAACGAATTGCTTCACGTCAGTGGGAGCAATGGCCACATCAATGCAGGAGGAGACGAGTGGTGGTCTGCAAACGTGTAGTGCTCGGAGAATTGCCCGAACGCTGGACATTACCGTGAGCACGTTTCGTAAGATCCTGCGAAAAACATCCTTCTTTTCTATCCATTCAAAACAACCCATGTGCACGAGTTGCTTTCTGTTGACCTGCCAGCAAGAGAGACTTATGCTTTAGAATTTCTTGCTCGCATGGTGGTGGACAACGATTGGCCGTGGAAGATTTTGTGGACAGAAGTTGCCCACTTCCATGTGACAGGATATGTCAATACACAGAACTGTCGAATGTGGGCAATGGGGGTCAGGGATTTTCTCTGCCTCGTGATGACTGTGTGTTGTGTGCTGTCCTTAGGTTAGTTAGGTTTAAGTACTTCTAAGTTCTAGAGGACTGATGACCATAGATGTTAAGTCCCATAGTGCTCAGAGCCATTTTTTTTTAATGTGGGCAATGGAAAATTCACGCGCAAATCAACAAGTACCACTTCATCCTGAAAAGGTCATTGTGTGATGCGGGTTTACGGCATCATTTATCTGGAGGCCACATTTTTTCGAAGAGACAGGTGCTTCCGGTGCTGTTCCCGTACCGTCGCTGATAAGCGCTATGAGTGTCTTTTGCGCAACTACGTATGCAAGATGGCGCACCTCTGCACATTGCAAATCCAGTTAATGAAGTGCCATTTCGGAAATGCTAGAATTATCAGCCGCCATTTCCCTATAGCCTGGCCGTCCATATCACCTGATCTTAATCGAGTGACTTCCGGCTGTGGGGCTATCTGAAACATGTTGTGTTCAGCGTTCCGACTGTAAAGTTAGCTGCATTGAAGGCATGCATTGCGCAACACATTCTGAACGTGACCCCGGAAGCACTTCGATCAGTTGTGGAACATGCTGTTTCTCGATTACAACTTGTTGCAGAAAACGGTGGACAGCATATTGAACATGTTTTGCGCCAGTCACACGGAAATTAATAATCCGATTTGATTTTGATTGATGATTTTTATGCGGTTTCTGGCCTCAGGACAGTTAAAAATCGACGTGATTGTTGCTTTTTATGAGGTTTTTAGATTCCGGAGAATTGAAAACCGATGTTAGTAATACTTCTTATGCGGTTTTTGGCCTCAGGACAACTAAAAACCGATTTTTCCCATCCGATGTGACAGCCCTTGGTGGGTTTACGTACCTAACAGTATCACACCCATGTACACTGAGTAGTACACGTTAAACAAACGTTTAACGTCAAACGTACACCTTAGGCACTGTTATGTGAATCATTTGTCGTTTGTAGTCGAACACCATTAAATTGTGATGCTTACAGCGCCGCCTATTGTCACATTATGTAACTATTTTTCTTCTGCCGTACGTTTTCCCCTTTCTCCGATAATATTCCGTCGCAATTTGCCCTCATTCTGACCAGTGGTGTTATTTGTACAGCGGTTTTAAAGTTGCACTTTAATTATAGTCACCCTGTACACTCCGAAGCGCATCTTCATCACCAGCGCTTTATTTGCCCAGCCGGCCGCTGTGGCCGAGCGGTTCTAGGCGCTTCAGTCTGAAACCGCGCGACCGCTACGGTCGCAGGTTCGAATCCTGCTTCGGGCATGGATGTGTGTGCTGTCCTTAGGTTAGTTAGGTTTAAGCAGTTCTAAGTTCTAGGGGACTGACGACCTCGGATGTTCAGTCCTGTAGTGCTCAGAGCCATTTGAACCATTTTTCATTTGCCCAACGAAGAAAATTCACTGGGATGTCAATACGCCACAAACGGGAGACTGAATTTTGCTGGCTTCTGTTGTATATGACGACACAACGAAGTAACTTGTGTTTAAACTATTATATGGAGATACACAATTTTCATCTTTGAGCATACGTCTATCCACAGAGGTAGAATCTGTAAAGATAGGTTTTTCTGTCGGCAAGACAGAACGGAATAGACATGTAAAAAAAACACCACACACACACACACACACACACACACACACACACACACACACACACACACACACACACACTCATTTTCACAAACACAGGAGAAAGAGTCTGAACGTTCGCCGCTTTTACATCCTCGCGCGGTCGGGCTTCAGAGCAGTGTCAAGAACCATAGTAGTAGGTGAAACACTGATAATTGTGAATGTACATTTCGTATTTGTATCTCGCAAATTATGACGTAGTCACAGTTGTGGAAGTTTCTTTGCTATTGTAGTTCTAAAGTCAGTTGTATGAAAGACGTACTTTGCAAATTGCCAAACAGTTTCCAGAGCTATTTCTCTGAAATGTAAATTACTGAAAACTAAGCTAGAGCAATGTATGAAGCACCGATGTGAGGAAATTTTTATTGTATTAAACATTAAATATTGCAATACGAATATATGTGGCAGCACTAGAGACTTGTTTCATGAGTCACTAAGAAGAACAGAAGGAAAAAATAATTCTAAATTGTGCCGCAATTTAACGATATCTATCGTACTTGTGATTCAAAACACAATGAAATAACAAAATAGTATTAGTAACGCTTCGACAATTATTTATGTTGTGAGATAGCGTAAGTGCACTAACCGACTGACAACCGTGTGAAGATACAGTCTACCAAAACACCTAATACACGCAACGTAAGTTCTCGTAAGGGCGTGTGTGTGTGTGTGTGTGTGTGTGTGTGTGTGTGTGTGTGTTTGTGTGTGCGGAGGCACTGAGTAAATACGATTAGACCTGTCGCGACAACACTGAGCTACTTCACTTGAGTACAGAACGCTCCACTTAACTGAGAAGCGAGAGGCCATCTTGTGCAAACGGCAAGCAAAACATGTTGTTCCTCTTACTACACCCTTGGTGTCATACGTGTGTCTTCACTCGTATCACTTCCTTGTAAGGCGAAATCTTCAAGAAGACAACTTATTATCTTGTACAAGTGTGAGGAGATTCAGCCGTAGATGATTCAGTTCTATTAACAGGCTACCTCAGCTCTGGGAGGACTTGGTGTTTCATATGGTAATACTTTGAAGGTAGGAGGATTAGGGCTTAGCCGGCCGGTGTGGCCGTGCGGTTCTAGGCGCTTCAGTCTGGAACCGCGTGACCGCTACGGTCGCAGGTTCGAATCCTGCCTCGGGCATGGATGTGTGTGATGTCCTTAGGTTAGTTAGGTTTAAGTAGTTCTAAGTTCTAGGGGACTGATGACCACAGATGTTAAGTCCCATAGTGCTCAGAACCATTTGAACCATTTTTTGATTAGGGCTTGTCGTCCCATCAGAGACGTGGTCCGCTGGCGTCTCGACCCGACCGCTGCGTGGCTACATATAAACTGTTTAACTTGCTGAGCCTGTTTAAGTTCGTTAAGTACCAACAACGAATGGCAGAATACGATAGCATGGTCGATTAATACAAGTCTTGCATGGCCTTAAATACTGAATCCCCCATTAGAAGCGGCGACAGGCCCACAGACAAAGCTGCAAACTGACGGACCACAAGAGAAGAAAGTCAGACCCACAGCATTAGTTTCGTTCTTTGGGGGCCGCAGAGTAAAATGTGTCCTCTAAAGACACGATTACTACGAATATCAGTCGGCTACACTGCTCTTTAAAAGGCTAAAGTTTTATAAACCATTGACGATGAGCCCACTTCGGAACACTGCCACCATCAGGTGTTCTGTAAATACATACGTAAGCCATGGTCTTAATATACTGGTCTGTAACTACGATCAGAAAAGTTATAATACATTCGTTTGGTGTTCCTTACATGTAATACAGTTTCTGCCATGTCATGTTTCTTTTTTAGAATTATTAGCTGGCCGGAGTGGCCGTGCGGTTCTAGGCGCTACAGTCTGGAACCGCGAGACCGTTACGGTCGCAGGTTCGAATCCTGCGTCGGGCATGGATGTGTGTGTTGTCCTTAGGTTAGTTAGGTTTAAGTAGTTCTAAGTATTTAGAATTATTAGTTTCTCCTTCGATGTACGTTGGAGACGTATATCTGACTTTAGTCGGTTTTTATGTATGCTATTTTTCTCTAGAGAGCTTGGACGACAGTGGACCAGCGATGTTATACGTTTACGTAGGTACTACAGCATTAGTGTAGTACCGGTGATCGACCTCCGTGGCTGTCCGCCCCCGGTAGCTGAGTGGAAAGCCGGCACGGTAACTCAGCGTGTTCGGTCAGAGGGTTAGCTGCCCTCTGTGATAAAAAAAAAACTGAGTTAATGGATCAACGACGAACTGAAACTGGTGTCTTGCGACGTCCGCCCCGAGCAGATACAAAGAACGAAGACGAACCAAAAGCCGGTACGGTAGCTCAGCGTGTTCGGTCAGAGGGTTAGCTGCCCTCTGTAATAAAAAAAAACTGAGTTAACCGATCAACAACGAACTTAAACGGATCTCTTACGACGTCCGCCCCGAGCAGATGCAACGAATAAAGAGAACAAAAATGACATTTAACACCAAAAAAAAAAGAAAGTCAGCGCGTCAGAATGTCAATCCTAAAGGCCCGGGTTCGATTCCCGGCTGGGTCGGAGATTTTCTCCGCTCAGGGACTGGGTGTTGTGTTGTCCTGATCATCATCATTTCATCCCCATCGACGTGCAAGTCGCCGAAGTGGCGTCAAATCGAAAGACTTGCACCAGGCGAGCGGTCTACCCGACGGGAGGCCCTCGTCACACGACATTTACATTTTTACCTCCGTGGCTGTCGATTAAATTACTTGAAGAAATGCAGCAAGCAGACACTTTCCATGTAGCTTTATTTATGCCAAGGTGTGTTTCGAATTTTCACCCATCCTCAGTTGGCGGAACACATTTATATCTTTATCAGTGTACGTTTACGTCGACAGTATTTTGAACACTACCACTGCCCTATGCAAAGTAATAATTCGTTTAGCTACCGCGTTTTCATTTCAGCTACCACATTTCTCAAATTGTATATTTACGCCTAATTAACAGTTAGGTGCAGTTGTATTTATTCCGCAATTTTTATCTACATTTTTCGCATTCACACTACCTCAGCAAAAATGTCCGGAAACCCATTAGTGGACATTAATATGGGGTTTGTCTACCCTTCGCCTTTATGACCGCCTGATTCTCCTGGGTATAGTTCAACAGATGTGTCTGAAGGTTTATGGAGGAATGTCAGCCCTTTCTTCCTCAAGAGCCGAAACCAGCGAAGGGAGTGATTTTGGACGGTGGGGTCTGGAGCGAAGCCGACGTCCTAACAGTAATCCAATGGGTTCGTGTCGATACTGTGAACAGGCCAGTCCATTTAAGGAATGCAGCTGTCCACAAGCCGTTGCCTCACAAATGCTGCTTTATGAGAGGGTGCATTATCATCCTGGTACAAACAGTCATCGTCTCCGGACTTTCCCTCCACTGTGCGCAGTTCACCATTCTGTAAAATGCGTTCTTATCCTTCCGCATTTAGCGTTCTCTTAGCCGAAACAAGTGCATCATACCCTAACCTCCTGCTGCGTACTTCCCTGTTGGCACTACACATGATGGCAGGTGACGTTCACCTAGTGGCGGATACATATGGGATACATATGGGGAGCTTAAGCGACAACATGAAGTGTACCTAACATATGTCTGATTGGCAAAAAAAAAAGTACAATGTTGCACGCCTATATTATTATCCATTAGAATAACGGCTTGTTGCTTAAGCTTTTATATACTCCCATTTTTAATACCTAATATTAACCTATAATAAAACGATTCTGCATATACAGCTTCATTTGTATTTAGTGATACCACGTAAATGGATAATGTCCAGAGTGATGGTATTTTAACGGAAATGACCAAAAATGTAATTAGTTTCATTAAAATTATCCATTATGTAATATGGTTATAATAGAATTGTTTTGCATAGTAACTGATAAATTACTGTTGTTGCATTGGTTGTTTATGAATGGTATGTTGTATTTAGGGCTTGAAGATGATGTCACAACATCGAAACTAGTTGCCAATAAAACCAACATCTTAATACAGCTGAAGGAATTACGTCATTTTTAACATATATTCTTACTACTAGATGCAATAATATTCTAGTCGACTAGCAATGTGCTACGGCATTGCATGACTGATGCTAAAGTTGCGTGTGATACATATATAAACGTGGAAAAGGGAATTCAAGTTACAGAATAAAGGACAAATGTTGCGTTGAAAAAGCAGTTGACAAAAACGTAGTACTGGTGAAGATACACAGGTATTAAACCTCTCGGGTAAGCAAACCTGTATAAAAAATCCTCATCAGTTTACCTTCCATTCAAAAGGCTGTTGCACGCGGCGACTGTTATATTGACTTGTAAATAATAGATTTCTGCTATCAGTCGTCCTTTTGATATTTTATTGGCAGATCTAGATTTCAGCTAGAAACTAGCCTCTCTCAATGCGCCATCATTTTTAATCAGTGCATGTAATGCCTGTTGGTCGGGCTTCATCCCCAGTTCACCCGACCAACAGACATTACATGTGTTGTTCAAAAATGATTGTGCATTGGATGGCAAGTTTCCAGCTGAAATCTAGATCTGCCAATAAAATTCAAAAAAGACGACTGATAGTTGAAATACGTCGTTTACAAGTCTATATAAAAAAGTCTGATCGCAGCAATTCCTCGAGTAATAAGACCTGCGATATTTGGCAAGAGCACGACTTCGTAGTTGGAACATTGGATCAGTGTCTTCAGTAGCACGTCGGAGAACACGTAAAGCCAGCTATCGCAAAGGGCAGGAGGTTAACGCCTGTCGTGGCGGAACGCCGTTGGGAACAAAGATACGCCGCGCCAACGATCTTCACACGTACCGGACGCCAAGTGGACGCGGCCATGAAAAAGCAGCCTCCCAAGGCAGCGGACTCGCAAAGCAGGGCAGACATGTTTGATAAGCCGCACCCCGCAGCCTTGGATGCTCGCTTATCTGGAGGCTCCTTCATCTTTATTGCCCCGCCGACAAGGAACAGCGGCAAGCGAAGCCTTTTTTGTCTCATGACACGCTGTCAGATACGGATCGTGCGCAGCGTACGTCAGATGCGAGCAACCGTAGGGTTCAGTGAATATAAAGGCCTCCAGTAACATCATCCTTGTTTGTCAGATTAGGTCTTTCGTATCCGCGGGTCTGTCATTTTAACCTCACGTCTGTAGCAGCTGTATGCTGTCGCGGAGAATTCAGACACTGGTGGACACGGCTATCAATGCAGACAAAGCATTCCTTGCACTGAATTCAGCACTGCGTATAAAGAAAAAGAAAAAAATAAACGCGGCACTGATCCAGTGTATGTCTGAAATTGGCAGACAAATACATCCATGAAAATCTAATGGAAGATAAGTAAAATACCACAATGTGGGAACATGTTCTATACATCATCCGTGTACATTTTTTGGAGAAATACACAGTGGTTATAACGAAACTTTCGCTACTTCAAAGTACCCCATGAAAAGCTAGTGATCGTGGGACAATGAAACTTGTGGAAACATTCGAAAGGCCATGCGGAAGAAAAATAAGGAATAAACCACTGGAAGAAACACATTTTAATCTCCGCACGAGAGAGTAACATACGTTAATTGCTTGCCATGTTTACGTTGTAGGTTACAAACGTTGCTCAGTGTGAAGAACATCCGCATCCACTACATCCTGGAACAACACCATTTCACATTTGTCCGGAGCATTTTTCGTATTGTAGTCAATGGAATATTCAGCTGTCGTGGCAAAGATCGTGCATTGCTTAAGATCGAACATTGCGTCCAGCATTCTCAGCCATCTTAAGATCGAACATTGCGCCCAGCATTCTCAGCCATCGCAACAGTACCTTCTTCAACACTTTGTGGGGCAACTGGCCACAGGCCTCTCCCAGGAGCAGTTCTCAAATAGCCAGTTAATTCGAATTTCCCAATCATCTTCTTCAACCCCGGTGCGTCGATTCTCGCAAAGAACATCAGTACCACTGCCGTTGCTTTGATAAAATGGCTGTACGAGTAAAGCCCTGACCCATGTTGACTGTCTACATGCATGTGTGTCAACCCTACATCGGCATACCAGTCCCTGCGCCCGACGGCAAGTCATGACTAACACCACTAACAAAGTAAATGCTGCAGCGCACAATCCGAACATCATTCCAATGAAGTTGGGTACCAATACGGTAAATAGTTTTCCGTATACACTGGCTCAAGTACCGAAAGTTTAATTATAACTACCCAGTATATCGTCCGTGGAAGAACCAGAGAACTTCGATTTTTTTTGTATACATGTTATTTTACTGGATTTCCTAGAAGGTTGATTATCTCCTTAGGCCTTCTTGCGCAATATATGGCTGGGAAAGACGTAACGCCTCTACTATTTTGGTAATAGCCAGTGTTCTTTTGTTTTTATCCATATACTCTTTTGATTCTAGTTTCCAAAGTCGTGGAAAACAAAAAATGTCCACCGTATTGCCAAATTTGAACCACATCAAAGATGCTCTGTGTTTGACAAGTCCCTCAAATAAAGCGTCACACTGTCAAATATATGACAAATCTAATAAAGTCTGGCAAATTCTTCGGCCTTATACTTCCGTCGAAACGTTCCAAATATACTAAAAGAAGCGTATGCAGCAAACGAGTAGTGTAAAGCTCAATTTAAATAGTATAAAAAAGTGTACAAAATGCTTTATTTTTTAGGTATTATTGAGAAAACAATTTATATTGTCTTAAGGAGAAATGTCAAGCTGCTGCTGCCTCTCCCTCTGCCTATCCCTGGAATACATAAAACGTTCCAAACAATAAGAACAGTGTGGTTTATGTGCAGTGGAATTCCGGACTATCTACGTTTCATTATACCAAGCGGCACTGCCATCTCATTGCGACCGCCAGAGGATGGCGCTTTCAATGTAGTATAAGCAACAGCGAACAGTTCGCCTTTCCGTGTTTTTCTCGTTAAGCTGGTATTAATTCTGGAATAGTTTCCACGCCACGATTACTGAAAACTCATTTTCGCATCTTTGTCCACTCCTAGAATGTCTCTAGTCGTCTCAAGAGCCGGCGGAATGTTTCAGGATAGAGCTTATTCCTTGATTCCTTATATCTCGATTAACCGTTGCTGCTTCCTTCGTACGGCGAGATAATCCGTTTTCTCGTTCTTGACGCGCCTAATCCAGCGACCGAAAACGTAACACATGCACTGAACAAGATCTATGAATTGATCGAGGTGCAGAAAATATGCCCATTAGCGAGATCTTTATCAGAACGGCACTAGCTGAGATTTTAAACGATAACGTTGAAAGCAATGTTCTGATCTCGGTTGCAGTTCAAATTGGTCCAATTGGCTCTGAGCACTATGGGACTCAACTTCTGAGGTCATTAGTCCCCTAGAACTTAGAACTAGTTAAACCTAACTAACCTAAGGACATCACACACATCCATGTCCGAGGCAGGATTCGAACCTGCGACCGTAGCGGTCTCGCAGTTCCAGACTGCAGCGCCTAGAACCGCACGGCCACTTCGGCCGGCGGCAGTGCTTTTAGAAAAACTACCATACAGTTTGGTCTGGACATTGCACAGAAAGCACTAAGCTTCGGTGAATCTCTTTTATACGTCAGAAATTCATGAGAATTTTTAGTGCCCCACACTATCACTCTACGACGATTAACCTTTCCAAATGAATGAGAGGTTCCTTCATCGCTGAATATATTAGCTTGGTGGTGAAAACATCATCCTCAGGTGTACTGTGATGCAAAACTGAAAACGCCGGTCATAACCTTCCGGTTCTTATCGTTGCACAGGACGCAGATGGAACGGCTTGAAAAGCCGCCGTCGTAAAAAATCTTCCACAGCGTTTGCTGCGCTATTCCAAATTCGTGGCATGCTTGGACCGTTTTTTTTTACTCTCGCAGGTTTTTTAAAGGCATTAATAGGACAGCACCAAATTATTCTTTTTGTTCTTATTGTTTCATACTCGTCTCAAAGCACCGAGCCGCGCGGGATTAGCCGAGCGGTCTCAGGCGCTGCAGTCATGGACTGTGCGGCTGGTCCCGGCGGAGGTTCGAGTCCTCCCTCGGGCATGGGAGTGTGTGTTTGTCCTTACGATAATTTAAGTTACGTAGTGTGTAAGCTTAGCGACTGATGACCTTGGCAGTTAAGTCCCATAAGATTTCACACACATTTGAACATTTTTTTATTTTTCAAAGCACAGAAAAACTTCCTCAATCGATGCTGTTGTTTCAGCCTAGACCTCATCGCTGGGTTCTTCCTCCTTTCGTGAGTCTTGGTCGTGCATGACACTGGTAATTACTTCAGGATCTACATCTATATCTACATTTATACTCCGCAAGCCACCCAACGGTGTGTGGCGGAGGGCACTTTACGTGCCACTGTCATTACCTCCCTTTCCTGTTCCAGTCGCGTATGGTTCGCCGGAAAAACGACTGTCTGAAAGCCTCCGTGCGCGCTCCAATCTCTCTAATTTTACATTCGTGATCTCCTCGGGAGGTATAAGTAGGGGGAAGCAATATATTCGATACCTCATCCAGAAACGCACCCTCTCGAAACCTGGCGAGCAAGTTACACCGCGATGCAGAGCGCCTCTCTTGCAGAGTCTGCCACTTGAGTTTGTTAAACATCTCCGTAACGCTATCATGGTTACCAAATAACCCTGTGACGAAACGCGCCGCTCTTCTTTGGATCTTCTCTATCTCTTCCGTCAACCCGATCTGGTGCGGATCCCACACTGATGAGCAATACTCAAGTATAGGTCGAACGAGTGTTTTGTAAGCCACCTCCTTTGTTGATGGACTACATTTTCTAAGGACTCTCCCGATGAATCTCAATCTGGTACCCGCCTAACCAACAATTAATTTTATATGATCATTCCACTTCAAATCGTTCCGCACGCATACTCCCAGATATTTTACAGAAGTAACTGCTACCAGTGTTTGTTCCGCTATCATATAATCATACAATAAAGGATCCTTCTTTCTGTGTATTCGCAATACATTACATTTGTCTATGTTAAGGGTCAGTTGCCACTCCCTGCACCAAGTGCCTATCCGCTGCAGATCTTCCTGCATTTCGCTACAATTTTCTAATGCTGCAACTTCTCTGTATATTACAGCATCATCCGCGAAAAGCCGCATGGAATTTCCGACACTATCTACTAGGTCATTTATATATATTGTGAAAAGCAATGGTCCCACAACACTCCCCTGTGGTACGACAGAGGTTACTTTAACGTCTGTAGACGTCTCTCCATTCCGCTAATGCTTGACAGCTAGGGCCATCAGCATCACATTCGAGCCGATATGGAATGTTTTCCTGGTTGATTATTCAAACCTGGGAGATTATATAACAACCCCAATCAGTTCGGATGTACAGCGGGTTTCAGAATTACAGCGACAAACTTCGAGAGGATGTAGAATGTGTCTTGAGGAACAAACTGAACATAGGAACCGAAGTCCGGAAACGTCATCCAGAGACGGTGCAGAGCGTCGAATTTATAGGAGCCAGTGTCTGTATATCTATGTATACAATGGGTGACTCCTTTCAGGGATGTTGGAGATGTGTAAAAGTATCACTTTGAGGTAAGGGACCCTCGTCCGGAAACGAACGAGTCGAGAGCTATAGGCGAAAATCGTTCTGATGCCTCTAACAGTGGGATACATGTACTGGTACTGCTGTTGCTGAGATTGTAGTGTAAGCAACTTTCAGAGGTGGTAGTATGGAAGAAACCGAGAAAAAGAGCCTAGAAAAGGTGACCCCTAAAATGCATAGTTTGAGAGCTGTGGGCACCTGTTCAATAGGGGAGGTGTGGCACTCTGTAGCGATGATGAAGTGCTCGTAACTCCTCAGGTATGGATTTTGGAACCCACGTTTACCAGACTTTTTTCTTGTTTTGGTCCGTACTACCTTCTCCGAAAGCTCCCTACCCTGCAATCTTAGCAACAACATTACCGGTACACGTGTTCCACTGTCAGAAGCATAAGAACGATTTTCGCTTATGACTTTCTAGTCCTTAGTTTTCGGACCAGGCTCCCTTCACTCAAATCAATATACAGTATTTATCCGTCTCCATTACTCCTGAGACTTTATAATATCATCGCGGAATCACACTGTATATACATACATATACAGCCGCCTATAACTTCGTCGCTCTGTAGCGTCGCTGAATGACGTTTTCTGACAAGGGTTCCTATCCTCATTTTGTTCCTCAAGACACCTTCTATATCCCCTCGAAGTATGTCGGTGTTATCATGAAACATCATATATATTAGCCGTTTGGTCGTTTTTCAGGGGCAGTCATAAGAGTCGTCGAAGGAGGGAACTTAATCCAAGCTTTTGCCAGTGCAGTATCCTTGACAACAGTGCAAGCTTCTACTGCAATCATTGGTCGCCCCTTATCTTAAATAGGCGCTAGTGTGCATTGTGTACCTTGGCGGGTTTTACCCCCTGTCATTTGTGAAGGCCGTAAGTGTTTTTGTAACATTAAGGTTTCGTGTGTCGTCAGGTCGCAAGATAAATGTTGGCATAGTGCTTAGGTCTCTGGGGCCTCACATCCTACTAAGTAAGACAACGTGGCTTTATACAGCTCTCGGGGAGCGTCTGCTCTTCCTAGTGGGCGACTTAATGGGTTACCGTACCCTCTTGACGGTCTGTAAAAGGGACCGGCGTTCTTCTTAAACATGTCGATGATCCCTAGTGCGTCGGCTGCGTCGTGAAGGTAGCACGATGACGAATACTCAGAAATGTCTTTGAGTCGTGAACACTGAACAGCAACGGTGACGGCTGGCAGAGAGAAGAATACCGTAGATCTTGCCAGTCCAGCGTCAGTGGAACTTCTACACGACGCATGGCGCGCGCAAAGTTGAATTTTTCGCCTGGAATGTTTTCGGTAATCGACGCTTTACTGTATTTATGACGATCGAGTAACAATGAACGTTACAATTAGAATACTGATGAGACGTTGCTTCATTTCTGCAAACGTAGAGCCAACTTTCAACATTGGTTTTAAGACTGTGTGCCTGACTGGAATTCGAAACCGGCCCTTGCTTTCCGCTGACACTTCTTTAGCAGCCGCGCCGTTCAAGCATGCACCATGGACCTAGTAGATAGTGTCGGAAGTTCCACGCGGCTTTTCGCGGATGATGCCGTAGTATACAGAGAAGTTGCAGCATTAGAAAATTGTAACGAAATGCAGGAAGATGTGCAGCGGATAGGCACTTGGTGCAGGGAGTGGCAACTGACCCTTAACATACATAAATGTAATGTATTGCGAATTCATAGAAAGAAGGATCCTTTATTGTATGATTATATGATAGCGGAACAAACACTGGTAGCAGTTACTTCTGTAAAATATCTGGGAGTATGCGTGCGGAACGATTTGAAGTGGAATGATCACATAAAATTAATTGTTGGTAATGCGGGTACCAGGTTGAGATTCATTGGGAGGGTCCTTAGAAAATGTAGTCCATCAACAAAGGAGGTGGCTTACAAAACACTCGTTCGACCTATACTTGAGTATTGCTCATCAGTGTGGGATCCGTACCAGATCGGGTTGACGGAGGAGATAGAGAATATCCAAAGAAGAGCGGCGCGTTTCGTCACAGGGTTATTTGGTAACCGTGATAGCGTTACGGAGATGTTTAACAAACTCAAGTGGCAGACTCTGCAAGAGAGGCGCTCTGCATCGCGGTGTAGCTTGCTCGCCAGGTTTCGAGAGGGTGCGTTTCTGGATGAGGTATCGAATATATTGCTTCCCCCTACTTATACCTCCCGAGGAGATCACGAATGTAAAATTAGAGAGATTAGAGCGCGCACGGAGGCTTTCAGACAGTCGTTCTTCCCACGAAACATACGCGACTGGAACAGGAAAGGGAGGTAATGACAGTGGCACGTAAAGTGCCCTCCGCCAAACACCGTTGGGTAGCTTGCGGAGTATAAATGTAGATGTAGATGGACTGACTCAAAGACGGACAGTGCAACGCGAAAGGCAATGTCCGCGATCCAATCCCAGTCAGGCATACAATCCTGTAACTGTCGGTGAAGTTCATCACAGCGTGTGCTACAGCAATGCACATATGTCATACCTGAAGACAAATCTCTCCTGAAATTAGAATTCCACCTGTACCTTAATTTTAGGTTCATTCTTCCTTCACCGTCGATTCATAGCCAACCAGATTGGAATACCGTTCCGGTCAGTACTAGAAGAGGACAACAATACATGGGAGAAATCTTTTTACCCACTATATAAGTCCTGTCAAAGGTAGTAGAAGAACGGATTAACGGAGGAATGTAGCATAGATGTAGGAATGCGAACTTGCTTACTGTTTGTTTGAAGTAGTGAAATGTTACTAAAATAAAAAAATCGCGCCTTTGGCGATTCGCAGCATCGTAATTACTGGAACAGAATTTCAAAACGTATCGTATGTGATGAAATTACTATCTAGCCAATATGCAGCATGTGTTGGCTTCTCGCTAGGATGTAAATGTCAGGACTGCTAATGTGATTCTAAGGCAGCAACTGTCGTGAGCAGCATCCGTACACCTTGTCGGATTTATATCAAGCGTGCCTTCGTTACTGTTAGCGGGTAGTTGTGTGTAGTTATCGTTTGCTATATCTTCCGCTTCCTAGCTTCACAAAATACAGTGTAAGTGCCAATGAGTTTCCATTCCAAGATCGTACAGTCCAGAATCGTTATGCCAATCAGGCAAAACAGCCGCGAGCATTGAGGCAATCAACGCACCAACTCGCCAGGTTGAAAATATCCGTTTGGTAAAACACCATGTCTACTGCGTGAAAAGGCCCGTAACAGTCTGCTGCACATCCTCGTCTAACAGGAATCGTCCATCCTTGAAGGACTTTTTTAAGGAACCGATGGCATGGGGAGAGATCCGTGACTAACCGCGTCATCGACCGCTCCCTTGTTGCCGTCCTGAATGGATCCTCTCGCCTCTCACGTCGAGCGCCGTCTTGTGTCTGTCGCGACTAGCGTGGAACTTGGTGAACCGTTCCACAGTGGTGGTTTTCGACACACATTCTGCCCCACACATATTCTTCGTTCTCCGATGCATGTCTGCCGGTGTTTGTCCTTCGGTAGCCGAGAAAATAATAACAGCAGATTGGTCCCGTTTTGATGCGTTCGGCTGTAACGTCGCCACGGTTCACGTTTGCTCATTTAACCATCCGTTGCTCGCGCGGATGACACTCGTCACCCACATGCCTTTCCCGCTCAATTTTGTCTGACAGGGCTGGACTGAGTTCGCGCCATTTTCAGTACCTTTCTGTTAACTGTCCGGCTGTTAGCTCCAATCATTGTTGGCTTTCAGTTACGAAAGATACATTGTTTATGAAAGATTGTTATAGTCTGGAGGACACTTGTCATCCGCGCGAGCTCTACTGCCACAATCTGAAACCAAGTAAGTCTGTATCGCTTTATTGCTTTCCTAGATTCAATCGATCTTTCATGTGCGTAAATTTAGACGTATTGAAATTGACTGCAGTTTACCTTCCGTGTTACCTAGTATTCTCTTTATTTTTTAATTGTGGAAGAAATGTCAAAGGCAAGAAACCTCGGACAGAGTTTAGTACAGATCCTAATGTACGGTTGGAATAGTTCAATGAGCGGAGTGACGAAGATGCTCCCAGTAATAGCACTGACTCAGCGACTGGGGATTCTGTTCACGAAAGCGGTCATGATTCAGGAACAGAACAAGAAATGTCAGAAAATGATGAATATGAATCACAGGAAGAAGTAACTCAAGAGGATGCATTTTTTTAGGGAAAGATGGAATAACTAAACGGAGGAAAAATAAATATCCTACCAGTGTTAGGAGCAAATCTTGTAATTTTATTATGCATTTGCCTGGACCAAAAAATCAAGCTCGTATAAAAAAGACAGAAATAGAAATTCTGAATTTGTTCTTGGATGAAAACAAAATGAGCATTATCGCAACATGCACTAATACATACATCAATTAAGTTCGTGGTAACTTCCCTAGGGAAAGGGACGCTAAAGGAACAGATGCGATAGAGAAGAGACCTTTCATTGGTTTGTTATATCTATGTGGATCTTTGAGATGTTCTAGGAAGAGTATAGCGAAATTGTGGAATAACTCAAAGGGAAACGGACTTGGCTGGCTCTGAGGACTATGTGACTTAACATCCATGGTCATCAGTCCCCTAGAACTTAGAATTACTTAAACCTAACTAACCTAAGGACATCACACGACACCCAGTCGGAAGCGGACTTGAATCATGTTATTTATGCATAAGTGAAAACCGATTCAGGTTTCCGTTGAGGGCGGCCGTAATGACCGAGCGGTTCTAGGCGCTAGTCTGGAACCGCGCGACCGCGACGCTCGCAGGTTCGAATCCTGCCTCGGGGATGGATGTGTGTGATGTCCTTAGGTTAGTTAGGTTTAAGTAGTTCTAAGGCCTGGGGGACTGATGACCTCAGAAGTCAAGTCCCATAGTGCTGAGATCCATTTGAACCATTTTTTTTTTTTCTGTTGAGATGTTTGAGGTTTGATAATATCCGTGATAGAGGTGTTCGCAGAGAGATTGACAAGTTGGCTGCTATCAGAGCTATCACAGAGGTACTTCAAGTATTCAAGTACAATTGCCAAAAATATTTTTCACCTAGTGAATATCTTACTGTCGACGAACAGCTTTTGGCATTTAGAGGAAACTGCCCGTTCAGGCAATATATTCCTAGCAAACCACCAAAGTATGGGTTAAGAGTGTTTGCTTTGGTTGATGTAAAAATAGCTTACGCTTTGAATTTAGAACCGTACGTCGGTATGCAACAAAAAACGTTCAAAGGATACAAATATACCGCTTGCTTTGTGGATCACACCAGTCATCCGCTCAACTGACTATGTCACGGATTTTCGCGCGAGTATCAGAGGGTTAACGCACGCATGTCGGAAAGACACGAAGGCCACACTCATGCCCGGCCTACGTGTCGGTGCTTAACATTCTCGCATCGGAGTCACGGTACGCTGCATACGCGCTGCGGCAACGCCCTCAAACGGAAATTTTTTGATCGCCCCTTATACAACACAGAACCTTGGCTGCTAGCTTGTAGTAACGAGAATGGCATAACGCCAACAGAGGCAGACCTGTTCTTAGCTATGCGCAGAAATCCGCAAGGAGACTGAAAGAAGGCTAGGGTTTAACGTCCCGTCGACATCGAGGTCGTTGGAGGCATAGCGCAACTTTGGACTAGAACGTAAGAAGGAATGAGACTGGACGCGTTTTTCTCTAAGCAACCAGCCCGATATTGTCTTTGCGATATGTACGTTAACCACAGGGAAATATCTAAACTATTGGACGGGGACGTGAAGGGCGCTCGGCAGGAAATCCAGAATGCAGCCGTCGTGTCCGCGCCATTCCTACGAATCCACCCCCCACTGGTGTGACGCGTCCTCAGCGAAATCTGTCTTTTGTATGAGAAAATGTCGTAAATTGGTCTGTTCCCAAGCCAAGTTAAAACTATTATTCGCGCAGCCTGTGGGGGCAAGGAGTACAATGCAAACAGCTGTTTCAGGAGCACCACAGTTTGCAACAAAAGGAACGCGGAGGATACGCAATACCGAACAATGACTTCGTGGGAAGAAGCCAGGACGTGAGTGGCTACACCGAATGGGTCGCGTAACATTCAGCTGAAAATGTATTTCCGAGCAGCAGGGACCGAAGGTCGGGCGAGAAACGACATTCCGAGGTCGTTCCACCGTTACTTTCCCGGTAAACATTCTGCTGTCTTGTTTCTGGCCTCATGCTCTCACTGGACAGCACAGGTTCTACTGCATGAAATGGGGGCTATTTAAATACACCTCTGCTTCGTTCAGTAACAGATCTCACTTAATGAGGGACGAACAGCAGGGGAGATTCATTGTCTCTGGTCGCATGGTCTCACAGCGCTGCTTCATCCGGCATTTCAGGAACTATTCGAATTCTGCGACAATCTCCACACACAATTTAAA
This sequence comes from Schistocerca cancellata, assembly GCF_023864275.1. Taxonomy (NCBI): domain Eukaryota; kingdom Metazoa; phylum Arthropoda; class Insecta; order Orthoptera; family Acrididae; genus Schistocerca; species Schistocerca cancellata. The sequence continues at coordinate 604,173,338 of NC_064633.1, read as the reverse complement.
CTGTTTTCCTCATGAAGTAGCAGGGTCGACAAGGGAAGGCAACATCGGTTTTCCGTTCATCCCAAAAGAATCACGTTGTTCGCGCGTAATGTGAAATGTACCCTGCTTGCTATTGTCACCCACTGTACAACATTAACGCTGATGTCAATAGTTTATTCATCCAACACAGACAACAGCTGTTCGTAAGTATCTTTAGTGAGAGATGCAAATGCCATTTTTAGTTATAGTCGCTCTTTCCTGTTGTTCATCTGTTAGTACGGCGCTCGGTATTACCATATTTGACAAATTTTATTTACATGAATTATTCTATTTCGATGCCCTTCGGCTCACCACAGTCATGAGTTAACAAAAAGGAGGGAAATTGCGTGTTTCATCTGTGTGGTGCAAACCGCAGTCCGGGAGGACTCCAGACACGTCTTGTCACTGGGGCTCAGTTGCAAGTGGGACTCGTCACTGAGGACAATTCTACTCCAGCCAGTGAGATTCCTGGTCTTCACATTGCGCGCGAACAACGTGGTTCTTTAGGGATGAACGGAAACCGATGTTGCCTTCTAATCGCCACAACCGGATGTATTACTCTTGTCGACCCTTCTACTTCATGAGGAAAACAGTTTAAATTGTGTAACGAGATTGTCGCAGTATTCCAACAGTTCCTGAAACACCGGATGAAGCAGCGCTGTGAGACCATGAGACTAGAGACAATAAATCTCCCCTGCCCTTCGTCTCACATTAAGTGAGATCTGCTACCGAATGGAGGAGTACTCAAATAGCCCCTATTTCGTGCAGTAGAACATGTGCTGTCCAGTGAGAATATGTGGCCAGAAACAAGACAGCAGAATGTTTACCGGGAAAGTAAGACAGCTTTGGGATACCAATTGACTGTTTCCCGCCATACAACCCGTCAACCAGGGCTGAATTTATTACAAGGACAGAAGGGCAGTACATGAGATCCGATGTGTTGAAATATATTTTTTCACATAATTTCTGCTGAAGCAAATTATTGTGAGAAACGTAAATGCCTTCGGGATAATGGGCACCCAATGAAGAACATTCATCGTACAGATGTGTGAGCCAATCATGAAGCGTTCACAGTATACCTGATTGATATTTAAGAGCTCACACTTGCATATCGACGACTATCTGCAAAAATATACGACAAATATCGTTTGACACGCATATTGTACGTATTAAGTGCTTTTGAAATTACTTAATCTAGCACAGCAACAGCTGCAAAATACTGAGGATTAAAAAATCGACTGTGTTGTTCCGGCTGCATGATTTTTTGCTGTTATGACACACGCAAGCAGTAAGCATGCAATGGTCTTCAGTACTGTAACGTTATCTGCGAAAGTAGTTGAAATAATACAGAATGTTCGCTACGTTATATATACATATATAAATAAAAAGCATCGATACGTTAATAATTTAAACCCAAGGCATCATGCGACAACTCTCACAACGAATTTGTTCGAGTTAAAACACTGCACCTGTTTGTAAGCTTATATATCTGTATCGGAACCTTAAATTTTACTATGATTAGCGTTTTAAAAATTCTATCTGCATCTCTCCTCTCAGCGCATATCGTATAAAATTACCATCCCTTTCTGCCTCTAAAAGTGGAATCGAAAGCCAGCACTATGGCACTGTTTCAGTGGTAACTTCCGAAATTGTGTGATGCTGCTGCTACAGACGTAACAGGAGGATAGTATGGCCGGGAAGTATGACGTGAATCGACTTCAGCCAATGACGAACTGTACACAGTGGCTAGCGGAAGGAAACAAAAAAGACTACACTTTCCATGCAACAACAATTTTTGATCACTTATAACGTCTGACGGACAGTAAAGTAAAATTTCAAAAGAAACTGAGAAAGTTTCTCCTTGACAACTCCTTCTACATCATAGAGAAATTGCTATTACTGTAATGTGTAAATGGAGGTGGGTAGTAATTACACTATTGGCCATTAAAATTGGTACACCACGAAGATGCCGTGCTACAGATGCGAAATTTAACCGACAGGAAGGAGATGCTGTGATATGCAAATGATTAGCTTTTCAGAGGATTCACACATGGTTGGCGCCGGTGGCCACACCTACAACGTGCTGATATGAGGAAAGTTTCCAACCGATTTCTCACACACAAACAGCAGTTGACCGGCGTTGCCTGGTGAAACGTTGTTGTCATGCCTCGTGTAAGGAGGAGAAATGCTTACCATCGCGTTTCCGACTTTGATAAAGGTCGGATTGGCTGCCCTGGTCAGTACATTCTCCAGATCTGTCACCAATTGAAAACGTCTGGTCAATGGTGGCCGAGCAACTGGCTCGTCACAATACGCCAGTCACTACTCTTGATGAACTGTGGTATCGTGTTGAAGCTGCATGGGCAGCTGTACCTGTACACGCCATCGAAGCTCTGTTTGACTCAATGCCCAGGCGTAACAAGGTGGTTGTTCTGGGTACTGATTTCTCAGGATATATGCACCCAAATTGCGTGAAAATGTAATCACATGTCAGTTCTAGTATAATATGTTTGTCCAATGAATACCCGTTTATCATCTGCACGTGTCCTTCTTGGTGTAGCAGTTCTAATGGCCAGTAGTGTACTAACTTGCATCTGTAAAGGGTGAACATTAATAAAACCGCTTGGATAGATTTATGGCTGGAAATGGAGGAAGAAAGGTCTTATTAACATTTGTCCGGAAAGGCATCGTTGCCACGGTAGATTGGCCTCACAAATGAAAGTTCCTCTGACCACTTGCCGAGTGTTCCTTGGGTGTTGGAGCTGTACAACTGACGCAACGTACTGTAAGCAGTAGAATGGTCCGGTAATCGTGTCGCGAACTAGCCGAGATGTTGTTGTGTGTACGACCTAGCAGGTGGGAGCGGTCGAGAAGCACCCTCACAGACAACAACCACATCACGCGGCATTTCAAGCCCTTTTTGGGCGCGTGTGTGATCGTGGGTCCTTTTAGACAGATGAACGCGCAGGGAGGCGACGGACAGGACATTGAGACGAACACTAGGACAAGCTCCAGGCAACTGGCCCGCCAACATTGGTGCAAGCCAAAGTACGATTATGTGTAACCCCATCACCTGCTATGAGTGCAAGGATTATCAGCGGCGGATTTCGCTCTACGGGAAGGACCTTTTCGGTGGTTTTGCACCACGCCATCACAATTATGGGATTTCTGTCGTCAGTCCTCATTACCGACGAAGCAACCTTTACCGAAACTGGCATCATCAACCTGCATAAACGTGATCTCTGGGCTGTCGACACTGCACGTGGTCAGCGGAACTTTCATTCTTCAGCACCTTCTACCGTGCCAACGATGCGTTTCCGGACACATGTTGATTAGGACCTTTTCTCCTCCATTTCAAGTTGGTTGGTTGGCTTCATTTGGGGGAGGGGACCAAGCAGCAAGGTTATCGGTCGCCATCGGATTAGGGAAGGATGTGGAAGGAAGTCGGCCGTGCCGTTTCAAATGAACCATCCCGGTATTTGCCTGAAACGATTTAGGGAAATAGCGACGAAAACATAAATCAAGACGACCGGATGCGGATCTAAACCGTCGTCCTCCCGAATGCGAATCCGGTGTGCTGACCACTGCGCCACCTCGTTCGGTCCCATTTCCGGTCAGGAATCAGTTCCTAGCCGGCCGGGGTGGCCGAACGGTTCTAGGCGCTACAGTCTGGAACCGCGCGACCACAACGGCCGCAGGTTCGAATCCTGCCTCGGGCATGGATGTGTGTGATGTCCTTAGGTTACTTAGGTTTAAGTAGTTCTAAGTTCTAGGGGACTGATGAACTCAGAAGCCCCATAGTGCTCAGAGCCATTTGAACCTCTTTTTTTCCCCTTAATGCGTTCTGGTGGCTTTTCTTATCTGTCACAGAGAACTGCGGTGCTTCACTTTCCTTGTCAGGCAGTGTACATTACGCATTTCGTGCCACAGACGCAACGGGAGAGCTCTACATGGGCGGCAGTATGATGTGACGTGACGTAAAAACCGAGCATGAAGTGCACACACGGGCAAGCGGAAGGGGGAAACAAACGACTCCCGTTTCCCTACACACAGATTTAGTCTAGCCCGCTGCCAAACGTCAAACGTCACCTACTTCAGACCGCGGACTGTGGTAGTGACGGAAGGTGCGGACAGTGCAGCGGCTGGCGCGGCGGCGGCAGGGAGGTGGGGGCGTGTGCGGGGGCGGTGGCGGTGGCATTAGCACACAATGCGGCCGCGGCAGGAGTCACGCTGGCCGGGCTGCGGGGTCGACCCCCGGGCGCAGCGGCGCGTGCAGCGTGCAGCGCAGCCAACAGGCGCGCCGCAACAGCAAGTAGTAAACACGCTGCGTGCTGCGGCAGAGGCCGTGCTGGCCAACGTCAGCCGAGTTCAACGTGCTGGTGGACGCTCGGAAACGGTGCGACCTGCGCGTACCTCATGTCTATCTGAGGACGCGACATTTCTTCTTCTTTCGCTGCATCAGGTGTGAGTGGCTCGACGTTTTACCGAGCCCTCGCACCTGATGCAGCTGACTATGGCATTTTATGTCCACTCCCAATCTCTCACTGTTACCTTAAGTTCGGAAATACATTATAACCTAACTAATCAATACATCAAATTAAGTATTACGAGGGTCACTCCAAAAGAAATGCACCATATTTTTGTAAAAATGCAGTTTTCATTCTGCATGTGTGAAAGTTTTTCAGTGTGTAGATACATCCATCCCGCTTGTTTTCAAACTTAGTTCAACCTGTTCCCGTGAGTGGCGCCGTCACAGCGTGTCTTCAAGATGGCTGCTACACTTGACGTTCGTCAGAAGCAATGTGCTGTCGTAGAATTCCTGTGTTGTGAAAACGAGACAGTGGGAAACATCCACAAAAGGTTGAAAAAGGTGTATGGAGATGGTGCTGTCGATCGCAGTACAGTTAGTCGGTGGGCAAGCAGGTTACGTGATGAAAGCGGGCACGGCGATATTGAGGATTGTCCTCGCAGCGGCAGGCCTCGTACTGCACACACTCCAGACAATGTGCAGAGTTAACGAATTGCTGACTGCTGACAGACGCATCACAGTGAACGAATTGTCACGCTACGTTGGGATAGGGGAAGGAAGTGTTTGTAGAATACTGAAAGTGTTTGAGTTAAAAAAGGCTTGTGCCAGGTGGGTACCCAGGATGTTGACAGTGGGTCACAAAGAAACAAGAAAAACGGTATACAGCGAACTTTTGGAACAGTACGAGGATGGTGGACATGAATTTCTTGGAAGAATAGTGACAGGTGATGAAACATGGCTCCATCATTTTTCACCAGAGATTAAGAGGCAATCAATGGAGTGGCATCATGCATATTCACCCAAGAAAAAAAATTCAAAACCATACCTTCTGCTCGAAAAGTTATGGCTACGGTGTTTTTTGATTCCGAAGGACATCATGCCAAGTGGAACCACCATAAATTCTGATGCATATGTGACGACAGTGAAGAAACTTCAAGCTCGACTGAGTCGTGTTCGACCACATCGGCAAAAGCAGGATGTTTTGCTGTTACACGACAATGCACGGCCACATGTCAGTCAATAAACCACGGAAGCGATCACAAAACTCGGATGGACAACACTGAAACACCCGCCTTACAGTCCTGACCTGGCTCCATGTGACTATCAACTCTTTGGGAAACTGAAAGACTGTCTTCGTGGAACAAGGTTTGAAGATGATAACTTTCTCGTGCACGCTGCCAAACAGTGGCTCCAACAGGTTGGTCCAGAATTTTACCGTGCGGGTATACAGGTGCTGGTTACAAGATGGCGTAAGGCAGTTGAGAGGGATGGAAATTATGTGGAGAAATGAAAATATTGTTCCTAAAGGACGTATCTACACACTGTAAAACTTTCAAACACGTAAAATAAAATAGTGTGAATTTCTTGTGGAGTGACTCTCGTACCACTGTCAAGACAACGTACGTAACATTTGTAACCACACACGTAGAGGGTATAAAGGGAAGAACTGTCACATCATATTTAAGTCAAATCGTCATCTCTTGCTTCTTCCAATAAACACACTTTTAATTTTAAACTAAAATACATCCACAACCTATTAAGTACCTTATTTATTATTATTATTATTATTATCTAAGTTATCAACAAGTTTAAACAAAATTTTGTATATACATCTGTACTTATTATATATTTTTTGTTGTTTTTTTATTTTATCCTTTGGTAAAATTTCCAAAAAAAACAGTACTAGTAGTAGACTCGAGTTTGTATGATATAGCACGTAAAATCACACACTGTGCGACCTGCTATACGACAACAAGCAGCTGGTCTTTACTTGAGAAATAAATCAACAAATAAATACGGCAGGTGTGTCTCAACGTGGTGTATGCGATCGCAGAGCGCTCCAGCGGCAGTTGTCGGCTGTATCTGGCTCGCGAATAGCACTGTTTAGGAAAAAAGACGGGCGTAACACTCTTACCTCAGCTCTGTTAAAACACACATGTGCTCCCTTGTCCATATGCTAGTCGTGTTCTTTTGTCTCCAGTATACACAAATAAAAACATCAATATCAATGGACAAGTAATAAGGCGAAAAGGAAAATACCATTTCCAGCCCATAAGGACATCGGCTTATAAAAAGTTCCATTACAAATGGTACAATAGGCCTACAAATTTACCATCGTTCTCTACGTAAGGTAAAAATTATTTCATCATTCTCATTTTTTAGAAAAATCCTATTCACTTTTCCTATTCAGCAGCAGAATCTTCACAACATGTAAAATGGAAAAGTTAAAACAAGAAAGAGCAAAATATATTACTGTACGTAGTGCAAGCTGTCTCGTAGATCAAGCCAATCGAACAAACTTACTCCTTAGAAAGAGCGCCCTTACATTTACATAACATCGAATATTACAGACTATACTTTTATTAAACTCACAAGGAAGAATCAAATGGTTCAAATGGCTCTGAGCACTATGGGACTCAACTTCTGAGGTCATCAGTCCCCTAGAACTTAGAACTACTTAAACCTAACTAACCTAAGGACATCACACACATCCATGCCCGAGGCACAAACATCCATGCCCGAGGCACGAATCGAACCTGCGACCGTAGCGGTGGCGCGGTTCCAGACTGTAGCGTCTAGAACCGCTCGGCCACTCCAGCCGGCCCCCTCTAAAATCGCTGTACTTTCTGCAGTGAGTATGGACGCTACTTCAGTAAGCATGAGTTTGACCCCTCGATTAGTCTTGGCATCTACTATTGCACTTCCTCTTCTGTCTTTTCGTTTAGTTAGACCCATCAGCGTAAATCTGTCTTGCGGATGGCCTAGCTGCTGTCAGCTAAAATTTTCTTTTTCACTGTAACTTAGGTGAATGGAAGGTGCGTCTGAATGTTGAGCTTCACTAAGGTGTTGGGGAAGAGCATACTGAAGCAGCTTAAATTTAGGGAACTGGAGACGTAAAACTCTGCTAAGGCCGGTACTTTCTTGTTAATTACCACCACTCTGTGTAGCACTTTATAGTGAATTATCTAACCTTTGTTGATGAACTGTCATTTAAGAAGTGAATACGTTTCAACAGGAATTTGGCGGTGATGTATTTCCTGCGTAGCTGTAATGGCATTTCATTTGCTTCCACAAGCAAAGAGTTAGTTGGAGTCGATTTACATGCTTCGCTGAAGTCTCCGACAGTTTATACAGGCGTCCACCTAGTTCCTCTTGGCTATTTTGGATTTCTGAACAGTATGAGATGCATCCGTAGTCCATATAAGGCCTTAAAACAGCGCGATATATGTTAAGGCAGGTTCTCTGATCTGCTCCCCGAAAAACGTCTGTCACAGCGCGATGGATATTTGGGGCAGGTTCAAGAACGGTTAATAATGTAAACGTCCTTCGGCGTCGTTAGCTTTAATGATCTCTACGGCTTCAGACGCCTAAGTCGGGAAGATTTTATGTTGTCACCAGCTTTCCTTCGCGGAGTGGACCTGTTGTGTCGTGAGTATAACGCTCGCGAGCGAGTTGCACTGATGTTCTCTAAAACTGTGGCAAAAATGCAGGAACACCCGCAGGGAATTAATGCTTAGTGCATAGAATGTCACGTGACCGCAGCAGACTAGTGTAACGTACTGGGCATAAATATGCGGAAAGACACATTATTGTTTGCTTGCACGATTCCGAAAAATAAATGGAAACACTCACAACCGCAATATATTTGCTAGTGGTCGCATGGAGCGAGTTAAAGTGGAACGACCACGCAAAACTACGGGGCGCAATCAAAGGAAAACGAGACAGTGGGCCAGGTGCGAATAGGACTCACGCACCGAGGGTTCCGCACAAACTTACTTACGTATACAGACAGTCCACACATTCTGGGAATCGAAGATCACGACGATATTTGCCTGTTACCGAAAAATGAAACGGGCAGATATCGGTCCCAGGGATACCAGGACTTTGGAGAAGGTTTTAATTTCAAGTATGAAATCGTATAAAAATGACGAAAGAAATTTTTTTTCGTGTGTTATAATTACAAATTAAAAAATTTCTGATTTTTTTTCCTTTCTTTGTATTGTGAAACCTCTTTTCTTGACAAATTTCATGATTCTAGGTCGACTGGAAGTGCTCTATATTTTTTAATGAGTGAGTTTCTGAGTATCAAAATATGTGACATAAATGGCTGTATCTTTTGACTGTCTTGACTTAGAAGCTTAACATTTTTACACCACCAAAGTACTATAAATCTCAGTATATGAGATTAATTTGAACTTGATACGTCTTCCTGTTCCTGAGAACAAAGGGTCTTACCAAAAGGACAGTGTGATAACAAATTGAAAAAAAAAATTTTCGTGTGATATAATTACAAATTAACAATTTTAAAACTTTTTCCTTTGGTTCTAGAGTGAAACTTTGCTTCTTGCCAAACTTCATGACTGTAGACCACCGAGAAGGACTCTGCAGGTTACGATGAGTAAGTTTGTTGAGTATCTAAGTACGTGGCATAAATGGCTGTATCATTTGACTGCAGTCGGTTAGAAGGTACACTTTTTTACATCGTCAATGGACCGTAGACTTTAATAGGTGGCATAAATGTCAACTTATTAAGTCTGCCAGTTCCTGAGAAACAGGGCTTTGAACAGTCTAACACACAGACAGAGGCGAACAACAAATTAATGCAATAAGTGCTCCATTTTTACCGAGTGAAAAACGGAACCCAAAAAAGTAAGTACACTGTTTACAATTTCAAAAGAAATCACCGTAGCTGTTAATGTATTTATCCCACTGTGCGACAAGACGGTCACTGCCTTCACGGAAAAACGTTAGCGGTTGCCTACGAACCGTGGCTGTACCGTCTTCGTCCGAAGCAAATCGACGACCACGAATGTCTTTATTCGGAGCTCCAAAAACATGGAAATCGCATGGGGAGAGATCGGGACTAGATGGAGCACGTGTAAGGGCTTCCCAGCGATACTTCCGCACCTACTCGAAAGAACCTTGGTTAAATGTGGGCAGGCATTATGGTGCAACACAATGATGCCGTCCGTCAGCATTCGGATTCGGCGTTTGGACGCGATGGCGCGCTTCGGCTCTTGCAAAGTGTCCGCGTGCCGCTGAGCGTTAACTGTGACGCCGTGATCCAGCAGATCCCTTGCAGTCAGAGAGAAAGGTCATCACGAGTATCCCGGAGCTGGCGTGTCTGTTTTGATTACGCTTCAGAAGTTTCGCTGCAGAGCCCTTACATATCCTCAATACAGCCCCGCACCGAGCAAGGTGGCGCAGTGGTTGGCACACTGGACTCGCATTCGGGAGGACGACGGTTCAATCCCGCGTCCGGCCATCCTGATTTAGGTTTTCCGTGATTTCCCTAAATCGATCCAGGCAAATGCCGCGATGGTACCTTTGAAAGGGCACGGCCGCCATCCTTCCCTAATCCGATGAGACCGATGACCTCGCTGTTTGGTCTCTTTCCCCCAAACAAACAACCCAATACAGCCCCGATCTGCCCCCCATCCGATTTCCATAGTTTTGGAAATCCGGGGCCGTTGATTTGCTTCGGACGGAGAGGTGCTGGCCTGCGCGCAATCATGGTTTCACACGCAACCGCAAACATGTTTCCATAAAGGCACTAATCGTCTTGTCTCACAATGGGATAAATGTGTCAACAGTTATGGCGATTACTTTTGAAACTGTAAACAGTTTACTTACTTCTGCCTAGTATTAACTGAGTGAAAGATGCTAACTCTTGGGAATAAGCTAATATTGCTAACAACAAACGACATTAAAGAAAATATATACTGTGAGGGCAATGTCAGAATTCCCAGACTATTGAATAGGGGTCAACAAGAGGTTCTCGAACTTACACCACATATAGCTCGAACAGCCCGTTTTTGAGCCAAAAATACACTTTTTGAATCAGAGGAATTACCCCAAAAAATAATACCATACGACATAAGCGAATGAAAATATGCGAAGTAGACTACTTTTCGTGTTGAAGTGTCACTTATTTCAGATTCTGTTCTAATGGTAAATAAAGCAGCATTTAGTTTCTGAACAAGATCCTGGACATGGGCTTTCCACAACAGCTTACTATCTATCCGAACGCCTAGGAACTTTAACAGTTCCGTCTCGCTTATAATTCGCAGAATTTTTCCGTCTATCTCATTTTCATTTTCATTTGTTCGCCGCACATAATCGAAGGAAAGGTAGATGTGAGATGAGGCTTTTACTGCCGCCAACTTGTATTTCGCGGAAAGACCACAAAGATAAGATAAGAGAGATTAGGGCTCGTACAGAGGCGTACCTCGTTCTGTTTGGGAGTGGAACAGGGAGAGAAGATGCTAGTTGTGGTACGAGGTACCCTCTTCCACGCACCATAACCTTATAAGCGTAGTCAACCCGCAAAGGAGGTAAGTTGCTTACAGAATCCTCGTGTGGCCCACACATGACTACTGCTCATTAGTCTGTGACCCGCACCAGAAAGGACTGATGGAAGAAACACAGAAGATCCAGAGAAGAGCAGCGGGTGTCGTCACGGATTTGTTCAGTAAGCACGAAACCTTTGGAGAGATGCTCATCCGCCTACAGAGACAGACGATACAAAAGAGACGCTGTACATGATGGCGTGGTTTAACCTTTAAAAGTCCCGAAGCATACACCTTGCTTTCTTTAGCAGACATCTCGCAGAAAGACGAAGAATGAGGAAGGCAACGTTATAGGGATTCGAGCTCACACGGTGGCTTACCAAGAATCGTGCATCATTGGCGATTCTATCCAGAAATTGGGGATCATGAAACGTTCCTTTCGTCCGACCTCGAAGCTTTCGTGGCGTCTCGCCAAGTCACGTACTGCTGGCGACGTGCGGCGCTCGAGACCAAAATGGTGGGACGTACTGGTCCGGCAATTTAATCGGAAACCTTTTCGGCGGATCCTGTTTGACTGTGTATTGTGTCACCTGTCCAATCAGATTAAATCAGGGTCGCCAGTTTCACTTCTCCTTGCATGAGAGCCTTAAACTCTGACCACAACCGAGTCAATAAGCGAAAACACTGTTATTATCTAACTACGTCATCTACATCTACATAACTTCAGGTAACATTCCCACATACGACCAACTGCATTGGAGAGACTCGTCGCCATAGGAAAATAATAAATATCCTTCAACTGACTATTACCAACTCCTGTTGATAACAGGATTGCAATTCTTATTTGAGGTGACGCCACGGTGGGCGACTTGCGCGTCGGTGATTATGAAATGATGATACGGACAACACAACACCCAGTCCACGAGCGGAAGAAATCTCCAACCCGACTGGGAATCGAACCCGGGCCTGCTGCATGGTAGGCAAGCATGTAACCACTCATCCAAGCAGGCGGACGCGGGAACACAGTCCAACGTCAACTGGGAAAAGGGCACTCGAAAACTATCACTCTCAGATTTGCACGGATACAAATGAAGTTTATTAGTATCGAAATACCCTAGCCTAGCCCGTCACAACCTGTTGGAGGTAGCAAAATTCTCCGTTCTCTCAGAGGCCCTATCTTACTCCTTACTTGTTGCTCCTCGCCGCACACGTAGGACAACTTGAAAATGGCTCAGCAGAATTCTCCGTCTCCGGAACCGAACGCACTTCGTATTCACTCAGTCTTCCGTACTGCACTCATTCACTTGGCTGATCATGAAGGGTCACCTACTCCCGACTCTTGAAATGCACTAAAGACCATTCCTCCCCACAGGGACACGGGTTGCCACCTTAAATCCAGGAGGTCTGCCAACTCACTTCTACATCTACATCTACATACATACTCCGCAATCCACCATACGATGCGTGGCGTAGAGTACCCTGTACCACAACTAGCATCTTCTCTCCCTGTTCCACTCCCAAACAGAACGAGGTACGCCTCTGTACGACCCCTAATCTCTCTTATCTTATCTTTGTGGTCTTTCCGCGAAATACAAGTTGGCGGCAGTAAAACTGTACTGCAGTCAGCCTCAAATGCTGGTTCTCTAAATTTCCTCAGTAGCGATTAAGGAAAAGAACGCCTCCTTTCCTCCAGAGACTCCCACCCGAGTTCCTGAAGCATTTCTGTAACACTCGCGTGATGATCAAACCTACCAGTAACAAATCTAGCAGCCCGCCTCTGAATTGCTTCTATGTCCTCCCTCAATCCGACCTGATAGGGATCCCAAACGCTCCCGAACTTCTTTAACAGATATGCCCTTGATCCAATAAGAAATCAGGAGCAAAATATAGGCACTGCCATTGGCGCATATAGCGCTACTGTTATGATGCTGCCCGTCTAGCAGAACGATACGAGCCATTACTGCAACGGCCACCGTTTAGTGGGATCAATGGAAGTCCAACCCATCTTCTTCAAGCTCCACAAAAACTATTTTGACTTGGCCGCCGGAACTATCTGGGCGAGAACCATGCCGAAAGCTTGCTAGAATGTCTGGGTAGCTTAATAAAGATGTTTTCCCCTCCCTTGCATCATGGCCTATTCGATCAGAAAATTAGGGAAGAGGTAGTGCTACACAATGTGCCCTCCGTCAGGTGCCCTGTAGAGTATTGATACAGACGCAGATGCAGTGTGTAGTGTTACGCCTTAACGGTGAAGACAAAACAGACAATGAAGGCAAGGCGAAAACTTTCGCCTACAGAGCAGCCTCAATACGTCACACTATTGTACCTGGTCAAATGGGCTGGCTACTATCACAGGCAACACAATTTGATGCGGAGGCTATTGCCGACTCGCTAACAGGCACGATAAATGCTTAAATCTGAACGGTGATCAGGGACGGAAGTAAAGCAAAGGTACAGATTTAACGTTTTTCTAATATATTTGCTTTTAACTGTTCCACTATTTTGCTTGTTTTGTGGGGAGGGGATCAGACAGCGAGGTCATCGGTCCCATCTGGTTAGGTAAGGATGGGAAAGGCAGTCGACCGTGCCCTTTCAAAGGAACCATCCCGGCATTTGCCTGAAGCGATTTACGAAATCACGGAAAACCTGAATCAGGATGGCCGGACGCGGGTTTGAACTCCCGAATGCGAGTCCAGTGCTCTAACCACTGTGCAACCTCGCCGGGTCCACTATTTTATTTCTAGCGCAACGGATTATACAGGGCTATTACAAATGATTGAAGCGATTTCATAAATTCACTGTAGCTCCATTCATTGACATATGGTCGCGACACACTACAGATACGTAGAAAAACTCGAAGTATTGTTCGGCTGAAGCCGCACTTCAGGTTTCTGCCGCCAGAGCGCTCGAGAGCGCCGTGAGACAAAATGGCGACAGGAGCCGAGAAAGCGTATGTCGTGCTTGAAATGCACTCACATCAGTCAGTCATAACAGTGCAACGACACTTCAGTACGAAGTTCAACACAGATCCACCAACTGCTAACTCCATTCGGCGATGGTATGCGCAGTTTAAAGCTTCTGGATGCCTCTGTAAGCGGAAATCAACGGGTCAGCTTGCAGTGAGCGAAGAAACGGTTGAACGCGTGCGGGCAAGTTTCACGCGTAGCCCGCGGAAGTCGACGAATAAAGCAAGCGGGGAGCTAAACGTACCACAGCCGACAGTTTGGAAAATCTTACGGAAAAGGCTAAAGCAGAAGCCTTACCGTTTACAATTGTTACAAGCCCTGACACCCGATGACAAAGTCAAACGCTTTGAATTTTCGGCGCGGTTGCAACAGCTCATGGAAGAGGATGCGTTCAGTGCGAAACTTGTTTTCAGTGATGAAGCAACATTTTTTCTTAATGGTGAAGTGAACAGACACAATGTGCGAATCTGGGCGATAGAGAATCCCTACGCATTCGTGCAGCAAATTCGCAATTCACCAAAAGCTAACGTGTTTTGTGCAATCTCACGGTTTAAAGTTTACGGCCCCTTTTTCTTCTGCGAAAAAAACGTTACGGGACACGTGTATCTGGACATGCTCGAAAATTGGCTCATGCCACAACTGGAGACCGACAGCGCCGACTTCATCTATCAACAGGATGGTGCTCCACCGCACTTCCATCATGATGTTCGGCATTTCTTAAACAGGAGATTGGAAAACCGATGGATCGGTCGTGGTGGAGATCATGATCAGCAATTCATGTCATGGCCTCCACGCTCTCCCGACTTAACCCCATGCGATTTCTTTCTGTGGGGTTATGTGAAAGATTCAGTGTTTAAACCTCCTCTACCAAGAAACGTGCCAGAACTGCGAGCTCGCATCAACGATGCTTTCGAACTCATTGATGGGGACATGCTGCGCCGAGTGTGGGAGGAACTTGATTATCAGCTTGATGTCTGCCGAATCACTAAAGGGGCACATATAGAACATTTGTGAATGCCTAAAAAATCTTTTTGAGGTTTTGTATGTGTGTGCAAAGCATGTTGAAAATATCTCAAATCATAAAGTTATTGTAGAGCTGTGAAATCGCTTCAATCATTTGTAATAACCCTGTATATATTCCGGATAGCACTGGTCTTTCTATACTAAGTTGATTGCTCACCCTGTGTGAAAGGCGACGCCGCGCCGCGGTGGAGTGTGTCGGCGCCAGGTCGGCTATGGCTCGGCGTTGAATCGCTTCACGGCGCGCTGGTCAAAAGAAGCACGGCCGAAGACCCCAGCGCCTGGGACCTCTCACCTCCCTAATAAAAGACGGCGGGGCCACGGGCCAACGGTCTGCCCGGGGGGTCACAGTGGGGCCTGTCTGGGACTGCCAAATAGCCGCCAGCTTACGGTCCCGCTCCGCTCCGCTCCGGCTTACTCCAAGGCCTCCGGCACCCGACAACCCACGGTCTCATAACGCTACCGTCCACTTTGCTACATGTATAATCCACAAGTTGCCTTACGGTGTGTGGCGGAAGTCAGTTTGCACAGCACAACCATTTTGTCTTTTCTGTTCTCTACAGAATGTTACAAAGGTCCAACGACGACATAAATCTAGCCGTGAGACTGACAGATTCCGGACACTGATTTACTGGAATAACCCTGAGGAAATGTGCTTCACGCACGAAAAAGATCGCTTACAAATTAGGGAGTATAGTCCATATGTCTGGGACCTTTATTAAGGTACAATATCTGATCAAATGGTTCAAATGGATCTAAGCACTATGGAACTTAACATCTGAGGTCATCAGTCCCCTAGAACTTAGAACTACTTAAACATAACTAACCTAAGGATATCACACACACATCCATGGCCGAGGCAGGATTCGAACCTGCGACCGTAGCAGTCACGTGGTTCCAGACTGAAGCGCCTAGAACCGCTCGGCCACCGCGGCCGGCAATATCTGATCAAAAATATCTGGACATCCGTATGTAATGGGGAATTGACTACCAGATCTCACATATATGAAAGCAGACGGGAGTATCGTGTTGTGAGTACAGAAACAGTATTGGCAGATTGGGACAAAGAAGAAAGGTCAGTGACTTGGAACGTGGACTACTCATTAGATGTAGCAAATCCATCAGGAACTTTCCAACCCTTCTTAAGATACCAAAGTGCACTGTTCGCGACGTGATTGTGACGTGGAAACAGAAAGCAACCAGAGCTAAAGAAAGACCAGGCTGACCTAATAAATTAACAGACAGGGCTCGCCGAACATTGGGGACAGTGGCTGCAAACAAATCGCATAAAATCAGCGGAGGGAATCCCTCGTGAGTTCCAAAGTGCGAATTGTACAGGGTTATTACAAATGATTGAAGCTATTTCACAGCTCTACCACAACTTTATTATTTGAGATATTTTCACAATGCTTTGCACACACATACAAAAACTCAAAAAGTTTTTTTAGGCATTCACAAATGTTCGATATGTGCCCCTTTAGTGATTCGCCAGACTTCAAGCCGATAATCAAGTTCCTCCCACACTCGGCGCAGCACGTCCCCATCAATGAGTTCGAAAGCATCGTTGATGCGAGCTCGCAGTTCTGGCACGTTTCTTGGTAGAGGAGGTTTAAACACTGAATCTTTCACATAACGCCACAGAAAGAAATCGCATGGGGTTAAGTCGGGAGAGCGTGGAGGCCATGACATGAATTGCTGATCATGATCTCCACCACCACCGATCCATCGGTTTTCCAATCTCCTGTTTAAGAAATGCCGAACATCATAATGGAAGTGCGGTGGAGCACCATCCTGTTGAAAGATGAAGTCGGCGCTGTCGGTCTCCAGTTGTAGCATGAGCCAATTTTCCAGCATGTCCAGATACACGTGCCCTGTAACGTTTTTTTCGCAGAAGAAAAAGGGGCCGTAAACTTTAAACCGTGAGATTGCACAAAACACGTCAACTTTTGGTGAATTCCGAATTTGCTGCACGAATGCGTGAGGATTCTCTACCGCCCAGATTCGCACATTGTGTCTGTTCACTTCACCATTAAGAAAAAATGTTGCTTCATCACTGAAAACAAGTTTCGGACTGAACGCATCCTCTTCCATGAGCTGTTGCAACCGCGCCGAAAATTCAAAGCGTTTGACTTTGTCATCGGGTGTCAGGGCTTGTAGCAATTGTAAACGGTAAGGCTTCTGCTTTAGCCTTTTCCGTAAGATTTTCCAAACCGTCGGCTGTGGTACGTTTAGCTCCCTGCTTGCTTTATTCGTCGACTTCCGCGGGCTACGCGTGAAACTTGCCCGCACGCGTTCAACCGTTTCTTCGCTCACTGCAGGCCGACCCGTTGATTTCCCCTTACAGAGGCATCCAGAAACTTTAAACTGCGCATACCACCGCCGAATGGAGTTAGCAGTTGGTGGATCTTTGTTGAACTTGGTCCTGAAGTGTCGTTGCACTGTTATGACTGACTGATTTGAGTGCATTTCAAGCACGACATACGCTTTCTCGGCTCCTGTCGCCATTTTGTCTCACTGCGCTCTCGAGCGCTCTGGCGGCAGAAACCTGAAGTGCGGTTTCAGCCGAACAAAACTTTATGAGTTTTTCTACGTATCTGTAGTGTGTCGTGACCATATGTCAATGAGTGGAGCCACAGTTAATTTATGAAATCTCTTCAATCGTTTGTAATAGCCCTGTATTTCAGCCACCACAATGACTGTGGCTACTGAGTTACGAAGGAATGCGGGACGGTGGTCGAGCATCTCCTCACAAGCGACAAATTCTTGTAGTCAGTGGTAAGAGACGCTTCAAGTGCTATGGACAGCGACGACACTGGACAGGGCGTAATTGGGAACGAGTGACTTGGAGAGGTACATTAGGCTGTATCCGACGGAGGGTTTTGCGTTTGGTCAATGCCTGGTGAACATAACCTGCCATCATGCATGGTGGCAACAGAGAAGTACAGAAAAGGCGCTGTTGTGGCTGAGGTGTTTTCCGTTGTTAAGCTGTCGTCCCCTTATTGCGCTTAAGAAAAAACCAAATGCTGAAGGACACGAACACATTCTACAGAAATGCGTACTGCGAACAGAAGACAGGCAGTCGAGTACAATGATCCTGCCAGCATGGCAGTGCGCTGTATCATAAAGCAGAATCTGTTAGGCATCGGTTTGTGGACGACAACATTCCCGACATGGGCTGGCATGGCCACAGTACCGACCTGCACCCAAACGGCTCCAGACCGCAGCGTCCAACATCGCTACCCTCTCTGGTTTCGACTCTTGACGAAGAATGGGCTGCCATTCCCGCACAGACGTTCACACATCTCACTGAAAGCGTCCACAGCAGAGTTCAAGGCCATCGTAAGGGCAAAAGTAGCCACGCAGCATATTAATTACCACAAATAGGTGTCCGGATAATTTTGATTACACAATGTGTATTTTACAGCTGAGACTTTTTCCAGTGGTTGAGCACCAACTCCTTAAACAAACAATAATAGTCCTTCCCGTATCTAAACGCACAATACTTTACGTGTAATGCTTCCAAAAGATTCATTCAGTTTCAAAGGAGTAAGACGGGAACCAGTATTCACCGTACGACTTATCTTAAAAGATAAGTTACAGAAAGACAAACCTACGTTTATAGCATTTGTAGACTTAAGAGGACGCTTTTAACAATGTTGACTGGAATACTCCTTTCAAATCCTGAAAGTGGCAGGGATAAGGCACAGGGAGCGAAAGGCTAGTTACAACTGGTTCAGAAACAGTTATAACAGTCGAGAGGCATGGAAAGAAAGCAATGACTGAGAAGGGAGTGAAGCAGGGTGGTAACCTATCCTCTACGTTATTCAATCTGTACATTAGGCAAGCAGTAAAGGTAACCAAATAGAAAGTTGAGGACGGAATTAAAGTTCATGGAGAAGTAATAAAAACTTTTGAGATCTGCCGAAGACATTGTAATTCTTTCACAAATACCAAAGGAGTTGGGACAACAGTTGACCGGAATAGACAGTGGTTTGAAAGGAGAATATAAGATGAACAACAACAAAAGCAAAAAGAAAGGATACTGGAAAGTAGTCAAATTCAATCAAGTGATGCTGAGGGAATTAGATTAGGAAATGAGACACTTAAAATAGTAGGTGAGTTTTTCTATTTGGGCAGCAAAATTGACTGATGATGACGGAAGCAAAGAGGATATAAAATGTAGAATGGCAATGGCAAGAAAAGCGTTTATGAAGAGCCCGCATCTCGTGGTCGTGCGGTAGCGTTCTCGCTTCCCACGCCCGGGTTCCCGGGTTCGATTCCCGGCGGGGTCAGGGATTTTCTCTGCCTCGTGATGGCTGGGTGTTATGTGATGTCCTTAGGTTAGTTAGGTTTAAGTAGTTCTAAGTTCTAGGGGACTGATGACCTAAGATGTTAAGTCCCATAGTGCTCAGAGCCTTTTGAACCATTTTTGTTTATGAAGAAAAGAAATTTGTTAATATCGAATATAGAGTTAAGTATTAAGAATTTTTTCTGAAGGTATTTGTCTGGAGTGTAACCATATATGAACGTGAAACGTGGACGACAAATAGTTCACACAAGAAGAAAATAGAAGATTTTGAAATGTGAATGCTACAGAAGAATGCCGAAGATTATTTGGGTAGACCACGTAAGAAATGAGGAGGTGCTGAACAGAACTGGGGAGAAAAGGAATTTGTGGCACAACCAGACTAGAAAAGGAGATAAATTGATAGGACACGTACTGAGACATCAAGGGATCACCAGCTTAGTACTGGAAGGAAGTGGCTAAAAGTCGCAGATACACCTTGAGGCAGTTATTTGGAGATGAAGAGGTTTGCGGGGGCCTAGAGTACCATGGATAGCTACATCAAATCAGTCTTCGGAATGAAGACCACAACAACAATATCTTCGGTCTGAATGAAGGCAGAAACTAGGGACGTTTTTTAACTTAGGCATAGCAATTAAAAGTTTGCCGTGGCGTCAGCTGCAAGTTTCTGGTCCATGTGGTTACCGGTGAACGTCAAACTTCGTGCAGCCTGTGCGCTCGCTTGTTTACTGTTCAACGTAGGTGAAGTCGCGCAACAAAAGGAGCTATGCGATCTCCATTTCAACGGGTACAGTTTGGCGTGATTTTCGGCGAGAGTACGCCACTGCACAACACACAGTATAGATTTTGCATTGCAGCACTGGCCTCCTAGGTCGCCTCAGTCCGCAGTGTGCGGTTCTTTTGCTTTTATTTCTTGGGTGGTATGGGGGGGGGGGGCGCAAGTTGTGTAAGATACCAATTATGTGCCTTCCCGTGCAACAACTTTGGGAGAAAAATTACGTCCAACTGCAGTTAACTCCAACCTTCCTGGCAATGTACGTTGTGTTACGACTTTGTCTATCGTCTGACGAGCATTCGGGTCACATTAAATAGTTGTGAGAAGTAAATGAAATTTTGATCCTAAAGGTAATGGTAAAAAGTATGCGAAGGTTGTATGAATAGTAGATGATAACATTGCGCCATTGCTTAATTTCTGACATTGTAGGTGCCGGAACGCACCTCTTTAACGATACAATCGCTTTCCTTTCTTTTCCTCCCCCTGGCAATAAAAACTGTTCAGAAATTCAGGTCCTTATGACGTTTTTATTATAGTCAAAACAATATAACCGCAATGTTTAATACGAACAACAGGTCTGTCCCCAAAGCAATGTCACGTTTCTCCCTAGTTCTGCTCGATTCATATCGGCACAAGTCGGTATTCTTCGTGACTACAACGTCACGTTCAAACAGTTGCACTGTAACCAGTCAGTGAACTTGGGTCTTGTACTAAGTAATAAAGCAATTAGCGATGAATGACGATGAAAGTATTCCTGATCCATCGGGGTCATGTACAATTCCGATTTCCCGAGTAGTTATGATAAAACAAAACACTATAAAACTTCCTGGCAAATTAGGACTGTGTGCCGGGACGAGACTGAAACAGTGGACCTTTGCCTTCCGCGGGTAAGTGTTCTGCCGACTGAGCTATCCAGGCCTGAGTCACCACTCCTCTTCACAGCTTTACTCTTGCCAGTATCTCATCTCCTACCATCTAAGTTCTGTTGCAAGTTTCGGAAGACAACTTCTGTGAATTTGGAAGGTAGAAGTTGAAGCACAGGTGGAAGTAAAGCTGTGAGAATGGGTCGTGTGTCGTGCTTGGTTAGCTCTGTCGGTAGGGCCCTTGCATTTGGACGCGAAAGGCAAAGATCCCGAGTTAGAATCTCGGTGCGGGGAACAGTTTTGATTTGCGAGGAAAGTTACGTACCAAAACACGTGAAAATTTCACTCTCAAAACACTGTATCACATCATATATGGCTAGACATTTAGTAAATGCTAGTACACCGCTCGGGTGCTGACGGTCGTAAAAAAAGGCGATATGTACGGATCACAACTTCGGATCGAAACCTGACTTACCTTAGGTGTATTGCACACACACACACACACACACACACACACACACACACACACACACGCACGCACACAAACACAAACACACACACACACACACAGACACAAACACGCGCGCGCACACCCACAAACACACACAAAAACACGTGCACACACACAAACACACACACGCGCGCGCGCACACCCACAAACACCCCCCCCCCCCACACACACACACAAACACGTGCACACACACACAAACACCCACCCACCCACACACACAAACACGTGCACACACAAAATTATCTCATTCCACGCCCCTACCGATCGCACAACGTTGGTCGCCGATTGTCAAGTTCATCGGTGCTGGCGCAGCGGCAAATTATAGTATTACGTTACGATTTCATAGACGTGTGCTACGTCAATATCCGGTGGCGACTTGTTCCAGCGAGTTCAAAAAAAAAAAAAATCCTGGGAGGAACCGGAACGCCCTTCCGGTGCGTTCCGGCCGAAATTAAGCCCTGCCCTGCGCTACGACAGTCACCGCGGAGGCCCTAAGTGGGCGTATTAAACACTGACATGGTCGTGTTGACGAGTGTTGCGGATGTAATGCACACAAGCGTTCATCGTTAGTTACAAAGAACCGTCTAGAGCTTCCCTACTCGAGCCGTGCTCCATTACATCAAAGTAGTGGAGGTTCGACAGAACGACTAATTTCACAAATTTACGCTTTACATCCTGTGGCAATGTGTTCTGTAGTTTGCATTAACGATATATGCAGTTTTTACCAATGTTCTTGTGTTAATGAATTCTTTTGCTTATCCAACCACCCGCAACGGATTGTGTTTTGCTACCCCTTACCACTTTGCAAGTCTGGAATCAGTCCACGGTCGTAACATTGGTATCCGACCCCGGAAGCAGGATCGAACCGATGCTCTTTGGTCCAGAGCGTTCCTGCGTGAACTAAAGACCGCGATTACTCCTTCCAGAGGTATCGTTGATAACATTAATCATAATTACCTCAGCTAGCGATAAGGACACAGTCGGTGCGATGACTAATTTAACTGATCTCAGGCAGAGGCCATCAAAGGGGTAGTCCCTAGGGCTGTTGAGAAAATATCGATACGTCGATATTTTTTCCACCGATATAAAGATATCAAAATAGCAATATCCAGTGCCGATATTTTTGTTTCATATTTTTTTTTTCACAGTTTTGGGTAAATATTTGAAGTTGTTCTTTTGAAGTTGTAGTAGATCATAATTTTAATTTCGCTATGTAAAGAAGTCTTACTATTTTCTGAGCTTTCAACACCTCCAATCTTTCTCTTTTGACTGTGTGAAGCAAGTATATGTGGTACAAAAGAAGAAAACCGAATGCACTAGGGGGGTGGGGGGTGAAAGAAATAACAAGATTTCCGATCTGAAGAAATAGCATACCTGTTGCGTTTATAAACAATTTTTAACGTAACTAGCGTGCTACTTCTTCACATCGGAATTCTTCAATAACAGTTGCTGAAAATGAACAAAAATCTAAATGACAAGATTGCTCTTCGCAGTGGGTGCAGACGTACGAGGGGAAATGCTGACGCAATCGCCGCTAACAACGGAAAGCGCAACGTTTAGCGTCAGTGCGCCATTTTGACACTACAGCTGCTAGGTCACTGGCGTTGGCAGAAATGGAAAAATGGGGAAGTCGGTATCAAGTGTTCCGGACAAATCCGATATGTGATGAAATCTAACTACAGACCTATTGGACACCTTTTATTGTGCCTCTTACACCCAGTTACCATTGTTAGCAAAGTGGTTATCGTCGAGCGTTAAAATGCAATGTTCTTCTTTCAATTCTTGCTTTAAGTGGGACAGCCAGACTGCTAGATTGTTGATGTACAAAATGTTGTTGTTGTGGTCTTCAGACCAGAGACTGGTTTGATGCAGCTCTCCATGCTACCCTATCCTGTGCAAGCTTCATTATCTCCCAGTACCTACTGCAACCTACATCCTTCTGAATCTATTTAGTGTATTCATCTCTTTTACCCTCCACGCTGCCCTCCAATACTGAATTGGTGATCCCCTGATGCCTCAGAATATGCCCTACCAACCGATCCCTTCTTCTAGTCAAGTTCTGCTCAATATACAGATTGAATAACATCGGGGATAGGCTACGACTCTGTCTCACTCCCTTCCCAACCACTGCTTCCCTTTCATGCCCCTCAACTCTTATAACTGCCTTCTGGTTTCTGTACAAATTGTAAATAGCCTTTCACTCCCTGTATTTTACCCCTTGCCACATTCAGAATTTGAAAGAGGGTATTCCAGTCAACATTGTCAAAAGCTTTCTCTAAGTCTACAAATGCTAGAAACGTAGGTTTGCCTTTCCTTAATGTATTTTCTAAGATGAGTCGTAAGGTCAGTATTGCCTCACGTGTTCCCGTATTTCTACGGAATCCAAACTGATCTTCTCCGAGGTCGGCTTCTACCAGTTTTTCCATTCGTCTGTAAAGAATGCGCGCTAGTATTTTGCAGCTATGACTTATTAAACTGATAGTTCGGTAATTTTCACTCTGTCAACATCTGATTTTGTTTGGGGTTGGAATTATTACATTCTTCTTGAATGTCTGAAGATATTCCGCCTGTCTAATACATCTTGCTCACCAGATGGTAGAGTTTTGTCAGGACTAGCTCTCCCAAGGCTGTCAGTAGTTCTAATGGAATGTTGTCTACTCCCGGGGCCTTGTTTCAACTCAGGTCTTTCAGTGCTCTGTCAAACTCTTCACGCAGTGTCATATCTCCCATTTCATCTTCATCTACATCCTCTTCCATTTCCATAATATTGTCCTCAAGAACATCGCCCTTGTATACACCTTTTATATACTCCTTCTGCCTTTCTTCTTTCCCTTTTTTGCTTAGAACTGGATTTCCATCTGAGCTTCTGATATTCATACAAGTGGTTCTCTTTTCTCCAAAGGTCTCTTTAATTTTCCTGTAGGCAGTATCTATCTTACCCCTAGTGATATACGCCTCTACATCCTTACATTTGTCCTCTAGCCATCCCTGCTTAGCCATTTTGCACTTCCTGTCTCATTTTTGAGACGTTTGTATTCCTTTTTGCCTGCTTCATTTACTGCATTTTTATATTTTATCCTTTCATCAATTAAATTCAATATTTCTTCTGTTACCCAAGGATTTCTACTAGCCCTCGTCTTTTTACCTACTTCATCCTCTGCTGCCTTCACTACTTCATCCCTCATAGCTACCCATTCTTCTTCTACTGTATTTCTTTCCCCATTCCTGTCAATTGTTCCCTTATGCTCTCCCTGAAACTCTGTACAACCTCTGATTCAGTCAGTTTATCCAGGTCCCATCTCCTTAAATTCCCACCTTTTTGCAGTTTCTTCAGTTTTAATCTACAGTTCACAACCAACAGATTGTGGTCAGAGTCCACATCTCCGCTGGAAATGTCTCACTATTTAAAACCTGGTTCCTAAATCTCTGTCTTACCGTTATATCTGAAACCTTCTAGTATCTTCAGGCTTCTTCCATATATATGTACGGATAATAAATCAGTACTTACGTACAGAATATAGCCCTATAACTGGCAATACATTTGCAATGCACCCGATATTTTTATAGGCAGGCACATCGAAAAATTTTCCGTGAATATACCGATACTTTTTTGATATATCGAGATAAGATATTAATTTGTTTCAAATATCGATATATGGGAACGCCGATATTTTTAAAAAATATCGACAGTCCTAGCACTACCACTCTTGCAGAGAGTGGTATTTGCCATTTGCTACCGTCGACGCCAGTGCTTCCAGACACTCCACGGCCACGTCCAGCGGACGGAGTGGCGCGAAGGCAGCGCGGTGGGGGCGTGGCGACCCGCCAGCGTAGACACGTGATTGCGCAACGGCTGCGTTCGCGGCCGGCATGGGGAAGCAGGCAGACGGCGCCGCTATTGTCACGCGTGCGTGCGAGTGCGTGCGTCGACGGGCTCCCTTCCTGGTGGGCGGCCAGGCCGACACCTGTCCCACGGCAAGCGCCCCGTTACTCACTGGGCGCCGCTCTGGTACACACCGAGTACACTCGCCAGCTTCCTCTCGTCCACAACTCGGTGATTGTGTGGCGTCGAGCGATGCCCATTCGAGGCCCCAGCCAGAATCCGTAGCAGGCCATGATTCGACGTACTGAACCACAGATTTACTCAGATACGAGGCGAGTTTTTTAAGTAATTACCGTTTTTAAATTAAAAAAAGACGTATTAGGATATCTCAATAATTTTATTTTTACATGAAAGCCTGTACCTTAATCTAAGCACTGACGCCATTTCAGTCCAATTCTTCCTTGTTTACGTTGTGCACCGAGTGTTTAAGATGCCTTCGATAATCGTGAGTCCCGCCGACTGTGACGTACTGGCTGTTATAAGATTTCTTAGTGCTAAAGGCCTAAAAGCTATCGATATTCATCGTGAGATCTGTGCAGTTTACGGAGAAAACATTATGAGTGATGGAATGGTGGATGAGAGCATTTAAAGATGCCCGTACAAATGTGCATGATGAACAACGGAGTGGGCGTCCTTCGGTCATTAATGAAAGTTTGGTGCAGGAAGTGGACAATAAGGTGAGAGAAAACAGACGCTTTACGATTTCCTCCTTGCAGGATGGTTCAAAAATGGCTCTGAGCACTAGGGGACTCAACTGCTGTGGTCATAAGTCCCCTAGAACTTAGAACTACTTAAACCTAACTAACCTAAGGACATCACACACATCCATGCCCGAGGCAGGATTCGAACCTGCGACCGTAGCGGTCGTGCGGTTCCAGACTGTAGCGCCTTTAACCGCTCCGCCACTCCGGCCGGCCTTTGCACGATGACTTCCTAATGTTTCTCGTAGTGTTTTGTATGGCATTGTGACAGAGCACTTGAATTACCGAAAATTGTGCGCACGTTGAGTACCGAAAATGACGCATGTGCACAAAACCAAACGTTTAGACAGTGCATTGACTTTCCTTGAGCGGTACCACAACGACGGTAATGATTTCTTAGGGCAAATTGTTACGGGCGACAAAACATGGGTGGCCTACGTAACACCAGAATCAAAGCAACAGTCCATGGAAGTTGAGCAAGGGCATCGTTTTCCTGCAAGACAATGCCCGTCCGCATGTGGCGAATCAGACCAAAAATCTCATCACATCTTTTCGATGGGAAACTCTAACTCTAGATCATCCTCCGTACAGCCCCGATCTTGCGCCCGGTGACTACCATCTGTTCCTGCACTTCAAGAAACACCTGCGCGGTCAGCGTCTTCAAGACGATGACGAAGTCAAAACATTGGTGGTGGAGTGGTCAACAAGTCAAACAGCAGACTTCTGTGAGGAGGGTATTCAAAAACTGGTACAACGTTATGACAAGTGCCTCAATATTGACGTAAATTATGTAGAAAAGTAGATGAAGGTACAGGCTTTCAAGTAAAAATAAAATTATTGAGATATCTTAGCACGTCTTATTTTAAATTTCAAAACGGTACTTACTTAAAAAACCCGCCTCGTGTGTTTGTTGTTCAAAATGTTCAAATGTGCATGGAATCTTATGGGTCTTTACTACTAAGGTCATCAGTACCTAAGCTTACACACTACTTAACCTAAATTATCCTAAGGACAAACACACACACCCATGCCCGAGGGAGGACTCGAACCTCCGCCGGGACCAGCCGCACAGTCCGTGACTGCAGCGCCTGAGACAGCTCGGCTAATCCCGCGCGACTTATGTTTGTTGGCGGACACGGATTAATTCTCTGTACTGTCACACTTATGAAACAGCCCTACAAATTACATAGGTTGTATACCATCAAAGCGTGTGAAGTTAATCGCTGGGCCGAATTTGACCCATAAAATTCGAAAGACATTAAATAATTTGTGACGATAATTCTTATATCTCGGTTGTTATACAGAGCTATTCAAAAAGAAAGAACAGATTTCAAACATTTATTGCATACAAACTACGAAAGATAGAAACACAACTCCAGCGTTCCTGGAAAGAGGGAAGTTCGAATTTCCATGCATTCAACGTTAGCACCATGTGTCACACGGCAAATATTGAACGGTGTCTCATTTCCTGCCACACACGAAACAGCTGGTCTCTCGTTGTCGAATTCACAGCTTCAACAATGGGATGTCGCAGACTTTCGAGGGGACAGCCACAGGGGGGATAAAAACGCGATCTTCTACGTAACGCCACAAATAAAAATCACAACGTGTGACGTGTGGAGACCTGGGAGGCCACCTCCGACTAAGTTAATCTTCTCTTCCAATACAACGTCCCAGAACTCACACCTTGTGACTATTACTACCGTATTATGAAAACTTTTCCCACTACGTCACGGCAAATAAAATTACTGACTACTATGCAGTTCCGTGACAAGGGAGGGAAACGTTCAAAGACGACAAACCTGAGCAAAAACTATAGACAACTGAAGTTAATTAATGTCAAAAGACGTAAATCACGTATTCACGAAATTATCAGATTACCGCCTATTAACAGCGTGAGACACGAATTAAGCAAGCCATTGAAGTGACTGCCGGCGTCATTGTTCGAAAGTAATTGATCAACCTAACATGATTATTATGTAAAAACTATAAGTAAGGAATGAAAAGAAATGATCGGCAATTAGATCTCAGGGTGGTTCTACTTAGTGATGTGAACAAACATTCGTGAATGCGGCGAGAATGCGACGTAATGGACGCAGCAACAATGCAACACAGTGGATGCAGCAACAACTGCCTGTAACGGTCTAGCGGTGCAGTGAAGAAGTGTCTGTATGTTAACATACGAATTCGTGACTTATGCTGCAGTTATGTTTGCTGCATCTTACAGTTCAGATCGTAAGAGTGGAAATGTTAAGTGTGTAGAAATGTAAATCTGGTGAAGTGCAGAAACATAGCCTGCACGTTTTCGAACTGTGCCCCACAGAAATTTTAAATGGAAAAGTAAGCATTGAAAAGGTTATCCGAGTGTATAAAATTCCGACTGAAATCATGCTTAACAGGATTCATGGGCATTATAGTAAACCACAAGGTGGTCGGTCACTTTTTGTGCTAAAGAAGAAGAGCGTGCATTTGTTCGGAAAATCATAAAGCAAATTTGTGACCACATTTTTTGGTCCTTAAAGTTTCTTTGTGTGTTATTCTGAAATTAGTATTACAATTTAATTATTATGCTAAAACCATTTTTCAATTGTCGATACTGTTTCAGAACAGCTGAAGTCATTCTAGAGTCATAAACAATCCCCAATTATCACATTACAGAAAGTAGGTCAGCTCAAAGCCCAAACTCCGAAAAAAACAGTATTAAATTTTTCGGTTTCAGAAATATTTATGTTTAAAGTCCAAAATTGGTCGGTCAACTTCACCCTATTTGACGGTACCGTCTTTTGCGACTGTAACAAAAGTATTAATGAGACTATACGCGTTTCGTTTTATTTCAAGCATCTACAGTGGTCACTGCAACAATTTGGCTTTCTTACAACCCAGTTTCTCAAAATGGTAAACGGTTTCCATATATTACATTATTATTTTTAAAAAGTCTTAGATAACAAGTACGTATCACGATTTTTGCTTCCTACCTCATTCCTAATATTCCTCCACAGATAGCTGCTCGATTTTCAGAACACTCTTCACTAATACTGGCTGTACAGGATGTAACTAATTTCCCTGTACAGATTCTAAGGACTTGTAGTGGGGACCAAAACGGTTAAGTTTGGCGTAGGAACTCATGCCCGGAAACGTACTGTTTTCCGGCTTCGCGCAAATGCCGCAACCCAAGTTGCTCTCTGACTCCTGCTTTTTTTCGTCTCGGTCCACGTGCAAGAATGGCGCGGTGTGAGGGACGCCAACCAGTGTCAACACATGTACATTACCTCCGTACCACGTTCCGGTGAGAGACTGATAACTCACCGGTTTAGTCCCTTTGCTCCCCTAAAACCAACCAACCATGTTCCGGTACACACGTCCATCAGTCCCTGGTCCTCTAGCACCCGCCGCAGCCGTAACACGCGCCGGTAGGTCTCCCTCGGATGCCGCAGTGATCTCTTACATTAAGGATTTCATGTGACGTCACAGGGAGTAGTCTAGAGCACTCATGCCGGGAGAACTCTCCGCAAACAACTGGCGAACAGCCCTCCCATTACACCGAGCTGCGCCGTACAGTAACATCATGTCGGTGTATTCCGCAAACGTGTAGTTCACCATGGTGAACTAAAAATGAAATGCACGTACAGCTTGCATTCTCTACCGTAGTAAATGATTACTGCTGTACAGTAGTACAGACCATAAAGTCAACTAAAATGGTTCAAATGGCTCTGAGCACTATGGGACTTAAACATCTGAGGTCATCAGTCCCCTAAACTACTTAAACCTAACTAACCTTGGGACATCACACACGTCCCTGTCCGAGGCAGGATTCGAACCTGCAACCGTAGCAGCAGCGTGGTTCCGGACTGAAGCGCCTAGAACCGCTTGGCCACAACGGCCAGCCATAAACTCAACTGAATGGCTTGTAAACATCCTCTGTAGTGAGCATGGGACATCAGGTGTTAGGTGTATTACGTGCGTAATACCATAGTCAGGGGGCCGAAAATGCGGAAGATTTGGACTGTGTTGTGGTATTTTGCGTGTAACGGGAAAACGGTACGTTTCTGGAGATGAGTTTCTATGCTAAACTTAGTCTGTTGGTCCCCATTACGATTCCTCGACGTGTCTAAAGGAATTAAGTAATACCCCGTATATTCGATTTCATACTGTGTAGACGACTTACACCTCGTACACTTTGATCTCATTCTGCGAGGTGCTACCGTCGTCTGTTTCCCGTGGCTGTGGAATTTCTGTGTACACAGATTGTTACTCCGTTAAAACAACTTTAGTGTGATACATTGATAGGTGATCATGAGTGATTATTTAGGCTGTTTTATGTGATACTGTTTTTGTTGTGGATAGGGGGATTGTTATTTACCTGGTAAATTATGTTTTTTAGTTTAAATAACGTTTTGCTGACGATTTTTGTGGGGTCATTTATCATGTATTTCTTCTCTGTGATTGCCATTTGAATTTGAAAGTTCTCTAGTAGCGTTAGATGCTTTTTGTTACTGAATATGATTACTTTCATATGTGGTTGGGTGGCAGTTTTCTTGTTGGGAGTGTTCTACAAATTTTGAATGGCTGGTGCCATACTTTCATTCCTTTTTATATACTTTATATCACATATCGAATGTTCCGCTGGTCTGTCGTAAGTGTAGAGCACCATAGGTGTTTCACTAAAGTTGGTACGTAAATAGTCAGATTTTTTATTTATGTCATGACTATTTACGTACCAGTCTCATACTCCTGCTTTAAAGCTTCCTGTATTAAATTTTTTTAGTCCTCGTTTCTGAAAGATATTACCAGTTCCGAGTGTCAGCCTGACTGTTGAGATTTAGTGCTGTGATGATGTTTGGTTTGTGGGGCGCTCAACTGCGTGGTTATCAGCGCCCGTACAATTTCCCAACCTTTGCTCAGTCCAATTTCGCCACTGTCCTGGATGATGATGAAATGATGAGGACAACACAAACACCCAGTCATCTCGAGGCAGGTGAAAATCCCTGACCCTGCCGGGAATCGAACCCGGGACCCCGTGCTCGGGAAGCGAGAACGCTACCGCGAGACCACGAGCGGCGGACGATTTAGTGCTGTGTCCATGTATTGTTGGTGTGTGTTTGTGATGAGTGTTGTGGATCCCTGGGTTTGTGTGGAGTCTTGCTTTTCTTTGGTTGGCTTATATTATTTTGATGTCTTTCTGCATTTTCTTACTTAATTTTGTAAATAGAGATCCTTTGTATCCAATGCTTTTTGCTATATGATTTATTATTATGGCTGTGGAGATATCAGTTCATTTAGCACTTTAAACAGAATCAGTCTGTCTACGGAATCATATGCTCTTCTGAACTCAACAAATATTATTACCCTTCTTTGGTTTTGCGATTTTGAAGGCTGGTTTTATTCAGTATATTCAATTATTATTCTTTCAGTGCTGTTACACACTTCATAATTGTGTGGTATTGTTAAGGTGGAGCTAAAAAATAAAATAAAGGCTATCCGTGAGTCACGAAGCGCAAGAATCAGAACGTTGACCATGACTAGAACTCTGCACTGAGATACAAACTAAAAAGAAATTCGTACGAGTAGATTAAACAATACACAGTCAGAATTTGAAAGCTAAGACCAAAGTATTCGTACTTATGGTGAAACGCAGTGAATAACCCTGCTCCTCAATAGCATATTCCAAAATAAACAAAACTCTTAGAATGGAATGGAGAAATCAGTAAGGGGATATAACCTCGCCAAGAGTAAGATCATTCTGAAACATAATTATTCGTCGGAAACTGGGAATAGGGGCCTCAAATTTTCGAATTTCCGGAAATCCAGTGCTCGCTTCGAAATAACCAATCTGGGGGGAACGTCAGCGTTGGTACAGTATGAAGTAATAACTGTAATTGTTAAGATTCAACCAGCTAAGTTTCTTGCTCGACCAAGACTTTCAGGCTACAGTAGTCACACAGCGAGTCCGGTATCACGCAGAAACTAACACGGTTCGGTATTCGGACACTTCACCTTTTTGCTGTAACAGAGCATATCGCGCCTTGCTTGGAATACTTGCCAGCTATTTCAGAGGTATGCTGGAGTTATTTCCTGAGAAATACCACGTCGCACTCCATCCAGTGTGTCCTGCGTCTCCTGCCAAGAATGCTCTGCTTCTGATGTCCGTCACATAACGGCAGTCCGTAGATGGCCATCATAAAACACGTCTGGTATTGACGTGGACAAGGAACATTCCCTTCCGCTGCAGTACTTTTTATTTTCAGTTATAACGGGATACGGGGTGAATGTTAGGTGTAGAAGTAGTGTGGTTCTCTTCGTAAAATAATAATAATAATAAAATACTAACGCCACTTTTGAAATCTCTACACAGGTGTTCCCAAATCTTTTAAGGTCAGTAGTACAGAGAGTGTAGACGATCCTAAACCAAGTGTTTTGAGGGAAAGAAGCAAGATATACGCCCCAGAAGTAAAAATAAATTTCGGAGAAATGTTTCAAAACTGTCTTTCTGATTGTAAGACGTCTATTGCCGTGGACAGAAACTTACGATAACCTGCGTCGTGTAGTCAAGGGCGGCTGGCCAACACCCTCGACAGAGAACTTCTCTCACCGGAAGTGGTGCTACATTGTGAGGGGAAACGTTTATTCATAAACGCCCGTCCACTCCTCCTTGATGCGAACGCTTCAAAGAGTACAGTGTATGGATTACTGGTTGAGCAACAAAACATCTGTCATAAACGTGTGCAAGCAATGAGACAGAGCGGTTTGGAACTGGAGTTCAATTCTGCTAGTATAGTATGTTGAAACGCACTTTGAACAGTTACTACGAGCTTAATTTGTTGCTGTAATGTATATGCTGTTTATGTGAAAAGATACGTTCGTTCATTATCTCAAAAGTACTCACTATTTGTGCCGCCGTCTATTTGCATACCAGGTCCCAAGTGCAGGAAACTTTCTACTTTATCCAGTGCAATGCTACGTAATGTAATGGAACCTCTGATTTGTGTGGGTTGCAATTATTTGCTCTTGGAGGATTTTATAGTTAGGTTAAATCTTCTGTCTGAAGGTGCGTATTTTCCATGTCAACATCGACGCGTGTCAAAGTCCAAATGACCTCTTCCTGACTGTCCATTGTAAGAATAAACAGCTACAGTTGACGAAACAGTTCCCGCCATATTCCAACTGTCACGAAGAAGATTCCCAATCAACCTCCTGGACATTTCAATCGGTTGCTGAAGTCTTTTACCAAATAAGGAGAAGGTAGAGGCATGACTCTGTGTTTTACTGTGAACTGGCTGACTGCAAAACTTGCTTCTGTGGTACCGCACCCTACGATAAGGCCTACATCGACGACAGACATCTGAACGGTATATTTGAGTTACTGATTGACAGTATGTTAAAAAAAATCTATATATTGTGGCATATGGCGACAGTTCGAACATTTGTTTTAATTTTTTAACATGGATCTTATGATATTAGTTTGTAATCTACCGAGGGCGCATTTCTCGTATCAGCTCATCAAACCTAATTTTTTGGTACAACATTAGAACTGTGATGAATTGATAATATTTCATTTTCAGCCTACATCCTCCATGGAACAAGCGCACAACTTCGATTATTGTATTTTATTGTACTTCTGTTGTATATTATGCGTGGAATATTTAGCCTTTTCCTGTGTAATACATGTCTGGGGAAAATGTGGCGTCTCTATTATTATGATAATTAGCAGCGCAATTTTGTTTTCATCCTTTCTCGTAGTATCCTTAAGTGTGGAAACTCAGGATGCAGTGACATAAAACGTAATAAAACAATTTTTTCACTAAATATATGCTGTGAGACACAAACACAACAACGTTTGCCAACTTGTCAAATTTTCCAACCAATACGTCAAATAGCAACAACGTACACGATCAAATATTTGGTATCATAGTAAAATTCGACAAATTGTTTGATCGTTTAAGGCGGGTGGGGGGGGGGGGGGGGTTAACTACCTATGTGCTCCAGTGACGTTTGGTTGGATGTTAGCAAACACCACAAACAAGAGGTTGCGGTCTGTTTGGGCTGACATTCAATGGTGGTGAAGTCCTTGTGTGGCCGATCATTTCATAATCTTGTGACGCCTCGCGACGAGAGAGGACAGACTTTGGGCTCGCGGAATCATCTCAGCAGCCGACAAAGTTCAGCATCTTCTCAACGCGACGTTACCGGATTTTATTTACGTTGAAAGGTCTCTGTTGGATTCCTTTCATGTTAATTTCTTAAATCTGTTGTCATTTACGGCATAAATTCCTCTTCTAAATTTACTGTGGCGTTTCTGACTATCTGGGAGGAGACTGAGTAGTGGAACGTGTTACTTTTACACACAAACAAGAACGATCTGTCACACTACTTCACTTTAAAACACAGTTTATATGTAATTCATGTCACACAGTCTCATACGGAATCTACATCCGCTTTCTTTTATATACTGTATATGATAAGATACTGTCATCCCCCTTCCCTTCTGTGTGAGAGGATGAATGAGTAAATGTATTTCTAGTTGCATGCTTGGGGGTAGCAGACAAGCCTGTCTGCTAGAGAACAGTAGGACTAACGTCGGAACAGGTAACTACGCTTTCTAAAAGCAAAGAGGTTTCTATCCTCAGTATGGTCCTGTCCGTCTCTTGTCATGTTGGTACAGGAAGCTGCCCCTCTGGCCACTTCCGTTTGTATTTGTGAGCCACCCTCAGGAAGGGACCACGGCAGTCTGTCCGTGCCGAGCGTCTGAAGTGGTGAGATCTCCGGCTAAGCGCGTGTCTGCTAAGTCCGTAGGACAATGGATTTCTTAAGTTCAGCCTAACTGAAAATTTAATCACCAATATTTCAGGTTTAGCTCTAAAATATCTAATGTTATCTTAAATTGCAACGCAGTGTAATTCGAGTGTGAAGTTCAGAATAGATTCCGGTAGTTGCTTTGTCACTACTTTATGAGTAAAGTGGAACCACGTGTTGATCAGTAACTCTAACTAGCATCATCAATCTTCAATGCGAATGTGCGTGAGATTATAATGTCTCGTCTTGACAATATTTTTCAATATAGCAACTTTTCTTTATGTTCAACCCATGTGGGGTGTACTTTGTGAGACCAGTACCACGTGCTTATACAATTGTTTGACCCATCAGGTTAATAGTAAGACGATAGTAACCAGTTCGAGGTTTTTCTTTTGTAAATTGCTTTTCGATCTAATTTATTTTAATTATCAAAATTATTGTGGAGTTACACTCTTTGTGTAAACCAAGTTGACCACGTGAAGGATGTGGTGTAATCATCAAAGTAGCCCTCAGCTATTCTTTTCGGGAAGATATAACAAAGAGTTAATATGAATTTAGTATACCAGTGTGTGGTAATTACATGACGGACAGGACTGTGCTACGAACGTAACTTCTTTGGGTGAAAATTGAATCTGTTGGTAGTGGTTAATTTTCTCTTGCATATGTTTCAACGTTCTTTGTGTGTTGTTTTATGAATGCAGTGTTGTATGCAGTCTCCCAATCTTGGCTCCATATTTGATGTGTTCCGTAAGATTACAATCTCACATTTTCACAATCCTAAATAAGGCACCAGTTTATTTATGAATCAAATTTAATATGCTGAAATTTCAATGATCATTTGGGAAGAATTCAAAAGTATTCAGATCAAAAATGCCAGTAAATCTGAAGAAAGCAGTATTTGACCAATGCATTCTTCCTGTGATGACATACGGATGCGAGACATGGACACTGAACTCATTCACAAAAGGGAAACTTAGGACAGCACAGAGAGCCATGGAGAGATCAATGCTGGGCTATACAAGAAAGGACAGGAAAAGGGCAGATGACATCCGGTCTGTGACGAAGGTTAATGACATCTTAGAGAGAGTAGGTTCCTTGAAATGGCAGTGGGCTGGCCACGTCGCAAGAAGAAAAGACAACAGGTGGACGAAGCTAGTACTGGAGTGGAGTCCGAGAGAGCACCGGAGGCCTAGAGGAAGACCACCAGACAGATGGGACAAAGACATCAAGAAGATCGCTGGTAACACCTGGCAGAGAACTGCCCAAGACCGTCCCACTTGGAGAAGACTGCTGAAAGCCTACCTGAATCCACGACTCGAAGAGGCCACATCATCTAATGATTGAATTGGCTGATGATGATGATGATGATGATGATTTCTTTTTATTTAAATTCTCTTTTATATATATATATATATCACCGGTTGTCGTATGACTATTAAAAGATTATAATTAATGTTAGTCTGGTTGGGAATTTGGTAAGCTAGACTGGATACCTGGTGAAACAGTTGCTCAGTAATGCGAGGTTAACTTCCCCAGACAGCTCACAGCTTTTAAACCGCTTTTATTGGCTATCAGTTCCGCTAACACCACAAAATAAAGCAACAACGTTATAACGTGTCCCGTTCAAAGAAACATATTTACATAATATCATCTGTGGAACGCAAATATACATTGAACAGCCACAGAAACAGGTATACCTGCCTAACATCGTGTAGGGCCCCCGCGAGCAAGCAGAAGTGCCGCAACACGACGTGACGTGGACTCGACTAATGGCTGAGGTAGTGCTGCAGGAGAATTAAAACCACGATCCTACAGGGCTGTCCATAAATCCGAAGAGTACGAGGAGTAGAGATCTCTTCTGAACAGCACGTTGCAAGGCATCCCAGATATGCTCAGTAATGTTCATGTCTGGGGAGTTTTGTGGCCAGTGGAAGTGTTTAAAGTCAGAAGAGTGTTCCTGGAGCCACTCTTTAGCAATTCTGGACGTTTGTGGTGTCGCACTGTCCATCTGGGATTGCCCCAGTCCGTCGGGATGTACAATGGACATGAATGGATGCAGGTGATCAGACAGGATGCTTACGTACGTGTCACCTGTCAGAGTCGTATCTAGACGTATCGGGGGTCCCGTATCACTCCAGCTGCACACTCCCTACATTGTTACAGAGTCTCCACCAGCTTGAACAGTTCCCTGCTGATATGCAGAGTCCATGGATTCATGAAGTTGTCTCCATACCTGCACACGTCCATCCGATCGAAAAATTTGAAACGAGACTCGTCCGACCAGGCAACATGCTTCCAGTCATCAACAGTCCAATGACGTGTTGACGGGCGCAGGCCAGGTGTAAAGCTATGTGTCGTGCAGTCATCAAGGGAACACGAGTGGGTCTTCGGCTCCGAAAGCCCATATCGATGATGTTTCGTTGAATGATTCGCACGCTGACACTTGTTGTTGGCCCAGCATTGAAATATGCAGTAATTTGCGGAAGGGATGCACTTCCATCAAGTTGTACCATTCTCTTCAGTCGTCGATGGTTCCGCTCTTGCAGGATCTTTTTCCGACTGCATCGATGTCTGAGATCTGATGTTTTACCAGGTTGCTGATATTCACGGTACACTCGTGTAATGGTCGTACGGGAAAATCCTCACTTCATCGCTACTTCGGAGATGCTGTGTCCCATCGCTCGTGCGCCGACTATATCACCACGTTCAAGCTCACTTGATAACCTGCCACTGTAGCAGCAGTACCCGATCTAATAATTGCGCCAGACACTTGTGGTCTTATATAGGCGTTGCCGACCGCAGCGCCGTATTCTGCCTGTTTACAAATCTGTGTATGTGAATACGTATGCCTATACCAGTTTCTTTGGCGCTTCAGTGAAGAACAGCATTTAAAGTTCATGTTACAAACTGCATAACCAGTATAGCTGCGGCCCTTAAGTGCATTTGCAGACGGTACGATAAGAGCGCCTACACCAGTCCTAGATGACAGTCACAAAACGTGGAAATAAAGTACAAGCTTTGCAAATATTCAGTGTGAAAACTGCGATGTTCACATTTGTGGCCGCTTATATATTTCTCACTGCAATATTTTACATCCCTGTTGATTTCCATACTGCAAGAATCACAACAAACTGTATCGCAGAGGGTACATATCAAGGTTAGTCCCTTTCATGAAGCTGAAACAATTATTCTCTATATCCTGTAAACACCGAAACTGCAGATAAAATACCTTCTGCTACATCCGAAATTTTTCGCCGTTTAATATTCGTTGATAACTTGTACTGTAGCCAACTTCTAACTCTTAATGTGTAGGCTTTGTTACAGAAACTATATTTAATATGTAATGGATGCAATAGTGTATTTATTTGTGAATGTGTGTAATTGACTGTAATTATAAATATTGTAAATTGCTGAGTTAAAGCCAAGGGAACTTTATTTTAATGTATCGATACCAACGACGAAATGGTAGTAACTGTGCCGTTGTTCATCTTTGTGTATGGACAGTAAGTGTCGCGTAGCGAGCAGAGGGGAGACAGAGCAGCTTGAGTTACAAAAGAAGACGTAAGTGTTTGTTGGGCGTTCGTGCCGACGCAGTGTGCAACTATGCTCGCGCCAGTGTAGGCGCGCCTGTTTTGTTAACCCTCGAGTACTGAGTTATAGCTTGTAGGGCACTTGGCTTGCCATTGTCCTCAGACATTATTACTAAGCAGGATCCCTTTCGTCTCCATGCAATCATCGAGTGTCGTAAAAATATGAAAACTGGTTAACTATTTACTCTCAGTTTTGTTTCGTTGCTAATGACCAGTTTCAGTCTAAATTTTGCTGCCTCAGTAATTGTTCATTCTTGTATTGCACAACAGGGGCTTAACTAATTTGCAAATTTGAGTATTAACTTCACTCACTTAAAGTAACGTAAAATTTCGCTGGCAAAACTAATAACTAAAGATACAGCACAAATTGTTGTTGTTGTTGTGGTCTTCAGTCCTGAGACTGGTTTGATGCAGCTCTCCATGCTACTCTGTCCTGTGCAAGCTTCTTCATCTCCCAGTACCTACTGCAACCTACATCCTTCTGAATCTGCTTAGTGTATTCATCTCTTGGTCTCCCTCTACGATTTTTACCCTCCATGCTGCCCTCCAATACTAAACTGGTGATCCCTTGATGCCTCAGAACATGTCCTAAGAATGCGCAATTCATTTATTCTGTATTTAGCTTAGTGAGTGACGTCTGCTGACTTGGTAGTACCTTATTTTATGTTGCTCATTTGCTTAAAGTAAATTCAATTCAATCTTTCAATAATCAAAAGTAAATGGCTTGTCTTTTTCTAAATTTTTCATTACGTTACGCTGAGGTTTCTGAAAGTCATTTTTTACGAAAGCAGAGTTTCAATTACAGTCAATCATTTGTTTAACCACCAACTTCATTCAACTTTGCTTTCAAAATGTGGTATTTCAGATTAAGTAACTGCAAACTCATTGCTTTCTGATTCATTTATTTTCTCGTGAACTGTTGTGTTGTGGAAAAGCTTGACAACATTCTGTTGCCACGCCAGTGATTACAAGCGTAACTTTCTTTGCCAAAAGCTTTCTTAAGAGTCTCGAGATTCATTGCCCTAGTGGGCTGGCGACCGTTTAATTATCCCCTTTTTAGCTAAAAGTATTTTTTGTAGTATCTATATTTTTTGTATTAAAAATATTATATCGTACCCTTTTCCCACTTGTGTGGTTCTTAAGTGATTGCCGGCCGAAGTGGCCGTGCGGTTAAAGGCGCTGCAGTCTGGAACCGCAAGACCGCTACGGTCCCAGGTTCGAATCCTGCCTCGGGCATGGATGTTTGTGATGTCCTTAGGTTAGTTAGGTTTAACTAGTTCTAAGTTCTAGGGGACTAATGACCTCAGAAGTTGAGTCCCATAGTGCTCAGAGCCATTTGTCTTAAGTGATTGCACTAAATTTCCACCCATTTCACAATTATCATCAGTATTTAGATTAGGTTTAGAAAAGCTTCTTTCTACAGAAGGGTCTGTTGGACACTTTCCCCTTACTAACCTATATTATTTTCCTTAGATAAAGATGGCCTTACTCACTGTAAAATTCCATTAGGTATACGCGATCATGGTCAATTACATCGCAATCTAGTAGGCCGATTAGGAAGTGGGAGATAACAACCCTTCTGCGAGTGCTGTTAGTAACATTCTTTTGTCTTTACGGTTTCTAAGAAGATGATACGTAAGTGGACGTAGAAAAATTAAAATTTCTGTTCTGAAAGATGATTCTTGGAGTTTTCTAGCTTTCTTTTGAGTGTTTGGTAGCTGAAATTCCTCAGCATTCCCGTACCTCTATCCCGCAAGCCAAACAGTTGTGGGACCATTCTGGCTGCCTTTCCTTGTCACGTCACTTGACTGGCCTCTCTGGAACTGACTTCAAGCGCTTGGACTGTTTCCCATTACTGGCCGCACATATGTTGGTGAAGTCTGCCACTTCCTGTAACAACAGTTCGGCCTACGTTATCGTTCCAGTAGACACAAAGAAAGAAAAAATGGCGTGCTGTTATTGTTAAAACCGCACTGAAACATGTCTCAGCTAAAAATCTTTCTCAATGCAGAGATGTCATAACGTCCTACTGTCAAACTGTTTTTGCTATATACGCCTGTTGCGAGCATCAAGTTGGATTCAGTTTTCAAGGGGTGTGTAGTCTGTAAAGTGTTTGTTTGCTTTTTTACAGGGATGACTACTAGTGACCGGTAATATTCACAATTGAAGTTAATTACAAAAACTTTGTTTACACACCATACAGCTGTAGTGACAAACATTGTACAATCTGCGCTCTTCATGCTACGGCAGATCTCTTATTATTAAATATTTTTAGATACAGTGGGTTTGCTTTCTTTGGACTAGTCCCCGGGAGCCCATAAAATTCTTATTTGGTCGCCTCTCAAACAGAGGCATTTCCTAGGAATATGAACTCAATCTTCATTAATAAAAATAACAGAAAAATGATTAAATAACAATAACGCTCATGTGTAAAACAATGATAGTACTATTTACACAACTACGAAAGCTGCCTCCCAACACTTTGTTACAAAACCACACGCAGTCCTTTCACTACCGTTTTGGCATTAGCACTGCATGATTCCCTTTCGGTCAACTTTCGAATGCCGCGTTAATGTGTTCCTCTCCGGTAGGCGGAGGTCGTAGAGCGACCAGACATCTGAGAAAAACACTCCTTGTTTTCTGCTTGCCTTTCCAGCAGGCTCGTGAAACGCTTGCGGAGGGGGAATAATCCCACCAATGTTCTAACCGCATGCGAATGTACGGTCTGAAAACATTTCCAGCAAAGGCCGTTCACAACAGTTACTTTGTAGATTATTCACAAACATTTCGCCAAGGTCTGTCCGTGACGTTCGCTTATAATATAGGAACATCTAAGTTAGTAATACTCCATGTTCACTCACAATATTTTATCCCTCTGTTTTGGTTCAACGCCATTTGGTAGCTGCAACTCATCTCCGTCTGCCTACGAAATGTTCATTTTACGAATCGTTGAAAAACTTCCGAATTTGCAGTTAAAATTCAAATAATGTTACGTGTTAAATGATACGAAGTGTAAAACCATCCAGCATCAGTCGGATTATTTATCTAACTTTGTGGAAATGTAAATCGAGTAATGGGTATTAGACGATTAAACTTTCTTTCTATTCGGAACTTATATGCAATTGAACGTAATTTATTAGTTATCAACTGTACATGAAAACTGAAGAAACTGAAAAAAAAATGGTAGCGAATTGAGGAGATGGGACCTGCGTAAAGTGGAGGAACCGTAGGTTGTTGTGAGTTTCAGAGAGCATTATTGAACCTTTGACTGAAACAGGAGAAAGGAATACAGTAGAAGACGAATGGGTAGCTTTGTGAAATGAAATAGTGAAGACAGACGAGCATAAATAGGTAAAAAAAAAGATCTAGTAGTACACCTGGGGTAAGACAGGACATGTTAAACTGAAATGAGGAAAGGACAAAATGTCAAAATGCGGCAAATGAATCAGGCGAAAAGATACGTAATAGTTTCAAAAATGAGACTGATGGAAAATGCAAAATATCTAAGCACGAATAGCGAGAGGATAAACGCAAAGCTGTAGAAGTGTACATACAGGAAAAAGACCGGTGTCGTCCATAGGAAAATTAAAGAGGCGTTAGAAGAATAGAGAAACAGTCGTATGCATAATGAAGGGCTCAATTGGCAAGCCGTTACTACGCAAAGTAGTGAAAGCTGAAAGGTGCATGGAACATATAGATGGTCTGTATAAAACAAACGAACTTCTTATAGTGAGGGAAGAGGAAGTAGATGAAGCCGAGATGGGAGATATGATCTTGCGAAAACACCTGACACAGTATTAGAAGAGTAAGGTGGAAACAAGGCCCCTGAGATAGACGACATTCCCTCAGAATTTCTGAAATCCTTACGAGATCTAGCCATGACAAAACTATTCCACCTGATGTGCAAATATATGAGACCGGCGAAATGGCCGGCCGGAGTGACCGAGCGGTTCTACGCGCTAGTCAGGAACCGCGTGACCGCTACGGTCGCCGGTTCGAATCCTGCTTCAGGCACGGATGTGTGTGTATTCCTTAGGTTTAAGTAGTTCTAAGTCCCATGGTGCTCAGAGCCATTTGAACCGGCGAAATGGCCTCGGACTTAAGAACGTAACAATTTCAGTTGCAAAGAATATAGATGCTGACAGGCGTGAATATTACCGTATCAGTTTAAGAAGCCATGGTTGCAAAACACAGACAATAATTGTTTACAGAAGAATGGAAAAGTGTTAGCCCCCAACATCGGTGATTATCACTTTTAGGTTACGGAGAAATGTAGGCACACGCGAGCCAATATTGACTAGGATTAGAAGATAGGTTGAAGAAAGGCAAATCGAGAAAGCTTTTGGGTTACGGAGAAATGTAGGCACACGCGAGCCAATATTGACTAGGATAAGAAGATAGGTTGAAGAAAGGCAAATCGAGAAAGCTTTTGATAACAATAACGAAAACATTCTTTGAAATTTTCAAGAGATCTTGGATAAAATGAAGAAACCAAATGTTACTGACAACTCGTAAACTTGTACACGCTTCCAGCGAGACAACTTTTAAGGTGATGGTGCAGAATAAGACTAGGTTAGACGTAATTAATTTAAGAAGTATATATCGGGAACTTCTGTCTACGACGTCATGTTACACGAAAAACGGACTGGCGCGCAAAGTCCCAAGCGACTGAAAAACGGCGCAGTTGACTCTTAAAGTACCCGCAAAGTAACAGACCAATATCCCTAAAATCGGTTGCTGCAGAATCCTTGAATACATTCTCAATTTGCATGAAATAAATTTTCTTGGTTTCAGAAACCATCGTTCGTGCTAAACGCAGCTTGCCGCGTTCGCACACGATATACTGCGAATTATGGATGAAAGGCAACAGGCAGATTCCGTATTTCTAGATCTCCGGAAAACATTTGGTTCAAATGGCTCTGAGCACTATGGGACTTATCTGCTGTGGTCATCAGTCCCCTAGAACTTAGAACTACTTAAACCTAACTAACCTAAGGACATCACGCACATCCATGCCCGAGGCAGGATTCGAACCTGCGACCGTAGCGGTCGAGCGGTTCCAGACTGTAGCCCCTTGAGCCGCTCGGCCACTCCGGCCGGCGGGAAACATTTGACAGGGTGCAAGCTGTTAATGAAAGTACGAGCATATGGTATACGTTCACAGATATTTGAGTGGCTCGAAGGTCTCTTAAGTTATAGAACCTAGTGCGTTGTCCTCGACGGCGAGTATTCACCAGAGACAAGGGTATCACCAGCAGTGCCCCAGGGAAGTGGGATAGGACAACTACTATTCTCTGTGTACATAAATGATTCGGTGGACCGGGTGGGTCGCAATCTGCAGTTCTTCGCTTTTGATGCTGTCGTGTACGGTAAGGTGTCGAAGTCGAGTGAGTGTAGGAGGATACAAGATCACATAGACCAAAGTCTGCTTGGTGTCACGAATGGCAGTTAGCTCTAAATGTAGAAAAATGAAGTTAATGCGGATGAGTAGGAAATACAAACTCGTAATGTTCGAATACACTATTAGCAGTGTCCTACTTCACACCGTCACGTCACTTAAATATCTGGGCGCAACGT
Source organism: Schistocerca cancellata (assembly GCF_023864275.1). Lineage (NCBI taxonomy): Eukaryota > Metazoa > Arthropoda > Insecta > Orthoptera > Acrididae > Schistocerca > Schistocerca cancellata. The sequence continues at coordinate 604,129,520 of NC_064633.1, read as the reverse complement.
TCTAAAACAGTATGAAATGGAACGAGCATATGAAGATTGTGGTAGGAAAGGCGAACGGTCAACTTCGACTTATTCGGAGAATTTTAGGAATGTGTGGTTCATCAGTAAAACTGACCGCGTATAGGACGCAGGTGCGACCTATTCTTGAGTAGTGTTCGAGTGTTTGGGATCCTTACCAGATCTGATACAAGGCAGACATCGAAGTAGTTCAGAAGTGGGCGGCTTGATTAGTTACTGGTAGATTCGAAAAACACTAAAGTGTTACGAAGATCCTTCGGGAACTGAAATGGGAATCCCTGGAGGCAAAGAGACATTCTTTTCGAAGAAGACTGTTGAGAGGACCGGCATTTGAAGCTGACTGCCGAGCGATTCTACACACATCAAAAAAAGTTTTGCATCACCTCGGTTCCGACAGTTCCGGAACCTGTTCAGAAAACTGCAGTAGAGATCGACATTTCCGCCCTTTTTATTGCTCATGAAAACCACACATTGCATGATGTACCACCACACAGCGAGACCTTCAGAGGTGGTGGTCCACATTGCTCTACACACTGGTACCTCTAATACCTAGCACCACGTGCTCTTGGATTGATGCATCCCCGTATTCGTCGTAGCATACTATCCACATGTTCATTAAGCCACTGTTGGCCTAGATTGTTCCACTCCTCAACGGCGATTCGGCGTAGATCCCTCAGAGTGGTTGGTCGGTCATGTCGTCCATAGGCAACCCTTGTCAATCTATACCAGTCATGTTCGACAGCGTTCATGTCTGGAAAACATGCTGGCCATTCTAGTCGAGCGATGTCGTTATCCTGAAGGAAGACATTCACAAGATGTGCACAATGGGGGCGTGCATTGTCGTCCATGAAGACGAATACCTCGGCAATAAGCTGTCGATATGGTTGCACTATCGGTCGAAGGATGGGATACACGTATCGTACAGACGTTACGGCGCCTTCTATGACCACCAGCGACGTACGTCGGCCCCACATAATGCCACCCCAAAAACAGCAGGGAACCTCCACCTTGCTGCACTCGCTGGACAGTCTCTCTAAGGCATTCAGCCTGACCGGGCTGTCTCCAAACACGTCTCCGACTATTGTCTGGTTGAAGGCATATGCGACACTCATCGGTGAAGAGAGCGTGATGCCAATCCTGAGCGGTTCATTCGGTAGGTTGTTGGGTCCATCTGTACAGCGCTGCACGGTGTCATGGTTGCAAAGATGGACCTCGCCGTGGACGTTGGGAGTGAAGTTGCGCATCATGCAGACTATTGCGCACAGTTTGATTCGCAACACGACGTCCTGTGGCTGCACGAAATGCATTATTCAACGTGGTGGCGTTGCTGTCAGGGTTCCTCCGAGCCATAATCCGTAGGTAGCTGTCATCCACTACAGTAGTATCCGTTGGACGGCCTGAGTGAGGCATGTCATCGACAGTTCCTGTCTCTCTGTAACTCCTCCATGTCCGAACAACATCGCTTTGGTTCACTCCGAGACGCCTGGACACTTACCTTGTTGAGAGCCCTTCCTGGCACAAAGTAAGCACGGTACTGATCGTATAGGCATGCTTGAACTACAGGTAACACGAGCCGTGTACCTCCTTCCTGGTGGAATGACTGGAACTGACCGGCTTCCGGACCCCTCCGTCTAATAGGTGCTGCTCATGCCTGTTTGTTTATATCCATGCGAGGGTTTAGTGACATCTCTGAACAATCAAAGGAACTGTGTCTGTGATACAATATCCTCAATCAACGTCTATCTTCAGCAGTTCTGGGAACCAGGGTGATGCAAAACTTTTTTGATGTGGGTACTACCGCCAACACACGCGTACGTTTCGCTTAAAGACCACGGAGATAAGATACCAGAAATCAGGAATCAAGCAGAGGCATATAGACAATCGCTTTTCCCTCGCTCTGTTTGCTAGTGGAACAGGAAAGTAGTGGTATGGACCACCCTCCGCTACGCGCCGTACGGCGGATTGCGTAGTCTCTATATACGAGGTGTGGCTAGAAAAAAACCGTACTAGTACTGGTGAAACAATAAAACGAATGCAATAAGGCTGAAAGTCGCGTGGCCTGTCAAGTGACTCTCGCTCCGCCTACTGCTCGAGTTTCATCTGCCTCCTGCAGTCAGTCTGCCCGTGGCGTCTGTTTTAAGTAGTTGACGTTTTGTCTGTGCGTCGGAAAATGTTGAGTGTACAGAAAGAACAGCGTGTTAACATCAAATTTTTGTTTCAAACTAGGAAAATCTGCAAGTGAAACGTTTGTAATGTTACAACAAGTGTACGGCGATGACTGTTTATCGCGAACACAAGTGTTTGAGTGGTTTAAACGATTTAAAGATGGCCGCGAAGACACCACTGATGACACTCGCACACTTTGTTCATGTTGAAACTTTCATGAAGAATCTGCCTAACACTTTCCTTGCCAACTCCTGTTAACTGAGACACTGCTCTGATTGTTAAACGGCGATCTTGTCGAACAAGTTTACCGATTTTTTCAATGTTTGCATCAGTTTTTGCTGACAATGGTCTGCCAGTGCGAGTGTCATCACTGGTGTCTTCGCGGCCATCTTTAAATCGTTTAAACCACTCAAACACTTGTGTTCGCGATAAACAATCATCGCCGTACACTTGTTGTAACATTACAAACGTTTCACTTGCAGATTTTCCTAGTTTGAAACAAAATTTGATGTTAACACGCTGTTCTTTCTGTACACTCAACATTTTCCGACGCACAGACAAAACGTCAACTACTTAAAACAGACGTCACGGGCAGACTGACTGCAGGAGGCAGATGAAACTCGAGCAGTAGGCGGAGCGAGAGTCACTTGACAGGCCACGCGACTTTCAGCCTTATTGCATTCGTTTTATTGTTTCACCAGTACTAGTACGGTTTTTTTCTAGCCACACCTCGTAGATGCAGATCTAGATATAGATGGCTAGAAGGGCGGGGGTGTAAGCCGGAAGGCCTGTGCTATTAACTGAGCTCTGCACCCCCAATCTGACTGCTCTCTGCGCCGAGGAGGGTTGGTGCATACTAGGCCTGTAGTAGAGTTGGCAGGCAGCCGCTGTACCGTGCACAGAGGCGGCAGACGGCTGGCTGTTCGCGATAGCAGCCGTGGGCGCCCTCCAGCGAGACCGGCAGACTGCTGGAGAAAGCGACCGTGGCTCCGCGTGGCACAGCTGGGACTTGCGCAACGTGCGACGCGGCCCGACAACCTACTGCGGCTAGCTGCCCGTCTCTCTGTCTGCCCTCACCACACCACGCCAGGCCAGGAGGGCTTCTACTCAGCTGTCCAGTCGCTTCTGTCACAACGTCACGTGTGGCCTTGCAAGTGACACGCCGAGGTGGGCATTCACCAGATTCTTCCACCCGGTGTCTGACAGGTAAGCCCCCCACCTACATTCCGAATGGCTTTCACCCACCAGTCTTTGTTTGATTCTTGTGCATCGTTATAGCACCAGATCCGTTCACCTTTCCTCATCATTGTTTCATATATTGCAACCAGGCCTCTGCTATTTCAGCAAGGCTACCGCGTCCAGGATTTTGGTGGCCCCATTAACAGCGTGTTCCAGAGTCTTTTCGACGACTGTCTACGAGCGACAGATCAGGTCAGGGGGAACAACGTTTCATCGAGACAAAAAGTACAACGGAGCTTCCTGGCGACGATACACGTCTTTTATACACTGAGTTGACAGAAGTCATGCGATGAATATCGTGTCGGTCCTTTTTTTGCCCGCCGTAGTGCAGCAACGCGGCATGGTATGGACTCAATAAATAGTTGGAAGTCTCCAGCCATGCTGCCACTATAGCCGTTCATAATTGCGAAAGTGTTGCCGGTGCAAGATTTTGTGCACGAGCTGACCTCTCGATTAAGTCCCATGAATGTTCCATGGGATTGATATCGGGCGATCTGAGTAGCCAAATCATTCGCTCGGAATGTTCAGGATGTTCTTCACACCAGTAGCGAACACTTGTGGCCGAGTGACATGGTGTACTGTCGGAGGAGAAGAAGTAGATTGGCGACAACGAGGTCGTTAGAGACGTAACACAAGCTCCGCATCGGTCGTCTGCTGCTATAACCCATTAACGCCAAATTCCGCCGCAATGTTCAAAACGATACGTTCGTCACGTCGCACATGGACTTTTGTGGTTATTTCACGCGGTGTTGCTTGTCTGTCAGCACTGACAACACTACGGAAACACTGCTGCTCTCGCCTTTCAAGTGAAGGCCGTCGGCCACTGTGGCGTCCAGGGTGTGAGACAATCCCTGAGATGTTATACTCTCGGCACACTGTGCCGTCTCTCTCGAAATGTTGAATTCTCTAACGATTCCTCAAATGGAATGTCCCATGTGTCTTGCTCCAATTACCCCTCTGCGTTCAGAGTCAGTTAATTCCTGTAATGCGGTCATAATCAGGTCGGATACCTATTCACATGTACGAGGTGCATTCAAGTTCTAAGGCCTCCGATTTTTTTTTCTAATTAACTACTCACCCGAAATCGATGAAACTGGCGTTACGTCTCGACGTAATCGCCCTGCAGACGTACGCATTTTTCACAACGCTGACGCCATGATTCCATGGCAGCGGCGGAGGCTTCTTTAGGAGTCTGTTTTGGCCACTGGAAAATCGCTGAGGCAATAGCAGCACGGCTGGTGAATGTGCGGCCACGGAGAGTGTCTTTCATTGTTGGAAAAAGCCACAAGGCACTAGGAGCCAGGTCAGGTGAGTAGGGAACATCAGGAATCACTTCAAAGTTGTTATCACGAAGAAACTGTTGCGTAACCTTACCTCGATGTGCGGGTGCGTTGTCTTGGTGAAACAGCACACGCGCAGCACTTCCCGGACGTTTTTGTTGCAGTGCAGGAAGGAACTTGTTCTTCAAAACATTTTCGTAGGATGCAGCTGTTACCGCAGTGCCCTTTGGAACTCAATTGGTAAGGATTACGCCCTCGCTGTCCCAGAACATGGACACCATCATTTTTTCAGCACTGGCGGTTACCCGAAATTTTTTTGGTGGCGGTGAATCTGTGTGCTTCCATTGAGCTGACTGGCACTTTGTTTCTGGATTGAATAATGGCATCCACGACTCATCCGTTGTCACAACCGACGAAAAGAAAGTCCCATTCGTGCTGTCGTTGCGCGTCAACATTGCTCGGCAACATGCCACACGGGCAGCCGTGTGGTGAGCATTCGTGGCACCCACCTGGATGACACTTTTCGCATTTTCAGGTCGTCATGCAGGAATGTGTGCACAGAACCCACAAAAATGCCAACTCTGGAGGAGATCTGTTCAACAGTCATTCGGCGATCCCCCAAAACAATTATCTCCACTTTCTCGATCATGTCGTCAGACCGGCTTGTGCGAGCCCGAGGGTGTTTCGGTTTGTTGTCACACGATGTTCTGCCTTCATTAAACTGTCGCACCCACGAACACACTTTCGACACACCTATAACTCCATCACCAGATGTCTCGTTTCAACTGTCGATGAATTTCAATTGGTTTCATACCACGCAAATTCAGAAAACGAATGATTGCACGGTGTTCAAGTAAGGAAAACGCCGCCATTTTAAGTATTTAAAACAGTTCTCATTCTCGCCGCTGGCGGTAAAATTCCATGTGCCGTACGGTGCTGCCATCTCTGGGACGTATTGACAATGAACGCGGCCTCATTTTAAAACAATGCTCATGTTTCTATCTCTTTCCAGTCCGGAGAAAAAAAATCGGAGGCCTTAGAACTTGAATGCACCTCGTATCACTTGAGTAGAAATGATAGCTCTGCCAATGAACTGCTCTTTTATATCTCGTGCACGCGATACTACCGCCATCTGTACATCTGCATATCTCCGTCCCGACCGAGCGAAGTTGCGCAGTGTTCGCAAACTGGACTTGCATTCCGGAGGACGACGGTTCAAACCCATGTCCGGCCATCCTGCTTCAGGTTTTCCGAGATTTCCCTAAATCGCTTCAGGCAAATGCCGGGATGGCTACTTTGAAAGGCCATGGCCGATTTCCTTCCCCATCCTTCCCTAATCCCAGGGGACCGCTGACCTGTCTGTTTGGTCCCTTCCCCCAAACCAGCTAACCAACTATGACTTACGTCACCTCAGCGTAACTGATTACGCCCCTGATAGGCGGCAGGGTGTAGGCGCACTGCGGCGTTCGCATGCAATTCGTGTTGGCTAGAGGCCAGCGATCTGCTCCTCTTCAAACGTGGTACGTCGAGCTTCTACAATATCTTCCCCCGCTTAGAGACACCCATTCTTACTGTTTCTTTTGTTCAAAAACACTCTATCCATTGAACGGGATACGCAGTATGCAGCTCGCTGGTTAATACATACGATTGGTTCGGGTGAATCTCGTCGTCCCAGGGCCGTCCCACAGATTGAGTAAAATGAAGCCTACTGTATGTCACCGAAGCATCACAGAACATTTTGTCTGTAGCAAATGTTGTTCCCCATGATGTTATCTATCACTCCTATACGTTTTTCGTGAAGACTTTGAAACATCCTGTATGTACACTGCTGGAAACTGAAAGTGTTGACGAAACGCCACCAAACTGACACACCAGTATTTCCAAGAATCTTCATCTCTGAATAATCACTGCTAGCGACATCCGTTTGACCCTGAAAATTGTATTCGTTCCTCGGCCTCCTGCTACAAATCGACCACTACCAAACTGACGGCTGCACAATACCTATAAGTATCCTCCAGCCGACTTGTCTCAAAGGGGTGTATTGCTGCCTCGATCACCTGGTGGTCGTTCTCCTGTGAGTCTAGTTTTTAGAATCCGACGCAAAACTGACAGTAACGAAAAGATAATTGTCTCATCATTAGGCTGCGATGTGAGACTAACGATTTGAAATAATCAATTATTTTTAACCAATTACTTCCCTGAATCGTCTAAGAACTGCATAAAAAAACCAAGCAAATCCTAAATATGTGATGAAACTTCCTGGCAGAGTAAAACTGTGTGCCGGACCGAGACTCAAACTCAGGACCTTTGCCTTTCGCAGGCTCGTGCTCTACCATCTAAGCTACCCAAGCATGACTGACGCACCGTCCTCACAGCTTTACTTCTGCCAGTACCTCGTCTCCTACCTTCAAAACTTCACAGAAGCTCTCCTGCGAAACGTGCAGAACTAGCACTCCTGAAAGAAATGACATTGCGGAGACATTGCTTAAGCACAGCCTGTGGGATGTTTCCAGAATGAGATCTTCACTCTGCAGCGGAGTGTGCGCTGATATGAAACTTCCTGGCAGATTAAAAGTGTGTGCCGGACCGCGAAAGGCAAAGGTCCCAAGTTCGAGTCTCGGTCCGGCACACAGTTTTAATCTGCTAGGAAGTTTCATATCAGCGCACACTCCGCTGCAGAGTGAAACTCTCATTATCTAAATATGTGATGTTTTTATTTTATACGCTACAAGTAAAAGGCTTTTAGGAAAACTACTTCAGCAATTCTGCCTCGTTTACACACAGTACGTTCCTTCAGCAGTGCAACAGAGGACTCATCTTTCAGATTTCTTCCTCCCTTGAATCAAACATAGATGGGAAGACGATTCTTTGGGTGGCACGACGAACAATCTGCAATAAAGAGTCCACGACAAAGAATAGCGCCAATGAATCTCAACAACGCATCACAGCGTGTATTAAGCTCATAAGGGACCAAACTACTAAGGTCATCGTCCTTAGATTTACACACTACTTAAACTAACTTATGCTAAGAACAACACACACACCCATGCCCGAGGGAGGACTCGAACCTCCGGCGAGAGGGGCTGCGCAGTCTCTGACATGCTGCCTCAAACCGCGCGGCCACTCCGCGCGGCTGAATTAAGCTTCACGAGAGTGCTGCATGTAACACGAGGTAAACATGTACATCACGCACGTTATTTTTTCCTATTTTTTCGTTTATATGTGCCATTAAGGGGCTCCGGAAAGGCTCAAAATCATGAAAAGTTCAATTTTTACTTTTTTGCGTTTTCTGAATATGCAGACTATTACCTTTTAATAGATATATAATTTATTTAATTCCGAAGACTACAACTATTTTTAAATTTTTTTTGAAATGTGTTCTACATGGGCGAAACCCACTGTGGCGCTGTTAAACTGCTGTCAAATGGTGTTATTATTAACGTCCGTGTTCATCAGGTACATTTTAGTGATGTGAGATAAAGTATGTGTTGTGGCTAACCTATTTTCAGAGAGTTAGCAGCACCTCAACTGTTGAAAAAGTGTATTCACGGAAAAACTCAAAACCCCAATGAAAGTGTAAATACTGTTATATGGTCGAGAATCCCCAAGACTGTATTTGTTGGAATAGAAACACTTCACTTTGGTGTGTATGATGCTGTTGCGACTTTTAATGATGGCAACATTGTAAGGTGCAAGGTATTTAGAAATATGGGAATGAGGATAGGTTCTAACACGGTACGAGCGATGCTTGTTTTAGACAAGGAACGCCTTCGGGCTGCAGACAGGGCTGTAAAGAGTCTAGAAATACAAGCAAGAGTAAACAGGAGGAGGAACAAGAGGAAGCTGGAGGAGGAGTTTGCAGAGGAAGAAGATAATCCATCCTATGGACCTGGAATGCACTAAAAAGTTAATCCAATCTTTGTCGCTCGATTCCCAAAACTTTTATTTTCTCATACTAATTACATGTTTTCTAAGGATCTTCCAAATATATTTGTTTCAAACTTTCAGTAAATGTTACACAGTACCTTCTGCATACTTTAACACAGCCTTTTTCCAAAAAAACTGTATATTTTTGAGTATATAAATAAAAAATTGCAAAAAAATGTTGTGAATTTTCATTACAATTGAAAAAAAATCATCTTTAATAACTGAACTAAAATTTCGTAAAATCCCTGTGTTAAGTTGTAGCCCATATTCCAATAAATAATCTGTAAAAAGTTCAACTTCCTACCTCAAATACTTTGTGAGGAAAGATGTAATTTATAAGCGTTATTTTAACATTGCAAGTATAGGGCGTTCCGGAGCCCCTTAAGCCAACCTCCGGTACATAAAGGATCACTGACACATACATACATTGACAATTTGCATACAATATTAACTACATTCTTTGCAAACGTATTACTTAAATCACTATGTCCTCCCATCATTCCATACAATGTCGCTCAAAACGCCAATTCAGTAAGAAAGGCACAACATTCACGCTTCCAGGCGACTTTCGTGCCGTGCACTGCTTACATTGCATAAGTTGTACGACATCATGATATTCACCTACTTAACGTCGTTCTCTGGAATTATGTATGACTGCACAGTGGTCCGCAAATAAAATACGCTACGCCACACCAGTTGTCTGGCCGTAGATACTTGATCCTACCCGTGCGAAACCGGGCCATACAGCTAATTGCTGAACAAAATGCAGACTACCTCGAGCGCTTCGTCTTGGGATCCGCTGGTCTGACAGCCGGCACGAGCTGTGACCGATGTGAATAATGCAACCGTCCGTGCAGGACTGACAAAGCAAGAACTTGATTTATCCTTCAGCAGCTGCAGTTATTCGCGCACTTGTTTCAGGACGAGCTTCTACTCCTCGTTGCAGATGACCCCGCACCTGCAAGCCACAAGAACGAAACACTGAACGCTTTCTTCCCAGACTGAATGTGGCACTGCGGCACGCGTGCCTGTTGAACGATAGTAGTATACCGGGTACGTACACTACTGGTCATTAAAATTGCTACACCACGAAGATGACGTGAAATTTAACCGACAGGAAGAAGATGCTGTGATATGCAAATGATTAGCTTTTCAGAGCATTCACACAAGGTTGGCGCCGGTGCCGACACCTACAACGTGCTGATATGAGGAAAGTTTCCAACCGATTTCTCACACACAAACAGCAGATGACCGGCGTTGTTTGATGGAACGTTGTTGTGATGCCTCGTGTAACGAGGAGAAATGCGTACTATCACGTTTCCGACTTTGATAAAGGTCGGATTGTAGCCTATCCCGATTGCAGTTTATCGTATCGTGACATTGCTGCTCGCGTTGGTCGAGATCCAATGACTGTTAGCAGAATATGGAATCGGTGGGTTCAGGAGGGTAATTCGGAACGTCGTGCTGGATCCCAACGACCTCGTATCAATAGCAGTCCACATGACAGGCATCTTATCCGCATTGTTGTAACGGATCGTGCAGCCACGTCTCGATCCCTGAGTCAACAGATGGGGACGTTTGCAAGACAACAACCATCTGCACGAACACTTCGACGACGTTTGCAGCAGCATGGAGTATCTGCTCGGAGACCATGGCTGCGGTTACACTTGACGCTGCATCACAGACAGGAGCGCCTGCGATGGTGTACTCAACGACGAATCTGGCTGCACGAATGGCAAAACGTCATTTTTTCGGATGAATCCAGGTTCTGTTTACAGTATCATGATGGCCGCATCCGTGTTTGGCGACATCGCGGTGAACGCACATTGGAAGCGTGTATTCGTCATCGCCATACTGGCGTATCACCCGGCGTGATGGTATGGGGTGCCATTGGTTACACGTCTCGGTCACCTCTTGTTCGCATTGACAGCACTGTGTACAGTAGACGTTACATTTCAGATGTGTTACGACCCTTCATTCGATCCCTGCGAAACCCTACATTTCAGCAGGATAATGCACGACCGCATGTTGCACGTCCTGTACGGGTCTTTCTGGATACAGAAAATGTTCGACTGCTGCCCTGGCCAGCACATTCTCCAGATCTCTCACCAACTGAAAACGTTTGGTCAATGGTGGACGAGCAGCTGGCTCGTCACAATACGCCAGTCATTACTCTTGATGAACTGTGGTATCGTGTTGAAGCTGCTGTACACGCCAGCCAAGCTGTGTTTGACTCAATGCCCAGGCGTATCAAGGCCGTTATTACGGTCAGAGGTTGTTGTTCTGGGTACTGATTTCTCAGGATCTATGCACCCAAATTGCGCGAAAATGTAATCACATGTCAGTTCCGGTATAATAATTTGTCCAATGAAAACCCGTTTATCATCTGCATTCTTTCGTGGTGTAACAATTTTAATGGCTAGTAGTGTAGTTTTCCGAGGGGACTAACACGAATCCTTTTCACTGTTTACATTGATAATACTACACGGAACTACTAATCAAACTCTTATGCCGGCAAAACCTCAAGATGCGTACTGCAGGGGTGATGTACTCGACAGTAGTAAGTGCTGAGAACAGCACCACACTCAGATGACTGGGAACAGAGACAGAGCCACGCAACACGAAATGAGCAAACGAGCGTCAGCGGAAGACTCCCTAAATACCACTGACTACTAACCGCTTTCAACACAAATAAAGCGGCTCATATCTCGACAGTTAGGCGCTTCCAGAAATTAAGTTTCGTGAGCGTTGGGAAGATAAGTGGCGTTATTTCGGAGATTACAAAAATTATGTAAAATCATCAAAGAAGAACTGGGCAGTTATGAGTCCACTTGTCAGTATGATGTTGAACCCCTCTGGCTAGGATGCATGCAGTGGTTTGTTTGGTAAAGATGTCATAAAGCCACTGCATCCTATGCTGAGGCAAGCTGGCCTCCTTGATATTCTGTACAGTGTAACTGGGACGGAGTTTCAAGCCCGAGCTGTTCCCATAGTGCTCTATCAGGGACACATCTGGGGATCTTTGTAGCCACAAGAGTAAAACAACATCACTCAGACAGGTCGTAGAGAAACGAGCCATACGTGGACTAGCACTGTCCTGCTGAAAAATGGCATCAGGATACTGTCGATCAGAGGTGATGACGCAGACTGTCCATGACGTCTCTCGTGCCGTCAGAGTTCCCCCCAGCCAGTACCAGCCGTGACCTGACGTCATACGCAACGGCTCCTGACGCCATGACGTCAGAAGTAACACTGCTCTGCCTCTCCAAAACATTGAAGAATGGTACCTCTCCCCAGGTCATCGCCGATAGTGAACCGGGATAATGCACAACCGCCGTTCGTCGCTGAACACAATGCGACGGAAATCATCAACGGTGCCTGCTTCTGATACTGACGCCGTTTCGAACGCAGCCGGTTGCGTTGTTGTGTTAACGGCAATCTGCGCATGGGACGGCAATTCCCAAATCCACTTGCTGCTAATCTCCGACCAATGGTGTAGAATAACACAGAATGTTGCAGGTAGTGGATCACTTATTCTCGGACGGCAGGCGCAGACGTGAAGGCACTACGACGCACTTGGTGCGCAATATGGCGACCCTCCCTTGTGGTGGTCACAGGCGGTCCCACTGGAACCTTGACGACGGTTATGCCTGCTCTCACGTCCCCACATCCGTATGCCCCACACATCTGATTGTTGCATTATTCAATCAGCCGGCCAAACGGAGACCCACGGTGAGGGCCCTCTTCAAGTCTGTCAGACGCTGATAACGCACTACCACACGAGTACCCAGCACCTCCGCGGCCTTCACAGTGCTCCACTCAGCACACGACGCTCTTCACGCCACTTATCTGTATCATCAAGCCCCGCAAGGAAGTTAAAGACGAACAGCACTAATGCACTCCGGTGGCTCTTCTACCTGTCGCAGGGAGTTGCAACTTTACAATCATTTACGAGGTCTGTTCAAAAAATTACGTAATATTTCTAATTTCGCGCCAGTGGTGTGTTGGCGCGAAATGCGGTTGGCGTCCCTGCACACGCCGGTGTTTAATGTGTAACTGCCGGGCGTTTCATTGTTGTATCTCTATCGTTAGCGTTCAGTGGTATACTGTGTGCAACGCTGTGTCGTACAGTTTGCGAATTTCGTGATGACAGAGTCAGAGGAGCACAAAGCGTCTGCATTACATTTTTTTTCGTGAAAAAAATGGCTCTGAGCACTATGCGACTTAACTTCTGAGGTCATCAGTCGCCTAGAACTTAGAACTAATTAAACCTAACTAACCTAAGGACATCACACACATCCATGCCGGAGGCAGGATTCGAACCTGCGACCGTAGCGGTCGCTCGGCTCCAGACTGTAGCGCCTACAACCGCACGGCCACTCCGGCCGGCTTTATCGTGAAACTCAAGAATACCTTCACAGAGATACTTCAAATGATGCAGGAAGCCTACGGTGATGAGTTATGAAGCCGTACTCGCTGTTACGAATGGTTCACACGGTTTAAAAATGGCCAGATGGACGGTGACCGTCATACAGGACGTCCTTCGACGTCTACCAACGCTCCTGTGAGGAATACCAACGAAATTGTGGGTGCCAAAGACAGACTTACTGCCAGACAGATTTGCGGAAGAATGTAACTTTTCAGTTGGATCATGTCGTGAAATCCTAACAGACCATCTTGAAATGCATCGTGTAACTGCCAAGTTCGTCCCACGGCTCATGAGTCGAGCCCAGAAAGACCTTCGCCTCGTAATCTGTGAAGAGTTTTTGGATCGCGGAAACGAGAACGAGATGTTCCTTAAGAGAATTAAAATTGAAGATGAAACGTGGGTCTACGGATATGATGTTGACACGAAGGTTAGTTCATCGTGAATATTCGTGCCACAGGTACAAACTGCTATCGGGCTGTACTGCGACTCCTGCGAGAAAATGCGAGAAGGATACGACATGAAATGTGGAGAGACAACTCATGGCTTTTGCATCACGGTGACGCACTCGCACATTCATCCCTGTTGGTGCGTAACTTGCACAAAAACCGAAATCGCTGTGCTGCCTCATCCTCCGTAGTCTCCAGATTTGGCCCCGGCGGTCTTTTTTTTATTTCCAAAGTTCAAAAAACCCCTTTTAAGGGAAAAAATTGCAACGATAGGCCGGCTTTTGTGGCCGAGTGGTTCTAGGCGCTTCAGTCTGGAACCGCACTACCGCTACGAATCCTGCCTCGGGCATGGATGTCTGTGATGCCCTTAGGTTGGTTAGGTTTAAGTAGTTCTGGGTTCTAGGGGACTGATGACCTCAGCAGTTGAGTCCCATAGTGCTCAGAGCCATTTGAACCATTTTTTTGCAACGATGGACGAGATAAAAGAAAATTCGCAGACGGCCCTTCGCGCCATTCAGCAAGAGACGTACCGAGACTGCTTCGGGAAGTGGAAACGGCGTCCGCCCCGGTAGCTGAGTGGTCAGAGTGACAGACTGTCAATTCTAAGGGCCCGGGTTCGATTCTCGGCTGGGTCGGAGATTTTCTCCGCTCAGGGACTGGGTGTTGTGTAGTCCTAATCATCATCATTTCATCCCCATCGACGCGCAGGTCGCCGAAGTGGCGTCAAATCGAAAGACCTGCACCAGGCGAACGGTCTACCCGACGGGAGGCCCTAGCCACACGACATTTCCATTTCCAGTGGAAACGGCGTAGGGAGCGGCGTATCAATTGTGGAGGAGAGTTCTTCGAAGGAGACCATGCACAATAAGTAAAAGGTAAGCGTAGAAGAATTTTGTGGGCAAAGTTGCGGAATGTTTTGAACAGACCTCGTATATACATGCCGATGGCGTGTACCCATACACAGTCACACACATCTGACAACTCCTCCTGGGTGCTTCTCCTTTTTGTCAGATAGCATATACTTAGGGACTTCAGAAAGTAAGCCAAACATTTCGTTGCCAGCGAAGTCCATTGCTTCATCCTGGAGACACAGTTCTACTGCGATACGAATGACCAACCATCATCACACTATGCAGTGAAACGGCGAAAAAAACTGGAAACTTACTCCAAAGTTGAAGTAGAGCGAACAGACGATGAAATTCGGACGGATCTCAGGTTGATTCCGTATTTCTGGAGTTCCGGAAAGCTTTTGACACCGTTCCTCACAAGCGACTTCTAATCAAGCTGCGGGCCTAAGGGGTATCGTCTCAGTTGTGCGACTGGATTCGTGATTTCCTGTCAGGAAGGTCGCAGTTCGTAGTAATAGACGGCAAATCATCGAGTAAAACTGAAGTGATACCAGGTGTTCCCCAGGGAAGCGTCCTGGGACCTCTGCTGTTCCTGATCTACACTCCTGGAAATTGAAATAAGAACACCGTGAATTCATTGTCCCAGGAAAGGGAAACTTTATTGACACATTCCTGGGGTCAGATACATCACATGATCACACTGACAGAACCACAGGCAACAGAGCATGCACAATGTCGGCACTAGCACAGTGTATATCCACCTTTCGCAGCAATGCAGGCTGCTATTCTCCCATGGAGACGATCGTAGAGATGCTGGATGTAGTCCTGTGGAACGGCTTGCCATGCCATTTCCACCTGGCGCCTCAGGTGGACCAGCGTTCGTGCTGGACGTGCAGACCGCGTGAGTCGACGCTTCATCCAGTCCCAAACATGCTCAATGGGGGACAGATCCGGAGATCTTGCTGGCCAGGGTAGTTGACTTACACCTTCTAAAGCACGTTGGGTGGCACGGGATACATGCGGACGTGCATTGTCCTGTTGGAACAGCAAGTTCCCTTGCCGGTCTAGGAATGGTAGAACGATGGGTTCGATGACGGTTTGGATGTACCGTGCACTATTCAGTGTCCCCTCGACGATCACCAGTGGTGTACGGCCAGTGTAGGAGATCGCTCCCCACACCATGATGCCGGGTGTTGGCCCTGTGTGCCTCGGTCGTATGCAGTCCTGATTGTGGCGCTCACATGCACGGCGCCAAACACGCATACGACCATCATTGGCACCAAGGCAGAAGCGACTCTCATCGCTGAAGACGACACGTCTCCATTCGTCCCTCCATTCACGCCTGTCGCGACACCACTGGAGACGGGCTGCACGATGTTGGGGCGTGAGCGGAAGACGGCCTAACGGTGTGCGGGACCGTAGCCCAGCTTCATGGAGACGGTTGCGAATGGTCCTCGCCGATACCCCAGGAGCAACAGTGTCCCTAATTTGCTGGGAAGTGGCGGTGCGGTCCCCTACGGCACTGCGTAGGATCCTACGGTCTTGGCGTGCATCCGTGCGTCGCTGCGGTCCGGTCCCAGGTCGACGGGCACGTGCACCTTCCGCCGACCACTGGCGACAACATCGATGTACTGTGGAGACCTCACGCCCCACGTGTTGAGCAATTCGGCGGTACGTCCACCCGGCCTCCCGCATGCCCACTATATGCCCTCGCTCAAAGTCCGTCAACTGCACATACGGTTCACGTCCACGCTGTCGCGGCATGCTACCAGTGTTAAAGACTGCGATGGAGCTCCGTATGCCACGGCAAACTGGCTGACACTGACGGCGGCGGTGCACAAATGCTGCGCAGCTAGCGCCATTCGACGGCCAACACCGCGGTTCCTGGTGTGTCCGCTGTGCCGTGCGTGTGATCATTGCTTGTACAGCCCTCTCGCAGTGTCCGGAGCAAGTATGGTGGGTCTGACACACCGGTGTCAATGTGTTCTTTTTTCCATTTCCAGGAGTGTATATAAATGACCTGGGTGACAATCTGAGCAGTTCTCTTAGGTTGTTCGCAGATGATACTGTAATTCACCGTCTAGTAAGGTCATCCGAAGACCAGTATCAGTTGCAAAGCGATTTAGAAAAGATTGCTGTATGGTGTGGCAGGTGGCAGTTGACGCTAAATAACGAAAAGTGTGAGGTGATCCACATGAGTTCCAAAAGAAATCCGTTGGAATTCGATTACTCGATAAATAGTACAATTCTCAAGGCTGTCAATTCGACTAAGTATGTGGGTGTTAAAATTATGAACAACTTCAGTTGGAAACACCACATAGATAGTATTGTGGGGAAGGCGAGCCAAAGGTTGCGTTTCATTGGCAGGACACTTAGAAGATGCAACAAGTCCACTAAAGAGACAGCTTACACTACACTCGTTCGTCCTCTGTTAGAATATTGCTGCGCGGTGTGGGATCCTTACCAGGTGGGATTGACGGAGGACATCGAAAGAGTGCAAAAAAGGCAGCTCGTTTTGTATTATCACGTAGTAGGGGAGAGAGTGTGGCAGATATGATACGCGAGTTGGGATGGAAGTCATTAAAGCAAAGACGTTGTTCGTCGCGGCGAGATCTATTTACGAAATTTGAGTCACCAACTTTCTCTTCCGAATGCGAAAATATTTTGTTGAGCCCAACCTACATAGGTAGGAATGATCATCAAAATAAAATAAGAGAAATCAGAGCTCGAACAGAAAGGTTTAGGTGTTCGTTTTTCCCGCGCGCTGTTCGGGAGTGGAATGGTGGAGAGATAGCATGATTGTGGTTCGATGAACCCTCTGCCAAGCACTTAAATGTGAATTGCAGAGTAGTCATGTAGATGTAGATGTATGAATTCAGATGCAGTGCCCCCCTCCCGGTCGTTGATACGATCGCGAAGTCCAGTTCAGATCTTGCATTGTGAAATTTACATTTTCTCGACAAGCGGAAAGAAAAAGGGGAGGGGGAGAGAGATTTTTCTACGATGATGACGTTGACAGAGTTTTTCGAATGACTCCGTGAGCAAGGAGCAGATTGCTGCAGTCGAGGAATATTCGACTGCGAAAATTTCCGAACGTTGGTTCGGACTTGGAGACGATGTTGAGAAATAGTGTCATGTATCTGTGTCATTTTGAAGTGTTGTATAGCTTTCCACAAAAGTTCTCCGGCCTGCTATAATAATAATAATGTAACTCTCGTATATACGGGGTATTAAAATAAAACCTCCATATTGTGAGAAGTGATGGGATAGTATGGGCCAAAACAAGACAAAAATGTACAGTAAGCTCTGGCACTATGATGCATACCTGAAGGAGTTATGGGCACTTGCTCATCTTCGCAGCTGTGAAACACATCTCATCTGCTGCAAGCTCTTTCGTTCCCATATTTTCAGAGGTGCTTGTATGAACCGAAAGAATAAAAAAAAAAAAGGTCCAATAAACATGGGGTAAAAACGCATACCTAAAGAGCTATGTACATTTGCTCATTTCCGCTATTGTGAAACGCATCTCTTGAAGCCAACAAGTGCTCATAGCTCTTAAAGTATGCGTTTTAGAGCCCATGTTTACTGGACATTTCGTCTTGTTTTGGTCCCTACTATCACTTCTCGAAACTTGGGTCAGTATGATGTATCACATGACCTGCAGTACAGACTACTACAGGACTGGAATTTGATGACCGTAATAAGTGACAAGAAAATTTTCACTACGAACGGGTCGATGGTTTGTGTGCATGCTTGTGTGTGTGTTCGATGTTCAACGAATGATTTAAAAATACGTGAAAGTGCTTTTATAATATAGATGGTTCATCTTCTGCTTTATGAAGTTAGACAGCCCGAATCTAACAGAAACAAATAATCTTTGTAAGGTGCCAAAGCCGAGCTGTGTAAGTTTTATTGAATTCTGTAATAACTTCTGAAATAATTAGCGGTTTAATTAAAATCTCTTTTTTTAAAAAAAAACCTGAGATAATGTCCAGAACTGACACGTTTCGCGGAGCTCGCGCGAAACACAAGATGGCTGTGCCGTGATACGGACAACCTTGTAGCGCTCGTGACCATTTTGTGAGACGGAGACCGTGACAACGTTTCCATTCGAGCACTTAAATTGCAGCCTTACACAGTTATATAAGTAGTTCTGCACACCTCTTCCTTCTTACAACCTCAAAAGCGGTTTGCATAAAAAGGATACTACCTTAAATAATGAGAATGAAACGTTTCTAAGGTCATTCAGACGTCTGCCCTTATCAAGATCAGTTTTCTTATTTACATACTGCGCAAGGACAACTAACGATTCCATGGTAAAGGTAAATGTTGTACACACAGTACAATACGTAATAACATCGTAATGAGCTCTTAGCGATAGCTAACTACAGTTACGCGAACATTAGCCACGGTAATGAAAAGGGCAATAATATTTCCATTTTCAATCAACTGACTCGCATAACTGACGTCAAGTCATCTAGAACGCAAACTCGCACAGAGGAGTTGACCAGATTAAGAGAGCTTCTAGAGAACAACAGCGTGAGAGGTGAGAATGACTAGAAAAGAAGTTTAATTTAGTCGTTACACAGTCGTTACCACTGATATATTCACGTATGAATACGAGCTGCATTCCAATTACAGAATGGAATTAAAGAAACCGACTGCTCTAACTATTTAGGACGTGGTCCACAAAAAGGATAAGTGAACGAACTGTCGCAAATATTTCGAATGGACCAAGTTTCGAGTAAAGACAAAGTGTGTTAGAAACGAGCAGACAAACTAATTGCAGGGCCTGGAGTCCTTTGTTAGATATGTGCTCGTTAAAACCGAAGAATATAATACGACAATTTTCATGAAAATTACCGACGCCTTGATCAAACTGCAAGGAGTTGTCCTCTTTGTGTTGAGACTGCTTACTTCTGAGGGCTTGCACGCCAGACCTGGTGCTGGGTATGATTTCTTCCGTAGTCTTGGTCGCTAATCCAAATGCTTGAACATTATTAACACACCATAAATACGATTCCTGAAAATAGATATTGGCCACGTACGATGTTCTGCTCGAGAACTTGAAAACATGTTAGGAACCTGAAACCGAAAAAAAGAAGTGAAAAAAGTTTTCGGTGTACAACGGGCGATCAAAAATTATCCGTCTGAGGGCGTTACTGTGGCGTTACTGTTACAGCAACACAGCACAACTTGGATGCGGTTACATAACCACCAGCATGTTAGGTGTCAGCCTGGCACTCGTGTCTTTCCCACGTGCGTGCGATAAATGCGGGAACGTGAACCGTGGCGGCGGTACTACGAGGTGCATTCTAGTTCTAAGGCCTCTGATTTTTTTCTAATTAACTACTCACCCGAAATCGATGAAACTGGCGTTACTTCTCGACGTAATCGCCCTGCAGACGTACACATTTTTCACAACGCTGACGCCATGATTCCATGGCAGCGGCGAAGGCTTCTTTAGGAGTCTGTTTTGACCACTGGAAAATCGCTGAGGCAATAGCAGCACGGCTGGTGAATGTGCGGCCACGGAGAGTGTCTTTCATTTCTGGGAAAAGCCAAAAGTCACTAGGAGTCAGGTCAGGTTGAGTAGGGAGCATGAGGAATCACTTCAAAGTTGTCATCACGAAGAAAGTGTTGCGTAACGTTAGCTCGATGTGCGGGTGCGTTGTCTTGGTGAAACAGCACACGCGCAGGCCTTCCCGGACGTTTTTGTTGCGGTGCAGGAAGGAATTTGTTCTTCAAAACATTTTCGTAGGGTGCACCTGTTACAGTAGTGCCCTTTGGAACGCAATGGGTAAGGATTACGCCCTCGCTGTCCCAGAACATGGACACCATCATTTTTTCAGCACTGGCGGTTACCCGAAATTTTTTTGGTGGCGGTGAATCTGTGTGCTTCCATTGAGCTGACTGGCGCTTTGTTTCTGGATTGAAAAATGGCATCCACGTCTCATCCATTGTCACAACCGACGAAAAGAAAGTCCCATTCATGCTGTCGTTGCGCGTCAACATTGCTCGGCAACGTGCCACACGGGCAGCCGTGTGGTGGTCCGTTAGCATTCGTGGCACCCACCTGGATGACACTTTTCGCATTTTCAGGTCGTCATGCAGGATTGTGTGCACAGAACCCACAGAAATGCCAACTCTGGAGGCGATCTGTTCAACAATCATTCGGCGATCCCCCAAAACAATTCTCTCCACTTTCTCGATCATGTCGTCAGACCGGCTTGTGCGAGCCCGAGGTTGTTTCGGTTTGTTGTCACACGACGTTCTGCCTTCATTAAACTGTCGCACCCACGAACGCACTTTCGACACACCCATAACTCCGTCACCACATGTCTCGGTTCAACTGTCGATGAATTTCAATGGGTTTCACACCACGCAAATTCAGAAAACGAATGATTGCACGCTGTTCAAGTAAGGAAAACGTCGCCATTTTAAGTATTTAAAACAGTTCTCATTCTCGCCGCTGGCGGTAAAATTCCATCTGCCGTACGGTGCTGCCATCTCTGGGACGTATTCACAATGAACGCGGCCTCATTTTAAAACAATGCGCGTGCTTCTATCTCTTTCCAGTCCGGAGAAAAAAAAATCGGAGGCCTTAGAACTTGAATGCACCTCGTACCAAATACGTCCAATGAGAACCAACGTGCTGCTGTTCTTTTCTTGGCTGCCGAACGCTACACCGGTAGGCACCCATCGGAGAAGGAAGAATGTGTGTGAGGCAGCAGGTCTGTCGATAACCACCGCTCCGGAATGTTGTGCGACGAACGAAGCTGCTGCCGCCTCGTGATAACGCACGGCCCCATATCGCAAATGTCGAACCACAGAAGTTATGCCAACTCAAGCAGCAGACACTGAAGCACCCACCCTGTACTCCTGATCTCTCCCCGTGCGATTAACAAGTCTCCGGTCCCATAAAAAAGGCCTCGAAAGGTCGACGATTCCAGTCGGATGTGGATGTGCCGCAGGCAGGTCCGGATTTCTTCACACAACAGGTTCAAAATGGTTCAAATGGCCCTGAGCACCATGGGACTTAACATCTGTGGTCATCAGTCCCCTAGAACTTAGAACTACTTAAACCTAACTAACCTAAGGACATCACACACATCCATGCCCGAGGCAGGATTCGAACCTGCGACCGCAGCAGTCCCGCGGTTCCAGACTGAGCGCCTAGAACCGCTAGACCACCGCGGCCGGCCACACAACAGGTCACGGTCTTTTATCAGACGGGTGTCTTGAACGTGATCCGTCTGTGGGATGATTACGTCAGTGCTCACGGCGATTTTGCCTGATTGGCATACCGATTCTGGACTGCACGGCCTTCTGACGGAAACTTTATGTCCAATGGGCAACGCAGAGTTCCATCACCAACTAACACTTTGTGGGTCGTAGCTTCATGTACGAATATTACTCTGGTCTCCCTCGGTGATCTGTTATTTGTTACACGTCGATATGAAAATGGGAGAGCCGCGCGGGATTAGCCGAGCGGTCTCAGGCGCTGCAGTCATGGACTGTGCGGCTGGTCCCGGCGCGGCGGAGGTTCGAGTCCTCCCTCGGGCATGGGTGTGTGTATGTTTGTCGTTAGGATAATTTAGGTTAAGTAGCGTGTAATCTTAGGGACTGATGACCTTAGCAGTTAAGAGGAAATGCTGAAAATTGCTGTACTTATTATGTTTAAAAGATTTCGCGGCCGAAGGACTGCTCATGTTGCACAGGCCGCCACAAATCCCAGTTTGAATCTGCAATCTTCAGTTGTCTGGGGATGGCGGAAAGCCAATGGTTGTTGCATCTACTGATTTCATCAGGCGACCACGTATTTCGAAGCGAGAACGTTGTCTAGGGGATCCGCAACAGCCTTGCCACCTTGCCAATATTCCGCCAGTCTTTGCAATCGTTTGACTGCATGTGGCTTGAATTCTCGATTTAAGAAATTTCGTAGGTTCCGTACGTGCGGATCTTGAACAAAACACTCGTCTTTCGTCACATATTCGTTAGTGCTATCGTTAGAAAATAGACTGTATTTATTTAGTTCTCATATTTAAACATGGACTACGTTATGTTCCAGTATTACTTATGATCCGCCGTAAAAACTTAAATTGGTCTGTATTCTGAAACTTTCTTCTCGCGGGATGAAATACGACATACCAACGGTCCATCGCAAATTTCCTCGACTCTCTGTGACATCCTCAGACAAAATATAATTAGTCGCCAGAGGTGAGCTCTGCCGGCTGTTGTGGCCGAGCGGTTCTAGGCACTTCAGTCCGGAACCATGCGGCAGCTACGGTCGCAGCGATCGCAGGTTCTAATCCTGTCTCGGGCATGGATGTGTGTGATGTCCTTAGGTTAGTTAGGTTAAGGTAGTTCTAAATCTAGGGAAAGATGACCTCAGTCCCATAGTGCTTACAGCCATCTGAACCATTTTGATGGTGAGCTCTGGAAAATATAAATTAACGTTAATATTATAAGAGAAATAAAAGTAATCTCTGAGTGTAATCACACGCAAAAACTAAGCAAGTTTGGTGCTGTTATGGTTACAGTACTACACTAGTACCCGGGAGGACGGGCTCAAGTCCCCACCTAGCGATCCTGATAGTTTCCCAAAATAATGGCTCCCGCAAGATGACCAAGCAGATTTCCGTAACTATTTTCGTCCAACCAGGCTGCCTCACACATATGATCTCAATGTCAACGACCGGTTGATGGCCTAGTACATCTACTAACCTTAGTTCAGCGCTCGGATGGGGAAGTTTTGGGTTGGTCCGTGATCTCCGCCTCCAGAAATACAACACCAAACAATCACAATACGACAACACACATAACTACGTTTGCGCTATTGACAGACTTATGGTGTACACGACTTCTCTCCCCTCGGTTAACTGACAACTATGACTAACGAAGAATATCCAGCCACAAATGTAAAATAACATAAATTTTTACAAATCATGAAACCAGTGGGCCCGCTAGGAAACAAAGAGAGATAGTAAACATAGTCAGATATAGATTAATCAGGGCAACCATATGATAAAACAGAGTTTCGAAAGGTTTAAACACTACAATTTCATTCATTTTACGCTTCTTACGGTAATATTTGCGAATAGCAAAATTTAATAATTACAATATTTTGAAAGAAGACAAAATGTTCCTTAGAAGAAGTAAACAAGGCTTTTAAAATGTCCGTGTATAATGACCCCTAAGTCGACAGGGCATTAAACCCAATCTACCTTCCTTCGGTTTTAAAATACGATACGTCAATCACGGAAAAAGGACTTATTGGAGGGATCGAAACTTGAAGTACATGCGGTTTTACTGACTCTTAGCTGTTGAACATTTCCTTGAATACAATGTTCTTAACCGGAATATTTATATAATTGCAATCAAAGCTAATGTACATTGCAAATCACAAAGAACAGAAAAATATATTTTGTAAAAGATTTTGATACTTGTAAATGTTACAGGCCTAAATGAATTAGATACGATATTGATAGATTAAAGGAAGTTAGGTACATTTCTATTTATTATATTTAGGTGTCTTACAAGGGAAGCACAAATCCAACGGGTGGCCATCAAAAGATTAATTTTGCATTGTTGTAGTACGTACTTAGATGTAAGAAATGCTGCTCCAGTACTAGGTTCTTCTCATTCGACACCTGTCGACCTGTCAACCAATCTGGTGTGGCAATAAAAGACAGCAAAAGGAAAGCTGAAGTTTTAAATGCAACGTTTAAAAAAATCATTCACGCAAGAGTCCGACACTTTCTGTTGCATAGACTCCCGTATGGAGAACACAGAAATAGTGATCCGTGTGTTGATAAAGCACTGAAAGTCGCTAGGTCCGGACAGGATCGCAATTAGGTTTTACAGGCACAACACGGCGTCCGCATCTATCGCTAAATCTCTCGCCCAGCGCACGACCCCAAGCGACTAG
This sequence comes from Schistocerca cancellata, assembly GCF_023864275.1. Taxonomy (NCBI): domain Eukaryota; kingdom Metazoa; phylum Arthropoda; class Insecta; order Orthoptera; family Acrididae; genus Schistocerca; species Schistocerca cancellata. Next base: position 604,105,236 of record NC_064633.1, on the reverse strand, counting down.
AAAAAAGTGCAGGCGACTCCTAAAAATAAGTGGGGTGAAAGAACAGACCCGTGAAATTACAGACTAATGTCCTTAACCTCGGTTTCCTGCAGAATCTTGAGCACATTCTAAGGTCGAAAACAAATTTCTGTGAGAGTGGCTCAAGTGGCTCTGAACACTATGGGACTTAACTTCTGAGGCCATCATTCCCCTAGAACTTAGAACTACTTAAACCTAACTAACCTAAGGACATCACACACATCCCTGCCCGAGGCAGGATTAGAACCTGCGACCGTAGCGGTCGCGCGGTTCCAGACTATAGCGCCTAGAGCCGCTCGGCCACCCCGGCCGGCACCGTGAGTCTCATAAGCTTCTGTCCACGGATTTAGAATCATCGCTCGTTCGAAACTCAGTTTGCCCTTTTCTCACAAGACATCCTGCGAACTATGGATGAAGGGCAACAGGCACATTCCATATTCCTAGATTTCCCAAAAGCGCTTGACACTGTCCCCCACAGCAGACAGTTAACGAGGGTTTGAGTATATGAATTAGGCTCCCAGATATGTGAGTGGCTGGAAGACTTTTAATAGAACCCAGAACGTTGTTCTCGACGGCGAGTGTTCGTAAAAAGACACAAGGATATGCTCAGGAGTGACCCAGAGCAGTGTGACAGGGTCGCTGTTGTTCCCTATATACGTAAACGATTTGATGGATAGCGTGAGCAGCAGCTGATGATGCTGTCGTGTACAGGGAAGTTTCTTCGTTGAGTCACAGTAGGAGGCACGATTTTTAATTTACCACTTCTTTACTATCCTATTAGCAGCGCCTTCTGTAGACAACATTACCGTATACCACTGAATGTACCTGCAAAACTATATCATTGTACGATACGCAGTTCACGGGATATGACGTCATATACATTGAGGTGCGTGGTAAACTAGCTTTTTCTTAAAATTCTTCGCGCGAATGGTTAACATAAGATTTCTAACAGGTTGATTCGTTTGTAAAGTAATCAGACGTTTGAAGCTGGCTTATACAAGAGAGTTCGAATCTTTAACAACCATGTTGCCACCTTGCCACACGTGCTGGAAACGCAATGCTTTTTTAGCACCGTCGTATGACTGTCGTACCTTAGAATGTATCAAATGTAACGTCTAGGCAGCGAATCCAGCATCATGGTAGCGCAGACACACCCCAGTCCGTACAATACACGGGATGTCGAATATTAAAATCAGAAGGAAAAAAGAGAATCTTTGCTACCAGTAACATGTACCGTTCTGGGAAGAAAATGGGGAGAATGACCACTGCGCAAAAAACCAAACCTATGTGCTGTCGCATCCTCCGTTCTCTCCTGAGAAAAAGGGTTCTTAACAGTCGCACAGGAGGACAACAAAGCGATCATATAAGCGTTCCGGTTTTCCAGAACGAGGCACGCAATCCCAAAACATGAGCGTACAGGGTGACAGTTACTGAAATGTATGAAAAAAACGTGAATTAATTATAAACTACGGGGTCCACATAGTTTATTCAACATGTAAACGTGACTACAGATACTCGGATTTAGGTTATGACATCTTCGATATGCCTGACATCGCTACACTACAAATATTCTGATGTAGGTCATGTTCGATATGCCTGCCGTCATTGGCGATGATGTGGTGCAGACGAATAGCAAAATTCTGCACGAGCCGCTGAAGTGTCGGAACATCGATGCTGTCCATAACCTACTGAATGCCTGTTTTCAGCTCAGCAATGGTTTCGGGGTTATTTCTGTACACCTTGTCTTACAAGAGCCCCACAAAATGTTCAGGCCCTGAGAATATGGCGGCCAATCGAGGCCTATGCCAGTGACCTCTGGGTACCCCAGAGCCAGAATGGTGGCCCCAAAGTGCTCCTCCAGTATATCAAACACTCTCTTGCTTCGATTGGGTCGAGCACCGTCTTGCATGAACGACATCCTGTCGAAATCAGGGTCACTTTGGATAATAGAGACGAAATCATCTTCCAAAACCACCTACCGTTCGGTAGTCGGCGTGCCACCAAGGAATATCGCACCGATTATTCCGTGACTGGACATTGCACACCACATATTCGCACGTTGAGCTTGAAGAGGCTTCTCGATTGCGAAATGCAGATTCTCAGTCCCCAAATGCGCTAATTTTGCTTATTGACGAACCCATGCAAATGAAAGTGGACTCCGTCGCTATTCCAAACCATGTTGTTGTTGTGGTCTTCAGTCGTGAGACTGGTTTGATGCAGCTCTCCATGCTACTCTATCCTGTGCACGCTTCTTCACCTCCCAGTACTTACTGCAACCTACATCCTTCTGAATCTGCTTAGTGTATTCATTTCTTGGTCTCCCTCTACGATTTTTACCCTCCACACTGCCCTCCAATGCTAAATTTGTGATCCCCTGATGCCTCAGAACATGTCCTACCAACCGGTCCCTTCTTCTTGTCAAGTTGTGCCACAAATTCCTCTTCTCCCCAATTCTATTCAATACCTCCTCATTAGTTATGTGATCTACCCATCTTATCTTCAGAATTCTTCAGTAGCACCACATTTCGAAAGCTTCTATTCTCTTCTTGTCCAAACTATTTATCGTCCATGTTTCACTTCCATACATGGCTACACTCCATACAAACACTTTCAGAAACGACTTCCTGACACTTAAATCTATACTCGATGTTAACAAATTTCTCTTCTTCAGAAACGCTTTCCTTGCCATTGCCAGTCTACATTTTATATCCTCTCTACTTCGACCATCATCAGTTATTTTGCTTCCCAAATAGCAAAACTCCTTTACTACTTTAAGTGTCTCATTTCCTAATCTAATTCCCTCAGCATCACCCGACTTAAATCGACTACATTCCATTATCCTCGTTTTGCTTTTGTTGATGTTCCAAACCATATTCACATCCAAGTCCTGTTCGCCAATTCCATGAATAGTAGTGTTTGCGATACACAAGCGCTGTTCCATGGCCCTCGGACTTAATGGCTGATAGGTCTGAATTTTGTATGGGAGGAGATGGAAGCCTTCAACAACTTGTCGCAGTGTCTGCCGGATGATTCCCACCTGTCGTGCAGCACGTCCCATGGATTTCCTGGGGCTGATTTGAAACACGCCGCGAGTCGTCTTTGTGTTCTCAGGCGTTTTGACCCTTTTTGGACGAGCGACATTGCCAACAGTGTCATCACGAGCGCTACAAGTTCTCTCAAACTTGCGAATCGAATTCTTGATTGTTAGCATACTTGGACCGGTTGCCTTCAACTTGAACTCGATCACAAATTTCCTTTGAGCAGCAGGCCTTCACACGCGCTATACGTTCAGGCACGCTGTTCCGTGACTTGCAAATGGCCCACAACAACAAATATATGTGCGCACGCGCATACTAATTCCCATCATGCCCCTCGGCCAACCGTGCAGTTCGAACGTCCTAACGCAAACCGTTCGGAAGTTATGACGAATTTATTATTTTATTACTGATAGAAGGTGACACCAGTGAGGTCTGCATGCACTAAAAATAACTTTTACCACTGAAATAGAAGAAGATGACTCCATTAACTACCTTGACCTAACTATTAGGAAAGTCAACAATTAGCACAAGTTTTCGATTTTCAGAAAACCAACTTGTACAGATAGTGTCATCAATGCCAGTTCATTCCATCCTCCACGATACAAAAAAGCTTTCTTTCACTTCCATGGTTCACTGGCTCCTTCGCCTACCTTTGGAAGAAAACGAAATACGTAAAGAGCTTAACATTTTAAAGCAGATTGCGGTAGCTAACGGCTTTTCTGTAAATGACGAGCACACACACACACACACACACACACACACACACACACACACACACACACACGCACACACACACACACACACACACAAAAGAACCGGCAAAGATAGAATGAAAACCATTCCTATGAAATTCAACGGCAAAATGTCCCTGCAAATAGAATTTTTTTTTAAAAAGTCGGATGCCAGATGTGGCTTTCAGGTTAACAACACCCTAAAACTGCGAATAAAACATAAACGGAAAGGATGACACAGCTCTGGAGTATATAGGATTGACTGCAGTAACTGTGACAAATATTATATCGGTCAAACAGGCCGCTCTTTGAAATTAAATTAGTAAAATTAACGCTCGCAGCCACGGAAAAAAACTGCTTTGTGACAGCAGTTATCTGAAACTGGTTATTCCATAGGGATCACAGAGACTTTTGCGTATTCTTCACAGAGTGGATAAAAGCCGTGCTCTTAATTTGTTAAAGCAGTTTCAAACTTATAAAGCAAAAAATAAAAAACCAACAAAACTTCTTAACTAGCACAGAGACTTTGTACCCGATACCTACGTTGCTTTATTTGACAATGTTTTATTGTAATCACTGCATGCCTCTGTTATATATAGTTTGTTGACAGTTTCACCTAGTATTGAGTGCATCAGATATTTACTTCGTTTTCGTACGTCTTACGCTTGACTCTAGTATCTTCTTGTTCCTTCTCTGTTCATTTCATAGACTGCGTTAACCATATAAGTTGGGTCATGCACTGTTACGGAATTTTATCGTCCTTTCCTTGCAACGGAGTACCGCGGGGTACGAGGGGCCCTCTGCCGATCACGTTCCTCCAGCCACTTCCCGCCTGTGCGGAATCCTGGTGTTAGCGCTAACAGGGGGCGCTGATTATGTGCAGCACTGCGTTTTCTTTCATTGTGTCTTCTTTAGCGATTTGTTTTATGGTTGTTTTATATTATCCGGTGCACCATCAAAGGTGTTTATTATTTAGGTGATTATATAGAATATTGGCACTAGAGCATATGTCAGCTACTGTTTCTTAACTCCTCCTATTTTTAACAATTTTACTTTGGTCGTGTTCTTTTTCTTTGCTTTTTATTACTGTAATGCCTTATATACGTTATAAGCTCATTACAGACATCAACTATTGTATCCCCTTTTATTTTCACTGTGCAGTTAATTATTGAAAACCAGTGTATGCCAACATTAGCGACATCTGGGGAACTTACAACACACACATCCTGTGGCTACTGTACGGCAGCTTATTTTGAACAGTAGTTCTACTGACAACATGACTCGTGCATATTATGTTATCTATATGTATTTGACGATGCTTAAGCTGTAGACAATCTGCGAGTACCGGGTGATCAAAAAGTCAGTATAAATTTGAAAACTGAATAAATCACGGAATAATGTAGATAGAGAGGTAAAAATTGAAATACATTCTTGGAATGAGAGTAGAACAAAAAAAAAAGTTCACAAAATGTCCGACAGATGGCGCTGGACAGCAAAACGTCAGTGACTGCGCATAACAATCGTCATGCTTGGCCTCCCAGGTCCCGATACCTCAGTCTGTGCGATTATTGGCTTTGGGGTTACCTGAAGTCGCAAGTGTATCGAGATCGACCGACATCTCTAGGGATGCTGAAAGACAACATTCGATGCCAATGCCTCACCATAACTCCGGACATGCTTTACAGTGTTGTTCACAACATTATTCATCGACTACAGCTACTGTTGAGGAATGATGGTGGACATACTGAGCATTTCCGGGAAAGAACCTCATCTTTGCTTTGTCTTACTTTGTTATGCTAATTATTGCTATTCTGATAAGATGGATCGCCATCTGTCGGACATTTTTTTAACTTTTGTACTTTTTTTGGTTCTAATAAAACCCCATGTCATTCGAAGCATGTGTCTCACTTTGTACCTCTCTATCTACATTATTCTGTGATTTACTCAGTTTTCACATTTATACTGACTTTTTGATCACCTGGTATATTTGTCTTTCCCCATTTTTTGCTGCAGATCTGATGATGGTCATTATCGACCGAAAGCGGTAATCTGTTAACAAAAAGTTTGTGACCATAGACGTAAATTAAAGGAAACTTATGATTCCACATAGTTCAATAACTGCCACCCTGTATTTCGCTGAATACTATCCCTACAGATTATCAGTGCTGCAGCTCCCGCGCGACCTGAGAGCGTCCTCGATTACAAGTGATGGTGTCTATAGTAATAAAGAGGACAGTGTGGAGGCAGTGACGTGTGAGCTGCTTCACGCTGTGACGCTGCTCCCCGGCGAGTGCCGTCGGCGCACAGCTGGCGTCGCCTGCCTTGCGACACGGGAGGCGGGCCGGCTGCCTGTGCGCTACCCGGACCTCCGCCAGTCGCCGGGCAGCCGGGCCCCGGGACCGCCGGCAGTTTCTCAACGCGCCGCCGCCGCCGCAGCCGCGGACAGCGCAACACTTTCCTCGCCTGGCGTGTCCTGCCTGCCTCGCCAGCCAGCACTGCCTGCTCGTTGATGGGGCACTTCTCGGCCGGCGAGGAAAAGTCTGACCACCGCGACTTTCTCGCTGCAGTCGTCTGGACCGCGGAAACGCGTGCTCCGCTCCCCCTTCCCCCCACGCTTCCCGCGCCGTTCTTGCCGCAGCTACGTCGCTCCACTTCTCACACCGGGTCCAGCTTCCGGATGCCACCGCGACTTCTTTACGTCACGGCGCACCGCAGCGGTCCTAAAAAGGCGCCGACCAATATTCTGCGGCAGCGCTTCTAAAACTGGTCGTCATGCAATGATCTGTTTCTCTTATACTTTGCTTCCGCCAACGTTCATGCTGCTCGCTATGTTCTGCTTAAGAAACTTGGAAATACTAATGGCAAAACTGATGAAAAACTCCATGACCTCTGATTCCCAAGTAACACGAACGTTTAGCTTTCCTTGAGAATTTACTGTCTCGATCACACCTAGCATCGGACCCCATCTCGTCCAGATCGGGTTTCTGATAGCTAAATGAATAATTCTACAACACAACAGGGAAATTCAACAGACCAGAAGCCGGCTGCAGTGACCCTGCGGTTCTAGGGGCTGCAGTCTGGAACCGCGTGACCGCTACGGTCGCAGGTTCGAATCCTGCCTCGGGCATGGTTGTGTGTGACGTCCTTAGGTTAGTTACGTTTAAGTAGTTCTAAGTTCTAGGGGACTGATGACCACAGGAGTTAAGTCCCATAGTGCTCAGAGCCATTTTTGAACTTACGGTAAGGTTCAGAAGGCTTCTGGAGACGAGGTTATGTCATGAGCTCAAGTTCTTAGTTGGTATAAAATGTTTAGTGAAGGCAGACCGAAAATTGAAGATGAAGACCTTAGTGGACGACCGTCAACATCACGGACGCATGTCAACTTGGCCAGGGTGCGTGAACTCGTGCGATCTGATCGAAGATTATATGTGAAAATGATTGCAGAAGAACTGAACATCAATCGAGAAACGGTTCGTCTAATAATAACTGAACATCTTAGTCTGAGAAAGATTTGTGCAGAAATGGTACCCAAAAATTTCACACCACAACAGAGAGAAATACGGAAAAATGTGGCAGCCGATCTGTTAGAGCAAACGGAAATCAATTCAGAACTGTTGAGCCGTGTTATCACTTATGATGAAAATCAAAACTGCGGTCAAGGGACACCATTTTCAAACAACACAAGATGTCCAAACAGCTGTGACGGGGGTCTTGGAGGTTATTACAGGAGTACCAGAAATGTTACCATCAATGGCAGATGCGGTGGAAAAAGTGTGTGCAATCAGAAGGGAACTACTTTGAAGGAGACAACACTAAACTTGACTAAAACGGTAACCAACTTTTTTTTCACATCAGTCTCATTACTTTATTGTCGCACCTCATATACTGGAGCCCAGGCAGGGGCAGTACAAAGTAACATCACGAAAGCATGACTAGTTTCATCGCGACCACAGAGTAGGATTCAAACGGTCGAATTCACGGCCGAAATGTTCAAGTTTGCATTACATAGTGTGTGCAACAGTGTAGTTCGCGCAGGACACGGTGGACGATGCGCAGTGACCAGTTTTCGTCCAATGCGCTGCGCGTTCATTCGGTTGTTCGGGAGGCCGACAAGTGTTTTCCACAGACAGAATCGACCCGCGCACCCTATTTCACAGACACTAACATTTCATTTTTGCTTCAATTACAGCTTTACATGTTAGGTTCATGATGATGTGTCCATCATGGTGATAGTTATTGGGATATTTACGTGAAAGTAAGACACTGTGCGAAATTTGGAAAAGTGTACAACGAAAAATAGACGTCGCTATGATTTTGCGTTTGGTTCATATTACATAATATGTTGTTGCGTATGAAATTTAGCGAACATATTGAATTTTTCTTTAGACTGGGACAGAGGTATCTATCTACCACCAATCTCGAGAAAATTGATCTGATATAGCACACTTATTTGCGATCGCACCGCACTAGCGATAAAGCCAGAGTGAAATATCCACAACATTTCTCAGAAAGATATTGAAAAGAGATTTTGGCAAATAGCATGAAAATAGCAGAGTATTTTACCATATCGTTATTATGTAAGACTTCATAATCTAACGTGTTATTCCAATAACTACAGACTCCTTCGGTGAAAGAATGTAATTTTTAAGGGCCATCGAAAGCTGGTGAAACGAGAAATGTTTTAGGTTTCGGAACAACGTATGTGAAGACGTTACAGTTTTTTTGTACCGAGGATATGCTTTTTCATAAGTTACTGACTTTACTTTTCCTTAGTAAACCACTGTTTCAGAATTCTCTTGCAATTGCGTCTGCATAAAGTGTTAGTGAGGTGAGACTAAACTCCACTGTGTTTTGGCAAAGGAAACCAATTTTGACATGGCAAAGAGAAAAATGTGTAGTTTTACCCAAAATTTGCCACTTGTGACTCTTCTCTGAAAGTTACAAATGGTTAAAAATCCAAGCGAAAATTGGTCGCTGCGTTTTCGATGGAATTCTTTTTAGATACTAACAAAAGCGCAGGTGACAGTAGATCTTTTTGAATGGTCACCATGAAAGTGTGGGCGTGGAGGGGCCCCACTTAATATTTACAAATAAATGTGAGTGTAGGCTTCGGTTCAGAATGAAACTTACCATGGGGCGCTCGGCACATCCCCTAAGCGCTCTGACCGACCCCCAAAAAAAAAAAAAAAAAAAAAAAAAAAAAAAAAAAAAAAAAAAAAAAAAAAAAAGGTTCAAATGGCTCTGGGCACTATGCGACTTAACATCTATGGTCATCAGTCACCTAGAACTTAGAACTACTTAAGCCTAACTAACCTAAGGACATCACACACAGCCATGCCCGAGGCAGGATTCGAACCTGCGACCGTAGCGGTCATGCGGTTCCAGACTGAAGCGCCTAGAACCGCCAGGTCACACAGGCCGGCGACCCCCACCACTACTGCTCTCTCCATAATTCCCCAGCCGACTGCACATCTAGCGACCACGGCATATCATATTGCGCGCACTTTACTAACCCGAGCTATAAGATCCACAACTGCTACCAAGAACAGTGAGATGTAAAAGGACATTTGAATGGCGACAACACCTGCGCTACTGAAGATCACAAACCAACTCCAACCAAGATGATGATGAAAATGATGTTTGGTTTATGGGGCGCTCAACTGCGCCGTCATCAACGCCCATACAAAGTCTTAATTTTTTGCAAGTCTAATTTTTCCACTGACACGAATGATGATGATGATGAAATAATGAGGACAACACAAGCACCCAGTCCCCAGGCAGAGAAAATCCCCAACCCAGGCGGGAATGGAACCCGGGACCCCGTGATACAGAGGCAGCAACGCCAGCCACCAGACCACGAGCTGCGGGCTCCAACCAAGAACCGAAAATGACTGAGGACGAGAGGCCCACTCTTCATCAGTTATGTAACCGAGGGTACTCCTCTGCAGTATGCATCCACGGGGTCAATTAGATTTAAAATGGTTCAAATGGCTCTGAGCACTATGGGACTTAACATCTGAGGTCATCAGTCCCCTAAAACTTAGAACTACTTAAACCTAACCAACCTAAGGACATCACACACATCCATGCCCGAGGCAGGTTTCGAACCTCCGACCATAGCAGCAGCGCGGTTCCGGACTGAAGCGCCTAGAACAGCTCGGCCACAGCGGCCGGCGGTCGAAGAGGCTTCCTCAACGTAAACAGGGTGAAACTTAGGATTTGTGGCCAGTAAGGCATCGTCTCACAGTTCAGAGGTTGGGTCTCCTGGAATGGCGGCAGTTCGGCGAAGGGGCCGGACGGACTAGTGTCGCTGTGTCGTGAGGAAGCCGTAGAAGGAATTCAAAGTGATGGCTCTGTCAGCCTTTCCGACTAATCACCATGTTGCGAATTATTATGAATAATTAAACCAAGGCTCAAACAATGCCCTCGCCTCCAAGAGACAACAGTCCTCTAATTAGGCAGGTCTCTGGTGATCCCTACACGCTGGGGAAAATTAGTATGAAGCTATTTAATTGACGATTAATTTCAACGACTTTTGGTATATTATTCGGAGTGACCTGTGACATACAATGAAGAGCCAAATGAACTGGTGCTCCAGCCAAATATCGTGTAGGGCCCACACGAGCACACAAAAGTGCCGCAACACGGCGTGGCATGGACTCGACTAATGTCTGAAGTAGTGCTGGTGGGAATTGGCACCATGAATCCTGCGGGGCTGTCCTTAAATTCGTAAGAGTACGAGGGGTCGGAGATCTCTTCTGAACAGCACGTTGCAAGGCATCCCAGATATGTTCAATAATGTACCTGCCTGGGGAGTTTGGTGGCCAGCAGAAGTGTTTAAACTCAGAAGAGTGTTCCTAGAGCCGCTCTGTAGCAAGTCTGGATGAGTGGAGTGTCGCACTGTCCTGTTGTAATTACCCAAGTCCGTCGGAATGCACAATGGACACGAATGGATGCAGGTGATCAGACAGGATGCTTACGTGCGTGTCACCTGTAAGAGTCGTATCTAGACGTATCAGGGGTCCCGTATCACTCCAGCTGCACATGCCCCACATCATTACAGAGCCTCCACCAGCTTGAACAGTCCCCGGCAGATATGCAGGATCCATGGATTCATGAGGTTGTGTCCACACCCGTACATCGCTCGATACAATTTGAAACGAGACTCGTCCGAGCTGCCAGGTTCGCAGGAAAGCTTCTGTAAAGTTTGGAAGGTAGGAGACGAGATACTGGCAGAAGTAAAGCTATGAGGACGGGGCGTGAGTCATGCTTGGGTAGCTCAGTGGTAGAGCACTTGCCCGCGAAAGGCAAAGGTCCCGAGTTCGAGTCTCGGTCGGGCACACAGTTTTAATCTCCCAGGAAGTTTCATGTTTCCAGTCATCAACAGTCTAATGTAGGTGTTGACAGGCCCAGGTGAGGCGTAAACCTTTGATGTTTCGTTGGATAGTTCGCCCGCTGACACTTATTGATGGCCTGGCGTTGAAATCTGCAGCAATGTGCGGAAGGGTTGCGTTTGTGTCACGTTGAACGATTCTCTTCATAGTCGTTGGTCCCGTTCTTGCAGGATCTTTTTCTGGTCGTAGCAATGTCGGAGATTTGATGTTTTGCCGGATTCATTATATTTACGGTTCACTAGTTAAATGGTTGTAGAGCAAAATACTCACATCATCACTACCTAGTACTCACAACATCACTACCTAGGAGATGTTGTGTCCCATTGCTCGTGCGCCGACTATAAATTCACGTTTAAAATCGCTTAAATCTTGATAACCTGCGATTTTAGGAGCAGTAACCGATGTAACAACTGCCCAAGACACTTGTCTTATATACGCGTTGCCGACCACAGTGCTGTATTCTGCCTGTTAACATATATCTGTATTTGCATACGCCATGCCTATACCAGTTTCTTTGGCGCTTCATAGTATATCAAACGATTCGTAAATTTCCTTAAAATCTGAATCTCCCATCTGATATGCAAATTATATTTTGTTAGGATTCTCTCTGTCAGAAGCAGTCGTTCCTTTGTTTTGCAGTGCATACGTAGCTATAACAAGTGTTTTCCACAAATAACGTACATGTACGTTATGTACATATCAAACCACAATCACAGTGTTTTCTGGTGTAGTGAAAAACGTTTTACTACGTTTTTTGTGGAAAATACTTGTTATAGCTACGTATGCATTACAACATCTCAGCATGATGCGGAGAATGGAACTGCTTGCCACACGAAAACATGACAAGCTACCTGTAATAATTAAAACAAAAGTGGTCCAGAAAATTCATGCTCACCAAATGTAAAGACTTAATCAAACGAAAACCCACTGATGATGGCACAGTGGTGCCGAAACATATTTGAGTACTGTGAAAAACGGTGTTTTGCATACCTGGCGGACCTCAGATCCAAAAATTTAAATACACTGCTGGACGAAAGTAGTGAAGCACCCAGAAGTGGAGAAGGACACGAGATGAAACCTATCGCGTGGGGAGGGTATGAGATGCTATTTCAGTGTTTACGATATCGAGGCAAATTAACAAAGAACCAGCCAGTATGAGCCCGCTTTGTGGCACAGCAGCCCCTCTAGTCTCGACGCAAGTACTCGTTCGGTAGAGGAGGGCGTCGTGAATCCCTTGTACGTGTGCTCTCCCGATAAAAGCTGGCCCGCAGCAGTTGTAACTGGCCCTTCATATTCTGGACACTGGCCGGGGGACGCAGCTGCTCTGAGACACTTTCCATCAGCGCCAGATCTGCGGATCTTGCTGGGCACGAGTGTACCTCGACGTCACGCAGGCAGTTCACAGAGACGTGTGCCACGTGTGGACGAGTTTTGTCCTGTTGAACAACAGCAGCAGCACGATACCGCTGCATGAGAGCTAACACACGAGGATGCGAAACGAGCGGTACGGTTGTGCCGTCAATTACTACCAGCTGTCAGCTGAAGCCATATATCGCGTTATGGTCATATTTTTGTTAGGAGCCTACTAACCACTGGTATAGTAATGAGTCACGTGCTTCAGAGCGTCAAGAAGTACTACATCTATCTGACTGCGTTGCTCCTTGGATTTCAGGACGTCACATGAGAGTAGAGTAGTTGAAAAGCTACAGAGCCGCTAGGACTGTTAATATTTTTAAAGACAGCGGGATTCCGATATCACTATCGGCTCTCGACACATCGAGGAAAGTATCGATATATAGACGGGAAAGATACCAACGTACCGGCCTATAAAAATATCGGCTGCGCATTGTAAATATACTGCCGGTTTTAGAGCTGTATGTATAAGTATTGATTTATTATTAGATATTCCGTACATCAAAGTAGCAATCTGCTCATCACCCTTATAGCAAGAACTGAATAGAAAACGACGCATGTTCACGCTTGGCGATAACCACTTTGCTAACAACGGTAACTGCGTGTAAGTGGCACAGTAAAAGGTGTCCGACAGGTCTGTCGTTAGGTCTCGTCACATATCAGACTTCTCCAGAACACTTCACGTCGACTTCCCAATTTTTCCATTTCTGCCAACGCCAGTGACGTAGCAGCTGCAGTGTCAAAATTGCGTACTGACGCTAAACGTTGCAGTTTCCGTTGGTAGCGCCGAGCGCCGATTGCGTCGACATTTCCCTCCGCACGTCTCCACCCACCGCGAAGACCAGTCTTATCATTTAGATTTTTGTTCACCATGATCAGCAGTATTTTGGAAGAGCGCCGATGTGAAGAAATAGCACACTAGTTGCGTTAAAGATCTTTTTTTAATGCACCTGGTGTGCTACTTCTTCACATCGGAAATCTTGTAACTCCATTCACACCGCTACTCCCCAGAGCAATTTCGGACTACTACTTTGTGGCACCTGTACCTGGCATCACACATTCAAACATAAAGATTGCACGTGATGAAAGCTCAACAAGTCGTGAGACTCCTTCACATAGCGAAAAACATAATATAAAATAAAGAACCGGAATACGATATTGTCGACGTCGACAAATCAATACAACGGGTGGAGGGACGTCAATGCTTTATATCGATGTTTCTCGTGAAGAATATCGATGTAACGATAATTTGTCACAGTGCTAATAGCCGCCAACGTTGTCAGGGCGACGCCACTGCGCGCGCAACCGGATGCATCGGTCACCAACTCGCGAGCGAGCTGTTTGAACGGTTACACCTCTGACCTCGTGCCGCGAAAACCGGTTCGCACTCGTCGCCTGTCCGTCCCATTCAGCCTACAGTGAATGGTTTCTGCCGCTAAGTGGGCTGTTCTCTGGCGAAAACCGCGACACGTTCTTCACTGAGATCACTGCTTAGTCAACCGAGTTTCACTTAAATCGGCGTTGCCTGCAGGCTAAATCACAAAACTGAAACACTAAAGAGAATTCAGCAAAGAATGTAACAGATTGCATGTCCATCTTTTGCGGCAGCTGTTATTTAATAATTATTATTTATTTTTCCTCCTTATGTGTGTTGACGTTTAAGGAAGTTTTACAACAGACGCGTTTGGCTTTTGCTTACAAAGCACTATCAGTGGTCGTTCTGTATACGTGGTAGTTCCTACATTTTACTCGTAGATCGAAAAGAGTTTTTGTTTATAAAATTCACGTACATTTTACTATGATATCTGTTCCTCTTTCTTAAATCTTACGATGTCGGTACGCTATTCCGTCTTTGTTGGCGCCGGTTGACGTGGAAAAAAACTTCGTTTGCACTTTCACTATTCGCGATTTTTCGGCTTTACCAAAAACGGTACGAAAAACGCAAATGCAGCAAAAGAAAGTCAGGTTCCAAAAATCAGAAACATCTAGAAGGATTGAAGTACTGTCGAGTTTTTTTTTCGACTTCAACCTAACAACGACGGAAAACCTGTCGCCTTTAGCATATGTAAAGAAGAGCAACAGGTACTGTACGTAAATTGTACCCGTGATTTCCAAAGACAAACTCCTACAATAAATAACAAAATGTAGAAACGTATTATGTATACTACACTTACAAAACGACCACTGATGATGCTTTGTAAATAAAATCAAAACGTGTCTGAGGTCACTTTTAACTTGTGGAGCAGTTAAAGATGGAAAAACGTCGGTTCGCAGACGACAGTGGAGAATACCAATTTATTCCTAACGTCGCAAGCGAAAACGATTTTTTCAGGGCGCCATACCTTGAATTCTATTGATCACAGAAATAAGAGCCCAAGTGTTTTGTGTAGCCTTTGGCCTAGCGTAACGGAAGAAGAGCGCACTGTATCTGTCCTAAAGTAGAGGGTCAACATTTGATCATTACTCACTTTCTGCTACCCAGGCAAATCGAGAAAATCGGTTGGTTCTTTTGCATTAGGATAACTCTAAGAGGTCTTATAGAAGCACCAATTGTTCATGGACGGTTTCTCAGAATACCCTGAGAAACTATGATTTTTGGGTTCCAATTATGGGTATGGCCACCACAATTTCTATTCATGGAAAATCGTCGAAAATTTTACCACATGTTTGTAGGATGATGTTCTCGGGGAACTTCGAAACTTTTTTTCAATGTCATTACTCGTTACCGAGATCCACAGGTTCGCAGTTGCCTACTTAAACAGAAAACAGCAAAAACCTGTTTCAGACTTTCCCGGCGCAGTCGCTGCTTCATCGGTTCACAGGTTTCGCGTCGGATAATGTTGTGTAAGGTGCTGGTCTTCTTCAGATGCTCACTGCAAGCACTTGGAAGATGACGGGCAGCTGTCTCGTTCAAATGTTGTGCAGCGTCGACAACATTATCCGACACGACGCCCGTGAACCGATGAAGTAGCAAAATCCTGTTTTTAACCGTTTTTGCACCATGGGCCTTAACTATGTGAATAAATAACCATAGAAAATGGCACAAATTTTACATGTAAATCCTTCAGATATTTATTTTGAAACGCCACTTTCCCGTTTTCGGAAATCTTTAACCAATATCAAGATACACCGGGAAAACGACTATTTATGTCTGCCCCCGGTAGCTGAGTGGTATGCCGGCATGGCACAGAGTGTTCGGCCAGAGAAAGAAAAAAAAATGGCTCTGAGCGCTATGGGACTTAACATCTTAGGTCATCAGTCCCCTAGAACTTAGAACTACTTAAACCTAACTAACCTAAGGACATCACGAACATCCATTCCCGAGGCAGCATTCGAACCTGCGACCGTAGCGGTCGCGCGGTTCCAGACTGTAGCGCCTAGAACCGCTTGGCCACTCCGGCCGGCGGCCAGAAAATTAGCTGCCCTCTGTAATAAAAAAAAAAAGAAAAAAAAACTGAGTTCACCGATCAACAACGAACTAAAACTGGTGTGTTACGTCGTCCGCCCCGAGCAGATACAACGGAAAAAAAAAAATAATAATAATAATAATAATAAGTGGTCAGCGCGACAGAACGTCAATCCTAAGGGCCCGGGTTCGATTCCCGACTGGGTCCGAGATTTTCTCCACTGAGGGACTGAGTGTTGTGTTGAACTAATCATCACCATTTTATCCCCCTCGACGCGCAATTCGCCGAAGTGGCGCCAACTCGAAAGACTTGCACCCGGCGAGCGGTCTACCGGACATTTATTTATTTACCATGATTTATGGGTACCAATAGTACCGACTGTGGGGACGCCCACACCCATACTTCAGATTTGTACCATATTCTCCACATTTGTACCACATGTTCGTAAGATGATGTTCTCGGGGATTCTTAAAACATTTTTCGATACCACTATCCGTAACCAAGACCCACAGATTCAAAGTTACTATATTTGCATTTGTAAAATATACAGGTAATATCCAGTCTGGAGAATAAAAGTAGTTTTAACTAACGAAGCGAACAAATCGCAAGAGTTTTGGTGTCATCGCAAGGTTTCTGAGGTCAGCAAATCTTGTTTTTAGTCGCCGTTCTTTCGCTAGAACTTTTATGACCCGCTTCTCTACGTAAGGGTGTAATGGGCACTTCATGCCAATACAGGCTGTCTTGACCTTAAAAAAGTTGTCACACGAATTTCTTTGTACCTGCAAATC
This sequence comes from Schistocerca cancellata, assembly GCF_023864275.1. Taxonomy (NCBI): domain Eukaryota; kingdom Metazoa; phylum Arthropoda; class Insecta; order Orthoptera; family Acrididae; genus Schistocerca; species Schistocerca cancellata. The sequence goes on along the minus strand of NC_064633.1, from coordinate 604,088,447 downwards.
GAACTAAGCATTTTTTGGTATACTGTATGCATATCCTAACAATGTTGTGCATCTTTATGTAGGGTAGACTGAAGTGAGCAGTTCTTGGTAATCTCCTCAGGTTTTGCTGTCGAGTCCTGAAGTCAATATGAGTCGGTATTTCGACGATCTATCCGGACGACATCTTCAGATGAGGCGTTGCTACTGCTGAGTCCCAATGACAACAGAGGCCAAAACTTGAGGACATCGGTTCCTAGACTTACACACTACTTAAACTAACTTATGCTAAGAACAACAAACACCCATGCCTCGAGGGAGCACTCGAACCTTCGGCGGGAGGGGCCGCGCAATCCGTTTCATTGCGCCTCAAACCACGCGGCCACTCCGCGCAGCCTGAGTCTGTGGTGCCGCCCACAGTAGAACACCTGCAACGTTGTAACGCACTTAAAAAGGCTAGCTTCAATAACTCGGGCACGCCGCACCAAACAAATTTGTGATTTGATGTGCGATAACGCACAGCTCCACGTCCAGGCACGAAGAAAACTTTCATCTCTATTAATCAAGTTATCTGCCAATATAATTTTAAATGGCTCCTTATAGAAGCTATCCCAGAAACCACACGTGTCTACATCCATTCTTATTGCGAAAATGACTTTCCGACTCACCTCAAGAACAAAGAGAAAAGTAAATGAGAACATTTACCATTCTGACAGGACATTTCAATCTGTAGCGAACTCCACGTTGTAATGAAACTTTCGGACTGATGTAACCGACGTGTCGGTCACGGACTCGAAGTCGGCACTTCAGCTTCGCAACAACACTCACACCAACTGAGTAGTCCGAGAGTGGCCACCAACCACCACAGGGCTTCAATCCACCTCCAATCCTGCTCTAGGTCTCCACACTGCAGAACGCCTACATGCAAAGGTCCGCTTTCGAGTCGCGTTACGGCATTCATAGTGACGGCCCAAGAAGTTTCACAAAACATTACTTATGTTATGAACCGAAAGTTTTAAGAACTCATTTGGTTGCTTCGAGTAAAGGTCATAGCAGTTTATATTTTAAATGTGCCACGAAGTAATCTAATGCTTAATGCTGCAATTACAACGTGTTTTGCAACACAAGCAACGTACAAAGCCCTCACAGATCTAATGCTGAGATAGCACTGTGACAGGTTGCTTAATACGTAAGTGTGTTGGAACTAATTACAGAATGATTACATCTTACGTGGAATAGAGCTAGAGACACTGGCAGAAGAAACCAAGATACACAGACTGAATAGCTTCATGTAAACATTCTAGAAACTTAGCGCTGAATTTTTCTAATTGTGAAACAAACAACAGCCAGCAGAACCTTATGAACCATTAACGAAATTACTGAAAAGCTATTATAAAGCCTGCTCATCTCATTCTTCATTTTCTGCATCGGAACTACTTTAGTTTTGTTCTTTCTGTGACTATTTTTAGAAATATGGGACGGTAGATGTGTCTATATTTCATTACTCAAAACAGCACAAAGGATTTCAGAGTATGGTAAATTCTCTTACACACACACACACACACACACACACACACACACACACACACACACACAAACACACACACACACAGAGTCAGAGAGAGAGAGAGAGAGAGAGAGTGAGAGAGAGAGAGACGTAAGCAACCACGTAGCACGTACACAAAATAACATTTCAGCATTCTTGATGTATCTCATAAGCACCATATCATCACATTAACTATCTTTGTCCACCAAAAACACTACTGGCCATTAAAATGGCTACGCCAAGAAGAAATGCAGATGCTAAACGGGTATTCATTGGACAAATACACTCCTGGAAATTGAAATAAGAACACCGTCAATTCATTGTCCCAGGAAGGGGAAACTTTATTGACACATTCCTGGGGTCAGATACATCACATGATCACACTGACAGAACCACAGGCACATAGACACAGGCAACAGAGCATGCACAATGTCGGCACTAGTACAGTGTATATCCACCTTTCGCAGCAATGCAGGCTGCTATTCTCCCATGGAGACGATGGTAGAGATGCTGGATGTAGTCCTGTGGAACGGCTTGCCATGCCATTTCCACCTGGCGCCTCGGTTGGACCAGCGTTCGTGCTGGACGTGCAGACCGCGTGAGACGACGCTTCATCCAGTCCCAAACATGCTCAATGGGGGACAGATCCGGAGATCTTGCTGGCCCGGGTAGTTGACTTACACCTTCTAGAGCACGTTGGGTGGCATACATGCGGACGTGCATTGTCCTGTTGGAACAGCAAGTTCCCTTGCCGGTCTAGGAATGGTAGAACGATGGGTTCGATGACGGTTTGGATGTACCGTGCACTATTCAGTGTCCCCTCGACGATCACCAGTGGTGTACGGCCAGTGTAGGAGATCGCTCCCCACACCATGATGCCGGGTGTTGGCCCTGTGTGCCTCGGTCGTATGCAGTCCTGATTGTGGCGCTCACCTGCACGGCGCCAAACACGCATACGACCATCATTGGCACCAAGGCAGAAGCGACTCTCATCGCTGAAGACGACACGTCTCCATTCGTCCCTCCATTCACGCCTGTCGCGACACCACTGGAGGCGGGCTGCACGATGTTGGGGCGTGAGCGGAAGACGGCCTAACGGTGTGCGGGACCGTAGCCCAGCTTCATTGAGACGGTTGCGAATGGTCCTCGCCGATACCCCAGGAGCAACAGTGTCCCTAATTTGCTGGGAAGTGGCGGTGCGGTCCCCTACGGCACTGCGTAGGATCCTACGGTCTTGGCGTGCATCCGTGCGTCGCTGCGGTCCGGTCCCAGGTCGACGGGCACGTGCACCTTCCGCCGACCACCGGCGACAACATCGATGTACGCCCCACGTGTTGAGCAATTCGGCGGTACGTCCACCCGGCCTCCCGCATGCCCACTATACGCCCTCGCTCAAAGTCCGTCAACTGCACATACGGTTCACGTCCACGCTGTCGCGGCATGCTACCAGTGTTAAAGACTGCGATGGAGCTCCGTATGCCACGGCAAACTGGCTGACACTGACGGCGGCGGTGCACAAATGCTGCGCAGCTAGCGCCATTCGACGGCCAACACCGCGGTTCCTGGTGTGTCCGCTGTGCCGTGCGTGTGATCATTGCTTGTACAGCCCTCTCGCAGTGTCCGGAGCAAGTATGGTAGGTCTGACACACCGGTGTCAATGTGTTCTTTTTTCCATTTCCAGGAGTGTATATTATACTAAACTCACATGTGATTACATTTTCACGCAACTTGAGTACATAGATTCAGAGAAATCAGTAACCAGAACAACCACCTCTGGCCATAGTAACGGCCTTGATACGCCTGGGCATTGAGTCAAACAGAGCTTGGATGGCGTGTAGAAGTACAGCTGCCCATGTAGCTTCAACACGATACCACAGTTCATCCAGAGTAGTGACTGGCGTATATCGACGAGACAGTTGCTCGGTGACCATTGACCAGATGTTTTCAATTGGTGAGAGATCTGGAGAATGCGCTGGCCAGGGCAGCAGTCGAACATTTTCTGTATCCAGAAAGGCCCGTACAGGACCTGCAACATCCGGTCGTGCATTATCCTGGTGAAATGTACAGTTTCGCAGGGATCGAATGAAGGGTATAGCCACGGGTCGTAACACATCTGAAATGTAACGTCCACTGTTCAAAGTGACGTCAATGCGAACAAGAGGTGACCGAGACGTATAACCAATGGCACCCCATACCATCACGCCGGGTGATACGCTAGTGTGGTGATGACGAATACACGCTTCAATGTGCGTTCACCGCGATGTCGCCAAACACGGATGCGACCATCATGATGCTGTAGACAGAACCTGGATTCGTCCGGAAAAATGATGTTTTGCCATTAGTGCACCCAGGTTCGTCGTCGAGTACACCATCGCAGGAGCTCCTGTCTGTGATGCAGCGTCAAGGGTAACCGCATCCATGGTCTCCGAGCTGATAGTATATGGTGCTGCAAACGTCATCGACCTTTTCGTGCAGGTGGTTGTTGTCTTGCAAACGTCCCCATCTGTTCACTCAGAGATCGAGACGTGGCTGCACGATCCGTTACAGCCATGCTGATAAGATGCCTGTCATCTCGATTGCTAGTGATGCGAGGCCGTTGGGATCCAGCACGGCGTTCCACATTACCCTCCTGAACCCACCGATTACATATTCTGCTAACAGTCATTGGATCTCGACCAACGCGAGCAGCAATCGCGATAGGCTACAATCCGACCTTTATCAAAGTCGGAAACGTGATGGTACGCATTTCTCCTCCTTACACGAGTCATCACAACAACGTTTCACCAGGCCACGCCGATCAACTGCTGTTTGTGTATGAGAAATCGGTTGGAAACTTACCTGGTGTGAGCTCGTTGTAGGTGTCGCCACCGGCGCCAACCTTGTGTGAATGCTCTGATAAGCTAATCATTTGCACATCACAGCATCTTCTTCCTGTCGGTTAAATTTCGCGTCTGTAGCACGTCATCTTCGTGGTGTAGTAGCTTTAATGGCCAGTAGTGTATAAGCCAAAAAACTTCTTATAACGTTAATTTTGCCTTGTAGTCAATACAACACCTTCAATGAAACATTAACTACACTGCGCAGTAATATTACTGTGAGCACCGTCCACGTTAAATATCAACGTGCCGAAACCACTGAGAGACGGCATTCGGCAGCACTAGCAGTGGAGGGTAAGTAAAGCGTGTTGGGGGAGGGAGGGGGTGAAAACAAGCACTCGTTGTCGTATTGTTGAAATGGGGCGATTTATCTGACGGCCAAAAGGGCACGATCATTGGATTTCGGCCCAACGGTGGAAAGTATTTCCGAAACGACTACGTTCGTAAATTGTTCGCTTGGTGTCGTAGTTAAAGCATATCGCACATGGCAAAAAGTCCTACCCACAACTGGCGCCGAGGTAAATGTGGTGCACCACGGGACACAGATAACAGGGCTGAACGACGGCTGTGGGGATGCGAACGGGTGAGCAGACGCGCAACTGTTGAGCAACACACAGCCCAGGTGAACCGAGGGTCGACCAGAAGTGCCTCCTGCACTCCAGTACCAGCGCTGCACGTCCAGCGGCAGGTGTCTTTTCCAGACGAAGCATGTTTTATGCTGCATCGGACAAATGGTCAGTGGCGTGCATCGCAATCATTGGGAGCGGTCCAGGCCGGAGGAGTGAGTGTTATGGCACGGGGAACGTTTTCGTGGCATCCCCAGGGTGATCTCGTCATTCTGGAAGGCGCACTGGATCAGCACAAGTATGTATCTCTTTTGGTAGCCGTGTCCACTCCTACATCCAGTTTGCATTTCCTCGGCATGATGGCATCTACCATCATAGCAATGCAATGTGTCACACAGCTCGTAGGGTACGTACGCGGTTCGAAGAGCACCAGGACGAGATTGCCGTTCTCCGCTAGCCAACGAACTCCCAGGATTGAATCCCAATCGACAGTGTGTGGGGCCACCTTGGTCGGGATGTTCGCGCCGTGCATCCTCAGGAGAGAAATCCAGCGCAGATGGTCACGACGCTGGAGTCGTCGCGGCTCCACGTCGCTTCCACAACCTCGTTGTCTCTCCTCCTTCACGTCTCGTTGCGGTCCACGCTGCAAAAAGGCTTGTGAAGAATGGTCACAGTCGTGAAACTGAACAGTGTACGCTCACTTCTCAGGAATTATGCAGTCATCTCTCGAGGTGATGTAAAAGCGACTACACAGCAAGCTGCTGGCCGAAGGACGTTCTTTTCTGAATATACACTCATGAGCCGAAACATTGTGACCACTTTTTTTTTTTTTTTTGTCATCAGTCTACTGACTGGTTTGATGCGGCCCGCCACGAATTCCTTTCCTGTGCTAACCTCTTCATCTCAGAGTAGCACTTGCAACCTACGTCCTCAATTATTTGCTTGACGTATTCCAATCTCTGTCTTCCTCTACAGTTTTTGCCCTCTACAGCTCCCTCAAGTACCACGGAAGTCATTCCCTCATATCTTAGCAGATGTCCTATCATCCTGTCCCTTCTCCTTATCAGTATTTTCCACATATTCCTCTCCGATTCTGCGTAGAACCTCCTCATTCCTTACCTTATCAGCCCACCTAATTTTCAACATTCGTCTATAGCACCACATCTCAAATGCTTCGATTCTCTTCTGTTCCGGTTTTCCCACAGTCCATGTTTCACTACCATACAATGCTGTACTCCAGACGTACATCCTCAGAAATTGCTTCCTCAAATTAAGGCCGGTATTTGATATTGGAAGACTTCTCTTGGCCAGAAATGCCTTTTTTGCCATAGCGAGTCTGCTTTTGATGTCCTCTTTGCTCCGTCCGTCATTGGTTACTGTACTGCCTAGGTAGCAGAATTCCTTAACTTCATTGACTTCGTGACCATCAATCCTGATGTTAAGTTTCTTGCTGTTCTCATTTCTACTACTTCTCATTACCTTCGTCTTCCTCCGATTTACTCTCAAACCATACTGTGTACTCATTAGACTGTTCATTCCGTTCAGCAGATCATTTAATTCTTCTTCACTTTCACTCAGGATAGCAATGTCATCAGCGAATCGTATCATTGATATCCTTTCACCTTGTATTTTAATTCCACTCCGGAACCTTTCTTTTATTTCCACCATTGCTTCCTCAATGTACAGATTGAAGAGTAGGGGCGAAAGGCTACAGCCTTGTCTTACACCCTTCTTAATACGAGCACTTCGTTCTTGATCGTCCACTCTTATTATTCCCTCTTGGTTGTTGTACATACTGTATATGACCCGTCTCTCCCTATAGCTTATCCCTACTTTTTTCAGAATCTCGAACAGCTTGCACCATTTTATATTGTCGAACGCTTTTTCCAGGTCGACAAATCCTATGAAAGTGTCTTGATTTTTTCTTTAGCCTTGCTTCCATTATTAGCCGTAACGTCATAATTGCCTCTCTCGTGCCTTTACTTTTCCTAAAGCCAAACTGATCGTTACCTAGCGCATTCTCAATTTTCTTTTCCATTCTTCTGTATATTATTCTTGTAAGCAGCTTCGATGCATGAGCTGTTAAGCTGATTGTGCGATAATTCTCGCACTTGTCAGCTCTTGCCGTCTTCGGAATTGTGTGGATGATGCTTTTCCGAAAGTCAGATGGTATATCGCCAGACTCATATATTCTACACACCAACGTGAATAGTCGTTTTGTTGCCACTTCCCCCAATGATTTTAGAAATTCTGATGGAATGTTATCTATCCCTTCCGCCTTATTTGACCGTAAGTCCTCCAAAGCTCTTTTAAATTCCGATTCTAATACTGGATCCCCTATCTCTTCTAAATCGACTCCTGTTTCTTCTTCTATCACATCAGACAAATCTTCACCCTCATAGAGGCTTTCAATGTATTCTTTCCACCTATCTGCTCTCTCCTCTGCATTTAACAGTGGAATTCCCGTTGCACTCTTAATGTTACCACCGTTGCTTTTAATGTCACCAAAGGTTGTTTTGACTTTCCTGTATGCTGAGTCTGTCCTTCCGACAATCATATCTTTTTCGATGTCTTCACATTTTTCCTGCAGCCATTTCGTCTTAGCTTCCCTGCACTTCCTATTTATTTCACTCCTCAGCGACTTGTATTTCTGTATTCCTGATTTTCCCGGAACATGTTTGTACTTCCTCCTCTCATCAATCAACTGAAGTATTTCTTCTGTCACCCATGGTTTCTTCGCAGCTACCTTCTTTGTACCTATGTTTTCCTTCCCAACTTCTGTGATGGCCCTGTTTAGAGATGTCCATTCCTCTTCAACTGTACTGCCTACTGCGCTATTTCTTATTGCTGCATCTATAGCGTTAGAGAACTTCAAACGTATCTCGTCATTCCTTAGTACTTCCGTATCCCACTTCTTTGTGTATTGATTCTTCCTGACTAATGTCTTGAACTTCAGCCTACTCTTCATCACTATTGTGATCTGAGTCTATATCTGCTTCTGGATACGCCTTACAATCCAGTTATCTGATTTCGGAATCTCTGTCTGACCATGATGTAATCTAATTGAAGTCTTCCCGTATCTCCCGGCCTTTTCCAAGTATACCTCCTCCTTTTGTGATTCTTGAACAGGGTATTCGCTATTACTAGCTGAAACTTGTTACAGAACTCAATTAGTCTTTTCTCCTCTTTCATTCCTTGTCCAAAGCCCATATTCTCGTGTAACCTTTTCTTCTACTCCTTCCCCTACAACTGCATTCCAGTCGCCCATGACTATTAGATTTTCGCTCCCCTTTACATACTGCATTACCCTTTCAATATCCTCATACACTTTCTCTATCTGTTCATCTTGAGCTTGCGACGTCGGCATGTATACCTGAACTATCGTTGTCGGTGTTGGTCTGCTGTCGATTCTAATTAGAACAACCCGGTCACTGAACGGTTCACAGTAACACACCCTCTGCCCTACCTTCCTTTTCATAACGAATCCTACACCTGTTATACCATTTTCTGCTGCTGTTGATATTACCCGATACTCATCTGACCAGAAATCCTTGTCTCCCTTCCACGTCACTTCACTGACCCTTCTATATCTAGATCGAGCCTTTGCATTTCCCTTTTCAGATTTTCTAGTTTCCCTACCACGTTCAAGCTTCTGACATTCCACGCCCCGACTCGTAGAACGTTGACCTTAGGAAAGCAATATAGCAGCAATGCTGCGTGGCGTGGATTTCGGAAGTCCTTGGTAAGTTTCCGGAGGTACGTGACACCAGATGTCTAGGCACGGGTCACGCTGTTACCGTAAATTATGGGCTGGTGGTTTGTGGTTGCGGAGCTTGTGCCCGATAGCGTCCCATATGTGTTCCATCGGGTACAAATTAGGCGAACTTGGTAGCCAAGAGATCAGAGTGAGTGCCCTCTAACATGATCCTTCGCTTGTGACAATAACCGTTATCCTGAAGTCGGATGTCGCCACCGTAGGAGAAGACATGAAGCAAAAAGGGATGCGTGTGGTTCGAGATAATGTTTACGTAGTCCGAAGCTGTCAAGGTGCGTCCGTTTACTACTACAGGTCCCATGTACGGCCACGACAGTGCCCTATTGGCACAAAACTGTACCCACCCACCTGTGTCCACAGCGTGGTGCATGGTTCGAACAGCCGTTCGCCTGAATGTCGGCGTGTCTGCCACAACACCTGGCAAGAAACGTGATTGATCTGACCGGGCGACACGCTTCCACTGAAATGCGATCCAATCTAGATGATTCGGTGACCAATGCAGTCGTCACTGACGATGTCGCTCGATCAACATGGGAACACGTAGAGGTTGTCCGTTGCGAGTCCCATCGTCAACAGTATGAGCTGAACGGTGCACCTAGGTCAGCGTTGCGGTCTCTCGTCAGGTGTGCCACGGACCGCCACCTGCCTGTACTTTACACGGCGGACAAGCCTCCGACGCCAATGTTCTGTGATGAAGCGTGGGCGTCCAACTATCTTTCCACTGATACTGACAGTAAAACACCATTAGACGTAAAGCTTCGCCGTTTCCCATATGCTCGATGCTACGTGCGAGGCCGTAACAACTCACCCTCGGTCAAAATCTCTCATGTCAGTCGATTTCCTCATTTGCAGCCCGTATCCCCGCTAGAATGACTCTCCATTCGCCTCTGTCCACTTTCTTCACCGCTTCACATACAGGCAACGTAACCTTACCACGCGGCATTCGAACTCGTGGTGGTCAGTGCATGTACGTATCAAAGCTGTATTCGTTCAGAGATTCTCTTTTTCACACATTTCTGTCGTGCCTCCACTTCTTCCATCAGATACTATATTACTTGCGACACTTTTCGGAAACTTAAAGGATGCCGAAGAGATCTATGGAAATTTGTGTTAAGTTCTATGGGACCAAACTGCTGAGGTCATCGGTCCCTAGGCTTACACACTACTGAATCTAACTTGAACCAACTTACGCCAAGGATAACACACACACCTATGCCCTAGGGAGGACTCGAACCTCCGACGGGGGCAGCCGCGCGAACCGTGGAAAGGCGCCTCAGACCGCACGGCTACCCCGCGCGACAGAGATCTAGCGAAAGGGCACTTTCCGCACCCTCAGAAAACTAGGTAGCAGTGTGGCAATTCCGTGATCAGTGTACGGACATGACGTAATGGCTGTGTGCTCTGCCAAGACTTTCCTCTCTTACAACAACCGGAAAGACTGGTCCCCGCACGGCGCATCACTCCATCTTTATCCCTGACTACTTGCTGTTTACTACCTTGCTGGTCTTGAGAGCGAACTTAAAGAGATATTTTTTTCTTTCACACTGAAAAAGGGAATGTTATTCTTGCTTTTATTTATGTTGTTAAGCTGATTCGGATCTTGCAGGTCATAGTGACCCAATGCTTCTGGTTTCTCCTTCTTAAATATGTACTATTATTCTTTACTAGCAACGGACTCGAAGTCGCGGACAGTGAAATACGATCGCCTATCTATGGACCTTTTTCACAAACCTACGCGGAGGCTTGAACACTGCCTTGATCTATTTCCACTATATATTCCACGTACTTGTTTCTAGCAATGTATATCACCTAAGGTAACTTTTCTAATGATACTGTAATACACTTGTGGTACTAACATATCACCAAAGCTCATAGTAACTTGGTTGGTTGATTGGGAGGGAGGGGGGGGAGACCAAACAGCGAGGAAATCGATCCCATCAAATTAGGGAAGCTTGAGGAAGGAAATCGGCCGTGCCCTTTCAAAGGAACCATTCCGGCCATTGCCTGAAGCGATTTACCGAAACCACGGAAAACCTGTATCAGGACAGCCGGACGCGGGTTTGAACCGTCGTCCTCCCGAATGCGAGTCCAGTGTGCTAACCACTCCGCCACCTCGCTCGGTCATACTAAGTTATTCGTGTATTACGAAATACAGAAGTGCCTGTTCTTTCCTCTCACGTTACAAAAAGTATCTAAAAAGAGTAGATAAAACATAGCACAAAAAGGACAACTAAGGTGTCTGAGAAAGAGAAATAAAACAATTGCAAAAACTTGCTGCAACCAGTTGCTTAATGATATATTTGCCTCCACAACTAGTCTGGGATGACGCGCATAGAAGACTTACGTAACTTTTCTTGATGCATCCCACTAGAAGTTTGTTCATGAGGCAGCACGGACGGTGGCGATATTAAGCTTCCATCCGGTGCCAGTCGCGGAATAAGGCAGTACGAATCAGCAAATATTTCTTTTTACTCTTTTACGATTCACTGCTTGTCATAAGAAACTAGCCAGCATCCAGAAGTGATTTGTAGACCAGCAGTACCGTTTTGTATATCACTGAAAGCAAATATTCAGTTGTAGTGCTTAATCGCTCGTTCGGTGACCGGTGCTGGTTTTTTGTTAGTGGGATTTTAAAAGCAATACCGCCCATGTTACCCCACAAAGCGAGCTCCAGTGACCAGTGTGATGCGGAGTAACTAAGCTAGTAATCTACAAACATCCCGCTAAATAGTGCTGTAGGTGTGTATGTATAATTGTATGTAGTAATGATTTATATGTATACGACGAATGTGATTCTATTTTTTTGTTGTATGTCGATTATTAATTAAATAATATTAAAAACGACAATTTTTTCTCTTTTTTATCAGTTACTTATTAAGGGGGTAGAAATTAAAAGTTTTAAAAAATCGATTTTTCAAATATGTGCTTATTTTGTAGTAAATAGCTTGATGTATATAACATACATATTTGAGAGATTATAAGGCACGTTATTTGCTCTTAAGTGTGACAAAACGCAGCGCCACACTCCTTTGCACAGCATTCATCTGTCATACGTAAGTGAAGAACATCACCACATGTTCTCATGTTCTCTAGCAACTGCTCTAATGGAAGCCATCGAACCTATATTCAGGGATCTTGCACATGAAAACCTATTAAAGAAATGTTTTCATGGCGGTACCTAAAATGGGTGTTGTGTGACGTCCTTAGGTTAGTTAGGTTTAAGAGGTTCTAAGTTCTACGGGACTTATGACCATAGATGTTGAGTCCCATGGTGCTCAGAGCCATTTGAACCCAAAACCCAAATAAAAGTTTTGACCCATGTGTATGGGAAAGATTGCCAAAAATGATTTTTGTGGGAAGAAATGCACTTGTGGTTGGTGTTCATGATGCAGTTTCATGTTTTAATGATGGTTCACAAAGCAGGAAATATGTTTCACAGAAAATAGGAATTGAGCCCGGAAAGAACTGCATCAAAGTTTGTATGCGACAAAAGAGAGCGTGTACTGAAACCAGATAAATCATTTTTGGAGGTAAATGGAAATGGAAATGTGGCGAGGGCCTCCCGTCTAGTAGACCGTTCGCCTGGTGCGAGTCTTTCGATTTGACGCCACTTCAGCGACTTGCGCGTCGATGGGGATGAAATGATGATGATTAGGACAACACAACACCCAGTCCCTGAGCGGAGAAAATCTCCGACCCGGCCGGGAATCGAACCCGGGCCGTTAGGTACGTCATTCCGTCGCGCTCACCACTCGGGCACCAGGGCCGGACAGTTTTGGAGGTGACAAAAGCGAGAAGAGTGCAGCATAGGAATGTGAAAAGGAAGAAAATGAAAAAGCACCTGCTTATGGTGTCGGACAGTTCTAAAAGAATGCCAAATACATGCAGAAACTGTAACGGCCATTTTCCGCAAAACACAAATTTCTGTACTTAGGTACATGTGGCATCCAAAAATAAATATCCTATTGCTTCCAAACTTGGTATGCTTATTGAACACAAACTCCTTAATGCAAAACTCCACAAATTTCCAAATCTATTAAAAACTGGGGTAAAAATTGAGATAATTAACTATAAAATTTGAGTTTTTTTTCTAAACATTAACTTTAATATGTAACAGCTCATTCATTTCTTCATAAATTAAATAAATTCTAGAGTTTCATAGATCTGCAAGTATGGTTTGTAATCTGTGCAAAATTCGCCGATGAATCTCTCTTACTTATGAAGACAAGTGTACCTTTAGAAACAAATGCAGCCAATAGTAAGTGAAAAAACGACGAAATTTCACATGTAAAAAAATTATTTTGTTATTTTTTTGAACATTCACTGCTATGAGTGTGAATCCTGAATCTCTCTTGGTCATGCTGACAAGGTTTTATGTATTTATTTGTAAAAGTATAGATAGTAGAAATTAAAATATCCTCTGGTGCCTCTCCTGCTGTAAGTCGGCTCGTTTGACGTCCTACGACCCTTAAACGATCTTAGGAGAAGACAGTTCTGTAGGCAACACTGTGGTCCTGCCTTCTTTTGCAAGTCCTGGGTTTGAGTTCCGGCGCTGTGAGATCACTCCGAGGTTTGTTGGGTTCGAGTAACTTACGCAGGTCGGGCTCTCTTAGAACTATGCGGTAAATCAGAATTACGTGTGCGAGACATATGGTAAAACAAATAATATTAATAAGATGTTTCTGAACACTTTCCGGTCGTAATAGTTCTAAAATACTGTTCCCGGGCTTGCCGACGGATTTTTACTACTGTATCTCGGCCATATTTCGCCTAAACACTGTCCAGCTTCGCTTGGTGTTGTAGCAATTCTTTTTCAAATTTCAGAAACCGCAAGTACGGGTAAACACTGGATTGTCACTGTCACGGAATAAATAAATAAATAAACAGTCCGAGTCGCCGTCCTGCACTCTTTCTCCCTCTTCATGTTAGATTTTTTTTTTTTTAAGTAGCCCCTGCTCTTATTCACGGTTCATGCTGTGTCCATACTGCGGTGTAGTCGATAGACATAGCGCTGGAGCCTCCTATCACCGAAGGTGATCCTGGCTATCGGAGCGTCGCTGGCCACAACAGCGAGACGGAAGCAGCGAGAAGCGCCAACAGTAGTCCTCCGCGCCACCATCGGCGGCCTGTCTTGTAACAGACCAACACAGGGACATGAGGTCAGTGCTACGCCAGGCTACGGTCTAGTCAACGCCTAGTGCACAGCAAGCACCGAAAAGAGCGCCGTGTCCGGCGACAACAGAGTTAGAGACAAGCGGTTAGACTCTTAGAGTTAATCTGCAAGTCCCTGGATATGTTTGAGAACTCTGTGAACAATGCTACGAGAAAGGGTCTCTACTGAACAGTGCTTCGGGTGGTATTACCGACGACATTCTATTTCATCATAAGTGTTAGACTGGTTCCATCAACAATTCAAAAAAGCAGATAAAAATTCACTTGACGCCTTCCTGAGAGGCAATCTTCACTCTTTCCAAATTAATACTGTATGTGTAGACTAGATGTGGCTTGAATTCAGAGAAATGTATCGGCAGCAACTGAGAGATTTACACCAAATAAATCAACAAAAGACGAAGCTAATCCTGCTTGGTACACAAAACGGGTCAGAACACTGCTGCAAAAATTAGCGCGGACATCAATGCGAGATGTATATAATAGTTTCCACAACGAAACTTTGCCTCGAAACATGGCATAAAATCCAAAGAGATTCCGGTCGTATGTGAAGTATGGTAGCGGCAAGACACAATCAATGCCTTCTCTGCGCGATACCAATGGAGATATTATCGAAGACGGTGCTGCCAAAGCAGCCTTCCGAAATGCCTTCACAAAAGAAGACGAAGTAAATATTCCAGAAGTCGAATCAAGAACAACTGCCAACATGAATAACGTAGAAGTAGATATCTTCGGAGTAGTGAAGCAACTGAAATCACTCAATAAAAGCAAGTCCTCTGGTCCAGACTGTATACCAATTAGGTTCCTTTCACAGTATGCTGATGCGTTAGCTCCTTACTTAACAATCATGTACAACGTTCGCTCGACGGAAGATCCGTACCGACAGACTGGAAAGTTATACAGGACACACCAATATTCAAGAAAGGCAGTAGGAGTAATCCACTAAATCACAGGCCCATATCATTAACGTCGATAGGCAGCAGGATTTTGGAACATATATTGTGTACGAACATTATGAATTACCTCGAAGAAAACGGTCTGTTGACACACAGTGAACACGGATTTACAAAATATCGTTCTTGTGAAACACAGCTAGCTCTTTATTCGCACTTTGAGTGCTATTGACTAGGGATTTCAGATTGATTCCGTATTTCTGGATTTCCGGAAGGCTTCTGACACTGTATTACACAAGCGGCTTGTATTCAAGGTATGTGCTTATGGAACACCCCTTCAGTTATGCGACTGGATTCATGATTTCCTGTCAGAGAGGTGACAGTTCGTAGTAATTGACGAAAAGTCATCTAGTAAAACAGAAGTGATTTCTGGCGTTCCCCAAGGAAGTGTTACAGGCCCTTTGCTGTTCCTTATCTATATAAACGATTTGGGAGACAGTCTGAGCAGCCGTCTTCGGTTGTTTTCACATGACGCTTTCGTTTATGGACTAATAAAGTCATCAGAAGATCAAAACATACTGCAAAACTATTTGGAAAATATTCTGAATGTTGCAAAAAGTGGCAGTTGACTCTAAATAACGAAAAGTGTGCGGTCATCCGCATGAGTGCTAAAAGTAATTCGTTAAATTTCCGTTATACGATAAATCAGTCCAATCTAAAAGCCGTAAATTCAACTAAATACCTACGTATTACAATCACGAACAACTTAAATTGAAAGGAACACACAGAAAATGTTGTGGGGAAGGCTAAACAAAGACTGCGTTTTATTGGTAGGACACTTAGAAAATATAACAGACCTACAAAGAAGACTGTCTACACTACGCTTGTCCGTCGTCTTTTCGAATCTGCTGCGCGGTGTGGGATCCTTACCAGATAGGACTGACGGAGTACATCGAAAAAGTTCAAAGAAAGGCAGCACGTTTTGTATTATCACCAAATATGGGAGAGAGTGTCACTGAAATGATACAGGATTTGGGGTGGACATCATTAAAAGAAAGGCGTTTTTTGTTGCGACGGAATCTTCTAATGAAATTCCAATCACCAACTTTCTCCTCCGAATGCGAAAATATTTTGTTGACACCGATCAAGATAGGGAGAAACGATCACCACGATAAAATAAGGGAAATCAGAGCTCGTACGGAAAGATATAGGTGTTTCTTCTTACCGCGCGCTGTAGGAGGTAGGAATAATAGAGAACTGTGAAGGTGGTTCGATGAACCCTCGACCAGGCACTTCAATGAGATTTGCAGAGTATCCATGTAGATGTAGACGTAGATACACGGGTGTCTAAAATAAAGCATTAAACGGAAGCTTCGCAAGGTGGCGTTTATTTTCCCACAAAACAATATAAACAGTTATAAACAGATAAAGTAGAAACAATGGAAAGAATACAGAACGTAAATAACTGCAACTTGCATAACGGCAGACGAAAATATGCTTCATTTTTTCCAACTTCACGGGTTGGCACACACATTTCTACAACTGGTTAATGTGGCCAATGGGATGTGTGCACCTCTGGCAGCAATACAGGCCTGACAACGATGGTGCATGCTGTATATGACGTCATGTGTCTCATGTAGAGCCAATAACGCCCATTCTTCTCGCAGAGCTGCTCGTAAGTCTTGGAGAGGGGTTGGTGGATGCTGGCGTGATGCACCCTGTCTCCCTGGAGCTTCCCAGACAAGCTCTATGGGATGCAATGGAGGGGAGAGAGGAGGCCACGCCATACGTCCATTATCTTCCGTTTCTAAGAAAACGTCAAACCACCCGTGCTCCATGAGGTGGAGCATTATCGCCCATCAATACGACGTCTGGACCCACAGCCCCTCGGAACAACTGCACATGAGGTCCCAAGATCTGACAAAAGTTAAAGCTTTCCGATTCACCTTTACAATTTCATGAAGAGGCGTTCGTGTGGCCAACATAATCCCTGACCCCTCCTCCTCGATATGAGTCTGTTCCGACAATGTTTGAGTCCCGAAATCACGTTTCATTCACGTTCCCTCCAGATGTAAATCCGTCGAGGACCGCTCTTGAGACCAAATAGGGACTCATCTATGAAAAGGAGAACATTGGCCCACTGTTCGAACGTCCAGGTGGGATGCTGATGACACCACTCTAGACGCTCCCTTTTGTGAAGACGGATACACATACGGCAGGTCTCCGACAATAAATGCCGCTCTGAGGAAGTCTTTTCTACACCGTTTGCCTCGATACAACACGTCCAGTGGATGTTGCGAGGTCAGAAGCCAGTTGCCATGCAGTTCTAAGGCCGTAACGTCTTGCACTTACAGCCAAATAACGGTACTCTCTCTCCGATGTCATACGTGGTTGGCCGTGTCCTGGTCTTCGGGATACAGCTTCGGTCTCTACAAACTGTCGCCACATCTGAGAAACAACAGAACGATTCACATTAAGCCATCGGGCGACATCAGTTTGCGACTGTCCTGCTTCCATTCTTCCTATGGCCCTGCACAGCAGAGAGTCCGGTAGGCGTCTTCTCTGTGCCATGCTGCACCGTCTGTGACTGTATACACAGCGACTGAGGATGTGGGACTATTCGGCAAACACTACCCCGTTTCGACAGGTGCCCTGACGTCATCGTTGCTGTGGCTGTCCGTTGACCTGAATGCCATCTTCCGTGCAGAACACGATGGTACGCACATCTGTTGAGAGTTTGCACGATTATATAGTGAATTAGACACAGGACAGGGAAATAGTGGTTTGTTGCTCTAATTTTGGACATCAGTGTACATGTACTACGCTCTGGCCCAAAGGCACAGCAAAGAAGTTGTATAACAAGAGACAGGTGTTCATTTTGACTGCAGATATTATTTCAGTTCTTAGAGTTTACGCGTGCCAATAAACATGTCATTTATCACTTGTTGTTCAGAATCCAATTTATTTGTGACAAGCCGCCACAGCACACACAAAATTTCATGCAAATCGTTTCAGCGGTTTAATTGTGAAAACGTAGCAGATTTACTTTCGCATGTATGAAAATAAAACTATTCCGCAACGAGAATCAAACGTACATCTTTTAGCTTTTTCAATGAACACAATGACGGCATCCTAGAATACTGATTTACCCTCCTGGAGGAGTAGCCTGCATGTGACGACACAAGCTCCATGTCAGGTCGTCGTGGCCAGACGCTCCTCCTTCGCAGCTCCAGCTGGAATGTGAAAGGCACTTTTCGAGGTGGAATGGCAAACGCTGCGCATTAGTTAAGTTGTCAGCACTGGCAGGGTCCAAGTCGCAAGCTGCCACCTGCTGGTCACCCTCGCTGCGAGGACACCTGATCCTCACGCCGCGGCGTCTCTGCGCCAAAGTTCACGGCCGGCCTCTCTTCCCACCGTGTTAACTGCCTGCCACGCCACGTCAACTTGCGGCCGGCCAGCTCTCGAGGTGGGGATGCCGCTGCTGCTGCCGCTGCTGCTGCTGCCGCCCACGCAAAGCCGACAGTTCGCACCGAAGTCACTCCCGTGAGCTCTTTGAGACAGGCCGCGCAACGTCACGCCTTCCCAGTAAAACCGTAGTCCGCAATCACTGGTAGCGCACGACTCCGTATAATGTTGTTACCGACATTCAACACCGTTATCCGTCCCAGCTTACAACATTACATCTCTGACCTTCCCCACTCGAGTTTCAAATCGCTCACACAACGTCTCACCGACCCAGGTAGACACTTCTTCTGCCAGACTAACCAAATAGGGACTCGAATAAGAACTTTTCAGCTTCCTCTTCGTCTTCTTCAATTCCTGTTTTCAGCTATTTAGTGTCTGTTACGACTTTCCTGGCCCTTCAAAGGCCTTTCTTTAGTTTTACTAGTAATCTTGCATGCACTCAAGATCAGCTGAAAAGAACTAATCACACCGTCGAATTAGTGGCATCGCGGTTCGAGCTACAAGTAGCACTGAAAAGACCGAGTAATGAGCATAGGAAGAAAATTCGATAACGCACGAGATCTAGTAGCAAGCCCGAATCTCGTGGTCGTGCGGTAGCGTTCTCGCTTCCCACGTCCGGGTTCCCGGGTTCGATTCCCGGCGGGGTCAGGGATTTTCTCTGCCTCGTGATGGCTGGCTGTTGTGTGCTGTCCTTAGGTTAGTTAGGTTTAAGTAGTTCTAAGTTCTAGGGGACTGATGACCGCAGCAGTTGAGTCCCATAGTGCTCAGAGCCATTTTTCTAGTAGCAAACTGCAACATATATAAGCATGTCAAAGAGTTCAAATGTCTTGGATCAACATTTACAGAACTGTTACGGTTAATAACAAGGTGTGTTGTTTGAAAATGGGTGTGTCTGCCCGCAACCGGTAACCACTGCAGCAAAAATCGCGTATTCATGCAAATGAGACAGACAAAATAAAAAAAATTACCGAATTTCCTCGAACTGTTGCGGACCTACCATCCTGAGACACCATGCCTCGAATCAGCAAAAAAATTCACATGCAGATCCAACTTGGCACTTGGCACCCCAGCTGCGGGCAGCAAATGTAAGGCACTCTTACACAGTCGAAGGAACATACTGGCAACTTCTTACGTGAACATTGGCAAACATGGTGCCCTAATCGGTTTCTTCTTCTTAGCAAGACATCGTCAGATTATCTCTTTGAAAGAGAACTAAAAGCATGATAGGAAGCTAAATCACAAAATCAAAATAACATCTGTAAATAACTACACGCTCTAGGTTCGTAGTGGTATACTACCCTACTTCTTACTTAACTTTAAACAGATCATTTGATGATCGCCGGCCGGGGTGGCCGAGCGGTTCTAGGCGCTACAGTCTGGAACCGCACGGCCGTTACGGTCGCTGGTTCGAATCCTGCCTCGGGCATGGATGTGTGTGATGTCTTTAGGTTAGTTAGGTTTAAGTAGTTCTAAGTTCTAGGGGACTGATGACCTCAGAAGTTAAGTCCCATAGTTCTCAGAGCCATTTGAACCATTTTTTTGATAATCATTAATTAGAGAATCGAAACAGAATATTTTACCATTTGTACTCGTGCAGTTTTGCGGTGACAAATCCGGATGAATGAGCTGCTACGTCGTGATGAAACAGCTCTTCCTTCTTCCCCAAATATTTCCCTCAGTTTCTTGTCGATTATCTCACTCTAGTACCGTGCACTGACCGTTGTTTCTTTTACTATGAAAGGCTATCAGTATAACACCCTTACAACCTCAAAGAATTGTTGCCTTAACTTTTGAGGTGGAAGTCTTCGTCTTACATGGACCAGGTTCACCGAATGTGGAGCATAGTTTTGTTTCTAGGTTATCGGGATATGGTGACGAATCCAGCTCTCATCGACGGAGACGAATCAACAAATTAAATCTCATGTATGTCGCTGAAGCTGCTACAGCCTTTTGTTGTCCGCCGTATCAGTCGTGGCACCCAATGGGCCGACAAGTTTTTCACCTCCAACTTGTCAAGTAAGATATTAATTGCCGCCCTCCTCGACAGACACTTCGAGTACTTTTGCTGGACGATCAATGGCTGCAATAGCACCGAGTTTTGATTTTACATTGTGACACCTTTTCCCATCCAAATGCAAAAGAGTGATTCAATGGAGGACGCTGTGATAATTTCATCTAGGAGTGGCGCGGTGGACCTCACTGAAATGGATGCAAAATCCGATGTAAGCTTATCAGCTAGGGTTACTTGCACTTAAACGTATTCTAACAGCCGACGGGAGTCTTACTGAAGACCTCAGAATGTGTTAGTATAGACTGGAAAGACGGAATACTAACGAAAGAATGCTGGACAAGAGAGACAAGTACAATGAAATAACGACGATGAGGAAACAGATGGGGCGGGTAGATTTTCGCTGCCTACTTGGAGGTTCTTTAGCATATTCGGTGCGAATATGCCATCTTTATCGATCTGTGGAGTTAAAAAGTTTTCGGTCGACTACAGATACACAAGAGCAGTGGTAGTTTTCTCCATGAAGAAGAAAGGGTAGTACGCTTTCAGTTTGTTAAGGACACAAGACATTAATTCTGACGCTCAGCCGAACGTGTTCCATGGGTGCATGTAGATTTTCGCTGCCTGCTTGGAGGTTCTTTAGCGCATTCAGTGCGGAATTTACGCCGAACAGTTGTTGCAGAATTCGCTTCATGAAATCAAAATACACAGCGAGCACGCTCTGCACCAATGAAAGTAGCCATTTTAACTGCGACTACACTGGCGCTCCTGGTGGAGGAATGGTGTAATGCATCACATGTGTCGAACTTGTGTTGTTTGATAGAAAACGACACATCTATAGATTCTGGAAGTTATCTCAGTAAATTTCTAAAACATTCCAAAGTTGTAAAGTCCTTTTTGATTCACCCTGTACTTTTATTTCCAATGTATTATTCGTGGTTTTATCAGCTGAAGATAACTATTTTATATTTCGCCTAAATGATACTGTGAATACTTTTGCGTGAATATGTGACACCTTACTACGTGTATGTTGTCATTAAAATTCACATCAGTAAACAGATCCGTGACAGTTTAAGTCTGTAATGCTACTTGTGTATTATTTTGTTTGGTATAGCGGTGGTGGTAACTTCCTATGGGACAAAACTGATGAGGTCATCCGTCCCCAGGCTTACACACTACTTAATCTAACTGAAACTAACTTACGGTAACGACAACACCACACACCCATGCCCGAGGGAGGACTTGAACGTCTGACAGGGACATTTGCACGACCCGTAGCAAGGCGCCTTAAACCGCGCGGCTATCCCGCGCGGCTGTTTGGTATACTGGAACCTGAGGGTGGTCAGACGACTGAACTGGTTGTATGACATAAAGTATCTTACCAGCAGCTCAAGGCGGCATCACGACAATTTTCAAGTACATGGGTAGATTTGAAATGAGCTTGTGGGAACTTGTGGCAAAAGTGAAAAGGACTCGCAGAATTACGAATGAAGGAATGCTTTTTAAAATGCGACGGGAAAGAAGAGAAGTGGAAATGACAAGAATGTGGAAAACATCGTGGCTGGAACATGTAGTGCGAAGAAACTGTCTGCAAAGAAGAATCGTGGAAGCAAATATTGAAGTGGCAGAAGAGGGTGAATAAGATGGCTGGGAAGGTTGGATGACATTATAACTGAACGAACTGAGTATCAGATTGAGGAAGAGGGGGTGTGGGGAGCGTGCAGTGGACAGCTGTCCAAACACCAGCTTGCGGAACTGCTCTCGGTAAGTGCTGCGCTGGCAGAGTGGCCGGGAGCGGCTGCTGCGCACGTTGCACAAGCGACACGCCAGGCAGAAGGAGAAGAAGAAGACACCCGCTGGCACACGCCGGCCTTGGACTCTGCCGCTGCGCCTGGCCGACTTCGAGCGGCCACCACCGCTGCAGAAGGCGGCCGCAGCGTTTGACCTATGAGACTGCGTAAGCCACAGGGAGGTAGCCGCCAGCTTTTAACTATCACCGCGAATAAAATAAAGTTAGTTACGCAATTAATTTTTTGTCTGTTTCAGGTACGGGTCTACTGTCGTAGTGTAACATTTCTGGTTCTGGGAGCCTCAATATTAATATTCCCTGGTTCACTTCTTGGTTGCGAGAAAATCCATTAGATGACATAGGAGGGTAGAGTGAGCTGCAAGCAACAGTTGGAACACGGAGTACCACTTCCGTGGGAAACTGGGCCGCCTTAGTAGTCGTACAATCTGGCTGGCTGCCGCCCGCCGCAACAGAAAATTGGCGGATTGCCCTTGAGCCAGCGCGCCGAACCAGATATTTTCATTTATAAATCTTTGGTAAACTGTAATTCAGACTTCGATAATAAGTATACGGGAAACCGGTCAGCAAGAAGCTACCGACCACTCAGTCCAGAATTTTATTTTAATATTTAATTTCAATAACATTTGAATACCGAGATGCAGACGAATTCGTTGGTGTCTCTTCGGCTTCCCCCCCAAAAGCACGCCCAGCGAAGTGATTCGTGCTACAAAGTATCGGCTTAAGAAATCGCGACTCTGCAAGTAATACTAGCAATGCTATGAAAAGAGTTTAGGAAGTAAAATTTCATTGACACTTTGTTCCATGTTTTT
The DNA here is from genome assembly GCF_023864275.1 of Schistocerca cancellata. NCBI lineage: Eukaryota > Metazoa > Arthropoda > Insecta > Orthoptera > Acrididae > Schistocerca > Schistocerca cancellata. Next base: position 604,065,554 of record NC_064633.1, on the reverse strand, counting down.
AACACACAAGCATTAGAAGCGTAACATTTCTGAATTCGTGGGCGTACGTTTGTTACAACTTATGTCATCAGTTTATGGCTTCCTCTGCGGCAAGTAATAATGAAAATCCTCTGTATCCCAGTAAGCTCTGGATTTTCATTTAACGCCATAGTGAGGCGTAGCCAACTCGCTAGTGACTGTTATAGCCTCACCACAACAAGACCGGATCCGCGAACTGGGTGCTACTCCTACAGGTATACACGAATGAGAACACCATTTGAAGACGCCAGGTAGATTGACATTTTCAGATCTTCAGTGCTCAGTTACACGGTGACAATTATTGAACTATACGAGAAAAACTTAAATTAGTTAAGAACTACGGCGTGCACACTTTTGAACACGTAAATGTCACTACAGATATTAGGATTCAAATTATGACATTTTCGATATGCCTGCCATCATTGGCGATGGTATGCGAGGACGAACAGCGAAATTCTCCATGACCCGCTGAAGTGTCGGAGCATCGATGCTGTCGGTGACCTCCTGAATGCCTGTTTTCAGCTCAGCAATGGTTTGGGGCTTTTTATGTACACCTTGTCTTTAATATATCCCCTTCAAAATGAAGTCCCAAGTGTTCAGATCCGGAGAATATGGCGGCCAGTCGAGGCCCATGCCAGTGGCCTCTGGGCATCACAGAGTCAGAAGGCGCCCCAGAATGCTCCTCCAGGACATCAAACACACTCCTGTTTCAATCGGGTCGAGCTTCGCTTGCATGAAACACATCTTGTCGAAATCAGGGTCACTTTGGATAATGGAGATGAAATCATCTTCCAAAGCCTTCACGTACCGGTCGGTAATCACCGTGCCATCAGGGAATATCGCACATATTACAGCGTGACTCAACACTGCACAGCACAAAGTCACCCGTCGAGGGTGACGCGACTTTTCGATCACTAAATGCTGGTTCTCAGTCCGCCAAATGCGACAATTTTGCTTATTGACGAACCCATCCAAACGAAAAACGGCTTCGTCGCTAAACCAAACCATACAGCGCACAGTAATTCCCATCATGCGCCGTGGCCAACCGTGCAGTTTGAACCTCCTAATGCAAACCGTTATGACGATTTTATTTCACAGTGTTCAATAATTGTCACCCTGTATGATGCAGCGACACAGACAGGACCCTCACACTTCCGGCTACTGCAGTACAAATGCGTGCTCTGCAACTCTTCATTTGCACTTTGGTTATACGTCTTTGTTGTTACCTTGGCATGGTTCTCATATTTTGGGAAACCATTTTGACTATCTGGGTGAACTGAAAAATGGGTCCCCACGCGAAACTAGTCATCAAGTAAGTAAAAGTGAAATTTGCAACTTTGGCTTTTTTCCGTTGTATCAAATAGGGGCAGTTGCGTGCGCTAAGGGGGAGGAGTAATCCGCAAGACGCATTTGCACTGCAAACTGGCTGGCGTCACGTACAGCTACGAGAATTGCCTTTCGTTAGAGCGGATGGATGGCCGTATTGGAACACATCGAAATAGCTGCACCACAGTGTCGTAGCACTATGTTGCAACTGTGTAAGGCGAACCCAGAAGTCATCCGGATTGGACTGTTATACACAGTGTGGTCAAAAGTATCCGGACACCACCAAAAACATACATTTCCCATATCAGGTGCATTGTGCTGCCACCTACTGTCAGTGCTTCATGTCAGTGACCTCAGTAGTTCAAAATGGTTCAAATGACTCCGAGCACTATGGGACTTAACATCTTAGGTCATCAGTCCCCTAGAACTTAGAACTACTTAAACCTAACTAACCTAAGGACATCACACACATCCATACCCGAGGCAGGGTTCGAACCTGCGACCGTAGCAGTCCCGCGGTTCCGGACTGCAGCGCCTAGAACCGCACGGCCACCAGGGCCGGCACCTCAGTAGTCATTAGACATCGTGAGAGAGCAGAATGGAGTGCTTCGCGCAACTCACGGACTTCGAACGTGGTCAGGTGATTGGGTGTCACTTGTGTCATACATCTGTACGCGAGATTTCCATACTCCTAAACATCCCTAGGTTCACTGTTGCCGATGCGAAAGTGAAGTGGAAACGTGAAGAGCCACGTACAGAACAAAAGCGTACAGGCCGACCTCGTCTGTTGACTGTCGGAGACCGCCGACAGTTTAAGTGAGTCGTAATGTGTAACAGGCGACATCTATCCAGGCCATCACACACCAGTTCCAAACTGCATCAGTATCCACTGCAAGTACTATGACAGTTAGGCGGGAGGTGAGAAAACTTGGATTTAATGATCCACAGGCTGCTCATAAGCCACATATCTCGCCGGTAAATGCCAAACGACGCCTCGCTTGGTTTAAGGAACATAAACAATGGATGATTGAACAGTGGTAAAACGTTGTGTGGAGTGTCGAATAATACATAATGTGGCGATCCGATGTCAGGGGGTGGCTATGGTGAATGCCCGGTGAACGTGATCTGCCAGCGTGTGTAGTGCCAACAGTAAAATTCGGAGGCGGTGGTGTTCCGGTGTGGTCGTGTTTCTCATGGAGTGGGCTTGCACCCCTTGTTGTTTTGCGTGGAACTATCACAGCCATCGATGTTTTAAGCACCTTCTTGCTTCCCACTGTTGAAGAGTAATTCAGGGATGGCGATTCCATCTTTCAACACGATCGAGCACCTATTCATAATGCACGGCCTGTGGCGGAGTGGTTACATGACAATACCTTCCCTGTAATGGACTGGCCTGCACAGAGTCCTGACCTGAATCCTACAGAAAAACCTTTGGAACGTTTTGGAACACAGACTTCGTGCCAGGCCTCGCCGACCGACGTCGATACCTCTCCTCAGTGCAACACTCCGTGAAGCATGGGCTGCCATTCCCCAAGAAACCTTCCAGCACCTAATTGAACGTATATGTGCTTACGAGAGTGGAAGCTGTCACCAAGGCTAAGGGTGGGCCAACACCATACTGAATTCCAGCATCACCGACGGAGGGCGCCACGAACTTGTAAGTCATTTTCAGCCAGGCGTCCGGACACTTTTGATCACATACTGTATATCAGGTATATTTGGTGAATACAACAGTCACATTTGGTGAATACAACAATCACCTTCAAAGCAAGGATACCAATAAAACAACCACTTATTTTCCCACCTGTACGAAGCCAAAAGGAGTACGGGGATTGCTCGGACACCATGTTAGCTCGGACACCTGTATTTGAGATTGAGAAATGTCAGCAGCATTAAGCAGAGATTGCTGCCTCTCAGTATGGCGCGTGTCATTACAGTTCACGAGGCACAGCCATCTCTCCAGTCAGTCCAGTAGTCTTTTACTGAGTAGTGGAGCGTTATACTTTACCTGGGTAGATTTTGAGCTTACTCTAGCAACTGCGTTGAGGCAGAAACAGGTAAGACGAACAGAAAGTAAGTGCCTCGTGTGTGCAAAAAGGTGGGTGGATAGCACAAGAAATAAACAAGAGATCAGAATTTGCGGTCGTCTTCAAAACAATAGGTGCTCTACGCATCACCCTTTAGCCTAACGACGGACGTTTATTTTTGTTTCCTCGTGTTACGTATATCGTAACATTTCTTTTGCGGCGATACACCTATTCGAGAGGGTGTCACGGCGCTTTTTCGATTCATTTCTCATCATACCTTTGATGATATTCGCTGCAATGTCACTAGACTGAAATAATTTTGAAGGTCACAAACGGACTGTATCTTGTGTTTTCTTATACTGTACCTCTAATGGAAACATTGATGCACCCAGCTACATTACGACGTACTTAGAAACAACAGCCTGGGATTTTACAACTTTTTACAAGCTCAGGAACTACTGTGGCTCTACGACTAATTTTAAACAGAATACGCAGATACATTCTCATATACAAGAAAGTAGTATGGCAGGCGTGTGAGTTAACGAGCATTTTGCTCTCATTTAAGTGTATGGCAGGAAGAATCAGCTTACAGGAACTCTGAAACGAACCCCGTCGTCCAGGACCGCGTGCCACAAAGGGCGCAGATTCACCACGAGATGGGGAAACTCACAAGCGTCTATCGTCTATTGACGTCTAAGCGCTGTAGTGTACGAGTGAAACAGACGAGAACATACGTCGTAGGTAAATCCAGTAGAAGCCGTTTGTGGCAAAGGAGATTTAGCAGTGTTAAATATCGCGGACCTAAGATCGGCCAAAATGGGGAATATTTATGAAAACTATTTAAATCTGTAGTAATGCAGGGAATGAAGCCACAGTAATTTTAATCTACCATCTTTCATAAAATTTCATGGTAATCCCAATAAAACTTGAATACTGCTCATATCTATAATAGTTTAGGATTTACTGTTAAAGTGGAATCAACAAATTTTGTAACGAAGACATGAATGCTAATATATGAACGCTTTAGTCGATCTTAACGATCGACATTTCATATACAAGCGCATCATTAAAATGACAAACGTTGTAAATATCAACTCTGCAAATTTATTTGTTTATAAGATACAGTAAATTTAAATTATCACTATTTTCATTTAAGCACCAGATCATCATTGCCTCCACACAAAACACAATGAACGATGACAGCCTGACATCTTATTGAATCGTTAGGTAATAGAATATTTGTTGTAAAGTTTAGTGCATAATAGTTACTTTTGTTCTTTATTTATTTATCAGAAAGCACATTGGTGCAAGGCTACTGGCAGTGGCGTTCAAAGCTAAGAACAAAATTGTATTGGTTTTATGTAAAAGAATTTTATGTTTATTATGTAATGGATATTATTGTTACTTTACTTAGAACGTGAAAGTGGTCAAGCTTTGATTTTTTAAATATGTTAAAATGTAAAATAATGTAGAATAAGCTGTAGGCAATCAGATGAACGGCTTCAGGAAAGGGAACTGCCTTAGTCAGTTGTGCGAAGTGGTTCGGCGCCCGGGAAAAGCGGTCGTAAACGGGAAGCGGACAGTTCGGCTAGAGACACCAAAGGGTACAGTTCTGATTGAGACGCGAAAGCGGACAGTAGGTCTTTAGGCAGCTGGGAAGTGAAACGACTTAGAAAATTCCGCGTTGTGTGGTATCGCGGGACTTTTAGTCTCTGAGCGGTGAGCAGCCGCGCGCCTGGAGTCAACTCTTCAACTTTTCGTGTAAATATGGAGGTGGAGTATTGTGTTTCGCGATGAGATTGTGAATGATCGAACTGTGTCAAATGGGTATGCGCTCGAGTGTAATAGTAATTCTAAATACGATCACTTTCGCTATTAGTTTGCTTTCTGAATAAACATTAGTCTAATCAAATCGCAACTGCGTGGCCTACATCATTCATGGGTAGTTAATATGGTTCCCGATATTCTTATTACTGTTATTATAGGTTGTATTAACTTTGTATTTCGCAAACTTGCCATCAGCCAGACAACTTGACCAAAGGGTCACAAGTGCGTAATTTAGGGCGTGTAATGTGACACGTGCGGTTCAACCCTTAGACGAGTATGAGCCAAGACATTTCGACGAAGAGGAATCGCATGTGAGCCCAAACATCTTTGGGATGTTGGGTCGCAGGCGGCAGTTCAACACGTTTTCGCGCCATCCTCCAATTCCTTCGTACGCTAGAATTCCATTTGCGCATAGATTCTACATCCAATATTACCAAGCTAGCGAGTGCATCGATTCGTGATTGAGTACGGTCACAGTCGCTGCCCTTCTATACAATCTATACAATTGAGCGCATATGAAATTTTCTGATGTGTTTGTCTTATAAAAAATCATCGCTGCGTCGTTTATCATTTAGAGCATTGGGCAGTACGTCTCTCCCAAAGAAGGAAAATAAAATTATCGACATATTGGAGATTGAAAAATGAAAAACATGAGAACAGACCAACGATTTTTCGATGTGTGACGCTATATAGAGTCTGAATTTACTAAACGCATGTGGGACACGAACGTATGTGGCACTCGAGTTCTAGGGGCATTGTAAACCGACTATATCTAATCTTGCATTTATACACATTGTTTTGTACAAGTATGTGCTTCGTGTGTGAGTTATGTTCTCTCACAACAGCACCTTTCTTTGCTAACTTCGTTTCAAGTAACAGTAGCAAGTAATAAAATTAAACTACAGTAAAAACAGGCATTGCCTCAGTAATGAATCTTGTTTGCAGGTACTCACCACCCGACAGAAGGTTCGCCAGCAAAGGCAATCCACAACAACTGAGCTAGACTGGGAGTGCAGCTTTGGACGACTGGGCCTGCATCAGAAGAGAGAACCCAGTTGTCAGGTGAGATCGTCACAGTATTGTGTACAGGCAAACTTTTAAAATACTCTAACACCACTTATACGAGGGTATATCCCAAAAGGTAAGGTCTCCAATTTTTTTTATAAGTGCATAGACCTGTTTATTTCTACAATGGTTTACATCAGTTTGCAGCTTGAACATTTAGCTATTTTTCGACATAATCAACATTTATGTCAATGCATTTCTATAGACGCTGTGGCAGTTTTTGTATGCCCGTGTCATACCAGCTCGCCGCCATGCTGTTCAGAAAGTTATGAACCTCTTCTTTCACCTCGTCGTCGGAGTTCAATCGCTGGGACCACAACTAACGCTGACAGCTACTGTGAGACTCTGATAAAACTCAAATGGCCAATTCAGAACTGGAGAAGAGGAATGTTGAGCAAGGGCGTACACACTCTCCACGGCAACGCTCGCCCGCACATCGCTCGGCACACCGTTGCTCTCCTGCAACAGTTTCAGTGGAACATAATCACCCGCCCAGTAACTATCACCTGTTCCCTAGGTTAAAAGAACATTTGGCCGGAAAGCGATTCAGCTCCGACGACGAGGTGAAAGAAGAGGTATATAGTTTTCTGAACAGCATGGTGACGAGCTGGTATGACATGGGCATACAAAAACTGCCACAGCGTCTACAAAAATGCAGCGGCAGAAATGGTGATTACCTGGAAAAATAGCTAAATGTTCACGCTGTAAACTAATGTAAACCACTGTAGAAATAAACAGGTCTATGAACTTATAAAAAAATAGGAGACCTTACTTTTGGGATTACCCTCGTAGAAAGACATTTTCGGGTAAATTGTAATACACTTAAATATAACAGTGTAGACATTACTTGTTTCTCGTCTAAGCGACTGGCGACTGAAGTTCCTACACTAATGTGCAAAACTTAAGAACGAAAGTAACTTTCGCACGAGTCTCACTGTAAAGTAACATAGTTCGATGAAACTTGAATACGGAATGAAAGAAACAGAACTGGCACTTTAAATAGACAGTAATATACTAAAGTCACCATGATTTATGATGGACGTTACAAAACGCGTTACATGTTTTTTAATAGGGTTTGTGACCACGGTGCACGGCAATGCAAACTCTCCAACGTGCTCCCATACAGCTCGTAGAATGGTAAGGAGTTCCTGCGGCACGGTGTTTGGATCCTCCATCAGCGAGGTTGGCAAGTGGTGGATGGTCGATGGCGCATGTGGACGACTCCCCATCACATCCCACACGTGCTCGATGGGGCTTAAGTCTGGGAAACGTGCAGATCAGTCAATTCGCTGAATATTCTCTCGTTCCAAGAGCTCCTCCACTTTATTCGATGCGGTCGCATAAAAATCTAGCGAGGGCTGAATGCACCCCTGAAAAGACGCACGTCGGAAAGGTATCACGACAACGGTGACTGGTGAATCTGCCGTATCCAAAGATTTGGAGGTCAGTACGCCCATACAACACTATGCTTCCCCACAATATAACACCCCCACCTCTAAAGTCTTCACGGCGGAGGTTCGAGTCCTCAGTCGGGCATGGGTGTGTCTGTTTCTCCTTAGGATAATTTAGGTTAAGTAGTGTGTAAGCTTAGGGACTGATGACCTTCGCAGTTAAGTCTCTTAAGATTTGACACACATTTGAACATTTGGACAAAGTCTTCACGTCCGACAACGTTGGACGTACCCTCATATGACGAGAGGTTGGAACATGTAACGCATCCAGGAACATTCTCGAACTCCACCGTTTGGTGGTCCAGGTGTACGGTGTGGAGAGGCACAACGTTGCATGGGCGTGGCGTAGTGTCCTCCAAATCACTGAACACAGCACACTCACAGGTCACCGTTGTTGGGCATGGGTGTGTGTGATGTCCTTAGGTTTAAGTAGTTCTAGGGGATATAACGATATGTTTACGTAACGTGTATACATAAACATACAGTTATAAATGTCCCCGTCCGTAGTCTCTAATTATAACAATATGTTACTTTTGTGCTGTAACATATAGCTATAATCAGCGGTGGAAACATATTTGCGAACGCCGACCGTGTGCGGCTGTTTCTTGTTGGATCGTCTGATCAGTCGGAAGTTGCATTGCATAGGAGAGTAAATGCCTATTCAAAAATATAATTATTTTGGATAGCTCAACATGAATTTCCTAAGGGACCGTAGTTTATCATGCATTTACCAGTAGAATATGGCGCGGAGAAAATATTTCGCCGCATGCAACTTCCGTCCGAACTCGACGAAAGAATTCGTGACTGTGAACTCTCTATTTGGCAGAAACATATAGAAAATTAAATAATTTCATGAGGAAGTGCGACATAGATTCTATAGTAAATGAATAGTCCATACACCAGTTCCATTTAACTCTGAATTTATGGCAAGTAATAGACAAACTTACACTGCAATGACGGATTTAACATGGATGCCGTTTTGACTGGCACTTCTCTTAATGAAAACAATTCCTTTGACCTTTTCACATACACGTCGCACAATAAATCTACTACTAGGCACTTTTAGTATTACACATTTACTTTACACTAGAACAATATTAATTTTAACAATAATAATACGGCGGCAAGACATGCGCGTCCGACACAAGTTACAGGAGACAAGAGAAGAATGAGTAACTGTTCATCGAGAATATCTCGTACCTCAAAAAAAAAAAAAAAAAAAAAAAAAAAAAAAATGTGTAAAAGTGTTCTTCTTCTGTCCGTTTTTCGCGCCGCGGTTTTCAAAGTCAATAACTCACTGCATCTCTGACGGCGCTTCGACAATAAACAAATTACGTCACAGGTCGTTCACCTTTTACATTCTCGCATCATTATTTGCTAACTGTAGCTGTTGCCGAGCGACTGCTCGATTAGTGAATGATTTAAAATGATAAGACAATCACATAATGTTACAGGGGCTGATAACCACAGATGTTAAGTCCCATAGTGCTCAGAGCCATTTGAACCATCACCGTTGTTGTGACACCGTACACATCTCCCATGCGTGGCCACGCACCGTATGGTGGGTTGCGGAGTCTGTGTGTAGATGTAGATGTAGATGAGCGTCTTTTCAGGAGTGCACTCGGCTCTGATTTCATTCTAATGATTGACAGTGCGCGGCCGAATCGAACACCGCAGATGGAGGACCTCTTGGAACAAGAGGATATTCGGCGAATGGATGTCCGCCGGCCGTTGTGGCCGAGCCGTTGTAGGCGCTTCAGCCTAGAACCGCGCGACCGCTACGGTCGCAGGTTCGAATCCTGCCTCGGGCATGGATGTGTGTGATGTCCTTAGGTTACTTAGGTTTAAGTAGTTCTAGGTTCTAGGGGACTGATGACCTCAGATATTAAGTCCCATAGTGCTCAGAGCCATTTGAACCACTTGAATGGATGTCCCCCGACGTAAATCCTATCTCGGTAACTCAGGACAGCTTCCCTCTCGTGTCCTTTCCCCTCCACATCTGATCTTACAGTCTCTATCCAGCGTTTTCTTGGTCTTCCGCGGGGTCTTTTTCCTACGAGGTTCAGTTTGAAATACCTTTTGGCAGGTCTTTGGCTGTTCATTCTCGTTATCTGCCCATACCACTGAAGCCTGTATTTCTTTATGGCACTGGTTCCAATAACCTCAATACCAGCTACTTTTCTACCCACCTCACTCCTGGTCCTGTCCTTTCTAGTTGTTTGGTTCATTCTTCTAATGAATCTCACTTGTGTTGCCTGAATTCTACTGAGGTCTTTGTTTAGAAGGGTGCATGTTTCTAAACCATATGTTAGCACTGTTACGAAACAGGTGTGGCACATGGTCGCTTTTGCTTTTCCTGGCATTTTATTATCCCAAAGAAGATTTCTGACTTGCCTGTAAAAATTGGATCGTGCTGCGTATTCCCTGCTTAATGGTGGTGTCTTTCAAGATCATGCGTCCTATGTGCTTGAAATGTGAAACAGATTCTACTTTGACTCCTTCCAGAAACACATTTCAGTTTGTTCCTTGCCTGTTGATGGTGACAAGATACCTCCTGATATCTCGTCGGACTGCCTTTTGTCCGGCGTATTGCAGCAATACGACGTGACTTCAAGTCCGCTGCAGGTATATTAACCCATGCTGCCTCCGTAGCCTTCCAAAACTGCGAAAGTGTTGTCGGTGCACGATTTTGTGCACGAGCTGACCTCTCCATTGTGTCCCATAAATGTTCGATGGGATTTATGTTGGGCAATGTGGGTGGCCAAATCATTCACTGGAATTGTCCAGAATGTTCTTGAAACCAATCGCTAACAACTATGGCTCAGTATCATAGCGCGTTGTCACCCACAACAATTCCACCTTTGTTTGGGAGCACCAAGTCAATGATCGGCTGCAAATGGTCTCCCAGCAATCGAACATAATCCTCTCTAGTCAAGGATCGTTTTCATTTGACTGCCTATTAAGTAGTCGATTTCACTCCTGTCCCCACCGCCAAGCATCACCACTTTCTCCGGTTTCGGCTCTCGAGGAAGAAGAACTGCCATTCCTCCACGGAGATTCAGACACCCGTCCGCAGCTCATGGTCGTGCGGTAGCGTTCTCGCTTCCCACGCCCGGGTTCCCGGGTTCGATTCCCGGCGGGGTCAGGGATTTTCTCTGCCTCGTGATGACTGGGTGTTGTGTGCTGTCCTTAGGTTAGTTAGGTTTAAGTAGTTCTAAGTTCTAGGGGACTGATGACCATAGATGTTAAGTCCCATAGTGCTCAGAGCCATTTGAACCAATCATTCAGACACCCCACTGAAAGTGTTCCCGTGTTCAAGTGTCATAAAGGCTGAGGCCGGACACATTACCTACACTACTGGTCATTAAAATTGCTACACGACGAAGATGACGTGCTACAGACGCGAAATTTAACCGACAGGAAGAAGATGCTGTGATACGCAAATGAGTAGCTTTTCAGAGCATTCACGCAAGGTTGGCGCCGGTGCCGATACCTACAACGTGCTGACACGTGGAAAGGTTCCAACCGATTTCTCATACACAAACAGCAGTTGACTGGCGTCGCTTGGTGAAACGTTCTCGTGTAAGGAGCATAAATGCGTACCATCACGTTTCCGAGTTTGATAAAGGTCGGATTGTAGCCTATCGCGATTGCAGTTTATCGTATCGCGACATTGCTGCTCGCGTTGGTCGAGATCCAATGACTATTAGCAGAATATGGTATCGGTGGGTTCAAGAGGGTAATACGGAACGCCGTGCTGGATCCCAACGGCCTCGTATCACTAGCAGTCGAGATGACAGGCATCTTATCCGCATGGCTGGAACGGATCGTGCAGCCACGTCTCGATCCCAGAGTCAACAGATGGGGACGTTTGCAAGACAACAACCATCTGCACGAACAGTTCGACGAAGTTTGCAGCAGCGTGGACTATCACCTCGGAGACCATGGCTGCGGTTACCCTTGACGCTGCAGTAGAAAAATGGTTCAAATGGCTCTGAGCACTATGGGACGCTACCGCGCTGCAGTAGAGACAGGAGCGCCTGCGATGGTGTTCTCAACGACGAACCTGGGTGCACGAATGGCAAAACGTCATTTTTTCGGATAAATCCAGGTTCTGTTTAAGCATCATGGTGGTCGCATCCGTGTTTGCCGACATCGCGGTGAACGCACATTAGAAGAGTGTATTCGTCATCGCTATACTGGCCTATCACCCGGCGTGACGGGATGGGGTATTGGTTACACGTCTCGGTCACCTTGTTCGCATTGACGGCACTTTGAACAGTGGACGTTACATTTCAGATGTGTTACGACCCGTGGCTTTACCCTTCATTGGATCCCTGCGAAGCCCTACATTTCAGCAGGATAATGCACGACCGCATGTTGCAGGTCCTGTACGGGCCTTTCTGGGTACAGAAAATGTTCGACTGCTGCCCTGGCCAGCACATTCTCCCGATCTCTCACCAACTGAAATCGTGTAGTCAATGGTGGCCGAGCAACTGGCTCGTCACAATACGCCAGTCACTACTCTTGATGAACTGTGGTATCGTGTTGAAGCTGCACGGGCAGCTGTACGTGTGCACGCCATCCAAGCTGTGTTTGACTCAATGGCCAGGCGTATCAAGGCCGTTATTACGGCCAGAGGTGGTTGTTCTGGGTACTGATTTCTCAGGATCTATGCCCCCAAATTGCGTGAAAATGTAATCGCATGTCAGTTCTAGTATACGGTATTTGTCCAATGAATACCCGTTTATTATCTGCATTTCTTCTTGGTTTAGCAATTTTAATGGCCAGTAGTGTATTAATATACACTTACAGGTGTCCGGATACTTTTGCTCCGATAGTTTAGGTCCACGCAAGCCATTACATTGGGAAGAAATAGCCTACTGTCGGTTCTAGGATGCAGCGCTATTGATCAGCTATCGGAATAGGTCAGATCAAGAAAGCGAAGTGATATGGAGTGGGATAGTTACGCAAAAGCGATTGCAGAGAAAGCGATTGCCTGTCTCCGTTTCACGAGGAGCACTCGTGAGGAGCGTGCTGAGGCAGAGGCCTGGCCGGCCCGCCCCGCTTACTGATGGGCCGCGGGGCGATCAAGCCACGCAGGCACGACCGAGGCCTGACAAGAGCTCGCAAAGCGGCCGACCCGCCCCGCAGGGCACTGTTCTGCCTGCATAACGGCACGCACACCTCGCGGCTTCGCGGAGATCTTATACTGTTTCTCGACTGGATCTCACTACGAGAATGGCAGCATTCCCCATTCACACACGATCACCGCATTTCTATCACGTTTCTTCCGTAAATCTCCAGTGTCTGACTAGATTCGAAATCCTTCCTGATACAATAATTTACCAACAGCCGTATGTATTGTAGAAATTTATTTCATTTTATGAACTTCTATATGCTACCAGTTTCGGCATTACATTGATGCGACACAGAGGCCACCAAGAGCTGTTGCAGGACGATTTGACTCACGGAACCAGTTATATGGCTCTTACCGTGTATAGCGATTTTACTACTATGACGGGTGGGGCCTGAAGATGGCATCAATGTAATGCCGAAACTGGTAGCACATAGAAGTTCATAAAATGAAATAAATTTCTACAATACATACGGCTGTTGGTAAATTATTGCATCATAAATTTCTACAATACATACGGCTGTTGGTAAATTATTGCATCAAGAAGTTCATGCCAGCCGTCGTCCCACGATGCATAAGGGATCAACGAAGATTCGAAATCATTCTGCATTTCTCATTAGCCTGTCCGCGTTCCTACATCTATGCGTATGTGCTACGCCGAGTGTTCCTGCTCATGACTGTGTACCCATGCTTTACAAATGTTCAGCCTCTTCACTCCTGAGATACAAAACAAAAACAAAAAAAATCATAGGAAATTTTTCTTTGCACATTTTCCAGCAAAGTAATAAACAAACATGATACAAATGGAAATGAAATATTTTTTTCTGATTAACGTACGTGGACCTCAGATCTCACGTATTATGAAAACTTGTGAGTGTTTGCTTTTTCTTCAATTAGAATATTTTATTAGCACTTTACATATTTCATTTGAAACACTTAATTGTATTTGCTAACGCACATAGAAAATATGATTCTTAATGTTAAAATCGCGAAGTGAACTGTTTGATAATCTATAACTAACAAAATTGTTATCATTATATGTCCCACTGATGATGCCTTACAACAGTAGAAGGGGAAACGCGTATGGATTAAATAAAATAACTAGCAGGAGGAAAAGGCAGTTTGATTTGCAAAACAAGTATTTATATGCTTGCTGTGGAGGATGGCCACACAAACAAACTTGTTAAAATGTTTTAATTGAATGATTTTCAATACAGGTTTTTCTTGGTGCTGTAAAACAACTTCACAAATGCAAGAAAATAATAAACATACAATAATTTCTGGCGAGTTATAAATTCACCGCCGGTAAATAAATCTTTCACATATGTTTTATGATAAGCTTCAGAATATTTATTTTTCACAATACTAAAATGCGTTTCATATTTGACACAAAAATATGTCTCTTATCTCAGAATTGCAGCCACGTTTCCTGTATTTTGAGGCATTCCTTGCCTCCACAAATTTTTGTAGTTGGCCAACACTTTAAAACCTAACTTCTGAAATTGGTTCCAACACAGCTCTTCTTCGCTTTTGATTCATGTTTTCTACATCCTCACTGTCAGAAGAATTCGCTTTACAAGGACGTCATCCCAGCTACTGGCACGACATCTTAACGTTGTTATTGTTTACCAGTCAGTTTCATCAAGATCAGCAGGGCAATCTTCAGTCAAAAACAAGAATTCACCTTCCCAAGCATATTATTCCACATTGCTGTCATTCAGAATATCTTTTTATTACTGTAGGGTGTAAAAATAACGGTTATTTCAGTATTCTATTATCGAAGACCATTTTGAAATTTAGTAAATATGCGTTATGCACTGAGGTCCACGTACAAGGACCTCCAGGAAATTGGTTATTTCTTAGTAACGAGCGAAAGTTATACAATTTTGCAGTAATTCTGAACATCTAGAATAGTTAAGGAACGTTAGGAAAAAAACACAGGTTCTCAGTCTAATATTTAGACACAATAATTATTTACATATCTTTTCGATTTGTAGAAGTAACCATTTCCTGCGTACGATTAACTGTAGACTAACACACAAATCGTTCCTTGCAAAATTCTGCGCCATAGTTTTAAAACTAAAAACTGTAGGTTCATACTCGCAGACGATTGGTCTATAAACAGAAAAATACGCCTAAACATACTGTGCAAAGGTCCACATATGTGGACCGAGGTAACGAAGAGGTTAGGAGAAGGTTACTATCGCTGGACCGGCTCTATCAATGGAACGGGTCGATTCCTCTGTGTATTTTGACGATAGACGCATGCTAACGCTCATTAATGTACCACGTGTTGGCAAACTTTCGCCGCCTTAGCGGTGAGTTGACCCACGAAGACACTAAGCAACAGTGAAAAGCCGGCCGCCGTGACTGAGCGGTTCTAGGCGCTTCAGTCCGGAACCGCGGAACTGCTACGGTCGCAGGTTCGAATCCTGCCTCGGGCATGGATGTGTGTGATGTTCTAAGGTTAGTTAAGTTTAAGTAGTTCCAAGTTCTAGGGGACTGATGACCTAAGATGTTAAGTCCCATAGTGCTCAGAGCCATTTGAACCATTTGAAGTACGTAGTATTTTGAACAGGAACCGATCGCATCTTCTAGTCAAGTTGTGCCACAAACTCCTCTTCTCTCCAGTTCTGTTCAATACCTCCTCATTAGTTATGTGATCTACCCATCTAATCTTCAGCGTCCTTCTGTAACACCATATTTCGAAAGCTTCTATTCTCTTCTTGTCTAAACTATTCACCGTCCGTGTTTCACTTCCAGTTTATTAGCTAACAATTCGGAAGGATACATAACGAGACGTCCATTATTATTTAAACACATTTGTTTGTATTAAGACTCAAACGTTGCGTGTTTACATTATTTTCAAATCAAAAACGAAGAGAGCATACTGTACGTACGAAACGGTAGTGTAGCATTACAACAGCGCCTCGATGTGGCAACCACCAGCTTTGTTACAGCCGTCCTACCTACAGAGCATGTTGTTGTAAAGGCGCTGCATCCCTCCTGAGAGTTTCCCCTTAGCAGACGCGGACGCATTACACATCTAAATTGGCACCGAAGTATAACGGAAACGGTACGTTTCCAGACCGGGGATCCTGTTCAGTGTATTATCTACTCACACGCCTCTACAAGCCCTGTAAATTTGTAACTGTATTTCCGAACATCCTGTGCAGATGTGTGTAAAATTTAACAGCTATGACACAATAGCCCATTCGCAGAAACTGCGTGCCCCAACGAAGGGACCTATCCCATTGATTGAGCCGATGACACATGTTTTTTTTTATTTTTTTTTTATTTTCAGATATTTCATTAACGCCGGCAGCGGAGGCCGAGCGGTTCTAGGCGCTTCAGTCCGGGACCGCGCTGCTGCTACGGTCGCAGTTTCGAATCTTGCCTCGGGCATGGATGTGTGTGGTGTCCTTAGGTTAGTTAGGTTTAAGTAGTTCTAAGTTCTAGGCGACTGATGACCTCAGAAGTTAAGTCCCAGTGTGTGTACTGTAGTGAAATGCAAAAGATAACGTTGATGTTACACTGGAAATTACATTTATTACAATTACGGAGGATATGATTAGAGATGTTCTTCAGGTGGCGCATCGATAGCAACCTTCAAGTACCTGTATTGGTTACGGAGGTGATACCACCACCAAGTTTCACGATGACAGATTGATTTGTTCGAGGTGACAATAATAACTTTATGATCACTGTTGTAAGGACACTGAAACCGATGAAGCAAGGCGATAGGTCGGAAAATTCTGACCTTGTAATAAAACGACATTGCTGACTGCGTAATAATGTCGTAACGCCGAGTGAAACACGGAGATAGGTCGGCATTCCGTGACCTTGGAAGGCGGCCAGCAAAGTTTCAGGCTCTGACATAACCCCAAGGACGACGGGCTCCGCGGCTGATGTTCCTCCTCGCCGTTTCCGCGTGACCTGCCCGCCGCTGCGGGACTTTTTTCGGCCACAGCACGGCTGACGGACTGCGCCCCCCACCCCCACCCCACCCCCACTGCGCTCTTCGCCTGCGCCGCCTTGACACACATGCTGCGGGCGCCCAACTGGAGCAGCGCCGACCTGCCGCTCCGCTCAGCTGTTTTTATACCCGCGTGAGTCAATAAAATTACAGCGCCCGCCGGAACGTGCGACGGGAGTAGTAAGTAGCGCGAACGGGCCCGAACGTTCTTCGTTCCAAAAAAGAAGTCAGGGCCGTCTGCGAGTACGACATCGCCAGGCAGTCTCTGAGAACGGGGCATCGAACATACGTGCAGGATCAGAGCAGAAAATGTCTTGCTCTACGAAATGTGAAACTGCCGTCGAAAACACAGTGGATCCGAACGAATCCTACAACACAATCTAAGTACACTCCAGGAAATTGAAATAAGAACACCGTGAATTCATTGTCCCAGGAAGGGGAAACTTTATTGACACATTCCTGGGGTCAGATACATCACATGATCACACTGACAGAACCACAGGCACATAGACACAGGCAACAGAGCATGCACAATGTCGGCACTAGTACAGTGTATATCCACCTTTCGCAGCAATGCAGGCTGCTATTCTCCCATGGAGACAATCGTAGAGATGCTGGATGTAGTCCTGTGGAACGGCTTGCCATGCCATTTCCACCTGGCGCCTCAGTTGGACCAGCGTTCGTGCTGGACGTGCAGACCGCGTGAGACGACGCTTCATCCAGTCCCAAACATGCTCAATGGGGGACAGATCCGGAAATCTTGCTGGCCAGGGTAGTTGACGTACACCTTCTAGAGCACGTTGGGTGGCACGGGATACATGCGGACGTGCATTGTCCTGTTGGAACAGCAAGTTCCCTTGCCGGTCTAGGAATGGTAGAACGATGGGTTCGATGACGGTTTGGATGTACCGTGCACTATTCAGTGTCCCCTCGACGATCACCAGTGGTGTACGGCCAGTGTAGGAGATCGCTCCCCACACCATGATGCCGGGTGTTGGCCCTGTGTGCCTCGGTCGTATGCAGTCCTGATTGTGGCGCTCACCTGCACGGCGCCAAACACGCATACGACCATCATTGGCGCCAAGGCAGAAGCGACTCTCATCGCTGAAGACGACACGTCTCCATTCGTCCCTCCATTCACGCCTGTCGCGACACCACTGGAGGCGGGCTGCACGATGTTGGGGCGTGAGCGGAAGACGGCCTAACGGTGTGCGGGACCGTAGCCCAGCTTCACGGAGACGGTTGCGAATGGTCCTCGCCGATACCCCAGGAGCAACAGTGTCCCTAATTTGCTGGGAAGTGGCGGTGCGGTCCCCTACGGCACTGCGTAGGATCCTACGGTCGTGGCGTGCATCCGTGCGTCGCTGCGGTCCGGTCCCCGGTCGACGGGCACGTGCACCTTCCGCCGACCACTGGCGACAACATCGATGTACTGTGGAGACCTCACGCCCCACGTGTTGAGCAATTCGGCGGTACGTCCACCCGGCCTCCCGCATGCCCACTATACGCCCTCGCTCAAAGTCCGTCAACTGCACATACGGTTCACGTCCACGCTGTCGCGGCATGCTACCAGTGTTAAAGACTGCGATGGAGCTCCGTATGCCACGGCAAACTGGCTGACACTGACGGCGGCGGTGCACAAATGCTGCGCAGCTAGCGCCATTCGACGGCCAACACCGCGGTTCCTGGTGTGTCCGCTGTGCCGTGCGTGTGATCATTGCTTGTACAGCCCTCTCGCAGTGTCCGGAGCAAGTATGGTGGGTCTGACACACCGGTGTCAATGTGTTCTTTTTTCCATTTCCAGGAGTGTAATTATTCCGCAAGCGCATGGCTGAGCATTTTTCTACCACTATTTCGAATTTTCTGTACTACACTATTCACTGTTGAGCGAGGCGATTCTACATACCCGAATCCGTTCGCGCCGTTATTTATCTTAATTTATTCTCGTCGTTCCTGCCCGGCATACACCTTGGTGGTAGCATAATGTAGACATTGAAAAATTTTATAGATCGTGATAAAAAAAAGACATACGGAGTACATTTGGTAAGTGGTATAAAGCACTAATTGTCACATTTATAGCTTTATACCACTTACCAAATATACTCTGCCACGATCTATAAAATTTTTTAATGTCTACATGACGACAAGAGCGATTCATCTCAACAGATTATGACGACCTATAATGTCTGGTAGTTGATACATACTGGATTAAGTAAAAATTTTCATTAGTACGTAGCATAAAACGTAAGTTTAAATATAAAATGTATGATACTACTGTGGCAACGGCCTTGCCGCAGTGTATACACCGGTTCCCGTGAGAATACCGAAGTTAAGCGATGTCGGGCGTGGTCGGCACTTGGATGGGTGACCATTCAGGCCGCCATGCGCTGTTCCCATTTTTCGGGGTGCAGTCAGCCTCGTGGTGCCAATTGAGGAGCTACTCGACCGAATGAGACCGACCACGTAATAAAATTCGCCGACACGCAAGTTCTGGCTGTAGAGAAGCACTATCACACGTGCTTGTTCAGAGAAGAAGTAGTAATCCAAAAACACGCGAACAGTTTCAACAAGAAAGAGGAAAGCCTTAAGGTAAACGGATCCTGGCTTCCCGTACTGCAGCGAACGACCGCCGCAGGTAGCAAAAGGAGAACCGCACCGGAAATGACCGCGGAGAAGCCGTCGGACGTTGGCGCGCCAGGTACATATAGCCTGCGGCCGCGAGCTCGCCTCCAGTTCACCACCGGCAATGGAGGGTGAAGCTTTGACAATGCCAGCCACTCGTGCTGGCGAAACGTCAGAAAAATCATTAGGTGAACGTCGGGCGAAGAACCCGAGACAGAACCCAATAGGCAGCTTGTCAGGAGATATACTGATACATGCATAACTGGAGCCAACAGTATCTGGATTCCGTGAATTCGTTTGTGGATTGTTTACTTCGAATTAAATCGCAGGAGCATTTCACATTGCACATCCGGGAAACGACTTCCGCTTCGAAAGTTCATGCAGTAGCTGGTACTTTGTAAATTGGAAGTCAATGTCAAGAAATTATGATAAATTATTAACGTATTTTGACATTCAGCTGTAGTTATACTTACCTACGTGCTGATCCAAATCTAAATTTCTGTATGTTTAATGACTTTTATCCCTATTTGTTTACACTTGCATATTACTCTACAGTAATATGTCATATGAAATCATAATCACAAAATACAAAAGAATGTTTGTTTGCCTTTCTTTACTAAACCAAAACGATTCTTGCACGAAAGATTTAATTACTTTGCAAGCTTCCATGACAATTACACTCCTCGTACTTGCTGTTATTACAACACTAAACACTCAAATGACCTTCCTGTCCACAGAAATTTCAGTTACTCCTAACCTTTTTCCAACTGCAATTTCCTCTCAAATTACTGTGCATTCGTTCTCTACTCTATCCTGTGATATCATTAATAATTTGTCATAAGCCAGAAGAGACGTCGGATTGCAGTGAACAAATTAACATGGATTGTGTCGCTCTTTTTTCTCAGCCACTAACATATCAATTTTTTCCTTTTTTTATTGTTTTTCTGACAGTCGTAGTTCATAAAACAGGAACAAATGTTTAATCGTTCTCTGGCACGTTGGCTTCTTGAAATAGTGTTGCCAATGAAAATAGTGACACAACTATTGATGGCGTAATGGTAGCTACAATATACTGAAGGGCTGGCAATATAGTACTGTTAACAAATACTTGCACCTCTTATGTGCTGGCGGTGTCGGGAAAGATGGAGACACAAAGGCTTGAAAGCGAAGATATGCAAACACCTGCAGCTCGAGGAAGGCCTTCACTCGTTGCGAGCGAACGGTGCCCAACCTATCTGGTATTGGGGATGGAAAAAACTGACCGGTTATAACCGATACCGCCATTTTAGTTCTGAATTACCGATATTTTTCGGTATTTGTTTGGTTCGACTATAACAGGTGGTTTCTATATTTACTAATAAGCTAGTAAAAAAAAGACGAAATATCAGTTAGTCGTGGTAGCAGTGCCAAGATTTTTCATTTTTAAATAAACCTTTTCTTTAAAAAAAGGAGTGATTTTAATTCGTAAAATTTGCATTGTTTTGAAGTATTGTTACAGAAAATGGGAAAACTGGTCAGTGCTATTTTATTTGCAGTGCTGACAGATACAAGCAACACACACGTGGCAGAATTGGTTGACCACTGCTGAGACAATAACGCCCCTGTTGCCGTCTGTCGCGGCTTAGTTAAGAGTAGGCGTGTGCGTGCAGTGTGCAGGGCAGACCTGGTCCCGGCCAGGTCTATACGATACCTTCTCGCTGTCGCCGCCGGACATCCGTCGTATTGCAGAATGGCGCAGACCCTAGCTTGGAAATATTTTACGAAGTAGTGTGGCAACGAAGTAGAATGATTCATTTGCTTTAAAAGATCGAACATTTGTCTGCCATTTCTGTGAAATAATAAATGAGGAAGGAAATTATGGTAACAGTAATAAATTAAAAATTTGACAATTTATTCATATAACTACGTAGACTTCCACGGAATGCCACGATGATTAAAATTATTCTGAATGTTGTACCACGTCACTGCACAAAATACTTTAATTACGAAGTTGAACCAACGTTTCAACTGTTCGTCAGGGACCCAGGTTCCTCCGCTCGTCAAGTGCTTTCGCTAGCTGTATGGTCAGATTCCCAGCTCCAATTATACAGAAAGTCTTGCCCTGAGGTTGGCCGCTGTAGCACGGTCGAAACGTTGGTTACAAAACTCACACTATTTTATTCAGTTACGCCGCAGAAGATCCATAACATTTTTAATCATCAGTTCATTCATAGTGAACAATAAAAGTAGAAAGTAGGCGATCTGCTGCCTGTGTCTGCACAATACGCCTTTATCTGCTTGTAGTCCTTGGAAGGGTATAAAGTAACACGAAAAACAGAGCTCTTCAACCTCAGTTTGCACCCTTCAGCAATGACTATTGGTAAAGCGCGAACAGTGGTACGATCCCCGATGCTAACATTATTTTTCAGCAGTTTCAAAAAATTGGAGTTAATAGGAGAAATGTGGTGATTTTTTGCAGTATCCATCCACTTACCACTTTTAGAGAGAGGCAGCGAATGGTGGGCAGACCAAGTTTTCTTTTATTTGTCTATTTAATTTAATATTTTCATTCTATGTATCATGAAACTAAGTCAAAATTTTTTCAATCTTTTGTTCGATTTCTACGTTTGTTACTGAAATTAATAGAAATAAAAGACCGGAAGTCGAGCATTTCAGAAAGCAGCTAGTTTGAGCGCTTTTAACATTCTGGTTAAACTGGTGTGGAAAAATACCAGTATAACCGAAAACTGTCCTTTTTTTCTTCATTGTGGCTTTGGATTACAAGGACCATACAGCCAACAACGGTTACAATGTGCCAAAGTAACACAATCGCAAAAATGTAGAACAGCACAAAATTACTAAGTTAGCGTATAAACACACTCTTACAGTAAAATAAAAGCACAATTAAACATAAGACACCCGAAGGCAGTGATGACAATGACATTGGAGCAGAATGTTAAACAACACTATACGCAACATTATGACAAACATACATATTCTGTTATAGAAAGGACAAAATATTAAATGGCAAACACCGTATATCATACAATAAGTACAACAATAGCTGAAGACCGAAAACTGGTTGTTCCAGGGATAACTGTCGTCTCCACCTGGTAGAGGTGGAGACCGCATTTCTCCGTGTCCGCATTTCTACTACGTGCAATCAAGGATACTGGAGTGTATCCTGTTGTGTAGGTCAAGTTCAGGCAGAATGCGAGTGCAAAATGAGCACAGAGTGGCTGGCATCGGATGCTCAGATTAAAAACGAGGTTCTGCGACGTAGTGGCCGCGGACCACCAGGTCGTGCTGAGAGCTGGCAGTCACACGGGCTGCAGCAGACGACCACACCAGGTCGTGGCGCTGCGGTCGCAGATGCAATCTCGCACGCACTCCGGCCGCACCGCCGTTGCATCAGCCTTACGTAACGCCGCCGCCGAGTTATGTTTCTTTATGCTTCGCGGAGCCGTCGCCAGTGAGAATAAAAAGAGGGAAAAAACAACATCTCGGCTGAGCGCTCCTTCTGGAAGAGCTGTTTGCCACCTGCGGTTCGTCGCAGGCGCTGAAGAGCGCCTCGGGGCACGCTACCGTCTCAAACCCTCCGAAGTGTTCAGTTCCCTCTTGTCTTCTCGGGCAAAGTTTCCGAGCAAGTATCTAATCAGTTCAAGCCACTGATGGAACTACTCCTGCATCGTACGCCATCAGTCCCAAACGTTTCGAGATCAGATTAATAAAAAATAGAGTAAAGTGAAGTTGGCTGTTTTAATGTTCCAAGTTTTCTACAGTCTCCTCCCGCTTGGGTACAACACACACTCCGTTCACTCAACCACGTGAAACCAGCAGAAGAGTTCTTCTTTCGGATGTGATTTAACTCACGCGTTATTCTGGCGAGTGAGATGACCACGACAGTAGAGATGGGGGATCCGCTCCTGAACTGATTCATAGAGTTTAATCTTTCAAAGGAGTGAACAATCAGTGATTCAGAAAAAAAGAACGGTAGCTCCAAACGTTTCCCATGGCAGAGGGAGAGAGATAGAGAGAGAGACGGAGCATATCAGCGGCGCCTCTGCTGGTCAGAGCACAGTGCACGCCACACAACACAGCCAGCGCCGGCCTCTGCCCTGCTTCTACCTTGGCTGCCTGCATTGTGCAGTGCCCCATTGGATTTTGTGTTTCGCATATGCCGTGCCGTCTCTGTGCGTCGTCTGCCGCGTGCAGTGTCTGGCGCAGCTTAACTTCGCATCGCACTCTCTCGGCGATCGTTTCAGTCGCACGTCCTGCCCTCTGGGCAGTTGATGCGAGCAACAGAACAGAGAGCCTCCTAGTGGAGAACATAAGAACTACTTGCAACAACCTGCTCGCAAGAGAATGGACGATTTGTCTCGGAGCGGGTGACTGGTGGCCGTTCACCGCTCCCCCCACCCTCGGAACTCGCCCGCTCAACGCTCACCCCACCGTTCTCGACTCTAGCCAGAGCGTTGAGCAAAGCAACTCAGGTGTCACTCTGGTCTCTGCGGTCTCAGCTCACGCAGTAATACAGCTCGGGGCTCGACCTGCTTGACTCAGCGCTTCTGCATCGGAGTTTGTCTCTACTGGATATTGTTCTTCGTAATAATACCGCTATGTATATTACATTATTATGTTATCTATACATCATTTGTTTTTATTTTATTTTTATTTGTTGAAACTGATCAGATTAGGTTCCTGACGACTCCTCTTACTATAGGATTTTTATTATGGACACTCGAATTTACGCTTTAATTACGAGCGAACCGATAAACGTATCGCAAAATGTGATACACCAATATTTTCCTTGTTTTATTCTGCATAAGGCTATATGCAGCACTTCAGTCTTACCGTCAAATTTATATATTTTTTTCTTATTCTGGTACGGATTTTGCGATTTTAGGCGTCTTCGGAAGGAAACGTTCACTTTAAAAATATATGGCTTGTGATGTATTTGTACGAGGTTAATGAAATTTTAATACATTATAGCCAAATATATTGTTAATGTAAATCTCAAGTTACAACATTTTCCGATCACCCAAAAAACCATATAAATCAATAATCAAAAACTTTGTCATATCGTGGAAATTTCAATAAACAATACAAAATTCTTACTCATTATCTGTGTTACTTCAAAATAGGATCAAATAAGATCAAAATACAAGTATAGTACTGGAATAAACCAAGTTTAAAGGGCAATGTGCCTTCCATTTATTTTCTATTGTGAATGAGTGGTGAGTCATGAAAAAGAGCTAGTTCATTTCAGGGAGTGAACAGTTCTGATTCGATCTCTGAAAAGAACAGTTTTGCCCCTCTCTACACGACAGTGCTCCTACGGTCACACGAAATCAAACACCAGACCATAGCTCCAGGTCTAGGTCCAGTGTGTCTAGCACGCAGATAGGCTCGTTGCGGGCCTGTAACTCGCCTCTTTCTAACCGACACACGGCCATCACTGGCACCGAGGCAGAACTGGCCCAAATGGCTGTGGTTTGGGGTCAGTCGAATGCACGCTACAGGGAGTCTGGCTCGCAGCTGTCCTTGGCATAATCGATATGTAGCAAACAGTTCGTTGTGTCACTGTGGAGCCAAGTGCCGCTCAAATTGCTGCTGCACTTGCAGTACGAGGCGCCAGAGCCATACGCCGAACGCGACTGTCTACCCTCTCACAAGGGATACTCCCCATCGCACCCCTCTCAGATTTAGTTATAAGTTGGCACAGTGGATAGGCCTTGAATAACTGAACACAGATCAATCGAGAAAACAGGAAGAATTTATGTGGAACTACGAAAAAATAAGCAAAATATACAAACTGAGTAGTCCATGTGCAAGATAGGCAACATCATGGCTACTGTAAACAAAGGAGCGCCGTGGTCCCGTGGTTAGCGTGAGCAGCTGCGGAACGAGAGATCCTCCCTCGAGTGAAAAGTTTAATTTTTTTATTTTCAGACAATTATCAAAGTTCAGGCACTCACACATAATCAAATTCGCTCTCCAATATTCGAGGACATGTTCACATTTCCTTGGACATATGCAGGATTTGATGGTCTACACACGGGAAAATTTGGAAACGTTAAAAACATATGTTCTGACAGAGTACAGGGAAAACTGTGCGACTGTTGCATTCATTTGTTGCAGTTTATGTGACAAACTCTTATGTTTTCATCCCTTTTTTGGGGGTGATTATCACATCCACAAGAAAACCTAAATCGGGCAAGGTAGAAGAATATTTTTACCCATTAGCCAAGTGTACAAGTTAGGTGGGTCGACAACATATTGCTGTCATGTGACGCACATGCCGTCACCATTGTCGTATAGAATATATCAGACGTGTTTTCCTGGGGAGGAATCGGTTTACCTATGATCTTGCGATCAAATGTTTTCGGTTCCCATTGGAGAGGCACGTCCTTTCGTCTACTAATCGCACGGTTTTGCGGTGCAGTCGCAAGACACAGACACTAAACTCATTATAGTGAACAGAGACGTCAATGAACGAACGGACAGATCATAACTTTGCGAAAATAAAAAATTAAACTTTTCACTCGAGGGAAGACTTGAAGCAAGGACCTCTCCTTCCGCAGCTGCTCACGCTACCCACGGGACCACGGCGCTCCTGTGTTCACACTATCCTTGACGTTGCCTATCTTGCGCATGGACTACTCAGTTTGTATATTTTGCTTATTTTTTCATAGTTCCACACAACTTCTTCCTGTTTTCTCGATTGATCTGTGTTCAGTTATTCAAGGCCTATCCACTGTGCCAACTTATAACTAAATCTGAGGGGGGTGCGATGGGGAGGTTCCCTGGTCAGTAGTTCCACGTTCCCGTCCGGAGCCCGGTTTTCTTGCCACTGGTGACGTCGCTGTCAGCAGTCAAGTAAGGTGCCCACATTCCTGCCAAGTCGTTCTACGAGGGTCACTCCAAAAGATACGCACACTATTTATGTAAAAAATACAGTTTTCATTCTACATGTGTGAAAGTTTTAGTGTGTAGATACATCCTTCCCGCTTGTTTCCAAACTTAGTTCAACCTGTTCCCGTGAGTGGTGCCGTCACAGCGTGTCTGCAACATTGCTGTTACACCTGACGTTCGTCAGAAGCAACGTGCTGTCGTAGAATTCCTGTGCTGTGAAAACGAGACAGTGGGAAACATCCAAAAGAGGTTGAAAAAGGTGTATGGAGATGCTGCTGTCGATCGCAGTACAATTAGTCGGTGGGCAAGCAGGTTACGTGCTGAAAGCGGGCACGGCATATTGAGGATTGTCCTCGCAGCGGCAGGCCTCTTACTGCACACACTCCAGACAATGTGCAGTGTGTTAGCGAATTGGTGACAGCTGACAGACGCATCATAGTGAACGAACTGTCACGCTACGTTGGGATAGGGGAAGGAAGTGTATGCAGAATACTGAAAGTGTTGGCGTTAAAAAAGGTTTGTGCCAGGTGGGTTCCCAGGATGTTGACAGTGGAAACAAGATAAACGCTATGCAGCGAACTTTTGGAACAGTACGAGAATGGTGGAGATGAATTTCTTGGAAGAATTGTGACAGCTGATGGAACACGGCTCCATGATTTTTCACCAGAGACCAGGAGGCAATAAATGGAGTGGCATCATACAAATTCGCCCAAGAATAAAAATAATTCAAAACCACACCTTCTGCTGGAAAAGTTATGGCTACGGTGTTTTTCGATTCCGAAGGACTCTTGCTTGTGGACATCATGCCAAGTGGAACCACCATAAATTCTGATGCATATGTGACACTGAGTCGCGTTCGACCACAGCGGTAAAAGCAGGATGTTTTGCTGTTGCACGACAATGCACGGCCACATGTAACTCAAAAAACCATGGAAGCGGTCACAAAACTAGGATAGACGACACTGAAACACCCGCCTTACAGTCCTGACCTGGCTCCATGTGACTATCATCTCTTTGGGAAACTGAAACACTCTCTTCGTGGAACAAGGTTTGAAGATGATGACTCCCTTGTGTACGCTGCCAAACAGTGGCTCCAACAGGTTGGTCCAGAATTTTATCGTGCGGCTATACAGGCGCTGGTTCCAAGATGCCGTATGGCAGTTGACAGGGATGGAAATTATGTGGAGAAATGAAAATATTGCTCCTAAAGGATGTATCTACACACTGTAAAACTTTTAAACATGTAGAATAAAAGATGGATTTTTTAAAAAATAATGTGCATTTCTTTTGGAGTGGCCCTCGTACAATACCGCAGAAGAAACATCCACCTTCTCGTAGCCCTATTACACGACCACGTTGAAACTCAGTGAGTTGGTGATCATGGCGTCTTTGTCGCCTTCAAGGCATTTTCGACTGTCATCATCTGACCGCGTCCACTCTCAAAGGTTAACTAACGCTCAAGACGACTACAGCGTGTGTTTAAAGCAAACCTGATTTGCATCCTCATAGTGACGCTATTAATGCCGCTCTTATGCGACTGGCGCGAAATTTTAATAGACTTCATCCTTCAGATGTAGAAACACGCCTACCAACTTTCGTTTATGTCCCACAACTCCTTGGCGTTGCGATTTTTTCCCTTGAGTGTGCATACTGCGAAAAGGGGTAGTCCTGTAACACTACCTTGGCACTACTTTCACATCTGAAGACTCTCTCCTTTGAGAACGACATGCTCTATTCTTTTTGCTAGAAACTTTTCAACCCAAACACGTTGCTGGTCTGGTGTTCTGTACGTTCGTATTTTTTTTTTTCATTAGGCGCCAATGCGAAACTGTATGGAACGTCTTTCGGAAGTACAGGAACACAACAGCTGCCTGGGCCCCTGTATCTGCTGTATACAGATTATATTAGACAACACAAAAATTTAAATGTTCAAATGTGTGTGAAATCTTATGGGACTTAACTGCTAAGGTCATCAGTGCCTAAGTTTACACACTACTTAACCTAAATTATCCTAATGACAAACACACACACCCATGCCCCAGGAAGGACTCGAACCTCCGCCGGGACCAGCCGCACAGCCCATGACTGCAGCGCCTTAGACCGCTCGGCAAATCCCGCGCGGCCACAAAAATTAAAATGTAACAAATGAGAAGCTAGTGTAAAGAACCTCAGCAATGATTTGCGAGCGACGTCGATATGATCGAAATCAAAGTAGTGATACCCTTACTGTATTTGGCTGGTGTTATGAAACCGGAAGACGAAATCATTTTCCTGCCTCCTTTACGGATAGCGTTCTCTTCCGGGCTACCACGAGCGTCAAGAGATTCTTGTTCACTCTCCTTGCCTTCCGCCTGGACTGTGCCCAGACAAGAGCTGAGCGAAGGCAAACAGGTAAACGTGCTGTAGCACGTGAAATTTGGGACGCATTCGCTCAGAGCTGCTTACAGTATTTTGTTGTTGGAAACTACGTGGCTGTTGACGAAACGCTGGTACCATTTCGGGGACGATAAGTGCTTAAAATGTAAAGACAAAGAAAACTAATAAATATGGAATCAACGTCGTGTGCCTTGCGACTCATCCACCACACCAACGCAGTGGCGTCCTTAGGACTTTGGTACGGAGAGCATATGCCATTTCCGACGCGGACAGCTTAACCCAAGAACTTGCGCATTTGATGGCTGTTTTTAAGGAAAATGGATACTCCGAGAAGCAGATTCGTCGGGCTATGGAGTTTGGACCATCTCCGGAGGTGTACGAAGAGGAACATAGATCGGTGACCTATCTTCCTTATGCTGGAGGCTTATCGTTTCAGATTGGACGAATTTTAACATTAAGAGTGTGTTCCGTCCACCTTCTAAGATTAGGGCACTGCTCGGCTCTGTGAAAGATGATTTGGGGCTTAGGAAACCCGGTGTGTACAAAATTCCGTGTCAGTGTGGGAAGGCTTACATTGGCCGTTCGATTCGCACAGTGGTTCAAATGGCTCTGAGCACTATGGGACTTAACATCTATGGTCATCAGTCCCCTAGAACTTAGAACTATCTAAACCTAACTAACCTAAGCACATCACACAACACCCAGTCATCACGAGGCAGAGGAAAATCCCTGATCCCGCCGGGAATCGAACCCGGGCGCGGCAAGCGTCGCACAGTGGATGACAGGTGTGTGGAACATCGCCGTCATACGAGGCTACAGCAGCCGGAAAAATCGGCAGTAGGAGAAAACTGCTTAAGTGAGGGACACAGTGTGAAATTTGATGAAACTGTGGTAGTTGCCAACATTTGCGGTTTTTGGAACAGTGTCTATAAAGAGACGATTGAAATTAGGTTGGCTGGTAATTTAATCAACAGAGACAATGGGTTTCCTCTTAGCAAGACGTGGAATCCTGTATTATCTCGCATCAAAACTGAACGTTCTTCGGTGCAGCCCTGAGTGCGATATATCGTTTGCCAGCAGTGTTCCACTAAGGGCGGCGCCACTTCCCTGTCTTGGAGCTCAACAACCGTGAATGGCGGCGCACGCGTCGTGTACTGAACAGTGGCCTACATAGGGCGTCGATTTGCAACCTGGAGTCAGTTCTCAGCGGGACTCGTCAGCAGAAGCAGCATTTTCCTGAAGATGGCGACCAGTTGGATAGCCGAAATATCGTGTCAAGTTGATTTTACGGTCCGGCAGCAAACCCGAACAGACTTTCAAGAAAAAATGCATTCATTTGCGTAGAAAAAGAAAGTGAGATTCGTGGGAATGCGTCAGATCCAACACAGTGAGTCCTCCAAGCAATCGAACTTACCAAAGGAACATATCGGAATGACTTTTATGGGAACAGTGAGGGACAATAGACGTAAAATACCGCAACAGTTCAAACGAAGCCGGCCTTGCAGTTGGGGTAACCGTGGTTGAGACAGGCGCCGCGTGTGAGAAGACGGCACTGCTGGAGACGGGCAACCTGACCGCTGCTGTGGTCGGTGGGACAGCCGCCAGCCCCCGCGCCTCCCTCGTTCGCTGGGGCCAGGTGAGACATTTGGAGCGGCGGCTGGCCAGCTGCGGCTGCTGCATCCGCGAAGGTGTCGCGTGTCGGCCGACCCACTTCCCAGCCAAGATCAAGGCCGGCGGAAGAGCTGCGCCGGCGCCCCTATTGTCTCAGCCGTCGCCTGCACAGTAGGCACCAGGCGGGCGAAGTGAATCACCGACTACAGTGGACTTGCATCAGACGGCAAGTTTGTACAGCGAGGCGACAGTATTTGCTGCCGAAAACAATCCGTACCACTGGTTCCTGTGCCATTTCTCTGGCGCGTTGCGTATGCGGCACTGTCGATAGCGACTTCTATTTCTGTTTCCGTGTGGTTCGGCCTGCGCAGGCGGTGAGGCGGCTGCTGCCCTCTGGAGCGTTTTTCGCGGGGGGGCCGCGCGCTAGCTCGGGTCGGCAGTTGGATTCGCACCGAGCTGGCGGTGTTTTGCCTTCCGCCCTGGCGCGGTGGTGTGGTCTCGTTGTTGGCGAGCCTCGTTGATTTGGCCGTTGGGCGGTGTGGCGTGTTGGTGACGTGCTGCAGTGGACAGCTGATGGATCCCCACACGCGATCGCTCGAGGTTCTCCGTCTCTGAAAAGGGTGGCACGATATCGCTCGGGTTTCCGCACCCAGGAGTTGTAAGGACAGCAGGGCAGGCTTTCTGTGTGTTTGCTCCGTCCGGTCTGCGTGGCGGGGTTCGTTTCACCTTACTTCAGCTGTTGTTTATATCTTCTGCGTGATTCCTTTTTGGCCGGAGTCTGGGTGTCGAGTTTTCTGCTGGTGTGTAGCCGGTCGTCGCCCCCGGGGGGCAGCCGTATCTGTTGGTGGGAATTTTTTGGCAGTGTGTGTTTTGCGTGGTCCCGGTTTGCTCACGCGCCCTGATTCTGACTTGAAATTACTGCGGTCAGGCCGGCTCGGTTGCCGGAGTGTGTGTTGTTGGTTTTCTGTCTGGCTTGCTGGGGACTGCGCGCGCGCCTGTTCCGTTTTGTCATGTGGCACCAGTCTGATATTTTTATGTGTGCTTGTTAAGTTGCTAGCAATTGATTTTAGCCTCGTGCGTAATTAATCCTATTTAAATTCTTGGGCATTGCCATTTGCTTGTTCTTTTACTCTTAATTATTTGTTGTGCCAGTTAGCCCTAAGATGATGTCAGACCTTGGTATCTGTCAACCTTATTATGGCTACTAGCGCTCAGGTGCAATATTGCCGGGCCCATCCCGGATTTTGTCATTAATTGAGATCCTTCTATACTGTATTTTTAGTAGTAGGTTTGGAAAGTGCACTTGCATATGGTATTTATTATGTTTCCCCGCCCCCCCCCCCCTCTTCCTCCTTCGTGTAAACTGATTTTGGTAAGATTGCTAGGTGGCCTGTGTTCTTTTATTAGGTAAGTTTGCCCGCTGCCGCAGCCGTGACATGTTTTGACCGGCAAACGGCCCATTTTGGCTAGAGTTTGAATGTGGTCTGCGCTGTTGAAATCAGCAAACTTTCTGTAAGGAAGCAAATGTTGAGCTTTGTCGTACATATATTTATTATTTGAGCCAGTCATATACGTGTTGTTGTGTTAAGGGTTTTAGGACACTTTTAATTGGGATATCTTTTGGAAATTTTATCACTCTTTTAAAGAAGGTATAGGAAAGAGTAACTTCGACTGAAAATTTAATTGTAAATTATACATTTCTGCTTCACATTATAAAATTTAAACTGCATTAGGTGAAAGCCTAGTTTAATGCACAATGATTATTTGTTAATGTATCAAACTGTAAACAGTTTTGTTTGGCAGTGATTCAAACGACACAAATAAGTTTCTCTGTTCACCTGTGGCATATAACATTTTTATTACCTCATATTGTAAGCAGCTTGATTTGTTTGTGTCACTGTAATTTGTAAGCCGCAGTTTAATTTATTATAATTAATTAATTGTTTTGGAGAAATAAACCTTGAATTGTATGTCCCCTTTGCATTAACCGAATCCCATCCAAATCGTCCGCTCAGTTCGCACTTCGGCAGATCCCTTGCACGGGAGACTATAAGGATATCGCATCATGTTCGCATGTTGACCTTACTCGAGCGATCGCCCTCATTGAGGAAGTCCTGTCCTGTCCACAGCGAGGTAATTAGAGCATGGTGAAGGAACTGAGACACATACACTATCTGATCAAAACTACCAGACGTCCTTATGTAATGTGGAATTGATGATTACCATGTGACGAGAGGCGGGCCCACCAGTATAAAATAAGGTGGGGAGTGCCGTGTTGTCAGTAAGGAAACAGCAGTAGCAGAATGGATTGGTCAAGAGAGTTCAGTCACTTTGAGCGTGGTCTAGGCATTGGATGCCACCTGAAAAAGGACTCCTGGTGGGAGAAGAAACACAAAGGAACGATCACAGCTAAACAGAGACAGAGAGGCCTCAACAGTTGATGGACAGCGACCGTCAGGCATTGCGGTGAGTGGGTGTAAGAAATCACATGGAATTACTCGTAAGTCTCAAACATTACCAAATGGATTCGCAAAAGGTGTCACCTGTTTGCGACACGTGAAAATATGTGCTGGACCGGGCCTTGAACACGGTCGCCTAACAACTTCGCATATCCGAGCACGCCTCCAGGAAGTTCCACACGGGATGTCGAAATAAACACCTTTCAGCCGTCTAGTTTCCAAACTTATTTTATTAGGCTACGAGTTTCAGTGTTTGACTACGCCATCTTCAGGCCCCTGACCGACGTTTAGGAAGATTCTACCTTGATTCCGATCAAAACAGGGGCCATCAATAGGATCTTCCTACACGTCGGTCAAAGGCCTGAAGATGGCGTAGAAAAACACTGAAACTCGTAGCCTAATAAAATAAGTTTGGAAAATAGACGGCTGAAAGGTGTTTAATTTCACATCCTGTGTCGAACAGCCGAGTCCCGCAACTATCTCTAAAAAGATGCACATACACACACACAACCTTCCATACGTCACACCGTCCACACCCTTTACGCACGCACATTTCGTGATTGCTGCACAGAGAGAGACAAACATTTTATCGCCATTTAATCCCGTCGAGGCATGGAAACATCACTGACGGTTACGACACCAGTGTGTATACAGTGTCTGAATCTGCACATTAAACTGTCCTTCAGACTAATGGCCGGTCACATCACCAACAGTCGACACGGACTGCTGTAGAAGGATTGAAATGTCGCTGACGGGTCTGTTATTTGTTACCCGGGTGACATCCAGTTGTCAGTTCATCTTCTTAGTCTCGAGCTCAACTGACCGGCCCCCTCTGCTGTTGTTGCTCTCTGCTGACAATACAGAATCTCCCGTCTCGTTTGACACTGGCGAGTATGCCTCTCGAGACATCTGCTGGTCAGTTCCGCATTACATACTGGCCTCCGGATACTTCTGACCAGACAGTATACAGATGTAGGTGTGTTGTTCAATGTGCGAGGCGTACTCGGTGAAGCATAATAGAAAACAAATTTCTTTTGTTCCCTTACAAACGTGGAACGTGGTCCAGAATGAATTTTCACTCTGCAGCGATGTGTGCTTTGATTTCAATCTTCCTGGCAGATAAAAACTGTGTGCCGAACCGATTCTCGAAGCTGAGACTGTTGCCTTCTTCGGGAAAGTTCGCACCTTCTGAGCTGTGAAGTGTTGTGTCTTTCTGTGTCTCTGTTTGACTTTGAACTATTATCCTCTTTTGTTTATGAAGGAGAATATCGCCGAGATTTCTAGAACCTTATTTCATGATACACTTGTAAGAGAAATTGAAAACTGTTTCCCCGAGAAAGTAGTTAAATCTAATTATAAGAAAACATCAAAAAACCTTGGCTTACTAAAGGAATAAAAATATCTTGCAACCACAAAAAGGAACTGTATCTAACAACAAGAAAGAGTAATGACCCAGAAACAGCCAAATATTATAAACACTACTGTGCTACATTAAGAACGGTTATTAAAAAGTCCAGAAGCATGTGCATCATGTCTGAGATAAATACCTCTGATAACAAAATCAAAACAATTTGGAATATTATTACAAGGGAGACAGGGCAACCAAGAGTACAGGATGATGGCATTACCATCAAAGCGAATGGAAACGTGATAAACAGCAAGCCAGAAGTCGAAAACATTTTGAATAATCATTTTTTAAATGTTGTAGAGAAAATAGGATTTAAATGTTCATTAGAAGAAGCAAGGCAGTTAATGGAAGAGGCCTTACCCACACATATTGATACAATTGAAATTCCACCCACCTCTCCTTCTGAAATTAGGAAGATAATAAACTCTCTCATGAATAAAACCTGACATGGAATTGTTGGCATTTGCAGCAGGATAATAAAAGCTTGTTCCCAAGAGATGAGTGGGATTCTTAGCCACATATGTAATAGCTCTCTGAAGCAGGGTATTTTCCCAGACAGACTGAAGTATGGCATTGTTAAACCACTGCATAAAAAAGTGGATACGTCTGATGTCAACTACCGCCCAGTCTCTCTTCTGACTGCCTTATCCAAAATTCTTGAAAAAGTAATGTATTGTACAGTAGCTTCACACCTTTGTAAAAATAGTTTTAACAAAATGTCAGTTTGGTTTCCAGAAAGGTTTTTCAACAGAAAATGCTATATATACTTTTACTAATGAAATATTAAATGATCTGAGCAACCGGAAGTCACCCGTTGGGATTTTTTGTGATCTCTCAAAGGCTTTTGACTGTGTAAATCATGGAATACTTCTAGATAAGCTCAAGTACTGTGGTATGAATGGGAGAGCGCTCAAATGGTTTAAATCACACCTAACTGGAAGAGTGCAGAAAGTTGAAATAAGCAGTTCACATAATATGCAAGAACTGGTGATTTCTCAATTCACGAAGATGCAAATCTGGTACTTTTTACCGATGATACAAGTATAGCTATCACACTCAACAGACAAGAATGAACTGATGAAATTGTAAACTATGTTTCTCAGAAAATCATTAAGTGGTTCTCTGCAAATGGGCTCTCATTAATCTTTGAAAAACACAGTATATACAGTTCCACACAGTAAATGGAATGACCCGATTAATAAATATAGACTTCGATCAGAAATCGGTAGCTAAGGTAGAATATTCAAAATTTCTAGGTGTATGCATTGATGAGTGGTTGGACTGGAAAAAACACACTGAGGATCTGCTGAAACATTTGAGTTCAGCTACTTATGCTATTAGGGTCATTGCAATTTTGGCGATATACATCTGAGTATATTAGCTTACCACGCCTATTTTCATTCTCTGCTTTCGTATGGCATCATATTCTGGGGTAACTCATCATTGAGTAAAAGAGTGTTCATTGCACAAAAGCGTGTAATCAGGATAATTGCTGGAGCTCATCCAAGATCATCCTGCAGATACTTATTTAAAGCCTCAAAATATATATATTCATTTATGAAATTTGTTATTAACAATCCGAACGAATTCAAAAGTAATAGCAGTGTACATGGCTACAACACTAGGAGAAGGGATGATCTTCACTACTCAAGGTTAAATCTAACTTTGGCTCAGAAGGGAGTAAATTATGCTGCCACAATAGTCTTTGGTCACTTACCTAATAGCATCAAAAGTCTGAGATAGCCATATAGCATTTAAAAGGAAATTAAAAGAGCTTCTTAACGGCAACTCCTTCAACTCATTAGATGAATTTTTGGATATAGTAAGTGGGTAATTTCCCCAAGCCTCACAAAAAAAATTTTTTAAATATTAAGTGTCATGTAATATCTTGTATAGACACCTTTTATTAACCTGACAAGTTCCACATCATTACGAAGTGTCGTATTCATGATCTATGGAACAAGTACTAATCTAATCTAATCCAGACGAGAACGACGTGGTGGCGCTTTGCGCTGTCCCGTTTTCAGTCTAGTGTCGGATCTCGAAATGTTTTTGGACCTAATCAGATTGCTTGGAATGTTTCTGGAACTTATCAGATTGCTGCGGGGTATTTATTCATGTTATAGTACTAGTCGGAAGTTTTAACTTGTCTCACACGTCGAAGCCAGGCTGGCGACCCTTATTTACACCGATTTACTAGTATATCGGTGCTGAGAATCGACCCGCGACTGACAGTTCAGCGTTTCTGAGTAAATGAAACGGAGCAACATGCGGATTTAATTTGTCTCGCGCGCTCTACATCGCTAAGTCGTCCTGACACGGGACGCATTTCTCATCTTGACGCGTGTCCTGGTTCCCATCGTGGTTGCTCCCCACCGTGCTTTGCGACAACACTGCTCTGCCGCGGCACTTGTCGGCTGCGTCCGACTCCCAAATCACGCAGTTTGTTTACCAAAGTGCACGTGCGTAAAATTCGTAAGCTAGCTTTATTACGACGCACATTTCCTCCCTCGTCCATAGCCTAACCGGCTTGTTCTGTTTTTGGTGTATACAGATAAAAACTTCAGGATCCAAAGGTAAAAAGGAAAGTTTCATGTCTAGTAAGTAAGGACATCAGCTTTTAAAACTTCCGTTACAAACGGCGCGATACAGACTGCATCCGAACTTTTTTTATGAGAAATATCTTAAAGCCTTTTAAAGTAAAGCAGACTTTATTAACGTTCTACATCTTTATTCTCCATGTCTACATAAATCTTTCTCAACATAGCCACCCTAGCAAAGAGCACCTTTTTCCCAATGAGAGACCAGTTCGTTGATAAGGTCACTGTGGAATGTTTGACTTCGTTGACGGAGCCACAACCTCACCTCTGCTTGCACCGCTTCATCACTGTCAAAGTGAAGTCCTCGAAGGCGATCTTTGAGTTTTGGAAACACGGATGGGCCCACGTGGGGACTGCACAGAAGACGATCGATGACAGTCAACCCACGGCGACGAATTGTTACAGATACCGCAACGTTCGTGCGTGGTCTAGCACTGTCGTACTGGAAGAGATGGTGCTCCATATGTGGATGAACTCTTCGAGTTCGAAACTCTATTACAGCACGCTGTTTTCGACGCGCCGACATACTTACGTCACACGCCGCCATGTTACGCGCTACTATTCGGAGCCCTCTAGCGGCAGAGGACTGCCAATACGTACACACGGAGAATAAATACGTCTGTTTTATATTAAAAGCTGTAAGAGCTACCACATAAAAAATTCGAAGACGTTGCTTTTCAGTATGCCGCATCCGCTCATACAACAACCCTCCACATTAGATAAAAAACTATTTCATCATTCTCAGTATTTTTTTGTAAAGTTCTAAGGTCATTTTTCCCTCTGCAAGGCCTGAAACAATGTTACAGATACCTAATGTGTGCGCACAACAATATTTATAAAACCTTTATGCATCCCAAAGTGTAGAACTTTTTTGAATGAATAACACTGAATTGCAAATGAATCAGGCACCGACACTCAAAGGATTGCAGCGCGTTGGTACATATTCCTTGGTATATTCACAAAATCGGAGAAACTCACTCGTT
The DNA here is from genome assembly GCF_023864275.1 of Schistocerca cancellata. Lineage (NCBI taxonomy): Eukaryota > Metazoa > Arthropoda > Insecta > Orthoptera > Acrididae > Schistocerca > Schistocerca cancellata. The sequence goes on along the minus strand of NC_064633.1, from coordinate 604,027,774 downwards.
AGAGAGTGCACGACTTCATGCACTTGACATCGACTAATACCTAACATACGTCTATTTAAAAATCATAAAAAATCCAGAATATTTTGCAAATTCAAAGGTGAATAAAAAATTTTAATAAATCAGGATAAAAAAGCAACTGATTTAGATTTCGCAACTCCACGCCACTATCCACTCCACTACGGTTCTTTTTTCTATTTTAAGGTGAACTTACGTAACATGTGACCATGTACTTCACGTTAGTATCTCCTGAAGGCTGCCGATATTTAGTTAAATGGCATTAACTGTAACGAATCGTACCCAGAGCGACATGTTTGTTATAAATCTTCTTCAATGCGCAATTGCCTTGGGACGGCATACTTTCCTAACATGCAACTTATAATACCAAGTACGAAAATTCATTTCATCACCAATATGACATTCCTCGTCATTTTATTACAACAAATCGTACTAATACCTACGCGTCTTCCAGATGTAGACAGTGTGACGGTACTTTGAAACAACATAGTTTCATAGAACATAAGTTATAACATGAAACCTACAAATAATAAAATAATTAAATAATAATTAAAATAAAAACGACGAAATCCAATATGGCGTCTCCCAAGTTCTGCCTGTGGCGTAGATCGCGATCTTGCATCTCATTGGCCACATTCCTCTTCACTAAGCAAAAATCTGACTTATCTTATAAACGCTTTCACGTTAGGGACTGGTGTGGAGCGTTGTACTCTACGTTGTGACGTCATAAAACTCGACCGACTCTTCGACCGCGAACGCGCTTTCTCGTCTCGCGTGAGGACGGTTTAGTAGCGCTTTTGTACTCGGGCCGCGACCGCGACTGGAACCTCGCGAGACGTCACGGGAACGGGAGCTCCGAGGAGGAGACGTAAGGAGGGCTTCACAACGCCTCCCCGCTGCGCCAGGTCAGGGTCCTTCCCTAACGCTACGGCGCTTTCCAGTCACGACACTTTCCATTACGAAAGCACCAGCTTGTGGCAACTCGGTACGATAGTCGCCTACGTACGGACTGCTCACCGGCCTGACTCGCATTAATTTGTACGTTGTTGATCGGAAATCGGTTTCTCAACACTCGTCTGACCACGAGATGTCGCTACGTACAGCACCTTGTGTAGTGGAGAGCCATGCCAACCTGAGGCAGCGCGTGTATTTTTCTTATCACCACTCAGAACACATTCGATTTTAACAGACACTTTTAAGTAGTTCATTGAAGAAACTCACAGAGCCGCATCACTACTTTGCTGAAGTTCTTCCTCTTAATGACACTCTTGTTCGGTAGCAGAGCTGTGGTCACTGGCTAACGCAAAATCTTCGTCTACTTCGTTTAATTCTCCATCTATATCACCGACACCTTCCTCCATAGACCGACTAACAATTTCATCAAACTCGGGAAAGTTAAAACTGAAACATTTGTGTGAACACATTTTGAGCTATACGGTACAGTGCTGAAAGCAGCAGGGGTAAAATACAGAGAACGAAAGGCTACTTACAATTTGTACAAAAATCAGATGGCAGTCATAAGAGTCGAGGGCCATGCAAAAGAAGCAGTGGTTGGATGTTATTCAGTCTGTATACTGAGCAAGCAGTAAAGGAAACAAAAGAAAAATTCGGAGTAGGTATTAAGATCCATGGAGAAGAAATAAAAACTTTGAGGTTCGCCGATGACATTGTAATTCTGTCAGAGACAGCAAAGGACTTGGAAGAGCAGTTGAACGGAATGGACAGTGTCTTGAAAGGAGGGTATAAGATGAACATCAACAAAAGCAAAACGAGGATAATGGAATGTAGTCGAATTAAATCGGGTGATGCTGAGGAAATTAGATTAGGGAATGAGACGCTTAAAGTAGTAAAGGAGTTTTGCTATTTGGGGAGCAAAATAACTGATGATGGTCGAAGTAGAAAGGATGTAAAGTGTAGACTCGCAATGGCAAGGAAAGCGTTTCTGAACAAGAGAAGTTCGTTAACATCGAGTATAGATTTAAGGGTTAGGAAGTCGTTTTTGAAAGTATTTGTATGGAGTGTAGCCATGTATGGAAGTGAAACGTGGACGATAAATAGTTTAGACAAGAAGAGAATAAAAGCTTTCGAAATGTGGTGCTACAGAAGAATGCTGAAGATTAGATGGGTAGATCACATAACTAATGAGGAGGTATTGAATAGGATTGGGGAGTAGAGGAGTTTGTGGCACAACGTGACTAGAAGAAGGGATCGGTTGGTAGGACACGTTCTGAGGCACCAAGAGATCACCAATTTGGTATTGGAGGGCAGCGTGGAGGGTAAAAATCGTAGAGGGAGACCAAGAGATGAATACACCAAACAGATACAGAAATATGTAGGTTGCAGTACCTACTGGGAGATGAAGAAGCTTGCACAAGATAGAGTAGCATGGAGAGCTGCAGCAAACCAGTCTCTGGACTGAAGACAACAATAACAACACGGTACAGTACTGACGAAAACAGGTACGTAGTTCACGAGGCGCGGTCTAGGAGTCTCCAACACCTACTAATAACATGTGTCAACAATACACACAGAAGGTGATAAACGCAACCAACAGCAAAACATCGTAGGCTTGGCAATTTAAGGAGGGTCGGGTCAGTATAGAATCATTCCACCACAACTGGCCTTGGAGAGCGAGTTCGAAAATTTTCGCGCGGTCTGAGAGACCACACCTCGTGAGTTAAGGGTTAAGGCAGTGCCCAATTGGCCTTGCCAACATATTAATTAATTTCTGTATTATTTAAGAATTTGTTGTGAACGCTTTTAAGTTACGAGGTACCCCTTTTTGTTTCTTACTTCACTTGAGTGATGTCACTGTTTTAAATACTAAAAAAAATACATACAGGTAGAAAGTGCTAGAGTAGAATAGGCCGTTCATTAGAATAACTTCCTGTACATTTCTCGGCACTAAACCGTCCTTTTTTTCGGAGGCGATAGCCTTGTGAAAAATCAAATTCATTAGGCATAAACAGTCATTATCGCATTAACCGATTAGTGAGAGGGGGGTTACAACATATCCCACGATCACAGATCGATCCTCGTACTGCCTGGTAGCAGTTGTCGGAACAGGTAGAACGCCTAATCCGTGGGTGATGTTCACGTATTTTTTCTTCCAATCTCTCCCTTTGTCTCTCAGAACCATCAAGATGTTGCCTCGTTTTACACTATCAAGTTGACACAGACAAATAACATTTCATTATTCTACTCTACACATTACTCTTTAACTATACACACTACTTGCACATTATAAACCAACTACACGACGAGTCAGAGGATTTCGAACTCTGAACCTCTAGATAGCGACGTGGCCCCTAGACCAGGGAGGCTATTCTACATCTACATCTACATCCATACTCCGCAAGCCACCTGACGGTGTGTGGCGGAGGGTACCTTGAGTACCTCTATCGGTTCTCCCTTCTATTCCAGTTTCGTATTGTTCGTGGAAAGAAGGATTGTCGGTATGCTTCTGTGTGGGCTCTAATCTCTCTGATTTTATCCTCATGGTCTCTTCGCGAGATATACGGAGGAGGGAGCAATATACTGCTTGACTCTTCGGTGAAGGTATGTTCTCGAAACTTCAACAAAAGCCCGTACCGAGCTACTGAGCGTCTCTCTTGCAGAGTCTTCTACTGGAGTGGATTACTAAATGATCCTGTAACGAAGCGCGCTGCTCTCCGTTGGATCTTCTCTATCTCTTCTATCAACCCTATCTGGTACGTATTCCACACTGCTGAGCAGTATTCAAGCAATGGGCGAACAAGCGTACTGTAACCTGCTTCCTTTGTTTTCGGATTGGATTTTCCTTCGGATTCTTCCAATGAATCTCAGTCTGGCATCTACTTTACCAACGATCAACTTTATATGATCATTCCATTTTAAATCACACCTAATGCGTACTCCCAGATAATTTATGGAATTAACTGCTTCCAGTTGCTGACCTGCTATATTGTAGCTAAATGATAAAGAATCTTTCTTTCTATGTATTCGCAGCACAATACACTTGTCTACATTGAGATTCAATTGCCATTCCCTGCACCATGCGTCAATTCGCTGCAGATCCTCCTGCATTTCAATACAATTTTCCAATGTTACAACCTCTCGATATACCACAGCATCATGCGCAAAAAGCCTCAGTGAACTTCCGATTTCATCCACAAGGTCATTTATGTATATTGTGAATAGCAACGGTCCTAAGGCACTCCCCTGCGGCACACCTGAAATCACTCTTACTTCGGAAGACTTCTCTCCATTGAGAATGACATGCTGCGTTCTGATATCTAGGAACTCTTCAATCCAATCACACAACTGGTCTGATAGTCCATACGCTCTTACTTTGTTCATTAAACGACTGTGGGGAACTGTATCGAACGCCTTGCGGAAGTCAAGAAACACGGCATCTACCTGTGAACCCGTGTCTATGGCCCTCTGAGTCTAGTGGACGAATAGTGCGAGCTGGGTTTCACACGACCGTCTTTTTCGAAACCCATGCTGATTCCTACAGAGTAGATTTCTAGTCTCCAGAAAAGTCATTTTACTCGAACATAATACGTGTTCCAAAATTCTACAACTGATCGACGTTACAGATATAGGTCTATAGTTCTGCACATCTGTTCGACGTCCCTTCTTGAAAACGGGGATGACCTGCGCCCTTTTCCAATCCTTTGGAACGCTACGCTCTTCTAGAGACCTACGGTACACCGCTGCAAGAAGGGGGGCAAGTTCCTTCGCGTACTCTGTGTAAAATCGAACTGGTATCCCATCAGGTCCAGCGGCCTTTCCTCTTTTGAGCGATTTTAATTGTTTCTCTATCCTGCTGTCGTCTATTTCGATATCTACCGTTTTGTCATCTGTGTGACAATCTAGAGAAGGAACTACAGAGCAGTCTTCCTCTGTAAAACAGCTTTGGAAAAAAGACATTTAGTATTTCCGCCTTTAGTCTGTCATCCTCTGTTTCAGTACCATTTTGGTCACAGAGTGTCTGGACATTTTGTTTTGATCCACCTACCGCTTTGACGTAAGACCAAAATTTCTTAGTATTTTCTGCCAATTCAGTACATAGAACTTTACTTGGATTCATTGAACGCTTCTCGCATAGCCCTCCTCACACTACATTTCGCTTCGCGTAATTTTTGTTTGTCTGCAAGGCTTTGGCTATGTTTATGTTTGCTGTGAAGTTCCCTTTGCTTCCGCAGCAGTTTTCTAACTCGGTTGTTGTACCACGGTTGCTCTTTTCCATCTCTTACGATCTTGCTTGGCATATACTCATCTAACGCATATTGTACGATGGTTTTGAACTTTGTCCACTGATCCTCAACGCTATCTGTACTTGAGACAAAACTTTTGTGTTGAGCCGTCAGGTACTCTGTAATCTGCTTTTTGTCACTTTTGCTAAACAGAAAAATCTTCCTACCGTTTTTAATATTTCTATTTACGGCTGAAATTATCGATGCAGTAACCGCTTTATGATCGCTGATTCCCTGTTCTGCGTTAACTGTTTCAAATAGTTCGGGTCTGTTTGTCACCAGAAGGTCTAATATGTTATCGCCACGAGTTGGTTCTCTGTTTAACTGCTCAAGGTAGTTTTCAGATAAAGCACTTAAAAAAATTTCACTGGATTCTTTGTCCCTGCCACCCGTTACGAACGTTTGAGTCTCACAGTCTATATCCCGCAAATTAAAATCTCCACCCAGAACAATAACATGGTGGGGAAATCTACTCGAAATATTTTCCAAATTATCCTTCAGGTGCTCAGCCACAACAGCTGCTGAGCCAGGGGCCTATAGAGACATCCAATTACCATGTCCGAGCCTGCTTTAACCGTGACCTTCACCCAATTTTTTTCACATTTCGGATCTCCGTCAATTTCCTTCGATACTATTGCACTTCTTATCGCTATAAACACGCCTCCCCCTTCACTGTCCAGCCAGTCTCTGCGGTATACATTCCAATCTGAGGCTATTCAGGTGTTGCTATACGAACACGTGTGGTCAGCGCGCTGCTGCTGTTCAGACTTCACGCACGAATAAACACGCGGGGTCGCCAACGCAGCCATGTTCCGGGCAGCGGCATTTGCCATAACCAGCCACCAGAGGGTCACCTGCCAGATGCAAACGGGCAGTAAGACAGGTTGCAGCCACAGTGGTGTAGAAAGTCTCATAAAACACGGGCGACTTTCAATGCGAAACAAATTTTTTCGTATAAGGAAAAAAAAGTGACAATGGAGTGGTTCGCGCTGAAGCTTATACTTGCACAGGTGTCGCGCAGGTGGCCGCGAACTAAACAGAGACAGCACACACGTTGAGGGTCAAATATTTGAAGCACCTGAACAATCTTAAGTGGTCGCCGCAATTTCATACGCGCTGCGTGTGCGGCATCTTCAACGTACAAGGAAGCGATCAGCGCTTCACGGCCTTGCATTCTTTAGCGCTGTATGCGGAGTCAGCTTGGCGCAGGTGTTGTAATGGCAGTATTAATTAGCGTCCAGTTCTTAGCGTCATAACATAACAGCCATGTAAGTCTCAGCACTGGAGGCGACTGTTAGTACGCTGCTAGTATCTAAGTGAACGACTCTGGGTCGATAATGTTCTCAACACTATCTATTAGAAATAAGTTTGTAAACGGTCAGTATGCAGCCATATTTACGTATTGTTGTTCTCTTTAGTCCTTAGACTGGTTCGATGCAGCGCTTCTCTGTTCTGTGCTAGGCTCTGTACCTCGGAATAACTACTACAACCTTCATCCTTTTCAACCTGCTTACTGTATTCATCTCTTGGTCTCCCTTTACTACTCTTTTCCCCAAAATTTCCCTCCGATACTAAATTGGTCATCTCTTGATGTCTCAGAATGTGTCCTACCAACCGATCCCTTCTCTTATTCAATTCGTGCACAATTTGTTCCCCTCAACTCAATTCATAATCTTCTCATTAGTTATGCAATCTACCCATCTAATCTTCAGCCTTCTTCTGTAGCATTGCATTTAAAGAGCTTCTATTCTCTTCTTATCTGAACTGCTTATCGTCCTCACTTCACCTTCATACGAGGCTGCGCTCCATAGACACAACTTCAGAAAAGACTTCCTGGTACTTAAATTTATATCTTATGTTAGCAAATTTCTTTCTCAAAAAACTTTTCTTGCCAGTACCAGCCTATATTTTACATCCTCTCTACTTCCGCCATTATCAGTTATTTTACATATGAATGTAAAATGATTCGTTTCATATTATTAGAATTAATCGTACATTTGACCAATGGAAAGTGAAGGCAAGTAGCTAACTATCTCGCTGGCGATGCTGTTGTCTACAGAAAAACGCGAACTGTACTTTGGTAAGGCTGACAGTATCAATTTACAGCATTAGCATCAATCGTATTTTTTAAATGACTTGAGCAATTTTTCTGTTCAGTCATTTTAGAACTGCTTATGTTATCCTTTAATTTTTAACAAACAAAAGTATGGAATACTACAATGGACAATAAGGAACCAATTTAGATAAATTTATCAAAGTACAAATTTTTATATGCTATGTCTATAATAAAGAGCTGATAAGGTGAACAATGTGGCCTGGAATACATCGAGTAATCTTTCTAACCGTGGAGTAGAAAGCTACAAAGTTTCCTTTCATAATGCAGAGCATTTTTTCATGTCAATGTAGATAAAACATATTGCAGAAACCAGCCAAAAATTATAGGAACAAATACTCGGTCTATACCTGATACAAATGTTAAATGGGTAGCGCAAGTTCCTTAGTCCAATACCTGTTTCCTGTAGTGACATGTTTGCACTGATTACGAACTTGTTCACTATCTGATGCAAATTATCGGACGCCGCTATATAACGCGGGATTGAGCACTAGATGTTACGGGAAGCAGGCCCACCAGCACAAAAGAAGGCGGGGAATATTGTGTTGTTAGTAGAGAAGCGGTAAGAGCAGATTTGGACGAACAAGAGTGCTCGGTGACTTCGAACGTGGGCTAATCATTGGATGTCACCAAAGTAACAAATCCATCAGGAAGATTTTAATCCTCTTAAAGCTGCCCACGTCCACTTTTCGTGATATGACTGTGAAGCGGAGATGGTCCGGCAAACCTAATACGCTGATGGACAAGAACCGTCAAGCACTGCGGAGGGTTCTGTAAAAAATCGCGGGAAATAAGCAGAAGGAATGACCCACGAGTTCTAGTGTGGTACCAGCAGTCTATCTACTACAATGACTGCGCGTAGAGAGTTAAAAATGGGTAACAGTGGTCGATCAGTTCATCAAAACACAGTGATCGCGATCTTACAGGCGGAAGCAATTACTTCGAATTTTTTCATTCTGTGCGGTGAGAATGACGCCATTCCATCGATTGTCGTTTTGTCCCGGGCTCAAAAGCGTGAAGCGAGGTTTCATAACTTGTCTCAATCTGGGACAAGACGGCTTCCCCCTCATTTTCTACACGTTGCAGCAAATCAGAAAATACGTTTTTTCTGAGATACACTCCTGGAAATGAAAAAAAGAACACATTGACACCGGTGTGTCAGACCCACCATACTTGCTCCGGACACTGCGAGAGGGCTGTACAAGCAATGATCACACGCACGGCACAGCGGACACACCAGGAACCGCGGTGTTGGCCGTCGAATGGCGCTAGCTGCGCAGCATTTGTGCACCGCCGCCGTCAGTGTCAGCCAGTTTGCCGTGGCATACGGAGATCCATCGCAGTCTTTAACACTGGTAGCATGCCGCGACAGCGTGGACGTGAACCGTATGTGCAGTTGACGGACTTTGGGCGAGGGCGTATAGTGGGCATGCGGGAGGCCGGGTGGACGTACCGCCGAATTGCTCAACACGTGGGGCGTGAGGTCTCCACAGTACATCGATGTTGTCGCCAGTGGTCGGCAGAAGGTGCACGTGCCCGTCGACCTGGGACCGGACCGCAGCGACGCACGGATGCACGCCAAGACCGTAGGATCCTACGCAGTGCCGTAGGGGACCGCACCGCCACTTCCCAGCAAATTAGGGACACTGTTGCTCCTGGGGTATCGGCGAGGACCATTCGCAACCGTCTCCATGAAGCTGGGCTACGGTCCCGCACACCGTTAGGCCGTCTTCCGCTCACGCCCCAACATCGTGCAGCCCGCCTCCAGTGGTGTCGCGACAGGCGTGAATGGAGGGACGAATGGAGACGTGTCGTCTTCAGCGATGAGAGTCGCTTCTGCCTTGGTGCCAATGATGGTCGTATGCGTGTTTGGCGCCGTGCAGGTGAGCGCCACAATCAGGACTGCATACGACCGAGGCACACAGGGCCAACACCCGGCATCACGGTGTGGGGAGCGATCTCCTACACTGGCCGTACACCACTGGTGATCGTCGAGGGGACACTGAATAGTGCACGGTACATCCAAACCGTCATCGAACCCATCGTTCTACCATTCCTAGACCGGCAAGGGAACTTGCTGTTCCAACAGGACAATGCACGTCCGCATGTATCCCGTGCCACCCAACGTGCTCTAGAAGGTGTAAGTCAACTACCCTGGCCAGCAAGATCTCCGGATCTGTCCCCCATTGAGCATGTTTGGGACTGGATGAAGCGTCGTCTCACGCGGTCTGCACGTCCAGCACGAACGCTGGTCCAACTGAGGCGCCAGGCGGAAATGGCATGGCAAGCCGTTCCACAGGACTACACCCAGCATCTCTACGATCGTCTCCATGGGAGAATAGCAGCCTGCATTGCTGCGAAAGCTGGATATACACTGTACTAGTGCCGACATTGTGCATGCTCTGTTGCCTGTGTCTATGTGCCTGTGGTTCTGTCAGTGTGATCATGTGATGTATCTGACCCCAGGAATGTGTCAATAAAGTTTCCCCTTCCTGGGACAATGAATTCACGGTGTTCTTATTTCAATTTCCAGGAGTGTATTTTGTAAGTAGGCTGTTTATGTTTTCTTTATGTAAGTAGGCTCTTTATATTTTCTTATTGGCAACGTTATGTAGCGCTCTGTATGAAAATCACTGGCTGTGCTGTGTGCAGTCTGTGGCTAGTTTGCATTGTTGTCTGCCATTGTAGTGTTAGGCAGCGGCAGCTGGATGTGAACAGCGCGTAGCGTTGCGCAGTTGGAGGTGAGCCGCCAGCAGTGGTGGATGTGGGGAGAGAGATGGCGGAGTTTTGAAATTTGTCATGAACTGCTATGTATATTATGATTTTTCAACACTATTAAGGTAAATACATTGTTTGTTCTCTATTAAAATCTTTCATTTGCTAACTATCCCTATCAGTAGTTAGTGCCTTCAGTAGTTTGAATCTTTTATTTAGCTGGCAGTAGTGGCGCTCGCTGTATTGCAGTAGTTCGAGTAATGAAGATTTTTGTGAGGTAAGTGATTTATGAAAGGTATAGGTTAATGCTAGTCAGGGCCATTCCTTTGTAGGGATTTCTGAAAGTCTGATTGCGTTGCGCTAAAAATATTGTGTGTCACTTTAGTGAATGTTTGAGTACGTTCAGTTTTGCTCAGCTGTTTGAAAAGCAAATACTGTAAGAGGTTTATCAGCACAGTCGTGTATAATTGTTCTAAGGGGAGGTTTCATAATTTGTGTCCCATCGTAAGACAACGCAGAATCCATCGTGCATACACTTCTGAGCACGGATGACTGCATCGACGCTTCCTTTCCTGACTGACAGCTCCAGTGCCACCTGCCGTGTCCTTATAGGTCGGTCCTCGCGAACGAGCACAGCAGCAAGCTGCATCTTTACCAGGTGTGACAGCCACGGACGGCTCCCTGCTCGCTGCAAATCACGGAGCTCCACCGAGAATCGCCTTCTGATGGCCGCGCACTCCGTGACCGTACGTCTGTCAACTACACGTGCTCCATACACTCTGCACACAAACGTTTGTGAATGTTGATATAAACGTTTCTCCGTATCGCTCCGCATCATAATGTAAAAAACTGCAGTGGAAGAAATCAACGTATCGGCTACGGTTACAGTGGCGCTCTTCAGAGTCTACTGTGAATGTTCCCAACAGTTTCCTCCTCCGCAATGATAAATTCAATGGCGGCACGTTGCTTGTAGCTAACATCACTTAGACGCCATTTTGAAACACTGCTGCAGCTACGTTGTCTGTCGGAGGAACTGGAAAATTTGCACGTGCACTTCGAAAACTTCAAATAATGCGTAGCTAAAAGTTCCGCGTCCGTAGCGTTGTTACTGGCTGAGGGAAGAAAAAAAAAAGTGGTGCATTACTTTCTGGGCGACTATCGTATTTCGCGTATCTCCTGAACGGCTCGTTTGCCGACCAGTATTAACTGGACAGTTTTCCTTCCTACTACTATTCTAACAGGCAAAATACGGCGCTGCGTTCGGCAACGCCTATGTAAGACTACAAGTGAGAGGCGCAGTTCTTAGATCAGTTACTGCAGTTATCTGCAGGTTATCAAGATTTAAGTGAGTTTAAACGTGGTGTTATAGACGGCGAACGAACGATAAGATATAGCATCTGCGAGGTAGCGATGAAGTCGGCATTTTGCCGTACGACCATTTCACGTGTGTACCATGAATATCATTAATCCGGTAATACATCAAATCTAGACATCCCTGCGGTCTGAAAAAGATCCTGCAACAAGGGACCAAAGACGTCAGAAGAGAATCGTTGAACGTGACAGAAGTGCGATCGTTGCACAAATTGCTGCAGATTTCAGTGCTCGGCGATCAACAAGTGTCAGCGTGGGAACCATTCAACGGAACATCGTCGATATGGGCTTTCGGAGCCGTAGACCCACTCGTGTACCCTTGATGACTGCAAGACACGAAGCTTTACGCCTCGCCTGGGCCCGTCAACACCGACACTGGACTGCTGATGACTGGAAACATGTTGCCTGGTCGGACGAGTCTCGTTTCAGATTGTATCGAGCGGATGGACGTGTACGGGTCTGGAGACAACTTCATGAATCCATGGACCCTGCATGTCAGCAGTAGACTGTTCAAGCTGGTGGAGACTCTGTAATGGTACGGGGCGTGTGCAGTTGGAGTGATATCGGACCCCTGATACAGATACGACTCTGACGCTCTGACAGGTAACACGTACGTAAGTGTACTGTCTGATACCTGCATCCATTCCTGTCGATTGTGCTTTGCGACTGACTTGGACAATTTCAGCAGGACAATGCGACACCTCACGCGTCCAGAATCTCTACAGAGTGGCTCCAGGAACACTCTTATGAGTTTAAACACTTCCGCTGGCCACCAAACTCCCGAGACATGAACATTATCGAGCATACCTGGGATGCCTTGCAACTTGCTGTTCAGAAGAGATCTCCACCCCCTACTACTCTTACCGACAGCCCTGCAGGATTCATGGTGTCACTTGCCTCCAGCAGTACTTCAGACATTAGGCGAGTCCATGCCACGTCGTGTTGCGGCACTTCTGCGTGCTCGCGAGGGCCCTACACTATATGAGGCAGGTGCACCAGTTTCTTTGGGTCTACAGTGTACTTTTATCTGTGTAGGATATAGCTGATTGAATGGTCAAGCCTTACTCAGTAAGTATCAGCAAAAACTGCTTCTTAGGAAACCATAACAGTTTGCCTAGTTTTGATTGCTCGGCTTAAACATTTGCCTTGGGATTTTACTGTATAACCAGTAACTGCGCTCTTTAACATAAAGAGTATTATAGGGGGCAACTTGTGTTAAATGCACACAGGTCTGCGCTCCCGTCGCTCTACTTGGTTATAGTTTTATGGCGTAGCTCGACACTGGTACAGTCCAGACTTAACGTTTGTCATGCAGTAGTGAACGGAGAATCTGATCCTCGTCACAAGTTTTAGTTGCCTCTCTAACCGCTTCCAGGGGCAACAAAAATTTGATTTTCAATATTTCGAGGAGTTACTGACCGAATTTAAAAAAGTTAAAGTAATCTACTCTATGCTACACCGCGTACATTCGGAATATCTGTCTCATCTTTTTCTCGGGATTAAAGATAGGCGAAGAAGCCAGAAGGGGCTTGCCGCCTGGTCGATTTCTCAATCGCGAAAGCCCTGCTTGAGCAACCGGGCAGGTTACACCCGCGGCTGCGCGTACTTTCTACACAGCGGCCACTGGGCGGCGCGGAGCGTCTTGGCGCCTTCGGCCGGCCGCCGCACACACCCGCGTCCAGGGTTCGCTTCCAGCGCGCGGCGGCCGCGCCGAGGACGGATGTCGGCGCCCGCCTCTAATGCCAGGGATCAGGGGCGCCCGCCCGGCCGCCGGCTCACCCCGCCGCACTTTACGGCCTGCCGCCCGCAGTCCCCCCACGAGCCGGCCGCAGCCTCTGCCGAGGTGCCAGAAAAAGGAACAAAACCGCCCGTGTCGGTGACAGACAACCTTGCCGAGTTGCTCGGCGCAGGCGGCGACGTAACTGCGAGGTGCAGCGAGTGGGAAAATACCTGTGACGTAAGGCGCATCGCAACGTGAAGTGGATTGAACTGGTGGGCAAACCGCGAGCTTATGCGCCACTCCTAGAAACTGCGAGAACGGACTATAGACCTACGGTTGGGTTTTCGCCTTCCGTCGTGTTCGTGGAACGGAAAGCTTCGCCTTCACGGCCAAGGTCACCGAGTTATGCTGCCGCGGTGCGCTAGAGCCGAGACAGTCCACACCGATGCCAAGTGGCGTGGTACAGGTGTTGAACAAAAATATGGAGACATCGCGGAAAATACATGCTTGAACATAAAAGGCAGATGCCATCCAAGTATGTAGGTTGTGACCACGAATGTACAGCTGAGCAATGTCCTCAATAAGTAGCAAGTGTCAGTTATGATCGGAACAGTGTTTTGTGAAGCTGTACGTACATTACGTAAAAGCTAAGTAAAATCGACGCGAGGAAGAGAATATGAAAATCTTGCGTGCGGATTTTGAATGTGTTGTCACTGCATATGAATCACTCTGTATAATACACTACTGGCCATTAATGCAGTTGATAAACGGGTATTCATTGGACAAATATATTATACTAGAACTGACATGTGATTACATTTTCACGCAATTTGGGTGCATAGATCCTGAGAAATCAGTACCCAGAACAACCAACTCTCGCCGTAATAACGGACTTGATACGCCTGGGCATTGAGTCAAACAGAGCTTGCATGGCGTGTACAGGTACAGCTGCCCATGCAGCTTCAACACGATACCACAGTTCATCAAGAGTAGTGACTGGCGTATTGTGACGAGCCAGCTGCTCGGCCACCATTGACCAGACGTTTTCAATTGGTGAGAGATCTGGAGAATGTGCTGGCCACGGCAGCAGTCGAACATTTTCTGTATCCAGAAAGGCCCGTACAGGACCTGCAACATGCGGTCGTGCATTATCCTGCTGCAATGTAGGGTTTCGCAGGGATCGAATGAAGGGTAGAGCCACGGGTCGTAACACATCTGAAATGTAACGTCCACTGTTCAAAGTGCCGTCAATGCGAACAAGAGCTGTCCGAGATGTGTAACCAATGGCACCCCATACCATCACGCCGGGTGACACGCCAGTATGGCGATGACGAATACACACTTCCGATGTGCGTTCACCACGATGTCGCCAAACACGGATGCAACCATCGTGATGCTGTAAAAAGAACCTGGATTCATCCGAAAAAATGACGTTTTGCCATTCGTGCACCCAGTTTCGTCGTTGAGAACACCATCACAGGCGCTCCTGTCTGTGATGCAGTGTCAAGGGTAACCGCAGCCATGGTCTCAGAGCTGATAGTCCATGCTGCTGCTCACGACGTCGAACTGTTTGTGCAGATGGTTGTTGTCTTGCAAACATCCCCATCTGTTCACTCAGGGATCGAGACGTGGCTGCACGATTCGTTACAGCCATGCGGATTAGATGCCTGTCATCTCGACTGCTAGTGATACCAGGCCGTTGAGACCAAGCACGGCGTACCGTATTACCCTCCTGAACCCACCGAATCGATATTTTGCTAACAGTCGTTGGATCTCGACCAAGGCGAGCAGCAATGTCGCGATACGATAAACCGCAATTGCGATAGGCAACAATCCGACCTTTATCAAACTCGAAAACGTGTTGGTACACATTTCTCCTCCTTACACGAGGCATCACAACAACGTTTCACCAGCCAAGGCCGGTCAACTGCTGTTTGTGTATGAGAAATCGGTAGGAAACTTTCCTCATGGCAGCACGTTGTAGATGTCGCCAGCGGCGCGAACCTTGTGTGAATGCTCTCAAAACCTAATCATTTGCATATCACAGCATCTTCTTCCTGTCGGTTAAATTTTGCGTCTGTAGCACGTCATCTTTGTGGTGTAGCAATTTTAATGGCCAGTACTGTAGATCGCTAGATCGCGTAATTAATTACTATGCGAACTGAGGGATTTCAAATACAGTTTGTTGGGAAATGCATCCTGTTCACCAGAGTTGGCAGCCTTGACTTGAAACAATTTTCACACCTATTAAGACTGATGGTTGGAAAACATTTTTGAGTCCAAAGGAGAAGTTATGGCAGCCACTAATGGGTGCTTTTCAGACCTCGCAGAAGCTCGGTTCAATGAGGACCTCGCTCAATGCCAAAAAATCCCTTACGAAAAGCGCATTGACTGGAAAGAGGACTACGTGTAAAATAGCTGGGCGACACCTATTTTCTATAAAAAAAACCATGAAAATGAAATGTTCATGTTTCTGCAATATTATGCGAACAAATATTTCAAGTATTGCATCGTATTGTACCTACAAACTGTCGTGAGCCCCTGAACTACTCTCTCCAGAGAGACTTGAGAATCTTGTCTATAAACTGACAGTGGAATCACTGACAGGTTGGAAGCAACGTGTGAATATGTTTGCGCTGTACTAACCACTTACGAGACTAGTGTGTTAATGCTGTGGCACTGAAGTGTTACCGAGCGACGTGGCGCAGTGGTTAGCACACTGGTCTCGCATTCGGGTGCACGACGGTTCAAACCCACGTCCGGCCATTCTGATTTAGATTTTCCGTGATTTCCCTAAATCGCTCCAGGCAAATGCCGGGATGGTTCCTTTAACAGGACACGACCGACTTCCTTCCCCATCCTTCCCCAACCTCACTGTTTGGTTCCCTCCCCCAAATCAACCAACCATCAGAAGCGTCCAAAATGTTGCTGGAGACAGGTACTTCAAACACGGCCCTCAACTTCAGTACGGTTGCCTACAAAACTAAATTAAAAAGAATGACAACATGTCTGAACCGCTTTTGTCTCAATTCTTACGAATTTTGACAATCCAACGAAATAGTGGTCCTTTGGCTTACAACCATCTGCTAATTATTCGATCGGACGTCTCGAACTGTTTAGGTGTCTGTCCATGTGACGCACTATTGACGAAGAGAAAAGTTGATAGCAGTCCTCTTCGAGTAATATTGTTGTTGTGATCTTCAGTGCTGAGACTGGTTTGATGCAGCTCTCCATGCTACTCTATCCCGTACAAGCTTCTTCATCTCCCAGTACCTACTGCAACCTACATCTTTCTGAATCTGCTCAGTCTATTCGTCTCTTGATGTCCCTCTACGATTTTTACCCCCCCCCCCCCCCCCACGCTGCCCTCCAATGCTAAATTTGCGATCCCTTGAAGCCACAGAACATGTCCTACCAACCGGTCCCTCCTTCTACTCATGTTGTGCCACAAACTCCACTTCTCCCCAATTCTATTCAATACCTCCTCATTAGTTATGTGATCTACCCATCTAATCTTTAGCATTCTTCTGTAGCACCACATTTCGAAAGCTTCTATTCTCTTCTTTTCCAAACTATTTATTGTCCATGTTTCACTTCCATACGTGGCTACACTACCTACAAATACTTTCAGAAACGACTTCCCGACACTTAAATCAATACTCGATGTTAACAAATTTCTCTTCTTCAGAAACGCTTTCCTTGCCATTGCCAGTCTACATTTTATATCCTATCTACTTCGACCATCATCAGTTATTTTGCTCCCCAAATAGCAAAACTTCTTTACTACTTTAAGTGCCTCATTTCCTAATCTAATTCCCTCAGCATCACCCGACTTAATTCCACTACATTCCATTATCCTCGTTTTGCTTTTGTTTATGTTCATCCTATACCCTCCTTTCAAGACACTGTCCATTCCGTTCAACTGCTCTTGCAAGTCCTTTGCTGTCTCTGACAGAATTACAATGTCATCGGCGAACCGCTGCAGCGCAATAAACAGCCACTATGAGCCAGATCCGTTGAGGAAGCGCAGAATCGAGTAGCGCCGCTCTTCCGGTCACGGAGAGCGAACGGCTTACGTTGTGGGTGGTAAACAGATTTCCGGTGGGCAGGTACGCGCGTTCGCACCTGTTTGGAACTGCTTCACACGAGTGACTGGGCTGACCACAAGGCCGCGGCCGGTGGGCGCCGGACAAAGGCGGCCAGTCGGGGGCGTCGGCCGCGCGGAACCGGAAGGTGGCCGGTGGCGCGTTGCGTACAGTGGGTGGGTGGCCGGCGCCGCGGCTCGCTCATTATGCGCCATTGTCGCCCGCCCGCCTGCCTCAGCATGTGTGTGTGAGCGCGCGGTGTTGCGACACGGCCGTGCAGCGCGCAGCCGCTCTCACGCATTCGCGTCGCCCACATCGGCGCCGCTACTGCTGTTCCTGTGCGGATCGTCGAGCAGGGAAGCGCTGGTGACGGATAGCGCCAAAGTAGAATCCAACTAGGCACTCCAGCGTGCGCTAGGCAGGCTAACGACGGACGTGAACCACAGATAAACAGCCATAAACACCGATCCAAAAATCCTTACGTGCAGCAACGGCAGTCCTCATTAATTGCAGATGAGATACTGGGACAAAACATCTGCTGTACTGTAACTGTCAGACAGCCACATAAATAACCAGGACGTGATACTGACTTATATTCACTGAATCGACAAAGAAACTGGTACAGCTATGCTTACTCAAATACAGAACAGGCAGAATACGGCGCTGCGGTCAGCATCACCTACGTAAGACAACAAGTGCCTGGCGCAGTCAGATCGGTCACTGCTGCCACAACGGCAGGTTATCACGATTTAAGTGAGTTTGAACGTGATGTTATAGTCGGCGCACGAGCGATGGGACACAACATCTCCGAGGTTGCGATGAAGTGGGGATTTCCCACTACGACCATTTCGCGAATGTACCGTGAACATTAGGCATCCGGTAAAACATCAAATCTCCCGACATCGCTGCGGCCGGGAAAAGATCCTGCAAGAACGGCACCAACGACGACTGAAGAGAATCGTTCAACCCGACCAGAAGTGCGATCCTTCAGCAAATTGCTGCAGATTTCAGTGCTGGTCCGTTAACAAGTATGAGCGTGCGAAACATTCAACGAAACATCACCGATCTGGGCTTTCGGAGCCGAAGGCCCACTCGTATACCCTTGGTGACTGCAAGACACAAAGCTTTATTCCTCGCCTGGGCCCGTCAACACCGACATCGGAGTGTTGATGACTGGAAACATGTTGCCTGGTGGGAAGATCTGGTTTCAAATTGCACCGAGCGGACGGAGACAACCTCATGAACCCATGGGCCCTGCATGTCAACAGGAGACTGTTCGAGCTGGTGGAGGCTCTGTAATGGTGCGGAGCGTGTGCAGTTGGAGTGATATAGAAGCCCTGATACGTACAGATACGACTCTGACATGTGACATGTACGTAAGCATCCTGTCTGATCACCTGCATCCATTCATGTCCACTGTGCATTTGGACGGACTTGGGCAATTCCAGCAGGACAATGAGATACCCCATACAGAGTGGCTGCAGGAACACTCTTCTGAGATTACACACTTCCACTGGCCATCAAACTCCCTAGAGATGAACATTATTAAGCATATTTGGTATGCTTTGCAACTTGCCTTTCAGAAGAAGAGTTCTCCAGCCTCCCGTACTGTTACGGATTTATGGACAGCCCTGCAGGAGTCATGGTGTCAGTTACCTCCAGCACTGCTTCAGACATTACTCCAGTCCATGCCACGTCGTGATGCGGCACTTCTGCATGTTCGCGGGGGCCTACATGATATTAGGCATGTGTACCAGTTTCTTTGGTTCCTCAGTGTATTTTTTTCTGTTAATCATACACCCTATGTCACAATAAAACCGACACATCATGAAGGAATTATCCGAGTGGGACGGAGACGAAGAATTGACGCCATAACAGCAGATGCGATTTATATGTACAGTAAAAATTTCAGAAAAATTGCATGATTTACTCGAGAGAAAGAACTTGACAAATTGAGCAAGTCAATAACGCGATGGACCACCTCTGGCCCTTACATAAGCAATTATTGCACTTGACATTGAATGGTACAGTTGTTGGATGTCCTCCCAATGAATATATCATGCCAACTCTGTACAACTGGCACGTTAGATCGTCACGTGTTCGCTGCTCATCGGAGGTCACTTCGAAGCAGGACTCTTCCCTGCAAACTATTCTACTCGTCAATGACATTCCAGGCCGAAGACTTGTCTGGAGACGTCTCGGACAGTGGTGGGATACCAGCCTGACTGTCGACCACCAGACGACCCGACAAACAGGAGTAATGATCTGGGTCCTTTTCTTTTTTTTTTTTCCCCTTAGCAGGACCGCATTGGTTGTCACCCGCAACACTCTTCCAGCAGAGCGGTACATCGACGATACTCTATGCCCCGTTTTGTTGCCCTTCGTGACAAGCCATCCTGAGCTTACATTTCAGCAAGAAAATGCACGCCCGCCCACGGCCAGAGTGTCTACCATTTGTGTTCGCGCTTGCCAAACACTACCTTGGCCAGTTAAGACGTCGAATCTCTCCCCAACTGAGAAAGTGTGGCGCATTATGGGGACGCCCCTGCAACCATCTCGGGATTTTTGACGACGTGTCGCGCCAAATGGACAGAATCTGGAATGATATGCCTCGGGTGGACATCCAGTGACTGTATCAATCACTGCCAAGCCAAATAACTGCCTGGATAAGGGCCAGAGATGGATCAACGCGTTGCCGACTTGCCCAGTTTGTGAAGCTTTTTCTCTTGAATAAATGATCTAATTTTTCTGAAACTGTATCACTTGTTTGCCTGTACATGTACATTACATCTACCGATTTCCGTCCCATTCGGATAATTCCGTCGTGGTCAGTGGTATTTTAGTCTTTATGGTGCACTATAAATGTAAGTACCATGACTTAACACTACGTATTATCACAAACTATTTCTTTACATGTCATTTGACAGAAAATAAATGAAGTTACTGACAGTGGCGAATCTTCAATAAAATGTGTTAAATAAGAAAAACATAGTGGTTGTACACGGTAGAGACGCATCTCCATAGTCATGTACACTGCAAGAAAAAAAATCAGTACACAGTTTTAGAGATTTCCAATTCACTCAAGATTTATTGTTGCAATAGGGCACATGAAGTACATGAAATGGTTACATTTACAGATTAATAGCGCAAGTGGTTCTGAGGTACCAGGTAACGACCCCTGCTGAAACACCCCACATCAGTATGCCTCCACGCCTCGTGATGACTACTGGGTGTTGTGTGATGTCCTTAGGTTAGTTAGGTTTAAGTAGTTCTAAGTTCTATGGGACTGATGACCATAGCTGTTAAGTCCCATAGTGCTCAAAGATATTTTTTTTATGCCTCCACGGGCGGTAATGCAGACGCTGAGTCAGGCATCCAGTCGATCCTACAGATGGCGAACACTGTCCTGGGACACGTCATGCCACGCCTGCTCCAACTGTACACGTTGCTATCTAAGAGGTGTTGGCTGACGAGTCGCATGAATCACTTCCCCATCACATTCCGTACATGCTCGATTGGAGGCAAGTTCGAAGAACGTGCTGAATGTCTTCCACACCACGTTGAGTTTCACGGGCAGTGTGTGGGTGAGCATTATCCTGTTGGAACAACACATCGCTTTCCTGCTGGAAGAACGGCAAAAGAACCTGTTTAACAACATTCTGCACGTACCGCTTGCTGGTTAGCGTGTCCTCCAGAAACACCAAAGGTGAAGGAAAGTTGCACGTTATCGAACCCCACACCACAAGGCCTGTGGTGGGGCCAGTGTGAACGCACTCTGCAAGACATCGCTCGCCAGGTCTAAGCAGTATGCGCAAACGACCATCACTTTCATGCGGGCAGAAACTGCTGTCATCGCAGAAGACCACGGCGCTCCACCCCACTTTCCAAATGACCCTCTGACAGCACCATTCGAGCCGTGCAAGTCGATGCTGTGGCGTGAGTGGAAGGCAGGCTAGAGGAGTGCGTGCCCGCAGTCCCCCTACTAATGACCGGTTCGCAGCAGTTCGTGTTGACTCGTCTGGGCTCACAAGGCCTCTTACCTGGTCTGTGGCAGCTGTACCACCTGCCACCGCTGCCCTTACAATACGACGACCCTGGCGGGCGCCTGTGCTGCGTGGGCCTCCAGAACCTTGTCTACAGGTGTGACAATGTTGACTTGACCATTGATACCACCATCGTTCCACAACTGACGCAGCACGTTCAACTTGTGTGACAATTCCTAGAAAGGACGATCCCATCACTCGGAAGGCCACTATTTAACCACTTTCAAACTCACTGATTTGGCTGTACGAAGCACGAGTATGTCTCCGAGCTTGCTTCACATGTTTGCACCGTATTGAGCCTTCTGGCTGCGAGCTCTGGTAGCTATACCACTAGACTACCTGTTGGCCGACGACGTTGAAACTATTATGTAATTTTACTACTGCCCACGTGGCATATGCTGTCGCCGGATCAAAATCGTTGTCGTCTTCCCAGGTGTACTATTCTTTTTTTCGGCAGTGTATTACGAAGCTATAATGGACTAAAGTGGGCTTCAGCCAAAACAGTGCGGCTTCTGCTGTAATATACTGAAGTTCCGCATATCAGCATCGATGAAACGGTTTCTTTCCCTTCTTTGCTGCACACATTTAAGGAGTATGAATCTCCTAAGATTGGAACTCCCAAGAGTGAAGTTAGCAGCCTCTCAAATTGTTGGCCAGTGTACCATATCTGTGCTCCGTAAACAACAGTACAGTGTTTACCAAAATCAGCTTTGCTCTTCCATTTCCTTTGGTGGAAGGTACGCTGTATTACGGATTCTCGGTACTACCTTGAATACGCCTAATGACTTTCCGATATACCATACATGAGTAAATGTGATATTTTCGTTTAAGTAACTGAGCTGTCGGTGTCGATACCAAGTATTCGATAATTTTATAATATTGGAAAAAAACTGAAGAGTATAGGTATGGAAGTACCGAATGGTGTTGGGAAAAATAATAACCTTTCACCATACGTTTAATGAGGATTAAAGTGTATGTAGTGTGTGCGTACAGCACAGGAAACACAAGTTCAGTAGTGAAAACCACATATCACGTGCAGCTTATAACAAACACATCTGCCTTCAGCAGCACATAACAGTAACATTAAATATATAATCAGTAACTTGGGTAAGTAGTTGGACTATTGTTTTTAAACTATATTTCGCACATGCACACATAACACAATTCCCATTTTAGCCGTGTATTCGCCGTAAGTATTTTTACCTATAAACAAACTGACTATAAACGAGTGATTTTCTCTTAAGAATGGTTTTAATGATGCACTGCAATAACAGAAGGTATGATTAGAATCTAATCAATGACAAGGCATATATTTTATTCGGAGATGGAATATTTGTCCTTTGCTCCCTATGTTTGTATTAGATTTTGTGGTCAAAATGGATTCATGGCAATTTTCCGTCATTGTCATATTTCAAGAGAAGCTTAAAAATGCAAAAACAATACATACCTTGCGATACTGTTGCTGTCGATGCTTCTGTTCCGAAATTATCGAGCTATCGATATAATTTTATATACTGGTATCAATACCAAATATCGCATCGCATCTGTACTCAAACGCCCCTAAATACACCCATTTTTTTTCTTATTTTAGTCTTGTGATCATTGTACACGATATAAGATGCCAGAACTGCTGTACTTCCTCCCTTGTCTAGAAACGTGGACTTTTGGATTTCTGGCATTGCGCCACTTCTCGGCACACCATGTCTTTCTTGTAGCGCGCTTCTCAGTGGAGTCTGCTGAACGTACATACGGTGGTTTCGCTCTGTCTAGATTAGATTAGATTGATACTAGTTCCATGGATCATGAATACGATATTTCGTAATGATGTGGAACCAGTCAAAGTTTCGAATACATGACATAATTAATTTAATTTAACAACATACTTAAGTTCATATATCAACTTTTTATTTTTTGTGTTTTTTTTCTTTTTATTTTTTATTTTTTTAATATATTTTTTTTCTTAATTTATATCTAAAAATTCCTCTATGGAGTAGAAGGAGTTGTCATTCAGAAATTCTTTTAATTTCTTCTTAAATACTTCTTGGTTATCTGTCAGATTTTTGATACTATTTGGTAAGTAACCAAAGACTTTAGTGCCAGTATAATTCACCCCTTTCTGTGCCAAAGTTAGATTTAATCTTGAATAGTGAAGATCATCCTTTCTCCTAGTATTGTAGTTATGCACACTGCTGTTACTTTTGAATTGGGTTTAGTTGTTAATAACAAATTTCATAAGAGAGTATATATACTGAGAAGCTACTGTGAATATCCCTAGATCCTTAAATAAATGTCTGCAGGATGATCTTGGGTGGACTCCAGCTATTATTCTGATTACACGCTTTTGTGCAATAAATATTTTATTCCTCAGTGATGAATTACCCCAAAATATGATGCCATATGAAAGCAATGAGTGAAAATAGGCGTAGTAAGCTAATTTACTAAGATGTTTATCACCAAAATTTGCAATGACCCTTATTGCATAAGTAGCTGAACTCAAACGTTTCAGCAGATCATCAATGTGTTTCTTCCAATTTAATCTCTCATCAATGGACACACCTAAAAATTTGGAATATTCTACCTTAGCTATATGCTTCTGATTAAGGTCTATATTTATTAATGGCGTCATACCATTCACTGTACAGAACTGTATGTACTGTGTCTTATCAAAATTAGAGTCCGTTTACAAGGAACCACTTAGTAATTTTCTGAAAGACAGTATTGACAATTTCATCAGTTAATTATTGTTTGTCAGGTGTGATTACTATACTATCATCAGCAAAGAGAACTAACTTTGCCTCTTCATGAATATAGAATGGCAAGTCATTAATATATATTAAGAACAACAAAGGACCCAAGACTGACCCTTGTGGAACCCCATTCTTGATAGTTCCCCAGTTTGAGAAATGTGCTGATCTTTGCATGTTATGAGAACTACTTATTTCAACTTTCTGCACTCTTCCAGTTAGGTATGAATTAAACCATTTGTGCACTGTCCCACTCATGCCACAATATTTGAGCTTGTCTAGCAGAATTTCATGATTTACACAATCAAAAGCCTTTGAGAGATCACAAAAAATCCCAATGGGTGGTGTTCGGTTATTCAGATCATTCAAAATTTGATTGGTGAAAGCACATATGGCTAAACACAGTCGTACCGAAACGTGCAGGTTCTCTAATTCTTCCGTCAATCCAACTCTATAAGTATTCCTAATTTACGAACGATACTGAAGAGCTGTTGGACGGAGCATTACATAAGCGACCTCAACTGTGAGTGGATTAATGCTCCTTCGGTTCTTGTGATTTAGTCTGACTGGCATGTGCCTCGCTCATGCCTGACTTCTACAATCGACAGTAACTTATCGTCGCTGGGTTGTGAATAACGAAGTTTCACAGAGTAGCCCCACGCTTTTCTCTTCAACCATGTGTAAATGCGAGATGACATCTACAGTATATACAAGACATACAACTCGGCACTACCGGAATACAACGTAAGTAGAAAACATCTGGAGCCTATCATATCATGTAAACGCCTGGGAGTAGCTCTATGAAATGGATCCAAGACATGACAGTATCTTTTAAGGGAGGATACAGGACGCCTTAAGTTTCGTGTACTTAATGCTAAGGAGAGCAACACACTTCAGACCAATGATTATCACTAACAATCGCAAGCTACGCGCTTTTCCTTGGAATCACTACCTCCATCAATTTTACCGTCATCTTGTAGAATTTTACATATCACGAAGCTACAGATTTCTTGAGCACGCCAATGATGCAAGTTTAAGTTATTTCCTTTGTACAAAAGCATTTGGTGCATGTGGGGTATTAGAGTCTTGGTGGCGCCATTCTTTCTGGGATATCAGTTGCTGGGACGTAGAAGGAAATGTATGGTTATTATATTGCTATCAACCAAATTTATGTTAGCAGAAACTGTATAAAGTACGCCCCTTCAAATAATTTTTATGTATTGGTACAAACACCTTCCAACGTAGAGCCATAAAACAAGGTGGACTAAGAGTTGTCATACACTATTGTGAGTAGCAAGTAATATTCGCTATGTGATTGGCCAGTAATACGCAATTTCTTACGACTTAGTAAAAGCCATTGTTATGCCTCCCGTCAGAATTCTACATAAGAACCGTAAGTAGGCAACAAATACGTATGTATGAAATATTACTGTTTCAGTGTGCTAGTTTTTACATGATCATCCTCCGATGAGCTTTTTATCGAACAAATGCCAGTAAAAGGGAAACGTTAAACAAACAGTGAATAACATCTTCTCGGTTTTTCAAGCCACGTCACTTCGGCTAAGACCTCCGCAATTACGACAGCTCTGTCCGATATAGTCAACAGGAATAACTGTTCACTCAGTAAGCAATGACTTCACTATTTATTAGAACACTTATGCTAAATTGTGAACTTTTTTGAAACGACGTAATTACAGCAGTAAAACTCAACCGCAAAAATTACGAAATTATTACTTCGGAACGTTACAGTTAGAATACAGCATGACTGGCGTTAGCATATTTGTCCGAATTTCCGGCGGTTTCTCTAAAACATTTAAAGTGAATGACGGGACGGTTCCTTTGAAAAAGGACACTCTCAACTCATCGTTGTACTCTTCTGTCTCTAATAACCCCGTTACGTACGGAACTAAACTCTAATCTCCCTTCCTCACGTCTGTGACAGAGACCCCACTTTTAATGTTTATTACACGAGAAGGAAATACTTCGCAACGAATGTCATCAGAACTGTGTTTAGAAACGAACGTTGTTGGAATGCCACGACCAGACCTCAGAGATTAATGAAGAGTTACGGCTCAAAAGCAAACCGACGGCTGCGTTATAAATTACATCACGAGTAATCGTGCACGCATAATTACGACCAGCAGCTTTGGGAGAGGAAATACTGACGGCGCAACAGCAGTCCACAAAAGTGAGTAATGAGACAAGACTGGCCAGGTGAAAGGAAATAAGGATCGCGTGCGCACGTCAGAAGGAGCCATGAGGTTCCGTTTCGCGATTCGATATCACTCCTACGAGCATGAATGGAGTCATTACCTTGCAATACCTTGTCTTTGACTGACGTAACGCAGGAGAACTATGACGTTAAAAATAGACCATGGAAATTGGGAACACGGTGGAGCCCTCGAATACGCTGGCAATTTGGCACAGTTGTCTAAATTCAATGAAGTAGAAATTATTTTCGAACCTTTGTCAGCAACTGTTGAATATTCAAGAAACGTACTGTCAATCATACGACATGCCTGATCATCCGACAATAACTTTGGGCGTTTTCTTCAATTCTTCAGCTGCTCACTACTTCGGACTTAACACCAGACACCATAACATGGTTAGCTGAGGTTTGGCTTCCGCGGACAGTGTAGATTGCATTCAAATCTTTCTGAGTGATCAAATGAGTCGTGACACAGGGTGACAGTTGTTGATCTGTATGAAATAAAAACGTCATAACTTCTGAAAGGTTTGCGTTCGGACGTTCAAACTGCACGGTTGGCCGCGGGGCATTACGGGAATTAGCATGCGTATGTATGGTTTGGTATAGCGACGAAGCCCACTTTCATTTGGATGGTTCGTCAATAAGCAAAACTGGCGCGTTTGGGGGAGTGAGGAACCGCTTTTGACGACCAGGAAGTCTCTTCACCCTCAACGGGTGACTGTGTGGTGTGCAGTGTCCAGTCACCGAACAATCGGTTCGATATTCCTTGAAGTCAAGATGACTACCGAACGGTACGTGAAGGTTTTGGAAGATGATTTCACCCCCATTAACGAAAGTGACACTAATTTCGATATTATGTGATTCATGCAAGACGGAGCTCCACACCATCGAAGCAGGAGAGTGTTTCATGTCCTGGAGGAGCACTCTGGGGACCGCATTCTGGCTCTGGTGCACCCAGAGGTCACCGGCATGGGCCTCGATTGGCTGACATGTGCTCCGGATCTAGACACATGCGTCTCCTTTTTGTGGGGCTATATTAAAGACAAGATGTACAGCAATAACCCCAAAACCATTGCTGAGCTGAAAACAGAACCGAAAGCCGAATATCAGTAGTGACATTTAGATGTTGAATAAAGAGTGTGCACGCCGAAGTTTGTAACTAATTTACGTTTTTTCATATACTTCATTAATGGTGACGCTGTACTAACACCCTTACTTCCATTTTTACTAGGTAGGCCCCACAAACCACAGCCGGTCTCTGGCTTCGCCAGTCAGCCTCAACCATCTTCTTCAGTTCATGTTTTCTCCAGCCACTCCCATCGTTCTCACATCCTCAATGGTCCCGTCAATCAATCTCAGCCGAAAACTTCTTCCACCACCTGTCTGGCCATCTGGCCTTCTTGTCGCATTACGTGACCACACCACTTTCAGTGTCCTCTCTTTAACCACAGCCACAACGTCCAGAGACTTGTACAACTCTACAATTCGCGGTTTACCTTTATGTCATCTACATCTACATTCATCTACATTTATACTCCGCAAGCCACCCAACGGTGTGTGGCGGAGGGCACTTTACGTGCCACTGTCATTACCTCCCTTTCCTGTTCCAGTCGCGTATGGTTCGCGGGAAGAACGACTGTCTGAAAGCCTCTGTGCGCGCTCTAATCTCTCTAATTTTACATTCGTGATCTCCTCGGAAGGTATAAGTAGGGGGAAGCAATATATTCGATACCTCATCCAGAAACGCACCCTCTCGAAACCTGGCGAGCAAGCTACACCGCGATGCAGAGCGCCTCTCTTGCAGAGTCTGCCACTTGAGTTTGTTAAACATCTCCGTAACGCTATCACGGTTACCAAATAACCCTGTGACGAAACGCGCCGCTCTTCTTTGTCCAGTCGTTTCGAACGCTCACTAGTGCAAAAATCTGTCTCAGAAATGTCAGGAGTTCTCTTTCTATCTTTTGTGTCAGAGGCCAAGTCTCAGCTCCGTATACGACCATTGGTTGTGTTTTAGTCCTGTAGATCCTAATCTTCGTAGATCTCGATAGAAACCAGGAATTGAGGAGCTTTCCGAGTGCTGACCTCCATCTGTTCCCTCCTTGAATTCTCGCCATTATTTCCTGGTGTTACTTATTCCTTTCACTGAATACTGACCCCAAGATATCTGGACCCTTTTACCCTTTCACAGATTTTACCAACCACATCTAAAGGTCTGCCATCGTTCTCTCTCCTCACTACCAGGTATTTGGTATTACCGACATTCATATTCAAGTCTGCTCTCATTGCCACATCAATTAACACTCTTGCCACCTGAACCGGATCTCGCTCATTCTGTGCTATTAAACCTACACTACCAGTCAAAAGTTTTCGATCACATATCTCCGGAACCGCGGGACTGCTACGGTCGCAGGTTCGAATCCTGCCTCGGGCATGGATGTGTGTGATGTCCTTAGGTTAGTTAGGTTTAAGTAGTTCTAAGTTTTAGGGGACTGATGACCACAGAAGTTAAGTCCCATAGCGCTCAGAGCCATTTGAACCATTTTTTTGATCACATATCACAACAATGGATTAGTGATTAAAAGAGGGATTTCGTTTTGAATATTGTATCATACCCTCGTTCTGATAATGAGACAAGTTTAAACACGTAAAGACTAAGCAGCTCTGTTGTGTATCTGACTGATTGTTCACACAGAGGAGCGCTGATGGGTATCCACAACAACACTGACGTGCTTTTACCAAATACGGTCCCACTCTAACAGGCCCCATCCCTTCAGCAGCCTGTGTAGCAAACAGACGAGGTACTGGCAGAAGTAAAGCTGTGAGGACAGGGCGTGAGACGTGTTTAGGTAGCTCAGTTGGTATAGCACGTGCCCGCGAAAGGCAAAGGTCCCGAGTTCGAGTCTCGGTCCGACACACAGTTTTAATCCGCCAGGAAGTTTCAGTTCTCATTAGTTTACATCACACTGTGTGCATTTAGCAATGCCTTTGTGTACCTTATCAGGAACTGAAGAATGTCCTGTAATTGTAGCTCTGCACCAGGACGGTTACTCTAATAGGACAACAGCACCGAATGTTGGCATAGCCCAGTCTACAGGCGGTTCAGGCAAACTGGTGCCAATGTAAGTGTATCGCTATCCGAGTAACATCGTACATAGAAGATCAGTCCATATGTGTTCAGAGTAAACACCAGAGGACTCGCATTGCTCTTGAAATTCGAGAGGAAGTAAGTAGCTGGCGAGCAGCTCCAAACTCTGTCTCAACAGTGCAACGCTGTCTTCGTGAGGGGGGTGGAAAAAGGCACACAGCGACCAAAAACCTTTACTACGCAAAAAAGATAAAATGAAAAGATTGCAATGGGCACAGCAACATAGACCGTGGAGCACTGCCGCAAGCTCCAGTTTCTAAGTTTGAATTGTCTGGAAGCCGTCGTCGAAAGTTTGTTCGTCGACTTCGTGGAGAACGTAAGGAATGTGTGACGCCAATGGTGAAGCATGGTGGGGCGCCGGTCATGGTGGAATGTTTTGCGGGTGATGAAAGCGGTGATATAGTGAGAGTTAATTGAACATTAAAGGAGGAAGGGTATCACACGACACTGACCAACAATGCAGCTCCATCTGGCAAGAGATTCATTGGTTGTGGGTTTGTTCTGCACCAGGACAACGACCCTAAACATGCTTCTGACTTGTGCAGGGGGTACGCCAATAGAAAAGAGAAGTGGGGGAACTGAAGAACATGATTCGGCCAGGCCAGTCACCTGACTTAAACCCCACTGAACTCCATTGGGATGAACTTGACAGGCAGGTCAGAAGACGAAGCTCCTATAATGTTGACGATCTATGGAATAATTTGCAAACGCATTGGACTGTAATACCTGCAAGAAGACGACAACATCCTGTTTCCAGAATGTCAATAGGTTGTGCAGATGTTCTGAGGGAAAAGATTGGATGCTTTGGACAGGCTAAAATCTAAACGATATTGTATTGTACTTAATGACAGAGAGGAAGTATTTATTTTGTTGGTCTAATTTAGTTTGTACGATGTGTTTGTACCTTAAAATATAAATTATATTATTTTTACAACGGGTGATCGAAAGCTTTTGACCGGTAATGTACATGATTCGCATAGGCCATCTACCCAGCGGAAATCCTGTTTCCAGGCCTATTAACTTTCTCACTGCTCATTTTAGAATCAAACAAAAGGTGGGACAGACCAGTCACTCCGGTGCCCTCCTACAACTTCATCTACATCTACATCCACACCATACTCCGCAAGCCACCTAATGGTGTGTGGCGAAGGGTACTTTCGGTACCACTATCAGATCCCTTCAACCCTCTTCCACTGGCGGATAGTGCGTGGGAAGAATGATTGTCGGTAAGCCTCTGTATTGGCTCTAATTCCTGACATTTTCTCCTCGTTGTCAATACGTGAGATCTATATGGGGGGGGGGAGGGGGGGAAGTAATATGTTGTCCGACTCCTCCTGAAAGGCGTTGCACAACGCCTTTCTTGTAACGTTTGCCAGTGGAGTTTGTTCAGCATCTCCATAACGCTCTCTCGCCAGCTAAACGATCCCAGGACGAAACGCGCCGCTCTTCGTTGGATCTTTTCTATCTCCTCTATCATTTCTACCTGATAGGGATCCCAGATAGATGAAGAATACTCAACAATCGGGCGAACAAGCGCCTGATAAGCCACTTCTTTCGTGAATGAGTTCCATTTCCTTAAGATTCTTCCGATGAATCTTGAGTCTTGTGTCTGCTTTTCCCACTATCTGTTTTATGTGGTCATTCCACTTAAGGTCGCTCTGGATAGTTACGCCTAGATATTTTACGGCAGACGCTGTCCCCAGCTGTCTGTCATCAATAGTGTAGCTGTACAGTAGCGGATTTCTTTTCCTGTGTATGCGCAATATGTTACATTTATTTACGTTCAGGGACAACTGCCAGAGTCAGCCACCATTCATCAATTCTCTGCAGGTCGTTCTGCAAATTCTTACTTTCTTCTGGCGATGTTACTTTGGTATACACAACTGCATCTCTGCGAATAGCCTTAAAGAGCACCCTACTCTTTCTACTAGCTCATTTATATATGTTGTAAACAACAACGGTTCTATCACACTTCCCTGTGGTACCCTGGGTATTAGCCGGCCGCCGTGACCGAACGGTTCTAGGCGCTTCAGGCCGGAACCGCGCTGCTGCTACGGTCGCAGGTTCGAATCCTGCCTCGGGCATGGATGTGTGTGACGTCCTTAGGTTAGTTAGGTTACCTTTACATCTGTCGATTTAGTTCCGTTAAGAGCGACGAGTTCTGTCTGCAACAAAATCTTGAATGCAATCGCAGGTCTGCTCAACTACTCCGTAAGCTCGTATTTTTTTCATTAAACGGCAATGCGGGACTGTGTCAAATGCCTTACTGAAATCAAGGAACACGGCATCTACCTTAGCTGTGGGTCTCATGGAGGAACAGAGCGAGCCGAGTTTCGTATGATCTCTGTTTGCTGAATCCATGTTGTTTTTCACAGAGGAGATGTTCATTTTCCAAGTACGTCATAATTCTTCAGCATAAAATTGTTCCATAATTCTACAACAGATTGACGTCAACGATATAGGTCTATAACCGTGTGGATCTGTCATACGGCCTTTCTTAAAAACGGGAATGACGTGAGATTTTTTGCAGTCATTAGGTACCTTTCGTTGCTCAAGCGATCTACGATAAATTACTGCAAGTTCGTTCGCACAATCTTTATAGCATCTTACAGGTATAATGCAGGAGTAGGTTTAATAATGAATAGGAAAATAGGAGTGCGGGTAAGCTACTACAAACAGCATAGTGAACGCATTATTGTGGCCAAGATAGATACGAAGCCCACACCTACTACAGTAGTACAAGTTTATATGCCAACTAGCTCTGCAGATGACGAAGAAATTGAAGAAATGTATGATGAAATAAAAGAAATTATTCAGATAGTGAAGGGAGACGAAAATTTGATAGTCATGGGTGACTGGAATTCGAGTGTAGGAAAAGGGAGAGAAGGAAACGTAGTAGGTGAATACGGATTGGGGCTAAGAAATGAAAGAGGAAGCCGCCTTGTAGAATTTTCCACAGAGCACAACTTAATCATAGCTAACACTTGGTTTAAGAATGATGATAGAAGGTTGTATACATGGAAGAACCCTGGAGATACTAAAAGGTATCAGATAGATTATATAATGGTAAGACAGAGATTTAGGAACCAGGTTTTAAATTGTAAGACATTTCCAGGGGCAGATGTGGACTCTGACCACAATATATTGGTTATGAACTGTAGGTTAAAACTGAAGAAACTGCAAAAAGGTGGGAATTTAAAGAGATGGGACCTGGATAAACTGAAAGAACCAGAGGTTGTACAGAGTTTGAGGGAGAGCATAAGGGAACAATTGACAGGAATGGGGGAAAGAAATACAGTAGAAGAAGAATGGGTAGCTTTGAGGGATGAAGTAGTGAAGGCAGCAGAGGATCAAGTAGGTAAAAAGACGAGGGCTAGTAGAAATCCTTGGGTAACAGAAGAAATACTGAACTTAATTGATGACAGGAGAAAATATAAAAATGCAGTAAATGAAGCAGGCAAAAAGGAATACAAACGTCTCAAAAATGAGATCAACAGGAAGTGCAAAATGGCTAAACAGGGATGGCTAGAGGACAAATGTAAGGATGTAGAGGCTTATCTCACTAGGGGTAAGGTAGATACTGCCTACAGGAAAATTAAAGAGACCTTCGGAGATAAGAGAACAACTTGTATGAACATCAAGAGCTCAGATGGAAACCCAGTTCTAAGCAAAGAAGGGAAAGCCGAAAGGCGGAAGGAGTATATAGAGGATCTATACAAGGGCGATGTACTTGAGGACAATATTATGGAAATGGAAGAGGATGTAGATGAAGATGAAATGGGAGATACGATACTGCGTGAAGAGTTTGACAGAGCACTGAAAGACCTGAGTCGAAACAAGGCCCCCGGAGTAGACAACATTCCATTGGAACTACTGACGGCCTTGGGAGAGCCAGTCCTGACAAAACTCTACCATCTGGTGAGCAAGATGTATGAAACAGGCGAAATACCCTCAGACTTCAAGAAGAATATAATAAATACCCTCAGACTTCAAGAAGAATATAATAATCCCAATCCCAAAGAAAGCAGGTGTTGACAGATGTGAGAATTACCGAACAATCAGTTTAATAAGCCACAGCTGCAAAATACTGACGCGAATTCTTTACAGACGAATGGAAAAACTAGTAGAAGCCGACCTCGGGGATGATCAGTTTCGATTCCGTAGAAATGTTGGAACACGTGAGGCAATACTGACCTTACGACTTATCTTAGAAGAAAGATTAAGGAAAGGCAAACCTACGTTTCTAGCATTTGTAGACTTAGAGAAAGCTTTTGACAATGTTAACTGGAATACTCTCTTTCAAATTCTAAAGGTGGCAGGGGTAAAATACAGGGAGCGAAAGGCTATTTACAATTTGTACAGAAACCAGATGGCAGTTATAAGAATCGAGGGACATGAAAGGGAAGCAGTGGTTGGGAAGGGAGTAAGACAGGGTTGTAGCCTCTCCCCGATGTTATTCAATCTGTATATTGAGCAAGCAGTAAAGAAAACAAAAGAAAAATTCGGAGTAGGTATTAAAATCCATGGAGAAGAAATAAAAACTTTGAGGTTCGCCGATGGCATTGTAATTCTGTCAGAGACAGCAAAGGACTTGGAAGAGCAGTTGAACGGAATGGATGGTGTCTTGAAGGGAGGATATAAGATGAACATCAACAAAAGCAAAACGAGGATAATGGAATGTAGTCGAATTAAGTCGGGTGATGTTGAGGGTATTAGATTAGGAAATGAGACGCTTAAAGTAGTAAAGGAGTTTTGCTATCTGGGGAGCAAAATAACTGATGATGGTCGAAGTAGAGAGGATATCAAATGTAGACTGGCAATGGCAAGGAAAGCGTTTCTGAAGAAGAGAAATTTGTTAACATCGAGTATAGATTTAAGTGTCAGGAAGTCATTTCTGAAAATATTTGTATGGAGTGTAGCCATGTATGGAAGTGAAACATGGGCGATAAATAGTTTGGACAAGAAGAGAATAGAAGCTTTCGAAATGTGGTGCTACAGAAGAATGCTGAAGATTAGATGGGTAGATCATATAACTAATGAGGAGGTACTGAATAGGATTGGGGAGAAGAGGAGTTTGTGGCACAACTTGACCAGAAGAAGGGATCGTTTGGTAGGACATGTTCTGAGGCATCAAGGGATCACCAATTTAGTATTAGAGGGCAGCGTGGAGGGTAAAAATCGTAGGGGGAGACCAAGAGATGAATACACTAAGCAGTTCAGAAGGATGTAGGTTGCAGTAGGTACTGGGAGATGAAGAAGCTTGCACAGGATAGAGTAGCATGGAGAGCTGCATCAAACCAGTCTCAGGACTGAAGACCACAACAACAACAACAGGTATCTCATCTTGTTCCAGAGTGTTTCCACTACTAAGCGATTATAGCTGCTTCTCAATTCCGCGATCGGTTATCTCAATATCTGCCATTTCGATGTTCGTACGTCGATTGAAAGGAGGGACAGTGTTACGATCTTCCGCGGTGAAACAACTTCGGAAGACCGAATCCAGCATTTCGGCCTTCTCTCTGTTATCTTCCGTTTCGGTGTCGGTGTGGTCGCTGAGAGAACGAATAGATGATTTTGACTCACTTGCTGATTTTACGTACGACCAAAATCTCTTAGGGTTTTTACTCAGGTCGGTTGACAACGTGTTACTTTCAAAATCATTGAACGCTTTTATCATTGCTCTCCTTACGCTCATTTTCGCTTCGTTCAACTTTTGTTTGGCAGCTGGATTTTACTTCTCTTGAATCTAAGATGAAGTGCTCTTTGTTTACGTAGCGCTTTTCTAACACGTCAACTTCTCTCACACCTTTCCATTCACTTCCACCGTCCATGTCGTCTCTTGTATACATGCTTGTATTAGCTCTATTACTTTTTCTGGGAATCTGCGCCCGTTCCAGTTTTTGCCGTATTTTATGCCTGTTCAGACTATCTGTCCACAAAAAGACAATGAACGCCTCTGCGAAATTCCAGCTCTTTGATAGCATTTACCGTATTACATGTAGTTGGCCTACGGTTGATTTTCCATTTCCAAACACACTTAGAAGTACCGCAGCAAACTTCTTCAGCGAGGATAGGCGCAGACCCCGAGACAAGGATACTGGAGCCGGCCGCGGTGGTCTAGCGGCTCTGGCGCTGCAGTCCGGAACCGCGGGACTGCTACGGTCGCAGGTTCGAATCCTTCCTCGGGCATGGGTGTGTGTGATGTCCTTAGGTTAGTTAGGTTTAAGTAGTTCTAAGTTCTAGGGGACTTATGACCTAAGATGTTGAGTTCCATAGTGCTCAGAGCCATTTGAACCATTTGAAGGATACTGGACTCGTATTCGTCACCGAGAGAAGCGGCGCGGTGTTCCGAAATGTGACCCGTATATGTGAGGAAGGAAATTCAAATACCCTCCACGCTGCCCAGGTCTCCGTTTTGCCTGATCCCCCCAAATTCGTTTAAGGCGAACGCCACAATGAATCTCTCGAAAGGGCACGGCTGATTTCCGTCCTGATCTTTCATCAGTCCTAGCTTGTCCTCCATCCTTAATGATTGGCAGAAAATCGAAAGGGATTCCGTCGTATCTGAAGCACACAGGCAGCAAGAAGCAATCAATACCTTCACCGCGCGATAGCGAAGGTAATGATAGCGATGACAACGCGACCGCAGCTGAGTTACTGAATACCGTTTTCCGAAACTCCGTCACCAAATAAGACGTAGTAAGCATTCCAGTATTCGAATAAAGAACAACTGCCAACATGAGTAACATAGAAGCAGATATCCTCGGTGTAGCAAAGCAGCATAGATCACTTAATAAAGACAAGTCCTCCAGTCCATATTGCTCACCAATTAAATTGCTTTCAGAGTACGCTGAAATAATAGCTCTGTACTTAACAATCATATACAACCGCTCTCTCGGCGAAAGATCCATATCTAAGGCCGGTATTACACTTTCAAATTTACTTGTCCAATATCTTTGTCAAATATCTTTGTCAAAGAAATTTGATGGTGTAATAGGGAACTTCGTCAAATGTCGTCAAATATTTGATCAAATCTAGGGCCTCGCTGTAGATTTGATCAAATAAGCCGCTTGTCTTCTGTTCACTGCAATGTGACATGTAACCATGTGGAGCGCTCTAGCATCGCTGAAGCGTTCTGTCATCTGTAGTGTTTTTATAAACATTGCCAGTAAATACAATTGGTGTGAACCGACAACTACAAAATTAATAGAGATGTATGAAGCTGATGAGGCGGTTTACAACGTGACGCATCCTGAATACAAAAATACCTAACGTAACCTAACTCTCTCCTGTAGCAAGGAATCGGAGTGTTACAGTGATCCTGTCTTCTGAAGATGTAGCAGTTCTTAAGTGGGTATTGTGCTCTGTGTTATGAGGATACACTTCACCGAGCACACACAGAAATGTAAGCTCATCCATTCTTAAGTAATTGATGTACGACTTGTCCTCCACTATAAGCTCACGTAACAAGTTTTGTTAAATGCTTTTATCGTGTCGTCGTAAAACCCACGGCTTCAACCAGCACTTCCGCATGTGCACTCAGTGCAATTGTGGTACATGCAACTGCTGCGGTTAATAACAAGTTGTTGCCGGCCGAAGTGGCCGTGCGGTTAAAGGCGCTGCAGTCTGGAACCGCAAGACCGCTACGGTCGCAGGTTCGAATCCTGCCTCGGGCATGGATGTTTGTGATGTCCTTAGGTTAGTTAGGTTTAACTAGTTCTAAGTTCTAGGGGACTAATGACCTCAGCAGTTGAGTCCCATAGTGCTCAGAGCCAATAACAAGTTGTTGTTGTCGGCCATCTTAAACTTTGACGAAAAATATGATGACAGTGTAATATCTTTGTCAAACATATTTTACGAACTTTGATCACATCTTTGATCAAATTTTTGACAAAGGAAAAAAGGAAGTAAGAGTAATACGATGAATTACAGACCCATATCACTGACGTCGAATTCCAGTAGTATTGTGGAACATACACTGTGTTCGGACATTATGAATTATCTCGAGAAAAATGATCTGTTGACAAAGTCAGCGCGGATTCAGTAAATATCGTTCTTGTGAAACACAACTAGCTCTTTATTCGCACGAAGTACTGAGTGCTGTCGACAAGGGATGTCATATTGATTCCAAATTTTTAGATTTTCGAAAAGCTTTTCGTACCGTTCCTCACAAGCGGCTTCTAATCAAATTGCGTGCTTATGGAGTGTCTTCTCAGTTTTGTGACTGGATTCGTGATTTCCTGTCTGGAAAGTCACAGTTCGTAGTACCTGACGGAAAGCCATCGAGTGAAACAGAAGTGATATCTAGGCTTCCCCAAGGAACTGTTATACGCCCTCTGCTGTTGATGATCTATATAAACGATTTAGAAGACAATCAGAACAGTCAAATGGTTCAAATGCCTCTGAGCACTATGGGACTCAACTGCTGTGGTCATAAGTCCCCTAGAACTTAGAACTACTTAAACCTAACTAACCTAAGGACAGCACACAACACCCAGCCATCACGAGGCAGAGAAAATCCCTGACCCCGCCGGGAATCGAACCCGGGCGTGGGAAGCGAGAACGCTACCGCTCGACCACGAGATGCGGGCTAATCAGAGCAGTCATCTTAGATTGTTTTCAGATGATGCTGTCATATACCGTCTTGTAAAGTCATCAGATGATCAAAACGAATTGCAAAATGATTTAGACAACATATTTGTATTGTGTGCAAAGTGGCAATTGACCTAAATGATGCAAAGTGTGACCTTATCCACATGAGTACTAAAAGGAATCCGTTAAATTTCGGCTATGTGGTAAATCTCCCAAACCTAAAGGTTGTCGATACAGCTAAATACCTAGGAATTACAGTTATGAACAACTTAAACTGAAACTATTACACAGATAATGTTCTGGGGAAGGCAAACCAACAACTACGTTTTATTGGCAGAACGATTACGAGATGCAACAGGTCCACTAAACACACTGCCTACACGGCAATTCTCGGTCCTCTGCTAGAGTACTGCTATGCAGTTTATGTGATCCTTACGAGATTGAATCACAGCCACGATACGCGAATTGGGCTGGCAATCGTTAAAACAAATGTATTTTTCGTTCTGGAGAGATCTTTACGCGAAATTTCGATCTCCAACGTTCTCCTCCAGTATGAAAATAATACAGGGAGAAATTATCATTGTAATAATATAAGAGATGGCTCACAAGAAGAGATACAAGAATTCGTTTTTCGCACGTACTGTTAGAGAGTGGAACGGTAGGAAAACACGTGTGAAACTGGTTCGATGAACCCTCTGCCGGGCGCTTAAGTGTGAATTGCAGAGTACTCATGTAAATGCAGCTGTAGATGTAGACTTCGCCTTCGAGGGGTCGGAAAATCCCAATTTTATTTCCTTCTTTTTCACATTCCGGAAGAGCTTGTTTGACTGTCCACGTTTAGGTTTCGCTTGCTCTGTTTAGATCGGTTAAGACAGGTGCGTACCGGATCGGATCCTTTGAAAACGACACGGGCAGATATCTTCTCTTACTCTGCGCGAGTGTGTGCTCCGTCCGACTGTAGCGACTGTGACGACGATGGAAAGTTAAAACTGATCCCCAATTTGCAGGCCTACCCAGCATCGAATATGATTCCACATTACGTACAAGGTGGACTCGTTTAGTGTATAAACTGACGACAGCAGACAAAAAGCTGAAATCTTAAATGCCGCATTTAAAACTGGGTTTATGCATAAAGATACTGTCTCACCAATGTTTACCCGCTGCCCAAGCCCACAGATGATAGATGCAGATATTAGCACTCCCATTGCAGAAAATCTGTTACGACTGGGTAAAGCGAAAAAGGCACGAATGCCTGACGTAACTCCAGCTACACGTTACACTGAATACGCTATCAACGTAACTCCTATTTTAGCTGATTTTTCTTGCAAACTTACAGCCAAGCTACCAGTTCCGCGTGACCGGAATACGCATGTCGCTTTCATTTATAAAATGGATGAAAAATCGTAGTATATACTTAGTGAGGACCAACAGAGCTGACGTCTATCTGTTTCAGGCTCATAGAGCATATTAAAATTTCAGAAGGAACACAATTTTTTCGCAAAAAACCAGCATGGTTTCAAGAAACACCACTTGCATGACGCACTGCTGAGTCTACAAAATTATAGAGGCTTGCATGGCCACTTGTTGACGCACTGCCTAGAAGAAAGCCTCAAAGTAGATGTGTAACGCCGGAAATGCATATCCTCCTATTTCCATCTATTGTACTATTATTTTTTTCCTTGTTTTGTTACCTCAAGATATGACATTTCTGTCTCTTTATATATTGTAATTGTTTTACTGTTTGTATATATATATATATATATATATATATATATATATATATATGCATTTATGTTGGTTTGTTTTGTGAATATTATTTGTATTTATACGCTGGGTCTGGCCTAGGGAAAACTATGCTATCGAACGAATACATCGATAGGTCGTGTGGAGAACCAAAGTGTTGAGGATCTTTGGTAGTGTTAACTCTGTCGCGTGGAGCGCGGGCAGAGGGGGAGTCTGGCTGGAGTAGCGAGTGGAGCAGGTGTGTTATGTGAAGCTCCGGCGAGTTGCCGCGCTTTCGGGGTTGGGCAGCATGTAATTGCGCTCGACTTGCGATGATAGTTTCTGACATGGTGTCGCGGACGGGAAGCATTAGCTGGCGCACATCAAGAGCCCGTTTTGTCTGGTGACCGTGTCGAGAAGAAGGCGCGCCAACATCCAGCTTCTGCAACAGCGACGGCCGACAATGAGTGACTGTCGCCACCTCCTCGATCGACGGCATCAAACCTTCAATCAGCCAACAAGGAAGACTGGAAGCACGGAAAGTTTTAGAACTGTATGGCAGACCTCAGCTTTTCAAACTGTTAAATTTTCCTCACTAAATTACAGCAACGTAGCATGAACCTTTGTTGCTCATTGTCCCAACTGCATTACCAAGAAGGGTCCCTTCCTTTTCCGAAATGAACCCGAGTGTCGTTGAAATTCAAACGCCAGCATTAAAGTAATATTATAGCATTTCGCTGCTTTAATTTCAAAGTTCAGTTAAAGTATTCATAGATGGCTACAATATTCAGATTACACAAGCACAAATTAAGAGTGCGAGTTTTGCTACCATATTTTAGTTTACCTGTGACTGCAGCTCAGCTTGGTACGTACTAAGTTTTACTATTGTTAATTGTTCAGAATCATTTAATTCAAGTTCAAAGTTAAATCTCTTATTTCTAACTTGCGTAGATTCAAGTAGCTTTTGAAATGATTGTTGAGGTAGTCCAAGACTAACCGTATTTTACTGAATTTCGATGTGCTTCAGAAAGAAAGCTCACTATTAGCTTCAGTCAATAAATTAACTTTCGATTTTCCGGTTTTATTAATTCTTTTGCTAAATTAAGTCAGAGTGTGCCGAAATTTATTACTTCTGACAAGCTTTCAGTTTTCACACTACACGTGTCAACCTTCAGTTGCCACGATTCTAGTGCTAATTGTATGTGTAATAACCTTTCTTTTTCAGTTACTATAGTAATTGTCCTTAGGACTGGCGACCGTAATTTCCCCCAAATCTCAAATATCTAATTACCGCTAGTTAATTGTTAATGTAATGGCCGCACATTTACTTTCTTTATTAACTTTACCCCTTTCCAAAATTTATTTCCACCAGTTTCATTAGCATTTTTCCTTTCATTTAGATGTAACACTTTCCTCCCTCTTCACCGACAAATTAACTTCGGTGACGATTGCTTTTCCCAAATTTCCATTAGGTACACGCAGTTTAATTTCACTGTCATTAAGGTCGATAAGTGAGGGGGAGGTTACAGATGGATCCTGAATTCCCGTCCTGAAGCGAACAACCGCAGCAGGTATCAGGAGAAGAACTGATCTTGCATTGGTGTTCCAACAAAAAATGTATGGGACTACGAGCAACGGCGGGTGAGACCTGACATCCGCTCAACTTGGTAGTTCTACGGGAGCCTAGCTATCGGTGACTGGCTGCAGCTGGTTGTGGAGAAGCTCAAGAAACGGCTTGGCCCTCTTCCTCGCCGAAAGAAAGCCGTTATCAATGTTAGGTGTGATGTATTGCGGTAACTGTTCGTTTATATGGTGTGTGTATCATGTGTACCTCATATATACTATCTGATCAAAAGTATATGGCCAACTGCAAGTAGACATTAATACGGGGTGCGTCGACCTTTCGCCTTTATGATGGTTTGGACTCTACTGGCGACACTTTTAATGAAATGTCTGAATGTCCGTGGAGGAGTGGGAGCCCAGTCTTCCTCAAGACCGAAACGCATATGGTACAGTCATGCTGGACGCTGGGATTTGGAGCGAAGTCGATGCTGTAACGCATCGCAAAGGAGTTGCATTGGTTCGACATCGGTACTTTGTGCAAAATGGTTCAAATGGCTCTAAGCACTATGTGACTTAACATCTGAGGTTATCAGTCCCCAAGACTTAGGACTACTTAAACCTAAGGACATCACACACATCCACGCCCGAGGCAGGATTCGATCCTGCGACCGTAGCAGCCGCGTGGTTCCGGACTGAAGCGCGTAGAACCGCTCGGTCACAGTGGCCGGCGGTACTTTGTGAGAGGGCCGGTCTATTTCAGCAATACCATTGTCCACAACTAATGCCTCAGAGACGCTGCTTCATACAAGCTGCACTGTCACCTTGGAACAAACAGTCGTCTCTGAACAGTTCTTGTACTGAAATGAAATGCTGTGCGGCTAGGGCCTCCCTTCGGTTAGGCCTCCCTTCGGTTAGGCCGCTCGCCTGGTGCAAGTCTTTTTAGTTGACGCCACTTTGGCGACTTCCGTGTCGATGGGGATGATATGATGATGAGGGCAACACAGCTCCCAGTCCCTGAGCGGAGAAATTCTCCGACCCAGCCGGGAATCGAACCCGGGCCCCTTGCATGGCCATCTGCCGCGCTTGCCACTCAGCTATCGAGGTGGGCAGTTCTTGTACAGTATGCAGTGCACGATGCTGTAAAATGTTTTCGTAACCTGCATTTAGCGTCTTCTTAAGTGCAATAACAGAAGCATACCCTAACCAAGAACAACACTCCCATACCGTAACACCACATCTCCTGTACAGCATTTTACTTTTGGCACTACACATGATAACAGGTAACGTTCTCCATGCATTCCCCAAACCCAAATACTTCCATCGGATTGCCAAAGAGTACAGCGTGAATCATAACTCGAAACAACTCGTTTCCAGTCATCCAAAGTCTACTGCCGTCGGTCTTTACATCACCTCAAGCGCCGCCTAGGAATGGCTACAGTAATGCGTGGCTTATGACGGGCTGCTCCATCATTACACCCCATTCTTTTTAACCCCCAGGCGCAGTCAGTGTGCTAGCTGGACTGTTGGTGGCACATTGGAACTCACTAGTGATTCCTTCCGCTGATTTGTGAAGGTGGTTCGATGAACCCTCTGCCAGGCACTTAAATGTGATTTTCAGACTATCCATGTAGATGTAGATGTAGATTTGATGTGATCTTTTAGACTAATTCTCCGCAACGCTCGACAATTCTTGTCCGTCAGTACGTGAGGTCTGGCCCCGTCTTCGTTCCTTCGCGTTCCCATTTCGCAGTCACCTCTTCGGCAGTGGGCTCGAGCAGTTGTAGAAGGCTTGTGACGTCCCTAATGGATGTGTTACTC
The DNA here is from genome assembly GCF_023864275.1 of Schistocerca cancellata. NCBI lineage: Eukaryota > Metazoa > Arthropoda > Insecta > Orthoptera > Acrididae > Schistocerca > Schistocerca cancellata. Next base: position 603,984,679 of record NC_064633.1, on the reverse strand, counting down.
AGGTGACAAGGCCACTTCACGTTCCAAGTGACTCGGCCCTCCTGACTGACCCATTCTGCTGTCACTATTTCGGCACTGACAACACAGTACTCGCCGTGTCCTTTTATGCTGACGGGTCGACCTCTCGTGACACGTAGTCGTCACTTCGTCACTAGATAGGGTGTCCGGATCAGATAGTGTAACTTGTAACGGGATATCCTCGTCTAGCATTAGTTTTCCTCGACAGTAGTTATCGATACCAGTATTATTATTCGAATTTTGGACAGGTTAGCCGGCCGTTGTGGCCGAGCGGTTCTAGGCGCTTGAGTCCGGAACCACGCGGCTGCTACGGTCGCAGGTTCGAATCCTGCCTCAGGCATGGATGTGTGTGATGTCCTTAGGTTAGTTAGGTTTCAGTAGTTCTAAGTTCTAGGGGACTGATGACCTGAGATATTAAGTCCCATAGCGCTCAGAGCTATTTGAACCATTTGGACAGGTCAATATTATCTCAGCTCCCTTTCTGAAAAGCTTAATATAATTTTATACACAGTATGTTATATTTCAAGCTAAAATTCATGAAAAGGAATTACTTTATTTTCGATGTTACAACCGATAAGTAGTAGTCCTGAATGTAAAGTTAACATTATTTTTTTACAAACATATGAAATTACTGTTTTCTTGGGAGAGTTAAAATTTCTATTATTAATTACGCAATATGGTACTGTTTATTATAATTATTTCTGGATTCATTTATGAAATTATAATCAAAAGTAGTAACGTAACAGAAACTTGTAGAAATTCATTTGCTACGAAAAATTGTGAATTCTTTGCAATATGGTTATTTCCACAGAGTGAGAGAGTCGTAACCATGCCTCTGATGTGATCGGACGTATTTTTGTATTTTGTGCGAACAGTGTATTTTCGGCTATGTTAATGTGAAAAATCAAAGGACTGCACGATATTCTAAAATGAGACAAAATATATTAACGTAACAATAAAAGTTCTGCAACAACAATCTTCAAATTTATTTAGATCAATTCAGTCGTGAGGACCTAAAATGTGAGAATTTCATCTTCAAGAATCAGGTGGCTAGACAAGCACTCGAGGCAACCCTACGTGAATAGATAAGTAGACTAGAAAGTTTATAGTAACCTTCGCTCTCCTCAAATCTTCATACAAGACTAATGCGGTCAGTAGCTGCAAGTAGGATGGGGCGGGCGGATTACAAACTGCAGGCAGCAGTGAGCTCCACCAGCTGGTCACCTGATGCCCCCTACTCAGCTTTCGCTGTGCTGGCTGTTTCCTCGGCCTACGCCTACGGGGCGACCCTGCCGGTGTTCCCGCCGGCCGTCCACACCGCGGCCGCCGCAGCCACAGTCAGCGGCGCCAGCACTGCACGGCGTGGAAGATGCGGGCGGCCGCGTGGCAACAGCCAGCGGCAGCGGCGGCTGAGGGCCTGCCGAGGCGCGGCGGGCACGCGGCTTAAAAATACCCCGGCACGGCGAGGCGAGCCGGAGCGTGTCTTTGTTTTAAAGGAGTTCAGTGTCAGGGCTGGAACGCACGGCAGAAACACTCTCTCTGCCCTTCTGGCGCAGCCGAGCCGACTAACGGCCGACGGCCTTCTCTGGTCGCGTCCTCCCCAGCAACTCTGCGGTCACTCCAGACTTACCTTGCCGAAGATACGACCGGCCCTTATGCCTGCACTGTGTATTACACAAAGACTGGTGGAAATGGAAAATGTTAACAGTGAAATCCAAGTCCGATACTCATCAAACTCTGTAGAGGCATTAATACCACTACTGGCCATTAAAACTGCTACACCTCGAAGACGACGTCCTACAGACGCGACATTTAACCGACAGGAAGAACATGCTGTGATATGCAAATGATTAACTTTTCAGAGCATTCACACAAGGTTGTCGCCGGTGGCGGCACCTACAACGTGCTGACATGATGAAGGTATCCAACCGATTTCTCATACACAAACAGCAGTTGACCGGCGCTGCCTGGTGAAAGGTTGTCGTGATGCCTCGTGTAAGGGTTGTAGCCTATCGTGATTGCGCTTTATCGCATCACGACATTGCTGGTCGCGTTGGTCGAGATCCAATGACTGATAGCAGAATATGGAATCGGTGGGTTCAGAACGATAACACAGAACCCCGTGCTGGATCCCAACGGCCTCGTATCGTGAGCAGTCGAGATGACAGGCATCTTATCCGCATGGCTGTAACGGATCGTGCAGCCACGTCTCGATCCCTGAGTCAACAGATGGGGACGTTTGCAAGACAACAACCATCTGCGCGAACAGTTCGACGACGTTTGCAGCAGCATGGACGATCAGCTCGGAGATCGTGGCTGCGGTTACCCTTGACGCTGCATCACAGACAGGAGCGGCTACGATAGTGTACTCAACGACGAACCTGGGTGCACGAATGGCAAAACGTCACTTTTTCGGACGAATCCAGGTTCTGTTTACAGCATCGTTATGGTCGCATCCGTGTTTGGAGACATCGCGGTGAACGCACATTGGAAGCGTGTATTCGTCATCGCCATACTCATGTATCACCCCGCGTGATGGTATGGGGTGCCATTGGTTACACGACTCTGTCACCTCTTGTCCGCATTGACGGCTTTTTGAACAGTGCACGCTAAACTTCAGATGTGTTACGACCCGTGGCTCTACTCTCCATTAGATCCCTGCGAAACCCTACATTTCAGCAGGATAATGCACCATCGCATGTTGCAGGTCCTTTACGGGCCTTTCTGGATACAGAAAATGTTCGACTGCTGCCCTGGCCAGCACGTTCTCCAGATCTCTCACCAATTGAAAACGTCTGGTCAATAGTGGCCGAGCAATTGGCTCGTCACAATATGCCGATCACTGCTCTTGATGAACTGTGGTATCGTGTTGAAGCTGCATGGGCAGCTGTACCTGTACACGCCATCCAAGCTGTGTTTGACTCAATGCCAATGCGTATCAAGGCCGTTAATACGGCCAGAGGTGGTTGTCCTGGGTACTGATTGATCAGGATCTATGTACCCAAATTGCGTGAAAATGTAATCACATGTCAGTTCTAGTATAATTTATTTGTCCAATGAATACCCGTTTATTATCTGCATTTCTTCTTGGTGTAGCAATTTTAATAGCCTGTAGTGTGTCATAAAGGATATTAAATGGACAAAGATTCCATTCGGAACTGATGAACGTCAGCAACAACAGTATGTCTTAACCAACAAGGTTAGCAATAGGCTCTTACATTCTTATTCGGGCCCCGTCGTAGAGCGGCATCTGTGAGGAACTGATATGTCGACAGTAATACACTCCTGGAAATTGAAATAAGAACACCGTGAATTCATTGTCCCAGGAAGGGGAAACTTTATTGACACATTCCTGGGGTCAGATACATCACATGATCACACTGACAGAACCACAGGCACATAGACACAGGCAACAGAGCATGCACAATGTCGGCACTAGTACAGTGTATATCCACCTTTTGCAGCAATGCAGGCTGCTATTCTCCCATGGAGACGATCGTAGAGATGCTGGATGTAGTCCTGTGGAACGGCTTGCCATGCCATTTCCACCTGGCGCCTCAGTTGGACCAGCGTTCGTGCTCGACGTGCAGACCGCGTGAGACGACGCTTCATCCAGTCCCAAACATGCTCAATGGGGGACAGATCCGGAGATCTTGCTGGCCAGGGTAGTTGACTTACACTTTCTAGAGCACGTTGGGTGGCACGGGATACATGCGGACGTGCATTGTCCTGTTGGAACAGCAAGTTCCCTTGCCGGTCTAGGAATGGTAGAACGATGGGTTCGATGACGGTTTGGATGTACCGTGCACTATTCAGTGTCCCCTCGACGATCACCAGTGGTGTACGGCCAGTGTAGGAGATCGCTCCCCACACCATGATGCCGGGTGTTGGCCCTGTGTGCCTCGGTCGTATGCAGTCCTGATTGTGGCGCTCACCTGCACGGCGCCAAACACGCATACGACCATCATTGGCACCAAGGCAGAAGCGACTCTCATCGCTGAAGACGACACGTCTCCATTCGTCCCTCCATTCACGCCTGTCGCGACACCACTGGAGGCGGGCTGCACGATGTTGGGGCGTGAGCGGAAGACGGCCTAACGGTGTGCGGGACCGTAGCCCAGCTTCATGGAGACGGTTGCGAATGGTCCTCGCCGATACCCCAGGAGCAACAGTGTCCCTAATTTGCTGGGAAGTGGCGGTGCGGTCCCCTACGGCACTGCGTAGGATCCTACGGTCTTGGCGTGCATCCGTGCGTCGCTGCGGTCCGGTCCCAGGTCGACGGGCACGTGCACCTTCCGCCGACCACTGGCGACAACATCGATGTACTGTGGAGACCTCACGCCCCACGTGTTGAGCAATTCGGCGGTACGTCCACCCGGCCTCCCGCATGCCCACTATGCGCCCTCGCTCAAAGTCCGTCAACTGCACATACGGTTCACGTCCACGCTGTCGCGGCATGCTACCAGTGTTAAAGACTGCGATGGAGCTCCGTATGCCACGGCAAACTGGCTGACACTGACGGCGGCGGTGCACAAATGCTGCGCAGCTAGCGCCATTCGACGGCCAACACCGCGGTTCCTGGTGTGTCCGCTGTGCCGTGCGTGTGATCATTGCTTGTACAGCCCTCTCGCAGTGTCCGGAGCAAGTATGGTGGGTCTGACACACCGGTGTCAATGTGTTCTTTTTTCCATTTCCAGGAGTGTATTTACGAATGGACGGCTCTGTTCAGAATCCCGATCTGAACCCAATAGAACACATTTGCCATGAGTTACCCTGTCGAGTTCGCTCGAGTTCTCTTGAGAACGACTCGGCTGCCACTCCTCCACAGACTTTCACACGCCTCACTCAAATTGTTCACAATAGAATTCAAGCCGTCATAAAGGCAAAGGGTGAGAACACTCACAGTAATGTCCATCGGCAGGTGTTCTGACAGTATTTGTATGGAGTGCAGCCGTGTATGTAAATGAAACGTGGACGATAAACAGTTTAGACGAGAAGAGAATATAAGCTTTTCAAACGTATTGCTACAGATGAATGCTGAAGATTAGAAGAGTAAATCACGTAAATAATAAGGAGGTACTGAATTGGATTGGGGAGAAGATGAATTTGTGGTACAACTTGGCTAGAAGATATGATCGGTTGATAGGGCACGTTCTGAGGCATCAAGGGATCACGAATTTTGTATTGGAGCGAAGCGTGGAAGGTAAAAATCGTAGCGAGAGACCAAGAGATGGATACACTAAGCAGATTCAAAAGGTTGTAGGTTGCAGTAGTCACTCGGAGATGAAGAGGCTTGCACAGGAGAGAGTTGCATGGACGGCTGCATCAGATCAGTCTCAGGACTGAAGACCACAACAACAACAACAGACGTGTGGATAACTTCGATCAGTGCACGCAAATGTGGTAACTTTTCGTGCGGAGATTCCTTCTTGCCGGTAAGTGGCAGTGCTTGCACGGGCAAAGCCTGAAAGGACCCTTCGAGGCATGTTGCAGACTGAGCAATGCCCCAAAGCCAGTGTCCCGTTGACTGTTGGAGACACGGTGCGTTGTACTGAACCGAGTTCAGAAATTAGAAAAAGAAAGAAATACACACACACACAAACACAAACACGCGCGCGCGCACGCAAAGTATGAAACTCGTGAAGGTAGCTTATTTTGGGTTTCTGTGTTATGTACCATACACGAATGCTGGGGCGCCCGTTTTGTTCAAAAAATGGTTTAAATGGCTCTAAGCACTATGGGACTTAACTTCTAAGGTCATGAGTCCCCTAGAACTTAGTTCCCGTTTTGTACTTCAATACTAAGCAAAGTATGAAAGTCGTGTAGGTAGCTTATTTTGGGTTTCTGTCTTACGTATAACACACTATGAATGCTGGGGCGCCCGTGTTGTATTCCACTACAAAACAAATCAGGTGTGAATATCACCGAACTAACAATTTAACAGCTCATGATTTCAAAATGCTGAAGTGAATTCTTTACAGAACTATGGGAAAACTGGTAGAAGCCGACCTCGTGAAAGATCAGTTTGGATTCAGGTAAAATGTAGGAACACACGAGGCAATACTGACCCTATGACTTCTCTTACAGGACAGGTTAAGGGAAGGCAAAACTACGTTTATAGCATTTCGAAACTTAGAGAAAGCTTTTAAAATAGTTGGCTGGAATACTCTGTTCGAAATTCTGAAGGTGTCAGCTCTAAAATACCGGGAGCGAAAGGCAATTAACAACTTGTACAGAAACCAGTCCGTAGCTCTAACAGTCGAGGGGCATGAAAGAGAAGCAGTGGTTCAGAAACGACTGAGACAGGGTTGTAGCCTATCCCTGATACTATTCAATCTGTACAGTGAGCAAGCAGTAAAAGAAACAAAAGGAAAATTTGGATTAGGAATTTAAGTCTAGGGAGGAAAAAATAAATACTTTGAGGTTTGCCAATGACACGGTAATTCTTTCAGAGACAGCAAAGGACTTGGAACACCTGCTGAACGGAATGGACAGCGTCTTGAAAGGAGGATATAAGATAAACATCAATAAATTCAAAACGAGGATAATGGAATGTAGTCGAATTAAATCATGTAATGCTCAGGGAATTAGATTAGGAAACGAGATACCAAAAGTAATAGATGCGTTTTGCTGTTTAGCCAGCAAAATAACTAATGATGGCCGAAGAAGAGAGGGTATAAAACGTAGACTGGCAATGGCAAGAAAAGGGTTCATAAAGAAGAGAAATTTATTAACATCTGATACAAATTTGGTTGGAAAGTCTCTTCTGAAAGTATTTGTAAGGAGTATAGCCTTGTATGGAAATGAAACATGGACGATAGGCAGTTCAGACAAGAAGGAAATAGAAGCTTTTGAAATGTGGTGCTACAGAAGAATGCTGAAGATTAGATGGGAGGATCGAGTAACTAGAGAGGAGGTAGTGAACGGAATTAGGGAGAAAAGAAATTTGTTAAACAACCTGACTAGAAGAAGGAATCGGTTGATGGGACACATTGTGAGACATCAAGGGATCATCCATTTAGTAATGCAGGGACGTGTGTGTGTGTGTGTGTGGGGGGGGGGGGGGGGGGGGGAACAAATGGTTCAAATGGCTCTGAGCACTACGGAACGTAACATCTGAGGTCATGAGTCCCCTAGAACGTAGAACTAATTAAGCCTAACTAATCTAAGGACATCACACATCCATGCCCGAGGCAGGATTTGAACTTGCGACCGTAGCCGTCAGTCGGTTCCAGACTGTGGCGCCTAGAACCGCTCGGCCACTCGGGCCGGCTGTGTGTGTGTGTGTGGAGGGGGGGGACCGGGGGCGGGGAGGGGCGGGGGTAAAAATCGTAGAGGGAGAGCAAGAGATGGATACAGTAAGCAGATTCAGAAGGATGTAAGTTGCAGTAGTTACTGGGAGATGAAGAAGCTTGAACAGGACAGAGTAGCACGGAGAGCTGCATCAAACCAGTCCTCGGAATGAAGACCACAGTAACACAATGCCCAAATATGTCTTGTGAGATTTGCTGATCTTTATCTACTCAAAAATTTCCCAAAGTGAATTACAACGTAATGTTGTTGGCGGCTTGCAAGCTTTCTTGTGGGAAACCTGTAACCTCTAACGACGCACTGTTAGCACGCGGCTCCCCTCCCTACCCTCCCGTTATTCCGCGCACTCCACCGCACTGCCTGCGAAAGCAGAGAGCGTCCTCCCGTCGCCCGCTGCCAGCCCGCCCCTCCCTCTCTCTTTTCTCTCGCCGCAGACTGCTAAGTAACAGGCAGCAGCGCACAGTTACCTCACTGCCGGCGCTCTCCACTCTTACAACACAATCACTTTCGCCCCACTTAGCTTCGGCAGACCCTCCACAATTACGTTCGTTTTTTTATAGCCTACTTGCCGCCTTTGCGTTAGAGTTAACTAGGTCACGGTAACTGGGTCATCGAAACTTGCACGATCAAGTTACCGTTCAGATGCACTTCGGCTCACAAACTGTTACCACTTTTTTCTTCCGAGCCCACAGTACCTAGAAGGCAGATTTTGTTCTAAGCCTTAATTTTTCTGCATGGAACTAGACCTTATGTTAACTGGTAGTATTTCACGGACGTGTAAGGCATGGCCAACTTCGACTACAAGGGCAGACTCGCGGCCGACTCATGAGGAAATCTGTAAGCTACATCTAAACTGCGCAGGATGGCTTATAAAGACGATTTGGGAGGCAATCTAAGCAGTCGTCTTAGGTTGTTTGCAGACGACGCTGTCGTTTATCGACTAGTAAAGTCATCAGAACACCAAAACAAATTGCAAAACGATTTAGAAAAGATATCTGAATGGTGGGAAAATTGGCAGTTGACCATAGATAACGAATAGTGTGAGGTCATCCACATGAGTGCTAAAAGGAACTCGTTGAAATCCGGTTACACGATAAATCAGTCTAATCTAAAAGCCGTAAATTCAACTAAATACCTAGGTATTGCAATTACGAACAACTTAAATTGGAAGGAACACACAGAAAATGTTGAGGGGAAGACTAAGCAAAGACTGCGTTTCATTGGCAGGACGATTAGAAAATGTAACAGACCTACTAAGGAGACTGCCTACACTACGCTTGTCCGTCCTCTTTTAGAATACAGCTGCGCAGTGTGGGATCCTTACCAGATAGCACTGACGGAGTACATCGAAAAAGTTCAAAGAAGGGCAGCACGTTTGGTGTGGTCGCGAAATTTCGGGGAGAGTGTCACTGAAATGATACAGGATTTGGGCTGGACATCATTAAAGCAAAGACGTTTTTCGTTGCGACGGAATCTTCTCACAAGATTCCAAACACCAACTTTCTCCTCCGAATGCGAAAATACGAGATTTTGCTGACAGCAGTCTACACAGGGAAAAACGATCACCAAGATAAAATAAGCGGAATCAGAGCTCGTACGGAAACATATAGGTGTTCGTTCTTTCCGCGCACTATACGAGATTGGCATAATAGATAATTGTTAAGGTGGTTCTACGAACCCTCTACCAGGCACTTCAATGTGATTTGCAGACTATCCATGTAGATGTAGATGTGGTAGAGGGTACTTCTGAGTTTTTGTATGAGCTCTAATTTCTCTGATTTTCTTGTTGCGGACATTTCGCGAGATGTTTGTGGGAGGACGTAATACAAATATGTTGACCGACCCTTCCTGGCTGGTATGTTCTCGGAATTCCAACAGCAAATCTGTTCGTTCTCCGTGACGTCTGATGCCTGTCTTCTATTGCCTCTGACTAGAGTTTGCTGATCATTCCCGTATCGCTCTCGCACTTACTAAACTACTCCGTGACGAAACACGCCGCTCTTCGTTCGATCTTGTCTGTCTCTTCTATTAAGCCAAACTGTTAAGGGTACCAGGCTGATGAGCAATGCTTAAGATCAGATCGAACGAAAGTTTTCTAAGCCACTTCTTTTATAAGTGAATCTTATTTCCATTCTTCGACTGAATCGCAGCCTAACATCTGCTTTTCCTACAACTTATTTTACGTGTTTGTCTCACTTTAGGTGGCTCTGGACGGCTACTCCTGGGTACTTTGCATATGTTATTTCCAACGATTCATCACCAACAGCGTTCGAACAGAAACGGTTCTCTCCGCCAATTTATTTGCAATACGTTACACTTATTTAAGTTCATCGTCAATTGCCAGTCAGTGGACGTTACGTCGATCCCCAGGCAGATCTTGTTATATTTCGCTACAATCTTCTGCTGCTGTCACTTTTCTATGTACAACAGCATCGTTCGCATACAGACCCACGGGGCTTTGGACGTTGCCCACTTACGTAATTATAACGCCCTCACTGGAGGCACCTCTGAAATTTTGTCGACTTCGTTCCGTCAAGACCAACGTATAGAGTTGTATCTGCTAGGAAGTCCTGAATCTAGTCACAAGTATGCTGTCACGTTCTGTAAGCGAGAAAGAAGTACGACGAGGTTATTAGAGGAAAAGGATTTTCGAAAAGGGACTGAAATTTAAGTAGAAGAAATAGGAGCTAGAGTTTATCCATTACACTGTGTTTTTGTCAGAGATGAGGAAGTACCTGTATACAGCAGTTCAAGAGAATGGAGAGTGTCTTGATAAGAGGTTATGACATCAATATGAGTGAAAACAGAACAAGCTTAATGAAGTGTCGTCGAATTAAAATCACTCGATCCAGAATGAATTAGACTACGAGATGAGGGATTAACAGTAGTAAATGAGTTTTGTTATTTGGGCATGATAATAACTAATGACGGTAGAAGCAAAGCGCATATAAAATATAGACTGGCAATACCAGGATAAACTTACATGTAAAAGATATAGACGTTTACATCAAATATAAATTTGTGTGAGAAATTTTTCTATGGCTATTTGATTGGAATGTATCCTAATATTGATATGAAACGTTGAAGATAAATAGTAGAAGAAGAGAACAGCTTTTGAAATGTGGTTGTATATAACAATGCTAAGGATTAGAAGCTTAATCATATAACTGATGAGGAGATACTCAACCGAGCAGAGGAGAAGGGAGTTTTATTTCAGAACTTCGTTGAAAGAGGAGATAATTAGATAGAAAACGTTGCCAGAAATCGGGGAATAGGTGTCTATTTGGTTCGATAATCGAGGAAAGTGTACAATACTTTTTAGGTGACAATCAACAGCAGAGATACATAGTAAGAAATGCACGGCACAGTGCTGTGATGTAAATTTGGATTTATTCCGACCTAAGCTGGCCGCGGTGGTCTCGCGGTTCTAGGCGCTCAGTCCGGAACCGCGCGACTGCTACGGTCGCAGGTTCGAATCCTGCCTCGGGCATGAATGTGTGTGATGTCCTTAGGTTAGTTAGGTTTAAGTAGTTCTAAGTTCTAGGGGACCGATGACCACAGATATTAGGTCCCATAGTGCTCAGAGCCATTTGAACCATTTTTTATTCCGACCTATTTACGTCTTTGACCATCATCCAGGAAGAAAGAAAAACGTACAGCATGCAACGCGTGTTTGACCCCCTTATTATAATCACAATTACTTCGAGCTACAGAATTGCAAACCTTGACAACGAGATGGGGTAGCTCACTGAGTGAAAGTATATATATTTGTGTGTGTGTGCGTGTGTGTGTGTGTGTGTGTGTGTGTAGGGAGCGGGTAGAGTGGTTGATACAGTAAGCAGGTTGCATTACTCAACCAGAGGTGAAGCGGAGTTCACAAGATAGACTAGCTTGAAGAGCTGCTGTGTGTGTGTGTGTGTGTGTGTGTGTGTGTGTGTGTGTGTCTGTGTGTCGATTCACGAGTTCCCATGTGGAACGGTTTTGAGGATTATTGTTTGGGAGGAAAGTGACAGTGCTCGTCTCTAAACATGTGCAGAGGCCGATTTCTTATTTTTTATTTTTTTTAGAAATGTGATCAGTGCAGCCAGAAAACTGATGAACAACTGCATGGGTTCATAATCCAACAAATCATCTTCAAATGCTTATCCAATTTATTTTTTTGTGTATGCTACAGTCACTAGGTAGCCCCACTTCTCAGAATGAATTACAGCGTACTTTGGTCAACGGAGATGGCAGTACGAGGAAGAATCAGTTGTAATATGTGAGAAACGCGGCGCAAATCCAATAGATAAGCGCTTGTGGGCCTCGGACACGCAGATTACAGATTTTTGTGGGAAATACCCCTATGCCAGGTCAGAATAACAGTGATGACGAGTTGTAATTTAAATAAGTAGTCGCCGTTAAAGAAGACGGTGAAATTTGATCATTTGCAGCCTTCGTCCGCTTTCAACACGAGTACTGGGTGAACTGCAGGAAGGTGATATTTCGGTAAAAAAATTGATTTGTTTACGGCTCTGCTACAGGTCTATCTCTCAGCTGCAGGACACGGCACGGCGCGGCCATTCGCTTGCGCAACGCGAACCGGGACGAGGGCGAGCGGCGAGTCTCGAATGTCTGCGTTGCGACAAAGGGGCGCTCCAGCTACACTCTACAGGCAGCGGGCGTTTACGAGGTCCACCTCCAGGGAAGGGCTTCCGCACCGGGGAAGGGTTTCCGCAGACCGGGGGGTTCAACAGGCGGTCCGCCGTATGCGGCCAGCTGGTGCCTTCCCTTCGGGAGACCCGTTTCAGCTGCGTACCTCGTCACGACTTCTCCGGATTTTTTTACGTCTGTCCGAAAGGCCTCTGCAACTGATGTGCTGGACAGACGAACGAAGCGCCGGTGCTGGACTCGAGGTGATTAAAATACGCGTCCAGCCGCACAAGTGTACTGCTTGTTCACAAAGAGAAGAGCTGATTCTGAGGGGTGGGGGGGGGGGTGAAGGGTATAGAGGACGTAAGCTCCGCCCACCGGCACACAGCATATTGGCGGGGTAATAAGTCGCGCTAGCGTTACGCAGTGCTGGCAACACTCTGGCGTCCACATAAAAGTTGTTCTCCAAGCGGTATACACATCTATTAGCCGCAGCAGCAACTGTTAATGCTGCGCATATGCTAGCGCAAAAGCGGACAGCGGCATAATAAAAGATTGCAGGATACGTGAAATTAATGTCTAAAAACCAAAATTGCAGCTTCGACGGTTGGCCGTTATGAAGTCAAATCGAAAGTTTCATATTTAATGATACTCCCTATTGCTACTAATTTCGTAACAATTCTCTTGGAAAATTTGGAATTATACAGAACTAGTAGAAAAACTTACATTGTGGCAATAAAAAGAGAAAGAGTAAATTTGGAAAATTTATTGACAATTGCTACGCTGTATTGTACCCTCAAATACATCACTCAGAATCGCTTTCATTGTACTCCTCTTCTGCGTGTGCTTCATGTTCGTCGCTACTGTCCGTTTCGGCAGTGTTAATAGTGATATCGTCTACTGCCAGTTCAACAACACCATCGCGCCTCCAATATTCTTCTAGTTGTTGGACCTTCCTGCAGCACCCTTCCCAGTCATCGGCAGTTACAGACAAAAGGGATTCACTTGCTGTCGCAAATAGGTTAACTTCCGACATGTCCCCTGAAATGTTGCGCTCCCTAAGCAACCGTTTTAATTCGCCCATGCCAGTTCTACCGCACTCAAATCACAATTGTAGGGAGGTAAGCGTACAAACATGTGGCTTTTCTCTCTCGCCATTTCGTCAATAACATATTTTTTTTTAGCAGGTCTGTGCTCTTCTATTAAAGCGAACAGAACCTGCTTTCTCATGCTCTCATTACAGGCGACACGCCTACTTTGAAGCCATTCCAATATCCTCACTTTGGTGTCATACCGTGTGGGTGTTTTCTCAACCTGTCTGTTACGGAATGGAGCGTTCTCCATCACAATTACCGACTTAGGAGGAAGTTTCGGGAGCACCATGCTTGATAACCACCTTTCAAAATTTCCAGAATTCATCTGACCATGGTAGCACCTTCAGTTGACTTGGCCCAAAATTTTAGTTCGGCTTCCCTGACAAATCCCTTCCTTGATCCAACGCTTCCAATAGTCAGTCTTTTGGAGGACGTTCCCCAACCCATAACGCCGACAATATCACTCTTCTGCCAATATTTACCTACTGACATATTGCTGCCGATCCACGTTTCATCCAAATAGAATATTTCCCTGCTTCCCTCAGATGTTTCATTTGCACAATGAAACGCGACCCCCATTCAGTAATGTCTTCACGCTCTAGCAGCAAAGACCGCTTATTTTGCACTTTTTGCCATGTGAATCCCATGGAGAACAAAATATTCCGCAGTGAAGTAATACCCCACGTCCAGCCGATCTTTTCTTGTAGTACAGGACGAAGTGTTCTCAGACTGGGAGCAATCTTCTGTACCATATAAAAATCTCCGATTGTTTGTTTTACGACAGTCCTGTAGAAATTGTCCAACTGAATTTTTCCAGTAGATCTTGGCCTAAATAAAAGAGAATTTAAAAAAAAGGGTTACAGAGTCAGACTTTAAGGACGTGTAGTTAGAAATAACAAAGAGACGTTTCCAGGTGAAGAATCTACTTTTTGAAAACACTTACAGAGTAGTGTTAGTTAATGTAGTAGGTTATGGTCCCTGGTGTCGTACTATGCAGTCACATTTAACTGAATTGAGTGAAAATGATTATAACAGTCCTTGCTATCAATATTAAAAAAAAATTGCGGTGTAACAGGATTCGTGTCCGTCAGCTTCGGTACAGCAATCAAGCACCATAACCGCTACGCTACATTAGATATGACTAATTTACAGCTTTAGACTCAATTTTATATGCCTATTGGAGGACAAGAAATTCTTTCACACCATACAAACAAAACGGCTACAGTAATTCAGACAAACGGTAAGACAGATTCAAAGGAATGTCGAACTGAAAAATTTGAACTGAAATGTACCTTTTTTTGCCGGGAGTTTCTGGTGATTTTCCAGGGATGTCTTTAGAAAAGCTACGGATTCTTTTCACGGAACTGACGCTCACGCCTGTCTGTATAAGTAACTGTTCGTGTTATTGGCTGCGAAACAGGGTGGATCAATTTTTTATTTTTGCTCTCTTCTTCGCAGCATTCAGCGACATTACCAGTCATTTTTCTTCTCTGAGGAGTGGATGGAGTATTTGGCGTTGCCCGCGATGGCAACTCATAATGCAGTGTAAAACTTCACTAAGGAACGTAGCGAAGATCACCAGTCACTTTACAATGGCTACGCACACTTCAGTATTACGTCACTGAGGTTGGCAGCGGCCGGACGCTAAACACGATTGAACCGAAGTGAACCTAAGTGGACCAAAGTGGACCGAATTTTAACGACTCAGAACTAGGGAGGCCTGGCTCTTCTTTTTGTGAACAAGCAGTAAGTTTCCCGTGGTTTGCGTTTAGGCTGGAGGCGAACGCCGGAATGGTAGCTTTGAAGAGGATTTAGCCCATGTCCTTCTCTATCCTTTCCTGATTCCAGCTAGTACTCCGTATTTTTCACATCGTCATTGAAGGGATGGTCAACCCAAATCCCTGTTCCATCTTTATTTGGCACAGCGAAATCTTTCCGCATTACCCTCGGTCACATGCTCGCCGAAGCTGTACATTCTACTGTGGCGCGCCTGCACATCAGAATCGCGAAATTCACGTCCTGTTATACGCAGATGAAAGGTGGAATTGGCGCACACGATCACTCAAGTACGGCGGCGAAACGTTCCGTTCGCGACAGCGGATCAAATGGTCTGTCTTGCCGCGGCTGACTTCGTCACGCAGAGCGCTTAAGAAATGGCAATTTGTCAGGGAGCGGACTGCTCGTGTGCAGCCCGCACGCAAGGCTTGGAGAGCCGCCAGCGATGCCGCGATATGCTCGCGACGCGCACACACACACACACACACACACACACACACACACACACACACAGACACACACACACACACACACACCGCCATGGCGTCCGCGTTGCGGTCACGGCCGTGAGGTTTCCGTGGCGCGGATCTCAGAAGTACATTTTAACGGTGTTAAGCTTAGTCCTTCTTCCGCGAAGTCTGAAGAACTCTACTGTCGTCGTTAATTCGATCACGATCAGTAATTAGTACACGATCGCTAAAGAAAACATGTAAATGGCGAAACAGTGTCTCATATCTTGTAAAAACGTTGTAAGCATTGTCGTCAGCCTCACTTTGTCCTACGACACTCGTACAACGTTAATCGGCCGCAGCTCGCACGCTGCTCTGTACGCATTCTGGTTGTCTCACCATGAACTCTACATCGGACTACTGAATGAGAAAATTATACACCGTTAATAGTCGCCACTTAACCTCGCAACGGCTCTGGAACTAGAAAAAGTAGTCATGAGGCAAACAGTATAGAGGACAAAATTAAAACTCGTTAGTCTATATGGCAGCAATACAAAGTTATTACAAATGATTGAAGCGATTTCACAGCTCTACAATAACTTTATTATTTCAGGTACTTTCACAATGCTTTGCACACACATACAAAAACTCAAAAAGTTTTTTTAGGCATTCACAAATGTTCGATATGTGCCCCTTTAGTGATTCGGCAGACATCAAGCCGATAATCAAGTTCCTCCCACACTCGGCGCAGCATGTCCCCATCAATGAGTTCGAAAGCATCGTTGATGCGAGCTCGCAGTTCTGGCACGTTTCTTAGTAGAGGAGGTTTAAACACTGAATCTTTCACATAACCCCACAGAAAGAAATCGCATGGGGTTAAGCCGGGAGAGCGTGGAGGCCATGACATGAATTGCTGATCATGATCTCCACCACGACCGATCCATCGGTTTTCCAATCTCCTGTTTAAGAAATGCCGAACATCATGATGGAAGTGCGGTGGAGCACCATCCTGTTGAAAGATGAAGTCGGCGCTGTCGGTCTCCAGTTGTGGCATGAGCCAATTTTCCAGCATGTCCAGATACACGTGTCCTGTAACGTCTTTTTCGCAGAAGAAAAAGGGGCCGTAAACTTTAAACCGTGAGATTGCACAAAACACGTTAACTTTTGGTGAATAGCGAATTTGCTGCAAGAATGCGTGAGGATTCTCTACCGCCCAGATTGGCACGTTGTGTCTGTTTACTTCATCATTAAGAAAAAATGTTGCTTCATCACTGAAAACAAGTTTCGCACTGAACGCATCCTCTTCCATGAGCTGTTGCAACCGCGCCGAAAATTCAAAGCGTTTGACTTTGTCATCGGGTGTCAGGGCTTGTAGCAATTGTAAACGGTAAGGCTTCTGCTTTAGCCTTTTCCGTAAGATTTTCCAAACCGTCGGCTGTGGTAAGTTTAGCTCCCTGCTTGCTTTATTCGTCGACTTCCGCGGGCTACGCGTGAAACTTGCCCGCACGCGTTCAACCGTTTCTTCGCTCACTGCAGGCCGACCCGTTGATTTCCCCTTACAGAGGAATCCAGAAGCTTTAAACTGCGCATACCATCGCCGAATGGAGTTAGCAGTTGGTGGATGTTTGTTGAACTTCGTCCTGAAGTGTCGTTGCACTGTTATGACTGACTGATGTGAGTGCATTTCAAGCACGACATACGCTTTCTCGGCTCATGTCGCCATTATGTCTCACTGCGCTCTCGAGCGCTCTGGCGGCAGAAACCTGAAGTGCGGCTTCAGCCGAACAAAACTTTATGAGTTTTTCTACGTATCTGTAGTGTGTCGTGACCATATGTCAATGAATGGAGCTACAGTTAATTTATGAAATCGCTTCAATCATTTGTAATAGCCCTGTACAGTTTAGTTCCACTTCAGCAACCGAACGAGTTAACACAGTGCCTCAGGCAATCGATTGCCATTCGAGAAGTGCAGGATTCAAGTCAACTTGTTTTTCTCAATCGCCTATAAGTTGAATGCCGAGATATTTTCTATGAAAGGGACATGGCCTTTACTACTGACTTGATCTGCCCTTGATCAATGTGACTTCATCCGTCTGTGACGACAATTACCTCGACCGGGCGTTAAATACTAATCACCATTCCTCCTTCCACTTTTGATCAAAGCCTCCTCCAGCTTTTTACTGCCCTACAACCTAACAGGCGTGCTCTCAAAACTCATCGCACGTCTCGGCCAATTCACTACACTGCTATTTGAAAATCGTGTCTGGAACATCCACACGTCTCCCTCGGTTCCTCATTGCACGACGCGACAAACTTACGTCCGCTGTACCAGTTCAGCGAGTCCAGAACCCTTGCCGACGACTGTTTCACGTTCCTGCTTTCAGGCAGTCAGGGCTCGTGTTACAGATTGATTGGTGCTTGCCGCAGCAGCAGTCATTCTTATTATTCCTACCTACTACACTAGCTGCTCCCTACTGACACAGTCTCACATTTCTATTACTAATATCCTGAAGTTCAGGAAATTTTTCAGAGAGGGTATGGAAAAGTACCGTATATATAGGTCCGGCCAGAAACTCCTGCGGGAGCATTCTGCTATTACGAACACCTCCTCAAAGCCATCCCTCGGGGGTATACCGACAAATGAGAGAAATTTGGAGATTTGTGGTAAGTTCCTATGGGACCAAGTTGCTGAAGTCATCGGTCCCTAGGCTTACACACTATTTAATCTCACTTAAACTAACTTACGCTGAGGACAACACACACACCCATGCCCAAGGGAGGACTCGAATCACGAACGTGGGGAGGCGTGCGAACCGTGGCAAGGCTTCTCTGACCGCGCGGACAAATGAGAGCATCCGGAATACACGGTTTTAACAAGGCAACGAACAACAGTTGCCGTCTCGGTGACACGAAATTACGGCAAAGCCGAGGCCATGCCGTGCATCACGCTTAATGTTTCTGTAATCACTCCCGGAACTAAAACCGAATCGGATGAGACAATCTTGTATGCTTGGTGCTGTCTAGTTTGTAAGTATTTGTCAAAAAGCATCTTGTTAGCACCATGACCTGCGTGTAAAATATTTCACTGCCAGACCATTATTCGGACACAGAGCGACATAATATGTAAGTAAACTTATGTTTGTACAGTTAGGTAGACAAATATTGTGTAGTAGATTTCGATATGCATACAGTTGTTCGCTTATACTCTGTACCAGAAGTCACTGACGATGGGCTCTAGGCCCACATACCGGTCTGGTGATTAAATACACTCCTGGAAATTGAAATAAGAACACCGTGAATTCATTGTCCCAGGAAGGGGAAACTTTATTGACACATTTCTGGGGTCAGATACATCACATGATCACACTGACAGAACCACAGGCACATAGACACAGGCAACAGAGCATGCACAATGTCGGCACTAGTACAGTGTATATCCACCTTTCGCAGCAATGCAGGCTGCTATTCTCCCATGGAGACGATCGTAGAGATGCTGGATGTAGTCCTGTGGAACGGCTTGCCATGCCATTTCCACCTGGCGCCTCAGTTGGACCAGCGTTCGTGCTGGACGTGCAGACCGCGTGAGACGACGCTTCATCCAGTCCCAAACATGCTCAATGGGGGACAGATCCGGAGATCTTGCTGGCCAGGGTAGTTGACTTACACCTTCTAGAGCACGTTGGGTGGCACGGGATACATGCGGACGTGCATTGTCCTGTTGGAACAGCAAGTTTCCTTGCCGGTCTAGGAATGGTAGAACGATGGGTTCGATGACGGTTTGGATGTACCGTGCACTATTCAGTGTCCCCTCGACGATCACCAGTGGTGTACGGCCAGTGTAGGAGATCGCTCCCCACACCATGATGCCGGGTGTTGGCCCTGTGTGCCTCGGTCGTATGCAGTCCTGATTGTGGCGCTCACCTGCACGGCGCCAAACACGCATACGACCATCATTGGCACCAAGGCAGAAGCGACTCTCATCGCTGAAGACGACACGTCTCCATTCGTCCCTCCATTCACGCCTGTCGCGACACCACTGGAGGCGGGCTGCACGATGTTGGGGCGTGAGCGGAAGACGGCCTAACGGTGTGCGGGACCGTAGCCCAGCTTCATGGAGACGGTTGCGAATGGTCCTCGCCGATACCCCAGGAGCAACAGTGTCCCTAATTTGCTGGGAAGTGGCGGTGCGGTCCCCTACGGCACTGCGTAGGATCCTACGGTCTTGGCGTTCATCCGTGCGTCGCTGCGGTCCGGTCCCAGGTCGACGGGCACGTGCACCTTCCGCCGACCACTGGCGACAACATCGATGTACTGTGGAGACCTCACGCCCCACGTGTTGAGCAATTCGGCGGTACCTCCACCCGGCCTCCCGCATGCCCACTATACGCCCTCGCTCAAAGTCCGTCAACTGCACATACGGTTCACGTCCACGCTGTCGCGGCATGCTACCAGTGTTAAAGACTGTGATAGAGCTCCGTATGCCACGGCAAACTGGCTGACACTGACGGCGGCGGTGCACAAATGCTGCGCAGCTAGCGCCATTCGACGGCCAACACCGCGGTTCCTGGTGTGTCCGCTGTGCCGTGCGTGTGATCATTGCTTGTACAGCCCTCTCGCAGTGTCCGGAGCAAGTATGGTGGGTCTGACACACCGGTGTCAATGTGTTCTTTTTTCCATTTCCAGGAGTGTATTTTAGAGGCAGTTCACGGTGTTAACATGATGGCTTCTAACAAGCTGGATCGGATAATTCACTACTATGGAGTGCCACACGAGCAAACACTTGCTTTACACTCAAAGGCTCTGCATAAAAATCAGGAAATGACATGAAATGGACGTGTCATACCTTGTTCATGAGGAAATAAGGGTGAATCACGAAAGGCGGCCGCGCGGTCTTAGGTGCCATGTCACGGATTGAGCGGCCCCTCCCGCCGGAGGTTCGAGTCCTCCCTCGGGCATGGGTGTGTGTGTTGTCCTCAGCGTAAGTTAGTTTAAGTAGTGTGTAAGTCTAGGGACGGATGACCTCGGCAGTTTGGTCCCTCAGGAATCCACACACATTTGAACACAAAAGGTGCTGAAAGTGACCGCTCTCGACTTGTAAACACACACGACGCTGCAGATTCTCGAACGTTGTTGCCAGAAGCTCTGGTGTCACTGCCTCGATTTCACAAATGAAGCTCTGTTGTAAATCTTCCAAGCTGTGAGAGTTGTGTGGTTTGTTTCTTTGACCTTGCCGTTTATACCACCGTGGAGAAAAAAGTCAGGTGGTGTTAAATCAGGTGACTTTGGAGGCCATGGTCCTTTCGAAATCACTCTGCCGGAGAAAAACGGTTCTACCCCAGCTATGGTCGCTCGAGACGTGTGGCATGTGGCGCCATCCTGTTGGTACCCTCCGAGGGTAAGTTCTTCATCGTCCAACGTCCAATTGGTTCACAAATTCCCGCATCATTTCGATGTTAACTGCACTTGTCTCAGTAGACACGAAAAAAATTGGTCTGGTGATGTGACGCTGTGATGCTACACACAACTTGCCACTCTTTTGTCAATGCAGGAGATGCCCGACCAATGCATGTGGATCTTCATTACACCACAAACGTGTATTCTGAGAGTTTACATAGCCAGAGAGGTGGGACCACACCTCATCACTGAACCATGTGTACTGGCCCCTGAGCAATAAATTGTTGAAACCAACGGCAAAGTGTAACGAGTTTGCCTTTGTCATCGACATTCAGTTCCTGAACAACCCTGAATCTGTACGGATACATGCCAGCTTTTTTTCACAGCTCCGTGACATTCCACATTCCTGAGATTTCGTAGGAGAGGTCAACAATCGTTGTTCCACGTCAATCACTTTTTCTTCCGATAATGACAGCCTACCCCGGCCATGAAGATCCAGAATCGGTCCACTGCTCTCCATCTTGTTTACTAACTTACGTACGCAGCATTTAGAAGGTACAAGGTGTTCACCAAACTATTCGACAAACATTCGCTGACATGTCTTAATGGAACCAGTAATCCAATATTGTTTCACAAGAAACACGCGCTCATGAACAGAATAGCGATACATTGTCACTATACACTGAACTCCAGCCACAGCATAGCGACGCGCAGAAACACACTGTTGCGTGAAACGATGTTGCAGAGTGCAGTGTTGTCACGTCAAATGTCACAAATTACACGCTGCAATTTCTGCGGAATTGCTACACATGTTTGTGGGCAGCTGCGGTGGCAGGAGGAGGGGGGGGGGGGGTTGGGAGCTTTAGCCCCCCCCCCCCCCCCAATGGAGTATCATATTACACTGGATAAAATTACTTCAGAAATCAGCGAATATATTACTTGAACAGAGTGAATCATTTTTTTATAATTATGTATCAATATAGGTTGCAATGTATTTCAAACACATTTTAACAAAAGAATAAGAGCAGCAAATAGCTTACTACCTAAACCAAATAAATATCATTTAACTTAAAATGGGCGTCTTATTGTTCATTAATATACATTGTATGTATATTAATATACCACTTACAATAATCAAGAAAGCTATATAAGCCGGGTACGCCTACAAACACTTAAATTGCTGACCCAAGACAAAAACTTCGAAATCGCCCAGCACCTGGGTCAAATCGTATTATTTTCCCCGTCACTCACATTCTGTAGACGCGTTGCAATGCTAGCAACGCCCAAGATTTTCGCACCATATTACCACTTGAAGGTCTTATTCCTGCATACTGTTTAAAATACAGTGAGGATGAAGTGATCCAGGCATCCGAGAAATACGAACAGTTTTTGGGGAGTTCTCCGCTTTTAATGAAAGGAGAGCTGAAACTATGGAAGAAAAAGTGGATTGATGAAAGTAAGGGACCTGAAACAGCAACTGAAGCTTTAAAGAACTGTGACAAGCAGTTTTTCCCAAATGTATATGTTTTACTTCAGATATCTGGGATTATTCCTGTCACCACGAGCGCTCCTGAACGAAGCTTGTCTACTTTGATACGAATAAAGACTTATTTGACTGGGTGTTGTGTGTCTTTCATCATCATTTCATCCTCATTCACTGGCAAGTCGCCGTAGTGGCGTTAAAGAACTTGTGGAGCGGCGGCCGAACCGCCCCGCGAGGGGTCACCCGGCCACCAATGTCGTACGCTCATTATTATTATTATTATTATTATTATTATTGCGTAACACAATGGGGCAGGTGAGATTAAATAGATTGGCTCTTGTAAATATCCATAAAGAAAGAGATATGGACATTGAAAATATCATTGACATATTCAGTAAAACGAAACAGAGACGAATGAGCATGACAAATTGGGCAGAAGACGGAAATATTCAGTGAATTTTGTTACAGAATTTTTTTATATATTCATGTCAAGTTCAAGTTTTTACATTCATATCACCTTCTTTTTTATGGTTTATGTAATTTATAAATTCTCCCTGTTAAAATAATTTTGTTACTCTGAACACAGTTACCAAGAACTACTTCACACCAAATTTTACCAATTTGTCGGTGGAGGACCCCAACTCTCCTTTTGTCAAGCGATAGTCCATTCCCCTAAATCCCCCCCCCCCCCAATTAGCCTCCATCCCTTGACCGACTTCTAGAATCGCCCATGTTTGTGGGCCCATTTCCGTTGGAAGACCCTGTGTAACATCCCTTCAACGATGGACATAAACGTAAGTTGGATTTCCTCGCCAGTATAGACAATTTTTACTTTCCTCGCCTGTATAGACAATTTTTACTATATTAATACGCAAATGTCCCAGAAATCTTGCTAGTTTTTCTTTTTTTTAATGACTCATCCTTAAAGAAGTAGCTTTTCCTCAGGAGATTCATAGAGACCTGAGAAAATGAATAAAAACACACAATCGTGAAACAGCACTGGAATCACTCAAAACAGTCATGTCATATCCAACCAGACTAAATTAAGACGAAAGGACCACATAAACGTAGCTGTAGGGAGTGAGATGTCCGAAAATTTGTTGGGAAAATCCTAAGCGCTAATTAACCCTCGAAGAAGCTCGTTACAAAGAAGAGGAAATAAAACATGTGAGACAGATTTATTAGTACTGTTTGTTTGTCTGCAAGAAATGTAATTACGAAAATTTCCCATTTGTTAGTGGTTTGTTCAGCTCGAACGATAGAGAACCGGAGATGCTCGAAAGAACGAGAAATGCGAAGTGCACAACATAAACGCGACCGCTTCCGGCAGCGGAGATCCCAAAACGAGTGAAAGTAAGAGCTACTTCGTCCCACATTTCGTATAAAGATCGTGACGGCAAAATTAGAAAACCTTGCGCTTATTCGGTGACGTACTGCCATTCAATCTCCCACATACATCTCGGGAAATGACCACAAAAAGCTAATCAAAGAAATTAGAGCTCAGGCAGAAACTTCCACGTACCATTCGCGAATGGCACAACGACGGGGGAAAATGATAGCGATACGAAAAGTAATCTCCATCACACACCGTAAGGCGTCTTGCGCAGTGTACATATAGATTGTGGACTTCCTCATGATGTGACCACGAATTTGCTTTCTAGTCAAAGTTGGGCATATCTTACACGTCCGTGAAATACTAATAGTTTCTTATAGTTACATTCGGGAAAATTCAGGCTTTAAGGCTTAGAACAAGAGCTGCCTGCTAGGTACTGTGGACGCGGGAGAAATTAGTGGTAGCAGTGTGTCAGCCAAAGTGCATCTGAACGTTAAGATGACCAAGCAGTTAGCGATGAACTAGAATTCAGTATGCAGCGGGTGCAACGATACTGTTTTGTACAGTCCAGATGAAGATGTGTTATTCGGGGAGGCTCTTTTGTAAACCTGTCGTTTGCAGCATAAGTATGGAACTATTATGGAGTGGCGGTGGACGTACTGAGCGCTTGTGTGGCGTGTTTTCCTTCTGCTTCTGTAGACTAGCACGCGACGGGAGAGGAGGAGAGTGTTAAACTAGCACCACATGGATCACCGAAGTCACTGTCCCTCTCCCAGAAATTGATCACCACCGACAGTACATCTCGTAATAAACAGAGAGATTTAACGCATGAGACGAAGACAGGATTTCGACATTGTATTGCAGATCCATTTCCATTAAATAACATCCCCATTTCGTTACCTAGTGTAATGTGAAGTTGGCAACTTGTTTATACAATGGTGAAAATGGTTCAAATGGCTCTGAGCACTATGGACTTAACTGCTGAGGTCATCAGTCCCCTAGAACTTAGAAACTACTTAAACCTAACTAACCTAAGGACATCACACACATCCATGCCCGAGGCAGGATTCGAACCTGCGACCGTAGCGGTCGCGCGGTTCCAGACTGTAGCGCCCAGAACCGCTCGGCCACTCCGGCCAGCACAGTGGTGAAACTGGGCTAAGAGTGACGTCCGCCGTAAACTTACGACTCTGCTCCACCCCGACCAGCCGACAACTGTTTTGCTTTTGTTAAATCCTCACCGCTATTTAGTGTTTAGCTTGTTTATTCGTTTACTGTGTTCACCACGAACTTACAAGTAGGTAAATGGTACGCTGCACTTTGCCAAATATGTTACACATGGCGTCCCGCCGTAAGATTGCGCAACAAATTGGCGCACTATCAGAAGACACTACATGTTCAGGGGTTTCTGCCGGCAGAGTTTTGTTGTGGTGTTAACATGTGCATCATAGCGTGGTAGGTCCACTGGTGGCCGAACCGCGCAATAACCCTGGGTTCGGTGCGGGGCGGCGGTGGGGTGAGTGGACTGCTGTAGCCTGTTTGTGTACCACTGAGGGCTACGGCGGGGACGAAGCCTCTCCGTCGTTTCTAGGTCCCCACTTCAATACAGTACAAGCTTAAGATTCCGCAGACGTTCCCACAGTCAATATAATTCTTCTGGATACATGACCGCATTGTCAGTGTGTAAAATTTTCCGACGTTTCAGCCACTGTTGTAAATGTTCGTGCTAAACGTCCTGAGAAATGCCGATTGCAACAGTGCCCGAAACGTCGGAGAATTTCACACACTGACAATGCGGTGATGTATCCAGAGGAATTTTATTGTTAGAAGACTTATGTTGAAAAGTGGTATCATAAAACTTCTTGGCAGAGTAAAAATGTATGCCCGACCGAGACTCGAACTCGAGATCTTTGCCTTTCGCGGAGAGGCGCTCTACTGACTGAGCTAACCAAGTACGACTCACGACCCTCCTCAAAGCTTCAATTCTGCCAGTACCTGGTATCCTACCTTCCGAACTTCACAGAAGCTCTCCTGCGAATCTTGCAGAAGTAGCACTGCCGGAAAAAGGAATGCTCAGAGGTACGGTGACCTTCCTTGGTATAGTATAGTAGCGCTTCCTTTCTTCCGGGAGTGATAGTTTTGCAAGGTTCGAAGGAGAGGTTCTGTGAAGTTTGGAAGGTAGGAGGCGAGGCACTGGAAGAACTCAAACTGTGAGGACGGGTGGTGAGTCGTGCCTAGGTAGCCGGCACGGTAGCTAGGCGTGTTCGGTCCGAGACAACGAACTTCAGTGGATGTCATGTGACGTCCGCTACGGACAAATACGACGAACAAAATGCCAAAAAAAGGAGTCGGTACAGCACTTGCCCGAGAAAGGCAAAAGTCCCGAGTTCGAGTTTCGGACCGGCACACAGTTTTAATCTGTCAGGAAGTTTCATATCAGTGCAACTCCGCTGCAGAGAGACAGTTTCATTCTGGAAACTGGTATCATGTTTCTGCGTCACTGTGGAATGTAGTGAAGTATTAAATAAATGCTAAGTGGCTTGTCATAAGTTGTAGCTTACTACTTGAAGTCTGCTCGTACGATTCCAAAATGTCGAATTTTTCGCTGTGTCAATGGCGATCAATTTAAAAAGTTAAGAAAGAGTACTGCTCACATTTATGATGCGCGGGCTCGCTTGCAATAACAAAAGTGGCTCCGTTAAGTAGATAAAAATATGGAACAATTGTCTCCGCATCAAGGTGTGGTAGATCTTATGGAACTGTTCCTAAAACACGGGCCAATGTGAATCTCAGGTCTCCCTTTGATACAGCTCCGCGCCCTTCCGGTGTTAGTATCCTCAATGTAATCCCTTCTTCTTTTTCTTCTTACCGAGCGAGGCAGGAGGGTGATTGGCACAGTGGACTCGCTTTCGGTAGGTCGACGATTGCAATCCTCGTCCGTACATCACAGGTTTAGTTTTTTCTGTGATTTCCCTACATCGGTAAAGGCGAAGTGGCAGGATTTCCTCCCCCAATCCCAGCTCGTGTTCCGTCTCTAATGACCCCCTCGTAGACAGGATGCTAAACTGTAAATCTTCCCTCCTCCACCTGCTCCTCCTCCTTCTTCGCCCTTTCATTTTGCTCTCCCTCGTCCGCTTTTCTTTTCTGTCGCCTGTCACCGATCTACGCCCCAACGGAAACAGCGCGCAGAGCTCTCGCCCCGGCTGCCACACGCTGTCGTAGTCACGGCACTGCCTTTACAGTGACTAATGTTACTTCTGAAGCGTCGATGCGAATGTTAACTACTACACCAAGAAAGGTCACGGTACCTCCGAGCATTCGGTGCCGCATTCGTCCAAACGTGCAACGATGCAAGGATCGCACTGCAAACGTTACAGCAGCAGGTTAAACAACAACTGCGAGTATACGCGTCCGCGGCGACCGTGAACTAGATACCGTTTGCCGCAACAGAAGCAATGCGAACAGAATCACCTGAGGAAAGTCACACACTGACGTAACCTTTCGCGTCCTTCACAGGAACTGCTGGCAGTGTTTTTACGCATACATTACACACGCCATTAGAATATTTGCATTTCTGGCACACTTCGCCACACGTACCCGACAATGGCCATTGTTCAGACTGCTGCTGAGAGCCCCGGAGTGCTGAGCGCTTTGTCATGGACGTTAGGCAAACGGAACCGCGCAGTTTATCAATGTGTCCTATGCTGATGGTGATCTGTAACAGACCGATGAAGGCATAATAACGTTACGGGCGAAGCCAATGGCCAGTCTTGATTTGCCGACGCCTTTTATGCTGAGGGTGAAAACCAGTGCTCGCATCTAACCTTCTCCTCTCGTAAAGCACAAAGGGTGTGGAAACTGCTCTACACCGTAACGGTCTAGCACACTGTGGAACGTCTTGGAGTGGAACCTGCGACAGAGTCACATCACCCAGTGATCAAGTTCTGTACAATGCCAGAGCTCTTCCCTCTGCCGGACCTACACTTCTTCATCTACACTACTGGCCATTAAAATTGCTACACCACGAAGATGACGTGCTACAGACGTTTCCGACTTTGATAAAGGTCGGATTGTATTCTATCCCAATGACGTTTTTTCGTATCACGACATTGCTCCTCGCGTTGATCGAGATCTAATGACTGTTTGCATAATATGGAATCGTTGGATTCAAGAGGGTAATACGGAACGCTGTGCTGGATCCCAACGGCCTCGGATCACTAGCAGTCGAGATGACAGGCATCTTATCCGCATGGCTGTAACGGATCGTGCAGCCTCGTCTCGATCCCTGAGTCAACAGATGGGGACGTTTGCAAGCGAACAACAATCTGCACGAACAGTTCGACGACGTTTGCAGCAGCATGGACTATCAGCTCGGAGACCATGGCTGCGGTTACCCTTGACGCTGCATCACAGACAGGAACGCCTGCGATGGTGTACTCAACGACGAACCTGGGTGCACGAATGGCAAAACGACATTTTTTCGGATGAATCCAGGTTCTGTTTACAGCATCATGATGGTCGCATGCGTGTTTGCCGACATCGCGGTCGACGTGTTTTTTTCCACGATAATGCCCGACCTCACACGGCGAATGTGACCAAACAACTCTCACGGGGATTTCACTGGGACGCGTTTGATCATCCTCCGTACAGCCCAGACCTCGCTGCTAGCGACTTTCATCTCTTCATACACCTAAAATCTGTCCTTGGTGTTCAGCGCTTCAACTATGATGACGAGCTGGAAGAACATGTTACCACATGGTTGAATACACAGGTGGCAACCTTCTATGAAGAAGGAATCCAAAAACTTGCGCCACGCTATGACAAGTGCCTACAAAATTTCAGAAGCTATGTAGAAAAGTAGTTTAACAGTTGTAGATTTTTGTACAATAAATATTTTTTCTGTATCTGTAGACGGTTGTTTTATATAAGCAAACGAAACTTACTTTGTGGACATATCTCGCATATGCCGAGAATGATACGTGGTTCGAATTCCACGTGAAACTGTAGGTCCCCTTCCAGCGGTTGGGTTAAAGGCGCGCAACTCCCCGAAGCGGTGTCCAATAATAATGAACTTACATACAGGCGCATGAACATCCCGCTTGAGGGACTCAAAGCCAATCATTCCATACGTATTTGCTTTAGTTGAGAAATATTGAGGATGTCTCGTTCGAATGTTTTGTAAAGAATCTCCTTTGTAGACTGCCCAAATTTTCCAAGCCGCCACGAATGAACGGAGGTCTGTCTCCTGTCTTTCCTACCGTTGAATATATGTGATAATTTCATTTAATATCTCCTGGTATTTATCTGAACTGACTGAATCCAACTGAAACTGACTAATGCTTTAGACATACGAGACATAGCTTTTTTTGTGTCAATTTGCCTATTTACATTTCTGAATATGAAAGGCAACCTCACAGTCTTTGCACTATTTCGAAACTTTATCAAGCTGTGACAGAGTATTTGTGCAGCTCTCATGACAGGGTACCTCACTCTAAACAGCTGAATCATCCGCACAATGTTTGGTCATTTATATGCGGAATAACCAGCACAGGGCCAATACACTACCCAGGGTCACGTCTGGAATACTTCTACGTCTGTTCATGACTCCGGATCCAATACAGCATGCTTCGCCCTACCTGTTAAGAAATGCTCAACCCAGTCAGAAATCTTGTTTGGTGCATCGTATGATCGTACTTTCGTTAATAAGCTTTGGTTCAAAATGGTTCAAATGGCTCTGAGCACTATGGGACTCAACTGCTGTGGTCATTAGTCCCCTACAACTTAGAACTACTTAAACCTAACTAACCTAAGGACAACACACACATCCATGCCCGAGGCAGGATTCGAACCTGCGACCGTAGCAGCAGCGCGGCTCCGGACTGGAGCCCCTAGAACAGCACGGCCACCGCGGCCGGCAATAAGCTTTGGTACCATAAGAGATAATAAAGAGTGAAAGTAAGCAAACTGAACAAGTTTTAGTATGATTTGCATACCGCAGCACAAAACATACCTAATGTTTCGAATGTTTACATACGAAACATTATTATGGATAATTTTCGCTTTGAAACGTTAAAACTTCATCGCTCACTGTTATTTATCATATTTTTAACTTTTGTACTAAGCTATGGAATACGTCGGTAAGGTTTTTATTGTGCGACACAGACTCGAATAAAGAAGAAACATAGAGAATTAGGGGTTACCTCTGAGCAGAATGCGTCTTCCGAGATAGTGCCCCACAGCCTCCTACGACGGCATGCTGAAGGCTGTCCCGTAAACAACACAACTTACGAATTGCCCGCCATTTCTGTCCCAATAGGTTGGTAAGTCTGAACGTTGCGCGATTTTTATCTTTGTAGCACTTTACGACGGAACAGCGTGTTGTCATAGTGAAAATTTGTTACGAATGTGGCGAATATTGTGCAGAGAGTTTTTGCAAACTCCGTGGAATGTTCGGTCAGCGTAATGCACCGATAAGACGACAGTGATAAGACTGATAGCAAAATTTGAAAAAGCCGTTTCGTCTTTGTTTTAGTCGTGCGCAAAACGTCGCCATCGTGACTGAGAGTGTTGCTCAAGTCCTGTGGAATCTTTTGCCGACGTTCACAAAAATTGGATATCCCAAGAACTAGCATGCATCGAATTCTGAAACAATATCTGCACCTTTTGGTCAATGAGATCCAACTGACACAGGAACTGAATCCAAATGATCACGAAAAGAGCCGAGCATTTGTCCCCTGGGCGGTTTAAAAACGAAGAGCGGACAATAATTTCACCAAGAAAATAATGTTTAGTGAAGAGACGCACTTTCTGTTGAATGTCTTCGTGAACAAGCAAAAGTGCAGGGCTTGGGGCACAGAAAACGCTCGAGTAATCAAGGAGAAGCCACTACTTCCACAACGAGTTAGCGTGTGGGGTGGCATTGGGGCTGGGGGCGTAACTGGACCGTACTTCTTCGGAGATTGAGCCACAACGCATTAACAGTGGACGGCAAACGCAACCGCAATATGTTGAGACAGTTTTTGTAGTCTGAACTGGATCGTGTGAATTCTCAGGAGGTTTGGTTTCAAGAACGCGGCGCAACCTCTCACACATAGATTGCAACAATGAAGTTGTTACGAGAGAGGTTTCTTGGCCGGGCGATTTCTCACAACAGTGACGTGAACTGGCCACCCAGATCTTACGATATGGCACCTTATAGTCTCGTTCTACGGAGATATATGAAATCTCTCTTGTGCGCCAACAAACCGCAATTACTTCCACGTCTCATGGCGGAGATTCAGCGCGTAATTTCAGAAGTAGAGGGGCAAGTATGCTGGAAACTTACGAAAAACTACGTCGAAAGAACGATGGCAGTGCCTGCACGGTCGTGGAGAGCATCTGAGTCATAGGCGAGAGTTACCCAAACTGTACCACTTTTGCGATTTTATTTATTTCAGCATAAACAGTGTGTTATAAGATTATTTAAACAACGCCTTCCTCAAACTGTGGGATGTTTTTCTTTGTACCTGATTGGAAGAACGGAAGTTCTGAGAAAATAAACACTCTACACTTAATTTTCTAAACATGTAGAAATGGTACCATTTATGAATCTAGTTACCTTATGTTATCAGTTGGTGCATAAATTGTACCACCCTTACAAAACTATGTCCCTGAGTTCAGAGATATATAAGTCTAAGGAAATTCAGGTTTTAATTCTTACATCATTATTTGCAGCATTGTAATGTAACGTTTTCATTCCTTTCGCCATCCCTGCACATTTTGCGTGAATCCACATTTTGCGTTTCATGCACCTGATCATCTATTCCATTCTATTCTCCTCCCGCGTCTCGCAGTAGCATGCCTGTGTTTGACGCATGAGTTTCTGTGGTGGCTTCCTCTCAGAGTCTCAAAAACACTTTCCTATTCACAGTGGGAGCCGTGGTTCCAGATTTCTTCTGCTTTGCTTCAGTTAGTTTTGTTTTTAAATTACGTTGTATTATTAATACTAAGAGCCCTTTTTAAAGCTCACTATGCGACCATCTTTCTTACATGGTACCAGTACAATATCGGAAACTTAATCGGTACATTATAGGCAACGCCGCCACTGTGGCAGTTTCTTGCAAATGAATCATAATGAATAGAGATTCATGACAGTCTGAAAACTGAGGTTACTCCATGTATATTCGCCCATAAATAAAACATTCTGTTGGCACTTACAACAGTAATTCTCTTCGCTACGTACATAAAAAGCTAAACTCTAAGACAAAGAAAACGACGCACCTCTAAAGAGTTATCCGAACGGGAGGAAAATCGTTAGATGCGATGTAAATGTAAAATCAAACAAATTATTACAATTTCAGAAAAACTGAATGATTTATTCAAGACAAAGAGCTTCACACAATGAGCAAGTCAAGAACGTGTTGGTCCACGTCTGGTCCTCATGCAAACAGTTATCAGCTTGAAACTTCCTGGCATATTAAAACTGTGTGCCGGATCGAGACTCGAACTCGGAACCTTTGCCTTTCGCGGGCAAGTGTTCTACCAACTGAGCTACCCAAGCACGACTCACGACCCGTCCTCACAGCTTTACTTCTGCCAGTATCTCGTCTCCTACCTTCCAAACTTTACAGAAGCTCTCCTGCGAACCTTGCAGAACTAGCACTCCTGAAAGAAAGGATATTGCGGAGACATGGCTTAGCCACAGCCTGGGGGATGTTTCCAGAATGAGATTTTCACTCTACAGCGGAGTGTGCGCTGATATGAAACTTCCTGGCAGATTAAAACTGTGTGCCCGACCGAGACTCGAACTCGGGACCTTTGCCTTTCGCGGGCAAGTCCTCTACCAACTGGCAGAAGTAAAGCTGTAAGTACGGGATGTGAGTCGTGCTTCGGTAGCTCAGATGGTAGAGCACTTGCCCGCGAAAGCAAAGGTCCCGAGTTCGAGTCTCGGTCGGGCACACAGTTTTAATCTGCCAGGAAGTTTCAAACTGGTCAATTATTTACTGTGTTTTAGAAAGCACAGAGACATTAGGCTGCTGGCCTACCTTTTGCTTCTTTTTTATATATGTTTATTTAATTTGTTTATGTATTTAACAATGTGTGTTAGAGCTTATTTATGATCCATCCGTAGGAATATTTATTTAATTTCAACTATATAAATCTAATTCCAGTATTTCGTATATGTTTCATTATGTTGTGAGTGTGCATTGGGTTGAAGACGTGGCGCTAGCGCTCTAGCCAATCACAGCGCTCGTGACTGGGGAGACCGTATGGAAGGGGGAAAAGAGCATCATTCCGAGAGAGGACACGTGGCAGTTCTGGACGGTACGACAGGACACGAGGGTGAGTGCTGGACGCGGACAGTACAGCGCGACCGACGCACAGTCGCGGAAAGACTTGGACAGTGGAGAGTTTGCGCGTGGTCGCGGAGGACGGAAATATTTCGGAGTGCCGACCTGTGCTGTTGTGTGATTTCCGTGGCTTCTGCAGTGAATATGTAGTGTGTGTCTCGCTTGTTCATAACTAATTACGTGCAGTTGGAATCTATTGTGTCCCTGTTACTCAGCATATATTTTATTTAATTGCTCGACCATTGACACCAATAAGTGTTTCGCAAAAATATACCGCATTCTCAAAAGTACTTCTACTATTGTACTCATCATTTAAAGTCGTTAAGATAGAACCTGCAGATTTTATGTAACTGCAATCTATTATTTATAAAATTCGCAATTGCCCGGTGATAGGAACCTTTGACCATTCGATTCATGTGTCTATTCATATTGTATACTGTAGACTCAGCAGTATTTGGCCTGTAATGCGGCAACTATGTATCCCAGTCCCTAGACAACGAAACCAGCCAAAACTTTTAATATTTCAACTCTGAGTCGGAGGGTGTAGTTATGTTTGAAAGCTCACATATTTCTTACGCAATCGCAAGTAACACACTCTGTAGTTGTACGTATATTATTTAATTTGTATGTTATTATGTATGTGAAAGTTGCTTTCTTAGTGGGACATACTGTATTATGGCAGCATGGAGCCGTTACCTCAACATGAAGTGAGACTTCTGTCAGAATATGGTACCAGCTGGAGGGCTCTCGCGAGAGCGTCAGCTCCGCAACTTGTCCAACTACTGTCCATTCGGCGTCCTCTTTGCAAACATTGCCCAGCAATGATTGGTCAGTCGATCCCACCACGACACGGTGGCACGATCGGGACTCGGTTGGATACGCGTGCCGAATCCCTCTGTCTAACCGGCCTGTTTCTGCATTTTGTTCGTGACCGCGGAATTGCTTCACGCCCGAAGGCAGTCACGAAGCGAGAGCTGAAACAATGCCTCGCCTCGCAGCTGAGGGCACGCGCCTAATTTACACTGCCTGGCGCCCCAAGTACAGGGGGACAGGACACGATAGGAGATAAATGCCGCAGAATTACCTATTTATGTGACTCTATGAAGAACCGCAGTCCCACTGCAGCTGCCCGCAAAATCTATTGCGTACAGCTGTTCGAGAGCGAGGCAAGGACTCGTGGCCGCGAATTCCGCGTTTTATTTTCTCATTGTCAGCGGTTACGCAAGGCGCAGCACGTATTAACTGCCCGCAGGAGCGGATATCCGTGTCTGGCTGGGGTCTCCGCAGCCTTGTTCTGTGGTTTCGCAAGGCTCGAATCTCACTGGAGAAACAAACTTCTCAATTATACAGCAGTAATTGTTGTATACTGAAGGGAACCATAAGCGTGTTACGAAACGAGACGGCCGTAGACGTCAGAAACCGCGGCGTGCTACCAGGACACGTCTCCCCGTGATAAATGACGCCCGTTATTGCAGGACAAGCACACAATCGTGCTGGGTGCATTGCATCCGGAAACGCCAAATGCGTAACAGGTAGTCGTATCTGAAGAATGACAGTTCTCTTGGTACATTAATACAATGTCTATAATGTACAACAACGAGCTATTTCTCCTTCGTTCCATCCTCAAACAGCGCACGAGAAAAATGAACAGGTAAATCTTGCCATGCGAGCTCTCATTTTATTACAGTGATCACTTCTCCCTATGTAGGTAGGCGCCAAAATACTATTTTCGCCTTCGGAGGAGAAATCTGGTGAAATTTCATAACAAGATGATGCCGCAACGAAAAATTCCTTTGTTTTAATCATTCCCACCCCAATTCGCGTATCATATTCGTGAGACACTCTTCCGTATTTCGCGAAAGTACAAAACGGCTGCCATTCTTTGAACTTTTTTAATGTCCTCCGTCAATTCTATCTGGCGCGACTCCCATATTGTGCAGCAATACCCAAGAAAAGCACGGACAAGCGTAGTGTAGGCGGTCTCTTTAGTAGACCTGTAGCATTTTCCTAGTGTTCCGCCAGTGTTTGGTTTGCTTTACAAACAATATTATGTATGTGATCGTTCCAATTCAAGTTATTCGTCATCTTAATCCCTAAGTATTTACTTGAATTTAAAAAATGGTTCAAATGGCTCTAAACACTATGCGACTTAAGTTCTGAGGTCATCAGTTCCCTAGAACTTAGAACTACTTAAACCTAACTAACCTAGGGACATCACACACATCCATGCCCGAGGCGGGATTCGAACCTGCGACTGTAGCAGCAGCGTGGTTTCGGACTGAAGCGTCTAGAACGGCTCTACCACAGAGGCCGCCTATTGAATTTAAAGCCTTTAGATTTGTGTGATTTATCGTGTAAACGAAATCTTGCGGATTCCTTTTAATACTCAAGTGGATGACTTCACACTTTTCATTATTTAGAGTCAAATGCGCTATACAGACATCTGGTGTGATTCTCGTTTATACAGATCTCGTTTATATAGGGTCTGTAACACTTCTCTGGGGAACGCCAGATTTTCTCTTTCCGATAACTGTTGCAAACTGTAACCTTTCTGAGAGGAAATCTTGAATGCAGCCGCACAACTGAGATGATCCTGCGGAGGAACTGGTACGAGACTCTTTAGGCACGCAGATTTTGTAAGATTGTAGTGACACACAAAGCATAAATCTTTCTTATTGATGCAATACTTCATTATTTTTTAAGAATATAAATTCAGTAAAACTAATGAGCAAAATACACAGACACTGTATTTCACTGCCTATAATTTAATGGCAACTTTTCATCGAGAATTCAAACAGAAATTTAGTATAATTTTTTTCTTCACTGTTACCAGGTGTATCAACAGACCAGTCTGGAGTTCATGGCTAACTGTAATTATTTCCTAAAGTAAAAGTCCGATTACTTTCTATATTTATGGTGACCAAAGTGTATTTGGCTCATATCTACAGTCTCATAACAATCGCAGTGAGGCGACGGCATAGTATGAATGCTACGGAGAAGCAGACGGTAGTAACTACGGTTGAGTTTCAATCTAGCTGTTGTGATCACAATCAGTCTACTGTCCGTTTGAATGTTGACTTTGTTCTAGACGTCCCTTTTCGGTCCACCATGCGCGTCTAATTACCTGTATGGGCAGAACTTGAGAAGATCGCCGGTCGTCAATTGCTTGTACCATCCACACCCGTTCTCGTCACTGTTCTATTGGGAAAGAGAAAATTAAGTGGTCTAAAACATTACTGAAACCCTGCCGCTGTCGATTTTCATCACGTCCTTGTAGACGATTCTTCTTCTTGCTTGAAGCGTAACACGGTCCTTTAACAAAGCATTAACATTGAAATAATATTTCTGAACGAGAAACTCGCTAAATTTTTTTTCTTACATTCAAAGTGTAGATGGCGGTAGTCGTGGCTAATCTGTGCGGTTTCGTTAAAGTGCTAATCGTTTGGAAACACATGGAAGTAACAGGGGAAATCCAAAAGTCTTTGCCCCCATTTTTACTAGCCAAAGTAAGGTACATGATATTATGCGTATGTTACACTATTTTTTGATATAGCCCACTTACCAGTTCACACATTTGTCCCATTGCAGCACTAAATTATGAAATGCTTCTGGTGGGATTCGTCGGGCTAACTATGGAGCCACCGCCAGACTGCTGTCTCGGCCTCATCGTTACTTGTGAACCGCTGCACCCCCATACGATACGCCAAGCTCCAGGGAAATGGCCGTGTGTGCACACGCCGGTCTGCTTCCACCGTTGCATCCACGCGGCAAATGTCGTCAGTCAGCGACGAATGGCGGTCTCCCCGACCGCTCATTGTCGTGGAAGACCTCACGGCCTTTGTCGAAACCACAACACCTCGCAATTCTCAAAGAGAGACAGTTTTCCCCGTGTGTGGGCTGCCTTTCCCTGTAGATCTCGATGGGCTTTCGTCCCTTGCTCCACTGAGGACGAATCACACTTCGCTGCTGTAACGCAGTGGACGTGTGAAGCACAACCGTCGTCTTCACCAACCGACAGCAGCGCCGTGCGGCGGAGCTACCGGCAGTTAAGGCCGGCACGAACCGAGAAACATCCAACGCTGGGATTGGATACGTTGACTTCGCATTTAGAGCCTAATTTGGCTAACACAAATAGGGGCAAACACTTTCTGATTTGCCCTTATAGTACACCCACGTCTATGTGACTTTTGCCAACAAGGTGTTATAGTTTAATTTGCAGCGGCGTAAATTTGTCAACTCACTAAAACAGGAAACCCAGACGCAGGATAAACACCAGGAAAGGGAGAGCCCGGCTGGAGAAAGGTAGCTACGGCGAATGTAGCAGGTTGGGGTGTCGGCAGATCTTGCACCGGCCGCCGGCGTGGCGGCGTAACTTATGGTGGGCCCAGCGTGCGACTTACAGCGGCCACAAACTGACGCATGGGACGCTCCATGTTTGAGGTCGAGGCCGGGCCTACCACGTGCCACCCTGTCAACTGCGTACTGTCAGTGGGATCAGGGGAAAACCGTCACGCCAAAGTCAGCTGCCGTGAGCAGCAACGCGTTCTTTGCAGGTATCGGTACTCAGGTTGGAGAAAACCAATCTGGTAGTAAGGTCAGAGCAAACTTTGCCGAATAACCACCTGTCGTAAGATCCTGTACGAGGTGTCTTCAGAAAGTACACTTCTGGCCATTAAAATTTGCTACACCACGAAGATGACGTGCTACAGACGCGAAATTTAACCGACAGGAAGAGGATGCTGTGATATGCAAATGATTAGCTTTTCAGAGCATTCACACAAGGTTGGCGCCGGTGGCGACACCTACAACGTGCTGACATGAGGAAAGTTTCCAACCGATTTCTCGTACACAAACAGCAGTTGACCGGCGTTGCCTGGTGAAACATTGTTGTGATACCTCGTTTAAGGCGGAGAAAAGCGTACCATCACGTTTCCTACTTTCATAAAGGTCGGGTTGTAACCTATCGCGATTGCGGTCTATCGTATCGCGACATTGCTCCTCGCGATGGTCGAGATCCAATGACTGTTAGCAGAATATGGAATCGGTGGGTTCAGGAGGGTAATACGGAACGCCGTGGTGGTTCCCAACGGCCTCGTATCACTAGCAGTCGAGATGACAGGCACCTAATCTGCATGGCTGTAACGGATCGTGCAGCCACGTCTCGATCCCTGAGTCAACAGATGGGGACGTTTGCAAGACAACAACCATCTGCACGAACAGTTCGACGACGTTTGCAGCAGCATGGACTATCAGCTCGGACACCATGGCAGCGGTTATCCTTGACGCTGCATCACAGACAGGAGCGCCTGCGATGGTGTACTCAACGACGAAAGGCACGAATGGCAAAACGTCATTTTCTCGGATGAACCCAGTTTCTGTTTACAGCATCATGATGGTCGCATCCGTGTTTGGCGACATCGCGTTGAACGCACATTGGAAGCGTGTATTCGTCGTCGCCATAATGGCGTATCACCCGGCGTGATGGTATGGGGTGCCATTGGTTACACGTCTCGGTCACCTCATGTCCGCATTGACGGCACTTTGAACAGTCGACGTTACATTTCAGATGTGTTACGACACGTGGCTCTACCCTCCATTCGATCCCTGCGAAACCCTAAATTGCAGCAGGATAATGCACGACCGCATGTTGCAGGTCCTGTACGGGACTTTCTGGATACAGAAAATGTTCGACTGCTGCCCTGACAAGCACATTCTCCAGATCTCTCACCAACTGAAAACGTCTCGTCAATGGTGGCCGAGCAATTGGCTCGTCACAATACGCCAGTCACTACTCTTGATGAACCGTGGTATCGTGTTGAAGCTGCATGGGCAGTTGTACGTGTAAACGCCATCCAACCTCTGTTTGACTCAATGCCCAGGCGTATCAAGGCCGTTATTACGGCCAGAGGTGGTTGGTTTGGGTACTGATTTCTCAGGATCTATGCACCTAAATTGTGTGAAAATGTAATCACATGTCAGTTCTAGTATAATATTTGTCCAACGAATACCCGTTTATCATCTGCATTTCTTCTTGGTGTAGCAATTTTAATGGCCAGTAGTGTACATTTTTATGACAGGCCACTTTGCTTCTGTTCGTTGCTGCACTACACTTCAAAAGTGACACAGTTACAAGACATTGTTTTCCAAAATAGCAACCACGTCTCTGTAAACAGCGGTTGGAACATTCTCCCAGTCGTCCAATTCCTAGATGACAGAAATCCGCCACTTGAATCCAGAGCCATTCTAGAACCACTTTGTGAACGTCTTCATTGTTTGAGAATCAGTCCCCTGCCCCCCACCACCCCACCCCCCAGATTTTCTTTCAGTCTGCGAAAAGATGGAAATCGCACGTCGCGAATCAGGTCCTCGCGGCCACCAGCAGCACCGACCTCTATACTGCCTTTGTCAAAGTGTTGGCAACGTGTCACTTCGGCTGGATGCGACACTCCGTTTGGTCCATATAGCGCCAGAATGACACGAAACGGTATCAAGACTGGACTCATACATACGAGAGGGTACCCAAACAAATCCGAATTATATTTTAAAAACTATATACTTTTAAATTGCTTACAAAACAACCTTACCCCTTACAAAATACTCTCCATTACCACTAATACATTTGTCCCACCGGTGCTTCCACTATTCGAAACATCTTTAGAAGTGGCTGACAGTTCCCCCCCCCCCTCTCTCTCTTTTGTGTGTTGTCAAATCGGTGTCCTTTCATGCCCCTTCTCATTCGTGGAAATAAGAAAAAGTAAGGCGAGTAACGTGCATGGGACAGCGGAACCACGCCAAATTTATCAAAAAACTGACAGAGGTGGCTGTGTGTGCAAGTGCGTTGTCGTGGTTGAACAACCAGTTTGCCGTCTGCCACAAATCGGGTCTTCTTTTACGAACACTGTTGTGCAATGTTCTTAAAACTTCCAAATAAAAGATCTGACTGACGGTCTGAATTGGGTGACAACGCCCTTGGCATCAAAAAAGGAAATGAGCATTGTTTTGGCGTTTCATTTGACTTGACGACATTGTTTTGGACGGGATGACGACGACGTGTCTTCCAGTGGGTTGACTGTTGCTTCGTCTCTGAGTCGTAACCGTGGCTCCATGACTGATGACCACTGACAGAAAATCTGGATTAGTTTCAAGTTGTTGTTTCACAGCACGACATGTTTCAACTCGACGTTTCTTTTGA
The DNA here is from genome assembly GCF_023864275.1 of Schistocerca cancellata. Classification (NCBI taxonomy): domain Eukaryota; kingdom Metazoa; phylum Arthropoda; class Insecta; order Orthoptera; family Acrididae; genus Schistocerca; species Schistocerca cancellata. The sequence continues at coordinate 603,944,668 of NC_064633.1, read as the reverse complement.
TTGTTAGGCAGAACCCGAGGAACAAACGTGACAGCAACCCTTTTCAGTCCCAAATCTTCCGTTAAAATTCGCTGAACTGAGCAGCAAGATAACCCACTAACCTCTGAGAGTTGATCACTTGCCTGCCGATGGTCTGTGAGCACAGTCTCCAATTTTTGCAATATTGTTGTCGATTCGGGCAGTTGATGGGTGTCAGTACGAGGTTTGTTATCAATCGACATGACGCCATTTTTAAATCGAGCAAACCAGTCCTAAACTTGAGTTTGTCCCGTAGCGTCATCTTGGTATGCTGTTGTCATCATCAAAACCGTTTCAGCAGCATTTATACCGAGTAGAAAACAAAATTTCACAGCTGCACGTTGTTCACTTAAACTTGCCATCATAAAAAACGAAACAAGAACTTAACAGTGCTAGCAAAAACAATCACTGGAGATGAACAGAACAAGCCAGGTCGAGAACACACACGGCACTGAACTGGCAATAGGTTGCGCTGTACAAGCCCGGCGGCAGAAGTCGGTACTACACAAACTCCGCGCACGGAAATGTTATTCCGGTTTTCCTGGGTACCCCCCTCGGAATGTGCTCCGTATTTTTTGTTGTATTGCTGCACCAAAGAACAGAATTTAACTGCCTTGCTGCTCATTTTCATTGACCTTAGTTGTTATATACGTCAGCTGTGGTTCTTCCTAGTGAATGACAACTACGATCCGAAGTTTCTCAAAGTGTCATATCTGTTGATTTTTGCCAGCTCTACTTCCCATTATGCTCGCGCCGTCCATATCAAATAGTTCAAATGTCTCCGAGCACTACGGGACTTAACATCTGAGGTCATCAGTCCCCTAGACTTAGAACTACTTAAGCCTAACTAACCTAAGGACATCACACGCATCCACGCCCGAGGCAGGATTCGAACCTGCGACAGTGGCAGCAGCGCGGTTCCGGACTGAAGCGCGTAGAACCGCTCGGTCACAGCGTCACGTCAGAAACCTTTTCAAATGAATCGCCTCAGTACAAATGACAGCTCCGCCAATGTAATGCTTTTTTATACCTTGTATACGAGGTACGAGCGCCATCTGTAAATGTGCAGCCGCGCGGGATTAGCCGAGCGGTGTAAGGCGCTGCAGTCCTGGACTGTGCGGTTGGTCCCGGCGGAGGTTCGAGTCCTCCCTCGGGCATGGGTGTGTGTGTCTGTCCTTAGGGTAATTTAGGTGAAGTTGTGTGTAAGCTTAGGGATTGATGACCTTAGCAGTTAAGTCCCGTAAGATTTCACACACATTTTGTGGTGTCACCGCCAGACACCACACTTGCTAGGTGGTAGCTTTAAATCGGCCGCGGTCCATTAGTACATGTCGGACCCGCGTGTGGCCACTGTCAGTGATAGCAGACCGAGCGCCACCACACGTCAGGTCTCGAGAGACTTACTAGCACTCGCCCCAGTTGTACGACGACTTTGCTAGCGACTACACTGACGAAGCCTTTCTCTCATTTGCCGAGAGACAGTTAGAATAGCCTTCAGATAAGTCCATGGCTACGACCTAGCAAGGCGCCATTAACCATTTCTATAGAGAGTCTCACTTGTATCATCAAGAATGCTGTATACAAATGATGGATTAAGGGGGGACGTACACGAAACTGCAGTAATTTTAAAAGTATTTTATAAAACTCTAATTTTTTAAGATAATCAATCCAAATTTGGTACAGTTATTAAGAAATGTTATGCGCATATGAACCTAAATTTTCATTTTTATTGACCTTTTACATCTTTAATTATTAACAATTAATTTTTTTTCAACAATGTAATTACAAATGTTCCTTTTTTGAGAAAACTGTGAGAGCAATGTTAATGAATTTTTGTACACACTTTCATACCAAATAATTACAAAACTCTGTGGAGCAGAATTTTTATATCTTCTTTTGTTCAGTTTTTACGGGTCTCCCAATTTCCCTGAAAAATAATATATCAAATTTAAGGAATATTTTCTACCATAAATACCTTACTATTTTATTAAATGAAAATTCCTTCCACAGAATTTTTCACTATAGTACTGACTAGTCATATACCAAATTTCACTTCTCTACCTTTTGTGGTTTTTGAGAAAAAGGTACATAAAGTTATAAAAATGTAAGTTACGGGAAAACTGAATCAATGATTTGATAGTGTTTGTATTAGGTCTTACCGTCTCTGTGTGAACTACTGCAAGCCATATGCATACTCCTCTTCATCTGCAAGCAGTCTCTTCTTTGCTTGTCTTCTTTGGTTAACCTGCTGTTCAATTTTATTGGCTGTAATATCAGCCGCAGCAACTCTTTTGTCATCGATGTCCTTCAATATTGAATAGGTGAAAGCTCCTGGATGAAATCCTAGCCTCTGTAGAGTTTTTATTCTTCCAAGATTACCATTGTTAAAAACTAAACAAGCATCATATGCAGCAATTTCAACAATAATTGTTGAAACAAATGTTGTTTTTGGGCAACGTTTCCAAATCAGTGAGTTGTAACTTTCATTAGGGTTTTGTGTCTTTCCATGCACACACTTTCGTAGGAGGTCTGGCTCTGCTAAACACCTAAATGTTGGTTTTATAGCACTTAAAACAGCCACAGGTAAACTGTGCTTGTGTGAATAGTTCATGCCATCACGCTCAGCCTGCTTGAATTTGCACCACGATATGTCACACAAATTATGTACAGGTTTGTCATCTGTGGATAGTTTATGAAAATAAATAGACCACACAGCCTTCTGCATGTTATTCAAATTTCCACTGTTGTCCCTTATTGCCTTGCCATAGTACACTTGTAAAGAATGAATTTCTTTGTCTGTGAGTCTGTTGGGACCACCTAAAAGTTTTCCATCCTCAAGTTTCCTGCCCTTCAATTCACGTTTCAATTTTAAAAGTCTGCCTCCCATTCGTTTTTGCACATGTCCAACACATTCCAACTTTTCTATAGCACAATGGGGACCATAAGGTTCACTTTCCAAAACAGTTTTGAAGGAGCTGGAGTCACCATCACCAAGGTATTTTGTGTATCTAACACCGTACTTTTCCACACTTCGATGGAACATAAGTTTCATAGCTGCAGGTTCCATTCCACCACTAGAACCAGAATAATTTCTACAGCACACTTTCTTGTGTTCAACCTGCCACTTATTTTCTTCCACTTCACCAGCTCTCTTTCCGAGTACACAGCTATAGCAATATTTGCTCATTACCTGAACGTCAAGAATTTTTCCAGTATCAACACTAATGACAGATGATACTCCATACAGTGATGTATGTCCACGCTTCATCCACGTTCCATCACATGACACACACAAATCGGTGTCTGGCGTGTTATCTGCTTCTGTCTTTAGTTCACTATTCATCTTCACAGCTTCCTTTGCAGAGGACTTCAAGTTTTCTTCCACTTCCTCTTGAAGAGCACTTAGCAGTGTTTTATTTCCAGTAGTGTACCTAGCACTTGGTTGTGGCATGTTCATGATCCCACAAAACAGTCTGGTACCTTCCCTGCCTATGCCCAAACATCTCATGCCATATATTAAACGCATATTTGCTTCATATATCCGGTTACTTGATGCCGAAGTTCTAAAAGCAGTGTCTGAATGACAGCTTTCACAAGTAAGATGCAACATACACACTATTCCAATTCTGTTTTCTTCGTCATATAATCTCAAACTTTTTGCACCACAGTCAGCACATACACAAGCAGATGATATAATATCAGATAGTATTTTCAAATCAATAAGCCTAAAACCACTAGTAGCTTGAGTGTCTGAGCCACAATCATCAAGTGATTGACAGCTGTCAATTTTCCTTCTCGAAGCACTCGCTTTCTTGGTTGAAGTATCGTTTCCATTTGTTATTATGGGGCTGGTTTTCAAGTTGTCTTTACTACATCGAGAAGCTTGACACTTTCTAACCTTTTTAAACACCTTACTAGAACGCGGCATGCTGCAAAATATAATAACAAGTCTACTTACAACTTTCGTAAAAATGTATTCCAAACAAACACTCGTAAACAAACGCTATAAATCAAAGAATATAAAACCAGCGGCAGAGATATTATTCCACAGCCTTCTTGATGTAGTACACAAACGTTCCCTGCATTGTGACTGCACAAAACTGGAAAAAAACGCAGTATAAATAGATATACGAGAGGATGAAGACCAAGATGGGGGGGCGTCGCCCTGTGCAAGCTATTACAAATTATTATTTTTTTCCCCCTTAGAAGCGGAATTGGAACGTAATATTTGGTAATTGAAATTTCAATACCATGTAGTAAATGAAGAGCCAATAAAATTTTTTTCACAAATTTGGTCATTTTCATGTACGTCCCCCCTTAAAGTTAAGTATTCCCGCAGCTACGTACTTTTCTTTATAGCATTCATTACGTATCCTGTTTCAGACCTCACGCCCATCTGCGTGAGCTTAACGCGTGCCTTTCGGCTACTTCCGAGTGGCGTGGCTGTCTTGCTACGCCACAACACATTTCAACATTTTTTTTTGTAAATGTGCATATCGCTATCCCACGACTTTCGTTACCTCTGTGTACGTTCGCGTAGAAACAACGAAGATGAAGTTAGGGAGATTCGAGGCCACACGTAGGCTTACCAGCTGTCATTCTTTCCGCCAAGCATATCGAGGGGAACGGAAAAAGGGGGAACCGACGCTGGTACATAAAGTACCCTCCACCACACACCGAAAGGTGGTTTGCGGAGCACAGGCGTACGTGTAGACGTAGAAGCGATTTAGGGAAACAACGGAAAATTGTCAGACGGAGAATGGAACCGCGCTCCTTGCGAATGTGGGTCCATCGCCTTACTATTGCTCGACGTCGGTCGGCGGCTGGGTAAAGAGCACGGGAACGGGCGAGGCGTGAACCCGCGACCTCTGCGCCGGCAAAACCCGGCTGCGGCTGGGGTCGCGCGCCGCCGCCAAATGCCAGTGACCGGCCGGCCGCGGCTCCCAGTTAAATGTGGCCCAGCCTCCACCAGCGCCAAGGACACCGCTGTCCCTCCTCCGCCGAAAGCCTTTCTTCTCCTTTCCACAAGCGACCCGTACAGCGCAAAGCGTCGAGCGCCGAGTTGTGATACACGGTAGCCGCCTAAACCTCGGGTGGGGGAGGCTGCACTTTCTTGCAAAAAGAACAAATACCATTTGTCTGACACTCGCCAACGCGGGGTGTGCTCTTTAAGTGGTTACTCTCACCCACTTCTTCAGAAATGGAGCTGGTTTTCCATCGCTGGTTACAGAGAGTAGCATCACAAATATGTGATTATCTCGCCAATGAACTGTAGTATACCAAGTTTCTCGCAGCCACAAGAAGGTGGCAGCACTTGAAAACCACAGTGTTCGTGCCTAACGAAGATGCAACGTGAAAGAGAAGTCAAATAACATAACTAGCATTACTTACGAGGAATAATCACGGTAAATACAAGCAAATAAGTCTAAATACGTAACTTACATGGCACTCTTAAATACGTAACTTACATGGCACTCTAAGTTTGCGCTCGTCTTTACAAGTCTCAGGACACGTATAAATGGCCTGTATCATATTTAATACAATCGGACTGTACGACTACATTTTGCCCATTACCAGGCCAGTTATATTTACGCATGTGTGAATGATAGTTTCATAGGGTATAGATCGAATATTGAAGAATTTTACAGTGTTCGTATTCTAAGTGTACGTGGTCCTTAGGTTTGACGTATTCAGAAATCCTGGAAGTGCTACTGGAGGCCATCAACCCAAATACTTCGGACGAACCGCGAAAATATGAAGCAATGAAGCGTAAACCAATACAATCCATCCCACCAGCATGCAAAAGATGTAAGAATAAATTGCATTTGCCAGGAATTTACTGTGGGAGACAAAAATATAGATCAAGATGTAGAATGCAAGGTTGCTCCAGTCACGTCGTAAAATGCCAGGCTTGTGATCTGTTCCTGTATTCCACGTCAAAAAGGAATTGCTTCAGAACTTTGCACACTATATGAAACAGGTTAGAATGTGGAAGCAAAAATCCTACTCTCAATAATCCTAATATATATGTAATCACGTATATCATTATATAAGAATATGTGATCAAGTCTGTTTTGCAAAATGTAGTCTCTGAAATGATTGTATCTTTGACATTTTTACATTCTGTACTTCAAAATTTCATAAAAAGTATTGAAAGAATAAATAAATAGTGTATACAAGCTCTTATTACTGTTAATTAATGTTTTGCAACCCAAAATTCCTTGAAATTTCAATAAACAGGAGTAAATTAGCGTTTTATACATTTGACTATTTTTAACTTCATAGAGACCTGATGTTTCATATTTTATATATGGGCTACAGCTCCTTTTGCTTGACAGAGACCTACTGTATCACATATGATACATTACCTGTGGGTAATGTATGGATGATATGTTGTTCTTGTTATGGTCTTCAGTCCTGAGACTGGTTTGATGCAGCTCTCCATGCTACTCTATCCTGTGCAAGCTTCTTCATCTCCCAGTACCTACTGCAACCTACATCCTTCTGAATCTGCTTAGTGTATTCATCTCTTGGTCTCCCCCTACGATTTTTACCCTCCACGCTGCCCTCCAATACTAAATTGGTGATCCCTTGATGCCTCAGAACATGTCCTACCAACCGATCCCTTCTTCTTGTCAAGTTGTGCCACAAACTACTCTTCTCCCCAATCCTATTCAATACTTCTTCATTAGTTATGTGATCTCCCATCTAATCTTCAGCATTCTTCTGTAGCACCACATTTCGAAAGCTTCTATTCTCTTCTTGTCCAAACTATTTATCGTCCATGTTTCACTTCCATACATGGCTACACTCCATACAAATACTTTCAGAAATGACTTCCTGACACTTAAATCTATACTCGATGTTAACAAATTTCTCTTCTTCAGAAACGTTTTCCTTGCCATTGCCAGTCTACATTTTATATCCTCTCTACTTCGACCATCATCAGTTATTTTGCTCCCCGAATAGCAAAAGTCCTTTACTACTTTAAGTGTCTCATTTCCTAATCTAATACCCTCAACATCACCCGACTTAATTCGACTACATTCCATTATCCTCGTTTTGCTTTTGTTGATGTTCATCTTATATCCTCCCTTCAAGACACCATCCATTCCGTTCAACTGCTCTTCCAAGTCCTTTGCTGTCTCTGACAGAATTACAATGTCATCAGCGAACCTCAACGTTTTCAATTCTTCTCCATGGATTTTAATACCTACTCCGAATTTTTCTTTTGTTTCCTTTACTGCTTGCTCAATATACAGATTGAATAACATCGGGGAGAGGATACAACCCTGTCTTACTCCCTTCTTAACCACTGCTTCCCTTTCATGTCCCTCGACTCTTATAACTGCCATCTGGTTTCTGTACAAATTGTAAATAGCCTTTCGCTCCCTGTATTTTACCCCTGCCACCTTTAGAATTTGAAAGAGAGTATTCCAGTCAACATTGTCAAAAGCTTTCTCTAAGTCTACAAATGCTAGAAACGTAGGTTTGCCTTTCCTTAATCTTTCTTCTAAGCTGAGTCGTAAGGTCAGTATTGCCTCACGTGTTCCAACATTTCTACGGAATCCAAACTGATCTTCCCCGAGGTCGGCTTCTACCAGTTTTTCCATTCGTCTGTAAAGAATTCGTGTTAGTATTTTGCAGCTGTGGCTGATTGTTCGGTAATTTTCACATCTGTCAACACCTGCTTTCTTCGGGATTGGAATTATTATATTCTTCTTGAAGTCTGAGGGTATTTCGCCTGTTTCATACATCTTGCTCACCAGATGGTAGAGTTTTGTCAGGACTGGCTCTCCCAAGGCCGTCAGTAGTTCAAATGGAATGTTGTCTACTCCGGGGGCCTTGTTTCGACTCAGGTCTTTCAGTGCTCTGTCAAACTCTTCACGCAATATCGTATCTCCCATTTCATCTTCATCTACATCCTCTTCCATTTCCATAATATTGTCCTTAAGTTCATCGCCCTTGTATAGACCCTCTATATACTCCTTCCACCTTTCTGCTTTCCCTTCTTTGCTTAGAACTGGGTTTCCATCTGAGCTCTTGATGTTCATGCAAGTGGTTCTCTTATCTCCAAAGGTCTCTTTAATTTTCCTGTAGGCAGTATCTATCTTACCCCTAGTGAGATAAGCCTCTACATCCTTACATTTGTCCTCTAGCCATCCCTGCTTAGCCATTTTGCACTTCCTGACGATCTCATTTTTGAGACGTTTGTATTCCTTTTTGCCTGCTTCACTTACTGCATTTTTATATTTTCTTCTTTCATCAATTAATTTCAATATTTCTTCTGTTACCCAAGGATTTCTACTAGCCCTCGTCTTTTTACCTACTCGATCCTCTGCTGCCTTCACTACTTCATCCCTCAAAGCTACCCATTCTTCTTCTACTGTATTTCTTTCCCCCATTCCTGTCAATTGTTCCCTTATGCTCTCCCTGAAACTCAGTACAACCTCTGGTTCTTTCAGTTTATCCAGGTCCCATCTCCTTAAATTCCCACCTTTTTGCAGTTTCTTCAGTTTTAATCTACAGGTCATAACCAATAGATTGTGGTCAGAGTCCACATCTGCCCCTGGAAATGTCTTACAATTTAAAACCTGTTTCCTAAATCTCTGTCTTACCATTATATAATCTATCTGATACCTTTTAGTATCTCGAGGGTTCTTCCATGTATACAACCTTCTATCATGATTCTTAAACCAAGTGTTAGCTATGATTAAGTTGTGCTCTGTGCAAAATTCTACCAGGCGGCTCCCTCTTTCATTTCTTAGCCCCAATCCATATTCACCTACTTCTGTCCCTTTTCCTACACTCGAATTCCAGTCACCCATGACTATTAAATTTTCGTCTCCCTTCACTATCTGAATAATTTCTTTTATTTCCTCATACATTTCTTCAATTTCTTCGTCATCTGAAGAGCTAGTTGGCATATAAACTTGTACTACTGTAGTAGGTGTGGGCTTCGTATCTATCTTGGCCACAATAATGCGTTCACTATGCTGTTTGTAGTAGCTTACCCGCACTCCTATTTTCCTATTCATTATTAAACCTACTCCTGCATTACCCCTATTTGACTTTGTGTTTATAACCCTGTAGTCACCTGACCAGAAGTCTTGTTCCTCCTGCCACCGAACTTCACTAATTCCCACTATATCTAACTTTAACCTATCCATTTCCCTTTTTAAATTTTCTAACCTACCTGCCCGATTAAGGGATCTGACATTCCACGCTCCGATCCGTAGAACGCCAGTTTTCTTTCTCCTGATAACGACATCCTCTTGAGTAGTCCCCGCCCGGAGATCCGAATGGGGGACTATTTTACCTCCGGAATATTTTACCCAAGAGGACGCCATCATCATTTAATCATACAGTAAAGCTGCATGCCCTCGGGAAAAATTACGGCCGTAGTTTCCCCTTGCTTTCAGCCGTTCGCAGTACCAGCACAGCAAGGCCGTTTTGGTTATTGTTACAAGGCCAGGTCAGTGAATCATCCAGACTGTTGCCCTTGCAACTACTGAAAAGGCTGCTGCCCCTCTTCAGGAACCACACGTTTGTCTGGCCTCTCAACAGATACCCCTCCGTTGTGGTAGTACCTACGGTACGGCTATCTGTATCGCTGAGGCACGCAAGCCTCCCCACCAACGGCAAGGTCCATGGTTCATGGATGATATATATACTCGTAATTTTTTTTTTACAAATTATTGGCTTTTAGTGATGCTAAGAAGGGAAATATTACCAATTTTCGTATTTTTTCTATAAAGGTCTCGAGGATGAAGTACTGGACGGCGAATTTTCAGCAGAAACGAAATTAATAAGAGGTGTGCTCCGAGGATACATATGTTGCCGTGTAAGCTGTCCCCTGTCTTGAGGGTAAGAACTTACGTTCTCATGCAAGTTTAAAATAATTATTTAAGCCCTGTAATGTACAGCCGAATACAAGAAACAGTTCCGAAGGATAACGCAGCCTGAATATAATACTCATAGGAAGAGCAAGCTTACGCAAAAGCGCAACGACAGGCGTAAAGGAATCTACCAGTGATGCCTTGCCGAACGTTTACATGCTTAACTGTGAGCTCGTAGTTCCATCTCAAAGCAAAACAAATAGCACCTAAATAGATTCCGTAAACTGCGAAACTGCCCCTTAATATCAGATGGTCATTATCGTTTAACAACTTGTAAATATGGGCTACTTGATCAGTATCAGTAAATGTAAGTTGTTAGTCTTCGCCGCCGTAAGACTGTGATTCAAAAAGAATGCAAAGGCGCTCGTTATTACGTGATTAGCTTTTCAGCTGTTGTTGTTGTTGTTGTTGTTGTTGTCTCCAGGCAGAAGACAACTTTGGTGCAGCCGGTCTGTACTCTGCAAACCTCTCCATTCCTGCGGCCTATGCCCGCTTCAGCCTGCTTAAAGCGGTCAAGCGTTGGTGTCCCCCTACTGTTTCTGCTCCTCGCACTTCCCACAGTTAGCAAATTGTCGATTCCGAGGTGCATCATAATTTGGCCTTTCAGCTGACCCCTTCTTTAAATTAAGTTGTGCCAGAAATTTATTTTTTTTCGTCAGTTCTATTCACTATCTCGCCATTAGTTATTCGAATATACTGACATATTCTTGTGTAACACGACATTTCAAACGGATCTCTTTTCTTCTTGTGTGTATTAGGTAACGTCCACGTTTCACGTACGTATAACATCAAACTCCAACAATATACTTTGAGAAATGTCTTGCTAACACATTATATCCGACGTTCACCAATTTCTCTTCTTCAAGAACCACATTGTGTGTGTGTTTGTGGGGGGATGGGGGTGGGGGGGTTCAAGGAGTGAGGTAACAATGCAAAATTGCATGTCTTGACGCTCCTTGCGGTATTGCTATTACTAAACTCTTGTATGTATTGAAAAGTCCACGGTTTTCGTATATGACTGATCATTCAAAGACTGCTAGGTTGAACAAAATTGCAGATGATCTATGTGTTAGACAACTTTAACAGCTTCCTAAAAAAGTTCTCGACTTATAGTCAATGTTCAGTAGAGACAAGACACTGAAACAATTTCTTGCTAAAGCCGCTCGTTTCAGTGAGTGACAGCAATCTGGCAGTTTATTTGTTTTCGGAATTAAATTCTGGCCACTCATGTTGGTCAACGAATAAATAGCAGAAGAAAGGCTCAAAAAAATGGCTCTGAGCACTATGGGACTGAACTTCTGAGGTCATAGGTCCCCTAGAACTTAGAACTACTTAAACCTAACTAACCTAAGGACATCACACAAATCCATGCCCGAGGCAGGATTCGAACCTGCGACCGTAGTGGTCGCGCGGTTCCAGACTGAAGCGCCTAGAGCCGGTCGGCCGGCTAAATAGCAGAAGCCTTTATTCAACACAAGATATTAGTTGTACGAGTGGCGAGCCCGATCCAGTTTTATTTAGAGTTAAAAGAGTATTGAAGATTAACAGCAAGTTTCTTCCTTCCAAACTGCAATTATATGGAAGGATGAACACACATTATTGTATTACAAACCACTGATCCCTGTTACACGGAATGCTGGACTAAATTTTCGCACGGCTTTCGCTTCTAATTAAAATCCATTTCTTTACATCTGTACCAATACTCTGCAGGTAACATTCAGGAGTATCTCTCTACTCGATCCCAAGCACTATTTTCCAACAGAATGATAGTACACGCGAATACATTTGAGATGTTCCCAAAAAATATGTTCACGCTCCCTCATACTCAAGACAATATGTAACGTGGTGCCCGCTGTAATAAAAAAAATGGCTCTGAGCACTATGGGACTTAACTACTGAGGTCATCAGTCCCCTAGAACTTAGAACTACTTAAACGTAACTAACCTAAGGACATCACACACATCCATGCCCGAGGCAGGATTCGAACCTCCGACCGTAGCGGTCACGCGGTTCCAAACTGACGCGCTTAGAACCGCACGGCCACACCGGCCGTCCCCGCTGTAAAAAGCTCACTGATATTCACACCTGCATGCCTGACCGGAATGATTGAAGGGAGGAACTGGTTAAAGACAAGCACTCAATCGTCTTGAGACCTTCACAATGTGTCCATTCACATGTGGCAAGGGCTTGAATAAATTTTGCAGTATATGACGTACCCAAACATGAAATAATTTTCAAATAAGTTAACACATGTAGAGAAATAACTGAATGTCGTTTGTCAAAGGAGTTACCTGACATAATGTTAAATTTAGTGTTTATAGCAGAGTGGCTTCTTGCCTCTCCTGCAAAATGATGGTCAGGTCCTGCAGAAAGCGTCATCACTTCTGTCTCTATGCTGTTCATTTTTGGAACACAAACTACGACCAGCTTACAGACAGGAGTGATGACACTTTCTGCAGGACCTGACCATCATTTTGCAGGACAATACTCAAGCACGTACAGTGCAAGCTGTTACTGACTTGTTTGACTGATGGGGCTGCTAAGTGCTGTACCACCTACTGAACTCCCCTGACTTAAGCCCTCGTGAGTTCAACTCGATTTCTAAACTGAAGGAAACACTTCACGGAATTCGGTTCAGAACTGCTACAAATTCGTCGGGCAATAGACCGCGCCGCTCGAACTGTCAACGCAACAGGCACTGATAAGAGTATCCTACGACTTCCACATCGCTGGCAACGGGTTATACACAATGCTGGTGACTACTTTGAAGGTCAGTAAAACTTTGAAACGCGTATCTATTTTGTGCGAGCTGTAAAGAAACAGTTGCAACTATTAAAATTCCAACCCTCGTCCACTACCTGTACCCGACATGCGTTGCAATGACACGGAACGAAAGAAGCGTTTGGTTCTTTAATCTATTTATTGAAGTGCTTTTGCATACACATTATTTTTGGTTTCTCCGTCTAGTGTGTACACTAACAAGTACACGGGGTTGATGTCGTCAAATCCTGGCGCTTTCCTTCGCGTGATAGTCTTGAGCGCTGATTAGATTTCTTCAAGTGTGAAAGGGCGAGCATGTTCAGTCTCCGCCGCCTGATTTCAATTATTTTTGAGTTCACGTTTTCTTTCTATTCAGCCTACATATCGCAGACAACATGCCAAATACGAGATCTAAATAGCACGTCTACGCTGATGAAGATGTAGCTCATTTGAAGAAACAGAGGAGGCCCTTGCAGACATGGAGAAGTTGGGAAGGTACTTCGGAAAATGGCGCGTCCAACCAAACGCCAGCAAAACAGTGGCTACATGCTTTCATGTGAACAACAAGTTTGCCAAATGGGAGCTTAGAATGCTATTTGCGAACACATGCCTTTCTCACAATAAAACACCAAATTTCTGGGTGTGACACTCGATAGAACTCTCACATTTAAGGGGCGTCTGACAAAAACAGCAGAGAAATTACAATCGAGGAACGACAGTGTACAGAAACTCTGTGGAACAGCATGGGGAGCATCGGACTCCGTCCTACCTCATCGGCTCTGAGCCTCGTCTTCTCAACTGCTGAAGACCGTGCGCCAGTTTGGCCTAACAGTCCTTACACTCATAGTCAAGTGAATTCAAGAACTCAGTCGGAAAATTTACAATTTCGTCTTGATTTATCAGAGTATCAAAGTTGTTGTCTCTCCTGGTATTTTGTTTTGAACGCTGTAATCCGTAGCATTGACATCGCTGCTTTTAGCTGCTAATATGGCACTTTCACTGAGCCGCGTATCAGAATGCAACGTTGTGTCATAGTTTGAAATGAGTCGGTCAAGAACTTTCCGAGATCTGCTATTAAGAATAAACGAACAGAAAATGTAAATGCCCCTAATAGCATATCTCGGACAGTTCTTACGCGACTGATCTGAAACTTTGACGCAACGTTGCATTTCAATAAGGCCGTGGTTTTATATACTCTCTTCTAACACGTTTGCGAAATGTGTTGCGAATACCTGTAGTAGTAAAGAAGTAATAAATCAAATTGCCGCACCTGGGTGGCAGCCTCTTACGCATCTCAGTATGTATCAGGTCACGTCTCCTGGGGCCGTACAGTGATACAAATTTGCCAGCACATTTAGTGATATATGTACATACTGTCTGCAAAATAGGTTGCAAACAGAGTGAGTTGCAACGAAGTCCTTCAATAACACGTTGAGCCTAATGCGGCAGTTTTACGGCACGTACAGCGAAAATGGGCTATTGTATTGTATGTTAACCGGGGACCTAGAAACAACGGAGAGGCTCCGTCCCCGCCGCTGCCGCAGTGGTCCACAACCCCGCGACGACTACCGCAGTCCACTTCACCCCACCGCCGCTCCACACCGAACCCAGGGATACTGTGCGGTTCGGCCCCCGGTGGACCCCTCAGGGAACGTCTCACACCAGACCAGTGTAACCCCTATGTTTCAAAAAATGGTTCAAATGGCTCTGAGCACTATGGGACTCAACATCTTAGGTCATAAGTCCCCTAGAACTTAGAACTACTTAAACCTAACTAACCTAAGGACATCACACACACCCATGCCCGAGGCAGGATTCGAACCTGCGACCGTAGCAGTCCCGCCCCCTATGTTTGCGTGGTAGAGTAGTGGTGGTGTACGCGTACGTGGAGAACTTGTTTGCGCAGCAATCGCCGACATAGTGTAACTGAGGCGGAATAAGGGGAACCAGCCCGCACTCGCCGAGGCAGATGGAAAACCGCCTAAAAACCATCCACAGACTGGCCGGCTCACCGGACCTCGACACAAGTCCGCCGGGCGGATTCGTGCCGGGGAGCAGGCGCTCCTTCCCACTCCGGAAAGCCGTGTGTTAGACCGCTCGGCCAACCGGGCGGGCTAAAATGGGGTAAGTGATAATCTACTTTTCCTTTCACCACTGTGTGGGAGAGTGCCAGAGAGAAAATTTTTCTTAAAAATTAGATCGAGTTTGTTGCAAATATCTAGGCACTGTCATTCTCAAATAGTGTATGCTAAATTGTGTATTTTCGCGCGGTGGCACCTTAAAGTTTATGACGCAATATCTCACCAACTATTTGTCGTACTCTTTAGGATCCTTGCGGGCGTGCGGAGAACAACTCACCAAAGTTTCATCGGAGTCGAATGATTGGTTTAGGAACGCATAGAGGACAAATATAGGAGGAAACATTCATTTTTATTTATACGGACGATAGAGACGCAGATTATACGGGTAGAATATTCCAGCCCCTGCTGCGCATTTCCTCTTCGCCTCACCTTGACCGTCAGTTGGTCTGGCTGCAGGAAGCAGTCACAGCTGCCGCTGCGCCCGGACAAGTTTCCGGCGCCTGCCACAGAGCGACGGCTGTAAACACGGGGGCGGGCCCTGGTCTGGCCGGCTGCTGGTCTGCAAGCAGTCGTGCGGCCGGAGCAGTCCGTACTGAGTATAACGGGGCGCCGTGCAGTGCAAACCACACGCCACGTACTCCCCCAGGGCAGTCCGTCTCCTACATCTTGGCTGTAACTGCAAGGAACTGGCTGCTCAGGTTGTCGCAGTCCCCTTTCACAGCTTTGAGAACCCTGACTGGTCAACGCTGTGAAAGCTATCCACTGCAGCTTACTGCTGAGCGATAAGATTGATAAAGACGAAGGTAGGGAAGTTAATTACTCCGCCATTGTCAGCTGACGCGGCTGCACTGGGCATGTAAACCAAATCGTCAACTTTACACTCTATGCAATATCTGATCAAACATTCCCGGACATCCCAGTGTAAAGCGGAACTCATCACTAGATGTCACCAGGTATAAAAGGATCTGTCAGTAACAAAAGGATCTGTCAGTAGACAAGCAGTAACAGCATAGCAGGTCTGTCAGGAGAGGTCAGTGGCTACGGAGGTGAACTTGACACTGGATGTCACATGAGAAACAAATCCGTCAGGAGCATCTGACACCATCTAAAAATGTCCAAGTCGATAGTCACTGAGGTGGAAATGCGAAGGACCAAGCACAGAGAAACAAAGACTAGGCAGACTTCAAGTGGTGACGGACAAGGACCGCCGAGCATCGAGGATCGTAAAAAAAAAGAAGCGAGAAATCAGCAGATGGAATCAACGCTACAACCAGTCCAGCTAGCACAATGACTGGGCGTAAAGAGTTGATAAGAACGGGGTAGAATGGTAGAGCATCTCCTTGTGAGTCACACATTTCTGTAATCAATTCTAAGCGACTCTTGAGGTGGTGTAAACATCGACGCCACTGGACAATGAATGACTGGAAACGAGTAATTTGCTTGATGAATCACGCTGTACCCTGTGGCAAACCGACGACAGGGTTTGGGTTTGGCGAATGCCTCCAATCATGTGGAGTGCCAACAGTGAAATACAAAGAAGGTGGTGCCACGGTATGAGGACGATTTTCGTGGTTAGGGTGTGATCCCCGTATAGTGTTTAAGAAAACGCCACGTTAGAAGGGTATGAACAGATCTGACAGCAATACGTACTACGTACAGCAGAGGAAGAGTTTGGAGGCCATAACTGTTCGTATCTGCATGACAGCATACCCTTTCATAAAGCAGAATTTGTCAGAAAATAGTTTGTGCACAATAACATTCCTAAATTTGGCTGGCCTACCCAGAGTCCCGACCTGAACCTAATGAACATCTTTGGTATGAGTTAGAACATCGACTTCGCATCAGACCCCAGCGTCCAACATCTTTACCTTCTCTGATTTCGGCTGTTGAGGAAGAATGGGCTGCCATTTCTTCCAGACATTCAGACACGTCACTGAACGTGTCCCCAGTACAGTTCAAGTCGTCATAAAGGCCATGGGCGAACACACAGCATACATTAATGTCCACTAATAGTGTGCAGATACCTTTGATCAGCTACCGTGTATCCAAACAAATAGTCTTTCACCTACACTAGAATTTCATTTGCGTCTCGGATATGCTGTCCCAGGTTTACCTGGTTCCGACCAATGCTTTCTGGAAATATCGTTTCCTTGTAAGGGAAACACTGGGACCGGAAATCTTCGAAGTTCTCTCAACTGCCCGCATCTCGTGGTCGTGCGGTAGCGTTCTCGCTTCCCACGCCTGGGTTCCCGGGTTCGATTCCCGGCGGGGTCAGGGATTTTCTCTGCCTCGTGATGGCTGGGTGTTGTGTGCTGTCCTTAGGATAGTTAGGTTTAAGTAGTTCAAAGTTCTAGGGGACTTACGACCACAGCAGTTGAGTCCCATAGTGCTCAGAGCCATTTGAACCATTTTTCTCTCAACTAGGAGGCGGACGGCAAATGTACCATGACAAATGAATGATACATAGAACAAGGAAGTTCTTTGGTCGATCCATGAGGAATGAAAAGTCCCTTATGACGAGGTAAGGGAAAGTGCAAAGGTGACAGTTGGAAAACGATCAAGGTGGAGCATCGGTGCGTGTCACTAACGACCGTAATGCGTGGCAGAGCCTAACCGTTATCCAGCAGTGGGCGTCATATGGCTGGTGATGATGTCGCTGCTGCTGTCGCTTATGGCTACTGTGACGATGAGGTGGTATAGCTGAGGGGTGGGTGGGGCACCGTGTGGGTGGGGCACCCTCATTCGTAAAAAAACACTCTGCGCTGTGAAATGGCGCGGAGGTCACAAGCAACAGGTAGCGGCAGCGCTGACTCTGGAATCAATGCCCGCGCTGGAACCACCTGTTGATGGTAGGACTGCTCACTCACCGACGATTCCCGAGCTGATGAAGCTGTCGCTCGGCCCTAGATGCGACCAGGCGCAAGGCAATAAGCTAAGACATCTATTAAGTAAGTTTCCCCAAAACTGTAAACACACAAAAAATATTACCGTATGCTGATAATTTTTACTTTATGGACCGTGTGACTACAACTGAATGAGACACAATTTTCGTGCCATACGCGTTTCGGCTTTATTTTCTGCAAGGCATCTTCAGTGGCCCGGAACATGTACATATTTTTGCTATTTAGTTTACATTTTGGACAATGTACCTACAGGTTATAAACAGTTCTGGTGGTTGTTCAAAAATGGTTCAAATGGCTCCTAGCACTATGGGACTTAACTACTGACGTCATCAGTCGCCTAGAACTTACAACTGCTTAAAACTAACTAACCTAAGGGCATCACACACATCCATGCCCGAGGCAGGATTCGAACCTGCGACCGTTGTGGTCGCGCGGTTCCAGACTCTAGCGCCTAGAACCGCTCGGCCACCCCGGCCGGCTCTGGTGGCTGGTTTTTGCTATTATGTACTAATATTTTGAACTGTACTGTTCATTCAGTTGTAGTCAGACGGTCCATAAAGTAAAAATTATCAGTATACCGTAATATTACACGCAACTAAGGAAGACAGGACTACAAAAATTGAAGATGTTAACAGAAAAAATACAGTTACCTGTAAATCTTTTTGTGAAAGAAATGTAGTTAGCTTTGAACTAGTTTTTGAAAGATTCACGATCGGAATAAGGACACCTGCCACGCCAAGCATTACTGGTAAGAAATTCAGACACTTGGCACACCATGTAACGGGTAACAGAAGTCTGTCAACTGTGAGAAAATGAAACGCCATCGCCCTCCTTCTGATCTTATTTATTCTGTAGCTCCAGGTTCGGCGCTTCAATGCACCATCTTCAGTCCGTAGCTGATGCTGTCAACCAAGTTGATGGTTGGAGAACAGACACTACAGTTGCAGATAATCCGCATAAACCAGTTATGTTGGCCACTGATGCAGTCTATATGTGGATCGTGATTCTTTCGCCGCGCAAAATGGAGCCTATCCTCGCGGATAAGTGACAGTCGTGTCGTAGTGTATTTGAAGGGTGTAGGTGAGCTTGATGGATGCGTGTGTAGTACTATGTTATCTTTCTGCTGTATGACGACAAAGACACACTCTTCTCGAATAAAACCAAGGGAACCCATGGACGGATCATCATCATCAGCGTCCATGCCCCCCCTCCCCCCCCCCCCCCCACACACACACACAAACCCTCCCCGCTCCGTGAGAGAAGGCGTGGAGATTTGGAATTTGGCACAGGGCATTGGCACAAAGACTGGTGATCAGGAACTTTACACCAAGATCTCTCCCCTCTCCTCGCCACACAAACATGGGCTGCGAAAATTTCCTCATCATAGTCTTGAAACAGTCCACACCCGCAACCCAATTCTCAGCCGTCGGTTGGAAATCCAGTAACGGAATATGCGAGGGAAATGATTGGTGAGTTGCGTAGATATATAGCGACGTTTCTCCGCTACATGCGACGGTATCTGCTCCGCCATGCGTTGATTTAAAACAGAAGTTCGACAAAAGTTGATTCTTACGTTTCTTCTGATACGCATGTGGCGTCAACCTCTTTACCCAATACTATATTGTGTACGTAACTGCCGTTTTGGGGCCTTCTTCATGTCTCACCATCTTTGGACGAACTTCTGTTAGCCATGAAAGGAAATTTTATGGCGACACTGATTTATATTTAAACGAATTACGCAAAACACGTCTACATTAAAAGGAGAATATATAGAGCTATTGCCGCGCAGGATTAGCCGAGCGGTCTAGGGCGCTGCAGTCATGGACTGTGCGGCTGATCCCGGCGGAGGTTCGAGTCCTCCCTCGGGCATGGGTGTGTGTGTGTGTTTGTCCTAAGGATCATTTAGGTTAAGTAGTGTGTAAGCTTAGGGACTGATGACCTTAGCAGTTAAGTCCAATAAGACTTCACACACATATATATAACTATTCCTAAGATTTTACTTGTCTCGCTGCAAAAGGACACTGTATTTCTCGTATTTAGAACATTTTTATGCTATATGGTGCAAATTGCTTCTTGGTCTGGTATTTTGTGTCGTACTCTCTCAGTATCTGTAACTCATTCAGAGCATCGTGTCTGCGACGCCTGCAGAGGACAGGACAGTGAGCATTTATTTACACTGAGGTGGCAAGTCATGGGACGACGATATGCACGTATACAGATGGCGCTAGTACCCCGTACACAATTTGTAAAAGGGCAGTGCACTGCCGGAGCTGCCATCTGTACTCAGGTCATTCACATGAAAAGGTTTCCCGAGTGGGTATGGCCGCAAAAACGGGAGTTCATAAACTTCAGAATGAGATTTCCACTCTTCAGCGGAGTGTGCGCTGATATGATACTTCCTGACATTTTAAAACTGCGTGCCGGACCGAGACTCGAACTCGGGACCTTTGCCTTTCGTGGGCAAGTGCTCTACCAACTGAGCTACCCAAGCACGACTCACGCCCCATCCTCACAGCTTTACGTCTGCCAGTACCTTGTCTCCTACCTTCCAAACTTTACAGAAGCTCTCCTGCGAACCTTGCAGAACTAGCACTCCTGAAAGAAAGGATATTGCGGAGACATGGCTTAGCCACAGCCTGGGGGATGTTTCCAGAATGAGATTTTCACTCTGCAGCGGAGTGTGCGCTGATATAAAACTTCCTGGCAGATTAAAACTGTGTGCCGGACCGAGACTCGAACTCGGGAACTTTGCCTTTCGCGGGCAAGTGCTCTACCGGCTGAGCTACCGAAGCACGACTCACGCCCGGTACTCACAGCTTTACTCCTGCCAGTACCTCGTCTCCTACCTTCCAAACTTTACAGAAGCTCTCCGCTGCAGAGCGAAAATTTCATTCTGGAAACATCCACCAGGCTGTGGCTAAGCCATGTCTCCGCAATATCCTTTCTTTCAGGAGTGGTGGTTCTGCAAGGTTCGCAGGAAGGCTTCTGTAAAGTTTGGAAGGTTAGAGACGAGGTACTGGCAGAAGTAAAGCTGTGAGGACGGGGCGTTAGTCGAGCTTGGGTAGTTCAGATGGTAGAGGACTTGCCCGCGAAAGGCAAAGGTCCCGAGTTCGAGTCTCGGCCCGGCACACAGTTTTAATCTGCCAGCAAGTTTCAATTCATAAACTCTGAAGGCGGAGTGGTAGTTGGAGTTAGACGCATGGACCATTCCATTTCCGAAATCGTAAGGGAATTCAAGTTCAGAGTGAGCCGCAATACCAAATTTCGCTCGTTCGCTCCCACCACGGACCACGCAGTGGCCCACGGCCTTCACTTAACGGCCGAGAGCAGCTGCGTTTGCCACGAGTTGTCAGTGCTAACAGACAAGCAGGACTGCCTGAAATAACCGCACAAACCAAAGTGGCACGTACGACGGACGTATCTGTTGGGACAGCGCGAAGAAATCTGGCGTTAATGGACTATGGCAGCAGACGACCGATGCGTGTGCCTGTGCCAACAGCACGAAACCACCTGAAGCGCCAGTCCTGGACCCTAGACGACTGGAAAACCGTGACCTGGTCAGATGAGTCGCGATTTCTGTTGATAAGAGGCGATGGTAGGCTTCGATTGCGGCGCGGATCGAACGAAGCCATGGAAGCACGTTGTCAACAAGGACTGTGCAAGCTGTTGGTGCCTCCATAATGGTTTGGGCTGTGTTTGCTTGGAATGGACTGGATCGTCAGGTCCAACTGAACCCATCACTGACTGCAAATGGCTATATTCGGCTACGTGGCGACCTTTGCAGCTGCAAACAACGATGGAATTTTTATGCATGACAATGCGCTATTTCACTGTGTAGCCGGCCGGGGTGGCCGAGCGATTGTAGGCGCTTTAGTGTGGAACAGCGCGACCGCTACGGTCGGAGGTGCGAATCCTGCCTCGGGCATGGATGTGTGTGATGTCCTTAGGTTAGTTAGGTTTAAGTAGTTATAAGTTTTAGGGGACTGATGACCTCAGAAGTTAAGCCCCATAGCGCTCAGAACGATTTGAACCATTTCACTGTGTAATGCAAAATGGTTCAAATGGCTCTGAGCACTATGGGACTTAACATCTATGGTCATCAGTCCCCTAGAACTTAGAACTACTTAAACCTAACTAACCTAAGGGGAGCACACAACAGCCAGCCATCACGAGGCAGAGAAAATCCCTGACCCCGCCGGGAATCGAACCTGGGAACCCGGGCGTGGGAAGCGAGAACGCTACCGCACGACCACGAGATGCGGGCTGTGTAATGCATATGTGCATTCCCTTCACGTGTTTAAGCCAAGTGTTTCGCACATTTATGCGATCGGGAATGCTCTGTAGCAGCCTGGCTACATGTACATTTGACAATTAAGCGTCAGCAACGATCATTAGAGATGAAAGCATAGGAGGCAATGCTGTGCAACCTTAGTAGGGACAGAGAAGTGTCCTTACTAGCTGAGGGAGAAAGGTGGGCTGTTCTCTGTTGTCCTTCGGGAAGACAGGGAGAGTTAGTAGCGAGGTGCCACTCAAAACACACGGTCGAGTAACTGGGGCGGCTCTAAAAGAAAGGTCGTGATTACATATTTCAGCAATTAAACAAGATATAAACTGAAGTTTTTAGTTACCAGTTATGTAAAGTCAGAAAACGGTGTTAATGTGTGTAAAGAGTCGAATAACGGCGTAGTCCAGAGCCGCCATACTGCAGATGCTGATTCTGTGACGTGTGTGACAAAGCAATTTCTGTATTAAAACAAGTATAGTACAAACGTTGACAATTAACAACTGGCACCCCTAAACCCTCCACTTCAGCAGGATCACCACCAACATGGAAGCTGGAGACTGAGCGCTACTACTGTGCTACGAGGGACTTACCGAAGCAGCAGGACACCAGGTTAGTGATACCGCCCAGAGAAGCACTTCCTTCTCGCTACAGTGCCACTGAGGATGTTCGCGTTTGGTTTGAAGAACATTCCGGACACCTGGAGCGAATGGTTAGGCCACGCAGCTCGCCCGACAAGAATCCCATCGAACATTTATGGGGCATAATCAAGAGTTCCTACGCCAAATCCTGCACCGGCAACACTTTCGCAACTACGGACGAGTACAGAGTCAGCACGGATCAGTACTTCTGCAGGGGACTCCCAGCGACTTGTTCGATCCATGCCACGTCGCGTTGCTGCACTACGCCGGACGAAAGGAGCTCCGATACCATATTAGGACGTATGCCATGACGTTTGTCATCTCAGTGTACTAAAAAAAAATAAGAGTTCCAAACATTAAACCACTTGAAACTGCTGGAGTTCAGTTTCTTTGCCAGGCACTGTACGTCGCTGTCGAGTCCTACTGAAGTGAAGGTACGCGGCAGTTTGTCAACGTTGGAGGTCGTTAAGCTACAGGCGACAGGTAGAGAGGAGCGTGGTGTCGGCACACAGAACGGTGTTCCCGCTGGGACGAGTGTTTGTGTCGTGTGTGTGTGTGTGTGTGTGTGTGTGTGTGTGTGTGTGTGTGCAGAGCGCGCTCACCTTGCAGCGGGAAGGAGGCGACCAGCCGCGTCCCGCGCCGCTGCGGCAGAACTGACTTGACTGAGCGCGCACCCCTGCACTGTACTGCACTGCACTACTCTGCAGCGTACCGCCTGAGAGTCCCGTCCCAAAGCCAGGGCCGGTGCCAGCGCGGAGGTCACTCACTCAGCCGCGTGCGTTCAAAATAGCGGCCGCACCAGGTAACTAACTACTCCACCTGCCAGACTCTCACATCCACCTGTCTCTGTACTTCGAGCCACGCTGCAGACACCCACAGGTTGCAGCGCGCTGCAGGTGCCCTCAATGACAGCTAAAACCAGCCCGAAGGTTGTTGCCCGCATCTCGTGGTCGTGTAGTAGCGCTCTCGCTTCCCACGCCCGGGTTCCCGGGTTCGATTCCCGGCGTGGTCAGGGATTTTCTCTGCCTCGTGCTGGCTGGGTGTTGTGTGCTGTCTTTAGGTTACTTAGGTTTAAGTAGTTCTAAGTTCTAGGGGACTGATGACCATAGATGTTAACTCCCATAGTGCTCAGAGCCATTTGAACCATTTTGAACCGAAGGTTGTTCCGAACCCCCACATGCTGTACTCAGCTGCGTATTCAATAGGAGAAGGGGGTCACGGGGCTCCTCACCTTCCAGTTTTCAAAAATAATATCTTTTACATTTTTACGTAAAGCAGTTTCCAATTATTTGAGCGATCTCTCGGAGAATAAAGCAGCATGAAAAATATACTGTTCAAAACGGGATACGAATTCAAGAACTTTACAAGTCACTTTCAACACAGGGCAGTTTCAGTTTCTTCGCGACGTGCGTGGGATTGCATCAAGACCGCCAGCGGGAAATACTACAGTACTCAGGGGGAGGTCGCCAGTCACAGCCCTGACCGCTCTACCTGCTGCCGATAACAAGAGTCGACGCGGTTCGTTAGCCAACAAATGGAACCGACGAAGAGGAAACTGAGTAAGGCGACACAGAAGGAGTAAGACCCTCCACTAAGTAATATATATATATATATATATATATATATATATATATATAGGGTGAGTCACCTAACATTACCGCTGGATATATTTCGTAAACCACATCAAATTCTGACGAATCGATTCCACAGACCGAACGTGAGGAGAGGGGCTAGTGTAATTGGTTAATACAAACCATAAAAAAATGCACGGAAGTATGTTTTTTAACACAAACCTACGTTTTTTTTAAATGGAACCCCGTTAGTTTTGTTAGCACATCTGAACATATAAACAAATACGTAATCAGTGCCGTTTGTTGCATTGTAAAATGTTAATTACATCCGGAGATATTGTAACCTAAAGTTGACACTTCAGTACCACTCCTCCGCTGTTCGATCGTGTGTATCGCAGAGTACCGAATTACGTAGGGATCCAAAGGGAACGGTGATGGACCTTAGGTACAGAAGAGACTGGAACAGCACATTACGTCCACATGCTAACACCTTTTCATTGGTCTTTTTCACTGACGCACATGTACATTACCTGAGGTACACGTACAGACGTGGTTTCCGTTTTCAATTACGGAGTGGAATAGAATGTGTCCCTACATGTCAGGCCAATAAATGTTCAATGTGGTGGCCATCATTTGCTGCACACAATTGCAAGCTGTGGCGTAATGAATGTCGTACACGCCGCAGTACATCTGGTGTAATGTCGCCGCAGGCTGCCACAATACGTTGTTTCATATCCTCTGGGGTTGTAGGCACATCACGGTACACATTCTCCTTTAACGTACCCCACAGAAAGAAGTCCAGAGGTGTAAGATCAGGAGAACGGGCTGGCCAATTTATGCGTCCTCCACGTCCTACGAAACGCCCGTCGAACATCCTGTCAAGGGTCAGCCTAGTGTTAATTGCGGAATCTGCAGGTGCACCATCATGCTGATACCACATATGTCGACGCGTTTCCAGTGGGACATTTTCGAGCAACGTTGGCAGATCATTCTGTAGAAACGCGATGTATGTTGCAGCTGTTTGGGCCCCTGTAATGAAGTGAGGACCAATGAGGTGGTCGCCAATGATTCTGCACCATACATTTACAGTTCACGGTCGCTGTCGCTCTACCTGTCTGACCCAGCGAGGATTGTCCGCGGACCAGTAATGCATGTTCCGTGGATTCCCTGCCCCGTGGTTTGTGAAACCCGGTAAACAGGTAGAACTGCAACGCATTCTCTGTTAATGCCCATTGACAGAATTGCACTCGATGATTAAAGTCATCACCATGTAATTGCTGATGTAGCGACACATGAAACGGGTGAAAGCGGTGACGATGCAGTACGTGCATGACACTACTTTGACTCAGTCCACCGGCTCTCGCAGTGTCCAGTGTACTCATGTGTGGGTTCATGGCAACAGCAGCTAACACACCAACTGCACCCGCTTCTCCTGTGACGGGCCTTTTACGGACCCGTTTGCGTGCTACGACCATACCTGTTGCATACAGTTGGCGGTAGATGTTTTGCAACGTGCGGCACGTTGGATGCTCTCTGTCCGGGTACCGTTCTGCATACACCCTGCAGGCTTCAGCTGCATTTCGTCGACTCTCGCCATAGTTGAGTATCATCTCCGCCTTTTCAGAGTTCGAATACACCATGGTCACAGTTCCTACAACACTACACTATCGCAGACGTCTGGTAACCCGGTGTACTACAGTTGGTCTGCGTGCGGAGACGAATGCAGAATAACAATAGCAGCAAGCGCTACATGCGGACACTGCGACAGCTAGACCAAACCACAACAGTGCACTACAGCCACACTCGTAAACACGGTCGTCATCGTAAACATGTCCCTGCAGATGCTGCTCGCCGACCGTGGCCCGTGTTTGTTACAACACGCAATTGAACGTCGGAGGTTTCAAGCGTCAACTTTAGATTACAATATCTCCGGATGTAGTTAACATTTTACAGTGCAACAAACGGCACTGATTACGTATTTGTTTATATGTTCAGATGTGCTAACAAAACTAACGTGGTTCCATTTTAAAAAACGTAGGTTTGTGTTAAAAAAACATACTTCCGTGCGTTTTTGTATGGTTTGGCTCAAATGGCTCTGAGCACTATGGGACTTAACATCTATGGTCATCAGTCCCCTAGAACTTAGAACTAATTAAACCTAACTAACCTAAGGACATCACACACATCCATGCCCGAGGCAGGATTCGAACCTGCGACCGTAGCAGTCGCGCAGCTCCGGACTGAGCGCCTAGAACCGCTAGACGACCGCGGCCGGCTTTTGTATGGTTTGTATTACACAATTACACTAGTCCCACTCCTCACGTTCGGTCTGTGGAATCGGTTCGTCAGTATTTGATGTGGTTTCCGAAATATATCCAGCGGTAACGTTGGGTGGCTTACCCTATATATATATATATATATATATATATATATATATATATATAAAGACGCATGTTTTCGCGAACATAACCAGAAACGACAAGGAGAAAAACACCTTCCCTCCAATTACAAACACCTGTGGCGGTAATCTGCAAACCAGTATTCACAGTCGTCTGAGTGCTTAGTGAAATACCGATAGTGGACAGTGGATGCCTCGATCTACACTGTCCAGTGACATTAAAGTGACTTCCTGTAAGAAGCCTGGATAACCACCTTTTGAAGCTCGGACCGCTGCGAGACGTGCTGGAAGAGGTTCAGCGAGGTTCTGGAAGACACCGACAGGGGTGCGGAGCTACGCCGACTCCAGTGCCGTGGCCAGCTGAGCTAGGGTTCTCGGTTCAGGATACGAGGTGCGAACAGCCCTAAAGATGTGGTCCCACAGATTCCCAACTGGATATAAATGCGGGGAATCTGGTGGCCAGGGAACTACGACAGACTCATCCTGGCGCTCTCCCAACCAAACACATACGCTACGAGCTGTGTGGACTCGTTGCATTATCCTGCTGGTAGACGCCATCGTCAATAGGAGTAACAAATTGCATGCAGGGGTGGATATGGTCTCCAAGGAGAGATGCGCACGCTATTGGCCATTAAAATTGCTACACCAGGAAGAAATTCAGATGATAAACGGGTATTCATTGGAAAAATATTACTACAACTGACATGTGATTACATTTTCACGCAATTTTGGTGCATAGATCCTGAGAAATCAGTACCCAGAACAACCACCTCTGGTCGTAATAACGGCCTTGATACGCCTGGGCATTGGGTCAAACAGAGCTTGGATGGCGTGTACAGGTACATGCAGCCTCAACACGATACCTCAGTTCATCAAGAGTAGTGGCTGGCGTATTGTGACGAGCCAGTTGCTCGGCCACCATTGACCAGACTTTTTCAGTTGATGAGAGATCTGGAGAATGTGCTGGCCAGGGCAGCAGTCGAACATTTTCTGTATCCAGAAAGGCCCGTAAAGGACCTGCAACATGCAGTCGTACATTATCCTGCTGAAATGTAGAGTTTCGCAGGGATCGAATAAAGGGTAGAGCCACGGGTCGTAACACATCTGAAGTGTAACGTCCACTGTTCAAAGTGCCGTCAATGCGAAAAAGAGGTGACCGAGACGTGTAACCAATGGCACCCGATACTATCACGCCGGGTGACACGCCAGTATGGCGATGACGAATACACGCTTCCAATGTGCGTTCACCGCGACGTCGCCAAACACGGATGCGACCATCATGATGCTCTAAACAGAACCTGGATTCATCCGAAAAAATGACGTTTTGCCATTCGTGCACCCAGGTTCGTCGTTGAGTACACCATCGCAGGCGCTACTATCTGTCGTGGAGCGTCAAGGGTAACCGCAGCCACGGTCTCCGAGGTGATAGTCCATGCTGCTGCAAACGTCGTCGAACTGGTCGTGCATGTGGTTGTTGTCTTGCAAACGTCCCCATCTGTTGACTCAGGGATCGAGACGTGGCTGCACGATCCGTTACAGACATGCAGGCAAAATGCCTGTCATCTCGACTGCTAGTGATACGAGGCCGTTGAGATCCAGCACGGCGTTCCGTATTACCCTCCTGAACCCACCGATTCCATATTCTGCTAATAGTCATTGGATCTCGACCAACGCGAGCGGAAATGTAGCGATACGATAAACCGCAATCGCGATAGGCTACAATCCGACCTTTATCAAAGTCGGTAACGTGATGGTACGCATTTCTCCTCCTTACACGAGTCATGACAACAACGTTTCACCAGGCAACGCCGGTCAACGCTGTTTGTGTACGAGACATCGGTTGGAAACTTTCCCCATGTCAGCACATTGTTGGTCTCGCCACCAGAGCCAACCTTGTGTGAATGCTGTGAAAAGCTAATCATTTGCATACCACAGGATCTTCTTCCTGTCGGTTACATTTCGCGTCTGTAGCACGTCATCTTCGTGGTGTAGCAATTTTAATTACCAGTAGTGTATTTCCTATTTATCAAAACATCATGTCACCATGGTACAACAAATGAGTTGCAACCTTCCAGCAAATAAAAGAAGAATCGCCAATCGGTTTCTGTGTGACCCGCTCAGCTTAGTGAAGTTCCAGTGGCTGCGCTGACACGCGAGCGCGACGTTCCAGATTTCGGCGGCCGCCGGCGTGCAGCTGGAGCAGCTCGGCCAGCTACAGGTGCCTGGTTACGTTACGACAGCGCCGCCATTACGTCACCAGCCGCGGTTCGCGGCGCGAGCAATGCGATGCAGCAGCAGCCTACCTACCTACCTTCTCTCAAGGCGACCCGGCGGCCGCTTCTTCCGAGAAAACGTGACGTCACAGAGTACCGCTGTGACGTTCTGACCCTCAGCTCTTATTACATAGGACTCTCTGTGCTCGCCTCTAACTCCTGTTTAATCTGTTTTTCTGAGAATCCTGCCCGTTGCTTACCTTATAACAACTGCGTTTACGCACATGCCTCACCATCCCGTGTGAAGCGTACCGCAGAAATTTCTGTTGCCTCTTCCTGTTTTCCAGGTACTCCCGCTTTAAAATGTAACAGCAGAGCTTTCTCCCTGGCAGTGTTGCGAGTAGAGCTGTGGGTCACTCCACAGAGAGTACGTTATGTAGTTGTTATACGTACTGCCAGCTATCTACTTTTCTCTCGTGGAAGAAATATTATGGTTTTGTTATTAACTTTTTACTTTGTTACTTTTGTTACAGAAAAACTGAAACGAAGATTCCAGCCAGCAGAATTTACGAGGCGTCTTTTTTAAGTATGTACCGTTTTGAAATTAGAAAAGGACGTGCTAAGATATCTCAATAATTTTATTTTTACACGAAATCCTGTACCTTAATCTACTTTTCTACATAATTTCCGTCAATATTAAGGCATTTGTCGTAACGTTGTACCAGTTTTTCAATACCCTCCTAATAGAAGTCTGCCGCCTGACTTGTTAACCACTGCAACACCACTGTTTTGACTTCGTCATCGTCTTGAAGACGCTGACCGCCCAGGTGTTTCTTCAAGTGCAGGAACAGATGGTAGTCATTGGGTGCAAGATCGGGGCTGTACGGAGGATGATCTAGAGTTAAGAGTTTCCCATCGAATAGATGTGATGAGATCTTTGGTCTGATTCGCCACGTGCGGACGGGCATTGTCTTGCAGTAAAACGATACCCTTGTTCAACTTCCATGGACTGTTGCTTTGATTCTGGTGTGACGTAGACCACCCATGTTTCATCGCCCGTAACAATTTGGCTTAAGAAATCATAACCGTCCTCGTGGTACCGTTGTGCACTGTCTAAACGTTTGGTTTTGTGCACCTCCGTTAACATTTTCGGTACCCAACGTGAGCACAATTTTCTGTAATTCAAGTGCTCGGTCACAGTGCCATATAAAACACTACGAGAAACATAAGGAAAGTCATCCCGCAAGGAGGAAATCGTAAAGCGTCTGTTTTCTCTCACCTTATTTTCCACTTCCTGCACCAAACTTTCATTAACGGCCGAAGGACGCCCACTCCGTTGTTCATCATGCACATTTGTGCAGCCATCTTTAAATGCTCTCATCCAATTTCTTACCATTCCATCACTCATAATGTTTTCTCCGTAAACTGCACAGATCTCACGATGACTATAGATCGCTTTTAGGCCTTTAGCACTAAGAAATCTTATAACAGCCCGTACTTCGCAGTCGGCGGGACTCACGATTCAAATGGTTCAAATGGCTCTGAGCACTATGGGACTTAACAGCTGTGGTCATCAGTCCCCTAGAACTTAGAACTAGTTAAACCTAACTAACCTAAGGACATCACACACATCCATGCCCGAGGCAGGATTCGAACCTGCGACCGTAGCAGTCACACGGTTCCGGACTGCGCGCCTAGGACTCACGATTATCGGAGGCATCTTAAACACTAAGTAACAACGTAAACAAGGAAGAATCACATTGTAATGGCGTCAGTGCGTAGATTAAGGTACAGGCTTTCATGTAAAAATAAAAGTATTGAGATATCTTTGCACGTCTCTTTTAAATTTAAGAATGGTACTTACTTAAAAAAAACACGCCTCGTATATGTTCCACTTTAGGACACACGAGAGTTGACTGCATCCGAAATTAAGATACAATACCCAATATGTGTGGTGTAAGTATGGTGGACAGGGGGCGCTACGTAAGTAGAGTGCGGTAACTTGGGGATGTGGACCGGAGAGAAAGCGTGCTCAGATAGCCGAAACGCTTAAGGCGGCCGCTTGCATAAAACGGGAAATCCGGGTTTAAGTCCGGGTCCGACACCAGTTTTCACTAATCGCCATTGAATTCATTATAATGTCCAATTGTGCCGGAGGTCAAAATTTATTTTATTTCATAATATAAGACTCAGATTAGAAGTAAAGAATATACTGGAAGAAATTGGAGCACTTTACGTAAAATGGTCAAATCATAGTAAAAGAATAATCCAAACAGAAAAACAATGTGTAATTACAAAGCCGTAGGGTAATGTAGTATAAGATACATTATTATTATTATTATTATTATCGTGTCAGAAACATACGTAGAACACAGTTTATACAGTTACTGATAGATCAATATAATTCATTAATCTTTGATCAAAATTTGACCACCACCAGAGCATTTTCTGTTGCCTGTGAAGGTCATTTTCTTCTGTGCAGATGGCTGTACACAGTCGACACTGAAGTACATGTTGAAAAGTCTGTTCTTCCCCATTGCATATGTGGTTTTGTTTTCCTCAATGTATCCCCATTTTGTGATCTGCGCATTCCTGACCTCAGCCTATTCAAGGACTTCCAGGCTGGTCAATTCTCAACATGACCAGCGCATAAAGATTCTGAAATTATTTTCCAACCAGAAAGGTGGGACGTCTGAGCCCTCCATAGTTGCAGTCTGGCTTTTTCATCAGTGCTTGTTAGTTTCTCCGATGTTCTGAGGACTTCTGACTTCAAGTAGCCTGTCATTATTCTGCATATGTCGTTCAGGGCAATATCCAACTGTCTGGCGTGTGTTGACTCATACCAAACAAGACAGGCATACTCTGCAGCGGAGCAGCATAACGCCTTTGCAGAAGTTCGGATGGTTTCAGCTTGGCTGCCCCACTGTGATCCGGCCATTTTTCTCAGTAGGTTATTCCTGGCGAAGTCGTTTGGTTCGAATTTCATGCAGTGTTTTCTGAACGTCAGAGATCTGTCGAGTGTTATTCCTAGGTATTCTGGAATGTCACAGTGTTCCAATTTAACCCGTGACCATTCTATCTTTAACTTGTTTTCCCTATTTCCCCTATTTCTCAGATGTAAAGCAGACATTTGTGTCTTTGGTGGGGTACATGAAAGGAGCCTTTTCGAAGATTGCGACTGAGAAAATCAATCTGGCGTACCCTGGGCGTCAAGAAATGACGGCTGATCCTTTCACACCAGAAACATCCATAGAGTACATGAATAGTGGAAAGATCACTTGTGAGATACATGAAATCGCAACAGTCTTCCAAAGACTAATCCGTACCAGAAGAAATTTTTACTCTGTAGCCGGCTGCGGTGGTCTCGCGGTTCTAGGCGCGCAGTCCGGAACCGCGCGACTGCTACGGTCGCAGGTTCGAATCCTGCCTCGGGCATGGATGTGTGTGATGTCCTTAGGTTAGTTAGGTTTAAGTAGTTCTAAGTTCTAGGGGACTGATGACCACAGCTGTTAAGTCCCATAGTGCTCGGAGCCATTTGAACCATTTTTTTTTTTTACTCTGTAGCGCGGATTGTGCGTTTATTTGAAACTTCCTGGCAGAATCGGGACTCAAACCCGG
Organism: Schistocerca cancellata; assembly: GCF_023864275.1. Taxonomy (NCBI): domain Eukaryota; kingdom Metazoa; phylum Arthropoda; class Insecta; order Orthoptera; family Acrididae; genus Schistocerca; species Schistocerca cancellata. The sequence continues at coordinate 603,912,284 of NC_064633.1, read as the reverse complement.
CACTTTCGCGTTTCGCAGGCTGTGACTGCAGACTTACAGTATGCAGTCACAGCTGTACTTCCGGCAAGTACCTTGTCTCCTGCCTTCCAAACTTCACAGAAGTCCTCTTGCGAAACTTGCGGCACTAGAGCTCCTGGAGGAATGAGTTCTAGTCCCACAAAGTATGCAGAAGAACTTTTGTTAAGTTTCGAAGGTAGCTCTGTGACGGTGGTGTCGTGATTCGTGAAAAGAAAAGGGGAGGTGGGGAGGAATGGGAGGCTGGCAGAGGATTTGCCTGCAAAAGGCAACGGTGCCACGTGGGACTCCCAGCGCGGTACGAAGTTTTAGTCTACCAGAAGGTCTGAAGACTAATCCTTGATGTTGTTGTTGGTGATGATGATGATGATATTTATTTTAAAAAATTGTAATTTGTTTCTGGACTTCTCTTAGAGGAGAAGGTCCAAATACGGGCTGTGATCTAAATATAGGGCAGGACACCAGGGGGCGCAGAACGTGCTGCCACCTGGCCGTGGCAAGTGTAAGTTTGTCCCCCACCACCTCCGAGGACGATTGGAAACGATTGGTTGTGCGAACTCATATTGTTTGGTTGCAGTGAGACTTTGCGCGTCAAAACCTCGATTCTGTGGGCTGCGCTCTGTGGGCAGGTATGTGCTCAACCATTTTCTTTATAATTTGACTTAGCTCTGCATGCAGTTCGTTCGAAGAATTGCACTATTGATATGTTGAAGTACCTATTTCCCAGTTTTCATTGTTCTGCCTGTATTTCGTAATGGCCATTGGGGCCATTCTGCAGGAACCACAGTGTGGTCCAAATATAAGCTCACACGGAGAGAGTAATAATGGGCTGGCTCATATTTGGACCAATTAATATCCGCACAATTTTAGCTGGAACCTGTTCAAGATTTTTTTTCAGGATGTCAGGTAACAACCCTTAAATATCAAGCCAAGGGCAAAAGGAAGACGTGGGACCCTTTAAAGATGGTTGACGGCATCACTGCTATGAGGGAGAAAAAAATGGGAACTCTAAAGGCTGTCAAAGTATGTGATGTACCTCGCTCTGCCCTGCAGACTTTTAAGTAAGAAAACAGATCTTCCTCCAACTGCTGCAGCCAGTGCTACACTATTTACGCCTTCCGTTTTAGAACCACATCTGGAAGAAGAGCTTTTTTCTTACTTGTTGACTATGGAACAAAGTTTTTTGGTCGTACTTTATCCGATTTGAAACAAATAGCGTTTGTTTTAGCAGAGAGGAATGATATTAACGCATCTTTCACCACTAACGCAGCTGGTAGGAGTTGGGCAGATTTTATTCCGAATCGCCATTCATCTCGCTTATCGATCGACCCTTAGCCAGGATCGTCGCGAGCGGTTCACACAGAACCTCCAACGGTAAACCTTCTAACAATTTCAGGTTATATTTTCGGAATTCCTTCTGCTCATTCCTTCCTCATCATATGCACAATCAGAAACTTCGACTCCTGCTAGACCTTTTAACATTTCCCCACCACCCACAACTGCTAACAAAACAAGCAATAGAGGTCGGAAATCTGCAAAAGCTTACTTGATTACAGGATCACCGTACAAGGAACAGCTCACATGTTCATTGGGCAGGTCACTAAAGAGAAAAAAGGCAGCTAACTTTTCCTGATCAAAAATTGAGGCAGATTCAAAAATCAAATAAAGAAGGCAACTGAAACAAAAAAGATCTACGGAAAAAAGGAAGCAGACGTATCTTAGTCTGACTAATTATCTAATGAGGATGAGCCTAGCCTAGACGACGAGGAAAGTGATTTTGAGCTTTCTGAAGACCGCACGCCTTCTGGGGCAGAAGTACCGTGAAAATTCTACGACAACCAATTTTCAGCAGACGCCAACGGAAAAATTTGGATTCAGTGTATCCAGTGCCATATGTGGGCGCATACTGAATGTGCAGAAATGGATAATGATTATTACAAATAAACTTGCACTTCAGACTTGTTTTTAAATATTTTTTCCTTCATGTTATAGGTGGCCCGTATTTGACACAAAGAATCGGCGTTATTGTATTGGTTTTTTTAAATGAATTATTTAAAACAAGAAGAATGTCTCTTAATTGTTTAATCACTGTTAACTTTGAAGGGCACATGTTATTGTAACGCCCCAGGATTTCTTCAATAATTTAATCTTTAACAGAAAAATGTTTATGTGTAAAGACGTTAGCTAACCTATATTTGGACCGTCTCCTCTACTGGACGTCTCGCACATTGTTGTGTACCAAATGTTCTGTGATTTAAGCTTTGCTTTGTTCCGTGATCAGTGACCCAACTAGCATAATAGGCGTCTAGGCGAAACTTCGAGTTTGCCTCCCCCTCCTCCCATTTTTTGCTTATCTTAATCTCTGCTTAGTCTGTTTATTCCTTTTTTGACGTCATCAGCACTACTTCATAAGCAATTTAAAGATACATACTTGAATAGTCGATTTTTGTATAATACAATTCAAACCATAGAACAACTCGCTGTTCAAAGTCTCATATCTTGCAACAATACTGCGACTGGTTTTCCATTGTTTGATTTCTAATCAGTGCAACAAACTATGCAACAAGTGGTTAATGTACTCCTTAACTTTCGTTTTGTTGGCCCATTTGGTAAAACAAGAATGGCCGCTCCATCTAGCAACTGGAGACGAGGAACACGCGTCTCCGCTCCCTGCCCCATGTTAGAGCCCTCTAACCCATTCCCTGCTCCTCCGGTTCTTCTTCTTCCTCTCCTACTTCTTCCTCACTCTTCAACTTTCCTTTTGCCTTTCCATATTTTGATTTCTGCCTTTACAAATCTGGGCCCCCACGTAATGGGCACCCATGACGAGCTGCCCGGCTGTCGCTGTCTGCCATAGTTGGGACACCGTCTCTGACCCTTTCGACAACCTGTTCGGGAAACTTTAGACCACTAGTATGTCTTAGTGTCCTCCACCGCAAGCTACTTGGCGCGGGTAACTGTGGGTTTGCTAGTAGCGTTCTCAAACTGACTAGGCGTATCTCTGTCCGCCGGCAGCAGTGTTTACCAGTCGCCGGCAGACACCGTTTCGGCTCCGGGGTCAGGTCGCCGATGGCCCAACCTCTGAGGAGAGGACTCTGAGCAGACGAGATGGAGGTCGCGCGTGCAGGGGACCGATACGCGGCTATCAGCGGCTCGCGCTCCACGACTCCAACTTAGGGCGCTCTCTGGCCGTCCGATGGAGTCCATCATCCGTTAATGCTGACGGCCGCCTACGCCTACGCCATGAGTACGAATACTAGCGTTGTAGCTCGCAAGGTGGTGGGGTGTCTAAGGACCGCAATGGAACCCCTCTTACGACATCATCGATGTACGAGGGTTGCCCAGAAAGTAATTCACCGCGGTTTTTTTTCCTTCAACAATTATTTATTGAACATAACGAGAATTATACACATGGGAAGAATGTCGCTTTATCTACACACTCTATTTCTCCACGTAATCTTCATCCCGTTCTGTGCCCTTCCTCCAGCGTGAAACAAGGGCGTGTATGCCGTGTCGGTACCAATCCCTGTCCTGGTGGTGGGGCCAGTGCTTCTCTGTGTGAATCACATCCTTATCGTCTTCAAAATATCTTCCACGAATGACATCCTTTAATGGCCCAAACAAGTGGAAGCTTGCTGCAACATGTCAGGTGTGACAGCAGTGGACGGTCTCCCCGGCCGCTGCATACCGTGGAGCTCCGCCCAACCGCCTTCTGATCACCTCACCCTCCGTGCCCAGTGACTAACTGTACTTCTGTCTACAGCAGGTGCTCCATAGACTTTATACAAGCGTTTGTGAATATTCCCCACAGTTTCTTTCCCTGCAGTAAGAAATTCAATGACAGCACGTTGCTTGAAACGTACATTACCTACAGACTCCATTTTGAAACTGTCCTGCAGCTACGCTATCTGTTGGAAGTGACGGAAACTTGGCGCGCAAACTCAGGACACTTCAAATAATACGTACGTGACGTTTCGCATTCGAGTATTGTTTTCCGATGAGAAAAAATTGCGGTGCATAACTTTCTGGGCAACCCTCGCAGATTAAGACAACTATTTTCTTTACAATTAAAATTCGTTGTTTTTTATTACCGAAACACGTTTCGCTTTGTCGCATCAGTGAGTCTCAGTGGATTTTACATCTCATGCAAAGCAGGTTGATGTGGCCCTGAACGAAACCTGCAGGACAGTAACGGGATGCCTCAAAGCTACACCTATTGATAAACTCCATAAACTAGCAGGTATTGCTCCTCCAGACATAAGGCGTGAAGTCGCAGCCAAACTTGAGAGACATAAAGCAGATCATAACACCGATCACCTGCTACATGGATACCAGCCACCAATTAGTAGACTCAAATCTAGGAGGAGCTTCATGAGAACTACTACACCCCTCACCGGTCGGACTGGAGCAGCCAGACTATCTCAGTGGACAGCAAAATCTGACAGTAATGATTGGATGACTCCTTCTGAGACCCTTCCTCCTGGTGGAAATCAAGTCTGGACAGTGTGGAAGTCTCTAAATCGGCTCAGGAGTGGCGTCGGACGAACTAAGGACAATCTGTTTAAATGGGGCTTCATGAAGGAATCTTCCACCTTGTGTGACTGCGGAGAAGAACAGACAACCAAACATTTAATTAACTGTCCTAGATGTCCTGTATCATGTTCCACACAAGAGCTTGTTGATGTTTCAGACAATGCTGCTGCCGTTGCACAATTTTGGGCTAATACCGTTTAGTTTGTTCTTTTATGATTTGACCTGATTTGTTATATTGTATATATTGTAAATATTGTTGTAATGTTTTTGACTCGAAATAAATAAAGTGGATTTTACATAATTACTAGGGGAGGCGCGCGGAACATTCGGACTTGTTGATAATGATAGTATTTTCAATAAGTGCAGTCGTTGGGATAAGGGTTGTTGTAGGAATGAAGAGAAAACGTCTTTAAAAATTAACCGAATGACATGGAATAAGAATGATCGATTTATGATACATTTTGGTACATACATTTCAATGTGTCCAAAAATGTGTTTTGTCCCAACTTGTACAACGGGCAGCGATCAGGGACTATCCGTAGGGCCACATAACCTATAACTTTAAATCGACTAACATTTTCAATCACAGTAAGCACGTTAGGTCACAGTAGATATAGGTAACTCACCGTTCAAGGCGACGATGACAAATATGTTTGTCATTTCGGAAAGTACATCAGTTTAGAAAAGTCAGCTCGTAAGACGGGCAGGGATAATGGATTACCGCAGTGGTCACGGTTATTATCTGTGTCAATGATGTTTGCAAATTATCCAGTTAATAAGTTCTTTAAAACAAATAAAATTGTCTTTGTAATAAGGTAATATGAAAAGGGAGACTCTTATTCATGATAAATAAGTTAGCTTCGTAAAATATTGTTATGAAGGTGGGCATCCATGAGGCCCTTTGCCTATAACAGTTTAACGCATCCTTTATGTTAAAATTTTCTACCAACAGTAAGTATTAGGGCAAAATCGGTATGCAATGTCACAAGCCCGGTTAAGAACCCTTTCTAACGATACTTCTTTCATCCCTGTAAGATGTATTGAGAAAAAGACATGATGACCTGAAAAATAATATTTATGACACAAATGAATATTCCAATTTTGAATAAATATTAACATATTTACATCAATACAACAGTTTTAATGGACGGTCCCCCACACTCGACGCTGTCTCAACAGCAGTACAGATAGAGGTGCTGTAGGTGTAACCATCGCAAACAAGAATCTCTGCAGAAGCCATGTCAACATCTCGTTCCTGAAAAAAGGCATCAGAGTTTTGACTAACTGCAGGGCTATAGTCTGGATGATGTACGGTCATGTAACATTAACCAACATGGCCTTACTATATTGGCAGTGTGACACGCCTGAAGGCAAGGAGTAAATGTAATAATATACACATCAGAAAAACTTTTGCATCACCTCGTTTCCGGGAGTTCCGGAACTTGTACAGTGCATAAAATTGGAATAAGGATCAACATAAACATCATTTCCGGCCTTTTTATTGCTCCTGAAAGCCACACGTTGCAAGTTGTACCACCATACAGCGAGACCTTCAGAGGTAGTGTACATACCGGTACCTCTAATACCCAGTAGCACGTCTTCTTGCATTGATGCATGCCTGTATTAGTCGTGGCATACTATCCACAAACTCAAAAGGCACTGTTGGTCCAGATTGTCCCACTCCTCAACGGCGATTCGACGTAGATCCGTCAGAAGGGTTGATGGGTCACGTCCTCCATAAACAACCCTTTTGAATCTATCCCAGTCATGTTCGATAGGGTTCATGTCTGGAGAACTTGCTGGCCACTCTAGTCAAGCGATGTCGTTATCCTGAAGGAAGTTATTCACAAGATGTGCACGATGGGGCCGCCAACTGTCGTCCATGAAGACGAATGCCTCGCCAACATGCTGCCAATATGGTTGCACTATCGGTAGAAGGATGCAATACACGTATCGTACAGCCGTTACGATACCATCCCAAAACAGCAGGGAAACTCCACCTTGCTGCACTCGCTGGACAGTGTGCCTAAGGCGTTCAGCGTGACCAGGCTGCCTCCAAACACGTCTCCGGCGGTTGTCTGGCTGAGGGCATATGCGACACTCATCGGTGAAGACAACGTGATGCCAATCCTGAGCGGTCCATTCGGCATGTTGTTGGGCCCATCTGTACCGCGCTGCATGGTATCGTGGTTGCGAAGATGGACCTCGCCATGGGCGTCGGGGGTGAAGTTGCGCATCGTGCAGCCTATTGCGCACAGTTTAAGTCGTAACACTACGTGATGTGGCTGCACGAAAAGCGTTATTCAACATGATGGCGCTGCTGTCAGGGTTCCTCCGAACCATAATCCGTAGGTAGCGGTCATCCACTGCAGTAGTAGCCCTTGCGCGGCCTGAGCGTGGCTCACTCCGAGATGTCTCTACACTTCCCTTGTTGAGAGCCCTTCCTGGCACAAAGTAACCACGGTATTAACCTCTAGGCATGGTTGAACTACAGACAACACGAGCCATGTACCTCCTTCAAAGTGTAATGACTGCAGCTGATTGGCTATAGGACCCCTTCCGTCTAATAGGCGCTGTAGATGCATGGTTGTTTACATCTTTGGGCGGGTTTAGTGACATCTCTGAACAGTCAAAGGGACTGTGTCTGTGATGCAATATCCACAGTCAACGTCTATCTTCAGGAGTTCTGGGAACCGGGGTGATGGAAAACTTTTATTGATGTGTGTATTACCTGAGGACAAAAAGCTCTATTGTAATGGTAAAATATTCTGGTGCTAAAATAATCCTCGATTCCGATCTTCGCAAGATTAACAATACATCATAACACTGCAAAAAAAATAAGGCACATCTTCCGGCAGGCTCTACTCAGAATGATGCCGTCATCAGAAAAGAAAGGTAGAGGGGTAACGGCGTTTTAATACAGTAAGGAGATTCGACTGAGTGCAGCGTGCAGCAGTTACGGTGATATCAAAAGCTTTCAACGGATACACCGACCTAGACTGTTGTGTTAAACCAGTACCCGACCTGATGACGTCTAACACAACAACAACAGTCAGTTGCGGCAAACTGATTACGTCTACTCTTTATTAACTCGTTTAGTACGTATTATTATTACTAATGGGCGATTATTACGAATTACTCAAATAGCACGACGTTTTTTCGTTCATAAGTGATTCTGTGGAAGAAGTTACCTCCACTCCATATATCACGAGTACGTGACAAGCCGCTCGTGTTGCTGTTTGCTGCAGCGTTGGCGTACTTTGTGTAATGGCTCGGCTGTCTTTCTTGCGTGCTGTGGAACCAAGTGTTGGATTTTTATTCATGCGCCAGGCAAGTGTGAGAACTGCTGGGTGCATTTCTGCATAATTTGTATCTATTAGTATACACCGATGGGCAGCTAAGTTACAAAAAAAAAAAAAAAATGGTTCAAATGGCTCTGATCACTATGGGACTCAACTGCTGTGGTCATAAGTCCCCTAGAACTTAGAACTACTTAAACCTAACTAACCTAAGGACATCACTCGCATCCATGCCCGAGGCAGGATTCGAACCTGCGACCGCAGCGGTGGCGCGGTTCCAGACTGTAGCGCCTAGAACCGCTCGGCCACCGTGGCCGGCAGCTAAGTTACAGACAGCCGATGTGCTGTGGAGACGGCGCTCGGGTAAACGGAGCGAATGGACCAGCTTCGGCGTGTCACGTGACCCGGACCCCGCAAATGGTGGACCAGTTAACGTGTGGGAGCTGTTCGTATGGGATTAATTGGGTCTCTGGGAACGTCTGCAGTTGCCTCTTGGAGGACGATGATTCAGGAACCGACTTTCGAATCTCGCGCACCTGGTTTTTCGCTTACGGCATCCTGCCGGCGATCTGTACTTTCAGCATGTCACTGTACGATGCCATCGCTTCCGAACTTTTTCCGATCGGTTTGAGGAATACTCCATGAACATAAGGATATACTACTGCTCCCCCCCCCTCCCCCCTCCCCGCATCCCAGCCTGAACTCTTACACCACTGGGTAAGACGTGCGTGTGTGGACCTCAGCCCGGACCAATCTGCGAGATTTGTAGGCCGTGGTTGAGTGGTCACGGTTTGGGGCACCTTCGAGGTGATGTCAGCGTTGCCCAGTATAGTCAGTCCATGGCACGAAGCGTCGCTGTCGTTATCAGAGCGAATGATAGTGCCACACGCTACTTGGGTAACCGCCTCTAAATCAGTTTCTGAGTAGCCATAGTACCTGTTCGGCTGTCTGATACACCAGGATGAGTGGACGACAAACGTAGACTTAAGCTGCCTACAGAGCATCTGATTTGGTCAAGCGGTATGGGCATTTGGTGAGGTCAGATGCGTGGTCCGCTCGTGTGTCGAGTTGGCTGACAGGTCCGTTTCCGGGTCCTTGTCAGGTGGCAGCTCCACTGCATCGGGCAGTCTGTAGAGCTGTCAGAAGCGCTTTGGACTTCACCGCCTGAAGGTCGCGCTTATGCGGCCATAATTGTGACTCTTGCATCTAAGCGACAAGTCATTATGGAGTTCTTAGAACTCTATAAGGACTTCAAATACTTCTGACAAGCAGTATTGCAATAAGGATGGCAGGAATCAGGCACTAAAGATCCGTGTAGAGAAACTATAAAAAGTTGCAAGTACTTGAAACACAGATGAAGGACACACGCCACGTTACACTGCAGGAAAAGACGTGCTACTGATACAAGGAAACAGAAAAGATTAAGCGAAACGGCTGTAATTACTTTTAACTAAAAAAGAAAAAAAGTTGAGACATATGGGGGATATGTTGGCCTACAGCTACGAGAACTGAATGATGTTCAAAGATGTGCTGCAGAAAAACTAATACCTGACGTTTTTCTACGGAAAATTAGGAAATCTGGCTATAAAATCACTTATGAATTTAAATGACATCCCTCCCGTGCCCTCTCCATCGCCTTAATCTGAATCACCAGGTATGCACAGCTTCTGTCGTTCCAGAAGTAAGTGCGATTAATCATTTCTACGAGTTATTTCAAAAATACGTTAGTCTGCTGCACAATGGGAAGGAGAAGGTCCAGAATCCGAAAACAGTGCTCACACTGTGGGTGGGTTCCTTGTACGAGTATTTAAGAACAATGGTAAATAATAAAAAGTCATTTCACGTCAAATAAATTCTAAATAAATAATTTGCAACCTCAGAAAGTGTTTTCTTTCCATGTATGAAGTTCCTCAGAAACCTGCATGTTGATTCGCACGTTTCGGGAATCATTTCTGTTGAGAGATTGCAGTGCTTTATTTAAGATCTGCGTAGCCTCTCCCCGAAAAATCTTTAACAAGTCTTCCTTCAGCAGTAATGGCCCCTCTCACGGCATTGTTCCGTTTCGAAGCGGTGTAACTAAACTGTGGTAATTCATTCTCAGGCAAGCGCAAAAATCTTGAGTATCCAGTTCTGTCAATAACGTCACGTAACTGAGCTCTTTTCGGTTGCGTAACCATTTCTCGGACCATAGCGTTCTCTTTCTTACGCGAGGAGCATCTAGGAATGCTACAACAGCAATGTCAAAAATCAAACGGCTCTGAGCACTATGGGACTTAACTTCTCTGGTCATCAGTCCCCTATAACTTAGAACTACTTAAAGCTAACTAACCTAAGGACATCACACACATCCATGCCCCAGGCAGGATTCGAACCTGCGACCGTAGCGGTCGCGCGGTTCCAGACTGTAGCGCCTAGAACGGCTCGGCCACCCCGGCCGGCAACAGCAGCAATGTCAACTTTCTTTTGTTGCGACAGAGCAAGATGCATGGTGCGCGCGCACATTTATTCTCCCCAGAAGCAAAGAGCAGAGTGGACAAAACCGGGCGCCACGTGAGGCCGAGTGGATGCCGCAACTGATTTCGGTGGGTCCGCCCTCGGACCGACAGATCAGGTCGTCTGTAGCCGCCTTTAGGCTTCACGCGAGCTGACCCCTGTTCGATTGTCTTGAAGAGCGAGAGCTCAGCAGAGATAACAACCAAGTTGATTCCGAAATGTTACCTCCGTGCATGAAGTGCAGTTCCCCCCCCCCCCCCCCCCCAGCGCGTGGGTGAAGGATGAACACAGCGAGTCACTTTTCCAACACACGTGGCCGTCAGAGAAAGGCACGACCGCGACCTAACTTCTTCGAAACTCCTCTTTACAGAAGGCAGTGATATCAATAACATTATTTTAGTATCGAAAGCAAACTGACTACATTTTTCAATAACTTACGAGAAAGCAGCAGGGTGACGTCCTCGGAAACCGCCGATGTTTCGACAGTTGCACATCCTGTCACTTCCAAGGCACAAATTCAGCAAGAGAATTAAAAACAACTGTGTGCAGAGCATTTCCAGAAAGGTAACACACACACACACACACACACACACACACACACACACACACACACACACACTCACACTCTGTAAACATTAGCACCACGACACAAACCAAAGAATCCTGGAGTCAGAAGTTATCAGTAGTGAAAATTACTGATCAAAGGGTGAGGTAGCATTGACTCTGCCCTCTCTTTTTTGACAAGGTAGAGAGCAAGACTGTAAGCAGAATTTAATCAAAAATCTCCACCGGTATTTATAACGTCAATTGGTCACTTCCTAATTTAAAACTGATCCTTTAACAACACTATTCCAATAGCTGGAAGTGCATGCCAGAATCTCCGTGTTTTTATATTCCATTCGATGATTTGTGCCAAGGCAGCAGATTTACTCGGGTGTTGTAAACGTGTGTAACGCTTATGCACAGGAGGCTCTTGTCAGGAGGCAACGGACCAGCGACCACCCGAGATAGCAGTGACCAAGAAACCAAACCTAGAAAACTTAAGTTCAAATGGTTCAAATGGCTCGGAGCACTATGGGACTTAACATCTTAGGTCATCAGTCCCCTAGAACTTAGAACTACTTAAACCTAACTAACCTAAAGACATCACACACATCCATGCCCGAGGCAGGATTCGAACCTGCGACCGTAGCAGTCCCGCCGTTCCGGACTGCAGCGCCTAGAACCGCAAGACCACCGCGGACGGCAAAACTTAAGTTATTACCAACGTATGGTATTTTTGATCACGACATCGGGCACAAAATGACAAATACAGTGCTGTTCTTTCGTGATGCAGGAGATAGGCAAAATAATGTGAACACCTGTAATTATTTGGGAATGGTTTATTAATAAGGGTTTGGACCCCCATTTGGCCGTCAAACAGCTGCGATTCTTCTAGTAATACTGGCATGTAACGATTGTGTAGTCTCCAGTGGAACGTTATGCCACTCTTCGATCAGAACCTCTTCCAACTCCTGTAGTGACGAGGGAGGCGGAAATGTGCTCCGGAGTCTGCGCACCAATACCGCCCACAAGGGTTCGATAATGTTCAAGTCCGGAGACTGTGCTGGTTAGGGAAGACGCTGCAGTTCAGTTGCATGCTCCTCATACCACGATGCTACTGTCCTGACTGTGTGAATCGGTGCATTATCGCACTGAAAAATGGCATCATTGTTGGGGAACAACATCTGAATCATGGGGTGCACCTGATCACCCAAAATGTCCAAATAATCGTAACACGGCCTTTGAGAGGAATGATGGTACCACCAGAATACCATGATATGGCTGCTGACACCATCACACTCCATCTCTATGCTTAACCACTGGAATCAAGCAATCAGGGTTGTAGGCTTCTTTTAGCGTCCTCCGAACGTAAACCCGGCCCGATGTTGGAAACACCGTAAACGTTGACTCGTAGGACCGTATGACGTGTATCCAATGATCAGCCGTCCAGGATTTATACTCCTGATACCATGTTTTACGCTTCTTTGCGTTGGTTGTCGCCACTAATGGCTTCGGGTCTCGAAGATGGCTATTGAGTTCAGCAGTTTCTTTAGCCGCTTTAGTTTCGTGTTGTTTTGACACAATTCGTGTTAGAGTACGACGATCTCTGTCATTTAGGTTCGATTTGCGCCCACTATTACGTTTACGTGATGATGTTTTGTGTATGCTGCATGACTGTTGAAACATTCAATAAGTTGGTTGTCTTGGTTACTGATGCTCCAGCTAATCGGGCCCCCACAATCTGCCCTCTTTGGAACTCTATTAGGTCTTGCATTGCACATCGACCTCGGCCTCTGAATGCAAATACGACGTGTGCACTGATCGTAAACAACCTGCACTGATGCCTGGTCCGTACTAAACACGCACAGTCCAGTGCGACACCTGCCTTACCTGCGTTGATGACCGTCAAACACATCCATCCCATAACTACCACTGTTCACATTATTTTGCCTATCCCTTGTATGTATCACATAGTTTATAACAGTAAGTGGTTCACTGTAATAGAACCTTAAATGTGTCACCAATGATGATGACGATTTTCAGCGCCCATACAAATTCCCAACCTTTGCTCAGTCCAGTCCCGCCACTTTCATGAATGATGATGAAATGATGAGGACGAAACAAACACCCAGTCATCTCGAGGCAGGTGAAAACCCCTGACGCCGCCGGGAATCGAAGCCGGGACCCAGTGCTCGGGAAGCGAGAACGCGACCGCGAGACCAAGAGCTGCAAATGTGTCAGTGATCTACCAAGAAGTGGCAAAAGACTCCACCAATATATCAACACTACGCACAACAGCATTGTCAAACAGTAATCAAACAGTAATCCTTTCACTACGTATTTTGTTCTTTAAATCCTTTTACTTCACATCGCCATAGCTAACGTATTAAAACATAAGCAAAGAAACTATAATCAAATGAAAATATATGGTTCCAGAGACTTTTTCAAGTCACAAACATAATAAACGAAGTGTATATGCAGACTGAAGCGACGAACGAACAACGTGCAGCTGCGCAAAGCCACCGTGCCAGTCTGGTCATCTGCCTAGCGAGCGCGAGACCCGGCTTCGAATCCCGGCCATGGTACAAATTTTCATTCGACGCTTCACTCTGCACATACACCTCACAGACGATTGAGTCTGCAAAAGGGCTCTATAACCATCTAGTTTCATTTGATTAAAGTAAGAGATAAGGGTGCAGCGCCGTACAGCTACACATTGCTCAGTCGGTGAAGAGCCATCAAACGGAATGGGCAAGGTTCATGCTAGAGAGGGTCATTATGCCCCGCCTACGTTTAATGGTGCGTTATCAGCTTTGGACAACAACGTTAACTTGTGACTGGAATGCTTTCAAGGACTGCCCTCCAGAAAAATATGAAACCTTCTTCAGAGCAAGCCCCAAAATGCAAGACTAAAGAATGAAGTGTTTCTAAAATAAGACAGCTACGAAGCACCAAGCAAAGAGGCATGGGCGAAACATCGAGAAAGAAAGGATTTAAATAAACAGGCTATAAATTTGGACTGGCGAAATCTAAGTCGAGTAATCACGCGTCCATTCACTCATTTGAAAATGGAACGACGTAATCTTGGCCCTGCACAGAACACACCTCAAAATGTAGAACTAATGAGAGAAGAACAAACACCGCAGCGAGGCACAAAGAAACGAGCAAAATCAATGGCGAGTAATAAGCAGACAAACTATGAAACGTGACAGACGCTTAAATCAAGCTCGTTTTTAAGCCTCGACGTTTCCTTAAGCTAAGCACACACTGATTACTGCTACAAGCCCCGCCTCCCACCCCCCTCCAACCACTTCCATCTTTTCTCTTCAATTGATCCATAAACAACAACATCTCGCCCGAACGGCATGCTGTCAGGGATATTTACGTCTTTAGTTTCGTCTCATATATCACCAGTTTCGAATATCAGTGCACTGTAATTAAAGGTCAGGTCTCTGTTCTTAGATTAACGCAAATTACTCGACGATGAAGCAAACAGGAACGGCCTAGGAGGAATCACGTTGAAGGCAAGAAGACAGAGAGGAACTGTCTATTAGCGAAACATATCCGCGATTCATCTGTTCTGTGTTGGGTACAGGAGTGAGATGAAACAATAAAGAAAGAGCTGAGAAACGTATTTCTTACTTAGGGATTACACAGTATCTGACCAGCATACGTTTCGTATAACATTTGCCAGTTGGTATTTCAAGGTCTTTCACCACTCTGTGGGGCTTTCACTACTAAAACGCTTCAAGAACATTCTGATAGTGTAATGAAACAAATTTTCTATTTAGTCCCATTAAATAATATGACTGTACCCGATTTCTTGGCAAAAATCTGAATCGAGGATAGGATGCAAATTGAAACTGTATTTCGTGGAAGTTGCTTTGGCTTTAAGCAACATAGCAATAAACAGCACAGTATTAAGTCTGTTTCTCATTCTTCTTCTTAACAGTGCTCACACAAGCTCAAACTGGACTCTCGTATCCATAACATAAACACTTACTGACAGATGCTATATTATAATAATACTTTATGGATCTCTCCCGCTTTTACTTGCATATTACACATCAGCAATCAGAAAGACAACTCGTACGTACTTTTAATTTATTTATTCCAAAAAATAGAAACCAATAAAGCAACTATCTGCGTCAGTAATTAAGCCTTATCTCTTCCATGTTTGCCGGGAACGCTCATATTTTTCTATTAGTTGTTTTTAGCTGACGACAGCTATACTCAGTTTAATTTGGTATCATAGTAGCAAGATCTACTACCATCTGCATATCAACAAACTAAAGCATATTTAACTAACGATGCGCAATAACGACCTGTTGAGACTTCTTGGATAAGACACTGTACTACCCTGTGTGTAAGGCGTTCCCATTTACAAAACGAAGTTTCGAGCCGTAAATACATCATAGACTTCACATCACCGGCAAAAAACGTATCTGCTAGCTGGTTGTCATCTGTTTCTGATAACGCATTACTGTCTTCATCAAAGTATATGAATGTAGAAAAACTACTTGCAGTCGAATACTACTTGCATATCAGTCTCTTCCGAGTCAAAGATTTGGACCACCCTTCCCTCTCAACAAGTGTCACAGAACGTATGACTCTCTCGGATGATCGATCAGACGTAATGTGACGCTGCGAATTCACTGTTTCCCAGATAAAAGCAGATGTTTTTGTCGGTACTCCTCTGTTAAATTTGGGGAAAAAACTGGAGAGTGAGGAGAAGAGCATCCGACGTCACTGGCTGTGGACCCATTATCAGAGTCTTCGAGGCGTCTTGCGAAAGCAACCAGCCTTATCAAAGGCCAGTTAACGCGCTGCAAGGGTAACGCACCCGGAAATATGAGGCAAACTCGTTTATAATGGGATCCCGTGGCCCGCGTCATTCTATGTCGCCACGTCGACATACTTTTGCGGATGCCTAAACGATCTCTAGAGGCCAATCCTTCGATCCGTAAAAGACCTGACATGGAATATTTTCTTAGTAGTGGAGCACTTTTTTCGGTGGAGAACTCGGCGCAATGCCAGCGATTGCTGTACTGTTGAAAATACAAAACACTGCTGATCGACTCGCTGGTAAAAGTGGTGGAAACGGTAATTCCAGAGTTACGGCCGCATCAGCAATATCTCTACCTGTAGAGATATTCTTTACGGGATGAATTTGTTCCAGTAACAAAACCCCATATATCACCTGACGCACGTCCTTGTTCGCTCCTAACTCATTTTATGATTGTGTCAGACGACAAAGAAAGACAGCGTTTCCACCAGGCGGTCTGGTTAAAATACGAATCTTATTTTACATTACTGGAGAAGACTGACACCGTGAATCCTGCAGGGCTGTCCATAAACCCGTAACAGTAGAAGGGGGTGCATATCTCTTCTGAACAGCACGTTGCAAGGCGTCCCAGATATGCTCAATAATGTTCCTATCTGGGGAGTTTGGTGGCCAGCCGAAGTGTTTAAACTAAGAAAAGAGTTCCAGCAGCCAATCTGTAACAATTCTGGAGGTGTGGGGAGTCGCATTGTTCTGCTGGAATTGTCCAAGTACGTCGGAATGCACAATGGACATGAATAGATGCAGGTGATCAGACAAGATGTTTACGTACATGTCTCCTGTCAGAGTCGTATCTAGACGTATCAGGGGTACCACATCGCTCCAACTGCACACGCCCCACACCATTGCAGAGCCTCCACCAGCTTGAACAGTCCCCTGCTGCTATGCGGGGCCCATGGTTTCATGAGGTCGTCTCCATAACCGTACACGTCCATCCGTTCGATACAATTTGAAAGGAGACTCGTCCGACCAGGCAACATGTTTCTAGTCGTCAACAGTCTAATGTCAGTGTTGACGGGCGCAGACGAGGCGTAAAGCTTTGAGTCGTGCAGTCATCAAGGGTACACGAGTGGGCCTTCGGTTCCGGAAGCCCATATCGATGATGTTTCGCTGAATGGTTCGCACGGTGACACTAGTTGACGGTCCAGCATTGAAATCTGCGACAGTTTGTGGAAGGGTTGCACTTCTGTCATGTTGGACGATTCTCTTCAGTCGCCGTTTGTCTTGTTCTTGCAGAATCTTTTCCGGCTTCAACGACGTCGGAGATTTGATGTTTTACCTGATTGCTGATGTTCACGGTACACTTGGGAAATTCCTCACTTTATCGCTACCTCAGAAATGCTGTGTCCCATCGCTCGTGTGCCAACTATAACACCACGTTCAAAGTCACTTAAATCTTGATAACCTGCCACTGTAGCAGCAGTCACCGATCTAACAACTGCGCCAGACACTTGCTGTCTTATACAGGCGTTGCCGACGGCAGCGCCGTGTTCTGCCTAAATATCTTCGTGTTTGAATACGCATGCCTTCACCACCTTCTTTGGCTCTTGAGAGTAGAAGACGCCAGCATATCAGCTTTAGTCAAAGTGTACTCGCATTTTCATTAGAGACGAAAATGAAGTAATATTGCAAGCGGCCCAAATTACGTTTTTATCAGCACATAAACGTTGTTTACGTAAGAGAACTGAACAACAAGTATTCATTTCGTTTTGCCAAACTCTGCAGATACATCTTCGCGTTTACGATAGAATGTAGTCGCACAGAAATACGTATGTAAACACTATCCTATACTAACCGCTAAGCAGTCAGAAAGAGAAAAACCGCCACACCCGGACACTGTTGGTTTTGTTCTATATTCACTCGACATTTCCGATTGTACAATCCTTACACGATGGCCACCTGCCGCTCTCACCGTATTATAGTGCCGTGCATTCGACAATACGACTGGCACTCTTTTTCATTCATTTTCCGTCTAAGTTAAAATAACGTTTTCCATGAGGCGCCGACTATATGGTAGTTCATAACGTACATCCCATTACAATTGATTTCTGCCTACTCTCAAACAACGCTGAATCTCTTCAGAATGTAATACGGACTAAGAAATGACAGCTCACTTCGAATAATAAACGTAATGTAATGCCAATACCATGGTCGAAGAACCTGCGAGTATCTGATTACAAGATTATGCGGCTTTAGGAACGGTCTGGGTGATGTCGTAATTCTGTGGCCGGGAATATCACCAGATCTGACCCCGATAGAACAGATGTTGAGCCAATTCGGACGTCAATTCCATGCTAGGATATCCAGGGTGTCAAGTACCAGTTACAACAGGTGTGGACCGGTTTGTCTCGGGAGAACATAGTACGGCTTTCTGACACCCTTCCCAAACGAATCAAGTCATGCACTCAGGTCAGAGAGAGTGCAACGTCATACTGGTAAGTGTGTAATTTGATTCAGTTTTATACCAGCAGAAATGACATCACATACGAAATCAGCTCGTGACGTTCCATTTCGTTTCCTCCTTCCCTTGTGCGTGCTTCACCTATTTTGTCAGGCAGTGAGTTGACCAGCAGGTAAAGTCTCAGACAGGGGAGCTCGCGCCTTTTTCGTAACAGGTCTCCTGGAGGGCGCCCACCTCCAGCGCACTTCCAGTTTCCGGCCTTTATCGCTGCGGTTTCCTAACAAGGGGGCGCCCTGCGGTTTGTCTGGTGCTGTCGACGCCCTGGAACAGAGAGGCTGCGATAGCGATGTAGCAAGCACCTCGTGTTCCCACCCAACTCTGAACACCAACCACGTTCAACAGCGCTGCGCCGCATGCCGTGCAAACAACTACGTATCCACGATATACGAGTTATTAGCCTCAGCCCGTTTGGAAAAGAATTTTGATAGGCTTACTACTCTTTTCAAAAATGGTTCAAATGGCTCTAAGCACTATGGGACTTAACATCTGAGGTCATCACTCCCCTAGACTTAGAACTACTTAAACCTGACTAACCTAAGGACATCACACACATCCATGCCCGAGGCAGAATTCGAACCTGCGACCGTAGCAGCAGCGTGGTTCCGGAGTGAAGCGCCTAGAACCGCTCGGCCACAGCGGCCGGCACCTACTTTTTCAGCTCTAAAATATGTAATTTAGGGTTTCTTATTTATCTTGCGTACAATGATACGGAAAGCAAGATAGATTTTTAAATGATGATTAATTGAAACCCTCAGCTGCCGACAGGTGTTGTTGACATACACGGGAAGCGTGCAAGGGTTAAGTCCCTGCAGTCGCGTTATTCATCTGCGTCCTCGGTGGCTCAGATGGATGCCGGCACGGTAACTCAGCGTGTTCGGTCAGAGGGTTAGCTGCCCTCTGTAATTAAAAAAAAGTGAGTTAACGGATCAACGACGAACTGAAACTGGTGTCTTGCGACGTCCGCACCGACAAGATGTAACGAACGAAACCGAAAAAAATGAGACTAAAAAAAAAAAGGATGGATAGAGCGTCTGCCATGTAAACAGGAGATCCTGGGTTCGAGTCCCAGTCGGGCCACATATTTTCAGCGGTCCCCATCCAGGTATGTCAACAACACCTGTCGGCAGCTGAGGGTTTCAATTAATTATCATTTATTCTAGAGAAGCTGCACGGTCATCAATGGTATCTGTGCTTTCGAGAACAGTTACTATCTTCATAGATTTTTAATTTGGAAACGCTAATTTAGTAGTTATTGTGACTGCACGCTTGCAATGAACAGCTGCGGGCTGCCCTTACGCCTCTTAACCGGCCTACACGTATGTTCCTGGAATTTCGCACCACACTGGAGATTTTTTAAATATATTATAAACTTAAGTTTATATAATTATTCACAAGCTTTTGGAACGTGGTGCAACAGGAGTTTGTGAACATTAAATGGGTGGCATCAATGTAAGGTTAAACAGCCAACCAGTTGCACATAAACATTACATACATTGGCCTAGGTGTCGTCATCAGAATGAACAGCTGCTAAATAGTTTGATGATGTTCCCAACTGGGTACACGGCCAAACAAAGGCTACTTTTGACTTGAGCACAGTTCCTCCAAATTCGGACTATTGCTTTTTAGCAATGTAATTCTACGATTTAGCAGCTGTTCTTTCTGATGAAGACACCCTTAGTAGGTGTCGAAACTTAGGTCGATGTACCTAACGTTTATGTGTAACCGGTTGGCTGTTCAATTTACATTGGAAATAGTATACGGTTGCTGAACAACAGCAATGTTCAAAACTGTAGCCCTAAATGGGTCCATCGGACAGCTAACGAGGAGGTACTGAATTAAACTGGCGAGAAATTATAATTATGGCACAAGTTGACTACAAGGAGGCACCGGCTGATGGGAGACATTCCGAGGCATTATTTTTAGGTTATTTTAGGAGGAGCACGCGTTCGCGTCTTACAGTTTTTAAAGCAACAGACAACATTTCTATTACTACCAAGGATTTCGTAGGCGCCCAAGTCATCTTGCATGGTCCATCGGTGTTTTGCGGTGGAGTTTTGAACTTCACCCTCGCTAACAAGGATACGAATGAACACGGTAACGGCTGGGCCACCGTTGCTCCTGTACGTGGACCAAAAGCCGGTAAAGTAAAAGGGCTCGATAATTTCAATTCACGTGATGTCATCGCTTATCGGACATTTCAGATTTGTGAAGTTTACAACAAAGATGACGGTAATGGAGGGAAGTGAGCGTGTGCGAGGTGAGTTAATTAGTTAGTTTCATTTTCCATGCATCATTTGCACGATAAATCGTAATGATGTGGAACGAGTCATTTTACATTCACATCACAAATCTGTAAATATGGCTACATACTGAACATTAACATTTTTTTAAATATACAAATGTGAGTTAGTAATTCCCAACTGCCGCCTTTTGTAGATTACAATAACAGAAATTGTTCTATTGAATAGAAGTAGTTGTCAACGAGAAACTTTTTCAGTTCGTTTTCAAATTTTGCTTTGCTCTCTGCCACATATTTTATATCACTGGGTAAGTAATCAAGTCCGCCGCTCGTGGTCTCGCGGTAGCGTTCTCGCTTCCCGAGCACGGGGTCCCGGGTTCGATTCCCGGCGGGGTCAGGGATTTTCACCTGCCTCGAGATGACTGGGTGTTTGTGTTGTCCTCATCATTTCATCATCATCCAGGAATGTGGCGAAATTGGACTGAGCAAAGATTGGATAATTGTACGGGCGCTGATAACCACGCAGTTGAGCGCCCCACAAACCAAACATCATCATCATCAAGTAATCAAAATTTTGCTCGCAGCATTGTGCATCCCTTTTGTGCTAAAGACAACCGTAATGCGGAGTAGTATCATTTTTCCTTCTGATATTGTAATTATGTACATCACTGTTCCCTTTGAACTGCAGTGGGTTATTCACAACAAACATACTGCGGGAATAAATATGCTTTGAAGTAGCAATCAGAATGCCCAACTCCTTAAACAGATGTTTACAAGATGGTCGTGGCTGAATATCACATATTATTCTTATGCCACCTTTTTGAGCAATGCATACTTTCCGTCTTAAAGATGAGATATCCCAGAACGTTATCCCACATGACACTACTGAATGAAAATATGCAAAATGTCAACTTACTGATTTCTCTCTCCCCAAGACTTGCAATGATTTTAAGTGCAAATGTGGCTGAACTAAGTTATTTTAGGAGTTCCAAAATGTGCTTTCTCCAGCATCTCGTCAACATGGATACTTAAAATTTTTGAAGTTCCCGCCGTATTTATTATTTCTTCGCAATGTGTTACACTTAGCATTGCTGTGGTACCTCTATGTGTGCAGAAGTGAATATTCCGTGTCTTTTTTAAAATTGAGAGTGAGGTCATTCGCAGACAACCAGTCAACGACGCTATTTTATCGAAAACGGACATTTTGAGACAGCGACTCAGTACAAAATACAGGTCGATTCTTGCACAGAGGAAAACAACAGTCAGCCACTTTTAATAATGGTATTCATTCACATAAATAGCGCCGGTACGGGCTTCAAAGCGACACGTTCATAATCAGACGACTGTTCACGTTAAGAAAAATATTTGTTATTGTTTAAAGCTAATGTAAGCAGTAACAAATATGAATCTTAACGTGAAGTGCCGTCTGATGATGAACCAGTCAATGAGACTGTGAAGAAAATTTTCACTATTCTTTATGTTGTTTTATGTACTCTTGGATTGATTACAATACTAGTGTCATCCGCAAAAAGAACTAATTTTGCTTGTTGTATAGATAGTTTACATATAAGATAGTGTACATATACGGGGAACAACCGCGGAGCTAACACTGACAGGGTGTATACGGGGACAAGGAAAAAAAAATTCCCGGATTATTCCCGGATTTCTCCCGGATATCCCGCTTAAAAAATATGCTTCTTCCCGGGCGAAAATACACTTTTTCTGTGCTAAGTGACAGTAGGTTTTCCGTAGATTTTCCCTCGGAACTGTAAAACTTATCAATCCTTTGAATGGTTAACGTTTTATACAATCGCATAGAACTTGCCGGATAAAAAAGAAAAGACGGGGCAAAGAGGTTTTGGAGAGACTTTTAATAAAAAAAAAAGGAGAGAAGTTTTGGAAAGACCTTTGATTTGCAGCAACATACACGTTGCCTATTTTAGTATTACGAAAGTATAAATTCGAATTGCACCAAACACAGCGCATTAGTTTCCGGAGCGTTGAAACCGAGGTTGCGATGTCCTTTTGTGAGCGAGTCGTATCTCAAGCCACGAGATCTCGCCAGCCGATGACAGCAGCTATTCAGAGCGTAGGACACGTGTTATAGTCAGCCAATAGCAAGATCACTGGTTACATAGCGCGAACACGCAAGAGGAAAAGTTAACGGTTTACATTAATGTACACAGTACCGTATATCTACAAGAAAAGCTAAGCTTTCACGTATTATGTTAGTCTCTACGATTAACACGCTACAACAGAAGCTAAGCTTTCACATGTAATATTGATCTTTTTTTGCGTGTGTTATACTTTAAGACACATCACACAAATGTGCCAGTAAATTTAAAATTATGACATAAATGTCTCGGCTCCAAATTCTTCTAAGTGGCTGGTACTCAAACTGTTCAGTTTCGAACGCTCTGTGATTCAGATAACCATCCCACTTTCTCACACCTAATATAATTCATCTTGCGTAAAAAGAAATTTACTTTGAAAGAACCGCTTTTCCAACTACCGTTCGCAATACTATCCGGAGACTGTAAGAAATAGGTTCGATTTACCAGTTGCCAGAAAGCGCCAGAAAACAGGCATTATTGTGCGTGTGCAGCTGCAGTGGTGTAGGAAGCCCGTATGTTCGTGTGTATAAAGCACTAAGAGAGCTTACATTACACCATAAAAGAAACAGTGGATCAGAGGATACTCCAAAGAGCATCGGAATTTCGTAAACCATACTAAAATGCATAATTCGGCTTGAAGTCCAAATTGGCTTTTTCCAGATTCACAATGAAGTAGGTCCCATCTGATATTAAGCTTTTCAGTGTGGTTTTTGGGATGTAAATTTTCTTGGAGTACCAGTACTCTACGATCTCATTTTTGGTTCTTTATTACGGCATAATGCGCTACATGGCAGAAGATAACGTGTACTTGAAATTCAGCGAAAAGTTGGAACTAGCCAATACTGTATAACGAAACACTTCCTTTCAAATAAAATGATTGCCTCGGCGGAAAGATTAATAAAGCCAAATTTCTTTAGCAAACTTGCAAATCTTCACTGTTCTGCAAGGCGATTAATGCTTGACTGCTACTAACTTAGAAATAAAATAAAACCAGAAAACTGAAATTAATAATATATTTTTGCCCTCCGTAATTATGTGAATGTATTTTAATTCACTTGATAGCCCCCGGCCACAGAAATCTGATGTGTTGTCATTTGACGTGGGAGCTGTACACGAAGAGAAGCAGCGAAATCACTTAACGTAAACACGGGTCACGTGGGGACTAACCCCCTCCCCATTACAACTCAGACAACTCTGTGCAAGCGTGAATCTGGCAGCTAGGGCGCGCGAGAAAAATGTTTCTCGTTTCCATCTGGCTGCTTGCTGCTACTACCGGTACAGCTAACAGCCAAACTTCAAGTAGCGGGAGAAGGTACTGCTTAATATGAGAGTCAAATGCGCATGCGCAACAGACCGCTGGCAATTGGTCAAACGAACCTAATGTGAACAGTTGTGACGTCATGCTCATAGCAAGCAGTTTATTGTTTCGAAGAATTACAGTCTACGCCCTACGGCGTTTGACACATTTTTGCTATTTGCAGACGCTTGTGCGTGCACGGTTTTTTGTTGTAAATTGCTCATTTCCTTTGACACTTAAGTTTTATTTTTTTCCCTCATGTTTATATTTTACTGCTGCAGTATCATTCTCCAGTAGCAGGATACAATAACATTCTTTGCTAGAGAATCAAGTCTGCAGTCAAAATTACAAAAATTTAACTGAAAGCTAAAACAATGAAAAATTCCCGGAATTCCGAAAAATTCCCGGGTTTTTCCCGGTTTTCTCCCGGATGAAAAAATTCCCGGGTTTTACCCGGATTTCCCGGTTGTCCCGGGTCGTATACACCCTGCACTGAACTTTGGGGAACCCCATACGTGATTTCTCCCCAGTCTGAATAGGGTCCCCAGACTACATTCGTTGAATTACTAAGTACAACTTGCTGCATTCTTCTGGTCAGAATGATCTATTTGTTGGCTATATCACCAATCCCTTAAAACAGCAGTTTATCTAGGAGAATATTGTAGTTCATACAGTGAAATGTCTTTAGATAGGTCTCAGAAAATATCAACCGGTGCTACTTTGTTACTTAATGGTTGTAAAATATTGTGCGTGAACATATAAATGACGTTCTCAGTAGAGCAACTCTTCCGAAACCCAAACTCTGATTTACTGAGGATATTATTGTTGCTCATACGGGATACTATTTTACAATACATCACCGTACCAAAAAGTTTAGAAAAATGATGTCAGTAGTGAAACAGATTGGTAGTTATTGTCATCTCTCTTACCACCTTTCGTATAGAGGGGTTTAACAACGGCATATTTCAGTCTCTCCGGAAGAGGGTGGTGGGCTGCAGGGGGAGACCAAAACGTAACTACACCAGTTGTTATACAGAGATGGTCTGGATAGAGTACCATGGAATCACATCAGTGTTCATACTGAGGACAATAACTGGAACATACTTTTTCACATATTACTTGTTTAAAAAAATACGCAGTGACGTTTAATATAATTCCATATATTGGAGCATCGTTTCTAACTCTGAAGGGTATCACTTTATGCAGCTATTTTTATTGTATTTAATGTATAACGTTTTAGGCACAATACTTACACTGATGGCCGGCCGGAGTGGCCGAGCGGTTAAAGGCGCTACAGTCTGGAACCGCACGACCGCTACGGTCGCAGGTTCGAATCCTGCCTCGGGCATGGATGTGTGTGATGTCCTTAGGTTAGTTAGGTTTCAGTAGTTCTAAGTTCTAGGGGACTTATGACCACAGCAGTTGAGTCCCATAGTGCTCAGAGCCATTTGAACCATTTTGAACTTACACTGATGTCATGCATGCACAAGTAATTTGTTAAAAATTGTTCTCAAATGGTACGAAAATGTCTCAGAATTATCGTCAGATAACTATCTGAATAACAGTTTTCAATTAAATTTTTGAGAAAAAATATTACACACAAACCATGCTGTACTGCTTGGTAATACATACAGTCATGTATGAAATATCTATGTGCTTGAATATTTACGTTCCCTCTTCTGTACTTAGCACGCTGCATGGCTCAGATTTCGCTATGTGAAGTTTCTTATTGGTTTATCAGTGCATGCTGGGTACGTATCAGCAGGTTTGGACAAACTACGGTTTCATCATAATCTGCTGTCATATAACGCCTGTTTTTCTTTTCTTTTTTGTGAGAGTGATTCATGTATGATGTTTGTCGTACTCCGTACCCTCATCCCTTTAATCTGAAAAGCTTTGTGATCCGGACAGTCAGTTCTTTAATAAGTAAATTGCCACGACGTTAAGTCCCTACCTGAGAATTTTTTTAGTTGTTCACAGCGACTATAGTAATATAAAAAATCCTAGCGGCAGCTGTAATTTGAAACCTTATGGAACATTCCTGTCGTTTTCGGCGGTCGAATAATCAGCATACCCGAAATGCAGCTAAATCAGCGTCTCGATACCTGCTGTACGTCGTGAACAGGAAGCGGTGGTACGTAGCCATTATGTGGCACTTATTGCCCCCCCCCCCTCTCCCTCCTCCTGCAGGTGATGACAGCGCGGTAAGGTAGAGCACGGGTGGAAAACAATAGACCGTAAGAGTGCAGAATGCTCTTCACCGCCGAGCAAAGGGAGTAATGCAGCTCACGAAATGAAAGTGTGATACATAACGATGAACTGAAGATACGAAACACACAAAACGGTTTCATGAATATCGCATTGCTAGGGGGCACGCGAGCTAACCAAACGGAAAGTAACAATACAAATTTAACATGATCAGAAATAGCTCAAGATGCTTGTGATGGTCAAAGTACCAGCAAGTACTAAGGCCTCGTTGTTATGAAGAAAGGAGACGATTTTGTGGTAAGTGTAGTGATTTATAAAGGAACTTGAAGAAAGGAGGATTTGAGTTTCACACCCAGGCGACAAAAGGTCATTGGAGACGGAGCACAAGCTCGAACTGTGGTCGGAAATCTGTCGCATACTTTACAAAGCCACCGCCTCAGCTTTTCCTAGAAGCGATGTAGAAAGAAAAAAGACAGAAAACATTCAGGGTGTCCGAAGAGGAATGGTCAATACTCAGGGATATGACAGGGAAACTCATTTGAAACAAAAAACTTCATATGGACGTACGCCATATTCCGAATGATTTCCGAGACAGAACGCATTTAACGTGGTTCAAATGGCTCTGAGCACTATGGGACTTAATTGCTGTGGTCATGAGTCCCCTAGAACTTACAACTACTTAAACCTAAGGACATCACACATATCCATGCCCGAGGCAGGATTCGAACCTGCGACCGTAGCGGTTGCGCGGTTCCAGACTGTAGCGCCTAGAACCGCTCGACCACTCAGGCCGGCGCGTTTAACGTGTATTAGTTTTTGGACTAGTGGTGCGCACATGAGTGTCTTAGCCACCCGATCTCTCTGACGTTTATTCTAGGCGAACTTACCTCGTTGCTTTCAATCTGTTTGCTCTTGATGTCTTTCTGTCATTAAACTAGCCCGTTGAACGGGCAATTGTCAGTGGTGTGTTGGATAGGAAGTACACCATGGAGCCTCGAATTAACTCTGTTTGTACAGCCGCTGGCTGAAATGTAACTGTCGTGTAGCAGTGTTGGCCGTCGTGTCCCACGAGGTTGGGGGTCATCGTGGAGGCGTGTTCTTCCTCCACATACACTGGCTCCTTTGCTTGGTTTGCGTATATGTGAGATTTGTGTTGTATGTGTATTTGGAAAGTGTAGGTGGCTATAATGCATGCGTATATAGCGTATTATTATGTTTGTTCTGTGTGCTAAAGACGAAAGAAGGGACGGAGTGGAACCCAGTACAGCCAACTCTTCTCGGATAGCGCCAAGGGTGCCGCCGAACGTAACGTCCCCGTCCGACAGACGGGTCACTACCAACAGTGTCGCAGACCTTCACTTCACGAGGCTCCTGACGGGTCTGAAATTCAATCCCGGGCATTGACGTAAAGACTGGTGATCAGGAACTTTACTCCACCACCTCTGCTCCCGTTCCCGGCCAAACACTGGTGGTGAAAATTTCGTCCATTACTAGGATTCGAACCGGCTTACCTACGAGTCGAACGCCACCACACGGGCGTGCTTAAGCCAGCTCAGCTACGGAGGCGGGTAAGTAACTGGGGAGTCCTCTGTCATGAGTGGAAGAAAATTTGATGAACATTGTGCCTCATTTTCCGCGCTTACTTCGTTCTAGAGGGTTTTAGAGCGCTTTGTTCGTTCTGTTCCACCAAACTTTGATGTAAATATCGATCGTTTTTACATTTCAATCTCATTCCACTCTGACCATCAGGCGAGCTAAGAGTGTGCAAGACCTATTGCTTTTTTTTTTTTTTTTTTTTTTTTTTCAGTAGAAAATGTAGCGAGTCCGCCACCGCAGCTGAGTGTCCAGCGCGTCTGACTGCTCTACAGAGGACTCTGGTTCAGTTCCCGATACTACTAGGGACTTTTTGTTGTTGCGAGGATTGGAAGGCGATCCTCAGCCTCGTAATGCCAAATGGGGAGTTGTATCGCTCACATGGTGCTGTTCTTCTAAAAACAGCACTGAACTGTTACTCAGAAGCTGAAGGACCTGCACTGAGAGGAAAATATCAGAGGAGGAGAAAATCCGTTCTATGGGCATGAACGAGATGTGGGTACGAAACAATGGAGATGAATGTAAGTGCTGAGGTCGGTAGTAGCAAGACAGAAGGTGAGGAGGAGTCTGGTTGGGGGCGTGGGGGGGGGGGGGGGGGGTGACTGTGGTATCAAGAGGAGGGACAGGGAGAGATGGAGAGGCAAGAGAGAGAGAGGGGGGAGCCCTTTTGTATAGTGGGATAGGTAGGGAGAAGTTATAGTTGGTAGGGCGGCTAAACATCGGAGTGCGTCTCACTTCCCGGCAGAGGGATTTGGTTGAAGTTCGGCAGCGATAGAATATGGAGAGTATTGAGTGCAGGGGCGGTGGGATGTGTTCGTAAAGGTGTGGCAGTATAATAGGTATGGATGACCAAAGGGGAAAGAATGACGGCATTGGAACCTAATTCATGAGGTGGTAGAGCATCTATGTGGTGGAATGTTAAATGGATACGGGAAGCAAGGCGGAGGACATGGCGTCAAAGGGTTTGGAGGGAATGGGTTAGGTCTAGATTTTTAGGTGTGGAGGATATTAGAGGGGTGCAAATCCCAAGTTCGGCCAGTTAGTAGTTTTAGTCTTTTGTGGGGTTTCTGCTGAATGTTAGTAGTTGGTGATAGTGTTAGTGCGAGGTGTTGTATGGCGTCAGCTAATTGGACACGGTGGCTTTAAATGGTGAGGTACATGTGATCGAGGCGGAAGCTGTGAGTCGTTCGTTCTGGACTTACTGCCTGGGTTTTGCAGGGGTTCACCTTGCCACACTCCGAAGCGAGCAGTATGTTTTCAGGTGCTGACAAATATTCTGTCTGGCGATCCTTCTTGGTTATTTGCCCCCCGCGTGGTATAATGCCGAATCCGTTTCGTGAATCTAGGACGGCAGTACCTACTAGCGCAACAGCGCCCACAACTTGCAAGGCGTGGCGTACCCGGCAGGTTCTCGCCTCCCTGACGCAAGGTCTGCGGCGACCTCCACCTGGGAGACCTCGCCGGCGCCGTTATCTGCAGATGGGCCGCGCTATCGGCGCAGATATGCCGCCCGTGCCTGCGTGGGAAGCAGCCACGGCCGCTGCCGCCGCCGCCGTCCACGCGTGTCCCGGCCACACAACAGCGCGTCCTCCACGCCTGCAGCGTGGGCGTGCCTCTCTCCGAATTCCGCGGGTGCCACGACCCCTGGGCTCCTATACTAAGGCGAGGTCGCAAAGGCTGTACTAACACACTCGACTTGGCTTTCAGAAGAACTGACGGCTTCAAATCCCTGTCCAGCCATCCACATCTAAGTAGTGGTCCAACTTCGCGACTGTTGACTGAATTTCTTGAGCAAGTACAGCAGCCGGACACAATTTGTAGACCTTCACTTGTGCCAACACGCATCTCGGAGTTTCAGCTATCCTCAGCTGCGTAACACATTATCTGATCCTAAATATTCGGACGCCTGCTAGAGCACTCCAATATATAGGGTGTGTTGTGATAAACCTTTTGCATTTCTTTTATGTTTTCGTCTTCTTTGAAGGCAAAGAGAAAACATGCCTACCGTCATATATTTTTGATTTTCAGTTGTTTAATGGCTCTGAGCACTATGGGAGTTAACTTCTGAGGTCACCAGTCCCCTAGAACTTAGAACTACTTAAACCTAACTAACCTAAGGACATAACACACATCCATACCCGAGGCAGGATTCGAACCTGCGACTGTAGCGGTCGCGCGGTTCCAGACTGTAGCGCCTACAACATCTCGGCCACTCTGGCCGGTTCAGTTGTTAAAAAAACAGAGGAGTTTCTCTTGTACCAGTAGTAGGAAGGAAGGATTCGCGCTCAGCTAATGAACGAGGGAGAAGCACGCCATTTTTAAGCGAGTAATTGTAGACCGCCATTTTGGGGTCGCTATGAATAAGTGAGGAGTATGTATTTCATATTTGCACCGTTTAGAAAAATACGGTATTTTTTATTAACAGAAAGGTCGTGTGAGCTGTTATTTCAAATAGTACGATAATTACAAGAACTGAAGCCTACCTGTGTACTTTGGAAAATTACGAAGATCCGATAAGCTCAATTGGAACACGGTCAAGACTACGAATGTGAACAAGGTGACCAAACGTAGCATTATAAAGAAGGGTAGGCACAACTCTACAGCGGAGAAAGAAACTACTTCCCCCCTGCAAAACAATATGAACAAATACGAACTTATTTCCAGGCATAGCTCAGCTTATTACGCCTATCATTCATGCTGAAAAATTGATCACATTAATTCAATACATTTCAACATTTTATCATCATTTATTCCATTATTTTGTTATATTATAGTGTCCACCCTTCGACTTTACGGCTTCAGCTCTACTGGGGAAACTTTCAATGAAGTGTTGTATGGATGTCTGTGCGGCAATGGGAGCCGATTCCTCCTCAAGAGCCAAAATTAGAGAAGGTAGTCCTGTTGGACATTGCGGGCTGTATCTAAGTGGACTTTCTAGCACAGCCCGAAGGTTTTCCACGGGTTTTAGGTTGGGAGCCTGGGCGGACTAGTGCACTTCAGGAATGTTATTATCCGCCAACCACTGCCTCACAAGATGCCGTTTTACGACAGGGGGCACTGCCATGTTGATACAGTCATCGTGTTCAAACTGTACCTCTACTGTGTTCACGTCCTTGCACATTTTTAACGTTTTCTTAACAGCAAGAAAGCGACGACATCCTACGCAAGAAAAACATCACCACCTCCGTAATTCGCTGCTGGACTACACGTGACGGAAGATAACAATCTCCAGGCGCAAACCGTTTCATAGGACTGCCACAGGTTACAGCATGACCGTTCAGTACAAATCACCGGTTACCAGTCATCAACTGCCCAGTTGCGTCGATATTTGCACCAACTCAGGCGTCTCTTAACACTGACTGCGAAAATATACGGTTTATGAGGAGTAACTCCACCAATGAACCCCATTCCGTTCAGCTCCTTAAGCACGCTCTTCCTACCAGCTGTATTGTTGGTACCACTCTGTTACTCACGAGTCATTCCTTCCGCTGATTTCCTGTCTGTCAGTATATGAGGTCTACCTCGTCTTGCTTCTGCTGCGGTCGCCCCTGCGCACTTCCCGTTCCACTTCCACAATCGCATCACCAACAGTCAACTTGTGAAGCTTTAGAAGGGTCAAAACGTACCTGATGCATTTGTTACTCAGCTGACACCCAATGACTAGTCCACGTTAGGCAGGGTTAAGGTGGTGCAGTAGTTAGCACACACCGGACTGGCATTTGGGAGGACGACGTCCCAAATCCGCTTCCGGCCATTCGGATTCAGGTTTTCCGTGATTTCCGTCAATCGCGTCAGGCAAACGCCGGGCTGGTTCCTCTGAAAAGGGCACAGCCGATTTCCTTCTCCATCCTTTCGGAATTCAACCTTGTGCTCCGTCCCTAACGACCTCGTTGTTAAACTCTAATCCTCCTTCCTGTCTTTAGGCTACGTTCGAAGCCACTGAGCTCTCTCGAACGATCCACTCTGCTGTAACAGCTTCTCCGCCCACAACACGAGACACCCCACCTTCTTTTACACTGACGCATGCGACTCTCGAACTGGTCAATCCCACGTTACACATGCGTGTCCGGACACTCCATCAGACAGCGCACATTTCCAGCGCCGCAGTGATCTCCAAAATGCGACATATTTTTTTGTCGATAGGCAGCATCGGCTAAAACTGGGCGTAGATGTATCTCTTCTTCAGTCACAATAGGTTCTGTTACGAAGTTGGGAGGATCTGTCGTGTAGACTGTTGCTGCTGACGTCGTGAGTAATGAAACTTGACAGTCTAATTATAACAGTGTCAAACATAGTACGACGAAAGGTAGCCTTCGTTAACTTTTTATTTTCAAACATTTTTAAACATTTACGAACTTCCAGCAAGCTGGAATAGCTGTGGGTTAGCAACTTCTGTTAATCAGTACAAAGAAAAACCAGTCCAAAGCTGACAATTTCACTTTTTTTATACACTCGATGACTAATTTCGGGCCGAGACCCCATTTTCAAATCATGGTAACATAGCCAAAATGGTATTTTCTAAAATCCAAAAACATGTCAGAAATGTTCAAATGAACAGTTACAGTTATCTGTAGGCGCTGTAACCGGTCGTTTGCACATTTTCCGCATGTTTTTCCATTTTCGGAAATACCATTTTTGACTATGTTACGACGATCTAAATATGGGCCCCGAGCCGAAACCAGTCTACGAGTGAATAAACAAGTGTGAAATTTGCAACTTTGGACTGGTTTTCCGTTGTACTGCATTTTAAACATGTTCTGTGTGAAATGTTTTCCCTGTGCCTGCAAGAAAACCTGCTAAAGAACTGCGAACCACTACATAAACGCACTTGAAAACAAAGATGTGGATGGGAATTAAATACATAAATTATTTTTGCTCTTGGACTGTAGTCCTGTGCATGGCAGTTTACCTGGCATTTAAAAAAAGTCATGCTTTTGTCAAATTAGCGAAATGACAGAAATATGAGTTCGCATTGAGAACTCACAAATAACAGCATGTGAGTCATGGTACTAAGTCATCTTTCGGAACTTCGATCTTCAGACACGTAACGATGGTGAACAAGTGCTTTGGTGCTGCATAAAGACACCTCGTGTTCTGCGCTGATAAGATATTAACCGAGTTTCCAAATCGTTCAAGAGCGAACTTTTTCACCATTGTTTATAAAAAAATTTAATCGTATGGAATGAACATAAGTGCAGTCAGTCGTAACATCTTCATTGATTGAAGATAATTGGTAGAGAATTAAATTATAATTTTGCGTTAAAAGTTAACCTTTACCACCCTGAATAACGAAAGCTTCCTTAATACTAGTATATACAGACACTAAATACAATCAGAGACACTAAATTCAATCGTCCCGCCTCCAGTAATCTCTGTTAGGCTATAATCGCCCTTGTTGTTGTTTCTATAATTATTTTCGCTCTCAACATATGAGAGTACGCCAGTACAGAAACAAAAGAGATTTCGGCGAAATCTGTGAGATATCAAGAGCAAA
Organism: Schistocerca cancellata; assembly: GCF_023864275.1. NCBI lineage: Eukaryota > Metazoa > Arthropoda > Insecta > Orthoptera > Acrididae > Schistocerca > Schistocerca cancellata. The sequence goes on along the minus strand of NC_064633.1, from coordinate 603,879,152 downwards.
CATTGACCTCTAAGACCGCATTGTGTGATCTGAATCATATTCCACAGACAGGCAGTTGACTCGCAAATTTCAGTTTTCTCTACGGATATCAGACTTGCTGAGTGCCTAGGAATGTACGTATAGAGGACGGTGAATACCAAGTACGTGTTCGTGCATAAATGAATGACGCTTGAGGGGAAACAAACTGTTCGGGAAGCTGCGAGTATTCTTGCGTTTCTGTTCCATGTACTGCTGACAGTTCGAAATCAAGCCTACTACACTGACCACATGTACGAACATGCGAGTAAATGTAGCCAGTTAAAAAGGAGTACAAACCGTGAAGTTGAGAGTGAGAATGGTCAAAATTGGATAATATAGTCTTTTATTGCTTAAAGAGAGAAGTAAAAATTGTATAATATCTTCTTGTATTCCTTAAATTCTTATCATAGCTTCGTTTGTTAGATGCATTTGTTTGTCTCATCTCGCTGAATGTTTTATTCCTTTGAATACAATTAGGAAAGAAAGGTGGAAAATTTAGTGGGTTCGCATTTGTATGTTTGTACTGGCATAGAGCCAATGTACTGCTCTAATGCACTGCCCATGAAAGGACAACAACGCAAAAAACTAGCACAGTGTGGGCTACATCATGATGTAAATTTTATTGAAACAATGTAAGTACTAAAAAAGTTGTCGTTTCTGAACAATTTTAGTGTTAAAAAAGAAAGGAAAACCTTAAGCTCTACACCTTACTTTTACTCACTTTAAAAGTCATACGGGTATTTTTTTCATTTTAAATTGTTAAATTTTCAGTTCACAGAAATTTAGTAAAAAATTGAACAAAACATTGTGTTATCCTGACTTACTAACTTAGTTTAAGTAGTCATCTAGGGCACTGACTCCTGACGTTATTTCAACTTTAACCTTACGCACCAGTAAACGTGCATTTTAACCAAAACTAGTTCTGCCTGAAAAATAAGGAAACACGTAATAAGTAAACTGAGTGATGGAACAAAAAAGAGCTCCCTTTTAGCTTTTGAATGAGTCCTATAATTTACTACATGTTATAGCCATTATACTTATACACTCCTGGAAATGGAAAAAAGAACACATTGACACCGGTGTGTCAGACCCACCATACTTGCTCCGGACACTGCGAGAGGGCTGTACAAGCAATGATCACACGCATGGCACAGCGGACACACCAGGAACCGCGGTGTTGGCCGTCGAATGGCGCTAGCTGCGCAGCATTTGTGCACCGCCGCCGTCAGTGTCAGCCAGTTTGCCGTGGCATACGGAGCTCCATCGCAGTCTTTAACACTGGTAGCATGCCGCGACAGCGTGGACGTGAACCGTATGTGCAGTTGACGGACTTTGAGCGAGGGCGTATAGTGGGCATGCGGGAGGCCGGGTGGACGTACCGCCGAATTGCTCAACACGTGGGGCGTGAGGTCTCCACAGTACATCGATGTTGTCGCCAGTGGTCGGCGGAAGGTGCACGTGCCCGTCGACCTGGGACCGGACCGCAGCGACGCACGGATGCACGCCAAGACCGTAGGATCTTACGCAGTGCCGTAGGGGACCGCACCGCCACTTCCCAGCAAATTAGGGACACTGTTGCTCCTGGGGTATCGGCGAGGACCATTCGCAACCGTCTCCATGAAGCTGGGCTACGGTCCCGCACACCGTTAGGCCGTCTTCCGCTCACGCCCCAACATCGTGCAGCCCGCCTCCAGTGGTGTCGCGACAGGCGTGAATGGAGGGACGAATGGAGACGTGTCGTCTTCAGCGATGAGAGTCGCTTCTGCCTTGGTGCCAATGATGGTCGTATGCGTGTTTGGCGCCGTGCAGGTGAGCGCCACAATCAGGACTGCATACGACCGAGGCACACAGGGCCAAAACCCGGCATCATGGTGTGGGGAGCGATCTCCTACACTGGCCGTACACCACTGGTGATCGTCGAGGGGACACTGAATAGTGCACGGTACATCCAAACCGTCATCGAACCCATCGTTCTACCATTCCTAGACCGGCAAGGGAACTTGCTGTTCCAACAGGACAATGCACGTCCGCATGTATCCCGTGCCACCCAACGTGCTCTAGAAGGTGTAAGTCAACTACCCTGGCCAGCAATATCTCCGGATCTGTCCCCCATTGAGCATGTTTGGGACTGGATGAAGCGTCGTCTCACGCGGTCTGCACGTCCAGCACGAACGCTGGTCCAACTGAGGCGCCAGGTGGAAATGGCATGGCAAGCCGTTCCACAGGACTACATCCAGCATCTCTACGATCGTCTCCATGGGAGAATAGCAGCCTGCATTGCTGCGAAAGGTGGATATACACTGTACTAGTGCCGACATTGTGCATGCTCTGTTGCCTGTGTATATGTGCCTGTGGTTCTGTCAGTGTGATCATGTGATGTATCTGACACCAGGAATGTGTCAATAAAGTTTCCCCTTCCTGGGACAATGAATTCACGGTGTTCTTATTTCAATTTCCAGGAGTGTATGATAAATAGCTAAACTTTTTTCTCCCCTCCTTGCTTCCGATAGTGCAAAAAGCATTGAAACAACAAACAAAAAATTAAGAATTTAAATTGGCGAAAAAGTTTAGATGCAATCATTCATTTAAAACGAACTCTTTGGGAGGGGATGAAAAGTATAATACCTTATAATTTTCAGCTATAGATTTTTTTTGTCTGTAGTATTGGTTCCTGTCTCAAATTAGAGAACACAGGGAATAAACACAAGCTTTTATTTGACGCTAATTACAACGAGTTTAAGAAAAATGTAAAATTTTAGATTACACCGTAGCTGACAGTACGTACAGCTTGTAATTCAAGAGTTCGCACCACATGGCTGCTTTGGAAAATAGGAATTCGTCGCCTGATAACAACGGCCAATCATCACCCTGCACACTGACCACGTATGCTACAGACGTTAAAACTACAAATGACACCTTCGATCAAAAAAGATGTAACTGAAATGATACACAGTAATATTTCGATCGCCAGTAGTTTACAAGTAGGAGGCACTCTCAAACACCCGCCCTGTAGCCCTCATCTCTCTCCATGCGATTATCACGCCTTGCAAATTTCACTTTTTTATTCACTCGTAGAATAGTTTCGGGTCGGAGCCCATTTTTATATCATCGTACCATAGTAAAAATTGGTATTTCCGAAAATAGAAAAATATGCCAAAAATGTGCAAACGAACAGTTACAGAGCTCTTCGTTGGATCTTCTTTGTGTCTTGTGTTAATCGCAGTTGGTAAGGGTCCCACACTGAAGAACAGTATTCAAGAAAGGGATCTGTAAGCTATTTCTTTCGTGGATGAGTTACATTACGGTAAGATTCTCCCAATGAATCTCAGTCTGCCTTATGCTTTTTCTTCTGTTTCCTTTTATGTGGCCATTCTACTTTAGTTCGCTCCGAGGATTAGTCCTGGGTATTGTACGGTAGTTACTGTTTCCAGCTGCAAAACCCCGCGTGTGTTTCAAATGGTTAAATCGTGGCAGATAATGGATTAAAAGCTGCTGGACAAACCCTTAAGGCCCGTGCTGAACTGCGGTGCACAACTGATTAACTAACGAAAATAATTTATGGCCCTAGCTGTAGATGCTAAAGTGGAAACTGCATAATATTAAAATGAGCTTATTTGAAGCTATTAACAGAAACATGTTTTAAATGAACACATTAATAAATTCAGTTAAAAACACAGACATGAAACGCATCTGACTAAAAACCTCAGTTAATATTAACGAAGGTGCACTGCACTGATTTCAGCAAGTAACCTGCTGGTTCTCAGAGTTACTTGGAAATCTTGAGAACGTGCCCTAAGGGCGCACCAAACCTGCAGAGGCCTCTTTTGAGGGACCGAAGGCGTGATTATCGCATGGACAGAGACCGGGACTACAGGGTGGGTGCTGGAACGCCTTCCTCTTGAGATGGCGTCACTTCTGCGTTGCGACATTTGCGATATGAGGACGTGCTTCATCATGAAGCAGCAGCAACCCTTACCCTAGTTTTACCTGTTTTCAACAGACATGCTGCCCCATACACATTCTGATGTTTGTCCTTCGGCAACCAAGAAAAGAATAACAGCACGTTGGTTCTGTTTGGAAGTATTTGGTAATAACGCCGGCATGCTTCACGTTTCCACATTTACCGCACGCACATCGGATAGACATAAATAAACGTGTCCCTTGCCTTATCGGTGCTTCTATATCCGCATCGGAGTCGCGCTACGTTACATATACGCTGCAGCTACGCCTTACTTCCCGATTTCTATAAACTCCAACATATATACCGATTAAAAACGACTAATGAGCAAAATTGCCCAAAAAACCGAAATGGTGGTTTTTCAAAACAAATGTTTTACGTTTGACAATAATTTGTTAAAAATCGGAAAAAAATAATACAACCATCGGTAGGCGAAAGAAAAAATGCAAAATCGTTAGTATCCAGCCTACATCGGGAGAGTTCACAGGTTATTAATATAAACTGTAAATAATTGTGACCATCTGCTCTTCGTTTGGCATACTTCCAAAACTATAATTTTTTCTCGATTTTGTTCCTTTTCTTAATTTTATTCCGTTAAGTTCCGTTAAGAACTACGTGTTGAGTTCTACCTCCAAGGAAGATCCGTCATCTGTCACATATCTGGTCAGATAAGCTATTTTGTTCACTGAAGGACAGTGCGGAATTTATCTAGCGCCTTCAGGAAATAAAGAAACACGCTATCAACGTGAGCCCGTTTGTGTACGGCGTTCACGATGTCATGGACGAGCAAATCGAACTGAGTTCACAAGACTTTGGTCGGAAATGAGTGCGGAGAATGTTTTTAATTTAACTCTAGGACTATACGTCCCAGACGTAAATCTAAAAGCCTAGAGTACGCACATATGAATATGTTTACGAGTACACAAAGCCGATGACTTTGCGATGGACGTAAGTAGTTTTGAATCGCAAGTGATGCAACCAACGGCAACTGTGATTGTTACGATTGACATGAAGTAGTTAAACACACCCTCATGGCGGTTCGGCAACCACTGCAATTAAAACCAAATAAAACAGCCACAGGTAGAGCATAAATTGATTTACTTATTGGAACATGTGCGTGGAAGGACGTACGCTGTTTTCCAATTCGGGGCAAAGTGCAGCGTGTGTGCAACAAACTAGCGCCACGGGCGACAAGAGGACGCCACAGTGTGCACAGCCAGCCAGTCGCAACCGCCAAATCTTTAACTTTACACGGTTGCGCCGGCTGCTGACGGCTGCTTGCTATGAACACACAGCAGAGTACGAGATTGTCTGCCCGTGCTCCAGCTGTGGTATCCCCCACAAGCTCTGAACACATCGCGTCCCTCACAGTCTCAGGCATTCGCCGGCAGGTATAAAAAAAAATGGTCCAAATTGCTCTCAGCACTATGGGACTTAACTTCTGAGGTCATCAGTCCCCTAGAACTAGAACTAATTAAACCTAACCAACCTAAGGACATCACACTCTCCCATGCCCGAGCCAGGATTCGAACCTGCGACCGCAGCAGCAGCGCGGTTCCGGACTGAAGCGCCTAGAACCGCTCGGCCAAATCCTGTGAGTTACCGGGGGTCGAACTCGAGACCTTTGCATCCCTCGCGTGGCACGTTACCACTGAAACACCTTCTATTCCGTAGAAAAAAAATGCTGTTACTGTAATACGTAAAATGTGCAGGGTAGGAATTACTATCTCACATCTGGGTGTTTTTCTTATTTTGAAAAAAAAAAAAAAAGATATGAGTGTAAAAATGACTCGTTCCACATCATTACGATCTATCGTTCAAAATGATCCATGGAACATGTAACTAACTAATTAGCCATCCTTTGCTTCGTTAACCAACATTATCCAGCATGAAGTGCGCACCTGTAGTGGTTAGTGTCATTGCCACTGGATCGGGGGTCCTGAGTTCGATTCCCGACCTGGTCGGAGATTTTTCTTCGCTCGGGGGCTGGGTGTTTGTGTTGTCTCAATCATTTGATCCCATCTTCTTAACAAAGACACACAAGTCGCCGAGTACTGTTTACTATGTTAATTTCTGGATTCATTTATGAAATAATAATCGAAACTAATACAAATTCATTTGTGAAGAAAAGTTGTAAACCTTTTGGAATACTGTTATTTCCGCTGAGTGACACATCAGTAAGCGTGCCTCTGGTGTGATCGGGCGTAATTTTGTATTCTGTGCGAACAACGTAATTTCGGCTTTGTTAATGTGAAAAATCAAAAGACTGTATGATATAGTAAAATGTGACAAAATATATTACGTAACAACAAAAATTCTACAAAACAATCTTCAGATTTACTTAGATCAATTCAACCACGAGGACGCAAAATGTAAGAATTCCAGCTTCAAGAGTCAGACCCCTCGCCGAGAAGAACTGAAGCCAACTCTACGTGAGAAGATAAGTAAACTAGAAAGTTTATCGTAACCTTCGCTCTCCTCAAACCTTCATAAAAGACTAATGTGGACAACAGCTGCAAGTAGAAAGGAGGGGGCAGATTACAACATTCAAGTCTCGCCTGCAAGTGTTCCTTGGACCTACTGTGGTAGGGTGTTGCGTGTGCATTCCAGCTGCTAGTTGTATTATGGTCTAGTTCGTCTGTAATGAGAAAGCTTACTATCGCAGAGAGAGCGGCCGTAGTGGAAGACGTTTTCCACGCGAGAGGAAACTTCACGGAGTATGTGAAGCGGCTGCTTCGAAGTGTCCGCATCGTGACGCTGTACGCGATTGAGTTCGCAAATTCCGGACAACATGTTCACTTCACGATGAACCACCAACAGATCGTCCCACGATTTAAGCAGAACGGAAGCTTGACGACATTTCGGACGTCATGTAGCGAAGTCCAAACAAATCGGTGAGGAGAATATGGCAAAAGGCTGAAGTCGCTGATAAGACAGCGCATAAGGCCGTAACCAAAGAACTGGCGACCTATCTGCTTCAAATTATTGCTGACCAACCATTCCAGCGATCTGTTAATCGACATGGAGAAGGCGTCTTAGATCGAAGCTTTTTAACGGATGAGACTTGGATTCACCATCTGGCTGCAATAATTCGCAAAATTCACGAATTTGTCATCAGAAAATCCATATTCCTTAAGAGAAACGCCACTGCACGTAGAGGAAATAGGAGTGTGAGTTGCCAAAACGCGAGAGCGAATTAAGGAGCCGATCTTTTTCCATACTATCGTCACTCCCGATGTTCCCAGATAATTTATCCATTAATTGCCCTTTTGAATGAAAATGAGATCAGTTATTCATTTTTCCAAGAAGAGAATGTTACTGCTCATACGGTCTACCAGCACCTGCGTCTTTTAAATGAAATCTCTGGAGGCAGAGTAACCACGAAAGGTCTCGGGTCCCCGCGCTCACCGGATCCGTCTCCGTCCGACCATTTCCTTCCGGGGCCGTTTAAACCATCTGTGTATCAAAATAACCCAAAGACAACAGATGGCCTGAAGACAGTGGTAATTTATTATCTGCATTCGATTACACGTGAAACGTTGGTAAAGGTCTTCGCTAATAAATGTAAAAGTGTAAATGTTTTCCTTCAAGAAAGAGGAAAACATTGCCAGCACCTACTGTGATTCTGGTGAGTACACAGTATTTAATTGTAATCGATAAAATTAATTTCGTTGTTTTAATTCTAATAATGTTAAATGCCATCACCCAACATCGTGACGTTCGTCCTATAACATTCAGCAGAGGCGATTTCACGAAATATTTTAATATTGTGTGTCCTTCGTCATTACGAACATTTCATCTTTTCGAAAAAGAGAGTACAAAGCAGGAGTATAGTGCTAGCAGCATTACGACCTTCTCGAAAGACCTCAATGGTTAACGTACTCGTAAGAACAGAAAGGAGTCACACAAAAGGACAACAATCTGCTCTCTTGTAAGTAACGTGGTGGAGCTTAAAAACGAATTACAGAACCCTCCTAGTCCACTGAGAACTGTCTTCACAGAAACTCTTTAAAGTTAATATTTTAGATTATTTTATAATTAACATTAACAATGTACGATTAAGTTATATCTCAATACTAATTCATTTAGATTCCTGTAAGCTGGGTTTCCCCAGCAAATGGTCATGTACTTTACTGCAGTTCCGTGTTCTTGAGAAACAAACGTACCCCTCCATTGGAGTTTGACAACCTTTACACGGCTCCGTGTCGTTCGGAGCTCCATCCTAGGGTAGACAAGCGATGAAATACTGCACGAATAGATTTTTTTTTTTTTTTTGGGTGACGTGCCCATCAAGCAGCCAAGCAAGTGCGTTTGGAACCAAAAATGGACACAGCGTGCTTTGCATATTTGGAGCGCTACCAGCACTGAATCAGCTTTCTGGAGAACTGAGTACGCAGCACTGAGCTTGCATTCGCACAGTTTTTGCGTCAGTTAAGTACAGCGCAGCACAGCGCAGGCGGAGGACTCGCAGGTTACTGTTCCAGGGGAAGTGCTCAGCTCCACGACCAAAAGTGAGCAGCGTCAGAGACGAATGTTGAGACTAATGTGTGCAAAAGCGGTCATTCATTAGTAACACAGAACTCTTTGCACGTCACAGGACTTCCAGTATCGGAAATACAGGAGTTCAGATACCATTCCAGATACTCCTATTTATGATCCATATGCCCCATGGCTTCACTAAGGTACATAAGGTGGATGCCACGGTGATTCCTTTGAAAGGAACAAAGGAGAATAAATTTCAATCTCTTCTTCACTGCCAGTCTGTGTCCAGTCAACTAACTGGCGATAGGATCTTCTTAAACTGTAGCCTCACTTCCTTTCTCTCCCCCTCCTCGGCCACTCCTCCGTGTCTCTCTCTCTCTCTCTCTCTCTCTCTCTCTCTCTCTCTCTCTCTCTCGCATTCTTTCTCTGTCATCCACGAAGACGTAAACGCATTTCGCATTCCTATACACGATGATTAAAAAGCAAAGAACAGGTTTCAGTCGTTTATTAAACTATAAGAGATACAAACACATTGAGCATGTCACTGAATACAGAATGATTCAAAGTTTTATGCTCACGAAGATAATGTACCGTACATTCAGCATGAGCACCATGCGTTGCTCGAGAAACAGAGAAACGGTAATCCATTTAATTTCTCGCACGAACCAACATGTTCCTGTATACTGAATCAACTGCTTCAACAGTCAAAAATGGTTCAAATGGCTCTGAGCACTATGGGACTCAACTGCTGTGGTCATAAGTCCCCTAGAACTTAGAACTACTTAAACCTAACTAACCTAAGGACATCACACACATCCATGCCCGAGGCAGGATTCGAACCTGCGACCGTAGCGGTCGTGCGGTTCCAGACTGTAGCGCCTTTAACCGCTCGGCGCTTCAACAGTCCCATTTCTCAGTTCTTGAAGAGTAGCTGCCATAACTAGGACGAAGACTCTGTGTTTTATGTACCCCTTACAGAAAAAAAATCGCAAGGTGTGATGTCGCCGCGCGGAATGGCCGTGCGGTTTGAGGTGCCATGTCACAACATGGCCCCAGTAGTCCGGTCCCTTCAGTCCCACAAACCCACCAACCAACGGACTGCGCCGGAGGTTCGAGTCCTCCCTCGGGCATGGGTGTGCGTGTTGCTCTTAGCATAAGTTAGTTTAAGGAGTCTAGGGACTGATGACCTCAGCAGTTTGCTCCCTTAGGAACTCACACACATTTGAACATTTTTGGTGTGATGTCTGTTGACCTGAGAAGCCAAAAGTAATGAACAAGATCTTTTACAATTTCTCTGTAATAAACGAGTGAAATCTTTCCTCTTGTATCACTCAGTATTTCCTAAAGTGGTTCGACAAAGTACAGCCCACCGACGCACCGACACATAATAAGAATACGGTTATTTACTTTTCTGAAAACAGCAACCTCACTGCTAGATTTTATTGTTTTCATTTTTTGATTTGTCGTCTGTTTCCTTATTAGTGACTAGTTTCAGTGAAGTATTCTCATTTTCAAGCGCCCGTTCTTGTAATCAGCCAAGTAGTCAGACTGGAACTGATATCATTGGCTATGACATTTTAGTCTACTGGGGTCAATAATTACGCCAGTTTCCAGCTTGACAGCTGGACTAATTACAAAAATGGGCGCTTGAGAGCGGGGATTCAACACTGTAAGCAGCCGCGAAGAATGAATGGTGTGGAGCTGCTATTTCCAGAAAAGTGCTTCATGAGCTACCGTATCACAAATAAAATTCTCCTTCTAGATCACGATACGATTATGAAGAATATCTTCCCAAGTACCTGATTGGCTTAAGAGTTCTTGATGACCCAGTACGTAATCATGAGGCCTATTCTTAATGATTAACGGCGCCGCTAGTTGTGTTTTAAAGCAGTGTGACAGGGCTCTGATGTTTACTAAACATGTACTAACGAGTGTAGCGGCGCCTGTAGGGTGTCCGAAGAGCACAATGTTTCGGCGATCGGTTCTCTCATCTCAGGTGACGCACATTTGGCGGTAGAGCCGATGGCCGAAATTTCGTGCTCTGTGTACACCAACAGCCGACACTACACTCGCGGACTATTTTAACAAAGAATGCGCCGGGAGAAGTTGGACACCCACAAAAACATGCAAACAATAGAAGGAAGGTTGAGGTTTAATGTGCTGTCGACAACGAGGTCATTTCCTGAGTACGTATTTAATGAGTAGATAAAATGAGCCGCGCGGGATTAGCCGAGCGGTCTGAGGCGCTGCAGTCATGGACTGTGCGGCTGGTCCCGCCGGAGGTTCGAGTCCTTCCTCGGGCATGGGTGTGCGTGTTTGTCCTTAGGATAATTTAGGTTAAGTAGTGTGCAAGATTAGGGACTGATGACCTTAGCAGTTGAGTCCCATAAGACTTCACACCCATTTGAACCCCAAGATATAATGAGTAACTCAGTCATTAGCTCGGAGATGACAATATTGCCTGATGGAAGGTATCATTGCTAGATATCGCCCAAGAAATCCATAATGCGCGCGCTTGTTTCACATCTTACAATAAACGGCATCTCGCCTACCATAAAGCACCGAGTAAATGCAAAACAATGTGTGCAAACTGGGGAAAAGAATCTCGCGGCTCTCTGTCACAGCGCAAATGGTATCACTCCGCGCTTTGTCTTAGCGATTAAATATCTAACCATTACGCTGAGTACCGTTAAGATGTGGCGTGAACGCGTTATTCGAGTACACAGAGCTCGAACGCACAAAAAATCATCCTGCGAGCTACACCGAGTACAGCAGTAACCTTTGGCATGGTCGTCGTGTTTCCTTGAAGGGAGCGCCGCAATGAATTGACAGCCACGCTGCTGGATACAGAGGGCACTGCAGAGACGGTCATTATACCATAACGGGAAGATGGTCTGCCGGCTACATATAGAGTGCCTGCGTTCAGGCAAACAGACAAATGGCTGTATGGCTGTATCGTGTTTTGCGTGTGGGCAGCACAGGGACAAGACAAGAGAGATCCAGGGTGCGCATGAGGCAGACAGTCTGCTGTTTTTGTTTCGCTCCAACCAGTGTCGGCTGGTACTGTATTTAGCTTCCTACTAAAACACGAGCTTTTGTTTCCCTAAAGTTCGTCACTACAGAAACCTGGGTTGTCTAATATTCACAGACGAAACTTTGATAGTTGAAACTAACGCTTTTACGTAATGGAATAATATTTTTTTTAATTTGGCTTAGGAGTATTGAACCGTACTGCGAACAGTTCGGTAGAAATATAGCACCGTATATACAGAGAAATCACAATATAAATAGTTTGAATAATGACTAAATTGTTTGACAATTTCCTTATATTTTCCATACTTACAGCTAACGAATCTTGACAAAATGGAACACACACAAAAAAAGTCAACAGAGATTGTAAAGCGTAAAGGGTACGGTTTGTACGCTTGCCGGAAAAATGCGGGCACCAGGGTTTGACGGAGGTTCGCGGACACCTACACGTGGTGCCAGGCAGTTGGGCACGTCGCTCTTCCTCGAGCTAACGGTGTCCGAAAATGGTTCAAATGGCTCTGAGCACTGTGGGTCTTAACATCTGAGGTCATCAGTCCCCTAGAACTTAGAACTATTCATATCGTTAAGATAAAAGTCATTTTATAAAGAGTGTGGCGGTATGCATTTGAATAGTTTTCATTTGAGAGAAGGAGATCTTAAATGTATGGCTTCAGTTTATAGTAATGTTTAATGAAGGAACTATATTAAACATCTTACAGATGTATAAGTTCGTAGACGATAGAGAAAAATATTTATATGAATCTGTAGAGAAAAGAAAATGCAAAAACACCAAAACAAAAAAATTATAAACATTAATTTACTAGATTCTTAAATTGGTCATCAACGACCGCACAGCGTTGATTCATGTCGTGAAAGTTTTACATTGTGGTGTAATCGTAAAGTACATTCAGGCCTGTCTCACTGTCAGATAAATACGGTAATGGTGAGAAGTACCCTCTGCCACGCAAGACACAGCGCCTTGTCAGGTACTCAGGCCGACGTAATAGAAGGCTGACGACGGCCGTGACGTCACACGACAGCTAAATGATCGATTCTGCCGCGACGTGTTTTCACCTTTGCGAGATTACGCGCGCGCTGACTTTAGCCACGGTGCGGCGTAATCAGTTTCATTGTCAACGCCGGCCGGCACGAAAACAAAGCGGGCCGAGGCGACCCAGAGGAACGCCGACGGCGCGCGTCCGCAGATAAAACTCACAAACTTTGGCCTCCGTCTTGCGTAACCGTAACGGAGCCTGCTATTTACTATCTCATAGGCAGTTTCCTGTTTACATCTCTAAAGGCTTTGATTCCCCAGCGCGTTTTCAATAGACACTACTGGCCGTTAAAATTGCTACACCACCAAGATGACGGGCTACAGACGCGAAATTTAACCGACAGGAAGAAGATGCTGTGATATGGAAATGATTAGCTTTTCAGAGCATTCACACAACGTTGGCGCCGGTGGCGACACCTACAACGTGCTGACATGAGGAAAGTTTCCAGCAGATTTCTCATACACAAACAGCAGTTGACCGGCGTTGCCTGGTGAAACGTTGTTGTGATGCCTCGTGTAAGGATGAGAAATGCTTACGATCACGTTTCCGACTTTGAAAAAGGTCGGAATGTAGCCTATCGCGAATGCGGTTTATCGCATCGCAACATTGCAGCTCGCGTTGGTCGAGATCCAATGACTGTTAGCAGAATATGGAATCGGTGGGTTCAGGAGGGTAATACGGAACGCCGTGCTGGATCCCAACGGCCTCGTATTACTAGCAGTCGAGATGACAGGCATCTTATCCGCATCGGTGTAACGGATCGTGCAGTCACGTCTCGATCCCTGAGTCAACAGATGGAGACGTTTGCAAGACAACAACCATCTGCACGAACAGTTCGACGACGTTTGCAGCAGCATGGACTATCAGCTCGGAGACCATGGCTGCGGTTACCCTTGACGCTGTATCACAGACAGGAGCGCCTGCGAACCTGTGTGCACGAATGGCAAAACGTCATTTTTTCAGACGAATGCAGGCTCTGTTTACAGAATCATGATGGTGTCCAAAAAATGGTTCAAATGGCTCTGAACACTATGCGACTTAACATCTGTGGTCATCAGTCCCCTAGAACTTAGAACTACTTAAACCTAACTAACCTAAGGACATCACACACATCCATGCCCGAGGCAGGATTCGAACCTGCGACCGTAGCGGTCACGCGGTTCCAGACTGAAGCGCCTGGAACCGCACGGCCACACCGGCCGGCCCATGATGGTGTCATCCATGTTTGGCGACATTGGTGGAAGCGTGTATTCGTCATCGCCATACTGGCGTATCACCCGATGCCATTGGTTACACGTCTCGGTCACCTCTTGTTCGCATTGACGGCACTTTGAACAGTGGACGTTACATTTCAGATGTGTTACGACCCGTGGCTCTACCCTTCATTCGATCCCTGCGAAACCCTACATTTCAGCAGGATAATGCACAACCGCATGTTGAAGGTCCTGTACGGGCCTTTCTGGATACAGAAAATGTTCGACTACTGCCCTGGTCAGCACATTCTCCAGATCTCTCACCAATTGAAAACGTCTGGTCAATGGTGGCCGGGCAACTGCTTCGTCACAATGCGCAAGTCACTACTCTTGATCAACTGTGTGGTATCGTGTTGAAGCTGCATGGGCAGCTGTACCTGTACATCCGAGCTCTGTTTGATTCTATGCCCAGGCGTATAAAGGCTGTTTTTACGGCCAGAGGTGGTTGTTCTGGGTACTGATTTCTTAGGATCTATGCACCCAAATTGCGTGAAAATGTAATCGCATGTCAGTTCTAGTATAATATATTTGTCGAATGAATACCCGTTTATCATCTGCATTTCTTCTTGGTGTAGCAATGTTAATGGCCAGTAGTGTAATATTGCCACGAGCTGCGTTGTAGGCAGTGTGTAGTATGCCTGGCTGGCTTGCTGCGGGTCGCCAGTTCAAACCTGACTACTGGCAATCATTTGTTACTTAGTATTAATCATTTCTGGAAAGTTTTTCAAATATGTTATGTTTTCATTGTTGGTATATGCTGGACTATTGAATGCCTGCATAGATCCAAGCATTGTGAAGTATTCTATGCAATCTCCGTCAAGAGCTAAGTTCTATTCTGGCGCTTCGTTGATACCAAAGCGTGCTTTCAGTAATATGTGGTGTTTCATTTGCGGTCTTGCTTTCGGATTTCAGACTGAGTGCGGTTACGAGGTCACACTGTCTTGTGATGGACATTGTCAGCCGACAGAAAAATAACACATTTTTACAATAAGCTGATAGTACATGTCTACTATAAATGATTCATTCGATTCCGAAGTTCTGTATTTTTCGGCGTTATTACATGTACAAATGTGACTAGCGCGTGAATATAAAAGTAAACTCACAGAGATCTTTAATCACTTATAACAGCGCAGCGTGCAGTCTGAAGGAACTGTGGAAAAGAACCGCGCATCGAAAGGGAGTGTCGTAGTTTGGTACCGACAATTTAGGGGACTGACTGTCTCTGTAAACACCGCGTCCGCTCTAGGAGCGGGCAAACCTGATAACATCCCACACCTCTTCACCTCAAATATTTACTCGCGAAGTGTGTAGCCTATTTCAACAACAAAGGCAATGCCTGCTTAGAGCAACTCTGTTATCTGAAATCGTGACAGCTAGCGAAGGTCATCACCTTACCATAACCAGGCTTAGATCAGTTATTCCCCCAAAATTACAGCCCGACATGTCCCGTCAGTTGTGCCGGCAGAGTTTGATGACTTCCTCACAAAGCAAATAACATCATCATCCCGCATCAGACTGGTTTTCGAGTCAACACTTTGGCTGGGTGAGCACATATGTGCACAGCGTCCAATTAGGCAAGGTACCGGAGCCATATTCTTGGACATCGAAGAGGCTTTATGTATGGTTTGGCACGCGAGTCTCATCTACACATTCATCCGTCGAAACTGCTCGCTTTATGTAGTCAAAATCATACACTCCTTCTTACGCAATATGCAGTTTTATGTTACCATCAAAAACTGAAATAGCCCCAACGAAATATGTCAGCAGGAGTCCTTCAATGCTAGATCACGGACCCATCCTCTACGCAATACAAGTGAACGATATTACGCACCATTCTGGAGGCTCCTTATCGCGGATCATACGACTGTTTACAGGAGCAGTTCAAGTGTGACTGACTTCGCTAAGGAGCACTTGGAAGAAATATGGCATTGGTGCTTGCCTGGAAGATCTCCATAAATTCAAACAGTACCCCAAGATGTCACTTTCGTACTCAGTGGGACTGATTCCATGGAAAATTTGTATCAAATGTTTAGGTATAATTCTCGACTGCCGTTTGACAAGCGGGATACATCTACAACACAGGACAAGAACTGATGAAACAAATGCACCTCCTCATAAAAGGCAACGGCCTTCCGATGGAGACGGAGATCAGGCTGTTCCGTATGTTCCTCTGCCAATCACTTACTTACATATCCGAAATCTGCGCAATGGCTGAGGAGGCAAACATGTAGAGGGTTCAGCCGGTGCAGATCACACTGATGAACCCCAGCCACCTTCCTAACACTCATATCTAAAATATAGCCGCCGAAAAAACTCATCCAACATAAAGCAACACCCCCTGATGCACTAATACGAGGTGCATTCAAGTTCTAAGGCCTCCGATTTTTTTTTCTAATTAACTACTCACTCTAAATCGATGAAACTGGCGTTACTTCTCGACGTAATCGCCCTGCAGACGTACACATTTTTCACAACACTGACGCCATGATTCCATGGCAGCGGCGAAGGCTTCTTTAGGAGTCTGTTTTGACCACTGGAAAATCTCTGAGGCAATAGCAGCACGGCTGGTGAATGTGCGGCCACGGAGAGTGTCTTTGATCGTTGGAAAAAGCCAAAAGTCACTAGGAGCTAGGTCAGGTGAGTAGGGACCATGAGGAATCACTTCAAAGTTGTTATCACGAAGAAACTGTTGCGTAACGTCAGCTCGATGTGCGGGTGCGTTGTCTTGGTGAAACAGCACACGTGCAGCCTTTTCCGTACGTTTTTGTTGCAGTGCAGGAAGGAATTTGTTCTTCAAAACATTTTCGTAGGATGCTCCTGTTACCGTAGTGCCCTTTGGAACGCAATGGGTAAGGATTACGCCCTCGCTGTCCCAGAACATGGACACCATCATTTTTTCAGCACTGGCGGTTACCCGAAATTTTTTTGGTGGCCGTTAATCTGTGTGCTTCCATTGAGCTGACTGGCGCTTTGTTTCTGGATTGAAAAATGGCATCCACGTCTCATGCATTGTCACAACCAACGAAAAGAAAGTCCCATTCATGCTGTCGTTGCGCGTCAACATTGCTTGGCAACATGCCACACGGGCACCCGTGTGGTCGTCCGTCAGCATTCGTGGCACCCACCTGGATGACAGTTTTCGCATTTTCAGGTCGTCATGCAGGATTGTGTGCACAGAACCCACAGAAATGCCAACTCTGGAGGCGATGTGTTCAACTGTCATTCGGCGATCCCCCAAAACAATTCTCTCCACTTTCTCGATCATGTCGTCAGACCGGCTTGTGCGAGCCCGAGGTTGTTCCGGTTTGTTGTCACACGATGTTGTGCCTTCATTAAGCTGCTGCACCCACGAACGCACTTTCGACACATCCATAACTCCATCACCACATGTCTCCTTCAACTGTCTATGAATTTCAATTGGTTTCACACAACGCAAATTCAGAAAAGGAATGATTGCACGCTGTTCAAGTAAGGAAAACGTCGCCATTTTAAGTATTTAAAACAGTTCTCATTCTCGTTGCTGGCGGTAAAATTCCATCTGCTGTACGGTGCTGCCATCTCTGGGACGTATTGACAATGAACGCGGCCTCATTTTAAAACAATGCGCATGTTTCTATCTCTTTCCAGTCCGCAGAAAAAAAATCGGAGGCCTTAGAACTTCAATGCACCTCGTAAAACATTAGAAACTATCCCAACCAATCCCTGTGCCAAATTTCCACAAATGTTACTCAATCGTTAATTCAATTTCTAAATCCTAAGAGGCAAAGGTGGCAACGGCCTTGCCGCAGTGGATACACCGGTTCCCGTGAGATCACCGAAGTTAAGCGCTGTCGGGCGTGGCCGGCACTTGGATGGGTGACCATAGGTAAAGGTATATCTCCATCAGAAATTATAAATTACCACCCGCATACGATCGCAAACCTACATCTACAGTTACGTAAGTACTCTGCATTTCACAATTAAGTGCCTGGCAGAGGGTTCATCGAGCCATCTTCGGACTACAACTCTACCGTCCACTGTCAGAGAGCGCGCGGGAAAAACGAACACTTAAATCTTCCCGTGCAAGCTCTGATTTCTCTTATTTAATTACAACGATTATTTCTCATTATGTAGGTGGGCGTCAACAAAATATTTTCCCATTCGGAGGTGAAAGTTGGTGATCGAAATTTCATGGAGAGATCTCACCGCAACGAAAATCGCCTTTGCTTTACTGACTGGCACCGCAACTCGCATATCTCTACCTCCCATATTGCGTGATAACATAAAACGAGCTGCCCTTCTTTGAACTTTCTCGATGTTCCCCGTCAGTCCTGTCAGGTAGGAAGGATCGCATACCGCGAAGCAATACAACAGAAGAGGAACAACAAACGTAGTGTAGGCAGTCTGTTTAGCACGCCTGTTGCATTTTCTAAGGGTTCTGCCATTGGAAATGAAATGAGGATATGACATCGCTGGCCGGGAGGCCCCTATTCGGGAAAGTTCGGCCGCCAAATGCAAGTCTAATTTCATTTGACTCCACATTGGGCGACTTGCGCGCCTATGATGAGGATGAAATGATGATGAAGACAAACACAACATCCAGTCCACGAGCGGAGAAAACCTCCAACACGGCCGGGAATCGAACCCGGCCCCGCTTGCATGGGAGGCGAGCACGTTACCATCCAGCTAAGCAGGACGACGGTTCTGCAAACAAAACGTGGTGTCTGGTTTACCTTTCCCACAACATTATTTATGTCATCGCTCCGATTTAAGTTTTTTGTAATTGTGATCCCTAGATATATAGCTGAACTGACAGCCTTTAGATCTGTGTGATTTATCGTGTAATCGAAATTTAACATTTATTTTTGTAGTCATGTGGATGACGTCACACTTTTTATTATTTAGAGTCAATTGCCGCCACTTTTCGCATCAAGATATCTTGTCTAAATCATTTAGCAAATTGT
This sequence comes from Schistocerca cancellata, assembly GCF_023864275.1. Classification (NCBI taxonomy): domain Eukaryota; kingdom Metazoa; phylum Arthropoda; class Insecta; order Orthoptera; family Acrididae; genus Schistocerca; species Schistocerca cancellata. The sequence continues at coordinate 603,860,413 of NC_064633.1, read as the reverse complement.
GATCGCAATTTTAGTCTTCTGATGTTTTTACTAGATGGTAAAATAGCATCTTCTGCAAACAATCTAAGAGGACTGCTGAGATTGTCCCCTAAAAGAAAGCCTAAACCAGTGATGCGGCCCCTATCAAGTATTCGTGTGACCAGCGATTCTTAGCCGTATTTTATCACAATATGCATCTGACAACTTTCAGCCGAATTCAAAACGTCAATTAACGTTAAGAGCTGTAGTTTTCCTGCTTAGTACCAAAAAAATACACAGAGAGTCACGATTTTAAGATGAGCTTAATTATAATCGATGTTAATGAATTCGTCCATGAGCCACGTAAAATTGGCCGCGTACCCCAGGCATATAGGGGTCAAGTAGCGCGGCCACTGGTATGTTACAGCGGGAAACGTTTGTTGTTTTGTCTTCCAGTACCGATAACTCACGTGTGCGAGCGTCTCGCAGCGATCAGCTGCTACGGTATTAATTTTGAGACGGATGTAATATGGATTTGGGAATCCACGTTACAGAGACGGCCATCTTCAAGTGTGGTACTTAGTTGCAACAAGGAACATTACATTATAGATCTTATAACACAGTGCAACGAGTAGAGGAAAATTGACGTTCAAATCATATGTCACAGTGTCTCATATTGAATAATGCTTTGAAACATAAGTACCGTTACTTTTATTAACCAATTAACCATCCGTTCACACAGACAACACAAGACTTAGTTACGCACAGCTGTGCTACGACTTTGGGGTCGCTGAGGTGCAACAATCTGAAACAGAGAACAGCTGACACGAAGTGGTCTGAATAGTGCCGATTTTTAACGATCACTACATGGGGAACAGCTGCCAACTTATCGGCGCCCTTACCACAACTAGTCTACTGGACGCTTGCAACTTACCGATTTGTATAGCTTACCAATTAATAATAAGATTTGTATATATGCGGCCCGAGGTGTCGTCCCTCAAGGTTAATACTGGCACTTGAGCAAAAAGCTTTGACGACCACTGGCCTAAACACTTTCTTGGGGAATGCCAGATACTGCTTCTGTTTTACTCGATGACCTTCCGTCAACTAATACGAACTGTGACCTTTCTGACAGCAAATCACGAATCCAGTCGCACAACTGAGACGACACTCCATAGGCATGCAATATGAAGCCGCTTGTGAGGAACAGTATCAAAATCCTTCTTGAAATAAAAAAATATGGAATGAGTTTGAGATAGCCAGTAGATAAAACTCTTTACTTAGATAGAATAAAGAGCTCGTTGTTTTTCACAAGAACTATATTTTTTGAACCCGTCTCAATATTTGTCAATAAATCGTTTTGCTCGAAGTAATTCATAATATTCGAACACAATACATTGCGCTCCAAAATCCTACTGCAACTTGATGTCAGTGATATGGTTCTGTAATTCAGCGGATTACTGCTATTTCCTTTCTTGAATATTGGTGTGACCTGTGCTACTTTCCAGTCTTTTGGTACTCATCCTCCGACACAAGGAAGGAGAGTAATTAAGTCGTGGGCTTTCAATTCTAATGACTCTAGTTCTCGTAAGAGTCAGCGGTACTCTGTGGACAGGGCGTATTAGTTTCAATAGGAGCGGAAGCCTAATAGTTTAGCGTGCCGTCCACAACGAGGTAACTAGAGATAGGGGAAAAGCTCAGACAGGACGGAGTGGCCGAGCGGTTCTAGGCGCTACAGTCCGTAACCGCGCTGCTGCTACGGTCCCAGGTTCGAATCTTGCCTCGGGCATGGGTGGGTGTGATGTCCTTAGGTTAGTTAGGTTTAAGTAGTTCTAAGTTCTAGGGGACTGATGGCCTCAGAAGTTAAGTCCCATAGTGCTCAGAGCCATTTGAACTATCAGACAGGACCACGATGGAGAAGGAAACCACTCGTGACCTTAAGGCGTTCAAGTATTGACCTTAATCTATTTATGGAAACAACGAAAACCCTGAATCTGGACGGCCCAATGACCGAATGCTAGTCGAGAGCGCTAATCACTGTGCGACTACGCTCGGTAACTTTAATATGCGAACTCCTAGTAAAGGAATACCGTGTCCAAATCAACATGCATCTGAATTTTAAGGTGCGTGACAGAGAGTAATACGACATGGCAACCGCATTGTCTGTACCGTCAGAGGGACTCGTGACGTTCCGTTGCGTGCGGGTGGAGAGGAGGGGCGGCAGAAGCGACGGCTGACTCCGTGCCTCGCACCGCCCCCGCAAGGCCGCCCTGGCCCCCGGTCGGAGGCGGTATCCCTCTCCCACCCCACCCCCACCCCCACTCTGTGCGAACGACCTGTCGCTGGTCTTCCGGCCTGGATGTAAGCACGCGTCCAATGCAAGCGTGCGTCCGACTGCTTTGCTGCGTGCTTTAAAGGCCAACACGTAGGTAATGTTCCCGCCCGAAACACAGTTGTTTGTTTTTTTCTTTGTCCCTAATTTCCGGTTACGTCACTTCCGGCAGCATTTATGACTCACGGGCAGCCCGATCGATCCGGCCCGTGTGCTGTGTTCTCATGGGTTACATTATCGACTCAAAGGGAAATCACGCGGTGAACTAACGTTATATTACAGTGCACACGGGGACAGACTGAAAGTTTTCCACTTGCCCCCGTCCTCTTCCTCTTCCTTAGTCTGCTGGGGACGTTATCATTTTTGTCTTCTTTTTCTCTTCGTCTGCTCCCTGCAATCTTCCCTTCGCTATACACTACTTCACCAAAAGTAGCTGGACAGCTAGTTGTGGACATTAAATGGGGTGTGTCCCCTCCCTTCCTTATGACGGCATGAATTCTGCTGGAAACATTTTAGTGAGGTGTCAGAATGTCTATGGAGGAATGGCAGCCCATTCTTTCTCACGAGCCGCAAACAGAGAAGCAAGTGATGTCGGAAGCAGGTGTGCGGAGTGAAGTCGAGGTTGTAGCTCATCGCAGATGTGGTCCATTGCAGAGCTGTATTCGACCACATACTTGTGAGTGGACAGTGTTAAGTAGTGAACGTGAGGCCTTACTGTGTAAACGCCGTTGGATCACTAACGCAGTGGAGCAACATACCTCAATCAAGTATCCACGACATTCTCCAGAATGTTTTGAAGAAGAAAAAGGAGTGTGCAAAGTGTGTCTCACGAACCGTGCCTCCCGAATAAAAACAACGGCGTGTGAACGCCGGCCGCGACTTCAACGAAATGCAAAGCGCAGACAGGCGTTTTTTGGAGAAAATCATCACAGGTGACGGAACTTTGTGTTGTCAATACAGATCTGCCACAAAACGAAGAAATCCATAAATTCACACGAACAGTCGACTCTTTGATAACATATTCGACATCCAAACCAATGCGGCGCGCGAGTTGAATAATATCCCAAAGAAATTCTGACAATTTCACACAGTTAAACGAACGTTCTGTGCGTTGTAATCAAGAGCAGGGAGGGCTGGTTATGTAGAACACCTGAAGCACTAACATCAATATCTCAACTTTTCATTACTTTCTGTGAATTCAGTATCGAAAGTTTTGGGACTGACGGTATTAGGAGATATCTGCAGGTAACCTCATGAACAGGTGCCGACAACGGCGAGTATATCTGCGAATATCTGCAATACTAATTACCTTGACGGAACGAGGTGCCGCAGTGGTTAGCACACTGGACTCGCACTCGGGAGGACGACGGTTCAAACCCGCGTCCGGCCGTCCTGATTTAGGTTTTCCGTGATTTCCCTAAATCACTTGAGGTAAATACCGGGATGGTTCCTTTGAAAGGGCACGGTCAACTTCCTTCCCCGTCCCTCCCTAATCTGATGGGACAGATGACCTCGCTGTTTGGTCCCCTCCCCTAAATCAACCAACCACTCCTAAATCAACCAACCAACTAATTATCTTGTGGTTAAAAGTTAAACAACGACTTCTCATATATTCTGGTTGGTGTTTCGTGTTCCTTATGTTGTATGCTATCGCCCTACACGGTTGCACGAAGCGACACCGTATATCGGCAGGTTATGTTGCATTACAATGTGGTCATCATGGGTCTCCACACTCGTATACAGAGCAATGAAACAATTGGGAACGTCCTGTTCCCGTATTCGTGACGACGACGGTCCAAATTCTCGTTCAACAATCTAAATGAAGGTTTACCGTGAACTCCCAAAGTCACTTACGGCAAATTTCGCCACGGTTCCTTTGCAAGGACACGGTCGATTTTCTTCCCCAATCTGACCTTCTGCACCGCCTCTAGTGACGTCGTCGTCGGCGCGATGTGAAACGCTGACCTCCATGCCTTCCTCCTACGCACTTATTGTACGAAACGTACAGTAGACACGAGGTCTGTTCGCGGAACGTGCAAAATCCGCTATGAAGTGTCTCCTCATGACGATGGCTTCAAGATGAGTAAACAACAACAAAAATGTCGTTTGTCACTGCTAGTCGTGGAAAACAATGAGTTTAAATTTTATGCTGGTGACGTCGATAGAAACAGCAATGTATCAGCAGAAAAGCTTCAAAGCCTGGTGTAAAGACTTCAGCACCGAAAATGACAGGCTGGTGCAAGGCCGCCTTCAGAGTTCGGAGATAACGGAGGTTTAAAGTGTTTACAAAATTTTGACGACCATGGATGTAGACTAAAGACTTACGAATATGGCGCCAATACCATTTTCCTATCCGCACAGACCTCCACCAGCAGGCATGCAAACCATTAGAACAGTTTACTAAATTGAAAAGGAAAGTTAGTAATTGATGTACCGATGGCGACGAGGTGATCAGAAACAGAAGACTGCGCTAGCCTAATCGATCAATCAGTCACATTCATTTGTCATAGAACAAGGGGTTCAACGAAGACATATTTTTCTTGTGTCAGTGCATGTTATGCACATAAACTGGCATTCCCAATTCCGGCAGTACAAATGTTCTAAAAATTACACGGGAATCATACAATTACTTCACGTCGAGATGCAGGACTTGTATCCGTAAACACATTCCATTTCACCGCAAACTCCGCTGCAGAGTGTGCCTTTCATCCGGGAACACTGATTTGAGCCACTGCATGTTTGTATTCAGCAGCTACCTTATCAGGCGTCGATGACATAGCTCATGCGAATTACCTGCCTCATTTACTGTCCAAGTCAAAATTCGTTGTCTCGCTCTCTTATCACAAATACGAACTACCATTATATCCTGTTAGATATTCATGCCGTATAATGGGGACGACTGAGTCATTCCATCGGGTATATTGTACCTTTAGGAAAAGGGGGAACTTCTACATACACAGTATGAAACACAGACGGCATCTGAACCGAAATGTATTTGAAAGAGACAAAGGTAACACTCAAAACACACTATTATAATTCGACAACGAAATGCAGTATATCAGCCAGTAAAAGATTTCTCTCTTTTTATTTCATCTTCAGCTGCAGACAAGGGAAGCAGTAATGCGGACACTAAACGTGGCCTGTTATGCAGATTAGCGTCAACTAGATGCACTGCGGACCTGTTTTATGCAACAGCAGACTGATACGATTTAGCAGCTATTTTTTGGCGTCTGCCCTTTCGGCAGGCACGTAGCGTTCGAGAAAATGTAATGACTTACGAGATAATATTAGCAAATTTCTGACTCCAGGAGAGTACTTATTGCATAAATTACAATTACATATTGCGTAACACAGAAACAAAATTCGCTTTTCGGGCGTAGTGCCGGTGAAAAAGGAAGGAGCCGTAATAACGGCCTTCTGTAACGCGGCCTTCTCGACGGAACAGTTCTGTAATGTGCGCGAGGCGGTCTGCAGAAGATGGCCTTGCAGGTGGACAACACCCGCGCCTCGGGCGGGGCCTGACCGGCCGACGTAACGACGGCGCTAAAATCACGGCGCTGGCGCTAAGTGCCGACGTGTCCGTGTCCGCAGCCAGGGACTAACAACAGGGACCACACGCCAGCTGAATGGGGCCAGTAAAGGCCCAGACTCCCGTGTATAAAACATGTTCAAATATCTGACTACTTTACGAATGAGTTAATGTCTTAAATATTTGACCTTAACCATGTAGGCGAGGGAACGTTTAGGAAAGGTTTGAAACTACAGGGTGTCCAGAAAAGGGCTCCCTGATTTCAAAATTAAATATCTCTAAAACAAAGATCGATAGAGGAATGCAGTAAACGGTATGTTTATTGTGAAAGCTGTAAGAAGTTTATACAGCAGTTTAAAATAATAGTTACAAAAGCTGCTAACAGATGGCGCTGTACGCTGTACAGCTCACATCAGCATACATAAGTGAAATAATCGTATGAAAACAATCTTTGCAAACAATCACATCAAAATGTTTTCAAAATGTTCACCATTGGCACTACAGAGGTGACGCAAACGAAGAATGAAATTCGCCATCACATTTCGTAGTGTCTCAACCAAAATGGATTCACATGCCACAGAGATCGCCGGTTCAAGCTCGTCCAGAGTGGCGGGATGCTTCGGGCAGACCGTGTCTTTCACTGTGCCCCACAAAAAAAAGTCACAGTGAGTCAAATCCGGCGAATATGGAGGCCAATCCATGCCTGCACCAGTAAATTTGGGATATTCCAAAGCAATGACTCGACTCCCGAAGTATTCCTCAAGAAAGCGAAACACTTGTTCGGTCCGATGTGGTCGGGCTCCATCTTGCATAAACCATTCAGTACCTGGTCGATCCTCTAACGCTTGCTGTGTGGCGACAAATTGTTCCAAAATTGCAACGTAACGTGCACCAGTGACCGTTTCTCGAATGAAAAAAGGGCCAATAATCCCTCTGCTGCATACTGCAGCCCACACAGTAGCTTTAGGAGATTACAGGGGTTTCGCTTCACACCAATATGGCTTTTCGAAACCCCAAAATCGCCAGTTCTGCTAATTCACGTAAGTGGAAGTGTGCTTCATCTGTAAACCAGATGCAGCCAACATCAAATCCTTCACTATCAATCATTGTGAGCATCTAATTAGCAAAGGCAACCCTTTGTTGCACAGCTCGTACGGATATGGCCTGGTGCGTTTGAATTTTGAATGGAAACATGTGTAGGCTCTTTCTCAGTATTTTCTGCGTGCTGGAACGCTTCAAACCAGTCTCAGATACAGTTCTACGGACGGATGACATAGGATTTCGCTGAATAATTCCAGAAACTGTGGCGATACTTTCAGGCGTAACTGCAGTTTGCTTGCGGCCAACATGCCCCACTAGATCATCAGTTACGCTGCCTGTTCGTTGAAATTTTGCGAAGAGCCTACGAATGGTTTTCGCATCGGGTCCTTTTGGAACATTAAATCGTGCCTGAAAACTTCGCCTTGTTGCCGTAGGACTCTCTTCTAACCTGTGGTACTCTAGCACCAGAATAACGCGTTGTTCAATGGAGTACATGGTTTTAATCTCTTCCTTCGGTACGCTAACCTCCTTTCACGTTTCAATAGTGGAGCTGATCGCTCTGGGCTTCGGATCACTATTTGTACTAGGCATTACGTATGGCGATTCGGACCTGCGGCTGTAGCAGCAGCGCGGTTCCGGACTGAAGCGCCTAGAACCGCTAGGCCACAGCGGCCGGCCCACATCTCAATGTTTACGATATCATCCTCAATGCTTATGATGTCATACCTCCTCAACTCCGTGTCGTACAACGGTATAATTTTGCACTTGTATTCAGGGGTATATGTGCATACCGTGTGTGAAATGCGTCGCGACTACAGTTAGCAATTAAAACATCATGCCTGATGCGGCAGTTTTACTGCACGAACAGGAAAAATGTAGTAACCGATAAACTTCTTTCCTTTCATCATTTTCAGAGTTTCGGAAAGGTTTGAAATTGTGAGTAAAATTTGTTGGAAGTCGCTAAGTGTTCTCATTCTCACACACTGTATGAACAGATCCTGGATAATTTGCGCTCCTTGAATTACGCTGTCCCAAGACCATACACGGCGTTTCCGTTAAGAGTCATCAGACGCATTTCCTCTGGTATTCCGCCAGATATTCACAGCTTCGTTTTTGCGTTGAACACGTGTCTCTGGCGGGCCGCTTGAATTGGCACGCGCAACGGCCTGATTGGGTAACTTCAATGCTACGTTAACTCGGAAACGGCGCCACATGTCGAATTTTTTTTGTTAAAAATAATTTCTCCGCACAACCTACACTGAAACACCATTACAAGCTTTCCAGACAGTTTCTGATAACGCTGTAGATTCTGATTGATCGTGGGGCCTACCTATTAAATCAGAACGACCGTTGAAACGGCTCATTAGTGGAACTGTATGAAGTACACTACCTGCACAAGTCCTATAAGAGAAGGGAGTAAGATCAGGATCTGACGTTTCGTGGACGATGTCGCATTCGTGAAGGATGGGGAAAGAAATCAGGCACGTCTCCTTCAAAAAAACCATGCCGCTCTTTGAACTGACTGATTTCGAAAAACCACGGGAAAACCTGAATCGCGATAGCCACAGGGGACTTGAAGTAAGGCCCTTACAAACATAAATCTCGACCACTGCACCACCACACTTGTGTCGTTAAGAGGACTGGCATGGGCAACTTTTTACTGTTTTTAATTAGAATTTTATGTAAAAATTCGTTTGTTATCCAGTCCAAGTACGCATCCATTTCTATAGTTTAATGTCGTCACTATACTGAACTCACGCGTTCGTGAGACATGCAAAACAGAGATTGTTGCCAGATCAGGAATTCGAACGGCCAATCCCTCTAGTTTGAGAGGTAGCGATGTTATCCCCGAAGAGGGGGAGCTGGAACATAAGAGATGAACACAGAATTTGGGATGTTTGTCCGCCGCAAAGCCAGGCGAATCAGCGCCTAAAAAAAAGACCAGAAGTTAAATTATGCAACAAGGATATCCTGTATTGCCTACTTCTTTCAACAGTTATAAAAATGACGTCATCGATAACTGCCTGAAATTAAATCACACAGGTGCTGAATTATGTCAAGAAAACAGTTATAAAAGTTTTACTATATGCGCACTCAATCACCGAAATAAGGAGGGAAAGCGCCGGCCTTCTGACCACGGAGAGGCCCATCCGCACCGACAGAGCGCCGACCGCCATGTCATCGTCCGCCAATGGCGTCACTGTAGGCCGCATGGAAGGGCGCCGGGTAAGCACAACGCCCTGCCGGAGGTACTCGGCCAAGTATACCCTTCCTTCACTGGCGTCGCAGGCTGAGTGCGCCCCGTTCCATTTCCTCCCCCCCCCCCCCAATCACACCACCACTAAAAACAAAAATCCATGACGGTACCAGGAATCGAACCCGGGACCTCCGCATGAGTGTTAGCCACGTTGACAATCTGATTTTTTTTTTCCAAACGACCTTCCTTTACGCCAACCAATTCAGCTACGGAGGTGGACATTTACATATCTTACGTAAGAACTATTACGTCGAAATTCTGAATCTAAAACTACTGTACTGTTTGTCCACAATAAGTTGGTGACTGGCGAGGTGGCAGTCGGGAACGGCGCTCCCTACGGCTGCCCCTTAACTGACGCTTCTGTAGGATCGGAAATCGCCTAATTCATTGACATATGTATCATTTATCCATCGAAAACAATGAAAAGTGAATGTTGATAAATGTACGACTTACGACACATTGAATCGGAAGTAAAAAATTGATTTTTCGAATCTGTTTGCACATAGCATTCATTACATACAGCGCAAAGTGTTATTAACTGCGCCTGAAAGAACTGTCAAAATGATGTTCAGTCTTTTGTGTTTGTTTCAAGACCATCTTCATCATCATCGCTTGAGGGCATTGTATTGATGATCACTTCATCGATGGTCATTTCCATTACTCCGTCTCGTGTCCAGTATTCCAGCTCCAGCTGCAGCACGTTCCTGCAGTAACCCTGCCAATCCTGTGCAGCAACTGAAAGAAAAGCAGCATCAGGAGGATCCCGCAATCTTTCGTTCGACATATCACCAGCGACATTGCTCTCCCTGAAATTGCGTTTCATTTTGGCCTAAGCCAATTCCGTTGGATTTAGATCGTAGTTGCATGGCGGCACACTTTCACGCCTCGTTGCTTTTCCTTTAATTTATATAACAGTTCAACCTTCCTCCTTGAGTCGCTGCAGTTTATTCGCCTGACTCCCAACCACTCTAACATAGTAATCCTAAAATCGTGTTTATTATCCATGCAATCACAGAATTGGGTGGAATATTACGAATGACCATATCTGCAACACCCCCCCCCTCAAAAAAAAAAAAAAAAAAAAAAAAAACCTATGTCCGCTAGTTTCGTCAAATTCCAGAAGTTCACAAGTTAATGGAAACGGTTTCTTGCATTAAACTTCCCGAAAAATTAAAACTGTGTGCCAGATCGGGCTCCCAGGTTCGAGTCTCGGCTCGGCACGCAGATTTAATTTGTTACGAAGTTTGAAGACAGTGCACACTCCGCTGGGAGGTGAAAATTCGTTCTAGTTTCTTGCATCTTACTGCAAGTACTCCCCGAATTTGTCTGCTCGTGGAAATTCTTCTGAAACTTACAGAAGTTGTGTGTGTTCAGTACCAGTGCGAAAGCAGAAAGCATTGTTGAAAAGGAGAACGGCATAAAGACAGATGGGCCGTAACAAATGTACCGCTGTGTGCGAAATGAGTTTACCGATCAGTTGCTTTCACTAGAAGGCAAAGCAGAAAGGCACTACAGAGTCTTCAAATTTTAGCTAGTTTTTTAACGTTACTCTAGACATAAACGCATTACATTTGCTTTCAAAAATCAAAGAGTAATTAAAAGGCAGTCTCTCGGTGAGATGCCACGCCGCGTTTTTGTTTCCTGTTATCGAATAACTGATAGTACGAGGGCAGTTCAATAAGTAATGCAACACATTTTTTTTCTCGGCCAATTTTGGTAGAAAAAACCGGAAATTTCTTGTGGACCCGCTGGGTCCCTCGTTGTCTAACCGAACACCATAAAGAGCAAAGGAGAACCATCTGTGCGGAATTGCTTGCTCGTCATGTGGCTGAGGGTGACAATTTCTTGTCAAAGATTGTTACAGGCGATGAAACATGGGTTCATCACTTCGAACCTGAAACAAAACGGCAATCAATGGAGTGGCGCCACACCCACTCCCCTACCAAGAAAAAGTTTAAAGCCATACCCTCAGCCGGTAAAGTCATGGTTACAGTCTTCTGGGACGCTGAAGGGGTTATTCAGTTCGATGTCCTTCCCCATGGTCAAACGATCAACTCTGAACTGTATTGTGATACTCTTCAGAAATTGAAGAAACGACTTCAGCGTGTTCGTAGGCATAAAAATCTGAACGAACTTCTCCTTCTTCATGACAACGCAAGACCTCACACAAGTCTTCGCACCCGAGAGGAGCTCACAAAACTTCAGTGGACTGTTCTTCCTCATGCACCCTACAGCCCCGATCTCGCACCGTCGGATTTCCATATGTTTGGCCCAATGAAGGACGCAATCCGTGGGAGGCACTACGCGGATGATGAAGTTATTGATGCAGTACGACGTTGGCTCCGACATCGACCAGTGGAATGGTACCGTGCAGGCACACAGGCCCTCATTTCAAGGTGGCGTAAGGCCGTAGCATTGAATGGAGATTACGTTGAAAAATAGTGTTGTGTAGCTAAAAGATTGGGGAATAACCTGGTGTATTTCAATGCTGAATAAAACAACCCCTGTTTCAGAAAAAAATGTGTTGCATTACTTATTGAACTGCCCTCGTACAATAGACAAGAGATGTTCGAAGTTTGCATACAACATCCTCAAAGTTTTCAGTCTAAGTGAAGTTCTCTGATTTTAGTTAATTGAATAGTGTTTCGTGATAACACTATACGTACTCCTCTAGTATTTTTATTTTTTTGTTTTGTCACGATTTTCATTCATTAATAATAATGAAACAACAGTGGCGACTGCTCTGGTTTTTAAGACAGTTTTCTAACAAGTACTTGCGGCCTGTTCTGAAATAAACTTGCACCAGTGTCATGAAGAAGCGAGCTTGAGTAAGTTTTTGTTCTAACGTAAACACCTCAGCAAGTGCTTACAGCAGTTATTAGCTAGTGAACGCAAGACTTTTGTAATACATCGGACCTAGGGGGCAGCTTGATGTTAGCAGCACTTGGAGGCAAATGAATATCTTTCAAGTAGTGCCGTTTTCTCCGCTTCTGGCAGCACTAGCGAAATCATCAAGTTATTGCGGCCACACAGTACATGTTCTCTGGCAACAACACAGTTCGAAGGAGAATATGGTCTGATATCAAGTATCATCATTCAGCTACTTGAGTTGTAAAACTGGACATAACATTAAAACAGATCTTGAAGCAAACCTGATCAGATTTGAGAATAAACATGTCTTACTGTTACGGCGCGCTACCATTTTTCCTATAAATTAGAGGTCCGTTAAGCGACAGCTTCGTTTCACGAAAAGTGCAGTCACCTGGTTCTGCAACTACCAAAGAAATGGTATGGACCGAACACGTCTTCATGGCCAAACTCTGCTACCAGAGTCTCGTCATTTTTTCGTTGTTTTCCCTCTCGATACTATTATTATATTCATGTAACAATTACATATATTTAAGGTTAAAACTATGGTTCCAATAGGGCTCTAAACTTCTGTCAAACTGGAAAAGTTACAGCATCCACAATATGCGTTTTTCGGGTTTTAAGGCATTGTCAGTTGAGTAGATACCTGTCGAAAACTTTTCTGTAAAGACTTTATTTTCCGCGTTGTGAACGCATACATCAACAGAACCTACAGCACATTACAAGATCCGTATTTCAAGAAGCAATATCCACACTGACAGGCTGTAACAATCTCAGTCGTGTGTACTATAAACGGGAGGTGGGTTGAAAAATGAACTGAAGATACGAATACTGATACGTATCGTGACTTGTCTTCGTCTGTTTGTCGACTCGTTCATAGCACGCACTGTTGATAATATTACAGATTGTTAGTGTAGTCAATACGTAACTTGGCCGGCCTTATTTTGCTTGTCATCTCGTTCGTAATACAACACAATATACGATGGCGTGCTGACAAGTAATGCATCCGAAATTTTTATCTGCTTCTTAAATAAGGCACACTTATTAACATTGTAAATCTTTATTCTTCATGTATACCCCTTTATCTCTCAACACAGTTAATCTGGCGTCGAACTTATTTCTTCCAACGACAGACCAGTTTGTGGATACCGTCACTGTAGAGTGAATGTCTGTTGACGGAGCCACAACCTCACTGCTGCTTGCAGCGCTTCATCTCCATCAAAGTGAAGTCCTTGAAGGTGTTTTTTAATCTTTTGAAATAGATGAAGCTCGGACGGGGCCAAATCGGAACAGTATGGAGGAAGATCGATGACAATGAACCCAAGACGTCGGGTTGTTGCACAGCGCTCGTGTGTGGTCTCGCATTGTCATGCCGAAGCAGAGAACGATCAATGTGTGGACGAACTGTTCGAATTCGAAACTGGATTACAGCATGTGCTGTCCCTCACGCACAGACAAAATTAATTAACACACCGCCGTGTTACATGGTATAATACGGAGCCCTCTAGCGGCAGAGGGTTGAAATTTGCGTCAGCGAAGCGGGAAATTCGACCGAGTAATATGCGTGACATGCAATACCTCAACTGACATTGCGAACAGAATAAAAAATTCTGAGGGATCACTTTTCAGCACGCCCCAATCACACAGTATTACAGACTATCTAACGAAACGCGATCAAGGAAGATTCTTGACTGGCATCTATGTGCTAGAACGACTTGACGACGGCTTAAAAGCGGAAACAGGCCTATAAAGGATGTTGATACATTTTTAATTCTGACAAAGATTAACAGCGCCGGTGGAATATTCAAGTTTCTTAGCGGATGTTGAATTCAGCGTAAAGAAAATAACGTTTACATGCTGGCGACATTTCGCTGAGCCAGCCCCAAGCATATCGCTTCTGCAACCTCATGCATGAATCATGAACCTTTGTTCAGTATCAAGATCGACACCGAAAGCTGATCTGTGAAACGTTTCGTCACTGAGTTGGGCATCAAGGCTTTCTCTTAACTTAAGTTTCCTCGCTAACAGAATCCACTTATGGAAATTCCACGAACCGGCTTTAAGGGCGGAAGCTATTAATTCTCTTAGGCCGGCCGCGGTGGTCTAGCGGTTCTAGGCGCTCAGTCCGGAACCGCGGGACTGCTACGGTCGCAGGTTCGAATCCTGCCTGGGGAATGGATGTGTGTGATGTCCTTAGGTTAGTTAGGTTTAAGTAGTTCTAAGTTCTAGGGGACTGATGACCTCAGATGTTAAGTCCCACAGTGCTCAGAGCCATTTGAACCATTTGAATTCTCTTAGGATCCCGACAAAATGCTCCCAGGCGTTAACCCTGTAGTCAAACCGACGACACTTTTACACTTGGTGTAATGCACAACCTGACACTTCTCTACATGAAGAGCTAATTGTCAGTCTCTCCAAGGGGCTGTTATTTTTACTACATTTATCTGGATATTACTTTAGTTTTCAGCTGATAAAACTTACTCGTTCACAATCTCATAATCCGAAAACGTACCGATCACTTGACCAGGAAGCACAGGAAATAGGAGGAGCAGGTTTACAGTATCACATGCAATCGGAAACGCTAGATGGCATCACAGCCTTCGAATCTTCAATTTCTATGCGCAGCCAAATGACTTTCAGTGCTATTTTAATATCCTATCTTGGGAAGGGATCTGAGTTGAAGGCGCCTTCATTGTCTAACTGAGAAGTTGCTTTAGTCGCGAGAGAGTAATAGAGCTGCCATCTTAATTGTGCTAATGGAGCGTAATCCTTAGACAGTGATCTCATCCGCTTAAATAAGTCGCATACAGAAAAAACAGCAACTCCAGAATGCTGTAGGGCTGTGGTTCACAATCACATTTTATGCCTAAATTTCTAAGGATTTCCAACCTTCCTATCACTCCATAATTGAAACATATCACTGCATCTAGTAAACCAACTTTTAATGTATTTAGTCCTACAAAAACATTCTTGGGTAATCTTTCCCAAATGAATGGTTGAAACTTTCATTTGTATTCTGAGTGCCCCCATGAAGACATTTACTAAGTAAAACAGGGTCACTCAGGTCTCTAAAAATTGGTTTTATTTCATTCATAAGAGGCTCAGGAAGAGAATGCTTATGTTTGTATAGTTGATCACTTTCTTTTGCTTTTTGGTAACCACACCAAGAATCTGCTCCTTTAGGGCAAAGTCCGTGAACAGGGTGGTCATCTGTGGACACCCTATGAAAGTAGGCGGCCCATTCAGCTTTTCTCGTTGCTGTAACATCATTCAGAGGTGCAGTTCGTCTAATGGCCAGCCCATAATAACTCTGAAGAAAGTCTATTTCAGTTTCTGTCAACATGCCTCGGCCAGACAGAGATTTTCCATCAGACAGCAACTTTCCTTTCATTTCTCTTCGTAGCTTCCTCAATCTAGCACTCATCCTCTTTTGCACATGTCCACAACACTCCAGTTTTGTTACCAAGGTATCACCATAAACACTGAACTCATTAATTTTATTGGAAGCTTTAGAGTCCCCATCGCCTAGGTACTTCGTATATCTACCGTTATGAACGGGCACCGACCTCTGAAATATATTTAGAGCTCCATCACACTCCATACCTCTACTGCAATCATCATCTGATGTTCAATATGTCCTTTACTGTTACCATGGCAAGTGTGGCAGTACTTAGACGAGCACTCAACATCTACAACTTTCCCATTCTCCAGAGAAGTAGCACTCATAACACCATTCAAGGAACGATGTCCTTGACGTTGCCATCTCCCATCAAGTGCAACAGCAATATCCCTACTTCCACTAATATTAACAGTTTCTTCTACTGCATGTTTCAAAGATGCCTAAGTCACAACCGTCAAGGCACTTAAAAGTATTTTTATGTACTTGCTGAACCTACTGGGTGGAGGAGGAACGTCCATCGAACCACAAAACGTTTGAGCAGCCTTTTTTCCTGTTCCTATTGCACGCATTGCATACACTAATTTCAAACTCACATCATATGAATTACGCACAATGATCGAAGTCATTTTAGAGGTAGATTTATTGCAGGATCTACACAGAACAACTGATTTTGACGCTAAACCGTTCCTGTGCTACTTTGTTGTTCAGTTATTTCCAGACAGCCTACACCATCACAATCTTTACGTTTCGCCACTTCTTTTATCAAAGAAGATAAGACGCCCACATCAGCAACAACAAATCTTCTACAAACAGCGTCATTGTTAACACCATAACACAAAAATGTGAGTCGACAGGAGGTGTGCCATGTGAAGAACTGATACATAGATTACTTTCAACAGTGAGGCTTGGTTTGTTTGTGAACTGGTTACCACGGAATTTCCTTTTATTGAATTTCTTGATGTGTGGCATAGTTCGCATTTATTGCACACTAAAGGATATGTAATTCCACAAATGTATGTAGCACTTAGGCAACAAACATTCAGTAACACGTGAAGAAACTGCTTCAACGATACAAAAGTAAATTCTAGCAAAGTTAATCATATGCAGACACTAGAAAACTCCAGTGTTACCAACATATACAATGTATCATATGTATAACTGCTGGAAACAGAAAGTTGACAGTTCTTTTCGAAATAATACTGGTTTCTGTAACAGAAATAAAGGAGGCGTGGCGGCATACATGACCGTAACATTAAAATTTTATATATATATATATATATATATATATATATATATAGGTCATCTTTCATTTGAAAATGTGTATATATCAATGTAATCAGGAAACACTCTAGAATTTAATAAAGTCATAAAAAATTTCGATATTTCCACCATTATAAGCACCCTGTATCCTTAAGTATATGTGACGTATTTGTCTCAATTTTACTGACATAGAAGCATGGTACAAAGTACAACATGTGTGTATAGTGGGTGGACTATTTGACCATATATTCGTAGGATAAGCTGTAACCTCCAACACATTTGGTCACACATTAATGATAGTATGTAAAATAAGAGTAATAATTTGTAACACATGCACTCTGTATTACAGTCTTAGAAAATAGTGATAACAATGAAAAATTAAGATTCGTGGGCGAAATACATAACCCTTTTGTTTTTAGTCTTCGGAAAATTTCATTTTACCCCCATGTTGCGAACTACTGCTATAGTGAAACCCTGCAGCGATTCAACCATTGATGCAAGTTAGGAAAGTTGACCCTGAACGTAAATAAATGCAGCGTATTGCGCATGACAAGCGAGGAGATCCGTTATTGATTGATGCCGTTATTGGCGATATATGACTGGAAACAGTTACAACTATAAAAAACATAGAAATAACTATCTGGAGCGACCAGAAGTGGAATGACCACACAAAACCAGTACGAAATGAAGATTCACTAGAAGAATCTTAAGAAAATCGAAGTCATCCACGGAAGAAGTGTCTTACAAAAAACTCGCTCGCCACGAGGGATTAGCCAAGCGGTCTAGGCCGCTGCAGTCATGGACTGTGCGGCTGGTCCCGGCGGAGATTCGAGTCCTCCCTCGGGCATGGGTGTCCGTGTTTGTCCTTAGGATAATTTAGGTTAAGTAGTGTGTAAGCTTAGGGACTGATGACCTTAACAGTTAAGTCCCATAAGATTTCACACACATTTAAACATTTGAACACTCGGCGGGTTGCTGGGTGCTGGATGTTAGTCTGAGACCCTTACCAAATTGGGTTAGTAGAAAAGACACAGAAAATCCAAAGAAGAGCTAAGCGTTTCGTCACGGATTTGTTTCATATGTGCAAGAGCTTTACGTGAATGATTAATCAAACTCCACTGGTGGGCGCTTCAAGAGCGACGTTGTACCAGGTGGTTATAATTACCTACTCACGGAAGTCAAGTGGGCTGTAAGTATCGCATACAGCGAAAGTTGGTAATTACGATAATGCGTTGAAATAGAGCCCATTTACGCTGGAAAAAAATTAATACATTTTTGCCGCCAGGTGCAAATGTGGCGCTGTACAGCATCTCGCCCACGTCTCCATTGCTCATATTGTAAAAACTGTGCAACCGACAGTTAATAATGAATTTAACATTATGCCTTTCTCATTTGTTTGACTTTTTCCGCTCGCACCCCACTCCTAACACATTACGTATAGAAACGTTTCTATAAGTCTTTCTTGCATTCACAACGCCTGATTTGCACCTGGTAGCCGAAATTGGAACTAATTTTTTTTCAGCATCAGCATTAATGGATTGGAATATCCACAAAATTTCGCTGCGGTACAATAGTTGCAGCCCACACTGGATCTTTGTGAGTTGCTGCACTTTCATTATAAACACCAGAGCATCACGGAGAGATTTCCTGTTGCAATACCGAAAGCGTGCGTTTCAAGGAGTGTGTGGCAACAGATTACGTCCTCCCATAAAACACCCTCGAAATAAGCACGAGAGATTTAGAAAAATTAGATGTCATACGGAGCTTTACCGACAATTATCTGTGCCGCGCGTTATTCGTGAATACAACAGGAAACAGGGGAAAAGATGATGGTATAAGACAGGGGTCTCCAAACTGCGGCCCGCGGGCCGAAACCGGCCCGCGAGAGCCGGCAAACCGGCCCGCCTTAGCTGGCCGGACATCCCCGGTATCCGGCCCGCCAAATATTTTGAGCTGGTACCTACCTATACTGCCAACAACTGAGTTTCGAGGGCTATCGCGACCAGTACACCGCGACATTGGCTCTACTACTCGCAACAAGACTACATAACTAAACTTATTGTTGCGCCGCTTGAAATAACAATGCGTTGACATACTCTACCTCTGTTACGTCTTGCAGTAATAGTGTTGCTAACAATGATTTTGAGATTTCGTCAACTTTGCAGGACACTTTCGTGAAGAATGTGCAGTGACATACTTTTTTGTCGGTGAAATTCGCCAGACTAAAATACGCCAGAATTTCGGTCAGGTACGACCACCAATCAAAATTATGTAATTAAATAAAAATCGTAGTTCGTTTCAGTGCTAGCTATTCCCACAACCTTAGATTTTTGCGATTTCATCTTTCCTTTAGCCTTACATTACGGTGATCGTGGAGTGCTAGGGTGCTTTAATCCCACTAGGTGAAAGATCTTGGCCCTTATGACTTCGTGGAGGAGTCAATGTGGCCCGCGGACTAAAATGTTTGGAGACCCCTGGTATAAGGGTACCTCTCCCGCACACCGCGAAGTAGCTTGCGTAGGACAGGTGCAGAAAACTGCGCGGGCGGCTTCGTACGTGAGCTGCCATCACGCGCAGTCGCTGGAGCCGCAGGAGCTGTAACGCTCCGCCTGAGCTACTGTTCCGAGACAGTCTGCTTTTTCCCTTGCTGTGGTTGCCGCGTTTTGAGAAACGGGCGTCCGCGCTCGCTGCGTCGTGAGACCGCAGGCCGGTGTGTCCGCGCGCGCGCCCGCGGCTTGCTCAACGTCGCGCTGGTGTCGCAGCGGAGCCTCCAGACTCCAGAGGCGACACAACCCGGGCAGGCCAGGCCGCGCCAGCAGACCACGCGTCACACTCAGGTACACCCGCCGTGCCCCAGGCGTCCTCCACAGAGGCGCCGCTTTCCGCCACCGAGCGAACGAAAGCGCCCTGTCCCATAACAAGGCCATTCGCGGCCGTAAAGCTGTCTCAAAGGTGACTGGCTGCTGTTAACCTTGTACCTGATTTATGGGGCAC
This sequence comes from Schistocerca cancellata, assembly GCF_023864275.1. NCBI lineage: Eukaryota > Metazoa > Arthropoda > Insecta > Orthoptera > Acrididae > Schistocerca > Schistocerca cancellata. Next base: position 603,840,774 of record NC_064633.1, on the reverse strand, counting down.
GAAAACCGCGCCTCCATTTAATGAGTCATATTTAACTTCGTCCTTACGAATTTGACCTGCTGCGAACTTTTCTACATCTGGCATTTTCATTAACGAATAACGCTGGCACGACACGTTTGTCAGCACAGCACGATGCTAATTTCTGATAATCTACGTATGTAGTGTACACGGAACTGGAACAGATAATCTTACTGCTTTTTCCCGCGTGCGCCCTTTAAATTACGTCACGATGTTGTTGTTCTTGTGGTCTTCAGTCCTGAGACTGGTTTGATGCAGCTCTCTATGCTACTCTATCCTGTGCAAGCTTCTTCATCTCCCAGTACCTACTGCAACCTACATCCTTCTCAATCTGTTTAGTGTATTCATCTCTTGTTCTCCCTCTACGATTTTTATCCTCCACGCTGCCCTCCAGTACTAAATTGGTGATCCCTGGATGCCTCAGAACATGTCCTACCAACCGATCCCTTCTTCTGGTCAAGTTGTGCCACAAACTCCTCTTCTCCTTAATTCTGTTCAATACTACCTCATTAGTTATGTGATCTACCCATCTAATCTTCAGCATTCTTCTGTAGCACCACATTTCGAAAGCTTCTATTCTCTTCTTGTCCAAACTATTTATAGTCCATATTTCGCTTCCATACATGGCTACACTCCATACAAATATTTTCAGAAACGACTTAAAAATCTATACTCGATGTTAACAAATTTCTCTTCTTCAGAAACGCTTTCCTTGCCATTGCTAGTCTACATTTTATTTCCTCTCTACTACGACCATCATGAGTTAGTTTGCTCCCCAAATAGCAAAACTCCTTTACTACTTTAAGTGTCTCATTTCCTAATCTAATTCCCTCAGCATCACCCAACTTAATACGACAACATTCCATTATCCTCGTTTTGCTTTTGTTGATGTTCATCTTGGGTGTCGATCATGATGAGGTCAACATAACACCCACTCCCCGAGAGGAGAAAATTTCCGATCCAGCGGGAAACCGAACCCGAACCCATTGCATGGTAATCAGACGCGTTGAGCGCTCAGCAAAGTGGCCGGGCGTGGACCCCCCCCCCCCCCCCCCCCTTATTTACCCGTGGTATGGACGCCCTAGGCTTAAGCACTATATGTAAACAAGAAAAACAAAACAAGACACTGGTTCATCATTGGCTAAAATTCACTGATTAATGTATCCATAAAAATCTGCTAAAGCCAATATTACACTAAGAAACTGACGATTACATCAATTTTCTATAAATGGACAGCCGAACTTTTAATAATCTGTTAGAATAACTTCGCACTTACATCGAAGAAAGATGGCAAAGTTATGCGAATATGATTTCCCTTCTACTTGGTCCTCTAATGAAAGTTCATTAAAAAACTAAAGCACTCATCAATCCGAAGACTGCTATGAACATCACATTGCATAGTCCTGTTGAAGGGGGTTCGCCGTTGCTTTCCTCCGAGCTTTGAACTAACTTACACCCATTCAGTTACTGGGAGTCCTACAGTTTAAAGTGGATCTCGAACCGCGGTGGAACTCGACCGTAGAGGAACCACAGTGCTTCGATATTTTTTTTATCCTTGATCACAGTTTTCGCAGTTGTGTCTAGTCACGATACAGTGAGATAAACTGTTAACACAAACTCTTTCTAGCTGAACATGTGCGGCGAAACATCGACACGAACAACGTCTGTCATCTTGTCAAATCTCCCGTGAATCGAATTTTATCTCATACACGTCGAACACGGTCGGTCTGAAAGCATGTCAGACAGGGCCGCATACTGTCAAATGATCTGACACATTAGTGAAGTTTTAAAAATATTGTTTAGTTGTATACCTCTCAACCCGGGGGTAATTACCGCCCTAAGGGCTAAAACGATATCTTCTGAGTGGTTAAAACCAAAAGCGTTCCTGTTTTAGTCATGAAACTATTTTTTAAACATATCATTACTAACATTAGAAATTTGTAAGAATGTAGTACTATTCATCAAAGCTATAAATAATAAGTCTTTTTTCTCAATTACTACAATGAATCCATGATACAATGCGGTCGAGCTTACAGCTTATGAAACAAATGTATGAGCAACATCTTCCTCAGACAGTCCACCCACTCCACACATACTTCATAAATGTACTTTGTACCATGCATCTATGACAGAAAATGACACATATACGTAACATATGCTAAATATGACAAGACAATATCTTCTCCAAGTTGGAGATAATTCCTTCAATGGACCACAGATTTCTTCATTACTCACTTCGAAACAGGTAATTCAACTACAGCATGACACGATAGTAACTACACAAGGGCACTGTTATTATTATTATTACTATTATTATCAGTGGCAGTTGGCAGACTTAAAGCACTGGCAGCCTGAAGTCCACCAATTTCTGCCAGTTCTGAATTGAGTCCAGCAATCAAGTGATTTCTAAACAGTAAGTACAGTGCACACATTTTAACTTGGTTGATTTTAAAAGGGGATGCAGGGTGCAGGTTAATAAAGTGTCGCCAGGGAGAGGAATTGGGCAGGGGAAAGGTCTTTTGTAACAACCATTTGCCATCGATGTAGATAGACAATTTCTTTTCTATGAAGAATTTGTAGGTATCACTCACGATGCACTGAGAATTGCTACATCATTCATTCTAACCCCCTACACCTACAAACACACACACACTCACACACACACACACACACACACACTCACACACACACACACACACACACACACAGAACTCGAACACAGCACATGGAAAATAAATGTGGCATTCAAGATTTGCAGGTGGGAATGTAAATTTTGTACTATGATAGCAAAGAAAATAAAAACAAAGAATTGAACGTACTTGGATCAGAATTTATAACGTACACTAATTGAGGGAAAAAAAACAAATATAAAAAGTCTGTTAGAAATAATAAGCACCATTGACTCATACACACACACATTGACTCATACAGATAGTGAATAGCATTTTTCTTTCTCATTTAAAAGTAAAAATGTTCAAAAATATTATTTCTTTCTAAAGTTTATTCATGTGCTAATGCTGGTGGGAGGACTGGGTGGGGTATTACTAGGTAATATCTGACAGCTCCCAGCTACTGGTCTCAGAAAGGTTGGGAATAACTGGTCTAGGGGGGCGTTTACGCAGACGCCTGCAGACCGCGGTGTGCTGCCGAAACACATACTGCCAAAATTTATTTGCTTCCCACTACCGAAAGCACTGTGCCGGTTTGGTGAAAGATATGCAATACTTACTGTTTTTCGCTGTCTAAAAGGGGTGTCAGACTACAAATGAAAAGAACCGAAGTTCGTCTATCGGTCTTAAGATTTAAGATCGGAGGAAGCAACGGCATATACCACCTCCAATAGGACCACACCTAGTAGAACGCTGTGTTCTTCAAACCTGCCAACATGTATCGTTTCAACGTTGTACAAGAAGCAGATGACAGAGATCTCAAGGGCACAAAGATAGAGATTTTTAGCTCGCAGTGTAATTTTTTGTTTCGTTTTACAAGTCGTTGTAGAAAGCACAGGGCAATATCTATATGGCAGTTAACTAGAAACTTCACCATTTACGTGTGAAGAAAGGCAAGACGGTCACTGAACGTTCTCAGTATTCACCAGAGCAGTGTAGCCACAGATGGAGACGGCCTTGAGGAGAGAGCGGCTCGCGGTACACTGTCCGAATGAAGGTCGCTGACTGGAGCGGTCACTAATTGAGCAAACCACACACAATACCACAACCGCTGCCTGCCAAGAACACTGCTTTACCCTGCACTTCAGCAGACATATGAACCACGTTACGAGATTTTTCATGTTTCAAACTCCACCTGTCTGCTTACTTTGTTCGTCCTACTTGGGTCATGGTGAATCGCAAATTTCCAATATTGTTTTTTCCAATTCTTACCCTTCTGCAAGTAGCTCTAGCCTAACACCACACACCATCTAGTAATCACGCGAATTTGTACCGCATTATCTTAGCTATTTCATTCTGTATTCGTATTATCACTTGGAAGGCGAGGAACGTGCTTTTCTACCGGACAGACACCGGTACGTCGCTTGGCATTTAATTACACTTCACCATCTGCAGTTGTTGATTACTCCAACACAGCAATGGGCATCGATTAATCGCGATGCTCGTTACAAAAAAGAACATCGTTAAGAAAGGGGTACAACGTCGCACGGAGAAAGGGATCGGCCGTGTTATTTCGATGCTTCTTACAAACATTTCAGTTGCTATTGCTCTACATTTACTAACATCACCAACAACTGAACTCACCTGCGATGAGTAACCAATACGAACAAATATTACCAACCGCTTATGGGCTTCGTTAAAACGACACACATTCCGTTTATTCATGAATCACATTTTTCCTACCCATTTTGCTTCGACATAAATTTGAAGGATAAGAAAATTTGCTATGGAAAATCGGCTTTCAGTTCATCGTGAAGTCGAGTATGTATCGTAACTACTGTTTACGATCAATGGAAACTACAACCGATTTACGAGCTCTTTTGCTGCTGAATTGTCGGTGCTGTTAGGAACCTGGGGGAAGTCCATTGATTGTGTGTGATGATGATATTTGGTTTGTGGGGCGCTCAACTGCGTGGTTATCAGCGCCCGTACAATTTTCCAACCTTTGCTCAGTCCAATTTCGCCACTTTCCTGGATGATGATGAAATGATGAGGACAACACAAACACCCAGTCATCTCGAGGCAGGTGAAAATCCCTGACCCCGCCGGGAATCGAACCCGGGACCCCGTGCTCGGGAAGCGAGAACGCTCCATTGATTGTGTGAGAGGGTTTCTGTAAAATTTGGACCCCCGCCACCCCTTTGGTGAGATTCGATGAGATGTGGTCCGAACACCCCTCCCCTACGTGATTTGGCCCCGTATCCGAGTAAAAATACGTATAAACGAATTTTTAAAAAATCTGTATTAAGCAGTGATTAAACCAGTTCAGTAAAACCACGTTTGATTTACAAATAGTCTGAAACAATGTTCTTTTTAAAAATTTGTATTAAGCAGTGATTAAAACCATGTTTGATTTACAAACATGTGATTAAAAATATTTTAAACACGCCAACCCCGAGTAGCGATCGGTGGGATAGAAAAACCCGCAGAAGACGGACAAAAAGACTCCACAGTAATAGTATCAACCGTTTTGACGGATTCCTAAAAACCGATCTTTTCTTGGTATATACGTTAAATGTCATTAAACCCTTATGTACTCTGCACATGAAAGATCACATTATTTATACCTTCCTTTGAGCCGTATGATTACGTAGCTTTTCAGTCTCTTGATTAGCATGATCGGTAATAAAACTCTCGTCGGTGAACTTCAGGGTGGTTTTCTTCCACAAACGTTTAACTTCTTGCTCGCATGTGTGTTTCGCCCTGTCGGCATGCCACTTAAAACATGTGTTGCACAAGGTTTGGGACAAATTCATGCTGAACGCAATAACATCAGCTTAATATGCGTTGCAGAACACCATGAGTAATTAACCGACACGCAGTGATTTCGACCGGCACGACAGAGAACTCCCCAGATGAAATCTGACGCTTGTGCGGCAGTTGTTCCAAATCGGGGAATCCCGGGCATGTACTTGTGTAGAGCATTCAAAGAGGCCATAAAGATTGGTGGGCACTGTCATACTGTCTATGCTCGGGATTAATTTAACGAAACAAAGTGTTATCCATTACAATAATGTATAATCTCTGAATTAGAAAGCTGACGTGAGATTTTCACCCTACCCCCCCCCCCCAAGCATGTTATGAACTCACGTAATTAATGGAAGCCTGGTTCAATGGTGTTCGCATGAGTGAAATTCAACTTAATTCAGCAGCGCAACCAGCGCGTTGCACAGTAATTGAAAGATGGGATTTAGATTCGGGAGGAGCGCGGTTCAAACTTCCGTGCGCCCAATCTGAATTCTGGGCGGATTCCGATGCAGTTGCCTCATCTAGGTCTCAGGACATTCTCTTCCTTATGCTTGTCCAGTTCGGGAAATGTTCCGAGTCTGATGGCTTCGACATCGGTCTGACGTTAAACCCTAACAATCGCTCCTTCCTCATTGTTGTGGTCCATTATTGAGATAAACTACTGTACTTCTTTCCAGTTTTATTCGGAACCATACAGAACTAAAAATGACTGAGTTGCTTCAGCAGCTGTCACATTGATTCTGAAGCAGGCATATAGTCAAAAACCATCAAGTTATAGGAATGAATAGGTTTAGAAATGGGTTCACTGGTAGAGTATTGGAAAAATGCGATTACTCAACGAAGAAGATTGCCTACAAAATGGTCGTGCGACTCATTCTATAATACTGCTACAGTGTGTGGGAACCACATCCGACGTATACGACGTGTACGATATTGAACGTATACGAAGAGCAGTTCTTCGTCCAGCGTTACGTATGCGAAGTGAAAGGAGAAATCAAAAGACTAATAAGTGTTACAGTGAGAAGTTCGCACAGTGCTTTGTAGAGTAGAGATATAGTTGTAAAACGAAGTAATAGCTTGTAGTGGCAATAAACATGTAGTAGGTTGGAGACGCTTTGTTGTCACCTCCTGCTTAGTCTAAATAACATCGGCCACGGACACGACGGCTAAAATACCTGTTAGCCGTGGAACGCTGTTACAACTTAATCCGACGCATTCCCCCGTACTCACTTGCGACGCTTCGTCGCGCAGAGGTGCGCGGTGAAGCGGGAGCGGAGTGGAATGCCACGTGAGCGCAGCCGCCGCCGGCGTCTGTTTGGCGAGATGAGGCTGGGGCGCTCAGGTAGCTGGGCGACAGCACGCACCGGCCGAGTGGAGTGTTTACACACGCACACCGCACGCACACTGCTAGGCGGGCGGTCTCCGGCTGCCGACGTTGTGTGCGCCGCCAGCGACCGCGCGCAGACGACTGCCGGCCCAGGCTGAAGGCTGGAGGCTCTCTCCCACCAGCCGCGGCCAGCTGGGAGGGGGCACGGCACCCACCACCCGGGACCCGGGTCAACACCCACTGCCGGTGCCGGCGCCGGTGGGCTCCCCACTGCCGGCGCGCACGTGAACCACCCCACCCACCACCACTCATTTCCATCAGTTCCACAAACTGGGATTGGACCAGAGCTGTTTGTCGTTGTCATTGTTGTGACCTTCAGTCCGAAGACATTTGTTGCCGCTTTCCACACTGTCCTACCCTGTGCAAGCCTCTTCAGCTATGCATAACTTCTGCTATCTACATTCATTTGGTAGCCGAGCGGTTCTGGGCGCTTCAGTCTGGAACCGCGCGACCGCTATGGTCGCAGGTTCGAATCCTGCCTCAGGCATGGATGTGTGTGATGTCCTTAGGTTAGTTACGTTTAAGTAGTTCTAAGTTCTAGGGGACTGATGACCTCAGATGTTAAGTCCCATAGTGCTCAGAGCCATTTGAACCATATTTTTTATTTAATTATTTTTTTTACATTCATTTGAACCTACTCTTGGCCCCCTCAACAATTTTTACCCCCACCACTTTCCACCATTACCTAATTGACGAGTCCTTTATGCCACAGAATGTCTTGTGTCGAAAGATCTCTTCTTTCACTCAAGCAGTACCATAAATTGCTTTTTTTGCCCAATTAGTTTCAGCAGCTACTCATTAATTACTCGATCAGCCCACCTAATCTTCAGCATTATTCTATATGACAAACGCTTCTATTCTCTTCTTGTCTCAACTTTTTATTGCCCACGTTTCACTTTTGTACAAGGCACCCCCCCCCCCCCCCAATGAAGTATCTTCCTGCAATTTTTTAGCAGAGATACTGCAATTTTGAAGTAGACTTCATAAAAATAAAGCATTACTGAAAAATTTTACTTAAATGAACTGTTCTTCTTGCTGTGGTCTTCAGTTCTGAGACTGGTCTGATGCAGCTCTCCATGCTACTCTATCCTGTGCAGGCTTCTTCATCAGACCACAGCCTCCCACAAAATTACCGACCCATCGGCCTTCTGAGTTCGCTCAGCAAGATTGTTGAGAAGGTGATTCTCAAACGCATCACTAGGCACTGCATAACAAATGACATCCTGAGACAGGAGCAATTCGGCTCCAGGAATCACCACTCCACAACACAACAACTCTTACGGGTCGTTGAACATATAACACATGGCTGCAACACAAACAAAGCAACAGGGGCGGTGTTCCTGGACATCGAAAAGGCTTTCGACCGTCTATGGCACAACGGCCTCATTCGCAAACTCAGCGACGCGGGATTCCCCGACGGGCTGCTGCGTCTAATACACTCATACCTCACAGACAGGAGTTTCAACACTGACGTGCAGGGAAAACAATTAACACGACACGGTATACACGCTGGAGTACCCCAGGGAAGCATCCTAGGGCCCCTACTGTTTAACCTCTACACAAACGATCTCCCAGCCACACACAACACAACGATGGCAATCTACGCGGATGACACAGGCATCCTCGCGCAAGATTGCAAACCATCAAACATTACGTCACGCTTACAGACTGCACTGAGAGTGGCTCAGCCTTGGTTGTAGAAATGGCGTGTTGGAGTAAACGTCGACAACTGCGAAGCCGTTCTGTTCACTAGAAGACGGAAGCAACTGCGCAAACACCGATACTGCAGACCAGTAACTCTACATGCACGCCCAATAAGTTTCCGTGAGAAAGCCAAATACCTCGGTGTCTGGCTGGACCAGAAATTACTCTGGGGGGACCACATACAACACATGAGCAACCGAGCAAGCGCGAGGCTCAAACAGCTCTACCTTATGCTGAACAGGCTTAGCACACTTTACAGAAGGGTGTCGAGGTCCATGTACGTGACACTTATTCGACCCCTGATGACGTACGCAGCTACTGTCTGGGGATACGCTGCGCCCATACGCCTGCGCCGTCTGCAGCTCATACACAACAAAGTACTCAAAATCATAAACAATGCTCCACGATACACACGCATCGCGGACCTTCACCGGGAATACCGACTTGAGACTCTCACGGAGGTAATCCACAAACTCACTACTAGACTATACAGAAACTCCACACATTCGCAGAACCCGTTTATTCTGAATCTGTGGAACTACGACCACAACCATAGATGGAAACATAAAAGACCAAAAGACATACTTGTAAGGACCTAACATCTATGGCCAAGTACACGCAAACACAACGGTACAGGTGAGCCCCTGTTAATCAGACGCCATTACTGCATATCCAGCTGGAACACACTTGCCGAATAACTGGCACCACGCAGGGAAGCCGTACCGTCCACTGCATGCAGACACGTTCCACACACCCCACACACAGTGAGATGATCTATGGTCGATGTCCCACTACTATATAACGATCTTGATTGTTCCAAGAATGCAGCGGCTGCAGCAAACCGCGATACATCGCCATCGCTTGCCACGGTAATGATGAATGATACCCATACTAACAAACCCAACCTTGCATGAACTACCGCAGCTAGTAAGCCACTACTGCTCTTACTACCCATCCCACTGTCGCAGAGGTTTTTTTCCCACGGGACGAGCCTTGGCACTTTTTTCCCTCTGCTCTTCAAATTGCTACCCTCATTCACGTTTCTTCCATCTCTCACCTGATGGACCGTGTTAATGCGTAGTCTTACCCAGACGCACGGACAACATCACAGCACAGCATCCTGTGATCCTCCTTTTAGATAACTAACATGTCGACGGAGGTAACAGTAGAACTTTTAGTCTGGTCACCACGTCGGTGCGGGCGTGGAGGGGCCCCATCTCTAAAAAAATCCCAGTACCTACCGCAACCTACATCCTTCTGAATCTGCTTAGTGTATTCATCTCTTGGTCTCCCCCTACGATTTTTACCCTCCACGCTGCCCTCCAATACTAAATTGGTGATCCCTTGATGCCTCAGAACATGTCCTACCAACCGATCCCTTCTTCTAGTCAAGTTGTGCCACAAACTCCTCTTCTCCCCGATATTGTTCAATACCTCCTCATTAGTTATGTGATCTACCCATCTAAGCACCACATTTCAAAAGCTTCTATTCTCTTCTTGTCCAAACTATTTATCGTCCATGTCTCACTTCCATACATGGCTACACTCCATACAAATACTTTCAGAAACGACTTCCTGACACTTCAATCTATACTCGATGTTAACAAATTTCTCTTCTTCAGAAACGCTTTCCTTGTCATTGCCAGTCTACATTTTATATCCTCTCTACTTCGACCATCATCAGTTATTTTTCTCCCTAAATAGCAAAACTCCTTTACTACTTTAAGAGTCTCATTTCCTAATCTAATTCCCTCCGCATCACCCGACTTAATTCGACTACATTCCATTATCCTCGTTTTGCTTTTATTGATGTTCATCTTATATCCTCCTTTCAAGACACTGTCCATTCCTTTCAACTGCTCTTCCAGGTCCTTTGCTGTCTCTGACAGAATTACAACGTCATCAGCGAACCTCAAAGTTTTTATTTCTTCTCCATGGATTTTAATACCTACTCCGAATTTTTCTTTGTTTCCTTTACTGCTTGCTCAATATACAGATTGAATAACATCGGGGAGAGGCTACAACCCTGTCTTACTCCCTTCCCAACCACTGCTTCCCTTTCATGTCCCTCGACTCTTATAACTGGTTTCTGTACAAATTGTAAATAGCCTTTCGCTCCCTGTATTTTACCCCTGCCACCTTCAGAATTTGAAAGAGTATTCCAGTCAACATTGTCGAAAGCTTTCTCTAAGTCTACAAATGCTAGAAACGTAGGTTTGCCTTTCCTTAATCTATCTTCTAAGATAAGTCGTAGGGTCAGTATTGCCTCACGTGTTCCAACATTACTCCGGAATCCAAACTGATCTTCCCCGAGGCCTGCTTCTACCAGTTTTTCCATTCGTCTGTAAAAAATTCGTGTTAGTATTTTGCAGCCGTGACTTATTACAATGATAGTTCGGTAATTTTCACATCTGTCAACACCTGCCTTCTTTGGGATTGGAATTATTTATATTCTTCTTGAAGTCTGAGAGTATTTCGCCTGTCTCATACATCTTGCTCACCAGACTTAAATGAACTATACTCATGAAAAACAATAATTTAAATTATCACTGTACTAAATAAATTATATCATCATCAATACTCCATCTTTCATAGTAGGAAGTTGGTGACCCGTCATACGATCATCTTAACAGTCTGTCGCCATTTTTTCCCGACTTCTGCACATCATAGTACAAACCTTCTAAAAACTTTATAAACAACAGAAGGTAAACAAAATCCATACTTAAGGTCGAATAATAAGTACACTGTTTTTGTTCTACTGATCTTTGTTTACTTGACACTAGTTTTCGGCTTATTGCGTCGTCTTCAGAAAACAACTGACTAGCGGCTGAAAGTGACACTAGTTCTACGGTAACAAAACATTATAAGCAAAGATACAATTAACTTGCGTTGAGTGTTGTGCATCAGTCTTGTTTCTTATCGTTGAAATTACACTTTACTCAGTGGACAATGTTAAGTACAATAAATAATTAAACTACACAATATTATAGGTTTAATGGTTAAAATGCTAAAGCTTGTGAGGTCTTGACATTGTCTGAGAAACTTTTAATCTGACCGCTATTCATTTATGTTGTGCAACAAACATATTTTCTAACATTCTGTACTAAACTTTAAGCAATGGGCAGCATTTTACAGATTAATTAAAACATACAATCTTACAGTGTAACAAGTTCAATGGTTATGATACCATAGTTTGTGAGGTCGTGACATAGGTTCAGAGCTGTCTGATTTGAACGGTACTATCTTATGTTGCGCAACGAACATGTTTTACACTGTAAATTAGATTTTTATGCAATGGGCAATATTAAACACAGTACATGGTTAAAATACACAATACTAAAGTAGTACAAGTTTTAAAGTTCTTGGTGTAATGCATAGTAAATTGTATTGCGTTTTAATTTTATGTAGCAGTATGTGTCACTATGAGAGTCTGTGGATATGTCGCTGGTTGACTGCATCATGTGAAGAATTGGGAATGTGCGCAGCTGTAATTGATCATTTAGAAGCGGCAAGGAATATTGAGTTGTATGTGGTGGTCTCATCTGAAGAGCAAGTTGCAAGGCATCCTACATGTGCTCAACAATGTTCGTGTCTGCGGAGTCTGATGGGCAGCCGAAGTGTTTAAACTCAGAAGACTGCTCCTCTAGCCACTCTGTAGCAACTGTAGCAATTCTGGACGTGTGGGGTGTTGCTTTGTCCTGCTGGAACTGTCCAAGTCTGTCGGAATGCACAATGGACATGAATGGATGCAGGTGATCACACAGGATGCTTACGTACGTGTCACACGCCAGAGTCGTGTCTAGACGATCAGGGTTCCCGTATCACTCCAACTGCACACGCCCCACACCATTACAGAGCCCCCACCAGCTTGAACAGTCCCCTGCTGACATGCAGGGTCATTGGATTTATGAGTTTGTCTCCATAACCGTACACGTCCATCCGCTCGATACAATTTGAAACGAGTCTCGTCCGCCTAGGCAACATGTTTCTTCTCATCAACTGTCCAATGGCGGTGTTGACGGGCCCAGGCGCCGCGTAAAACTTTGTGTTGTGCAGGCTCCGAAAGCCCATATCGATGATGTTTCGTTGAATGGTACGCACACTGATCCTTTTTGATGGCCCAGCATTAAAATCTGCAGCAATCTGCGGAAGGGTTGCACTTCTCTCACGCTGAACTATTCTCTTAAGTCGTAGTTGCTCGCTTCTTACAGGATCTTTCTCCGGCCACAGCTATGTTGGAGATTTGATGTTTTACCGGATTCCTGATATTCACGCTACACTGGTGAAACGATGTTACGAGAAAATCCTCACTTCAGTGCTACCTCTGAGATGCTGTGTCCCATCGCTCGTGCGCCGACTACACTCCTGGAAATTGAAATAAGAACACCGTGAATTCATTGTCCCAGGAAGGGGAAACTTTATTGACACATTCCTGGGGTCAGATACATCACATGATCACACTGACAGAACCACAGGCACATAGACACAGGCAACAGAGCATGCACAATGTCGGCACTAGTACAGTGTATATCCACCTTTCGCAGCAATGCAGGCTGCTATTCTCCCATGGAGACGATCGTAGAGATGCTGGATGTAGTCCTGTGGAACGGCTTGCCATGCCATTTCCACCTGGCGCCTCAGTTGGACCAGCGTTCGTGCTGGACGTGCAGACCGCGTGAGACGACGCTTCATCCAGTCCCAAACATGCTCAATGGGGGACAGATCCGGAGATCTTGCTGGCCAGGGTAGTTGACTTACACCTTCTAGAGCACGTTGGGTGGCACGGGATACATGCGGACGTGCATTGTCCTGTTGGAACAGCAAGTTCCCTTGCCGGTCTAGGAATGGTAGAACGATGGGTTCGATGACGGTTTGGATGTACCGTGCACTATTCAGTGTCCCCTCGACGATCACCAGTGGTGTACGGCCAGTGTAGGAGATCGCTCCCCACACCATGATGCCGGGTGTTGGCCCTGTGTGCCTCGGTCGTATGCAGTCCTGATTGTGGCGCTCACCTGCACGGCGCCAAACATGCATACGACCATCATTGGCACCAAGGCAGAAGCGACTCTCATCGCTGAAGACGACACGTCTCCATTCGTCCCTCCATTCACGCCTGTCGCGACACCACTGGAGGCGGGCTGCACGATGTTGGGGCGTGAGCGGAAGACGGCCTAACGGTGTGCGGGACCGTAGCCCAGCTTCATGGAGACGGTTGCGAATGGTCCTCGCCGATACCCCAGGAGCAACAGTGTCCCTAATTTGCTGGGAAGTGGCGGTGCGGTCCCCTACGGCACTGCGTAGGATCCTACGGTCTTGGCGTGCATCCGTGCGTCGCTGCGGTCCGGTCCCAGGTCGACGGGCACGTGCACCTTCCGCCGACCACTGGCGACAACATCGATGTACTGTGGAGACCTCACGCCCCACGTGTTGAGCAATTCGGCGGTACGTCCACCCGGCCTCCCGCATGCCCACTATACGCCCTCGCTCAAAGTCCGTCAACTGCACATACGGTTCACGTCCACGCTGTCGCGGCATGCTACCAGTGTTAAAGACTGCGATGGAGCTCCGTATGCCACGGCAAACTGGCTGACACTGACGGCGGCGGTGCACAAATGCTGCGCAGCTAGCGCCATTCGACGGCCAACACCGCGGTTCCTGGTGTGTCCGCTGTGCCGTGCGTGTGATCATTGCTTGTACAGCCCTCTCGCAGTGTCCGGAGCAAGTATGGTGGGTCTGACACACCGGTGTCAATGTGTTCTTTTTTCTATGTCCAGGAGTGTATATCGCCACGTTCAAACTCACTTAAATGTTGATAACCTCCCACTGTAGCAGCAGTAACCGATCTGACAACTGCCCCAGGCACTTGTTGTCTTATGTAAACGTTGCCGACCGCAGCGCCTTATTCTGCCTGTTTAGACGTCTCTGTATTTGAATACGTATGCCTATACCATTTTATTTGGCGCTTCATTGTAGACCAAGTAACAGAAACTAGTAGATGTCCTGGACGGCCAGTGTTCATGAGAGACAAGTGCATCGCCAGGTGTGCCCCAGGGTGATAGTACAGCCCATATTCTCTGTACACATAAACGGTCTGACGGATGGGGTGAAGCCGGCCGTTGTGGACGAGCGGTTCTAGGCGCTTCAGTCTGGAACCGCGCGACCGCTACGGTCGCAGGTTCGAACCTGCCTCGGGCATGGATGTGTGTGATGTCCTTAGGTTAGTTAGGTTTCAGTAGTTCTAAGTTCTTGGAGACTGATGACCTCAGATGTTAAGTCCCATAGCGCTCAGAGCCTTTTGAACCATTTGGATGGAGTGAGCAGCAATGTGCGAGTATTTGCTGATGACACTGTAGTGTACGAGAAAGAGTCATTATTGAATGAGTGTAGGAGGATACATCACGAAAACCAATCCTGTAATGTACGAAAACAGTAATAATATTGTGCTGCCTGACAGTCACATCGATCAAATATCAAATCGGAACGGTGCTAAGCGATGTGAAATGGAAGATCCACATGAGGACGGTTGTAGACTTGCAGGGAAGACGAATGGACGACCTCAGTTTATTGATAGAATTCAAGGAAAGTGTAACTCGTCTATAAAGGAGACTGCGTAAAAACTTGTGAGACCCATTCTTGAGTACTGCTAGAGTGTCTGGGATCCAGGTCTGAGTAAAGAAAGGCATCGTAGTAATTCATAGGCGAATTGCTTAATTTGTTACCGTTACGTTCGACCAACACGCGAGTGTTACGGAATTGGCCCGTGAACTCAAATGGTAATCACTGGAGAGAACAAGACGTTCTTTATGCGAAACATTGTTGAGAAAGTGTAGGGAATTGGCATCTGCGACCTATAGGAGAACTATACTGCTTCCAACGTACGTCTCGCGTAAGGACCGTCCAGGAAAGATAAGGAGAATCAGGACTCGTGCGAAAGCATAAAGGCAGTTGTTTTTCCCTCGCTCCATTTGCGAGTGGAAAACGAAAGGGAATGACTACCAGTGATGATGATATGTTTGGTTTGTGGGGCGTTCAACTACGAGGTTATCATCTCCCGTACAAATTCCTAATCTTATACACAGTCCAATCTCGCCAGTTTCACGAATGATGATGAAATGATGACAACACGAACACCCAACCCATAAACAGCAGTTACGATGTACCCTCCGGCATACGGAATACGTATGTAGATGTAGAAGTGCTGACTGGAGTAACAAATGAATCACAGGACCGCTGCATCTTTTTGTTGCTTTTCCACCGTCGCGTCTCAGTTCTGTTCTCAGTCGACGGAAATCGGCATAAATCGGTAGCCTTAGGTCAGGTAGGACAATTTCTTGCTTCAGCACCCGCTCGGCGACCTTGAGATCCAACTATACCACCGTGAAGCAGCAGCACGAAATCCATTTTTGGACATGAGCCGGTTGTAAAGGCGGCAGTTTAGTGAACGAAGCGCAGCTGATACGCAAACCATGTTAGGGAACTATGTTTGTTCGGTAATGGTCGTCCCCATTATTACGCTACGCGGACGAACTGACACTGTGGCTACATTTTGTCTTTACGGCAGCGGGCCGAGGGAAAGGCCTGTTGTACGCAAATGATAGGAATGGGAGAGTAGTGCTAAAGCGCAAAAACTGACGTTGGAGAGCTCCAATTTTCATAGTAAGTTGTCAGTGTTCAAGGGTTGCAAGTAGATAAGCCTACTTTATGTAGCCACAGGCAGCAAATTAGCTACTTTCTATTTTTATTAAAGGTTTGAATGAATTGTTAAGCTTTTAACTTATTGCTGTTGCCACAACTTCCTTTCTCTTTTATTATTTCAGAGAAATGACAGACAAATAATACGTATTTGTGAAAAATTTGTAGTGTTCTTTTTCTTTTATTATTGCAAATGAAAAATTCCTTCGGAATTGGAGTGCAACTGATTTTTTGCAGATAAAACAAGAAATGCTTTTTCAAGAAATTAAAATGAACAATTTAGATAGGTGGCAGAATATAACATTTAACACGAACAATTACAAGACAATAGTTACAATTTCGACGATGAATTAAACCACTGGTCAATAGTTACTCGCTGATCTCTTCATAAACACTCGTTTTATAATATGTTGATCTGTTAGTTACTCCTTTCAACCTTTCTTTCAGATCCTTCAGACTAACTCGTTTCTTTAAAAGGTTTTATTTACAAGCAAAACAAAAAAATTAGCAACACTGCTATGGCAAATTGATAATATCGGTTTTACACTGAGTTATCAGTAAAACATAAAAAACGCTGTTATAACCAAGACAATAAAAATACTGAAAAATATGGGTCATTAATAACAAAAATACCAATATCGGTATTAGTAGACGGTTATTCCCATCCCTAAAACTCACAAAATATCAACAAGAAATTATTAATAACTTCTACAAAATTACTTAGAAAATGGTAATAATAAAATGCAGTTATTCACACTGGTATCATTCTTAAGTCGCACGTGCCCCTGGTTGGTGGTAAATGAGTAACAGAAAATGCAAGCGCCGGCCGCTGTGGCCGAGCGGTTCTGGGCGCTTCAGTCCGGAACCGCGCTGTTGCTACGGTCGCACGTTCGAATCCTGCCTCGGGCATGGATGTGAGTGAAGTCCTTAGTTTAATTAGGTTTAAGCAGTTCTGAGTCTAGGGGACTGATGACCTCAGATGTTAAGTCCCTTAGTGCTTAGAGCCAGCCAAGAATGCAAGCATCTAGTTGCAAGAAACTCCGCTACCTGCTCCATTTACCGGCAAGTTCTCATTCACAATGGTCGAAAATTCGCTTTTTTAATTCCAGTAGAAAACTCGTCGTGCCGTGACGCGCGTTCACAGAATGATTTACGCTGCAAACATATTCGCCGAAAAAGCTGCCGAACAACGTGTGCCGTTTGCCGAACACAGCATAACCAGCTCGGCCAGATTGGCTTTATCCGCCAAGAAGAGCGAGGGAATTGCTCTCCAGAAACAATTCGAGTTAGAGGAAGGGTTGATATATGGTTCTGGAATTGCACACTACACGTGAGTAACGAAAACACTTCTTTTTGGTTAAAACATAAATTTCAGTCTGCCATACTGGATTAACCATTTTGACTTTCGAAAATCTGTCTTCATATTTGTGTACAACGGCATCAAAAATATTTTTATGCAAATTGAATTAATAATTCATATGAAAGTTTTCCCTAAAGTTTAAACAGGTTTTTCTCGAGAAACGATGTTTCAAAACTGCGTGCAGCATAAAATAAAAACGGTTCAACCTATTGACTTCTAACGTTGACCCCTGAGAAGTAAACACCTTTCTTTGGTGCTTATACCTATAACACATGAAATTCGTTGATGTTAACTACTTATATTTTTTGTAAAGCTACAAAGAGTGAAAAAACGCCCGAAACTCGAACTCAAAGTTCATGTTAGCACCCTATCGTTAAATTTAAGGTTATTTCATTGTGGTCTGGTATAAGCTCCCATTAATTTAGTGTAGTATCGAATGATGTTACCCATTCTTGAGTTCAGATAACACCTGAGGGACTACACTTCATACTCGCAGTCCCTTGATCAAACCATAATTACTGGTGCCATTTTGTTTTTTTTTCTATTGAATATCTAAAATAAAGTTGAAAGTGTGATCAATCACAATCCTCCAACATATCCTTTATTCTCCTCCAAGCTTGTTATATATATTTTTTCTAACAGCCAAGATTGACTGCAGAAACATGGAAATAAATTTCACTGATCGGACGATTGGAAAAAAACGTGAAATTGGCCTGTCTTCAGCGTCAAAAAATTGTTTTAATGCAATCCAAAGCTTAAGAACTCTCTCAACTGCGGGCATTAGCGAATGCTTTTCTTATATGAGATAGACAAGTCTGATGATGGACATCAACGTACAAGCAGAACTCTTTCAGCTTCTCTCACCTTACCCTGTATACTGAAAAATAATTAAATATTTTCATGAGGATATTTCAGTTTCGGCAGTTAAGACTCCAGCAGCGCTTGACATAGTATTGTGGTGAATACGGGTAAGGCATCCAATTCCTTCTTCATTTTTTCCTAGTTCTTCTTTAATTTGGTGAAACACATTACACTGGCCGCGTCGATGAAGCCCTCTTAAGTTGATATTGGTACTGTCTCCACAAAAAGCGATTAATTTATCTAATGGAATTTGCAGGTGTTTCAAAGTGTCTACGCAAAACTTTTCAGTCGTCTCCGATATTTTGTTGTTCAGCAAATCAAAGTTCAACGGCTCCTACTGAGTTCCGTCAGTTTCAGCAAAGTATTGACCAACTAAAGGAAGCATCTCTTCAGCGTTGTGGTTCGGTGCGGCGCTATCTCTGCCGTAAAATGAAAGTTCTTGCAATTGTTTTATGCATTCGGACACGGGCTGTGGCGCGAGAATATTTTTAAGAGGTTTGTTCCTGGCTGTAGACTGCTTTGCGGCGACTTTGGAGTCAGTATACATATTGTGGCATTCAGTTTTATTGTACAGTCAAGAGCACTGTAGGATTGATGATGCTTGATAAGTTTGTAAGCTGCTATTAGTTCTGCAGCAGCTACGATCAGTTCTTCCTGGGTATCGCCTTTAATCACGAATGTAGGAATAGGCTTTGATTTCAGCGCTACCGCGAATCTGTTTGTATGATTCTTTTACAACTACGATGTCTCACATCTGCCATACCTCAGTGAGTTGCTGAGATTAAACACCTAGAAATCTCACAGAACGCTTCCTAATCATGCGAAAAGCGACATTTTCTCTTTCATTTTCGTGAGATACGATAAATTTATTAGAAGGTAAAAGTCGACAATAACACTTTTAGTCATCGAAGTGCACGTCACTATACACTTCACGCCCTATCTACTCGCAGTAAACACAACTGACATTACTAACATGCACTCGTTCGTATTACGTTTAGGAAGAATTGTTTTATCACATCGCTATTCAAATCGGAACTAACAGATTCTTCCGCGTGGCGGTGTTTAAATAGTTCCAGGAGAAGTCTGGTATTTTCTCGAATGATGGCGCTAGGTCTAAGTGCTTGAATTGCCGATACAGGATACGCAACAAGCAACGCCAACTGTTAGACGACCTTGTCAACATAAACTTGTTGACCAAATAAAACTGAGGCAGCACTTATATGTTGCACTAAAGATAGCGCTACTTCCGTACTTGAACCAAGCTTATAACAGAATTTTGTAAAATCGGGACAAAACTGGGTCTGGTCAGTATGTCGGCACAAGAAGCTCCAAACTGGGACGATCTCGATGCATCGGGACGGATGGCAACCCTAGTCATAGCATATCTACATATACATCTATAAGCCACTTTGCAATACGTGTCAGAGGGTAGTTCTCGTACCACACTATCTCATCCCCCTTCCCTGTTCCATCCACAAACGGGGGCGTGCGGCGTAGGAAGAATGGTTGTTGGTAAACCCCATATGACAAGTAATTTCTGTAATTTTCTCGTTATTATCATTTTGAAAGGCGTATACAGCAGAAGGTAATTGGATGGCCGACTCTTCTTCGAACGTAATCACTCGAAATTCCAGCAAGTAAAACTCTCCGTGATGTTCAACGCCTGTCTTGCAGCGTCTGTTACTGAAGTTTGTTGAGCATCTTCTTTACATCTGCCGTCGAGTAAACGATCCTGTGAAGAAAGGCGCCACTCTTTTTTGGATCTTCGCTACCCCTTCTATTAATCCTACTGCATAAGAACACCGGCTGAAGAACAGTACTCAAGAACTGGTCGAACGAGTGTTCTGTGTACCACTTCTTTCGTGGATGAATAACGTTTCTGTAACATTCTCCCAATGAATCTGACCACTTTTCCTACTATTTGTTTAATGTGTTCACTCCACTTTGTGTCGCTCCAGACGGCTACTCCTAGCTACTACTTCTCCCAATTAACTTCAAAGTCAGCCATTATGGACACTTAACTACATGCGCATTGCAGTGGTGGTGGAGTGGTGACTTAAGCTATCTTAAATATAGCTTTAAGTTGACCGATTCTTACAAAACGAAATCTACCTCCATAGCCACCTAACAACAATGACATCCGTTTGTTCTTTCTCGTATGCTGATAACACAGAATGCTGTCCAACTAAGGTGTTAAAGCTTTGTATATACTTTAAAAATACGAGGTGTTTGTAACAGATGGAAATAGTTTTCGAAAATCTGTGTTTATCCTAATATACACACAGATAGCCCAATTGCGTTATTTCGTGTGTGCGTGTGTC
This sequence comes from Schistocerca cancellata, assembly GCF_023864275.1. Classification (NCBI taxonomy): domain Eukaryota; kingdom Metazoa; phylum Arthropoda; class Insecta; order Orthoptera; family Acrididae; genus Schistocerca; species Schistocerca cancellata. Next base: position 603,820,011 of record NC_064633.1, on the reverse strand, counting down.
GCTTACTCACGGGGTCTCCCTCTGTCTGGACCAGATTTGGGATGGGTGTCGAATGTGGTGTCCGATCTCGATCAAGGGGTCCTGGGTTCGATTCCCGGCCGGGAATCCATGAATCCATGGACTGCATGTCACAGGAGACTGTTCAAGCTGGTGGGGACACTGTAATGATGTAGGGCGTGTGCAGTTGGAGTGATATGGGACCTTTGATACGTCTAGATACGACTGTGACAGGTGACACGTACGTAAGCATCCTGTCTGATCAGCTGCATCCATTCATGTCCATTGTGCATCCCGACTGACTTGGACAATACCAGCTGGACTGTGCGACATCACACACGTCGAGAATTGTTACCGAGTGGCTCCAGGAACACTCTTCTTAGTTTAAACACCTCGGCTGACCACCAAACTCCCGAGACAGGAACATTATTGAGCATAATTGGGATGTCGCACAACGCGCTGTTCCGAAGAGACCTCCACCCCCTCGTACTCTGACGAATTTATGGACAGCCCCGCAGGATTCATGGTGTCAGTTCCCTCCAGCACTACTTCAGACGTTAGTCGAGTCCAGGCCACGTTGTGTTGCAGCACTTCTGCGTGCTCTCGGGGGCGCTACACGATATTTGGCAGGTGTACCTGTTTCTTCGGCTCTTTAGTGTATTATTTTCTTTTTAGGAATAAAGAGTTATATCTTCAAGTGTTTTGTGCAGATGGTTTGGATTCCTGCCATCGGCCGTCGTAACTTCTCTCCTTCATTGTTTGTGTCGGTACTGACTCCCTGTGTCGGTTCTTTAAATGGCCTACACCTATAAATAAATATAAGTTCCGTCTCCGCACGGCAAAGATATCGTAGGGAGGTATGATAATATCTAAGCTAACAGAAAATTGAAGGTTAACTTGTCAATTTTTTGTGTAACTCATTTGTTTTTCTCACCGACCTCCGTGTCTGTCGGTGTGCTGAGCTGGTGCGTGAAAGACGAATGTAACTGAGTTGTCGCAGTACTGTGTTAAGTAAAAGTTCTAATACGCGGAAACCGCAAATTTTCATTGTACTACCGAGCTAAGTCCTAATTTCCTACTCCCGATGCGACGAGGACTTGCATTTTAAAATTTGGGTGTTCGGAGAGGAAACCAACAAGAAGAGAGAATAGCCGCCGCAGCCACGCCGGCATTGTTGTACAACAATGGGAGAAATGGGAAATACCAGGCCGCATACTCAACTAAAAGACGTTAATATGAATTTCATGTTGTAGATCTGTCACAACGCTCTTAACACGCACTCATCTATGCCTAAGCGCGTTTCTGGGCAGACAGTTTTTGGTGCAGCTTAACGATAATTACTGTGTATCTGGACATACGAAATTACCTCTCTCCCCATCAAATATATTCCACAGTAGCCGACACAACAGTGACAATGTTGAAAAATAGTGTCATATACCTCTGTCAGCTTGAAATGCAGTGCAGCATTCAATAAAATTTACTTGTCTTGCCACAGCAACGTGTTTTTTGGAACCCCCCTCGTACAGTTACCACCATGATTTCAGTAAAAGAAACAATCTGATTTCAGCACTTCTGTGTGCCGAGTGCACAACTCCTCAAACTGCAAAATATGCGATGTAGTGTTTGCGAAAACAAAACCAGGCACTCCTACTTAACTGACGCTTTTCCAAGGAAGATGGCTGATCAGCTAATTGAAAACAGTGTGTATCAGAGCCACCTAACGGGAGAATCAATCATTACGGCCACTCCACCCGCGGAAATGGAGTTCTCTACACTTTTGTGTGGCCGCTCCTACACACTGTGATCAGGATGGTGCGTAACTACAGGGATCCTTCTGTTAAGGGGAAAGTCCTTTGGCCAGAGACGTTTTCTGTGGTAGTACGTCTGTTAAAGCGGCATGACCCACACATTTGTTGATTTCTGTCATGCTTTTCTTGTCCAAGACACTTAAATCCAGCTAACGTGCATCACCTCTATGAAATATGGAAGCTTACCAGAACAACTTCACGCCTGCTAAAGTAACGGAAAGCTTGAGAAAACGCGGCTGACCCATCGTGTACCGCTTGCAGGGATATAAAAAGCTGAACTCGTAAATACAGCGTCGGAATGCGACGACAGCGAACAGCTCTCCACGCGGCTGTAAAAATGCTAACCTCATAAACGCTAACGGGTATTCCAGAGTCCTAAAGGTCATTATCATCAACGCGTTCGCTTGCGAAGTCTCACTTGAGAAGACACGTCCACGAGTATTCTGATGGAACGACTTTTCGGCTTTAACGCTATGATATCACGCAATTTACTTGTATACCTTATATCATAAGTGAGATAAAAGAACCGACAGCAAATGTGCACGTATTTATCCTCCTTTTACATATTTCAGACTTGGAATTAAATCAGACGCTGTGCAAAATCTCTTATACGACGCATTCAAGTGGCAGTTTTTCGTGAAAAATACATTTGTATCGTAATACTTGTACATGTCGCATTTTATTCTTATAATTATTTCGTCGGCCGCTGTGGTCGAGCGGTTCTAGGCGTTTCAGTCCGGAACCACGCGGCCCCTATGGTTGCAGGTTCGAATCCTGCCTCGGGCATGGATGTGTGTGATGTCCTTAGATTAGTTAGGTTTAAGTAGATCTAAGTCTAGGAGACATGACCTCAGATGTTAAGTCCCATAGTGCTTAGAGCCATTCTTACAAACATTTCTTTCTGTTTTTCCGACTCTTTGGTCTGCTCTCTTTGTATTTCCTTACTTATTTCTGTAATCCACGTTATTTCGACTAATTTTTTTCAGAAACACAGGGAGATTTGTTTCGTTAGCCAGTTATCATTCATTCTATATTCCCTTTGCCATTAATTCCGGCATTTTCTTTACAGTTTCGTAGATCTCCATCTTACTTCCATTTTCGATTTATTCAAAGCTTGATTGTATAAGTATGTATTATTTTTGGTCGAAACGAGACTCCCTAGAAACTGTGCAACTGAGTTTCTTCCGAACTTTCATATCCAAATGAAAAGTGGGAAATGGATGAACGGGATATCAAGTTGACCAGGGTGAGGTCTAGTTTTTCAGAAAATCGTTTAAGTGCTTGAAAATAACGAAGGTAATTAAGAAAAACTTAATTAGTGATTTGAGGGAAATTTTAAATATTTCACGTGCAGCTGCCGCTAGCTATGAAAATCAACTGTCTAAAAGTTTATCTTGTCGCAACCTAGCTATTTTGCGCATAAACAGTTACATACAACATGCGATACATTTCTCGCGACACACGTGAACAGCAAGATGACGTAATGTTTTGGATTACGAACGAAGTGCGAAAGTTATGTTTTTCTCTGTATGAAAATAGCTGCAAGCCGCCCGACGACCGTGAGTACACGACACAGTACGTAACAGCCTAGCACACACCAGCACACTATCCACAACGCTACCGCAATCCCAACTGTATAACGCTGACATACAAAAGTTCACGTCGTTGTATTTGTTTACTAACAGCCGCTCACACAGTTGCAGATAACGTGGTGTATGCCGAGAAAAACGGCAACAGAAAAACACAGAAAAATATGCCGCACAGTGACAACAATCTTGAAACCATGATGTGACGTATGGTAAATAAGGTATTATGAAACTAGTCACAGAAAACAATATTTAAAATAACAAACAGTAACACATGCCCGCAGCCGGCAACGAAACGTCAGGAAGGAGAAGAAGTTTTATATATGGACCGCGGCAATTCAGCCCGGAAGTTTTAATTAATGAAGACGCCGGCCGTGAAAGCTTACATACTATGACATGTAATAAAGTCTTACAATGTATTATAGCTACGCTATTTCTGCATGTTTTAGAATTAAAGAACCTACTGATGACTGTAAAATTTGTCGAAAATAAATAAACAAATAAAAGTGTTTTGTATCACGGCGGATCCACAGTTCCCATACTGTTGTGCACTGGTGTGATATTTAAGTCTCAATAAACACTTCTGAAACAAAAAAGAATTCTGCAATAGAACGATCAAATATTTTGTGAAATGATTCGCCCAAAAGTAAGAAATAAAGTACGAGGAGATTGGAAAACATTTGGAGTGCCCTTGAATGGTGCTCCAAATCATCTTCAGCGACTGCGGTTCCGACTGAGTTTCTGAAGTCCAATGCTTATTTTAGAAATTCACGATTTTAAACGCTCATCACCCGGCGCGATTCAACAGAGTTTCACTCGGCGCCAAGTCGGACTGTCGGAGCGTCAGAACCTAAACAGAGCGATAAGTGGGAATAGTAGCAAGGAAACTCGAGGAGGCCCGTGCGTTGCCGGTGATCCAATGCCACAGTGATTTCGAATCATTCCAAATAATGAAGCGTTTAGTTCCGAAATGGGGAAAGCGAGATGCTCTTCGGCCAGAGCAGTGCCTGTGAGCTACCTGCAGTTATCACAGATCCGTTATTGAGTCGAGAAGAGTGCTGCGTCTGAGACCCACGTCGGTGACCTTTGTATCCTCAAAACGGTCCTTGGACGGAGTGAAAGAACAATCGAAAGTGTGGAGAGCAATGATGACAAGGTAGTGCGCCTTACACGAAAAGTGAAAAATAGAATTCCATCCAGTTCAGACCCCGATACCGAGGAATCATATGTAAGTGAAGACCTTGACGACATGCTGGCAGAAATTGTTGCAAACGAAAGAGAGGAACTGAACTCTGTTGATGATTCACTGCACAGTTTCCAGTGTGAACGAATTCGCTACAGGCAACAGTCATTTCCGTTCACCGAAAAATGTAGGATTCTGATGAACTAGCCGTATGATATTAGAGCAGGTGACATGTTTTCGCTAGTTTTAGACGACAAAGTGATAAGCCTTTTAGTCACAGAGACTAATACATATGCAAACAAACACTGCGTCAACATGAAATGACTGAACATGCTCGACTGAACAGATGGAAAACCACCATATCTGAGAAAACTACAAACATTATGAGACTGATGATTTGGATAGATCTAGTACAGACACCGCTCGTTAGATGTTGGTCAAAAAATGGTTCAAATGGCTCTGAGCACTATGGGACTTAACATCTTTGGTCATCATTCCCCTAGAACTTAGAACTACTTAAACCTAACTAACCTAAGGACAGCACACAACACCCAGCCATCACGAGGCAGAGAAAATCCCTGACCCCGCCGGGAATCGAACCCGGGAACCCGGGGGTGGGAAGCGAGAACGCTACCGCACGACCACGAGATGCGGGCAGATGTTGGTCAGTGGACCCTATTTACAAACTTTGCATTTTCGCGCAGCAGGGTGCCCCGTAATCGCTCTGCATTACCGTTAGAAAACTTGCATTTCGCGAATAGCGAAACGACAGGCAAGTTTTACCACTGCTAAGCATATGGAACAGACTATCAAAAAGTCTTTTCACCAAGCGAAGATACGGTAGTCGGCGAGACAATGGTTCTCTGGAGGTGACGACAAACGGTCAGGCAATACATATCAACGAAATCGCGTAAGTATAATATCAAACTCTTCAAATTCTGCTTCACCTAACGGTATACATGGTCAGTAAAAGTGTATTCTGGACGACATACTGGCGAAAGACAGCAAGTTGGCATAGCCGAAAATGTCTGCATTGAACTTGCAGCTAAACTGCTAAATGAAGGACGAACTTCGTTTATCGACAACTTTTACACGACTTATGAATTAGCAGTCAAATGTGTAAAATTCAAAACGCATGTCTCTGGAACTGTACGATACAACAAAAACTTAAGGCCAAGTTTTGTAGCGTCGTACCCATTGAAGACAGGTGAAATGATTCCACGTGAAGATGAGAACGGTCTTGTGATGCTAAAATGGAGAAATGTTCGCGATGTTAGGACGTTATCAGCAAAACTCGTACCATTACGACGTCAAGCTCGGATTCCACGCATCGCGAAACATATACCTTTGGTGATACTGGCATATAACAATGGAAAAACTGGCATCGACAGAACCGACCAGATGATGTCATATACCACAACGATACGAAAGTGTATCAAGTGGTATCCGGAATTAGCACTACATTGGCTTTTAGGAACACATGGTTACATCGTGTGCTTGAAGGCCACAAATATAAATGCAGAAATAAGAAAATTTCGGGAACATCTCGTTAGCGAATGGTTGTTCCACGGAAAATGTGTGCCCGACAGTAATATAAATAAAACAAGGAACGTGTTCCACCATTTAGAGATTCCTAACAATCAGCAGGACAAGCATATAGGTAGGACGTGAGCCTTATATTACCAGTAGAAGAGGGCAACATTTAGCGTGTTTTAAGGAACACCATGCAACGTAGTATAACGTAATATGTTATCCTAAATATAAATATCAAAAAAAGTTTTGCATCACCCCGGTTGAAATGGCTCTGAGCGCTATGCGACTTCTGAGGTCATCAGTCGCCTAGAACTTAGCACTAATTACACCTAACTAACCTAAGGACATCAGAAACAACCACGCCCGAGGCAGGATTCGAACCTGCGACCGTAGCGGTCGCTCGGTTCCAGAGCCTAGAACAGGACGGCCACTCCGGTCGGCCAGCACCCCGGTTCCCAGAACTCCTGAAGATATATGTTGACTGTGGATATTGTATCACAAACACAGTCCCTTTGACTGTTCAGAGATGTCAGTAAACCCGCCCCAAGATGTAAACAATCATGCGTGAGCAGCGCCTATTAGACGAAAGGGGTCCGACAGCCGATCAGTTCCAGTCATTCCACCAGGAAGAAGGTACACGGCTCGTGTTATCTGTAGTTCAACCTGCCTAGACGGTCAATACCGCCGTTCGATCACGTCCGCATTGTTACTTTGTCCCAGGAAGGGCTCTCAACAAGGGAAGTGTCCAGGCGTCTCGGAGTGAACCAAAGCGATGTTGTTCGGATATGGAGCAGATCCGGAGAGACAGGAACTGTCTACGACATGGCTCGCTCAGGCGACCTAAGGGCTACTACTGCAGTGGATGATCGCTATCTACGGATTATGACTTGGAGGTGCCCTGACAGCAACGCCACCATGTTGAATAATGCTTTTCGTGCAGCCACAGGACGTCGTGTTACGACTCAAACAGTGCCCAATAGGCTGCATGATGCGCATCTTCACTCCCGACGTCCATGGCGAGATCCATCTTTGCAACCATGACACCAAGCACCAACAAAATGGACCGCTCAGGATTGGCATCACGTTATCTTCACTGATGAGTGTCGCATATACCTTCAATCAGACAAATGTCGGAGACGTGTCTGGAGGCAAACTGGTCAGGCTGAACGCCTTAGACGTGCTGTACAGCGAGTGCAGCTAGGTGGAGGTTCCCAACATTAGGTGGGGCCGACGTACGCCGCTGGTGGTCATGGAAGGCGCTGTAACGGCTTCACAATACGTGTATGCCATCTTCCGACCGATAGTGCAGCTGTATCGGCAACATATTGGCGAGGCATTCGTCTTCATGGACGACAATTCGCTCCCCCATCGTGCAAATCTTGTGAATGACTTCCTTCAGGATAATGACGTCGGTCAACTAGAGTGGCCACCAGGTTCTCCAGACATTAACCCTATCGAACATGCCTGGGATAGATTGAAAATGGCTATTTATGGGCGACGTGACCCAAGAACCACCCTGAGGGATCTATGCCGAATCGCCGTTGAGGAGTGGAAGAATCTGTACCAACAGTGTCTTGATGAACTTGTATGCCACGGGCGAGTTGTGGCGCCCTGAAAACATCCAAGTTCAGAGTTGGCGGCCAGCGCTCGGGCCGCTCGCTCGTTAGCAACCGCGTGATGCCCGACAATGGCCGGACCACGTGGTCCAGGGAGCGCGTGGCTGGGAATTCCATGGCGACGCTGTGTCGGTGAAGGAGACATGCCGAGAGTGCCAAAGATGGCGGACTTTGTAAAACCTTAATGGCAGACATTTCACACTTCATATACAAATTAATAGTAGCCAGAGGAATCATCATACCTCAGAACGAAACATTTACAGTACCATTATTTCCACGACGATTCTGAAGGTGTAATCAGATTTTCAATATCTTTATTAGTTTACAGTTTAGTATATGACGATAAATTATACAAGTAACACCCAGAAACGAATTTCGTAAATCTAAACGGTTCATCCTATTTTGCCGATCGACGTGTCTTTAGGAGGCTATTACTGAAAACCTAAATTGGAATAAATTACAGGCACGTAACTTAAATAGTACATGAGTTACTGGAGGTCAAAGTGGCCGATTACTATCGATCGTGACAGGCCATAAGTACTCCAAAGTTATACAAAAAGCGGTAGCAGCATACTTATAAATATATTAATTCATCTATGGCTTTGCTTATATCGGATATATACTATTCATGAAGAAATTGGTCAATTATTTACTGTATTTTAGAAAGCACAGAGACATTAGGCTACTGGCTTACTTCTGTTCTATTCCTTTGATATACCAGTATATTTATTTGATTTGTTTTTGTATTTAATAATGTGTTTTAGAGCGTGTTTATGGTCCAGCTGTAGAAATATTTATTTAATTTCAAATTATTTAAATGTATATCCAGTATTTCGAAGGTGCTTCATCACGTTTGTGAGTGTGCATTGGCTTGGAGACAGGGCAGGAGCGCTCTAGCCAATCACAGCGATCCTTCCAAAAAGGACACGTGGAGAGACTGTATGGAAGTGGTGGAGGAGCATCGTTTCGAGGGAGGGGAGGGCGGGGCAGTTCTGGAGGACACGGGAGGTGCTGGTCGGGAAACAGCGACGGGAAAGACTTGGAGAGTGGAGCAGTTTGCGCGTGGTCGCGGGAGATACAAATATTTCGTAGTGCCGACTTGTGCTCTTGTGTGATTTCCGTGGCTTCTGCAGAGAAGACGTATTATGCGTTCAGAAGTGAATATCTCGCGAGCTGTGTTATTGTTCATAACTAATTATGTGAAGTAGGAATCTATTGTTTCCCTGTTATTCAATTTATATTTTATTTAATTGCTGGACCCTCGACACCAATAAGTGTTTCTAATAAAGGGCACTCTTAACGGTACTTCTGCTATCCTACTCATCATTTAAAGACATTAAAATAGTACCTGGAGATTTTATTTAATTGCAATCTTTCATTTACAAATTTCTATGTAACGTTCAAAATTCACAACTGCCGAGTCATAGGAGCCTTCGACCATTCGATTCATGTGTATATTCATATTGTATACTGTAGACTCAGCAGTATTTGGCTTGTAATGCAGCAACTACGTATCCGAACCCCTAGACAACGAAACCAGCCAAAACCTTTAATATATCGACTCTGAGTCTGAGGATACGTAGTTGAGGGCCACATCTCCCCGACGAATACAGGCATGCATCAATCCAAGAGGACGTGCTACTGGGTATTAGAGGCGCTGGTGTGTACAGCAGTCTGGACCACCACCTCTGAAGATCTCGCTCTATGGTGGTACAACATGCAATCTGTGGTTTTCATGAGCAATAAAAAGGGCGGAAATGATGTTTATGTTGATCTCTATTCCAATTTTCTGTACAGGTTCCGGAACTCTCGCAACCGAGGTGATGCAAAACTTTTTTTTTATGTGTGTAGAAATGAATAAAACGTATGAGCGTTTCTGTGTACTGTTTGTATGTTTATGTTGTATATCCTACAGTTATAGTTCAGTGCTTATTCCATTACATTCCTTTGGAAATTCCAACTGCTAAATCCTATTAAGTTGAACATATGTGGGTCACGCGGCCCCCACGGAAGCCTGCACGTCACCCACACATGGGTGACGCTGCGCCGAAAGTGTTAAGGAGTACTACAGGGTATTTGTCTCGAGGATATGTAGACCATGAAGTCTAATTTGTCGTACATGGTTTCAACACCCTTCAAAGGCACGTCAAATTTTACTCTAAGCCGTTTTATTTCTTCCTTTTAGACAAGTTCAAATGGTTCAAATGGCTCTGAGCACTATGCGATTTAACTTCTGAGGTCATCAGTCGCCTAGAACTTAGAACTAATTAAACCTAACTAACCTAAGGGCATCGCACACATCCATGCCCGAGGCAGGATTCGAACCTGCGACCGTAGCGGTCGTTCGGTTCCACACTGTAGCGCCTAGAACCGCACGGCCACTCCGGCCGGCTTAGACAAGTAATTTCGCAAAACACTTGACCGTTCTTTTCTCAAAATCCTTCTTCTCCCCCTAAGAACATGTCTTTTAACTACCTCTGCTCTGTCCAGCTTACACAGGGTGGATATAACTCTACTTTCTCTACTTGAGAGGCCCCAATGAAACACGTCTGATCGTAGGACAATGAAACTTCGCAGAAGAATTTGTAAGAACATGCGGAAGACAAATAACGAATAAACCATTGAAAGAAAGATATTTTGATTTCCATACGAGAGGGTAATATTTGTTAACTGCACATCGTGTTTACGTTCTCGGTTACAAATGGAGCTCCACGTGACGACTATCAGCACCCACGATAGCATGGAACTGCGCTAGAGATACCATTTCACAATCGAGAAGCTCATTTCCAAAAGGTACCAATCCCATGAAATCTAATTCAATAGGAGGGACCAAAAAAGGTTTTACAGCCACAGCAGCATCATAATATGTTTTATAACTTTCTTGTTATATTCAGACAGATGTGGAGACACATTACGCCAAGTATCTCTGTTAAATTCATGTGGTGGACTGTGGTGCCCTCTACACTGCCCATAAATTCGGCGCTCCCTCGAGTTCTGGCTGCAGTTCGCCATTTTACCTCTGAAGATGTCTCCCGCAGTCGGAGAAGAAACGTTAGGAGAAAGTTTTATACATCGACCACGTCCTGTTAGCCCGGAAGTTTTAAGTGATGTCAGTACCAGCCGTGTAACCTTATATTGATGATTAATTGATGATTGTGCAGTTCGTCGTTAAGCGCTCATATGTATATTAACATTCTAGTCTTACCAGTCTTGTATAGCGGTTAAAATGTGTTGTTCGTAGTACCTAGTTTCTTATTAACTGCAAATGTATGTGTAAACCTTACAACTTCCATGTGTAAATGAGTAAGCCTTGTAACGTGAGAGCTGCACTGTGCATGTGCGATACATGCCAGAGGTTTCTATGAACGGTGTGATCTGCCAGGAATGACGACATTGCCGCGTGAACTGAACTAATACGAACATCAGTAGGGTAGTGACTTTGTATAAAATGTGAATCGATTGCGATGTTTAATATAATATTCAGGCTTTTTCGTGAGAGCCACAGCCACCGACAGGTTACTGGCATTTGAAACAATGCGTTAGCTATATTACGACAGCTCGAGAACTGTGAGTAACTGTGAACTGTGTTGTATAACCGTGGTTAGTCTGGACTGCGGCGGTGCACGCCAAAATACGCTCGCAAAGGAAAGGCCTCAGACACGACAAATCGTTTCGGCTCATATTTGGCAGGTCGTTTAGGTACAACCTAAAACGAAATCTCAACAATCTGCCGTTACTGATAAAACCACCCCTAAAGTTCATGACTTGCAATCGACGCAGAATTGATGAGATCGACAGATAATTCAAAACTGAGCATTTTCCTTCATCATATATAGGCGTCGCAAACACTTACTCTCCTAAAAATCGAGGAATGAAACTTTTTGGACTGCCGTTTATGTGCCCATAAGGTACTGGGCAACGAAAGCACCGCTGGAGTAGAGACCAAGGCACTTGGCTGGGGAGCAGAGAACCTGTGTTCCATTCTCAATTGCACTTTTTTGTCCGTATGTTTTTACGTTTCGAATTTTTCAGAATAGAAGGGTGATAAGATGGTAAATCTATAAGGAATAATAACAAGGTAAGCAAATAAATTTCTCAAACGACATACACTAGTAATGAATTAAAATTTTCATCTCGCTGCACGTAAACAATTCCCAACAGAGTGCTGCGAAGATGAGCATTCGGCGCTCGTTATCACAAGGGGGTGGGGGTGGAGAGTGGGGGGTGGGGAAACGAATGTTCGTCGCAGTTGGCACGTGCGAATGATCCATCATTACTGCCGGAGGTTTTCTTGTGCTTATAACAAACTGACGATTAATTTGTCCCTCGGTGTACAGCTCAGATCAAACGCTTAACGGACGCGTTGCGGAATGTTTACGACACTTGCTCCAAATCAATTTAACTGATATGTCAAATTTACGAAGCAAATCTTGAGAACATTTTAAAATCAAACGTTGCTGATAACAAGTTTTGTCTGTATTTGATGCCCGGGGTGGACAAACTAATACCGTCTTTTATGACAACATGTTTATAGATGGCAAGGTCAACCGACATGCAAGGTAAAAGTACATTACTGGCCATTAAAAATGCTACACCACGAAGATGACGTGCTACAGACACGAAATTTAACCGACAGGAAGAAAATGTTGTGATATGCAAATGATTAGCTTTTCAGAGTATTCACACAAGGTTGGCGCCGGTGGCGACACCTACAACGTGCTTACATGAGGAAAGTTTCCAACCGATTTCTCATACACAAACAGCAGTTGAGCGGCGTCGCCTAGTGAAACGTTGTTGTGATGCCTCGTGAAAGGAGGAGAAATGCGTACCATCACGTTTCCGACTTTGATAAAGGTCGGATTGTAGCCTATCGCGATTGCGGTTTATCGCATCGCGACACTGCAGCTCGCGTTGGTCGAGATCCAATGACTTTTAGCAGAATATGGAATCGGTGGGTTCAGGAGGGTAATACGGAACGCCGTGCTGGATACCAACGGACTCGTATCACTAGCAGTCGAGATGACAGGCATCTTATCCGCATAGCTCTAACGGATCGTGCAGCCACGTCTCGATCCCTGAGTCAACAGATGGGAACGTTTGCAAGACAACAACCATCTGCACGAACAGTACGACGAAGTTTGCAGTAGCATGGACTATCAGCTCGGAGAGCATGGCTGCGGTTACCCATGACGCTGCATCACAGACAGGAGCGCCTGCGCTGGTGTACTCAACGACGAACCTGGGTGCACTAATGGCAAAACGTCATTTTTTTCGGATGCATCCAGGTTCTGTTTACAGCATCATGATGGTCGCATCCGTGTTTGGCGACATCGCGGTGAACGCACTTTGGAAGCGTGTATTCGTCATCGGTAAACTGGCGTATCACCTGGCGTGATGGTATGGGGTGCCATTGGTTACACGTCTCGGTCACTTCTTGTTCGCATTGATGGCACTTTGAACACTGAACGTTACATTTCAGATGTGTTACGACCCGTGGCTCTACCCTTCATTCGATCCCTGCGAAACCCTACATTTCAGCAGGATAATGCACGACCGCATGTTGCAGGTCCTCTACGGGCCTTTCTGGATACAGAATATGTTCGACTGCTGCCCTGGCCAGCACATTTTCGAGAGCTCTCACCAATTGAAAACGTCTGATCAATGGTGGCCGAGCAACTGGCTCGTCACAATACGCCAGTCACTACTCTTCATGTACTGTGGAATCGTGTTGAAGCTGCATGGGCAGCTGTACCTGTACACGCCATCCAAGCTCTGTTTGACTCAATGCCCAGGCGTATCAAGGCTGTTATTACGGCCAGAGGTGGTTGTTCTCAGGATCTATGCAGCCAAATTGCGTGAAAATGTAATCACATGTCAGTTCTAGTATAATATACACTCCTGGAAATGGAAAAAAGAACACATTGACACCGGTGTGTCAGACCCACCATACTTGCTCCGGACACTGCGAGAGGGCTGTACAAGCAATGATCACACGCACGGGACAGCGGACACACCAGGAACCGCGGTGTTGGCCGTCGAATGGCGCTAGCTGCGCAGCATTTGTGCACCGCCGCCGTCAGTGTCAGCCAGTTTGCCGTGGCATACGGAGCTCCATCGCAGTCTTTAACACTGGTAGCATGCCGCGACAGCGTGGACGTGAACCGTATGTGCAGTTGACGGACTTTGAGCGAGGGCGTATAGTGGGCATGCGGGAGGCCGGGTGGACGTACCGCCGAATTGCTCAACACGTGGGGCGTGAGGTCTCCACAGTACATCGATGTTGTCGCCAGTGGTCGGCGGAAGGTGCACGTGCCCGTCGACCTGGGACAGGACCGCAGCGACGCACGGACGCACGCCAAGACCGCAGGATCCTACGCAGTGCCGTAGGGGACCCCACCGCCACTTCCCAGCAAATTAGGGACACTGTTGCTCCTGGGGTATCGGCGAGGACCATTCGCAACCGTCTCCATGAAGCTGGGCTACGGTCCCGCACACCGTTAGGCCGTCTTCCGCTCACGCCCCAACATCGTGCAGCCCGCCTCCAGTGGTGTCGCGACAGGCGTGAATGGAGGGACGAATGGAGACGTGTCGTCTTCAGCGATGAGAGTCGCTTCTGCCTTGGTGCCAATGATGGTCGTATGCGTGTTTGGCGCCGTGCAGGTGAGCGCCACAATCAGGACTGCATACGACCGAGGCACACAGGGCCAACACCCGGCATCATGGTGTGGGGAGCGATCTCCTACACTGGCCGTACACCACTGGTGATCGTCGAGGGGACACTGAATAGTGCACGGTACATCCAAACCGTCATCGAACCCATCGTTCTACCATTCCTAGACCGGCAAGGGAACTTGCTGTTCCAACAGGACAATGCACGTCCGCATGTATCCCGTGCCACCGAACGTGCTCTAGAAGGTGTAAGTCAACTACCCTGGCCAGCAAGATCTCCGGATCTGTCCCCCATTGAGCATGTTTGGGACTGGATGAAGCGTCGTCTCACGCGGTCTGCACGTCCAGCACGAACGCTGGTCCAACTGAGGCGCCAGGTGGAAATGGCATGGCAAGCCGTTCCACAGGACTACATCCAGCATCTCTACGATCGTCTCCATGGGAGAATAGCAGCCTGCATTGCTGCGAAAGGTGGATATACACTGTACTAGTGCCGACATTGTGCATGCTCTGTTGCCTGTGTCTATGTGCCTGTGGTTCTGTCAGTGTGATCATGTGATGTATCTGACCCCAGGAATGTGTCAATAAAGTTTCTCCTTCCTGGGACAATGAATTCACGGTGTTCTTATTTCAATTTCCAGGAGTGTATTTGTCCAATGAATACCCGTTTATCACCTGCATTTCTTCTTGGTGTAGCAGTTTTAATGGGCAGTAGTGTAATACCGCCACACTACACGCCATTTGTGCTAGTCACGTGGTGTTCATTTTTACTGCCAAGTTAAGAACTTTACGTCGTGGCTCCAGAATTGTAGGCTGCTACAGGAAACCCTGCGAGAGTTGCACAATCACGCGTATGCAGTAACGATACAGAGTATAATTCATGATCAACTTTTGGCACAGATTTTTCAGGGAATATTATCGTAAGTGTAGCAGGCATCAAAATTAATTCTCTAAAAAGAAATATTGTTATATGTAAACCAAGTCTGTTTTACTCAGAACCTTCCAAAGGAACGATGTAATTGCGCGAAGACTGCATTCGTTAGATGTGCTTCGTGATGTGACTACATTTGCTTCGTATTTATATGACAAGTACCATCCATGTAGTTGTTCGAAACAAATAGAGCACACGTAACAAGGTGAGTGAAAGGGCCGTCATAAAGCGACCTGGATTACGTTCTTAATTCCTTACTGATCCAAGTCGTATGAGATGTTTATTTGTCTATTTTGTTATTATTCTTTATTGATTTACTTACCTTATTAGCCGTCCTATACCTACTAAATTCGAAATGGAAAAAAGTACAATCGGACAGGGGTCTCTGTTCCCCAGCCAGCTGCCCTGATGTCTACCCCAATGGCGGTTTTGGTGGCTAGTGTTTACGTTACGGGTACACAAGCGGCAGTAAAAAAAAATTCTTTCCTCGCTTTTTTAGGAAAGTAAGAGTTTGCGGTCCCCATACATCACGACGAAAAATGCTCGACTTTCAATTATGTATCGATCCTGTCAATTTTGAGTCGGTTCCGCGTCCTGAATCGTAGGGGTAGTTTTCTCAAAAGTGGGGAGGTCAATGGTGTTGAGCCAAAACAACTTAGTCTTTTATTTTAGGCTGTACACAAGCGACCTACCAAATATGAGAAGAATCCGTTGTATGTAAACTGAAGATGGAGAGGGGAAGAAAGGAAAGGAAAGGGGAGGGATCACTGCTGTCAGCTGGATTGGGACATTACGCAGAATCGGCAGCGACGAATGAAAATGTGAACGGGACCAGGATTCGAAACCAAGATTGCCTGCTTATTAGGTGGTTGCTGTACCCACTGCGCTATCCGGGACACGGCAGTGGCGCCACTGCCCGGACTATGTTTGGGCGCCTCACGGCCGACCCACACGCCCATCGAGAGCCACATCCCCGTAGCTCCTCTCCTGTCCGTTTCCTGCATGTTCGCTCTCTGAGATTCCCACAGGAGGTCGGACGTATCTGTGCATCCGCAATGAAGAAGGTGGATGCATTTCCCAGCCAGGTCTATCAAATTATTTGAATGTGTGGTGTCTGATCTGTCGGACTTGTCCGAAATAACAGACAGTACGTATTCACCTAAGAACCGGCTGGCTGCGTCTGTGACCTTCCCCATTCCAGTGAGCAATATGTTGATGTGATCTGGTCGTGCACCTCTGTATACTAGAATGCTACGATACCAAAGTTTCGAGCACTCAAAATAGCAGGACAACAGTCGGAACATAACCTGATATTGAGACGAAACAAGTGCTGTATCGTTGTAAGAGGTACAGAGGCGAGCGAGTGTGACAGGGTTTACCCCAGTTCACTACTGCCAGCGCCACGTCACCATCACAACGTACTTACGTACAACAGACTGCACCATAATCTAAGAGTGAAATTAAAATTTAAAATAACTTTTCCAAACTTCGTCAGCGTATGCTTAAAGTGCACTAATGTTAAGTCTCTGAGTGATCAAATGAATATATTTGCAAAAATATACGATATTCAGAAAAAATAAGTGGTGCTGATTAATGAAACTATAAAGGTAAAAATTGTTCAGAATCTGCAAATATATGTCAAAATTAAGTTAAAAGCCTTAACCTAATCAGAGCAATATTTTGGTTCAGATCAGCGTTTTTACAAAAAATTGAAGCGCTAAATATTATACTCAGAAAGCTGAAAATTCGTATGTAGTCTCAGTTTCATGTAAAAACATTAACTATGTGAGAGCAGTAAGCCACCTCTATTAGTTTTCAAGTTGTATACTGAAAACCACATTTGAAACGAAAATGTCCTTATTCATGGTAGATTAAGTATCATTTGTATTTGTAGTAGAAAGTTCTAATTACAGCAATCGATTATATTCATGCAGCAGTACAGCTGCGCTAAGTTTCAAAGTTACATTGTAAATAACAACTTTTACAAAGAACCTTGAAAAGGCAGTTCAGAGGTCATGTTCTACTGTCAGTTCCGTTCTAAAAATTCTAGCAGGCAAAGTTTAAATGCAATCGAGCTAAAACTTTTTCGGTACCAGTAACTAAAGAAAACTTCACTCCCTTTATACAAAAATTAAGAAGACTAAATTGTTAGACAGAGTTGTTAATTAATACGTGACCAAGAAACCGGCCATTTACATACTCCTGCCTTCACCTAGGGCAGTTGAGAGCACATGTTCCGTTTGGCGGTCCGCGCGCCCCTATATAAATACAGCCAGAGAGGCAGTGGGGACAACACATTTTGCACCAAGATATCAATATGCTCCCGTCAGTGGTGGTGGTGGTGGTGGTGGTAAGCTCCTATGGGGCCAAACTGCTGACGTCATCGGTCCTTAGGCTTACACGCTACTTAATCTAGCTTAAATTAACTTACGCTAAGGACAACTTACACACACCCATGCCCGAGGGAGGACTCGAACCTCCGACGGGGTGGAGCCGTGTGAACCGTGACAGGACGCCCAAGACCGCGCGGCTTCTCGTCAGTGAAACGTCTGTATGCGTTGTGCCTCGGATGACGTCAGAGCTGGGCAGACTTGAATGCTTTTACGATAAAAGTGGGAAGTGAACTCGCGAGGACTCTAATCTGTCGCTTAGATTTCACGGAAGTAACTCTTGGTCTCCAGAATGAGATTTTCACTCTGCAGCGGAGTGTGCGCTGATAAGTAACTGTTGGTCTGCCGCCCGTAATGTTGACAAAGCCGCGTCGCCAGTGGCGAGATAATTTCTCACTTTTAAGGCGAGCAATTAACTTATGGTGATTAAAAGTCAGTGTGATAGACCATTTTACATGGAACTTCCACAGAGGTCGCCTCTAAACTGTTAATAATGCTGTTTCAGATAGCGATATTATTATTATTATTTCTTTCTTTTCTCAGACGTTATGTCTGGTCAAAAATGGAAACTGACGCGGACCTTGATCACGCGTGACTTCCTTTTAACTGTACGGTATACGTTATATTGCATTTAGGAACTTTCGGGTGATTGAACATGTATCAATAATTACGGATTTCTGTAGTTGTATATATAAGTTTGGATGTAGCTGTATTGCATTGATGTACTGGTGGATATTGTGTGGTATGACTCCTGTTGTTGATAGTATAATTGGTATAACGTCAACTTTATCCTGATGCCACATGTCCTTCACTTCCTCAGCCAGTTGGATGTATTTTTCAATTTTTTCCCCTGTTTTCTTTTGTATATTTGTTGTATTGGGTACGGATATTTCGATTAGTTGTGTTAATTTCTTCTTTTTATTGGTGAGTATGATGTCAGGTTTGTTATGTGGTGTTGTTTTATCTGTTATAATGGTTCTGTTCCAGTATAATTTGTATTCATCATTCTCCAGTACATTTTGTGGTGCATACTTGTATGTGGGAACGTGTTGTTTTATAAGTTTATGTTGTAAGGCAAGCTGTTGATGTATTATTTTTGCTACATTGTCATGTCTTCTGGGGTATTCTGTATTTGCTAGTATTGTACATCCGCTTGTGATGTGATCTACTGTTTCTATTTGTTGTTTGCAAAGTCTGCATTTATCTGTTGTGGTATTGGGATCTCTAATAATGTGCTTGCTGTAATATCTGGTATTTATTGTTTGATCCTGTATTGCAATCATGACTCCTTCCGTCTCACTGTATATATATTGCGTTTTCTTAGCCATGTGTTGGATGCGTCTTGATCGATGTGTGGCTGTGTTAGATGATACGGGTGCTTGCCATGTAGTGTTTTCTTTTTCCAATAACTTTCTTCGTATCTGTTGATGTTATGTGATCTAGAGGGTTATAGAAGTGGTTATGAAATTGCAGTGGTGTAGCCGATGTATTTATATGACTCATTGCTTTGTGTATTTTGCTAGTTTCTGCTCGTCCGAGAAAGAATTTTCTTAAATTGTCTACCTGTCCATAATGTAGGTTTTTTATGTCGATAAATTCCCTTCCTCCTTCCTTTCTGCTTAATGTGAATCTTTCTGTTGCTGAATGTATGTGATGTATTCTATATTTGTTGCATTGTGATCGTGTAAGTGTATTGAGTGCTTCTAGGTCTGTGTTACTCCATTTCACTACTCCAAATGAGTAGGTCAATATTGGTATAGCGTAAGTATTTATAGCTTTTGTCTTGTTTCTTGCTGTCAGTTCTGTTTTCAGTATTGTTGTTAGTCTTTGTCTATATTTTTCTTTTAGTTCTTCTTTAATATTTGTATTATCTATTCCTATTTTTTGTCTGTACCCTAGATATTTATAGGCATCTGTTTTTTCCATCGCTTCTATGCAGTCGCTGTGGTTATCCAATATGTAATCTTCTTGTTTAGTGTGTTTTCCCTTGACTATGCTATTTTCCTTACATTTGTCTGTTCGAAAAGCCATATTTATATCATTTCTGAATACTTCTGTTATCTATAGTAATTGGTTGAGTTGTTGATTTGTTGCTGCCAGTAGTTTTAGATCATCCATGTATAGCAAATGTGTGATTTTGTGTTGGTATGTTCCAGTAATATTGTATCCATAATTTGTATTATTTAGCATGTTGGATAGTGGGTTCAGAGCAAGGCAGAACCAGAAAGGACTTAATGAGTCTCCTTGGTATATTCCACGCTTAATCTGTATTGGCTGTGATGTGATATTATTTGAATTTGTTTGTATATTAAGTGTGGTTTTCCAATTTTTCATTACTATGTTTAGGAACTGTATCAATTTAGGATCTAGTTTGTATATTTCCAATATTTGTAGTAACTATGAGTGGGGTACACTATCAAAAGCTTTTTGGTAATCAATGTATGCGTAGTATAGTGACCTTTCTTTAGTTTTAGCTTGATATGTCACCTCTGCATCTATTATCAGTTGCTCTTTACATCCTCATGCTCCTTTGCAACAGCCTTTTTGTTCTTCATTTATAATTTTGTTTTGTGTTGTATGTGTTATTAATTTCTGTGTAATGACTGAAGTTAATATTTTGTATATTGTTGGTAGGCATGTTATGGGGCGATATTTAGCTGGGTTTGCTGTGTCTGCTTGATCTTTAGGTTTCAGGTAAGTTATTCCATGTGTAAGTGTACCAGGGAAAGTGTATGGGTCTGCAATGTAACTGTTAAATAATTTAGTTAGATGTGAATGTGTTGAGGTGAACTTCTTTAGCCAGAAATTTGCTATTTTATCTTTTCCAGGGGCTTTCCAATTGTGCGTAGAATTAATTGCTCGGGTGACTTCATGTTGCAAAATTATCACTTCAGGCATTTGTGGTATCATCTTGTACGTGTCTGTTTCTGCTTGTATCCACCGTGCATGCCTGTTATGTTGTACCAGGTTTGACGATATGTTGCTCCAGAAGTGTTCCATGTCTGTTATACTTGGTGGATTGTCTACTTTAATGTGTGTGTTATCTATTGTCTGGTAAAATTTCCTTTGGTTTGTGTTGACTGTTTGGTTTTGTTTCCTTCTATTTTCACTTTTTTTGTATCTTCTAAGTCATTTGGCCAATGCTTGTAATTTCTGCTTCTTTTCGTCTAATTGCTCTATCGCTTCTTGTTGTGAGATTTTACCTAACCTTTTTCGTTTTTTTTTTCTGACATTTCATTTCTTATAAATTGTGTTAGCTGTCCGATGTCTTTTCTCAGTTTTTCTATTCTGATCTGTAGCCTGTGTTGCCATGCTGGTTTTGTGGGTTTCTTCTGTGTGTTGGTTAGTTCTGATCTCTGCCTAGTATGTATATTTAGTGTAGTGAGTGCTCCTATATAAACCAGTAGTTGTAACTCTTCCATAAGTGTGTTTTCATTTATTTTGTTGTGTATGATTGTGTTGATAGTTTTTATTGTTGTTTCGACTTGTGAGTTATTTGGTGGTCTATGCAAGAATGGTCTAATGTCTGTATTTGTCTCTTTGTATTCTATATATGTCAGCTGAAATTTCTCTTCTATATCTAACATGTGTGTCACTTCGTGTTCTATTTGTGCTTGTTCTGGTGGCTGTCTTAAGATTTCGTTTTCCTCTGATTGTTTAATTTATGCTTGTTGGTCTTTGTTTGTTTGCTCTGGGATGTTTGAGTCCATTACTGTATTTTCTTCTTCTTCTGATTGCACATTATTTTGTTCCAGTATTTGTTGTACTTGTTGTTTGATGTTTTCTAATTCTGACTGGGGTATCCTGTTATTTTTTATTAGTACACGGATCTGATCAGCTAGTCGTTGTTCTGTTAAAAATTTTAATTCTGGGTATCTGGTAATAAATGTTGTGTATACTTGTGATCTGTATCCAGTTGTGTTGGTTCCTAGGTTTGTTGCTTGGTAATAACAGAACATGAGGTGTCGGTTAATTTCATCTGACCATCTCATCCTCTGTCTTTTGTTTTCCTTCTATGGTGGTTGCAGGAAGCATATCCTGCAAAACACCTCTATTAGGATTTAAATCATTTTCCAGTTGGCTAGCAGTGTCGTTACCATTGTGGGCGGGCATAGGGTTCAAGCGTCGTCCCCGACCATGACGGTGCTTGTCCGAGGCTTCTTTAGTTCTGTCCTGAACCAACTAATCACACTAAAAGGGGGGTTAGCCTTATTAGTGGTTTGTTCTTTTCGTCGCCTTTTACAACTGGCAGAATATACCGGAGGCCTATTCTATTCCCGGGCCTCCAAGGGGTTTATTATTATTATTATTATTATTATTATTATTATTACAGGGATATTATTCTATTTTATGCTTGTGAACTTTTACAGTATTGTCAATGAGTTAAACACTCGAAACTTTTATTTATAGTCATAGCACTCGATCTCGATGAATAAATAGCAAGTAGGAACATTTTCTTTCAGTGAGCACAATCTGTAATGTGGTCTTCCCGATTGGAAATTGCGATCAGTATGTCCTCCATCGTTTTCGGTTGAGTGCAGAAACATTTTCAGGCCCCTTTAAACGGCGAAGGCAGGTGTTAAGTACGCACAGGCAATTTAAGTGACTTTTCATTATGACATAACGATCTATCGACCATTTGATCGTTACCCGCCGCTCTACAGTATGTCGAACAGATTAACTCCTCCATTCGAACCAGCATGGGTCCCGAAAACGTCGTTCATCTGAAATCCAGCTGAGCTCTTCTCACATCACCTCGTAAAGGTCATGGAGCAAGGCAGTGAGGTACAATCAGTATTCCTTTAATTCCGACAAAGCATTTAACTCAGTACCGCACCAACGCCTACTGTCGGAAGTACGATAGTACGGCGTATCAAGCAAAATTTGTGAGTGGGTTCAGGATTTGTTGGTAGGGAAGACGCAACATTTTATTTTGGATGGAGAGTCTTGGGCAGATGTAGAAGTGGTGTCCCAGGGAAGTGTGCTAGAGCCCTTGTTGCTCATGTAGCACATCTGCAGAAAGCTGCACAAATATTCATTCGTACCTCCGCAAGACTTCAGAATGTTACAAATATTAGCAACTTGCTTTCAGTGTTCAGTAAAGTACATTTGTACACTCTACAAATGAAAAAAAAAACCTAGTGTCCTGTAGCTACGATAGCAATGGATCATAACTGCGGAGTTCATACAAAAAACAACCCATGTCATTTTATTTTGTTTTCGACATTTCAACGCATTTTGATAGTCATGCCCTGGACTCACCATTTTCTTTAATTAAATTTAGCACAAACAACCCTTGTGTTGATTATTGCAACTGATAGAATAGGTACTTCTACAGAAATAAGCCTTCTCAAGAATGTTTCTTACAAAACGGTCATTGTCAATTAACAAGGGCAATTTATGTGTGAAAATTGGGGACACTGCCCCTTGAATGTTTGTTGTCCCCTTTCTAGTAGTTGTCAGAGTCGTTCAGCCTGCTCTAGTCCTTGCCTACGCTAAGGTTCGGTGTCTGTCTTCCTGTAACGAATTCTGAAGACAGTGTCCGGTACCCCAAAAAACAGAAACAGCATGAAAGAAAGGAAAATTTTGTATGGAAAAAGATTAAACTCATGGGCGAGGAACATTCGAATAGATTTGGCCGCCGAACATGTTGGAAAAGGTTGTAAGTAAGTACTGTTTCCAGTCATTCCTTAACTCCGACAGTAAATTTTTCTTTCACGAAAGTGTGTGTTGGTGAACTGACATCCACTTCCGACGGTTGCGATGTTTTCAGTCGACAACAGCTGAACAAAGGGAACAACATTTCACTGAAATCTATTGAATAGAGTAAAAAATTTTAATATTTAGACAAGAGAAAAGGGAATAGTATAACAGTATGATCAGAGAAGCAGAGGATCATTTCCAACATCACAGGACAAGGCAGTTGTATCAAAATATATAACAAAAATTTTGGTAAACATTTTTGGAAAGCAGTGATCAATTAATTGTTATATTTTGACTAAAGTTCAGTCTTGATCACTCATGTATGTTTTAATGATATAGGTAACCGGTTTCGGTTCTTTCTACAGAACCATCATCAGACCCATGGCTCCCTTAGGATGGTAGGCGGAGCTCTCCTCGCTGCTACGCAGTTGAATTGACTGCGTAGCAGCGAGGAGAGCTCCGCCTACCATCCTAAGGGAGCCATGGGTCTGATGATGGTTCTATAGAAAGAACCGAAACAGGTTACCTATATCATTAAAACATACATGAGTGATCAAGACTGAACTTTAGTCAAAATATAACAAAAATCATTTGGTAAATTCAATAAAAGGGAACAGTTTATAAAGGATCAGGAAAAATATTGACCAATAAAAGTGACACACAAAACAGAGGAAGACATACTTCTCACAACTTCTCAACTGCAATGGCCCACACTCTTACTTTAAATTGGGAGAACCTGATACAATTGATACAGCTGATACAGTTACTACCCCATCAGTAAATGAAATACAGCAAGAAATAAAGAAATTAAAGAATAACAAGGCTTGCGGTGAGGACAAGATATACGCTGAGTTATTAAAGAATGGAGGCCCACAACTGGAATTAGAAATACAGGCGCTAATAGAAACAATTTGGGAGACGGAAACCATTCCTGGAGACTGGAAAACTGTAATTGAGTGTCCCATATTTAAGAAGAATGATCCACTAGTTTGTGATAACTACAGAGGAATTGCCTTACTGGATGTCACCTACAAAATCTTATCAAGCTGCGTATTAAACAGGATGATACCAATAACAGAAGAACCGATTGGGGACTATCAATGCGGTTTCCGCAGAAACAGATCCACCACATTACATCACTTATTCAACCTAAGACAAGTAACTGGGAAGGCGTGGGAATTCAGTGTAGATGTCCACATATTATTCGTAGATTTTAAAAAGGCCTATGATAGCATACACCGACAGACACTCCTAAATATAATGAAGGAATTTAAAATACCATCAAAATTAATCAGATTAGTTAAAATGTGTATCGATGAAACTTTATGTCGCATAAAGACACCGGTAGGAGAAACTGAAGATTTTAAGGTGTACACTGGACTGAGACAAGGGGATGCCATTTCACCTATTTTATTTAACCTTGTCCTAGAGAAGATTGATAGAGAATTTTCTAAAACGAGTCCACAAGGGATCCAGCTACAGGAAGTGAACATTAGAAGACTTATCTATGCGGATGATGTAGCACTAATAAGTAGTTCCGAAAGAGAATTAATCAGAATGATGCAAAATTACTACAAAATTGCTTAGAAAACAGGATCACATGTTAATGAAGAAAAGACAGAATACCTGCCCATAAGTAAGAAAACCAGAAAAGATGCACCTCTGACTGTAGATGGATTCAATTTCAAGACTGTTGCCCACTTGAAGTACCTAGGAAGTATTTTTAGTAATAACAACAGGACAGCTATAGAAATAGATGCCCGTTTATCAACAGCAAAGAAGACACTTTTTAGTTTCATCAAAATTCTAAGAAAAAGATCAGTTAGCAGTAACTTCAAAATCCACTTATATCAATCGACGATTATATCTGTGATGTTATATGGATGTGAAACATTAATATTTAGAGAGACAGATGAAGAAAAACTGTTAATATTTGAAAGAAAAGTACAAAGGAAAATTTTTGGAACTGTATACGACAATAATAACATGGAATGGAGAATAAGAAGAAATGAAGAATTAAAAGGGCTGTACAAACGCCGTAACATCGTCGAAGCGCTCAAGAGGAGAAGGTTGAATTGGGCAGGCCATATAGCAAGAATGACAGAGAATAGACTACCTAGAATGGCTTTCAGCAGAACAATAGAAGGAACGAGAAAAAGAGCGAGACCCAGAATCAGATGGCGGGATAACACTCGGGAGGACACAACGAGGATGAACAGCAGCAGCAACTGGACAAACGGTGCATTGGACAGGCAGAAGTGGAGGAGGCTCATAGAGCAGGCGTATGGTCGATAAGGCCCTTGCCACATGTAAAGTAAAAGTAAAGCTGTGAGTATCACAGCTAATAATATGAAACAATGAAGGTTACGCAAACTAGTGCATAAACAAGGAGCATGCGGTGAGCATGATGCAGGTTCACTGTCTGGTATCCCTGTGGCAAACATTTTTATTATGACGTCTGCTTTATTGCTGATGCTACGACAACAGAGCTACCGGTGTGTAGAGACGCATACTTGTCTTTGCGCACAGTCTCTCGTCAGCGACGCACTGTGCAGTGGCGTCTGACCTCGAACAACAGTTCTCCTGAGGATGTGAGACGGATGTGCAATAACAGACATGGTGCATGCAGTTGCCCGGACATTCAAAGATCTTGTTTACCATCTCTTTGAACATCTATAGGGGTACTCTGCAAATCACACTTAAGTGCCTGGCAGACGGTTCATCGAACCGCCTTCACCGTAATTCTATGTTATTCCCCTCTGGAACAGCGCGCGGAAAAAACGAACACCTACATCTTTCCGTGCGAGCTCTGATCTCCCCTAATTTTATTATGATGATCGTTTCTTACTATATAGATCGGCGCCAGCAAAATTGTTTCACACTCCGAGGAGAAAGCTGGTGATTGAAATTCTGTGAGAAGGTCCCTCAGAAGCGAGAAACGCCTTTGTTTTAATGATGTCCAGGCCAAATCCTGTATCATGTCCGTGACACCTCTCCCATATTTCTCCACAATATAAAACATGCTGCTCGTCTTTGTCTTGACACACTTGACCTTTCTCGATGTACTCCGTTAATGCTATCTAGTAAGGATCCCACACCGCGCCGCAGCACTGCAAAGGAGGACGGACAAGCGTAGTGTAAGCAGTCTCTTTAGTAGATCTGTTGCATCTTCTAATGTTTCTACCAATAAATCGTAGTCTTTGGTCCGCCTTCCCTGCAATATTTTCTATGTGTTCTTTCCCATTTCAGTTGCTCGTATTTGTAACCCCTACATTTTTAGTTGAATTTACAGCCTTTAGATTTGATTGATTTATCGTGTAACCTAAGTCTAACGGTTCCTTTTAGCACTCATGTGGATGACATAACAATTTTTAATTATTTAGAGTCGATTGCCAATCTCTCAGCATACAGATATCTTACCTAAATCGTTTTGCAATTTGTTTTGATCTTCTGATGACTTTACTAGACGATAAACGGCTGCATCATCTGCAAACAACATAAGATGGCGCTCAGATTGTCTCCAAAATCATTTATACAGATAAAGAACAACAGAGGCCCTATAACACTTCTTTGGGGAAAGTGTTTGTTTTACTGGATGACTTTCCGTCAGTTACTACGAGCTGTTAGCTCTTTCCGACAGGAAATCACGACTCCAGTCGCATAACTGAGACGATATTCCAAAAGCATGTAATTTGATTACAAGCCGCTTGTGAAATAACAAGCCTTCTGGAGATTTAGTAACAAATATGCTTATTTGAACCAAGGGTTTATCATTACTCAATACCAAAAAATCTGTCTAAAAGGATCTGCCTGAAACTCGAACTGTGAAGGAAATGCATACCAGTTTTTCTGGACGATTATCAGATTAATGGCCCTACAAACTCTATTAGGAAGTGTTCATTACTTTGAACACATTATTTGAATACCCACAGTCTTAAACTTGTTCTACGTGTGACGCATTAGAGATGCAGATAATGCTATCAGTGCTAGGGACAAAGCCGGACTAATTATGCAAAACGAAGAATAATCACTTGTGGCTGCCGCATACAGAGTGATGGATATATGCGTCCTGCGACAGGGCACAGAGATAAAGATCTCGGTCCGCTGGATCCCGAAGGTGTCTGAATGCGAATACACTAGCAGCGGTATGTCACGGTGTTATACAACCCGTAATGGTACAACCAGCTTGTGCTGTCCCACTCGTCAAGTAGTACAAACACCTCGTTGTAACAGTTTGCGGGAGAACGAAATCCAAGGATCACATACAATCGGTAGTAGGTAAAGTAGCTGGCACACTTCGGTTCACTGGTGGAACATTAGAGCAATGTAATCAGGAGATCACTTACAAATCACTCGTACGGCCCATCCTAGAATATTGCTCAAGTTGGTGGGACCCGTACCAAACAACTTCATTGATTTCTTTTAATACTCAACTATCAAACTGATACTTCTAAATTGAAAGTGTTCATGACTATTGAAAAGTTTAACAAAATATCTATGACGTAGTTAAAATTCTATTTCTTTCATTTATTACCAATTAATTTTATATTTCTATAATTTATTTATATTTACACGCTGAAGCGCCAAAGAAACTGATATAGCCATGCGTATTCAAAAAACAGAGATATGCAAACAGGCAGAATATGGCGCCGCGATCAGCAAAGTCTGTATGAGACAAGTGTGAATATCAGGAATCTCCGAGATCGCTGCGGCCGGAAAAAAATCCTGCAAGAACGGGACCAACGACGACTGAAGAAAATCGTTCAATGTGACAGAACTGCAACCCTTCCGCAGATTGCTGCAGATTTCAATGGTGGGCCATCAACAAGTCTCATAGTGCGAACCATTCAACGAAACATCATCGATATGAGCTTTCGGAGCCGAAGGCGCACTCGTGTACCCTTGATGACTGCCCGTCAACACCGACATTGGACTGTTGATGACTGGAAACATGTTGCCTTGTGCCACGAGTCTCGTTTCAAATTGTATCGAGCGGATGGATGGGTGCGGGTATGTGGAGAACCTCATGAATCCATTGACCCTGCACGTCAGCAGGGAAGTGTTCAAGCTGGTGGAGGATCTGTAATGGTGTGGGGCGTGTATAACTGGAGTGATGTGGGACCCCTGATACGTCAAGATACCACTCTGACAGGTGACACGTAGCTAAGCGTCCTGTCTGATCACCTGCATCCATTCAGGTCCATTGTGCATTCCGACGGACTTGAGCAATTCCCGCAGGACAGTCCGACACTCCACACGTCCAGAATACTCTTCTGAGTTTAAACACTTACGCTGGCCACCAAACTGCCCAGACATGAACATTATTGAGCACATCTGGGGTGCCTTGCAACGTGCTGTCCAGAAGAGATCTGCACCCCCTCGTACTCTTACGGGTTTATGGACAGCCCTGCAAGATTCGTGGTGTCAATCTCCTCCAGCAGTACTTCAGACATCAGTCGAGTCCATGCCACGTCGTGTTGCGGCACTTCTGGGTGCTCGCGGGGACCCTACACGACATTAGGCAGATGTACCAGTTTCTTTGGCTCTTCAGTGTATAATTTTATAATAACACACACAAAACCGTTTAATGTATTTTCCAAAATTGTCAGAGTATAATTTTCCACTTTGTTAATGTTTCTATATGTGAAGTGCCGAAAGTAGTTATCCGCCACAATATGGCGTACGCGCCAGGCGGCCACAATCTCTGGCCTCTGTGCCACCGGCAGCGGTCACGCACACACGGGAAGTGAGGTTGTACGAGCACGACTTAGTAAAAACTGTGGCGTGCGACTTATTTTACGCTCCCAGGCTGCATTCGCATTCGTAAAACTGTGTTCAGAGGCGGCATTATAGATTTCTACTTTTATGACGCCATGAAGAAGATGTATTCAATGAATTTTTGACAATGGGTCGTAGGGTGTGCGTTTGGAATAACTTGTAGAAAATGGCGGGTATTACTGTAGGCTATTTGAAGTAAACCCTGACAGTGCTCATGTTGCTTCATAAAATAGTAGGGGGCGCTAATGAGTAGTGTCTCCGAGTTATATGATAACTGTTTTCAAATAAAACAAACGTTGTTAACATTCTACATCTTTAGTCCTCATGTCTACATATTTGCAGCCCTGTCCCACTAGACGGTTCCATACTGTAGAGTGTAACAGGGCTGTATGTAGTGTAAATATGTCAGTGTGTGAGAAACAGTTTATTGTTATCGAGTTTCGAATTCGACGAGTTCGTCGATACATGGAGCAGCCCTTCCTTCAGGATGACAGTGCCAGACCACACACGAGCGCTGCCACATCTGCCGTGCATCACCGTCTTGGCCTCATCCGGTTTTCATCTGTTTCTAAAACTTAAAGAACACCTTCGATGCCTTCACTTTGATAGAAATGAAGCGGTGCAAGCGGAGATGAGGTTGTAGCTCTGACAGCAAATCCATACATTCTGCAGTATGCGGTATCAAGAAACCGGCCTCTCGTTTGGGGAAATGTATTCGTCGCCAGGGTAACCATGCTGACGAGTATCTAGGCATCAAGAATAAAGATCTAGAATGTAAATAGCGTTTGTTTTATTTAAAAAGCTTTGAGAGTTTTGACATGAGAAATTCAGAGGCATTGATTTTCTGCACGGTATTGTAGCAATTGATAAAGATATGTACAATACAACAACAGCGTTGAAATGCCAAGTAATTTAGGCGAATGCCAACGCCTTAGGAAAGCGGCATTACAAGAGATGTTTGCAGGAAGACAGCAGAGCTGAAAAGTGAGAACGTAACGAATTCAACATCTGCTTGAGTATCACTAGCAGTGAGGCATATTTAGAAAATGATCTTTTGTGGAAGCGAATATGGATGCAGTTTTGTTACGATAAATGAGTTGGCCGGCCGGAGTGGTCGAGCGGTTCTAGACGCTACAGTCTGGAACCGCGCGACCGCTACGGTCACAGGTTCGAATCCTGCCTAGGGCATGGATGTGTGTGATGTTCTTAGGTTAGTTTGGTTTAAGTAGTTCTAAGTTCTAGGGGAGTGATGACCTCAGAATTTATGTCCCATAATGCTCAGAGCCATTTGAACCATATATATATATTAGTTATTCACTGGGAATGAATCGGTGTAATCGATATACTCAGTACGTTCTGCCCACCTATGAAGATGAACATTAAATGATAACGCCGAATCATTACAATTTGAAATTGGTTGTGAATCTGCCTTGGTAATATATATTGAAGCAGTTTTTCTACTCCTACACTTTTGTACATCAAAAACACCGTTTATACTTCCAAACATAATATATGAACCTAATGTTCCCAAACAACGATGGAATTTTATGGATGTCAATGGGCCATGTCAGTAACCAACAAAGCTTCGGGATTGGTCTGAAGAACATTCTGGACAATTCGAGCGAGTTATTTAACAACGCATATCGCCCGACATGAATCCCACCGAACATTTATGGGACATAATCGAGGGTTTAGATCGTGCACAAAAATCCCGCAGCAGCAACGCTTTCACAACTATGAAGGGCTGTAGAGGCACTATGGCTCAGTATTTCTCCAGGGGACTTCCAACGACTTGTTGAATCGATACCATGTCGACTTGCTGCACGACGCCGAGCAACAGGAGGTTCGATACGATATTAGGATGAATCCCATTACTTTAGTTACCTCGCTGCATTCCTCAACAACCTACAAAGTTTCCCCACTGGATGAAGAAAAACTACAGAAAAGTTGCGATGGTGATTTTAATGGTGCAAGTCTTCTGCATGATCTCTCTCTACTCGAGTAGAACGCACAGAAAGTTCATCCACTCATTTCAAACTATGAAAGATGCCCTTCTTTGAGTTGTAGTTCCATTGGTTTGAAGGGCGGTTATGTGAATATCTTTTTTCCAGAAAACAATTGCCCGCGTTTTCAATTGCCCGTCACGGCAAGCGTCCACACGTCGCTGTTTTTCTCCAGAAGTCAAAATGTACAGTACAGACTTTTTGCACGCACTTTCCCCAATCTTCAAAACATTCTGGAGACACATGATTTAGAGGTGGTCCTGTGCGATTTGTGAGGCAACGAAGTTGACACTCTATGACCGCTCGTCTACTACTTAACCACTCACAACTGGCTGATCGAATGCATATATGGTGTTCAAAGTTGTTAGTTGAAGCTGATGCAAGCTGACATCGTAGTTACTGCGTTGACGTTGCCTAAACGCCAGGAATAATATCAGTCTCGGAATTTTTTGGATGGAATGTGTCTGTAGACGTGGCACGCAGCAGCTGTGTCCGCGCTGCATTACACCCTGCAAACCCTAGAGCAGAGCAGCACGTGAGCAGACGCAGCTCGGCCCTGACGGAGACGTGCCCCGGCCCGGTGCTCGCAGGCGGTCCGCTGGCAGAATGTTAAGGTGGGCGCTCGCCCATCGCACGCATCTCCCCTCGGCCCCAGCTCACAGTCAGGACTACCGACCGCCGTCCGTGACCCCTGAGACCGAGCAGGCGCATCGCTCCGGCGTTACGTCGTCCAAGGGAACGGCCGACGCCGCCGCTGCGCAGTAAACACTCCGAACGAGGGCGGCGATTCGCTCGCGATTTTAGGGCACTTCCGAACAACTAGGCAGGAACGCGAACAGCTAAAACTTATCAGCTCGTATAGCTCTTCGGCTGCGGATCTCCTCAAGCATTCGACGCCACTCTCAATATCTACACTACTGGCCATTAAAATTGCTACACCTAGAAGAAATGCAGATGATAAACGGGTATTCATTGGACAAATATGTTATACCAGAACTGACATGATTACATTTTCACGCAATTTGCGTGCATAGATCCTGAGAAATCAGTACACAGAACAACCACCACTGGCCGTAATAACGGCCTTGATACGCCTGGGTATTGAGCCAAACAGAGGTTCGATGGCGTGTACAGGTACAGCTGCCCATGCAGCTTCAGCACGATACCACACTTCATCAAGAGTACTGACTAGCGTATTGTGATGAGCCAGTTGCTCGGCCACCATTGACCAGACGTTTTCAATTGGTGAGAGATCTGGAGAATGTGCTCGCCACAGCAGCAGCCGAACATTTTCTGTATCCAGAAAGGCCCGTACAGGACCTGCAACATGCGGTCGTGTATTATCTTGCTGAAATGTAGGATTTCGCAGGGATCGAATGAAGGGTAGAGCCACGGGTCATAACACATTAAAAGTGCCGTCAATGCGAACAAGAGGTGACCGAGACGTGTAACCAATGGCACCCCATACCATCACGCCGGGTGATAGGCCAGTATGGCGATGACGAATACACGCTTTCAATGTGCGTTCACCGCCATGTCGCCAAACACGGATGCGACCATCATGATGCTGTAAACAGAACCTGGATTCATCCGAAAAAATGACGTTTTACCATTCGTGCACCCAGTTTCGTCGTTGACTACACCATCGCAGGCGATCCTCTCTGTGATCCAGCGTCAAGGGTAACCGCAGCAATGGTCTCCGAGCTGATAGTCCATGCTGCTATATACGTCATTGGAATGTTCGTCCAGATGGTTGTTGTCTTGCAGACGTCCCCATCTGTTGACTCAAGTATCGAGACGTGGCTGCACGATCCGTTACAGCCATGCGGATAAGATGCCTGTCATCTCGACTGCTAGTGATACGAGGCCGTAGGGATCCAGCACGGCGTTCCGTATGACCCTCCTGAACCCACCGATTCCATATTTTGCTAACAGTCATTGGATCTCGACCAACGCGAGCAGCAGTGTCGCGATACGATAAACCGCAATCGCGATAGGCTACAATCCGACCATCATCAAAGTCGGTAACGTGATGGTACGCATTTCTCCTCCTTACACGAGGCATCAGAACAACGTTTCATCAGGCAACGCCGGTCAACTGCTGTTTGTGTATGAGACATCGGTTGGAAACTTTCCTGATGTCAGCACGTTGTAGCTGTCGCCACCGGCGCCAACCTTGTGTGAATGCTCTGAAAAAATAATCATTGGTATATAACAGCATCTTCTTCCTGGCGTTTAAATTGTAGCGTAGCAATTTTAACGGCTAGTAGTGTATATCAACATCTACATGGATACTCTGCAAATCACATTTATGTGCCTGGGCAGAGGGTTCATCGAACCACCTTCACAATTCTCTATTATTCCAATCTCGTATAGAGCGGGGAAAGAGCAAACACCTATAGCTTTGCGTACGAGCTCTAATTTCCGTTATTTTATCGTGGTGATCGTTTCTCCCTATCTTAAAACAGGACGAACAAAGATAGATTCCTTAGTAGATCTGTTACATTTCTTATGAGTCCTGCCAATAAAACGCAGCCTTTGGTTAGCCTTCCCCACAACATTTTCTATGTTTTCCTTCCAATTTAAGTTGTTCGTAATTGTAATACCTAGGTATTTAGTTCCATTTACGACTTTTAGATTAGAATGATTTATCATGTAACCGAAGTTGAACGGATCCCTTTTAACAATCATGTGGATGACCTCACACTTTTCGTTATTTAGGATCAATTGCCAATTTTCACACCACACAGGTGTCTTTTCTAAATCATTTTGCAATATGTTTTGATCTTCTGATGACTTTATTAGTTGATAAAGGACTGCGGCATCTGCAAAACAACCTTAGAGGGGAGCTGAGATTATCTTCCAAATTGTTTATATAGATAAAGAACAGCAAAAGGCGTATAACACTGCCTTGCGGGACGCCAGAAATCTCTTCTTTTTTACAAGATGACTTTCCATCTATTCGTAAGAGCTGTGACCTCTCTGATAGGAAATCATCAATCTAGTCACATAACTGAGACGATATTCCATAAGCACGCAATTTCACGACAAGCCGCTTGTGTGGTACAGTGTCAAAAGCCTTCCGGAAATCCAGAAATACGGAATCAATCTGAAATCCCTTGTCAATGGCACTCAACACTTCATGCGAATAAAGAGCTAGCTGTGTTTCACAAGAATGATGTTTTCTAAATGCATGTTGACTGTGTGTCAATAGACCGTATTCTTAGTGGTAATTCGGCTGGTCCTGCCGGAGGCTCGGATCCTCCCTCGGGCATGGGTGTGTGTGTTTGTCCTTAGGATACTTTAGGTTAAGTAGTGTGTAAGCTTAGGGACTGATGACCTTAGCAGTTAAGTCCCATATGATTTCACACACATTTGAACATTTAGAGGCAATTCATAATGTTCGAACATAATATTTGTTCCAGAATCATGCTGCATATCAACGTTAATGATATGGGCCTGTAATTAAGTGGATTACTCTAGATCGTCCCCTTAGAAAAATTATCAATGACTGCTTAAACTGACACACAATATTTTTAGCGCAACGCTATCTGACTTTTAATAATCCCTACAAAAGAATGGCCCTGATTAACAATAACCTATACCTTTCATGAATCACTTACCTCACAAAAATCTTCGCTACTCAAACTACTGCAATACAGCGATCGCCACTACTGCCAGCTAAATAAAAGGTTAAAACTACTAAAGGCACTAACTACTCATAGGCATAGTTAGCAAATGAAAGATTTTGATAAAGAACAAACAATGTATTTACCTTAATAGTGTTCAAAACTCATAATATCTATATCAGTCCATGATATCCAATATTACAAATTTACTGTCTCTGTGCAGATCAGATGACTAGGTGTTGTGTGATGTCCTTAGGTTAGTTAGGTTTAAGTAGTTCTAAGTTCTAGGGGACTGATGACCTCTGATGTTAAGTCCCATAGTGCTCAGAGCCATTTGAACCATTTGTCTAGATCATCCGCTCTCAAAACTCCGCCATCTCACTCCCCACATCCACCACTGCTGGCGGCTCACCTCTAACTGCGCAACGCTAGGCGCTGTTAACAGCCAACTGCCCAAGAGTACAATAGCGAATATTACAACAATGCCACCCAGCCACAGACTGCACACAGCATAGCCAGTGATTTTCATACAGAGCGCTACGTGGCGTTACCAATATAAAAACCTAAACAGCCTATTACAAATCCTACTACCTTTCTTGAATATTGGTGTGACCTGCGAACTTTGCAGTCTCGCATTGAAGACTGAGGTAAATTTCGAGCTTCCGTAAAATATCGCCAATTTTGAAAATTTTTGGTCTGTTTAAATTTGGCATGTTTTTTTTAGTTGTTTCTGCTTCAGTGTTCTGACCCGTTTTGTGTACCAAGGAGGATCAGCTCCTTCGTTTGTTAATTTATATTAATATCTATAATAAGGCCGCTTCCAGCTAGTAACAAACGGTAAATATGTAACCACAATGGTGTGGGACGTATACTCAAGAAATTCAGCCTTATTCAGGTAAGCTTGCACACGAATAGCATTGCTGATGCTTGATACGGGGAAATAAAAGCTAGAGAACGAATTAAAAAAATTGTTCAAATGGCTCTGAGCACTATGGGACTTAATGTCTGTGGTCATCAGTCCCCTAGAACTTAGAACTACTTAAACCTAACTAACCTAAGGACATCACACACATCCATGCCCGAGGCAGGATTCGAACCTGCGACGGTAGCAGTCGCGCGGTTCCGGACTGCGCGCCTAGAACCGCGAGACCACCGCGGCCGGCAGAACGAATTAACAGATCAAATATCCGTAACTTCGGTTTGCACAGAATCCTTGAACATTTTCTCAGTTCGAATGTAATACATTTTCTTCAGACCGAGAAACTTACGTCCACGAACCAGCAAGGTTTCAGAAAGCATCACTCGCCGAAACTCGGCTAGCCTTTTTCTCACGTAATATACTGCGAACTATGGATGAAGGGCAACAGGTAGATTACGTATTTCTGGATTTCCGGAAGGCATTTTAAACGATGCACAACGTACTGAATAGTTTCACAGATAGGAGGGCGGCCCGAAGACTCTTTAAGTAACAGAACCGAGTACGTTGTCTTCGACGGCGAGTGTTCATCACAGACAAGTGTATAGTTAGAAGCGCCCCAGGGAAGGGTGATAGGACCGCTGTTGTTTTCTATTCATGTAAATGATTTGGCAGACAGGTTGGGCAGCAGTCTGCGGTTGTTTGCTGATGACGGTGTGGTGTACAGTAAGGTGTCGCAGCTGAGTGACTGTAGCAGAATACAAGCTGACAGACAAAATATTTAGTTGGTGTGATGAACGGAGGCTAACTCTAAATGTAGAGAAATGAAAGTTAATGCGGATGAGTAGGAAAAAAAAACCGGTCACGTTCGGATACAGCATTAGTAGTGTCCAGCTTGACACAGTCACGTCGTTTAAATATCTGGGCGTAACGTTGCAAAGTGGAACGGGCATGTGGCGACTGTGGTAGGGTGGGGAAAGCGAATGATCGACAACGATTTATTGCGAGAATTCTAGGAAAGCGTGCTTCATGTATAAAGGAGACCGCATATAGCACGATAGCCAGACCTATTCTTGAGTATTACTCGAGTGTTTGGGATGCGCACCAGGTCGGATTGAAGAAAGATATAGAAGCAACTCAAAGGCGGGTTGCTAGATTTAATACTGGTAGGTGGAGCGAGACGAAAATGTCGGAGATGCTTCGGGGACGCAAATGGCATTCCCTGGAGGGAAGGCGACCTTCTTTCGAGGAACAGTATTGAGAAAATTTAGAGAACCGGCATCTGAAGCTCACTGCAGAACTTTTCTACTGCCGCCAGCATACACTGCGCGTAACGATCACCAAGATACGACAAGTTAGCGTTCATACAGCGGCATATAGACAGTTTGTGACTAGTAGTGGTACAGGGTACCCTCCGCCAAGCATCGCACGGTGGCTTAGGAGTATTTATGCGGATGTAAATGTTGTTGTGGATTGTAATATCGTTGATTTTTCCAAACTGCATCAACGCGAGACTGTGGCCAGAATGCTACATGTATGTTTAACAAAGACTGGAATATTGCAGAACCTGTGGGCACTGTTTGCCGTGGTATGTATCACTCTGGGGAACGTTTATTCTTCTATTACATAATTATGCTCATTAAAATCATATTAGAGATCCAGTTAACTGGGTAACGATTATCATATTTAATGCATTCAAAGAGTATCTCCAGAATCATATTTACAATGAGGGTGGTTCCTTTGGGGGAGGGGACAAAACAGCGAGGTCATCTGTCCCATCGGATTAGGGAAGGATGGGGAAGGAAATCGGCGGTGGTCTTACAGAGGAACCATCCCGGTATTTACCTGAAGCGGTTTACAGAACTCACGGAAAAGCTAAAACATGATGGTCGGACGCGGGTTTGAACCGTCGTGCTCCCGAATACGCCGGCACGGCAGCTCAGAGTGTTCGGTCAGAGGGCTGCGTGCTCTCTGTAATTAAAAAAAAAAAACTGAGTCAAGGAAACAACGATCAACTTGAACGGATGTCTTGTGACATCTGCCCAGAGCAAACGCAACGAACTATATCGAGGAAAAAAAAAATTTTTAAAATGCGAGTCTAGTGTGCTAACAGCTGCGCCATCTCGCTTGGTGTTTGCAGAGAGATAATAAATTTAGCTAGAGCTGTTTTGACAAACTTTTGTGGAATCTTCAAAATTACGGGCGCCACTTTTTAAAAAAAAATTGAAGCGTGGGATTCGCGTTTTTCAGCAAAAACTTGGTTGTTAATGTTAATTAGATATTTTCTGGAAAGCATTAAGATTACCTGTGTGTAACAAGTGATATTATTATAAAGCTTATAAAATTTGGTTAGGCAAAGGATTTTCTCAAATGCTGGCAACTCGTAGTTAAATGTGAGTACGACAAGAATTACACCATTAATCAAAATACGGCATTTAATAGCTTTAATAACGAATGCTCGTGAGTACTACCACAAAAATACAATGAACTTACGCAATATTGTTACTTGCAAGTTAACATTTTGTCGTGCATAAAGTATTGTACTTGACAAGAGTGTTAACTAATGCAGTAGACTAAGATTGTATAGGTCTGCACCGTGGGGATGTTATGTAAATACAGTCATTTGACGTGAATATGTAATTGAGCAATATGCGACCACGATATTATTGCACTGGCGCTTCCGCGCCAATTACCGGAAACACTTCGTGACGTTGCTTTAAACAAGTACAGTGGTGCCTAGGAAAACGCATCCCATTGCAGACGATTTCAAGGCAGCTGTGCACATACCGTCAAGAGGTTCAGCGGGTGCACGTGAAATATCACGATAAAAACTCACGATACGGCGACCGCATCTCCTCCCTCCCAGATGCAATTATACTGTGGTCGACTAATAAACTTAAAATAGTGTGATGTTCACTGCCGAAAAGCAATTTTACATCGCTAGTATTATGAAACAGCATATACCATTTTCTGAAACATGGAAGAAAATCTGGAAATCAATTTACACAGAGTACGCGAAGGACCTTGCCCGCCTTCTTGCAGCGGTGTACCGTAGGTCTCTAGAAGAGCGTAGCGGCCCAAATGATTGGGGAAGGGCACAGGTCATTCGCGTTTTCAAGAAGGGACGTCGAACAGATGTGCAGAACTATAGACCTATATTTCTAACGTCGATCAGTTGTAGAATTTTGGAACACGTATTGTGTTCGAGTATAATGACTTTTCTGGGGACTAAAAATCTACTCTGTAGGAATCAGCATGGGTTTCGAAAAAGACGGTCATGTGAAACCCAGCTCGCGCTATTCGACCACGACACTCAGAGGGCCATAGACACGGGTTCACAGGTAGATGCCGTGTTTCTTGACTTCCGCAAGGCGTTCGATACAGTTCCCCACAGTCGTTTAATGAACAAAGTAAGAGCATATGGACTATCAGACCAGTTGTGTGATTGGATTGAGGAGTTCCTAGATAACAGGACGCAGCATGTTATTCTCAATGGAGAGAAGTCTTCCGAAGTAAGAGTAATTTCAGGTGTGCCGCAGGGGAGTGTCATAGGACCGTTGCTATTCACAATATACATAAATGACCTGGTGGATGACATCGGAAGTTCACTGAGGCTTTTTGCAGATGATGCTGTGGTGTATCGAGAGGTTGTAACAATGGAAAATTGTACTGAAATGCAGGAGGATCTGCAGCGAATTGACGCATGGTGCAGGGAATGGCAACTGAATCTCAATGTAGACAAGTGTAATGTGCTGCGAATACACAGAAAGATAGATCCTTTATCATTTAGCTACAAAATAGCAGGTCAGCAACTGGAAGCAGTTAATACCATAAATTATCTGGGAGTACGCATTAGGAGTGATTTAAAATGGAATGATCATATTAAGTTGATCGTTGGTAAAGCAGATGCCAGACTGAGATTCATTGGAAGAATCCTAAGGAAATGCAGTCCGAAAACAAAGGAAGTAGGTTACAGTACGCTTGTTCGCCCACTGCTTGAATACTGCTCAGCAGTGTGGGATCCGTACCAGATAGGGCTGATAGAAGAGATAGAGAAGATCCAACGGAGAGCAGCGCGCTTCGTTACAGGATCATTTAGTAATCGCGAAAGCGTTACGGAGATGATAGAGAAACTTCGGTGGAAGACTCTGCAGGAGAGACGCTCAGTAGCTCGGTACGGGCTTTTGTTGAAGTTTCGAGAACATACCTTCACCGAGGAGTCAAGCAGTACATTGCTCCCTCCTACGTATATCTCGCGAAGAGACCATGAGGATAAAATCAGAGCCATTAGAGCCAACATAGAGGCATACCGACAATCCTTCTTTCCACGAACAATACGAGACTGGAATAGAAGGGAGAACTGATAGAGGTACTCAAGGTACCCTCCGCCACACACCGTCAGGTGGCTTGCGGAGTATGGATAGATGTAGATGTAGATGAAGATCCACCTAAGCGACCAGCAGATCAATTTAACGAAGAAAGACGTAGAGACTGCACCACGAAATTACGTAAACTTTAAATTTGTCTCAGTTTTGAGCTATTCATTTGTAGATCTGATCTACTATTTGCTCACCAATCTAGAATACAGGGCATTTCCATTAACTTACGCATAGGATTACATACTTCTTGTTTTTAAAACAATCATCGATGTTTCTGGAACAACAGCCGCACAGGCCGACGTTCACCAAATGTATTAATGACGTAAGTACGACCACGACGAAATTATGCAGTTGTAAAGAGTTGCGCCAAGCTGTTCAAGACCCAATCGATTTTCAGCCACTTCAAGCGGCAGGAAGCTCGAGAGAATTTCATTAGTAGCTGTGAATTTTGTATCTTAATATCCTTTACCAGGTTTCGCCTCTACCCACCCCTGTAATAGAAGTTTAACAAATTTTATTATTCCATTTTTAAATAATTAAATTAATTTTTATGTGCTGCAGTCTTTCTCTGAAATTTCAAAAATTGCTGCGGAAAATGAAGGTTTTCTCAAGTGTGAAAACATTATCCATGGTACAATATGGTCGTGCACCTAGAAACAAATGGTCTGTTGATAGTTAAAGCGTTGCAATGGAGAAAAACTTGTCAGTGTAGTATTTAATCGTCTGCTACTTTATTACGCTGCTACACACCGACAGTCGCTAAGTGAAATCAAATTAAGCAGAAGTATTACAAAAAACGAGTTACATGTCAAATGTATTTTAAAATAGAAACTATTAGAAACTAACCCAATTTACATTTTCAAGAGAGATAGAAATATTGTGACATTAAATAAACCCAGTTCACTTGCAAGTACCACATCTTCCATGGTAAACACTTCCTGTTTCAAGGTACAAGACGGTGCATGACCTATGAAGTATATAAATATGTCTGCAAATGTGCAGCATTTCGCTCACCATAAACTACTGTAACGGAAGAATTAACAATACATTCCAGATAGCTTTCGTATTATAATCAGTACTTAAATGTGTAGAACGCGAAATACTTACAAATGCTACGCAAAACACAACCTCATTTCTAACAACAACGAAAACTGAAAAACCGGCGGAAAATCTTATGGCGGTCGCTAGTGCGCATTGGTTCATATCATTCTAGTCAGTCACCAGATTGAAACACCGAAACTCCACATATTGCTGCCAAATGCAATGCATTGTTGTAAAGTTTTTCCTGAAAGTAAATGATTACCAATAAATACAAAAATCGTGAAGTTTGCATTTTGTCCCAAAGCTGTTTTTTAAAAACTTGCTGTAAACAAGCTCTGCACTCAGTATCTGAGCTGCCCCTGTTTCAATCACAACAAAAGAAATTTTTAAAACTAAAGTAATGTCATATGTCCATGTCGCCATCTAGCAATCGTTTGTAGAGGTGGAAGAAGAGAACGGGAAGGAGGGAGGGAGGATTACTGGAAACCAATACAGATGACAGAAAGTCTCTTCTGTTTCAGATTGTAGCACTTGTGGGAGAGAATTGAATTCCACTTCCGACGAAGACCCTCTGTTCTGCTTCAGTTCTACGCAATGTGATGAGAACTTCCGAACGTCACTAATCGCAAGACCGGGTTGTCAGGTAACTGTGCCAGCCATGTTCCACAAGTTTCATCGCTCTGGAAGAGAAAAACTCAGCTCGGGAAAGTGACGGTGAGAATTTCTAGTGCTATGAGGAGTTTTTTTAAGATGACCACTGATAGTAAAAGAAATTTTATTTTCCTGGAAAATTCTTAATTGACGTGTACTTTTGTATACTGTGTAGGTGTAGACGTGGACGTAAAATTTTTCGTTAGTGTATGAGTTTAGTTTCGAGAGTGTCAATCATTCGGCCCTTCAAGTCTTTGCTGTCTACTCCTGCGCTAAGCACACGTCAAACAAACAACTGTAGCGCTCCCGGTGTGCCTTTTTCTCGTGAGTACTTAAACTTAAGTAGGCTTAATACGAGTTCACAGGAAACACTCCAGTAGTTAACAGTCTACAAAACAAACCAGACGGCCTCTCGAGTCTTCAGCAGGTTGGCGTCTTGCTGATGGTGCGGAATTTCGGCAAGCCATCTTCAGGCAGTCCTGGAAATCGAGTCGGTTTGTCGAGATTTCGTACGATCTGGACATTGTCACCCAGCTGAATAATAGAAAGCAGTTCAAGGCGATGACATGCAGGAAAAACAAGATCCCACATTTCAGGTACTTATGTCACCTGTTTTCCACTATAGTACGGGTTTTAAAAAGGAATCACGATTTTGCATAGTTATTTTGGCTTGTTCCTAATTATTAACTACTGTTCACATAAGGGTAGTACGTCTGCAAAAGACGCACCATAGAACATTTTAACCACTACAGTTGGAAGTCGTCGGAAGTAACTTGGTCACACTGTATTTTAAGTAAAGTGAATCAATATTAGTGGGCTGTTGCTGTTTTCACTTTCAAACATTCTGGGTTATATAAGAGCCATTGTTCTCAAAAAATGTTGTTAATTGATTTAAAATTTTATTGTGATAGCTCATTCGAGTCTAAGTTTGGGGGAGGGGGTTCCTTAGGTCGAGTGTAGTCAATCAGGACAAACGGAATCTTGTATTACTGTCAAAACTGATGTACTTTTCGGACTTTGTAACATAACTGTTGAAATATTCCTTGAACAAATAGTGGAAGAAAGCCGGCCGCTGTGGCCGAGCGGTTCTAGGGGCTTCAGTCTGGAACCGCGTGACCGCTACGGTCGCAGGTTCGAATCCCGCCTCGGGCATGGCTGTGTGTGATGTCCTTAGGTTAGTTAGGTTTAAAACGTAAAAGCAAATAAAAAATAATAAAATCAACGGGCCGATGTGACACTACAGCACTAATATTTCATCACAGGAAGGTTAAAGAGTAAATGAACTTCGACAGTGATATGCAAATACTTTTATTGTTACAGATGGCACAAGAACAATAAATACAGTCTTTTTCTGGCAACATCACAGCAACGCTTGTTTTCAGGTACTTGCGTACTCAATAGAGAGGGTCTTTGGTAGTCAATGCCACAAATATTCTGGATGTATCAAAAATAGTGGATAACCCAAAGGCACCGAAGTCCTCAAGACTAAAAAAAAAATACAGAGATGAGTCCTGAAAGTCTTAGGCCTTGAGTTACGAGACTTTCGGATGTACATTACACTAGCCATTTACTTCATTATACAAATGATTTAGTCCATTATACAAATGGTTCACACCATTTCACACAAATTGCACAGAGAGACCACATTCCACCATCTCGGCGCCACACCAAGTTCCCAGGGTATTTGGATACACCCACTTGTGCTGTCTCCCATACTTCTGTAACAGCACATGCTGAACCAGTGGCAGGCATGCGTTAGTTATCGAGGTGAGTTAACCCAAGGTGAGCTTGGTGGCCAAGAAATGGGCTCATCTCTACCTATTCAATGACCAGGATAATGTGCATTAATCAGTACTTGCACGACTAGGTCAAACACGCAGGAAAGCCAAGCATATTGTTCAACGGATTGCTCGAGGGATGTTGTCCAAGTAATCTGTACACCCGTCACGACAGGTCATGAAGCATTTGAAACAATATCAGCGTGGGGTGATAAAGTAATTATGCGTTTCAGCATCAGGTCGACGACGAGGTCATTAGAGACAAAACACACGCTCAGGATGACAGAGGTGTAGAAGAAAATCGACCGTGGCCGTCCCTAAGGACACGCCGGAGCATTAGCGTAAAAAGAGTTATTTCAACTAGGGAAAACGTGATCCTAGATGCCAGCAGGGGAATCTGAATCTCGCTCCTTGACAGTTAGGCGCCACTAGTGAGCTCCGTTCGACGGTCTTACAAGTCGGAAACTAAGCATTCTGAGACTACTGTTAATATAGACTCTCAATTTTACAAGCGGAATTCCGAAAAAGTACATGCTGTTTCGGATGCTACCGATATTTTCCGACATTGTATATTCCACACACATTGCACATTCGTATAACAGACACTGTCATCACATGTAAATGTCGAGCTCTCAAACCAAAAAGACAGCATTTGTCAGCCGAAACGAATGGAACACACAGATTTATAGACGCTCACATTTCAATGTGTAGGCACAGTTTTCTATTACAGAACAACAAAAACACGCGAGAACGACCTACAAAGCTAAAACTGTTTGTGAAGAAATAAAATTGATACAGCAAAAGCGGGAAATGAGACTTCTTTGTAACTTATTATTCATACTCAGCTCGGGAGTTATGAGCCCCTTATCCTAACGCCCTGCCGTGAATTGATTTGTGGCACGTGTGACACAAGTTCCTCTAGTGTGTCAGAAAACGAGCAGTCCATCACTCCCGCAGGGCCGAGTTTCGAGGACGGTGCCCGGAAGACGCGTACAGTGAACGTGGAGGACACAGAGGTGGTCTCCGCGCTGGCGCTGAAGCGGCAGGAGGC
The DNA here is from genome assembly GCF_023864275.1 of Schistocerca cancellata. Lineage (NCBI taxonomy): Eukaryota > Metazoa > Arthropoda > Insecta > Orthoptera > Acrididae > Schistocerca > Schistocerca cancellata. The sequence continues at coordinate 603,775,369 of NC_064633.1, read as the reverse complement.
GCGGCCGCGCGGCGTGTCCTGGCTGTGGCGCTCGCTGTAGCAGCTGCGCGCCGCGCGCACCACCAGCGCCAGCTGTGCGGTGCGCAGCTGCGGCGCGGGCCCCCGCGACAGCTGCGCCACGCGCACCACGACGGCCGCCTCGGCGCGCTCCGCCAGCAGCGCGGCCGCGCCTGCGCAGTGCACCGGCCCGCAGCTGGCGCGCGCGCACGCGCACGCGCGCAGCTGCCAGGCGCGCAGCCGCAGCTGCACGCGCACCGCCGCCGCCGGCGCCGCGGCGCCCAGCTCCGCAGACACCTGCGAGCGCCGCTCGGCGCACCAGAAGGCCGCCTCGCGCTCCGCGCGCGCCCAGCCGCCGGCGCGCATCCTCTGGAGTGCCGTCCCCGGATGCAGCCGCGCGCAGAAATGGACGCCGCCTCCGCCGGGCCGGGCGATAAATAGATTCCGGAAGGCGACCCAGAATAGCAGCGGGGGAACTCTGCGTGCGGAATTTCCGCTTCACCAGCCGGGGAGAGGCGCGAGTGAGTCACACTCTACGTGTATGGGAGAAGGCACTGCCCGACTGGGTGACGGCTGCAACATTTGGCGACTCTACTCGCCTTAGGGGCGTAGGAGTATGGGGGGAAAGTACAGACTGGATCCATATACACAGCGTGAACCCCCACCTCCTAGCACAAAATTTCTACATCTACATTTATACTCCGCAAGTCAACCAACGGTGTGTGGCGGAGGGCACTTTACGTGCCACTGTCATTACCTCCCATTCCTCTTCCAGTCGCGTACGGTTCGCGAGAAGAACGACTGAAGAAAAGCCTCCGTGCGCGCTCGAATCTCTCTAATTTTACATTCGTGATCTCCTCGGAAGGTATAAGTAGGGGGAAGCAATATATTCGATACCTCATCCAGAAACGTACCCTCTCGAAACCTGGACAGCAAGCTACACCGCGATGCAGAGCGCCTCTCTTGCAGAGTCTGCCACTTGAGTTTGCTAAACATCTCCGTAATGCTACCACGCTTACCAAATAACCCTGTGACGAAACGCACCGCTCTTCTTTGGATCTTCTCTATCTCCTCTGTTAACCCGACCAGAGGAGCAATACTCAAGTATATGTCTAACGATTGTTTTGTAAGCCACCTCCTTTGTTGATGGACTACATTTTCTAAAGACTCTCCCAATGAATCTCAACCTGGCACCCGCCTTACCAACAATTAATTTTATATGATCATTCCACTTCAAATCGTTCCGTACGCATACTCCCAGATATTTTACAGAAGTAACTGCTACCAGTGTTTGTTCCGCTATCATATAATCATACAATAAAGGATCCTTGTTTCTGTGTATTCGCAATACATTACATTTGTCTATGTTAAGTGTCAGTTGCCACTCCCTGCACCAAGTGCCTATCAGCTGCAGATCTTCCTGCATTTCGCTACAATTTTCTAATGCTGCAACCTCTCTGTATACTACAGCATCATCCGCGAAAAACCGCATGGAACTTCCGACACTATCTACTAGGTCATTTATATATATTGCGAAAAGCAATGGTCCCGTAACACTCCCCTGTGGCACGCCAGAGGTTACTTTAACTTCTGTAGACGTCTCTCCATTGAGAACAACATGCTGTGTTCTGTTTGCTAAAAACTCTGCAATCCAGCCACACAGCTGGTGTGATATTCCGTACGTTTCGTGGGTTGTTGACGGACATTTTCTGATTATTTTGGTCTAATGGACATTTGCCCTTTCCGATCACCCTCCACCATCTTCTTCAGCCCATGTATTCTTCTTCAGCTAGTCCCGTTGTACTCATATCTTCTCTGGTTCCGTCAGTCCATCTCAGGCGTCATCTTCCATTTCGTCTGTAACCTCTGATGTCTTCTTGCATCACCTCTGCCCTCGTCGACACACTGCATGCCCACACCACTCACTTCAGTCTTCTCTCTTCAATCACAGCCACATTCTCCAGCGGTTCGTACAACTCCTGAAATTGGCGGTTTTTCTTCTTTCTCTCCAGTCCTCTCTGTCCTTCACTGGTCCAAAAATCTGTCTCATAAGAGTACTCACAGATGTGAGGAGTTTTCTTTCTATTTTCTTGGGTCAGAGTTGAGGACTCTGCTCTGCACAGAACCACAGGTTGTCATACAGTCGTGCAGATCCTCATCCTCAAGGATCTAGTAAGAAGCCGGTACTAAAGCTACTTTTCGAGTGCAAATGTTGACCTGCTTCCTGCTTGGATTCTTGCCACTAGTTACTGATGTGTCTCAGATTCACAAACGGTAATTACTAATAATCGGTAATTTTAGAAAGCCGGCAGCTATGCAAATGATGATTTCAGTAACACAACTCTCCAGCACCTACGTTTCTTCTTCTGTAGTACCACGTGTTTCAGAAGTTTGTTCCCATTTTCAAGTGCTGTGATAGTTTACATTACTACTGTTTGTGATATCTGCGTATGTTTTCTCCTGCTTGTCTTGCTCTGCAGTCGTCTTTTTGTGGTTCCAAGGTATTGCGCTTCTTTCACTGCGCAGAAATTGAAACATGAGCAGACAATGACACACACACTTTTTCTTTAAGTAAAATGAGCCTGTACGCAAAGACACACTGTGCGTATCATGTTTTTGGTTTATGTAAAGAAATAGTGTGAGGAATGATTTTAGTATACTAGTATATGAATTTCTCCGCAATGAAAGGGCCACAGTCCCTTAAAACCATAAAAAGTCGACTGCAGAGCAAGACTATCAGAACAAAACGCACACACACACACACACACACACACACACACACACACACAGAGAGAGAGAGAGAGAGAGAGAGAGAGAGAGAGAGAGAGAGAGAGAGAGAGTGAGGGGGGGGGGGGGAGGGAGAGGGACATCATATAAATACTGATGTAAACAGCAGTTAACTGGTGCAATGTCTTATTATTTACATCATTAATGCACTTATGGTTTATTCGGTTTGTTATACTAGTTACCTTGTTTCTGTGAAAATATCTCCTCGACAGAGAAATAGCCTGTAATATGCAAACTAACGCAACAACCTTCAGATCCGAAAGTACTCTTATGTGGTTGCATCGTGCACCTCGTCCATTGCATTCAGTGAACCGATACACGAGGTACATATCAGGTATCTCTTCCTCGTTAAACCTGTAATGCTGAGACATTTTTGAAACGTATGACCCAGGATGAGAAGTCTCAGGAGCTACCAATTCAGTCCAGTCCCACGGAAAGAAAGTTCAGTTACATAACAATCGTGTTTCCAAAATTGTTCAAATGGCTCTGAGCACTATAGGACTTAACATCTGAGGTCATCAGTCCCCTAGAACTTAGAACTACATAAACCTAACTGACCTAAGGACATCACACACATCCATGCCCGAGGAAGGATTCGAACCTGCGACCGTAGCAGCCGCGCGGTTCCGGACTTAACAATCGTGTTTCCAGTGGCATATTCATAGTGGATACGTAATCACGATTTCAACGATAGTAATCATTGGCCTATTGCTTGATTAATTAAAATGTCGGTAAAACTAATCAATCAATATAGTCATTTACCCCAGCCAACCTTAACCACTGGCAGGCTGCCTGCGTAGAGGACTATCGAATTTTTCACGTTCACCGCTGAGTTAAATTAGAAAAACGACAAGACGGTGAAAATTAGTAAAAGTTTGTGGTAGTTAAGTTCAGATTTCGGCTGCACTCTCGACAGTGCACGGGACACTAGTGTCTCCTGGTGTCACAACAGGTCAGCCAACTTAACTCTCAGGAGATCGGGCCTGAAGTAGCAGCCGTCGTCTTCACTGCCACCACCAGCAAAGTTGGCTACAGGCACCTTTTTCAGTCGGAGGAGGCGCAGTGCTGTGCCGCGTCCGAGTTTACGAAAACCACGCAGAGGGTGCCATTGCGTTGCGGGCCTTTGGCGATCAGCCACTCGGCTGCACCTCTCAGAAGATATCACTTCGTTACCGGCAGCAGTGCGGGATTTTCCGGCGTTTTGTTGTACATGTGTCGGTGTCCACCACCTTGTAAGCAGCCTTGTGTGGAGTCGGTCAGTTCTACTTAGGATGCTTTGCGATAATATGCTCGTGGCTACTTCGGTCGTTTTTTATTACACAACCACGACGCTTGCACAGGGAGCAACCGGTAACACGATTTCATTAATGCTGACTTACTAAGTCCGTCCGCTGCCCGTGTCTTTGCGTTCGTATCCCTAACTCCTCGTGGCTAACCACTTCTTTCCTCATTTATCGCCAAGAATTCATCTCGATTCACCAGATACCACCCTCTAAGGACTCAGCGGTTCATCATTTGTTTCTTACAGTTCGTCCGTGTACTTTTCTTGTTCTACAACAAGGTGGCAGCATGCCAAGTAATTCACACTTGTGGTTTTTTATCGTTCTCGTAATTGTGTAACAGGACTATCTCGCATTTATTCTCTTTTAGACGAACAATTTACTTTTAATTTATTTAAAATTCCTGTCTGTCTGTTTCCCCCCCTGTCGCCTTCACTGTTTGCGTATTACATCTGCCAACACTGGCACTAAGTGAACAGATGTGTTCCCACGGTCAGCGACAGAAACTGGCAGGTGAGGTTCCTATTATCAGCTAACGGGGAAATGGTGACAGGCACTAACATTGATTCACTCTTCCATTCATTCAAAACCTACAACATCTACAATGCTATGCATACTGCAGCGCGTTACTGTTAACATGCAGCTAACACTGGCAGAAAAACAAACCCGGACGTGACCGAGGAATTCTCACACCAAGCTTGAGGGAGTAAAGTTAAGTGAACGTTGCCGTTCTCAACAGCAGGTACCATAAGTGAATGCTACAAGTTTACTTCCTGACGAGATATTCCCTGCCCTCGATATTTACATCTACGTCGGCAGTCTGCAAGCCACCGTACAGTGGTTGGCGCTCTCTCTCCTGTACCACCAGTGCTCATTTCCCTTCCTGTTCCAGTCGCACAGAGGGCGAGGGAAAAACGACTGTCGACATGCCTCCGTATGAGCCCTAATTTGTCGTACCCAACTACAAGGTCCTTACGCGCAATGTGTGTTGGCGACAGCAGAATCGTTCGGCAGTCAGCTTCAAATGCCCAATCTCTAAATTTTTGAAATAGTGTTTTTCGAAAATAACGTCGCCTTACCTTCAGGAATTCCCACTGCAGCTATCGAAGTATCTCCGCAATACTTAAATGCTGTGCGAACCTACCGGTAACAAATCTAGCAGCCCACCTCTGAACTGCTTCGATGTCCTCCTTTAATTCGACCTCATACGTATTCCAAAGAGTCGAGCAGTACTGTATGCGGTCTCCTTTACAGATGAACCACACTTTCCTAACATTATGCCAATAAATCGAAGTCGACAACTGGCTTTCCATGCCACAGTTCTCAAATGCTCGACCCATTTCATATCGCTTTGCAACGTTGCTCCCAGATATTTAAACGACTGTGTCAAGCAGGACACTATTAACACTGTATCCGAACAATACAGGTTTGTTCTTCCTACTCATCCGCATTAACTTACATTTTTCCACATTTAGAGCTATCTGCCATTCCTCACACCAATTAGAAACTTTGCCTAAGTCATCTTGTATCCTCATACAGTCACTATACTTCGACGCCTTACCTACACCACGGCATCATCAGCAAACAACCGCCGATTACTGCCCAACCTGTCAGCCAAATCATTTATGTATATAGATTACAAGAGCGGTCCCATCACACTTCCCTGGGGCACCACTGACGACATCCTTGTCTCTGATGAACACTCGCCGGGGTTCCGTTGCTGAAGAAGTCTTGGAGTCACTCACACAGTATACACAGTACATACAGTTCCACACAGTAAACGGAATGACACCATTAATAAATATAGACTTCGATCAGAACTCGGTAGCTAAGGTATAATATTCAAAATTTCTAGGTGCATGCATTGATGAGGAGTTGAACTGGAAAAAACACACTGAAGATCTGCTGAAACGTTTGAGTTCAGCTACTTATGCTATTAGGATCACTGCAAATTTTGGCGATATACATCTCAGTAAATTAGTTTACCACGCCTATTTTCATTCTCTGCTTTCGTATGGCATCATATTCTGGGGTAACTCATCATTGAGTAAAAGAGTGTTCATTGCACAAAAGCGTGTAATCGGAATAATTGTTGGAGCTCATCCAAGATCATCCTGCAGACACTTCTTTAAAGAGCTATGGCTCTTCACTGTAGCCTCACAATAACTTAAGAAATTTGTTACTAACAATCCGAACGAATTCAAAAGTAATAGCAGTGTACATGGCTACAACAGTAGGAGAGAGGATGATCTTCACCACTCGAGATTAAATCTAACTTTGGCTCAGAAGGGGGTAAATTATGCTGCCACAAAAGTCTTTGGTCACTTACCTAATAACATCAAAAGTCTGACAGATGGCCATATAGCATTTAAAAGGAAATTAAAAGAATTTGTGAATGGCAACTCCTACTCATTAGATGAATTTTTGGATACAGTGAGTGGGTAATTTACCCAACCTCCCACCCCAAAAAAATATTAAGTGTCATGTAATATTTTGTGTAATATAATATCTTGTATAGACACCTTTTATTAATCTGACACGTTCCACATCATTACGAAGTGTCGTATTCATGATCTATGGAACAAGTACTAATGCAATCTAATTTCACATATCAGTGAAACTATTCCATGTGCTGGTGCCTTCTTTAACAGCCTGCAATGAGGCACCGTGTCAAACGCCTTACGGTAATCCAAAAATATGACATTTGCCTGTTGCCCTTCATCCATAGTTCGCAGTGTATCATATGAGAAAAGGGGAAGCTCAGTTTCGCACGAGCGATGCTTTCCAAAACCATGATGATTTGTGGAGCTCCTCAGTCTCAAGAAATTTTGTTATATTCGAAGTGAGAATATTTTCAAGGGTTTTGAAGCTAACCGAAGTTCTCTGAAGGTGCCCCAATCTTTCTTATCCTCGATGCCTACGCGAGCTATACGACGACGGCAGAATGATGGCTGCACAGTCTTCTTCGAATACAAGTTTTCTGAATTTCGAATACCTGTATGCGAATGTACCGAACAGGGTTTAGCGGGAAAGACATCGTCTTTCTTCCAAAGGTTCCGATTCTATTTTCCCGTATATTTCTGTTACATTTCCATATGGTCTATAGCTACCTGTCACGATTCTGATTTCGTTCGGTGTTTATTGTCATATCTACTCGATACAGACTTCAGACACTCTAAAATTCACCTCATGGGCGACTTCCTTTACAGACGCATTGCATACTCCCCTAAAGTGGTCTTCTCTGTCCTCAGCTTCTCGTAAGTTAAGATGAGAACACGTTCTGTCCATCTTGTTCAGCATGCGGCTTTTGGTAATCATCGGCGACAAATGTTTACCACAATACGAAAGTAACTTGGCCTGTTTCTCGCGCGACAGCGCCTATATTTAACATGTACCATTTGAACAAGTGAGGAGAACGCCCCAAGCAGTTTGTAGCAACACTGAAGGACAGCAGTTAATGCCAGTTCAGGTTTATCGGCATTTGCATGACTCTCTCCCATGGTTCTAACAAACCCGTCATAATTAATGCTACTCTTTTGTATGGGCCCCACACACTAGAGCAATATTCAATAATTGGTCGCTCAAGGGTGCTGTAAGCAATATAATTTGTACATTTACTACATTTTCTGAGTATCTATCAATCATCTATGGTGTGCCGCTTTTTTTTACCTACGACTAAAGATGTGTGAACATTCTGTTTTACGCACACAGAAATTCATATACACAGATACTTATCTGATTCCAGTTGTGGACTTACTGATATTATTATCGTACCAAATTATGTTTTCACGTTTTGTCAACCGTACAATTTTACATTTCTGAATATTTAAAGCAAGATGCCAATCTTTGGGCCACTTACACATGTCAGCAAGATCTGGCTGATTATTTCTGCAGCACGCCTGTCTGTCAGACAGTGTTTCATTACAGATAACTGCGTATGTGTAAGAAATCTGTTGACTGTTAATACTGTCGACCAGCTGAATGATACGCATCATTAACAGCGAGGCTCCCAACACATTTTCCTGTGGTACCCCTGAACTTACTTTTGTCAACTACTCTCGATCCAAGATAACACGCTGCGTCCTCGCTACCAACTCGTCAGGCGTATTTCCTCTGAGTTTTTGCTCCATAATTGGTGTTTTGTTTCTGCAGTGAGTACATGGAGTCAAACCAATAGAAGTACTGCTGGTTAAGTGGTCACGCGACGCCCAAAGCCTGCGGGAAACGTAGTTTGGTTTCCCGTATAAATAAAACGTTTTTTTTAGGTGGGGGAGGGGGGGAGATAGGAAGTGAAAGGGGCCTACTTGGAGCAAGAGAGGCACCACAGGACATTTTAATTTCCACTGTCTCTATTTTTACAGGAGAACTTCTGTAAAGTTTGGAAGGTAGGAGACGCGTTACTGGCAGAAGTAAAGCTGTGAGTACCGGGCGTGAGTCGTGCTTCGGTAGCTCAGATGGTAGAGCACTTGCCCGCGAAAGGCAAAGGTCCCGAGTTCGAGTCTCGATCGGGCACACAGTTTTAATCTGCCAGGAAGTTTCAAATTCATAAAACTTTGTGAGCATGAGCAGGAAGGATTGAGGATTCACAGTCATACCAGTGGAAGCACTGGAAATTCAAAGACACAACAAAATAATTTTTTACACGTGAAATTTCATCATTTTTTCGGTTACTATTGGCTGCATTTGTTGCTATAGGTACACTTTTCTTCATAAGTAAGAGAGATTCTTCGATGAATTATGCACTGCTTACAGCAAAACTCTAGAATTTTCCAAATCTATTAAAAACTGTGGTAAAAATTGACTATAAAATTTGACTTTTTTTCTAAACATGAAGTTTAAAATGCTACAGTTCATTCATTTTTTCATAAATTAAATAAATTCTAGGGTTTCATACAATTGTACGTATGATTTGTATGCTGTGCAAATTTCATCGAAGAATCTCTCTTACTTATGAAGAAAAGTGTACCTATATTAACAAATTGAGCCAATAGTAACTGAAAAAATGGTGAAATTTCACATGTAAGAAAAATTATTTTTTATGTTATTGAACTTCCTCTGCTACGAGTGTGAATCCTGAATCCTTCCTGGTCATGGTGACAAAGTTTTATGAATTTATTTGTAAAAGTGTCCTGTGATGCGTCTCTTGCTGCAAGTCGCCCCGTTTGACGTCCTACCCCCCCTTAAAGGAGAATTTTATGTAGTCATATGATAAGACGGTCCCAGATTAGTCCACGCGACACTCCCGTTTGACGAAGAATACCCGGAGGCCGGCTTTCGGTCTTCCTCGTCCGCCTTGCGCAACCTCCTGTGGCGGCCAGCGCCAAGCTGTCTGCCTGCACAACTTCCCTGTCTGTGGCCGCTGCAGTTCGAAGCCGGTTGTTCGTCTTGCTTGCCGTCTCTGCCATTTATCATACCGTCAGTCCTCTCATGCACACGTGACCGAGGCAAAATTGAAAAAAAAATTCCGATATTTTTTCGTGCCGGAAGACTTTTCTTACATATAATTCATTAACTTCAACCCAAATAAATACTTTGTAGACCAGTAGGGGATATACTCATATTAGGACAGCGAGAAACAGCAACTACATCTTACATTTATTATTAATAGCGAAGTGTCCTCTTAAGACGACACAGAGAAGGGTTGGGTTGGGTGGTTTTGAGGGAGAGGACCAGACAGCGAGGTCATAGGTCACATCGGATTAGGGAAGGACGTCGGCCGTGCCGTTTCAAAGGGACCATCCCGGCATTTGCCTGGAGCGATTTAGGGAAATCACGGAAAGCCTAAATCAGGATGGCCGGAGGCGGGTAGGCAGACTACATGTTACACGCAACGTTTATTTCTAATATCAAAGACTTCAACAATGGCCGTATTACTTCATACATTCAGGACATTCACGTAAGCAGGCTTTCTGTCATTATTACTTACAGATTCAGCCTTCAAAGACCGTCAAATTACGTGGATGCCAAGACAAATTAGTCAGTAAAAGCTGTGGAGGTAACAGATCGAAATTTCGATGATCGAATGGATCGGAAGAGGTGGTACAAAGAATTGGGGATCCAGAGCATCAGAGCAACTCCAGATTTCTTTCCCCAGGGTTTTCAAATGAGGAAATGAACCAGTAAATTGTAGCATCTAGTGAAAGTAGCAATGGACGCATTTCAGAGACTTGCACAGATTCTGGCTAGGAAAAACCGTTATGTTGTCAGAAATTTTTTACACGATGACTCAATGAATGTACCGATTTTGAAGATAATCATGTAGGACATATGCTGGAATGATTCCTTTTTGGACAGTTCTCCCAGCTCTTTTACAGGTGAAATTTTACAAAATAAATAAAAAAATTATGTCAACATAGTGTTATTGACATTTTTTTGTAATGCACGATTATTTGTTTAAAAATTACGGTTCCTTTTTTAAAGTGGAGTTATGCTGTGTTTCGTCGACAGTAAACATTTTCAGTAGAAAGTAGATAGTATCATCTTGTAGCTCACTCTCAGTCATGTGAAGTTTGTCCTTCGACTGATGTGTTTTTTTACATCAACATTACCACTCATGACACGTACTAGCATTTGGAGTGTTTGACTTCTTTCCAACTGCATATTAGATCAGAGGCCACACTACTTTTGAATGCTATAATAGATCCACATTTCGTTGCCCATTCAACTTCTGGAGTATCTAGGCATCAGCTACACCAGCTTTTCGTTGACTGATTTGGGGGAGCGGACCGAACAGGATGCTCATCGGTCCCATCGGATTAGGAAAGTTTGGGGAAGGAAGTCGGCCGTGCCCTTTCAAAGGAACCATACCGCCATTTTCCTGAATCGATTTAGGGAAATCACGGAAATTCTAAATCAAGATGGCTGCACGCGGGTTTCAACCGTCGTCCTCCGGAATGAGAGTCCAGTGTCATCTGCTACCGTTCCATTTAGCATGTGGTACAAAATCCTCCAGACAACCTATGATTCTAGCCTCATTTCTGTGCGAAGCAAATGGAGAATTCATCAGGTCAAGACAACCCGTGTGCTTACTACCTATTCCAATTCAGTGAGGGTCTTTCGATCTCTATAGACTCCTTTTCCTTTCCACTAAACCTGGTAGCAATTCCTACTGGTTCTATACCTGCTTATCATTATACAGGACTTACAAGTGAACTGTCAGTCAATCTTGTGATAGTAACTGCTTCCACTAATATTGCTTCCAATACTCGAATTTTCTCTCTGCTCCCCGCAGTCCGTTGCTATGAATTGTACCAACATACGATATGTTGGGCTCTTTCAGTTTTAATATCAACTGAATGCTACTGAAGAGATTGTCAACGTAAACCTTGTGGTTCTTTCGATGAATGTACTGTACGCAAATAAAATTAATTTTTTGATGTGGGCTAAAATTTCTAGCTACATTTAGCATATTTCAGAAATGACTGGAGGCTGTGTACAATAAAATACTACTTTAAAAAAGGATAAAGGGAAAGAAAAAAACTCTGTATGTACTGAAGACTGTAATAGACAGTTGTCTCGCCGTATCAGGTCCTCATGTCGAAACACAAATGATTAATTCAATAATCTATATCACTATTCAGATATTCGCAAACGTTATCAAATACTCCACAGTAAATATCAACAAATGAATTACAAGGACTGAAGTATTTTTTCCACAAATCAATGTAAAACTTTTACAACAAAGCACCACAGCTACATCAAGAATGCGTTGCCAAAATTAACATTACACGTGCCAACAACTTACACTGCCAACCTGCAGAGATTCTTTGAACTATTATTTCTCCTCATTTAAGAAGTCTGTGATATTACAACCGAATCATACTTAAAAGGTGAAAGAAATGAGCCACAAATTACGTGTTCTCATTTGACGACACGACGAGAGGGTTAAAGCAAAAAACGCGCGAGACTGGTTTGGGATCGCTGTAGCCAATTGGCACATAAAATTCCTCTTAAATGATTTTTTTACAACGAGAAACAGACGCTCTTCCGTTGACGCTCTGTGTCGCATTAAACGCATTATGAGACGTGTTTGTCTGGACTGAGTCCATTTACGCACCGAGACAACTTAATTGCAAATATCTGCCGCATCATCAGACGAAATATGCGTGACGGCTCTGAGGAGAGGCGTGCGTTATGTAGGCTGAGTCTTAAAAGTGTCTCGTGAAATACCAGCCGCACGAAAAAGTGGAAGGGTGAACTTCGCATGAATGAGAGTGAACTACAAGATGATACTATCAACTTTCTACTACAAATTTTTACCATCTACGAAACAGAGCATAACTCCACTTTAAAAAAAAAGGAACCGTAATTTTTAAACAAATAATCGTGCACTTAAAAAAATGTGAATAACACTATGTTGACATAATTTTTTTATTTATTTTGTAAAAATTGATCTGTAAAAGAGCTGGGAGAACTGTCCAAAAAGGAATCATTCCCGCATATGTCCTACATGATTATCCTCAAAATCGGTACACTCATTGAGCCATCGTGTAAAAAATTTCTGACAACACAACTGTATTTCCCCGCCAGAATCTGTGCAGGCCTCTGAAATGCGTTCATTCCTACTTTCACTAGATGCTACAATTTACTGGTGGATTTCCTCATTTGAAAACCATGGGGAAAGAAATCTGGAGTTATTTGCTCTGATGATCTAGATGCTCGATCATCGTAATTTCGGTCTATTACTTCCACTGATGGTTCAAATGGCTTGAAGTACTATGGGACTTAACATCTGAGGTCATCAGTCCCCTAGACTTTTAACTACTTAAACCTAACTAACCTAAGGACATCACACACATCCATGCCCGAGGCAGGATTCGAACCTGCGACCGCAGCAGCAGCGCGGTTCCAGACTGAAGCGCCTAGAACCGCTCGGCCACAGCGGCTGGCTAACTTTTACTGACTAATTTGTCTTGGCACCCACGTAATTTGACGGTCTTTGAAGGCTAAAAATCTCTAAGCATTCGTGACAGAAAGCCTGCTTACGTTTGTTCATCTAAAATGCCCGCAAACCAACAACGGTCAAGTTTGACTAACATTATTCCGCACCATATGTTAGCTGACAAAGGGCGCGGATCTGGCGGGAAATCCACATTGTGGTTATTGTGCTCACCATCATTCGTGATTTATTGGAGAACAATACACGTTGAAATACACTGAAGAGCCACAGGAACCGGCACAACTGCCTGATCATCGTGCAGCGCACCCGCGAGCACGCACAAATGCCGCAACACGGCGTGACATGGTGCCAACTGATGTCTGGAGAAGTGCTGGAAACCATGAAGCCTGCAAGGCCGTCCATAAATTCGTAAGTTTACAAGGGGGTGGAGATGTCTTCTGAAAAGCACGTTGCAACGCATCCCAGATATGCTGGATAATGTTCATGTCTGGGAAGTTTGGTGGCCAGCGGAAGTGTTTAAACTCAACAGAGTGTTCCTGGAGCCACTCTGTAGCAATGCTGACATTTGGGGTGTCGCATTGTCCTGTTGGAATTGCCCAAGTCTGTCGGAATACACAGTGAACATGAATGGATGCAGGTGATCACACAGGACGCTTACGTACGTGTCACCTGTCAGAGTTGTATCTAGTCGTATCAGGGGTCCCATATCACTCCAGCTGCACACGCTCCACACCATTACAGATCCTCCACCAGCTTGAACAGTCCCCTGCTGACATGCAGCGTCCATGGATTCATGAGGTTCTCTCCATACCCGTACACGTCCACCGCTCGGTATAATTTGAAACGAGACTCGTCCGACCACACAATATATTTCCAGTCATCAACAGTCCCCCAGGAGAGGCGTAAAGCTTTATGTCGGGCAGTCATTAAGAATACATGAGTGGGCCTTCGGCAACGAAAGCCCGTATCAATTACGTTTCGTTGATTGGTTCGCACGCTGACGCTTGTTGATGGTGCAGCATTCAAATCTGCAGCAATGTACGAAAGGTTTGCACTCCTGTCACGTTGAACGATTCTCTTCAGTCGTCGTTGGTCCCGTTCTTGCAGGATTTTTTTTCCGGCCGCACCGATGTCGGAGATTTGATGTTTTACCGGATTCCTGACATTCAGAGTACACTCGTGAAATGGTCAAATGGGAAACTCCCCACTTCATCGCTAACTCGGAGATGCTGTGTCCCATCACGTTCAAACTCACTTAAATCTTGATAACCTGCCATTACAACAGCAGTAGCCGATCTAATAACTGCGCCAGACACTTGTCTTACATAGACGTTGCCGACGCAGCGCCTTTTTCTGCCTGATTACATATCTCTGTATTTGAATACGCATGCCTATACCAGTTTCTTTCGCGCTTCATTGTGTATGTGGATTTATTTTTATCCTATCGCAAAAATGGTTCAAATGGCTCTGAGCACTATGGGACTTAACATCTGAGGTCATCAGTGTCATAGAACTTAGAAATACTTAAACCTAACAAACCTAAGGACATCACACACCCCATGCCCGATGCAGTATTCGAACCTGCGACCGTAGCGGTCGCGCGGTTCCAGACTGAAGCGCCTAGAAACGCTCGGCCTACACAGGCTTCCCTTCACTTGTCCGCATTCGTTGGTGGTAAATACTTCCTCTGAGCTGTAAAATTAAGCATTACACGGCTCCTCGCAGGAAACCTTTTTGTATAAAGACTGACAGCACTTGTGATTTTTCCTCTGGATTGACCATACATCAAAACTCATTTAAATTTTTCTTAAACAAAACACTCCATTTCATTCACTACTTAACCTACCCATACCTGTCAAAAACAACAACCATCAAAAAGGAAGAGACAAGCCTAACGACAGCGCGCAGTATGTTCGTTTTCTACAACACACAATAACGGTCTTTACTTGTACATAATTATACTGCAGGACTGCCTGAAATAAAGTTTTATTACAGCATGTAAAAGCGCTCGAGCAAGTGTAGTTTGGACCAAGTGTCATGCAGTGAATATAGGTACCGCCAGAGGTAATCTCAGTTTCAGATAATAGCTGTCGCAAAGGATCAGTAGGAATAAATAGTGATATTACAAATAAAACGAGCACGGACTTTCCTTATTTCAATAAATAGTTTATTTACAAAACAGCCAGAAGAAAGGTTCGGTGCAGCACAGGCAGACGATCTGGAAGTTGAAACTTCCCTGTTATTTTTATCAATATCCAGTTTCTCATGTTTTACACGTTTGCTAACTTGATCAGTTGCGATGCTTTGTCTTAACGACGTTCTTTAGGTAAGCGTAGGGTCGGCTAACAGGAACTCAACGCGGCCAGAGCAGGAGCAGCATGGTCTGTGTTTGAATGAAAAACAAAGAGCAATGTCCTCTTCTGTGAACCTTGTTTCCTGTAACGTGTTTGATGCGAGGTGGAAGTGTAGGTGCTCTCAGGTATACAGATAAAGAAACCGGTTGTTAGCAACAACTTTGTTTTTTACGTGAAATCTTATCATAATTGCGATCTCCATTGTCTGGTCGCGAGCAATGAATAATCAGATAATACACGCTGCAATGGGCTGTTGGTGTGACACGCTGATGCGAGGTACTCACATCCGTACTGAGACCTTAAGAGTGTTACTGTGGTTCATTCAGTTTCGAATAATGTGGGCCAGGATTCATTTTTTCGGTGTTACACACTTGACTTGTAGGCGGGCTATAAAAATCCGTTCTTCTTTCATCGAGCGATTCCTAGCATTTTTGACGGTTTCATGAGTGCTTTGTGAGCGCAGACTTTGTCTCGCAGTGGTGAAGATACCACGTGGTTTATGTAACTCTAATTACACTACTGGCCATTAGAACTGCTACACCAAGAACAAATACAGATGATAAACGGGTATTCATTGGACAAATATATTATACTACAACTGACATATGATTACATTTTCACGCAATTTGGTTGCATAGATCCTGAGAAATCAGTACCCAGAACAACCACATCTGGCCATAATAACGGCCATGATGCGCCTGGGCATTGAGTCAAACAGAGCTTGGATGGCGTACACAGGTACAGCTGCCGATGCAGCTTCAACACGATACCACAGTTCATCAAGAGTACTGACTAGCGTATTGTGACGAGCCAGTTGCTCGGCCACCATTGACCAGACGTTTTCAATTGGTGAGAGATCTGGAGTATGTGGTGGCCAGGGCAGCAGTCGAACATTTCCTGTATACAGAAAGGCCCGAACAGGACCTGCAACATGCGGTCGTGCATTAATCTGCTGAAATGTAGGGTTTCGGAGCGATCGAATGAAGGGTAGAGCCACGGGTCGTAACACATCTGAAATGTAACGTCCACTGTTCAGAGTGCCGTCAATGCGAACAAGAGGTGACCGAGACGTGTAACCAATGGCACCCCATACCATCACGCCAGGTTATACGCTAGTATGGCTATGATGAATACACGCTTCCAATGTGTGTTCACCGCGATGTCGCCAAACACGGATGCGACCATCATGATGCTGTAAACAGAACCTGGATTCATCCGAAAAAATGACGTTTTGCCATTGGTGCACCCAGGTTCGTCGTTGAGTACATCATCGCAGGCGCTCCTGTCTGTGGTGCAGCGTCAAGGGTAACCGCAGCCATGGTCTCCGAGCTGATAGTCCATGCTGCTGCAAACGTCGTCGAACTGTTCGTGCAGATGGTTGTTGTCTTGCAAACGTCCCCATCTGTTGACTCAGGGATCGAGACGTGGCTGCACGATCCGTTACAGCCATGCGGATAAGATGCCTGTTATCTCGACTGCTAGTGATACGAGGCCGTTGGGATCCAGAACGGCGTTCCGTATTACCCTCCTGAACCCAACGATTCGATATTCTGCTAACAGTCATTGGATTCGACCAACGCGAGCAGCAATGTCGCGATACGTTAAACCGCAATCGCAATAGGCTACAATCCGACCTTGATAAAGTCGCAACGTGATGGTACGCATTTCTCCTCCTTACACGAGGCATAACAAGAACGTTTCACCTGGCAACGCCGGTCAACTGCTGTTTGTGTATGAGAAATCGGTTGGAAACCTTCCACATGTCAGCATGTTGTAGGTGTCGCCACCGGCGCCAACCTTGAGTGAATGCCCTGAAAATCTACTCATTTGCATATCACAGCATCTTCTTCCTGTCGGTTAAATTTCGCGTCTGTAGCACGTCATTTCTATGTCTTTGTGGTTGCAATAATTATCAATCGATAAAAACACTTTCTATATTTATTCAAGCACCCTTCCAATTCCATCTGGAGCAAATTACACTATACATTGCTACATATGATATTTAGCCAACACACTGAATTTTTCTTTACACTTGGGAGGAGGTCTCTATCTATCACCGATTCCGAGAAAATATATGTTACGTAGCGCAGTCATTTGCGATCGCAGGCGCCAGCGACAAGGTTACAATGAAATACCTCATACAACCTTCATATCTCGCAAAAGGTTTGAAATATCGAAACGAGATTTTGGTTAATGATAGCACGCAAAGGGGAGAGTATTTTGCCACATGGCAAACAAGGAGAAGTTTCTTATCAACCGCGATATACGAGTAACTGCAGACTCTTGCAGTTAAATGAAGTGAATTTTTAGCAGTCACTGATTGCTGATGAAATGTGAACTCCCAGTGCGGCTTTGTAACAAGGTAAGTGAAGAAAATCTACTTTTATACTTATCCCGACAATATGGTTTCTTTTAATGTTTGCCGGCCGCTGTGGCCGAGGGGTTCTACACGCTTTAGTCCGGAACCGCGATGCTGCTACGGTCACGGGTTCGAATCCTGCCTCAGGTATGGATGTGTGTGATGTCCTTAGGTTAGTTAGGTTTTTAAGTAGTTCTAAGTTGTAGGGGACTGATGACCTCAGATGTTAACTCCCATAGTGCTTAGAGCCATTTGAACTAATTTTTATCCTCGGTATCTCGATTAATAAACCACTCTTTGACTATTCTATCGCATCTGCAACTGAATTAAAAAGGTTAGTGAGGGGACATTGTGTGAACTCCGCTCTGTTTTGCCAGAAGAACTAACTTTTAACATGACAACCAAAGAAATGTAGGTGTTACTCGAAATTCGCCGCTGATGAATGAGTGATTTTAAGCTGATAGTAAGTTTTAGTTGCTATAAGTACAGTAAAGGTAGTGGACGATGACCACACTACAGATATTTTTTTTTTAAAAAAGCGAAATGATCGGATGGCATTGATGGCTGGCCGCCGAGTTGCAAGTCTTTTTAGTTGCCGCCACATTGGGCGACATGCGTGTCAATGGTGATGAAATGTTGATGAGGACAACAAAACACCCACTCCCCGAGTGGAGACAATCTCCGACTCAGCCGGGAATCGAACCTGGGTCCACTGCACGGTAGTCAGATAAGTTGACCACTCACCCAGGGGGGCGGACAGGTATTACAAATTACTGTACTCCACAAAGGCTGAAACAGCGGGCGACTGCCATCATTTTCTTCCTAGCATCGTCCACACTTTCCATCGACGACATAAACTCCTTTGAAAGTGCGAAAATGTACTACAGTACGTAAAACGAAATAAACTGCCAGACTGTACTACGTATTTGCTGTGAGACACGGTGTCCCCAGTGCGTCTGTCTCAAGCATGGAAGAGAGGTATTTGAGTATCTGTACTAATTATTTTATTTCCAGCTTCGGATTGTGTAAGGAAATGAATGTGCTCGTTTAATTTCGGAAATTTGACCCCCTGTGTTAATGTATCTGGTCCCCAGTTTGCGCGTTATCCTCCTCACATAGTGAATGTCCTATGTAAAATATTGGGGGACTTTGGTGGTGTACATTTCGCCAACGCAATTCCGTCTTACCCGTAGAAATGTGCGTGCAGATTAGTATATAATATACCCGAGCTACAAGTTGTAAAACTGTAATATCTGTAAACTGGAACAATTGCTCCAATCGCTGTAAAGTCGAGTGAGAATGTTTAAAATAAATAAGTAATCAATTGTCATCAATCTTCAACATACATTAAAAATCACAAAGAAGTCAAGTTAAAGGAATTAATCTAAGATAAAAGATACAGAATGCAGGAAGCCCATACATCAGCGTGTGAGCCCTCCAGCCCCTTGCCTGGTACCGTACAGAAAGGGCACGCTCTCTAGGTAACGCTCTCAAGCTCCCCTCCCCAGTTATCCGTTGCGCAGTTTTCATTCAGGGCTTGACGACATCAACTTTCATCTGGCGTCGCTAGGCAAGGAGGTTTGACGGTAACCTTTCAGGGTGTACGAATATACAGAGTTTACGAGATCCATGTTGAATATCAGAAAAAGAGACCAGAAAACAAACAAATGGGGGAGAGGCAGAAGGGAGTAGAAGAAGTATTTATCATTGTTATAGGATTGAAATGGTAGTGGGCGGGGCATTCCTCGGCAGACATGATCACAGTGAACCAGTATTCTCTTTGTGCCTCAGCGATACAGGTAGCCGTACTGTAGGTGCAACCACAACAGAGGGGTATCTGTTGAAGAGTCCAGACAAACGTGTGGTTCCTGAAGAGGGGCAGCAGCCGTTTCAGTAGTTGCAGGGGCAACAGTCTGGACGATTGACTGATCTGCCCTTGTAACACTAACCAAAACGGCCTTGCTGTGCTGGTACTGCGAACGGCTGAAAGCAAGGGGAAACTACGGCCGTAATTTTTCCCGAGGGCATGCAGCTTTACTGTATGATTAAATGATGATGGCGTCCTCTTGGGTAAAATATTCCGGAGGTAAAATAGTCCCCCATTCTGATCTCCGGGCGGGGACTACTCAAGAGGACGTCGTTATCAGGAGAAAGAAAACTGGCGTTCTACGGATCGGAGCATGGAATGTCAGATCCCTTAATCGGACACGTAGGTTAGAAAATTTAAAAACGGAAATGGATTGGTTAAAGTTATATATAGGGTTATAAACCACAAAATCAAATAGGGGTAATGCAGAAGTACGTTTACTAATGAATAAAAACATAGGAGCCCGGGTAAGCTAATAGAAACAGCATAGTGTACGCATAATTGCCGGCCGGTGTGGCCCTGCGGTCAAAGGCGCTTCAGTCTGGAACCGCGTGACCGCTACGGTCGCAGGTTCGAATCCTGCCTCGGGCATGGATGTGTGTGATGTCCTTAGGTTTAATTAGTTCTAAGTTCTAGGGGACTGATGACCACAGATGTTTAGTCCCATAGTGCTCAGAGCCATTTGAACCATTTTGTACGCATAATTGTGGCTAACATACATACCAAGTCCACGCCTACTACAGTAGTAAAAGTTTATATGGCCACTAGCTCCGCAGATGACAAAGAGATTGAAGAAATATATGATGAGATACAAGAAATTATTCAGATAGTGAAGGAAGACGAAAATTTAATAGTCATGGGGAACTGGAATTCGATAGTTGGAAAAGGAAGAGAAGGAAAAGTAGTAGGTGAATATGGAATGGGGCTAAGGAATGAAAGAGGAAGCCGCCTGGTAGAATTTTGAACAGAGCATAACTTAATCATAGCTAACACTTGGTTTGTGGGACAAATATTGTATGCGACAACGAGGGCCGTAATATGACTTTTTTATTGTTGCTAGGTGGGGTCGCGTCAGAGGTATCAAGGTCAACTTTTGTTTCTTTAAATTGGATGCTACAGTTTGGTACTTATTTTCTGATAGCGACTATCGAGACGAAGCCAGTGATGTGAAACAGTAAGGTCTTCAGGTCAACGAAGGTCAAAAAGGTGGCATGAACCTCAGTTTACAGAAAGTGTTCGAAGTGACGACCATTGGCATCAGTGCAGTGCTGCAATCTTCTTATCATGGACTGAGTGGTATTCCTTATCACTTCGGCTCTTATCGAAGCACAAAACCGTCGAATGGTGTTCACACGTTAGATGTATACGCCGTATTCGGCGAATATTTACTATTTGCATGATATACGAGACAGAATTGTCAGATCATGTGCTTCGATAAGTGCCGAAGTGATAAAGAATACCACTCAATCCATGATAAGAAGATTGCAGCACTGCATTGATACCAATGATCGTCACTTCGAACACCTTCTGTAAACAGACGTTCATGCCACCTTCTGACTTTCGTTGACCCTCAAAGATCTTACTGTTACGAATCATTGCATTCAGCTCGTACCAAACTATAGCATCCCATTTAAAAAAATAAAGTTGACCTTCAGACCTCTGACGCGACCCCACCTATCAACAACAAAAAAAATCATATTACGGCCCCCGTTCTCCCATCCACATTTGTCCCATAAACTTTTCAGCTCCTATCATAATTCCGGAGTTATCCTTGGTGGTAATAGTTAGTGATTCACCCTGTATAATGGCAAGATAGAAATTTAGGAACCAGGTTTTAAATTGTAAGACATTTCCAGGGGCAGATGTGGACTCTGACCACAATCTGTTGGTTATGAGCCGTAGATCAAAACTGAAGAAACTGCAAAAAGGTGGGAATATAATGATATGGGATAGTTTCAGAGAGAGCATAAGAAAACGATTGAAAAATATGGGGGAAGGAAATACAGTAGAAGAAGAATGGGTGGCTTTGACAGATGAAATAGTGAAGGCAGTAGAGGATGAAGTAGGTAGTAGAAATCCTTGGGTAACAGAAGAGATACTGAATGTAATTGATGAAAGCAGAAAACATAAAAATGCATTAAATGACTCAGGCAAAAAGGAATACAAATGTCTCAAAAATGAGATCGACAGGAAGTGCAAAATGGCTAAGCAGGGATAGCTAGAGGACAAATGTAAGGAGGTAGAGGCTTATCTCACTAGGGGTAAGATAGATACTGCCTACAAGAAAATTAAAGAGACCTTTGGAGAAATGAGAACCTCTGGTATGAATATCAAGAGCTCAGATGGAAAACTAGTTCTAAGCAAAGAAGGGAAAGCAGAAAGATGGAAGAACTATATAGAGGGTCTATACAAGGGTGATGTGCTTGAGAGTAATATTATGGAAATGGAAGAGGACGTAGATGAAGATGAAATTGGAGATATGACGTTGCTTAAAGAGTATGAGAGAGCACTGAAAGACCTAAGACGAAACAGGGCCCCGAGAGTAGACAACCTTCCATCAGAACTACTGATAGCCTACCATCTGGTGAGCAAGATGTATGAAACAGGCGAAATAACCTCAGACTTCAAGAAGAATATAATAATTCCAGTCCCAAAGAAAACAGGTGTTGACAGGTGTGAAAATTACCGAACTATCAGTTTAATAAGTCACGGCTACAAAATACTAACGCGAATTCTTTACAGACGAATGGAAAAACTGGTAGAAGCCGACTTCGGGGAAGATTAGTTTGGATTCCGTAGAAATCTTGGAATACGTTAGGCAATACTGACGTTACGACTTACTTAGAAGAAAGATTAAGGAAAGGCAAACCTACGTTTCTAGCATTTGTAGACTTAGAGAAAGCTTTTGACAATGTTGACCAGAATACACTCTTTCAAATTCTGAAGGTGGTAGGGGTTAAATACAACGGACGAAATGCTATTTACAATTTGGGAGTTGTAAGTGTCGAGGAGCATGAAAGGAAAGCAGTGATTGGGAAGGGAGTGAGACAGGGTTGTAGCCTATACCCGATGTTACTCAATCTGTATATTGAGCAAGCAGAAAAGGAAACAAAAGAGAAATTTGGAGTAGGAATTAAAATCCACGAGGAAGAAATAAAAACTTTGAGGTTTGCCGATGACATTGTAATTCTGTCAGAGACAGCAAATGACCTGGAAGAGTAGTTGAACGGAATGGACAGTGTCTTGAAAGGAGGATATAAGATGAACAATAAGATGAACATCAACAAAAGGAAAACGAGGATAATGGAATGTAGTCGAACTGAATAAGGTGATGCTGAGGAAATTATATTAGGAAATGAGACACGTAGTGTAGTAGATGAGTTTTGCTTTTGGGGAGCAAAATAACTGATGATGGTCGAAGTAGAGAGGATATAAAACGTAGACTGGCCACGGCAAGTAAAGCGTTTCTGAAGAAGAGAAATTTGTTAACATAGAGTATAGATTTAAGTGTCAGGAAGTCTTTTCTGAAAGTATTTGTGTAGAGTGTAGCCATGTATGGAAGTTGGACGATAAATAGTTTAGACAAGAAGAGAATAGAAGTTTTCGAAATGTGGTGCTACAGAAGAATGCTGAAAATTAGATGGGTAGATCACGAAACTAATGAGGAGGTACTGAATAGAATTGGGGAGAGGAGGAGTTTGTGGCACATCTTGACTAGCAGAAGGGATTGGTTGGTAGGACATGTTCTGAGGCATCAAGGGATCACCAATTTAGTTAGTATTGGAGGGCAGTCTGGAGGGTAAAATCGTAGAGGGAGACCAAGAGATGAATACACTAAGTAAATTCAGAAGGATGTAGGTTGCAATAGTTACTTGGAGATGAAGAAGCTCACATAGGATAGAGTGTTTTGGAGAGCTGCATCAAATTAGTCCCTGGACTGGGAACAACAAGAACAGCAACAACAACAACGAAAGAACATGCCCCTCTGCGAGCCCTGAAATCTGGAGTAATCCATAGAGACACGGACTCGCAGAGGTGTAAAAGAGTCCTGAAATATACTGATTCACGCATCTTACAGTGGTACCCTTCAATGCTCTTATCTAGTAGGCGTTGGGTTCATTGAGCATACACAGCTATCGACTGACTCTGTTAAAACCTTGACTAGGTTATAAGATCAGATGAGTTGGCAGCCAAGCAATAGTCGTCAATTTACTGGACTATTCATGAAGCCACCTGCGTGAAAGCAAAGACTGACTGAATGTCCCACAGTCCTATTAAAAGATGGCATCTCCACCAAGGTTCTCTAATGCCGGAGAGCGGTGCAGATGGCCCCCATTGGTCCCTAGAACCAAAAATAGGGCCTAATTGTGACGAGACGAACATGTTCCAGAGCATTACTAAGCTTTCTCCAACCTGGACACGACCCTGTTGACGTGCACGATCCCTAGCTCCATCGGACCACTCTACACGCCGTGACTGTTAATGGTTTACTGACGGTCTTCACGTGCCCGTTCCAGCCTCACAGCTCTGTGTCGAACTGACAACACAAGGACGAAAGACGGCCGTCGACTAGTGAAGCCTATGCTGTGCACGGGCCTCTGCACAGCCTCAGTGGAGACGGGTTCCTCAAGCCCCAAATTCAAATCAAGTGCGGTCCAACTCTCACCAAACCATCGATCGCGCCATACTACTCTGGTAGAGCCGACGTGACATGCGTTCGTGGTCCTTGGCAGCTTATGTTTAAATGCAACCTATTAGAAGCCTGTACTTTATGGATCTATTACATGCAAAAGAACAAATGGTTACATGAAAAGAACGTCAGGGTAACAAACATAACCATATACACTGCACAACTGAATTAAAGGATCACTTTTTCCATACCCCGTAATTGTTGTCCTGTTGCGACGCATAGGTTTGAAATTTAGCTCAAAGGAGCCTACAACCTCTGTCTGCAAAAGCGTGGTCACCTGCGACGTCATCTTCAGGCTCCACGACGCTTCGAACAGCGAGGTGTCGACACTTGCGAGAAAAAAAAGGCGTCACAGTCCCTCTTACCCACATTTCACCATTTCTTTTGACGTCTCTGTGATGGAGGTTAGAACCGCGACACCCAGCGCTGATATCACGCAGTTTTTATTTATCACATCGGTGCTCATAATGGACACGAAAAGGCCTCAGTGGATATCACAAAGGTCGGCAATGAAATCACCGCTTTACCTGGGTCGTTGATTCCCACACATTTTGCGGTCGCAAACGACAGTTCGCAGCGCGTTGAGCAGCAGGAAGATGTTCTTTACATCCTTTGACACTGTTGACGCCCTCGGAGTTTTTCAACCCTGTTTAAGGATAATGTGGGGCGGTATCCCCATCAAACATGATCGTACCGCTTTGGAGTACAACGCGACAACAGTTTTTGCTCTCGTGTACAGATTGGGGCCACTGGGAACGGTCCAAAACCATTCAACGAAATTAGAACATGATCCGAAGCTGTAAAGGGTACTTATGCTTTTTCAGCCCTTCCGTTTTTCCGCCCTGCTGTGGCGTGATCTCGTGGGTGCGCAACATTAGCACGTGCGTGAAATAGACGGCAGGGGGTCCCTCCAAGACCCCGCGTTCGGGCAACACCCTCGGTGGCACCAACGTTGCTTTGCTGCCACGTTACATAATTATGTGCCTGTCAGAAGCTTCGACACCAGTTGAGCATGGCGGCTGCTGTAGCGCCTGAGGGTTGGGCTACCCTTTCGACACGCGTGGGTGCGGTTTGCCTACCTGAAATGTTTTCCTCACCCACCGACAAAAAACCGCCTGATTTAAACGCTGGGCGTCGCAGTTCTGAGCTCCATCGTCGAGGCGTCAAAAGAAGGTACGAAATGTAGGTTGTAAATACCTCACGATGTGACACATCCATAGTGGATGCCAGTGTGACTCGACTAATACAGCTTGGATGAACTTATGAACTCTGGCCTTTTTTTGCATGTGTCGACCGACACGTTGCTGTATGAAGCTTCGTAGAGCCCTAGGATGACGTGGCAGGGCGCCGCGCTTTTTCACCATTACAGAGGAAGGTTGTAGACACCTCTGAACGAAATTTCAAACTATTGCTTCGTAATGGTTGATAATTACGGGGGTTTCGAAAACAGTTATCCTTTAATTCAGTTGCGCAAAGTAATTGTAAATAGTTAGGTCATTTAGATGAGCTGCCAAGAATGACTACATGTCTGCCATCAAAGTATACCAGGTGTAGAAGTATATGAAACCGGAATTTCCCTATAGAAGGTGCTAGCCGTCAGCGTAGGGCTCGTGACACCGCGTCTGCAGCGCCGTCTGCTTCCTGTAATGGCTGACGAGGATTGTCAACACACAGTAACCCAAGTTCCATACATCGGTATCTCTTTCAAACCCGTAAACATGTCGAGTTATGTGCCTACGAACTACGACTTGCGGACAGCATTGGTTTTCTATTATCATTTGGAGAAAATTTCTGCAGAATCGCATCGAAAGTTTGTGTAAGCTTTCGGCCAACATGTTGTTGTGAAAACACAGTGTTTCAAGTGATTAAAAAAATTCAAAAGTGGTGATTTTAGGTGGGAAACAACGAGTGCGGGAAACTACAGAAAAAGTTCAAAGACAATGAATTGCATGCTTTATTGGATGACGATGATACTCCAACTCAACAGGAACTCGCGGGAAAAATTGGATGTCACACAGAAAGCGTTTTCTCGTCGGTTGAAAGCTATGGGAAAGGTGCAAAAAGTGGGAAAATGGGTTCCGCATGAACTGAATGAAAGACAGCAACCAAATCGAAAGACTGCTTGTGGAATGCTGCTCACCAGATACAAAAGAAAGTGACAGGCGATGAAAAATGTATACATTTTGAGAATCCTAAGCGTCGTAAATCATGGGTGAATCCAGTCGAACCATCGACTTCCACTGTAAGACCAAATCGCTTTGGAAAGAACACAATACTCTGTGTTTGGTGGAATCAGATGGGTGTCATCTACTGCGAGCTGGTGAAACCGTTAACACTGATCGCTACCAACAGAAAATGATAGACTTAAATCGAGCATTACGTCAAAAACGACAGGAATACGGAAAAAGGCAACACAAAGCCATATTGCTCCATGATAAGGTCCCATCACACACAGCAAAATGGGTCAGGGAAACGATCGCGGCGTTCAGTTGGGAAATACTAGGGCATGCGGTTTATTCTCCAGACTTGAATGCATCCGATTACCATCTTTTTCCATTAGTGATACACGCTCTCGCTGAAAAACGCTTCAATCCGTATGAGAATGTACGAAAATGGCTCGCTGAGTGGTTCGCTTCAAAAGAAGAACAGTTTTTTTGACGTGGCATTCATAGCTTGCCGGAGAGGTGGGAGAAATTTATAAATAGCAAGGGACATTATTTTCAATAGGATATTGTTTATCAGTTTCAAACAACAGACGTCTAATTATTGCAAGCAAATTCCGGTTTCATACTTGAACACCTGGGATACAATTAAATTCTTTTTCTGTATATTATAGACCGCTGAAGATTCCGAGCATGAACAGAGAAAACATGTTTGGTACAAGCAAATCCTAATGATAAAGCATAATTAGACAAGTTTTTTCTAACTCCTTGGCAGACCAAAACTGTGTACCAGACTGGGACTCGAACCTGGGACCCTTGCCTGTTGCGAGCAAGTGTTCTAGCTGCTGAGCTATCCAATGACCCCCGCCTTCCTCCGTCCCCAGAGCTTTAATGTCCTCAGCACCTTGTCTGGTATCTTCTGTCTCACTCAGGAGTGCGCCTGCTCGCGAAAGGCAAACGTCCTAGTTTCGACTCCCGGTCCGGCACACAGTTTTAAATCTGCACGTAGTCTGCGTAGAATGAAATTTCATTCTGGAAGTTAAAAGCGAATCGCAGTCCGCGTTAGGATCCGTAGCTGTCTGGCTCGGTTCTGTTGCTGTGGAGGGCACGTAGATATAGAAAAGCACGCTCCCACCCACCGCAGTGCCTGGCTGTTGCGCCGCCTAACCAAGCGTGCGCCGTTAGGAGTGTCTGGGTCGTCCGGGCGACGCTCCCGGGGTTGGGGAACGGGTTTCTCGGAGGCCGTGCTCCTCTCAGCGACGCAAATCGTCCTCGTAAATCCCGTCCTGCTCGCGGGCCAGCTAGCAGAGGGCACATTCGTGCCGCTCTGGCCCCGCCCCACCTCAACCTGGCTACCCTCACGTGTAACTGCAGCCATGCCCCTTCTCGGAGAACGGCGCACCCAGCCGCAGGACAGTTAAAACTTACAGTCTTCTCATTGCTCTTCCGTAAAATCCGTAAATTACTGTAAGGGTATACTTAAAAAAAATGTAACTAAAAGTCCTCGTAGGATATAAAACCAATTTCTTCCAGGTACACCGAAATTCGATCAGCTGCTTGTTGACGTGTGTGTGTGTGTGTGTGTGTGTGTGTGTGTGTGTGTGTGTTTATCTGCTGGTGGACGAGGTGGATGAGCCTATGGACGTGTTTAATGCATGACGTATTCGCTGGCGCTCTTCACACATCAGACGCCGGTTCATTAGTGATGTTGGATGTACGGTGAAGGTATCTGCGAGAACCTCCAATGTTACCTTACATCTCATTTAGTGACAAACAATTAAGCATGATTTATGACAAATAACACGTTAATTAACCCAGGCCGGCCGGGGTGCCCGAGCGGTTCTAGGCGCTTCAGTCTGGAACCGCGAGACCGCTATGGTCGCAGGTTCGAATCTGGCTTCGGGCATCGATGTGTGTGATGTCCTTAGGTTAGGTTAGGTTTAACTGGTTCTAAGTTCTAGGGGACTGATGACCTGAGAAGTTAAGTCCTATAGTGCTCAGAGCCATTTGAACCAAATTAAGCCGGAAGTCAATCTCCAGGGCATGTAGCAGTTTGGTTAGAAGAAAGCACCACTCGGAAAATGCAACTCTTGCGAGGGTACCGCATTTATAGCTAAATCGTGTTAAACCATCTGCTGTAATAAGTGGAAATCATCACACATACCGTCGTATCTGGTTGTGTAGTGATAAAGCTAGTGCCTGGAAACCGAGAAGTCGCGGGATGCAATCCCGGTACGACCACGGAAATTTTCAGTCTGCCTTTAGTATAGTCTTCACTTCTCAACGACGTGAGGAGTCGCCACGAATGTCAAGTGGTTTGGATTCAACGTTAAACCGTAGGTGAGCTTTTTCCAGTTGGATAACTGGGGTAGTTGTGTGGCGTCCAATTGAAAGACTTGCACGTGGCCACTGAACCACACGCACTACGTAGGAACGCTACCCACTAGCGTCAGCCGAGAAGAAACATCCCTGGAGAGTGACACCAAGCAGAGCAGTCAGAGGTAGTTGGGGACGAGAAGAAGCTGGAACTGGACGATAGCAAACATTGGCGAGTGAGGTGCTATTATTTGAAGAAATATGATAAATTAACACACTGGTGTCCAAAATTTAAGCAACAAATCACTGTTTCCCCGTCCTGTCTCTAATCCACGATATAATCATAAATACAAACTGTCAACAGATGTTACGATCATGTTCTGCACGGAAGATGGCATCCGATCAACGGACAGCCACGTCAGCAATGACGTCAGCGCACCAGCAAACGGTGTAGTGTGTGCCGGGTGGTCCCATATCCACAACCGCCGTGTACACGGTCACAGACGGTGCAGTATGACGCGGAGAAGACGCCTACCAGACTCTCTGCTGTCGAGGGCCACAGGAAGAACGGAAGCAGGAGAGTGCCAAACCGATTTGGCCCGATGGCTCGCTATGTCAATTTCCGGATGACGCGGCAGTCTATAGAAACCGAAACTGTATCCTGGAGACTAGGGTAGGTCTGACGACGTGTGACATCAGAAAGAGTGGACCGTTATTTGGCTGTAAGCGCACGACGGTACCGCCTTACTACTGCACTGCAACTGGGCTCTGTTCCCGCAGCGTCCACTGGACGTGTTGCATCGAGGCAAACGGTGTACAGAAGGCTTCAGCAGAGTGGCCTTTATTGTTGGCGACCTCCTGTCTGTTCACCCCCGGCGTGTCTTCACAGAAGGGAAAGTCCAGAGTGGAGACGTCAACGTGCCACCTGGACGGTCGAACAGCGGGCCTATGTTCTTTTCACAGTGCAACGTCCCCTTATGAACAATTTATACATGTGAAACGTCCACTTAGAACAATTATACAAGCCTGTGCTTAACCTGACACACAATATTATTTAGCGCAACGCAATCTGCCTATCAAAAATCCCTGCAAAAGAATGGCCCTGACAAACATTAAACTATACCTTTCACAAATCACTTACCTCACAAAAATCTTCGTTGCTCGAACTACTGCAATACAGTGAGCGCCACTACTGCCAGCTAAATAAAAGATTCAAACTACTGAAGGCACTAACTACTGATAGGGATAGTTAGCAAATGAAAGATTTTAATAGAGAACAAACACTGTATTTACCTTAATATTCATAATTGACATCCAGTCTTACAGATTATCAAAACTCCGCCATCTCTCTCCCCACATCCACCACTGCTGGCGGCTCACCTCCAACTGCCCAGCGCTACGCGCTGTTCGCATCCAGCTATAGCAGTTCATGACAACAATGGCAGACAACAATTCAAACTAGCCACATACTGCACACAGCACAGCCAGTGATTTTCATATAGAGAGCGCTACGTAACGTTGCCAATAAAAAACATAAACAGCAAACTTACATAAAGAAAACATAAACAGCTTACTTACAACAGATTAGTCCCGGTTTGGTCTGCAGAGTGGATATCGACGGATTCGCATCTGGACGGCACGTGGAACACGATTTCGGGACCCCAACATTGTGGAAAGAGGCCGATATCGAGGACGGTCATTAATGGAATGGGCAGAAGTTACGCTGACAACTCCAACATCTCTTCATGAAATTGTACGGGTGAATGACCAAGGTTTAACTGCTGTCAAGTATGGTGACGAAATTTTGGGACCTCATCTGCGGTTGTTGCGAGGTGCTGTGGACCTAGACTTCGTACTGATTGACAATGCTCGATCTCATAGGGCACACGTGGTTGGTGTTTTTTTGGAAACGAAAGATATTGCACGCAAGGTGTGGCGTGTTCGCCCTCCCGATTTGAATCTCATGGAGCATGTCTGGGATGCACCAGGAGGCGCGCTGCATCACGTCAGCATCCGACAACCACTCTCCAGCACTTGCTAGCAGCTCTGCAGGAAGAATGGGCGTTATTGCCTCAACATGGGATTGATGACAAAGTTCATAGCATTCCCCGTTGTTATCAGGCCTGTTTTGGCGTCGGGGGTGGTCACAACTCAAACTGAGCACATTAACCAATTGTAAGAAAGTTTGTGCAAATCGGTTAAGAGGGAAAAAAACCGAAGAATATTTTTGTCTACCGTTATGCATGTTGCAGTTGATTACGGTCTGTATTCTTCAATATTGTTCCTACTTTTCTATCACCTGTTTATACTGTTTTGTGGCAAAATAAACGCAAGCTTGCAATATTTCCGTTTGTTGCTTCAATGTTGGACACCAGTGCAGACTGAAGGCAGAACATAGTCCTGAATACTGAATACTGAACAGGTATATTTTTGACAAGTGCGACATACTCAAAACAAGTTGTTCAAGAGTAATGACAGTGATGGCAACAGCCGGTGTCACGATATAACAGTGGAAACTGTAAATGTTAATGTAAGAGGTATGATAGTAGTTCGCTCTTGTTTGAGTATCTCATTTGTCTTCGAATTTACGACAGAAAAAGGATCGACGCACTCCATGCAAACTCAACCTCATGTTAAAGTAACAAAGAGCTGATTCGAATCGCAGGAGTTGCAGCATAGTTCTTCAGACGAAGAAGATAGGAATGCCAGTGTTGTTTGCAAGTCGCAGAAGCTGTGCGTAACTTTCTTTGCAATCAGATCCCATTCGTAAAGGCAGTCAGATTGAATAGTTGGGACATACAAAAATTCTACTTTGCATAAACATTAACATTTAGCAAAAGGCTCTGAGCACTATGGGACTTACCTCCTGGGGTCATCAGTCCCCTAGAACTTAGAACTACTTAAACCTAACTAACCTAAGGGCACCACACACATCCATGCCCGAGGAAGGATTCGAACCTGCGACCGTAGCGGTTGCGCGGCTCCAGAGTGTAGCGCCTAGAACCGCTCGGCCACATCGGCCGGCTTAACATTTAGCAGACAGGTAACAGTAGGCTTACTATATTTCGCTTAAAATAGCAGAATAAACGGTTAAGACGAAAGGGCACGTTATACGGGTATCTCTTTTCGTCTTTTAATTAATTATATTTCGGGTAGTTAGCGCTGCTAAGGTTGTACCCTTAATTTATTTACTGGAGGCATAACACGATCTTCTTACAAATGAACAACATTTAAGTGCCATTTCTGAACACCCGCTACGTATCCTTTCCTCGAACACAGAATGAAGATACCGTTACTGCTGCCACGCGGTTGTCCGGCAATGCTAACAATTTGCATCTGACAGCATACAGGACGCTGCACGTCTCCTTCATGCTGCTCCAGTTTCGATATCTAATAGTGAACGTCTTAAATCATTCCGTGTAACACGGGCACTGACTGTTTGCGACTGGTGACCCCGCTGCTATTCGCCACAACATTTTTCAATCCTACCACCAACCGCCCTCCATACTTACTGGCGCGTTCAGATAAATTTGCCAGACTTGATGCTCCCAAGGAGTTCCTGCGGTTTCACAAACGGATTTAAAACAGCCTTAATTCAGCGAATCTTTAGTATTTGTCAGATTCGCGTGAAAGAGATAGAGTAGTTACGGCATTCACAAGTTCCTCTTCCCTTTGCTGCGGTTTTCCTGTCGGTGTACGGCCTATCGCTAGCCGGATACGTTGTTGTGTGCAAGCAGCCTTGCGGAAAACCGCCTTCAGGTGTTCCAATTCGTGGCAGATACACTCTATGAGAGGCTTCCGTTGTACACTCCGATCCGGTCTTATTAATGCTGAGAGAAACTAAAGAGTCACAGACCAAAGATATTACACAGCCCCTAACCCGACATATTTCCAGTCAACACCCACTCTCGTTTCCTTTTCTCGTCTGACGTTATTAACAATTTTTTTAAAGTTATGGAAGCAATTTTTTTCGTTCAACAGTACTTCCTTCAGTGGCTAGTATTTTCAGCAAACATCAATTTTTTTCATCAAAATTCAGTAATTACTGTTGTGGGTTGGCAGGAGAGCCAACACCGTGTTATTAGAGGAAGCCGAAAGGCACGCGTTTTAGGCTGGCGTTTAGGCTGGCGTGAGGTCTGGAACAGGACAAGGAAATTAGAATTTAGAAAAACGGACGTAGCTGGTGGAATACTTAACTTTAATCCATAAATGGTGAACGTCGCTCTTGACTGTACATTATTCACAACATCAATAGTAACTGAACATGGCGCCTTGCTAGGTCGTAGCAAATGACGTAGCTAAAGGCTATGCTAACTATCGTCTCGGCAAATGAGAGCGTATTCTGTCAGTGAACCATCGCTAGCAAAGTCGGCTGTACAACTGGGACGAGTGCTAGGAAGTCTCTCTAGAACTGCCGTGTGGCGGCGCTCGGTCTGCAATCACTGATAGTGGCGACACGCGGGTCCGACGTATACTAACGGACCGCGGCCGATTTAAAGGCTACCACCTAGCAAGTGTGGTGTCTGGCGGTGACACCACAATTACCGCTTACTGCTTCAATCGTGAATTATACTCACCGATAAGTGTAATTTTAGCACAGATCGGGAAAATATCCTGTCCTTCTCTTAGCATCTGCTGCACTCTTCGTAACTTTTCTCGTTTCTGCACTCGTAAGCGGTTGTTCGTAACCCGAGTGAATTATCGTAAAGATCCTACTAAAAGTATATACATTCAGCAGCTCGTAGTAGCTCTTTCAGAAAACCGTGTTCAGAAACTTTCAGAATAAAATCGAAGAGCACTGGAAATGAAGCGCAAGCTCAGCTGATGGAAGCCGAAACAAGGAAGCACCGCGAAATACTACATTTAGCAAGCATGGACCGAGAATGGCAAAGGTTCTGAGTTCGAGTCCCGGTCATTAAATTTCAGATCAGCGCACACTGCGCTGTACAGTGAAAATTCATTTCCGCAATAATCGCCTGAACCGTGACTATGTAATTTCTCCGCCATATCTTTCCTTCCAGGGATGCTAATCCGCACGGTATGCTGGAGAACTTCGCTACGTTTGTAAGGTAGGACAGAGGTGCTGCCGGGAGTAAACCTGTGACGACGATTCAAGTCACGCCTGGGTAGTTCAGTTTCTACTGCGTTTACCAGCAAATAAAAAAACCATAATCGAATCTCGGTCCGGTAGACAACTTTAATGTGCCAGAAAGCTACATGAAGTTCTCGTCTCTATGTGTAATTTTAAAATGACAATTACTCTTTTTTGTCTCATTATATCATTTTAAAATTACATATATCTTCAACTGAAGAGTAGATTTCATACCGTTGTCAGCACATCACCTCATCCCGAACTGAAACAACAATGAAGATAAAGAAAAAAAGATTATGCTGGAAATACATCAACTCTTCTCTGGCGTATTCATAGTCTGATGAGACCCTTATAGGGCAAATAGCGAGTAACAAGTGTTATAAATGGCGTACAAAATTTGCAGTCTGAGCTTCTCATTCACAGACATGACACTGTTCTATAAATCTAGCACAAAAGATTGCGTTTGTATCATACTGATAACAAACATCAATGCGTGGACAATTTCTTTATCAGTGTTATGAACACGAATGACCTAAGCCAAATGTCTGTCTTAACATGGTTCAAAT
The DNA here is from genome assembly GCF_023864275.1 of Schistocerca cancellata. NCBI lineage: Eukaryota > Metazoa > Arthropoda > Insecta > Orthoptera > Acrididae > Schistocerca > Schistocerca cancellata. The sequence goes on along the minus strand of NC_064633.1, from coordinate 603,741,000 downwards.
GGCTCTGAGCACTATGGGACTTAACATCTGAGGTCATCGGTCCCCTAGAACTTAGAACTACTTAAACCTAACTAACCTAAGGACATCACACACATCAATGTCCGAGACAGGGTTCGAACCTGCGACCGTATCGGTCGCGCGGTTCCGGACTGAAGCGCCTAGAATCGCTCGGCCACCGCGGCCGGCAAATGTCTGTCTCTTGAGAATAGATGATCCACTGCATTACCAACGAACACCTCCTGTCTGCTGTGAGTCTTGTTCTACTAGCCCGCCAGCACCGATCGACCCCACAGTTTACAAGATACAGCTAAATAAGTATTTCATTTGTGTAAGAGGAACGCGGCGGCTACATACCCTACTGGCTATTAAAACTGCAACACCAGGAAAGAAAGTAGATAACAAAGTTTTAGTTGGTTGCGCAAACAGTACAGTAGCAAGAGTACTTCTGTAAATCTGTAGGCGATCTGCGGGTGCAGAGTGGCGACATCTCTGGCACCAACTTCGATCTGGATATCGAGTGGAGCTCAGCTCGCCAGCCTTCCGGTATCCCGTAACGAAATTTGGAACCGGCAGTCGTGGTGCTGTACTCGGAAGACGACGCGGCGCCCGTCCTTGGTCCGGCTGGGCGCATCACTTGCTGCGCGACTCTCTCTGCAGCCAAGGAGTGGGAACCGTAACAACAGTCTCCGTGCCGACACTCCACACGCCGTCGCACTATGGGGGTACTGACATACAAGGCCCTTCCCTGACTCAAACTACGCGACGCGGCTGCTAGTCCCGAGGGGCCGCTGACATCTTCCGTGGTGCTGGGTGTGGGCCACTGGAAACCGTCGTTACGATATTCGCATTACAGTTGACAAATGTAGACCAACACGAGCAGCAATGTTCTTCAAACCAGTCGTGAACGATTATGGATGGCCCAGTGACATAAGGTATTATCAACCATAAAAATTCCATTGTTGTTTGGGAATATGAACTCAATGATTGGCTGCAAATGGTCTCTAAGTAGTCGAACATCGCCGAGGACCCGGTCCGTTCCATGTAAACACAGTCAGCACCATTATGGAGACACGACAAGCTTGCACAGTCCCTTGTTGACAACTTGGGTCCATGCCTTCGTGGGGTCTGCGCTAGAGATGGGGGATCCACTCTTGAACTGATTCATAGAGTTGAATCTTTCAAAGGAGTGAACAACCAGTGATTCAGAAAAAAAGAACGGTAGCTCCAAACGTTTCCCACGGCAGAGAGAGAGAGAGAGAGAGAGAGAGAGACGGAGCATATCAGCAGCGCCTCTGCTGGTCAGAGCACAGTGCACGCCACACCACACAGCCAGCGCCGGCCTCTGCCCTGCTTCTACCTTGGCTGCCTGCATTGTGCAGTGCCCCATTGGATTTTGTGTTTCACATATGCCGTGCCGTCTCTGTGCGTCGTCTGCCGCGTGCAGTGTCTGGCGCAGCTTAACTTCACATCGCACTCTGTCGGCGATCGTTTCAGTTGCACATCCTGCCCTCTGGGCAGTTGATGCGAGCAACAGGACAGAGAGCCACCTAGCGGATAACATAGGAACTACTTGCAAAAACCTGCTCGCAAGGGAACGGACGATTTGTCTCGGAACGGGTGACTGGTGGCCGTTCACCGCTCCCCCCACCCTCGGAACTCGCCCGCTCAACGCTCACCCCACCGTTCTCGACTCTAGCCAGAGCGTTGAGCAAAGCAACCCAGGTGTCACTCTGGGCTCTACAGTCTTAGCTCACGCAGTAATACAGCTCGCGGCTCGACCTGCTTGACTCAGCGCTTCTGCATCGGAGTTTGTCTCTACTGGATATTGTTCTTCGTAGTAATACCGCTATGTATATAACATTATTATGTTATGTATACATCATTTGTTTTTATTTTATTTTTATTTGTTGAAACTGATCAGATTAGGTTCCTGACGACTCCTCTTACTATAGGATTTTTATTATGGACACTCGAATTTACGCTTTAATTACGAGCGAACCGATAAACGTATCGCAAAATGTGATACACCAATATTTTCCTTGTTTTATTCTGCATAAGGCTATATGCAGCACTTTTGTTTTACAGTCAAATTTATATATTTTTTTCTTATTTGGTACGGATTCTGCGATTTTAGGCGTCTTCGGAAGGAAACGTTCACTTTAAAAATATATGGCTTGCGATGTATTTGTATGAGGTTAATGAAATTTTAATACATTATAGCCAAATATATTGGTAATGTAAATCTCAAGTTACAACATTTTCCGATCACCCAAAAAACCACGATAGTGCAAAATAAATCAATAATCAAAAACTTTGTCATATCGTGGAAATTTCAATAAACAATACAAAATTCTTACTCATTATCTGTGTTACTTCAAAATAGGATCCAATAAGATCAAAATACAGGTATAGTACTGGAATAAACCAAGTTTAAAGGGCAATGTGCCTTCCATTTATTTTCTATTGTAAATGAGTGGTGAGTCATGAAAAAGAGCTAATTCATTTCAGGGAGTGAACAGTTCTGATCTGATCTCTGAAAAGAACAGTTTTGCCCATCTCTAGTCTGCGCCACGCTCTAACCCCTACTATCAGGTCTTACCATCTGACGAGGCCAAGCTTCCCCAGTCGTCGAGGGTCCAACAGATATGGTCATGAGCCCAGGAGTGGCGCTGCAGCGGATGTCGTGCTGTTAGCGAAAGCATTCGCGTCTCCCGTCTGCTGCCGTAGCCCATTAACGCCAAATTTCGCCGCACTGTCCTAACAAATACGTTTGTCGTACGTCCCACATCGATCGAGGCTGTAATTTCACACAGTGTTGCTTGTCTGTTAGCACTGACAGCTCTACGCAAACGCTGCTGTTCCTGGTCGTTAAGTGAAGGTCGTCGGCCACTGTGTTGCCCGTGGTGAGAGATTACGCCTGAAATGTGGTAATCTCGGCAGACTCTTGACACTGTTGATCTAGAAATAATAAATTCCCTGACGATTTCTGAAATGGTATCCCCCATGCGTGTGGCTCCAACGACAATTCTGCGTTCAAAGTTTGTTAGTTCCTGTCGTGTGGCCATAATCACGTCGGAAACCTTTTCACATGAACCCATCAGAGTACAAATGACAGCTCCGGCAATGCACTGTCCTTTTATACCCCGTGTATGCGTTACTATGGCCATCTCTATCCGTGACTGTCACCTACGTGTATGTCTGTCCTCTTGCGCGCTAGTCGCGTGTGGCCGCTGGGACCTCGCATAGTGACCGGACATTGTCGTTTCAATGTTCGCATTACAGTCGAGAAATATAGACCAACACGAGCAGCAAAGTCTCTGCACAATTAACTTAAAACTTGGAGCGCTTTGCGTGGGCGGTAAACCACAGACTTTGTCAGGAGTACTGCTGTCTTTGATGTCAAAAGTATCCAATACTCATTAGCGCCTTTTCTCCGTGAAAGCATTGTCTTTCTGTATAATGACAACAATGCCCCAGTGCTAATGGTCACGCGCCGCCTAGGTGGCTGTAGTGCCCGTGATGTGCTTACGTGTGGAGTGGTCGCGAGCTGCCTCACCGCAGGTAAGTGATGTGTAGCATTTGGTAGAAAGTGGAATTGACAGTTAAAAGTGCGTCGGTTTGTAGGAGAACAGTATTTCAGTAATTCAGTTATTTCACATAAAACCGAAGAGATTTATGGTTTGATACAGTTCCGTGTTTTAGAAACGGTAATTGTCGTGCAGAAACATATTGCTATCAGAACGTCAATGAAAATCAGTGATTACCTGTTTAATTAAAGTGGAAACGCAACGTAGCAATGAATACTTCAGTGTGAAAGTGAAACCGACGTAACTGTTTAACGAGACTGGATGAAAGCAGCCATTGATAGGGGAAGTGTGTTACATGCATAAGGAACAATAAACGTAAGTAATTCGACTTGTACTGTTGTTATTTCAAAACGACTTAAAAAATGGTTCAAATGGCTCTGAGCACTATGGGAATTAACATCTGAGGTCATCAGTCCCCTAGAACTTAGAACTACTTACACCTAACTAGCCGAAGGACATGAGACACATCCATGCTCGAGGCAGGATTCAAACCTGCGACCGTAGCAGCAGCGCGGTTCCAGACTGAAGGGCCTAGAACCGCTCGGCCACCGCGGCCGGCCGACTTTTTCATCCTTCAATAAAATAACTTCAATATCTGCAACGTATAAGAGACACGTATTCGTATTAGGCACATGGTAGTGTTATTTTCGTAATGAACCGTGATTCTATGAAGAGCTCCCATACATGAGTCTGACAGCCGCAAAACTATAAACTTGAGAAGATAGTAATGAAGAGTGGTGTTATCCTATGACGTGGCTATAAAATGTTGTTGCTTATTACGTCTGAATACTTGAGTACTTCCAGGTCGTTGGCCAAATAATCATGAAACAACACAGCAACGTTACAATCCTAGGGGAAATCGACACAGCTCTCCCTAGTCAATAACCAAGGACATAATCAAACAAGACGAACGAGTGAAATGCTCGTTACCTTCAGTGGATAATAAGTGAATGACCGCTGAGTTTGGCCACTGAGCTCAGCCACCACACCGTCACACTGACAGTAACAAGTTTAAGGTGTCCAACAGGCTATGTTTATTATTATAACGGGTCGCCTAATCATGGAAAAGTTATAGGGTAATTTGAATGCTCTTGTAATGTAAATCAAGTCTAAGGTATTTTTATTTGTTCTAATTATTAGAGACAAAACCAAGCAGTTAAGAGAAAGCCGAGTTTTCTAAATATCTATATTGAATTCACGCATAATGGTGCTAACAAAATGGAAAGGTACCAAACTGAATGGAAAACTGCACGGAGAAAACGAAACAAGTTATCCTTATGTGGGCAACTTGTGAATTCAACATTAATGATACGAGATCAAGAATTACAATCAAGTGTGCAACTCAGATTGCTTGCCAGGACAACTAAGCACCGACCAGCTGAGAGTTCGGATGAACTGTTGCAGGCTACGGAACTCACATTTCCCCAAAATCAGAAACGTGTGCGGCCATCAGCACAAAACGGTGGCTGGGAGATATCACACAGCGGCCACAACACCAATGTCACGAAACTTACCTCTCTGTCCTCAACTTTCTAATTTCAAAAAATTCTACACGAAGAGGGTGAATCGAAGCTATCGACGTGGTACGGAGCAGGCGAAGACAGCAGGGACTGCCCTCTCCTGATATACAAAATGCACATTAAGAAACACAAGGTTGGTGCTGGGCCAGAGCGCAAGCTGGTCTCTTCGCGCAAGGCCCGATGGTGGGTGACTCAGACAGACTGCGTGACCAAAACTGTGGAGCGAAAGCGGCTATCTTTCTCACATGATTTCATATGGCATCATATTTTGGGGTAATTCATCACTGAGGAATAAAGTATTTATTGCACAAAAGCGTGTAATCAGAATAATAGCTGGAGTCCACCCAAGATCATCCTGCAGACATTTATTTAAGGATCTAGGGATATTCACAGTAGCTTCTCAGTATATATACTCTCTTATGAAATTTGTTATTAACAACCGAACCCAATTCAAAAGTAATAGCAGTGTGCATGACTACAATACTAGGAGAAAGGATGATCTTCACTATTCAAGATTAAATCTAACTTTGGCACAGAAAGGGGTGAATTATACTGGCACTAAAGTCTTTGGTCACTTACCAAATAGTATCAAAAGTCTGACAGATAACCAACAAGTATTTAAGAAGAAATTAAAAGAATTTCTGAATGACAACTCCTTCTACTCCATAGAGGAATTTTTAGATATAAATTAAAAAAAATATTAAAAAATAAAAAATAAAAAAATAAAAATAAAAAAAAACACAAAAAATGAAAAAGTTGTTATATTAACTTAAGTATGTTGTTAAATTAACTTAATTATGTCATGTATTGGAAAATTTGACTCGTTCCACATCATTACGAAATATCGTATTCATGATCCATGGAACTAGTATTAATCTAATCTAATCTACACTGACTGCGTGGCGCCGTGATATCTTGGTCCTTGATTTTCGTGCAAAATAGGCAAAATGTCGTACTCAGCCATTCTCTGGGGACAGTATTGGTGGTACAGCGCGCGTCCCCTGCCCTCAGCTTGGCCAGCAGCCGGTTCTGCCCACAAAAGCACGAAGCAGGCCACAGCTTCACTGCTGCAAAAACTGCCTGTCTCCTTGAGGACGTCCGCCTGTCCTAATGGAATTCACTGACTGCCTTCTGCCGACAACAGGACCCGGGACGAACACCGGGAGTGCAGCATCTCAGTGCAACAAACACGAAGCCTTCCTCCCAAGTACAGACATTCAGCACTCTCAAAAAGGTGGCAGAAAATGAAGTAACGTTGCTTAATGATAAGTGACAATAATGATACAAACTGCAGTCTTGATAGGTGATAATACCACAGATGTCACATGTGACTTGTTAGAAGAAATTTCTCCTTGATTTTCTAACAACCAGCATTCAGTTGTGATTTCTGAGTGAGAAACATACTGCACAATCTTTCCTTACATACGAAATGTGATCGTGCCTACTTGTGCAATTTTGCAGAAATTATGATGCTTTAACACACTGGCATGAGTGTAATTAGCTCAGATCTACGGAAAACGTACTTTTTTCTTTCACAGAATACTGCTACTGCCACAGGTCTTACAATGCTATAATGACTAGGCTTGACTTTATTACTTATTAGTAAGTTTTGATCAGATGATGTAAATTCATTACCTAGTAACTAATCTAACTAGAACATGACCTGTTCATTGTACGATGGTTGTCTGGAAAGTAAGGAACGATCGGTCGCGAAATGGAAGCCACAGTGAAAATCAGAACTGTTTTCTTTGGACATTTAGCTACACCTTCCAGGTACTTCTTTACATAGTCGCCGTTCCGACTTAGATATTTGTCAGAGCTTTATATCATATTTCCAACACCGTCGTCATAGAAAGCAGCCGCCTGTGCTTTCCGATAATTCTCTACGCTGGTCTATAGCGCGCAGCCTGCGCCCGAGTGTTGTCTTTGTGTCCAGCGTTTTATGTGAACAGACATGATACTCAGGACGAGCCAATTAGGGCTGTGTTGCGGGTGATCGAACATTTACCATCGAAAAGGCTGCAGGAGCGTCTTCACTGCCCCTGCAGAGTGCGGTTGAGAATTGCCATGCAGAAGGGAGTGCGTGGCAGTTGTGTCAGGTGGGCTGCATTCAATAAGGCGAAGCCTCTCAGTGGGCCCTCCTAGACATCGTTGTTCTGGCCACCTTTACTCGCTCACAGTGCGCTAACAACTGAAAAGAGCGTCTTGATGCGATCGACGGGCATACTAGAGACTCTGCCCAAAACATCTGTGAAAAGCCTCATAGGATTTTCACAGTGGTTTCCGTTTCGCGACCGATCGTTCCTCACTTCCCGAATAGCCCTCGTACTTTAACTAGTCACTGTGTAACGTATTCGAATCATGTGGTGATAACTTGCTAATAAGTAATAAGTCAAACAGGTAACTGTAACTGCTGTGTTGAGACCTTGCACCTACTCAGCCAGCAACCAACAACACAGACAGGTTACTTGGACACAGACCTAGCAGCAGACAGCCCTCAGCTGACACACAAGGGACAGCTACACGCTGCCCAGCCACCAAGGGCCAATTCAAGCGTAGCCAGAGGTCACTGCCTCCATGGACCTTTCCTCCTCCGTGGAACACATGGCCAAAAATAATACCTGCAATATCATGGCGCCGTGGCGGTATTTAGGCCAGCGCTTGGGGTACATTCGAGCAGTTCACTCCAAGTGAGTTTCCTGTGCCGGGTGACAACTATGAAAGCATTCCCACGATCAAGAGGTGTTGCTCAAAGCACGACGCCACCCACGTCGACCTACGCCTCCAGAAGCTGCCAGCTACAGACCTACACCATTTGTGACGTATACACCAAAGAGATGTGGCTTGCGACACAGTGAGTACCAATAAGACTTTTAATATTTGCCTCTGTTTATCATCAGAAATACGCCAGACTTAAACTTTTAAGCATCAATTTGATATTTTAATTTTTGCTCCTCCTTTCGGCATTTTTACCTTTGAACATCCTTTCCAGGTTTTAATTGTTGTACAGACAGTATATGGACACTGCATTTGAAACATACGAGTACAAGTCATTGTCGCATTTTCAGGCCTTCAGCCCTCAGATAATATTGTCGTTCTTTCAATATTCAAGAAGTGACTTGGTTTCAATTATAGTGATACAAACTCCAATCACAGAAGGTTGTTTATATGTGTAACAATAAACCTCATATTCATCGTACACCTGGATATCATTCCTGTACCACCTTCACAGGCCACATCAATAGCATTTGTGTGACGTGATGTAATAATATTCAGGGGATAACACAATGACGTTTCCAGAATTTGGGAGATTGTCAAGTATGAAATTTTGAACCTTCTGATGTAACGAATCTAAAGCCAGACATATGAAATAAAAGTTTCTAAAGCACTATGCACTTTCTACACATTCAGTAGACTAAATGAAAGACCAGAATACTGCAGTTGGGAAAACTCTTATTGACAGTAGAGTACAATCGAATATCGTGAATCTAATCTGTGGCTTCTCTGCTGTAGCATAAATGATCACTGTGACGCCCTTCGACTTCGTTACGTAGTGTGCAACGACAAACCACGTTTTTTTTCTGATTCTCCGTAAGATGAGCTCAGTAAGGTCAGGCACTGTTCCTGCTGCCGTTGAGTACACAAAGAACTTTACATAACGCCAGAGGAAAACCCCGAGACAGGTGAGGTCAGCGGAGCGGGTACGCCTGAAGTTGTCTGCGAGATATGGCCTGCACAAGCGATCGAACTGCCCTGGAGCAACATTGTTCTGAAGCCATGAACTAATGACCAACTGCAAGCGAGCATCCTCCAGGAGTACAGGAAAGCCAATGCTCAAATACCATGAAGCAATGAAACGATCTGATAAGATACGTGGTCCAATACAGTGCTTTCCAAGAACCTTAGCCCAAATTTTCACTGAGAAACTCACCTGGTAACGTCTTGTCGGGTAGTGCGTGGATTTTCAACTGCACAGCCATGAATGTAAAAACTTTATGACACATTTCCGGCTATAGGTTCCCTAGATCAAAACCTTATACATTTGTAATTCTCTACAATCTCTCAAAATTTTAAAACATCATTCTGTTACATCCTGTGTTACTTTTAAAACATTAGTTCGCGAGTCGATTGTTGTGTTCCAGTGACAGTATAAACCGAATCTGTTGGGAGGAGCTCGAGTTCTTTACTTCAGATGGATTACAGGCACACTGAAGAAGGTTCTGGATTACGCAGCTGGAGCGTCACATTGCGAAACTGACCAACAGCGGTTTGCACGCAAGGCAGACTATCAGTAGTGGCCACGGGGGAAAGGAGAGGACCATGCAGATAGAAGTGAAAGAAGTACTACAGAGAACAAAGAGGCCTCGAAACTAAAGTGGTGGAATGAGTGGGGAGAGATGAGGAGAGAGAGTTTCTTCATATAACGTGACAGATGTGGGGATGGCGGTGGTTCCCTCACATCAGTCGGCTAGCAGAGAGGACCCAAGCCCGTTTCTTCCTCGTTAGCGGGTAAAGCGTGCCACTCTGATTCACGAGTATTCATCAACATACTCCGTGTCGCGTTCTTGATGACGTCATAGTTCACCCATAGTTGTTGGAAGGGGAGGCATACGAGGTGCGACAATAAAGTAATGAGACTGATGTGAAAAAAAAAATGTTGCTTATCGTTTTAGTCAAGTTTAGTGTTGTCTCCTTCAAAGTAGTTCCCTTCTGATTGCACACACTTTTTCCAGCGCTTCTGGCACTGATGGTAACATTTCTGGAACTCATCTTCTGTAATATCGTCCAATATCCTCGTCGCAGCTTTTTGGACATCTTGTGTTGTTTGAAAATGGTGTCTCTTGACCGCCGCTTTGACTCTTGGAAATAGAAAAAAGTCGCTCGGAGCGATATCTGGTGAATAAGGTGGCTCTGGTAGTACTGAAATTTGTTTTGAGGTTAAAAATTGCTGTACTGACAGAGTTGTCGTGATGCAGAATCCAATTATTAGCAATGTTGGCACGGACACGAAGAACGCTTTTACGAATCCTTTCTAAAATTTCTTTGTAGTAATATTGATTAACTGTTTGTCCAGGAGGCATCCACTCTTTATGAACAATTCCCTTGGAATCAAAGAAGCACACAAGCATGCATTTCACTTTAGACTTTGACATGAGAGCTTTTTTTGGTCTGGTTGATCCCTTTGAGCACCATTGCGAACTTTGGCGTTTTGTCTCTGGATCGTACTGAAAAAACCAACTTTCATTACCAGTGATTACACGGCTCAACAATTCTGAATTCATTTCCGTTTGCTCTAACAGATCCGCTGCCACATTTTTCCGTGTTTCTCGCTGTGGTGTGAGATTTTTGGGGACCATTTTTGCACAAATCTTTCTCACACCAACATCTTCAGTCTTTATTAGACGAACCGTCTCTCGATTGATGTTCAGTTCTTCTGCAATCATTTTCATGGATAACCTTCTATCAGATCGTACGAGTTCACGCACCCAGGCCAAGTTGACATCCGTCCGTGAGGTTGATGGTCGTCCACTGCGGTCTTCATCTTCAACATTCGTTCTGCCTTCGCTAAACGTTTTATGCCAACGAAAACCTTGAGCTCTTGACATAATCCCCTCTCCAAAAGCCTTCTGAAGCTTACCGTAAGTTGTCGTCGCGTTTTCACCCAATTTAACGCAAAAAGAAATGGCATACCGTTGCGCAATATTATGCGGTTCCATTTCCGTGACGAGAGATACAAACACTTGCTAACTTATTACAGCAGAACTCACGACTGAGCAGTAACATCGATGTGCTGCTTGAAATAGAAGCCGTTTATAGACCAAAGTCAAAGATATTGTGCTACTGAAGCCTGCAGGGTTGCCACATCTTGCAAATAAAATCAGTCTCATTACTTTATTGTCGCACCTCGTATACACGGGGTGTCTCACAAATCCCCAAAATAATCACACTAAACGGTCAGAAATATCCACACACATTTTATTTGACATGAAACAATTCCAGAGACTTCACTGATCTCATACAGATGTGATTTTATGTATACCACGTCCAGGAATCTAACCCGGGTCTCGTGCTTGCTAGGCAGGATCATCAGCCACTAAGCCACCTCGGCACCGGGGTTAACACAACTGCACGGATTGCTGTTACACGTCTCCCTTCTCAATGCAAAGTCTCACCCCGAAATTTATAATAGACTGGGGCAGCGGTGAGAATTTGGATCGAGGAGGGAGGCGTGCCAGGGTGATCTGTGCAGTTGTGCCAACTGCCGTGCCAAAGTGGGTTAGTGGCTAACGCACCTGCCTAGTAAGCACGAGGCCCAGGTTCGATTCTCGGCCTTGGTAGAAATTTTCACTCACCGCTTCAGTCTGTAAACATAAATACATTTTATTAGACATGGCCTGTGAGCTCCCCTTCGCCTTGAGGAGGGCACTTTCAGTGAGGTGTGTGGACGTCTGCGGAGCACTGGCAGCCCACTCTTGCTCAAGAGCCGAAACCAGATAATGATGCTGGCCGCTGGGGTCTGGAGCCAAGTCGACGTTCTCGCTCAGTCTATAAGTGTTCCACTGGCTTCAGGTCGGAAATCTGGGAAGACCAGCCAATTTCACCACCGCCTCACAGATGCTGCTTTATGGCAGGGTGTACTGTCATGCTGCCGGCCGGAGTGGCCGAGCGGTTAAAGGCGCTACAGTCTGGAACCGCACGACCGCTACTGTCGCAGGTTCGAATCCTGCCTCGGGCATGGATGTGTGTGATGTCCTTAGGTTAGTTAGGTTTAAGTAGTTCTAAGTTCTAGGGGACTGATGACCACAGCAGTTGAGTCCCATAGTGCTCAGAGCCATTTGAACCATTTGTACTGTCATGCTGAAGTACTACGCAGGACAAAGAAGCCTCGACACCAAACTGGTGGAATGAGTTCCATTACTCTACTCAGTAGACAGTGCTGTGAAACGTGACGAAATCCTTTCGCATTCAGAGTTTCCCTGAGCATTCTAAGGGGACCATACACTAACCACGAAAAACACCCCCCACGTCGTAACACCCCTTCCTCCGTATTTCACTGTTGGCCGTACCCCTGATGGCAGGTAGCGTTATCCAGGTATCCGCCAAACCCCGACTCTTCCATCGGACTGCAACACGGTAGAGCGCCATTCACCACTCCCAGTCACACGCTTCCAGGCATCCACTGACCACTGACTTCGCTCTTTAACCGCCTCAAGTGTTACCATACGCTGACTATATAGTAACGTGTGGCCTATGAGGAGCTGCTCGAATACTGTATCCCTTTCTTTGTAACTACTTCGGCACAGCCATTTACGCTACCTGGACTGCTGCTAGCACTTTGAAACACACGAGTGATTTCTCCCATTGACTTCATAGGATTGTTTACAACAACCCACCGCACTGCTCGACAGTCCCTGTTCGAAAGTACGTGAGGTCTGCCCAGCCTTAGTTCCTTCTCGTATCGACTTCACAGTCATATCCCCACAAGTCGAATTGAGCAACTATGTAAGGTCTGAAATGCTCCTAATGGATTTTTTACTCGGAGGACATCCATTCAAAGAGTAAGTTAGTCCATGTTCGGAGTCAGTGAGTTCTCCTGGCCAACTCACTCCGCTATTACTGCTTCTCTACTGATAACGCCTCTCTCGGCATACGGTGGCCAGTCCCACATTATCCAGAGGCGTCCGGATTCTTTTGATCAGATAGTGTGTTCTCCATGTTATCAGTCGAGCTTGGAGGACAACAGTGCAATGCGAGTCCCGCACACTACTTAAGGCCTATTCTACATCTACATCCATACTCCGCAAGCCACCTGACGGCGTGTGGTGGAGGGTACCGTGAGTACCTCTATCAGTTCTCCCTTCTATTCCAGTCTCGTATTGTTCGTGGAAAGAAGGATTCTCGTTATGCCTCTGTGTGGGCTCTAATCTCTCTGATTTTATCCTCATGGTGTCTTTGCGAGATGTACGTAGGAGGGAACAATATACTGCTTGACTCTTCGGTGAAGGTATGTTCTCGAAACTTTAACAAAAGCCCGTACCGAGCTACTGAGCGTCTCTCCTACAAAGTCTTCCACTGGAGTTTATCTGTCATCTCCGTAACGCTTTCGCGATTACTAAATGATCCTGTAACGAAGCGCGCTGCTCTCCGTTGGATCTTCTCTATCTCTTCTATCAACCCTATCTGGTACCGATCCCACACTGGTGAGCAGTATTCAAGCAGTGGGCGAACAAGTGTACAGTAACCTACTTCCTTTGTTTTCGGATTGCATTTCCTTACGATTCTTCCAATGAATCTCAGTCTGGCATCTGCTTTACCAACGATCAACTTTATATGATCATTCCATTTTAAATCACTTCTAATACCTCCTCCCAGATAATTCACGGAATTAACTGCTTCCAGTTGCTGACCTGCGATATTGTAGATAAATGATAAGGGATCTATCTTCTTATGTATTCACAGCACATTGCACGTGTGTACATTGAGATTCAATTGCCATTCCCTGCACCATGCGTCAAGTCGCTGCAGATCCTCCTGCATTTCAGTACATTTTTCCATTGTTACAACCTCTCAATTTACCACAGCATCATCCGCAAAAAGCCTCAGTGAACTTCCGATGTTATCCACAAGGTCATTTATGTATATTGCGAATAGCAATGGTCCTACGACACTCCCCTGCGGCCCACCGTTATCTAGGAACTCTTCAATCCAATCACACAATTGGTCTGATAGTCCATATGCTCTTACTTTGTTCATTAAACGACTGTGGGGAACTGTATCGAACGCCTTGCGGAAGTCAAGAAACACGGCATCTACCTGGGAACCCGCGTCTATGGCCCTCTGAGTCTCGTGGACGAATAGAACGAGCTGTGTTTCACACGATCGTCTTTTTCGAAACCCATGCTGATTCCTACACAGATTATTTATAGTCTCCAGAAAAGTCATTATACTCGAACACAATACGTGTTCCAAAATTCTACAACTGATCAACGTTAGAGATATAGGTCTATAGTTCTGCACATCTGTTCGACATCCCTTCTTGAAAACGGGGATGACCTGTGCCCTTTTCCAATCCTTTGGAACGCTACGTTGTTCTAGAGAACTACGGTACACGGCTGCAAGAAGGGGGCAAGTCCCTTCGCGCACTCTGTGTGGCTGTTGATTGTTAAGAAATGCTCTTAAAGCTGCATTTGTGCTAGACGAAACAGCTCGCGCAACAGTTTCGCGAGGCAAGTGTCACGTAGCGTAAATTATGTGGCCCCTCCCCCAAAAGGTGTTGTGCGAAGCTGTTTGACAGGGACGCAGACCATTCTGGGTTTTTGGACGGGAGACAAAGTGCCTCTTTTTCTCTTGTTTCGCAAAGTGCAAATGGTTTGCCTTGTTGCGTGGGGACAATGCATCAGGAAATTTTGAAACAGGTACTGTAAACTAATGTATGACTCGCCTCTCGCAAGTCATCGCAGCCTTCCTCGGACAGCTTCTGTTTCTTTTAGTTGCGAATCCACGTTTTCGATTTTCGGAGCGATCAGTGTTAGCAAGATTTTGCAAAATCTTCTCAAGTTGTATATGGATGAAGTTCTTGATAATATCTTCCACGAGTTCCAGTGCCATTTCCCTCAGAAGCTGTTTCCCATATTGGCATCGCTGATGGAACAGTACGTTAGTCTACCAGCGGCGACCTCGGCTCGTTTTCTTCTTGAAAAACAGCTCCGCCAAGCGGTCGGACGCGGCTACAGCGACCGGATGCACGACACAGAGCACAGAAGTGGTTGCTTCTCACATACTGACGGCTCACCCTTTTCGTGCAACGTTTTTCTCTGTGTAAATAAAAGGGGGGGGGGTAGCTTTGCGCAAATTCTCCGTTAGGAGGCAAGAGTGGCGCAGTGTAAAACGCAGATTCACCAAGAGATACCAGTACTGTGCCGGAACGCCTTTTGTTGGTTTGCTACAGCCGTTACTACACGCAGTTTGGATAATGAACAAGCGAGCGATCTAGCTGCAGCAGGACCCCCACTAGCAACCTCATGTACCGACAACTTACAGCTAGTGCCCGGGTAAACTTTTAGTATCGACTCGCTATTTAAAATTTACCTCAGTTAATTCATGTAGAAGAATATAGTCTTGTGAAATCGATGAAACTTTTTCAGAGACCTTGAATATCCATTCTTGTATATGAAAGTGTATCTATTTAATTTTAGAAAGAGATCAGAATCCAAATGAACTAGTTTAAAGAACTTTAAAAATCTGTACAGTGTTTCTAACAAACCTCAGTAATAAAGAAAGACCCTTTCGTGAAACAGTACAAATTATTAGGTTGGTGCATAAGTTCGTAGCGTTTTTCCATACGTTTGGTAAACATAACAGATACACGTAACAAAGAATTTAGTCATCAACATCACATTCTCCCTCACTATTTACAATAGCCTGCCAACGCTGGAGTAACATGTCGATTGTGGGGCTGTAGAAATCATGTGGTTTTGAGGCAAAGAACTCGTCGAGGTATGTCCACATCGCATTTTGACCCAGAAAGGAAGTTCCTTGAACGTTGTTCGACAGAGAGCGGGAAAGGTGAACATCTGAGGGCGCCAGATCAGATGAGTAAGGTAGGTGCGTAATGATTTCCCAGTCCAACACTTACATAGTGCTTATTTTTCTGTCAGTCTAGCAGAATCCGGGCGGGCGTTAACGTGGAGTAGCATCACCTCACGCAATGTTCTGGTCGTTGTTCTTCGATTGCGTCTGCAAGAAGTCTCCGATGTTGACAACAAATGTTAGCACTGATGGTTACACCTCACGTAGGCAATTCGCACTGCACCACATCGTCGCTGTTCCACCAAATGCGTAACATTATCTTTTATAGGTGCGGGCAACTATGGGGTGGGCTCAGCCATTACTCTTTTTTCCTTATGCAGGCATAAAGAGACCATTTCTCGTCTCCAGTACCGATACACAATAGGAACGTCCGCTGTTGTTCGAGAACAAACTGATGAAGAGCAAGGGGAGATGCACGTATGGCCGCCCGTTGATTTTTGTGACCTTGGCCTCAAGCATGCGGTAGCCACACACCCCTTTTTTAAACCTTCGCCACTGAACGATGGTGGAACGATGACAGTCCGTCACATCAGCCAGCTCTCGAGTAGACAGGCGTGGATCATTGTGGATTAATGCGTTTAAGCGATCTTCATCAAACAACGGAGGTTTTCTAAACGTGGAGAGTGGAGATTCACTAATATCAAAATCATCCTCCTTAAAACGAGAAAACCATTTTCTTGAAATGCTCTGTCCAATGGCATTATCCATATGGACGGGATAAGTATTTCTGGCCTGCTTCCACTACTGTCACGCCTCTGTTGAATTCAAACAGAAGAATAGGTCCGAAATGTTCCGATTTCTCCACTCAATTTTCTAGCGGCCACAGCTCCACTCTCTATCTCCAGATGACAAAATGACAATACGTAAGCTCAAAAAGCAACAGTTAACCACAAATAAAAAATGACAGTCGATAAATAAACCCATAGCAACCGGTATACCAACATGCAAAACCAAAACGCTACAAACGTATGCGCCAACCTATTACATTGATTTTGTCCATAGTACACTCCTGGAAATGGAAAAAAGAACACATTGACACCGGTGTGTCAGACCCACCATACTTGCTCCGGACACTGCGAGAGGGCTGTACAAGCAATGATCACACGCACGGCACAGCGGACACACCACGAACCGCGGTGTTGGCCGTCGAATGGCGCTAGCTGCGCAGCATTTGTGCAAATGGCTCTGAGCACTATGGGACTTAACATCTGTGGTCATCAGTCCCCTAGAACTTAGAACTACTTAAACCTAACTAACCTAAGGACATCACACACATCCATGCCCGAGGCAGGATTCGAACCTGCGACCGTAGCAGTCGCGCGGTTCCGGACTGAGCGCCTAGAACCGCTAGACCACCGCGGCCGGCAGCATTTGTGCACCGCCGCCGTCAGTGTCAGCCAGTTTGCCGTGGCATACGGAGCTCCATCGCAGTCTTTAACACTGGTAGCATGCCGCGACAGCGTGGACGTGAACCGTATGTGCAGTTGACGGACTTTGAGCGAGGGCGTATAGTGGGCATGCGGGAGGCCGGGTGGACGTACCGCCGAATTGCTCAACACGTGGGGCGTGAGGTCTCCACAGTACATCGATGTTGTCGCCAGTGGTCGGCGGAAGGTGCACGTGCCCGTCGACCTGGGACCGGACCGCAGCGACGCACGGATGCACGCCAAGACCGTAGGATCCTACGCAGTGCCGTAGGGGACCGCACCGCCACTTCCCAGCAAATTAGGGACACTGTTGCTCCTGGGGTATCGGCGAGGACCATTCGCAACCGTCTCCATGAAGCTGGGCTACGGTCCCGCACACCGTTAGGCCGTCTTCCGCTCACGCCCCAACATCGTGCAGCCCGCCTCCAGTGGTGTCGCGACAGGCGTGAATGGAGGGACGAATGGAGACGTGTCGTCTTCAGCGATGAGAGTCGCTTCTGCCTTGGTGCCAATGATGGTCGTATGCGTGTTTGGAGCCGTGCAGGTGAGCGCCACAATCAGGACTGCATACGACCGAGGCACACAGGGCCAACACCCGGCATCATGGTGTGGGGAGCGATCTCCTACACTGGCCGTACACCACTGGTGATCGTCGAGGGGACACTGAATAGTGCACGGTACATCCAAACCGTCATCGAACCCATCGTTCTACCATTCCTAGACCGGCAAGGGAACTTGCTGTTCCAACAAGACAATGCACGTCCGCGTGTATCCCGTGCCACCCAACGTGCTCTAGAAGGTGTAAGTCAACTACCCTGGCCAGCAAGATCTCCGGATCTGTCCCCTATTGAGCATGTTTGGGACTGGATGAAGCGTCGTCTCACGCGGTCTGCACGTTCAGCACGAACGCTGGTCAAACTGAGGCGCCAGGTGGAAATGGCATGGCAAGCCGTTCCACAGGACTACATCCAGCATCTCTACGATCGTGTCCATGGGAGAATAGCAGCCTGCATTGCTGCGAAAGGTGGTTATACACTGTACTAGTGCCGACATTGTCCATGCTCTGTTGCCTGTGTCTATGTGCCTGTGGTTCTGTCAGTGTGATCATGTGATGTATCTGACCCCAGGAATGTGTCAATAAAGTTTCCCCTTCCTGGGACAATGAATTCACGGTGTTCTTATTTCAATTTCCAGGAGTGTAGATACGAAGTCTTGGTTGTTACAATCAGTGTTAACAGTTGCATACCAATGGGGGCGGGGGTCAGTAACTGACCCCAACGAAGTTTTTAGGCTAAAACTCCTGTCGTGTTCAGTAGCTTATTTAATAAATACATGAAATTTATCGTAATTATAATTGCTACAATCGACAATAAGAACAGCTTTTGGTTTACACTCATTGTTGAGTTATAGCGATTGTTATAACTGAAGCTGTAGCAGTTCAACAATCACCACTAGCAGCCAACCGGTAAACAGTGTGGTGAGTGGAAGGTAATATCTTTGTGGCATTTGACAGAATGTACAAGAAGATGAAATTGACACATGACGAAATTAGAAATTTGCTTGAGAGTTCAGACAATGAATTTAGTGGTGAACTATCCGAAAGCTCAAGGAGTGAAAGTGAAGATGTAGACATGGAAATTCCAGATCAAGTAGTTTCTGTTAACAGCGAGTTGGATGAAAGTGAACAGGGTAAGTATTGATTTATATTACTTTTTGCAGATATTTTGGAATATATTAGGATGCAACCAACAAGAAGACGACCCAGGCCGAAAGCACAAATTGATCAACTTGAAAAAGGTCAAGTATTATATGGAAGAGAAGCCCTTACGTAAATCAAAGGAGGAGGTCTGTTGCTAACGTAATGAGAACCCCGAAAGGAACTAAGCCAGGGATAAAACCTGATACACCAGGTAAAGCTTTTCTAATGTACTTCGTTGATAACATCCTGGATAACATTTTGATGTGTACCAATCAAAAGCTTGGAAATCTTTGGGAATCATCTGAAGATATTTTCATAAAACGTTCGAAAGCACTTGAAAGGAAAGAAATTGTGTCAGCAACTGGAATTGTATTTCAAGATACACACAAGGAATAGACACATAATTCGCCGACAAAGAGTTCTGGAAGAAAGAAGTACCTGAAAGATCTTGCTCGTGAACTTTGTGACCTCAACATGAAAAGACGCGCTCAAAATGCTGTAGGCCTACACTCAAAAT
The DNA here is from genome assembly GCF_023864275.1 of Schistocerca cancellata. Taxonomy (NCBI): domain Eukaryota; kingdom Metazoa; phylum Arthropoda; class Insecta; order Orthoptera; family Acrididae; genus Schistocerca; species Schistocerca cancellata. Next base: position 603,721,660 of record NC_064633.1, on the reverse strand, counting down.
ACACTACAGCGTTATCAACTTTTGGGTATGAGTGTAATCAAAATCAAGGTGCTGTGAGCAGAGGAAACAACGTGATGGAGCCGCGACGGAAAGTAACACGTGCAGCTGTGCATAATCTGCCAAAGAAAGGACGCTGTTACTTATGCGCCAGAAGCAAAGACCTTAAGTACATGAAGGCTTGCACTTCTTGCAGGAAATATATCTGCCCTGCACACACCAAGAAAGAAGAAGTAGTTCGTATTGTAAAGTGTTCTGAATGTGAATATGAGCAATCCTTGTAATTGTGAAATTAATACAAACAAATGTAAAAAACTACTTATTTTTTACTAAAATGTCCCAGAAACCCTTTCCCAGTAATAATAATCAACATTTGAATATTCTATTCTGCCAAAATAATGGAAATACATAAGTAATGTTAATTATCCTAGATAGAGAATGTGTGATGGCTGTGGGGTCAATCGCTGACCCCTCCCATTCGCGTTGGCCAGTGCAACATACAGCATTGGTATGCAACTGTTAAAATGTAGTCTCAACCACCTTTCAGAATCCGAAAGTACTAAAATCCACACGTTTCGGTGGAGCAAGCTTTCTTCATTGGAATTATTCTGCGAGATTCTACAGAAGCCATAACGCTAAAACTATAAATAAAACATTAAAATTTCGTGGTAACTTCCATGTAACAGTGCCTACGTGCTTTCACCTTATTCGACAGAATAGACTAAAATGAATCGGCGTACGTTGTCCCGAGCATCGGCAGCGCCACATCAACACATGTTCGACTGCAGGGTCCGTACGAGTGTGTCCCCAGGGACAAAAAATAAAAAAAAGCCACTTACATGAGGCGGCTGAGCACTTCGTACCCACAGACCAGAAACCAAAGAGACATCAGCGACCAAAGATAATTCCCAGCACTGCAGAGTTCAAGTTCCGTCACGAACAGAATGTCAACAGCGCATCTGAATGGCGAAGGACGCAGGGCTGTACTGTACTAGCACGACTTTAGGCACCCTGATGTCAGTCTACCTCTTCCGCAACACAATGCACCAGTTCCTGATTTCGATTTTTATCAGAATAGCTTCAATAAGAGAAACGGCAGGAAGATGACTAACGTTCCGTCCACAACGTGCTCATTAGGGACGAAACACCAGCTCGGTCTGTTTCAAGAAGGGGGAAGTAAATTGGCGGTAAACATTCAAAGCAATCCTCCCGACATTCGCCGGGAAATCACGGAAAACTTAAATGAAGAGGAGCAAACGTGGATCTGAACCATCGTCCTCCCGAATGCGAGTCCCCTGTGCTAAACACCACGTGATATCGCTCGGTGAGAACGGCTTGAGGAACGTCCCACAGGCATAACAGCAGCTATGTACTTCTTACGTAAGACGATCTTGTTTCCGTTCAACACATGTGAGAGTCAGTAAAGGGAGATGTGAGACCTCGATGCCTCATTTCAGTTGTACACGACAGTTTTATTAGATATTCTGATACTGCAGTAATATCAATTTCATACACGCTAACGTAAAGAACTTTACGTTACTTGATGATGATCGGTTGGTCTAAACCACTTCAGTTTAGTCAATAAGATTCTAAACAATTTGATAACCTTGAAACGTTTCGATGAAAGTCGGACTACGTTATGCTGTGACTGAAAAAAAAAAATACTCTTATCTCACTGTCTATAATGCATCAATATACATTAAGTCCAGGAACACTTTCAATTATTTATTGCACAAGAACTAAACATTGTACAGATGTCGATATGCGACACGGCAGATGTCAATACGCTAATCTAATTCTTGCCATACCCCCCGCCCCAGCATGGCATCGTCGACTGTCGCAGTCGCCTACCGTTTTCTCTCCCGGAGCTCTGCTACATCACGTGGTAGAGGCGGTACCTACACCAGATCTTTAATGTGTCCCCACAGAAAAAAGTCACTCGGAGTGAGATCTGGTTATCGGGGAGGCCATTTCGTGAAACATATCGCACCGCACCTGAACTCGCCATGTTTGCGACTAGCGCTGACTATCGGCTAACTACCAAACAACGCTGTGGCGGTAAACACGATAAAACACTTTCAGAGGTTCTCTTCAAAATGACACATGTCTGGAGAATATTTGGTTCCTGTGCAATAAATAACAGAAAGTGCTTCCGGACTGTATGTACACTCTGTATTTCAGCTTACTATCATACATAATTAATGTGCAGCGAAGCCGCAACTGAGCACTCCTAACTAGATTTATCTAAAAGTGCCGCACCTCTTTAATCTAAGCTAGGACTGCACATTTAATTTATTTTCATTTCTGCCGCAATATCAAATGGTCTCAGTTATCCAGTGCCCTGCCCTTAACATATATATGCAACGCTGTGTGGTTTTCTTCAGTTCCCAAGAGAGGGTGGTAAATCTCATGAATGTGCGTGCTGTTGTTGTTGTGGTCTTCAGTCCTGAGACTAGTTTGATGCAGCTCTCCATGCTACTCTATCCTGTGCAAGCTTCTTCATCTCCCAGTACCTACTGCAGCCTAAATCTTACTGAATCTGCTTAGTGTATTCATCCCTTGGTCTCCCTCTACGATTTTTACCCTCCACGCTGCCCTCCAATGCTAAATTTGTGATCCCTTGATGCCTCAGAACATGTCCTACCAACCGATCCCTTCTACTAGTCAAGTTGTGCCGCAAACTCCTCTTCTCCCCAATTCTATTCAATAACTCCTCATTAGTTATGTGATCTACCCATCTACTCTTCAGCATTCTTCTGTAGCACCACATTTCGAAAGCTTCTATTCTCTTTTTGTCTAAAATATTTATCGTCCACGTTTCAATTCCATACATGGTTACACTCCAAACAAATACTTTCAGAAACGACTTCCTGACACTTACATCTATACTCGATGTTAACAAATTTCTCTTCTTCAGAAACGCTATCCTTACCATTGCCAGTCTACATTTTATATCCTCTCTACTTCGACCATCATCAGTTATTTTGATTCTCAAATAGCAAAACTCATCTACTACTTTAAGTGTCTCATTTACTAATCTAATTCCCTCAGCATCACCTGATTTAATTCGGCTACATTCCATTATCCTCGTTTTGCTTTTATTGATGTTCATCTTATATCGTTCTTTTAAAACACTGTCCATTCCGTCCAACTGCTCTTCCAGGTCCTTTGCTGTCAGTGACAGAATTACAATGTCATCGACAAACCTCAAAGTTTTTATTTCTTCTCCATGAATTTTAATTCCTACTCCGAATTTTTCTTTTGTTTTCTTTACTTCCTGTTCAAAATACAGATTGCATAACATCTGGGAGAGGCTACAACCCTGTCTCACTCCCTTCCCAACCACTGCTTCCCCTTCATGTCCCTCGACTCGTATAACTGCCATCTGGTTTCTGTACCAATTTTAAATAGCCTTTCGGCCCCTGTATTTTACCCCTGCCACCATCAGAACTTGAGAGTATTCCAGTCAACATTGTCAAAAGCTTTCTCTAAGTCTACAAATGCTAGAAACGAAGGTTTGCCTCTCCTTAATCTATCTTCTAAGATAAGTCGTAGGGTCAGTATTGCCTCTCATGCTCCAACATTTTTACGAAATCCAACTGATCTTCCCCAAGGTCGGCTTCTATCAGTTTTTCCATCCGTCTGTAAAGAATTCGTTTTAGCATTTTGCAGCCGTGACATTAAACTGATAGTTCGGTAATTTTTGCACCTGTCAACACCTGCTTTCTTTGGGATTGGAATTATTATATTCTTCTTGAAGTCTAAGGGTATTTCGCCTGTCTCATACATTTGCTCACCAGAATGTACAGTTTTGTCTGGGCTGGCACTCCAAAAGCAATCAGTAGTTCTAATGGAATGTTGTCTACTCCCGGGACCTTGTTTCGACTTGGGTCTTTCAGTGCTATGTCAGACTCTTCACGCAGTATTATGTCTCCCATTTCATCTTCATCTACGTCCTCTTCCATTTCCATAATATTGCCCTCAAGCACACTGCCCTTGTATAGACCCTCTATATACTCCATCCACCTTTATGCTTTCCCTTCTTTGCTTAAAACTGGGTTTCCATCTGAGTTCTTGATATTCATACAAGTGGTTCCCTTTTCTCCAAAGGTCTTTTCAATTTTCCGGCAGGCAGTATCTATGTTACCCCTGGTGATGTATGCCTCTTCATCCTTACATTCGTCCTCTAGCCATCCCTGCTTAGCTATTCTGCACTTCCTGTCGATCTCATTTTTGAGACGTTTGTATTCCTTTTTGCCGGTTTCAATTACTGCATTTTTATTTTTTCTCCTTTCATCACTTAAATTCAATATCTCTTCTGTTACTCAAGGATTTCTACTAGCCCTCGTCGTTTTACCTACTTGATCCTCTGGTGCCTTCACTATTTCATCTCTCAAAGCTACCCATTCTTCTTCTACTGTATTTCTTTCCCCAGTTCTTGTCTGTCGTTCCCTAATACTCTCTCTGAAACTCTCTAAAACCCCTGGTTCTTTCAGTTTACCCAGGTTCCATCTCCTTAAATTCCCACCTTTTTGCAGTTTCTTCAGTTTTAGTCTACAGTTCATAGCCAATAGATTGTGGCCAGAGTCCACATCTGCCCCTGGAAATGTCTTACAATTTTAAACCTGGTTCCTAAATCTCTGTCTTACCATTATATAATCTATCTGATACCTTTTAGTATCTACAGGGTTCATCCATGTATACGACCTTCTTTTATGATCCTAAACCAAATGTTAGCTATAATTCTACATCTACATCTACATCCATACTCCGCAAGCCTCCGACGGTGTGTGGCGGAGGGTACCTTGAGTACCTCTATCGGTTCTCCCTTCTATTCCAGTCTCGTATTGTTCGTGGAAAGAAGGATTGTCGGTATGCCTCTGTGTGGGCTCTAATATCTCTGATTTTATCCTCATGGTCTCTTCGCGAGATATACGTAGGAGGGAACAATATACTGCTTGACTCTTCGGTGAAGGTATGTTCTCGAAACTTCAACAAAAGCCCGTACCGAGCTACTGAGCGTCTCTCCTGCAGAGTCTTCCACTGGAGTTTATCTATCATCTCCGTAACGCTTTCGCGATTACTAAATGATCCTGTAACGAAGCGCGCTGCTCTCCTTTGGATCTTCTCTATATCTCCTATCAACCCTATCTGGTACGGATCCCACACTGCTGAGCAGTATTCAAGCAGTGGGCGAACAAGCGTACTGTAACCTACTTCCTTTGTTTTCGGATTGCGTTTCCTTAGGATTCTTCCAATGAATCTCAGTGTGGCATCTGCTTTACCGACGATCAACATTATATGTATGATCATTCCATTTTAAATCACTCTTAATGCGTACTCCCAGATAATTTATGGTATTAACTGCTTCCAGTTGCTGACCTGCTATTTTGTAGCTAAATGATAAAGGATCTATCTTTCTGTGTATTCGCAGCACATTTCACTTGTCTACATTAAGATTCAATTGCCATTCCCTGCACCATGCGTCAATTCGCTGCAGATCCTCCTGCATTTCAGTACAATTTTCCATTGTTACAACCTCTCGATACACCACAGCATCATCTGCAAAAAGCCTCAGTGAACTTCCGATGTCATCCACCAGGTCATTTATGTATATTGTGAATAGCAACGGTCCTGTGACACTCCCCTGCGGCACACCTGAAATCACTCTTACTTCGGAAGACTTCTCTCCATTGAGAATGACATGCTGCGTCCTGTTATCTAGGAACTCCTCAATCCAATCACACAATTGGTCTGATAGCCCATATGCTCTTACTTTGTTCATTAAACGACTGTGGGGAACTGTATCGAACGCCTTGCGGAAGTCAAGAAACACGGCATCTACCTGGGAACCAGTGTCTATGGCCCTCTGAGTCTCGTGGACGAATAGCGCGAGCTGGGTTTCACATGACCGTCTTTTTCGAAACCCATGCTGATTCCTACAGAGTAGATTTCTAGTCTCCAGAAAAGTCATTATACTCGAACACAATACGTGTTCCAAAATTCTACAACTGATCGACGTTAGAGATATAGGTCTATAGTTCTGCACATCTGTTCGACGTCCCTTCTTGAAAACGAGGATGACCTGTGCCCTTTTCCAATCCTTTGGAACGCTACGCTCTTCTAGAGACCTACGGTACACCGCTGCAAGAAGGGGGGCAAGTTCCTTCGCGTACTCTGTGTAAAATTGAACTGGTATCCCATCAGGTGCAGAGGCCTTTCCTCTTTTGAGCGATTTTAATTGTTTCTCTATCCCTCTGTCGTCTATTTCGATATCTACCAGTTTGTCATCTGTGCGACAATCTAGAGAAGGAACTACAGTGCAATCTTCCTCTGTGAAACAACTTTGGAAAAAGACATTTAGTATTTCGGCCTTTAGTCTGTCATCCTCTCTTTCAGTACATTTTGGTCACAGAGTGTCTGGACATTTTGTTTTGATCCACCTACCGCTTTGACATAAGACCAAAATTTCTTAGGATTTTCTGCCAAGTCAGTACATAGAACTTTACTTTATTAAGTTATGCTCTGTGCAAAACTCTACCAGGTGGCTTCCTCTTTCATTCCTTAGCCCCATTCCATATTCACCTACTACTTTTCCTTCTCTTCCTTTTCCAACTGTCGAGTTCCAGTCCTCCCTGACTATTACATTTTCGACTCCCCTCACTATCTGAATAATTTCTTTTATCTCATCATACATTTTATCAATCTCTTCGTCATCTGCGGAGCTAGTTGGCATATAAACTTGTACTACTGTGGTAGGCGTGGGCTTCGTATCTATTTCGGCCACAATCACGCGTTCTCTATGCTGTTTGTAGTAGCTTACCCGCATTACTCTTTTCCTATTCATTATTAAACCTACTCCTGCATTACCCCTATTTGATTTTGTGTTTATAACCCTGTAGTCACCTGACCAGAAGTCTTGTTCCTCCTGCCACCGAACTTCACCAATTCCCACTATATCTAACTTTAACCTATCCATTTCCCTTTTTAAATTCTCTAACCCACCTGTCCGATTAAGGGATCTGACATTCCACGCTCCGATCCGTAGGACGCAAGTTTTGTTTCTCCTGACAGCGAGTAGCCCCCGCTCGGAGATCCGAATGGGGGACTATTTTACCTCTGGAATATTTTACCCAAGAGGACGCCACCATCATTTAACCATACAGTAAAGCTGCATACCCTCGGGATAAATGGCTCTGAGCACTATGGGACTCAACATCTTAGGTCAGAAGTCCCCTAGAACTTAGAACTACTTAAACCTAACTAACCTAAGGACATCACACACACCCATGCCCGAGGCAGGATTCGAACCTGCGACCGTAGCAGTCCCGCGGTTCCGGACTGCAGCGCCAGAACCGCTAGACCACCGCGGCCGGCACCCTCGGGAAAAATTACGACTGTAGTTTCCCCTTGCTTTCAGCCGTTCGCAGTACGAGCACAGCTAGGCCGTTTTGGTTTGTGTTACAAGGCCAGCAGTCAATCATCCAGACTGTTGCCCCTGCAACTACTGAAAAGACTGCTGCCCCTCTTCAGGAACCACACGTTTGTCTGGCCTCTCAACAGATACCCCTCCGTTGTGGTTGCACCCGCGGTACGGCTAGCTGTATCGCTGAGGCACGCGAGCGTGTGTTTTGTGTATTAAAATGACCAGAGGGGAAACCAAATGTACAGAAGATGACTTCAAGAATACAAATGCTATTCGTGTCAATGAAAGATGTAAACCATACGTAGTAACGGATTCGCTTTTCATGATCCACTTCTTTCAGTTCTTACTCGGCTGTCACTTTATACGTAAACAATTGCAATGTTTGGCTAACCACTTCACGCGCGGTTGCAGGGCGAATACCTTTTTAGTCTTCCAACTTGCGGAATTGTTTTCCTGGGCGCTGGTGTATAGTGTCATAATTATCCAAAAACTTTTGCTTGTTTAGTTCACGTGGTCTTGGTGTTTGTTCGGCATCGAACACTGAGACTCACTTTCGAAATCCCTCAATAAGTCGACGAATTGCTTTGCAAATGAGGTACAGCTGTTTACGGGAATTTTTAAGCAAATGCCTCCGGTGCTAAACCTGTGTATTTATCGCCTTGGCGAAACACACGTTCAAAAACAAAGATACGTTGCTCACTTGAAAGGATCGTCATTTAGAAACTAAGTGAATACGTAAAACCTACATATCACATTCAACAGCTCTTATCCCTGAATTACGTAGTGACATGTTGTGCAACAGAACGAATTATAACCCAAGCAAGTATCTATGAAAAAACAGCTGTGCCAACTTGTGTTTCGCCAGCTTTGTGTCGAACTTCCAAAGTAATCTGCACATCCACAGTCCGTAGTCTGGTGCACAGTGACTTTCCGGATGCACTATTTATAAACGGAGTAGATACGAATGGGCAGCAAATGGGGAAGTCCGTTGACGTAAGCGACTCTGACAACGGGCAGAGTTTTTTTCTGGGCCGGCGCGTAGGAACGAGATTGTCAGAAACGGTGAAGCTGATCTGGTTTTCGCCTGCTGCTGTTGCGATCAACTACGGAAAGTGATCGAATGGCGGTGAAAACACCACTGGATGACGAGGTGTTGGACGCCCACGTCCCATCACAGTACAAGGACGTCACAGGCTTTCGCGCTCTGTAAAGCAAGACAGACGGCGATCTGTGGACGGAACGCGGTGCCGCTGAAGGCAGCCTTGTTTCAGAGCACATTGTTGAGCAAAGGGACTCCGTAGCAGACGACCCCTACCTGTTCCCATGTTGACCCAACGACATCGCAAAATTACTTTTGCTCTCGGCAGGGGGTCATAGAGATGGGACCGTGAATCTACGGACACTCTGTCGCCTGGTCAGATGAATCACGTTTTCTGTTACATGGAGTCGGTGGTGCTGTCCAGATACGCCGTCATCTAGGGCCTAGCCGAACGGCCGCTTGAAACAAGCGCTACGGATCCAGGCTCGTGGCGGCAGTATGATGTGAGAGCCGTTCAATAAGTAATGCTGCACATTTTTTCACGGCCAATTTCTGTTAAAAAAAAGTGGAATTCCTTGTGGAACATAGTGGAATATTCCCGCTTCAGCCCCTATAGTTTCATGAAGTTCACAAAGGCGCTATACTTGTTAAGACTTCAAAATGGTGTCCGTAACGGAGATGCGTTCCAAGTAAAGAACTGTCAGTGAGATATTTTTGTTATTTATTTTTATTTATTTATTTATGCGGAAAATTAGAGCATCGCAGATATTCATAGGCGCTATCTCAATTCTGGTACTGAACAAAGGCACGGTGAGTCGTCGGGCGACATCAAGATGCAAACCTGTCCGATCTCCCGCCTGCCGGCCGGCCACACACAGCTGTGACTTCTGCAATGTTGGAACGGGTGGACACTCTCATTCGAGGTGACTGACGGATCACAATCAAACACCCCGCTCGACAGCTGGACGTCTCTGTTGGTAGTGCTGACCCACCCGTTCACCAGGTGGGGTACTCTTTAAAGATGTGTGCCCGCTGGATTTCTCGGTGCCTAACAAAAGACCGTAAAGAGCAACGAAGGACCATCTATGAGGGATTGCCTGCGCTTTACGACGCTGATCCTGACAGTTATTGTCGCACATCGTCACAGGTGATGAAAAGTGGGTTTATCACTTCGAATCGGAAACAAAACGGTAGTCCTCGAAATGGCGCCACACCACCTGCGCTCCGCAGAAAAAGTTTACAGCCGCACCCTCAGCCGCTATATCTAACTTCATCTTACCTCAGGAGCATCGCTTTCACATGTGTGAGCAGCACACATACTCACGAAGTTCAGGTATCTGCGGGACCAGATGCGAATATTGGTGCCTTGTCTTACACAGGCACGAGTGGTAGTTGCTCTCATTCATGCGACAGGTTTGAAGATGACGTGACTGGAAGATCGAGAGTAGCGTAACGGTCAACTCTGTAGTGTATTTTGATACCTTCAGGAAACTGAAGCGTGTTCGTCGCTACAAAAATGCAAACGAACGTCTCTTTCTCAACGACAAATCAGGGTCTCACAAGTCTGCGCACCCGAGGGAGCTTTCAGAACTTCATTGGACAGTTCTTCCTCATTCACCCTGCAGCCCGGATCTTGCAGCTTCGGACTTCCATCAGTTCGGCCCAACGAAGGATGCACTCCGCAGGATACAGTACGTAGAGGATGTGGATGTTACTGACGCTGCAGGACGATGGCTCCGTCGTTCTCCAGTAGAAGTGGTTCCATGAACGGATACAGACCTTTCCAATAAGACGCTGTAAGGCCGTCGCGCTGAATGGAGATTACGTTGAACAATAAGGTTTTGTAGCTTAAAGAAAATGACTTATTGATACATAACCAACACGGATTCAGAAAATATATTTCATGTGCAACACAGCTAGCTCTTTATTCCCATGAAATAACGAGGGATGTCGACAAGACATCTCAGATCGATTCCATATTCCTGGATTTCCAGAAGGCTTTTGAGACCGTTCCTCACAAGCGACCACTAATCAAATTGCGTGCATATAGGAGTATCGTCTCAGTTGTGTGACTGGATTCGTGATTTCCTCTCAGAGAGGTCACAGTTCGTAGTGATAGACGGTAAATCATCGAGTAGAACAGAAGTGATATCTGGCGTTCCGCAAGATAGTGTCATAGGCCCTCTGCTGTTCCTGATTTACATAAATGATCTAGGTGATAATCTGAGCAGCCCCCTTAGATTGTTTGCACATGACGCTGTAATTTACCGTCTAGTAAAATCATCAGACGATCAATTCCAATTACAAAATGATCTAGAGAGAATTTCTGTATGGTGCGAAAAGTGGCAATTGGCACTAAACAAAGAAAAGTGCGAGGTCATCCACATGGGTACTAAAAGAAATCCGATAAATTTTGTGTATACGATAAATCGCACACATCTAAGAACTGTCAGTTCGACTAAATACCTAGGAATTACAATTACGAGCAACTTAAATTGGAAAGACCACATAGATAATATTGTGGGGAAGGCGAAACAAAGACTGCGCTCTGTTGGCAGAACACTACAGAGACAGCCTACATTACACTTGTCCTTCCTCTCCTGGAGTATTGCTGTGCGGTGTGGGATCCTTACCAGGTAGGGGCCGGCCGGGTGATCGAGCGGTTCTAGGCGCTACAGTCTGGAACCACGCGAACGCTACGGTCGCCGGTTCGAATCCTGCCTCGGGCATGGATGTGTGTGATGTCCTTAGGTTAGTTAGGTTTAAGTTGTTCTAAGTTCTAGGGGACTGACGACCGCAGAAGTTAAGTCCCATAGTGCTCAGAGCCACCATCTTACCAGGTAGGATTGACGGAGGACATCGAAAACGTGCAAAGAAGGGCATCTCGTTTCGTGTTATCGCGCAACAGGGGTGAGAGTGTCACTGGTATGACAGACGAACTGGGGTGGCAGTCACTGAAACAAATGCGGTTTTCTTTGCGACGAGATCTATTTACGAAATTTCAATCACCAACTTTCTCTTCCGATTGCGAAAATATTTTGTTGACACCCACCTACGTAGGGAGAAATGATCGTCATAATAAAATAAGAGAAACCAGAGCTCGAACGGAAAGATTTAGGTGTTCCTTTTTCCCACGCGCACATTCGAGAGTGGAATGGTAGAGAAGTAGTATGAAAATGGTTCGATGAACCCTCTGTCAGGAACTTGAGCGGGAATTGTAGAGTAACCATGTAGATGTAGATGTAGACTAATATGGTGCATTGGGATACTGAATAAAACCAACCTGCTTTCAGAGAGCAAGTGTTGCATTCCTTTTCGAACGCCCCTTGTGTGTCAGCGGACATTCACCTGGACTCTCATGCGACCTATGGAACTAACCGAAGGCAGCACGACACCTGTGGGCTGCGTGAACGTTTCTATGGCGCTTGTGTATTCCTTCATAGTTGATTACTTCGCCAATGACGATGGCTGGCTTCTTTAAGCAGGGTTACGGCCAATGTTACAAGTCCAGAATCGTGGTACAGAAGTTTGAGGAGCGTGATAGTGAACTCACGTTACTGTTTCGTACACCAAATTCGCCTGAAATGAACCCGATGGAACATGTCTGGGATCCTATCTAGCACCAACTCTGGATTCACTACCCCTGGATTCACTACCCCGGGTTCGATTCCCGGCTGCGTCGGAGATTTTCTCCGCTCAGGGACTGAGTGTTGTTTTGTCCTAATCATCATCATTTCATCCCCATCGACGCACAAATCGCCGAAGTGGCGTTAAATCGAAAGACTTGCACCAGGCTAACGGTCTACCCGACGGGAGACCCTCGTCACACATTTACATTTATTTATCAACACTAGGAATGAGGAGGAACTCCATCCTGCATGAAGTACATGTTTTGTCGAACACGTGAAGGCACATGTCCTAGAGGAACAGGTAGAATTTTATCCAAGAAAGCATGATAACGCCTTGTGGAAGAACATGAGGCCCTAACTGTCACCAACAATGCCGCCCAGACGTTGACAGGTGACGCGTCACCTGTGTGCAGACACCTGATGTCACATACCGTCAGAAACCTACCAAGCACACGGGGTGTAAAAAAGAAGTGTGGCCAGACTTTCAGGAAGCATTCCTCGCACGTAGTGGAATAAACTGTGTTATACAGACACGGGTGTGCAAATGTTTTATTTCCATGCTAGAGATTTTCTAGTTCCCTTCATAATCACAGGAAACACACAGGAAAAGAAAGTATCAGCACGACATGAAACATTTTCCTTTAAAAGTTCAAAAATGCCTTCCTTTATCAAGCATACCTGCACCAAACAGCCGTTGCATTGAATCGCTAATGGACTGGCGTATCGCTGGAGAACTGAATATTGTTTCACAGCCTTCCAGAATACGTGCAAGAAGACCCTGTACATCTGGTACACAAGAACTTTCAAATACCCCCACAAATAAAAGTTTAAAGGGTTTAGATCCGGAGAGCGTGGGGACCAAGAAATTGCTCCACCTCTACTTATCCATCTGTCACGGTGTCTGTTATTTAGAAGCCTCCCAACATCAACACTAGGAATGAGGCGGAACTGCATCCTGCATGAAGTACATCTTTGTCGAACGCGTGAAGGCACATGTCCTAGAGGAACAGGTAGAGTTTTCTTCAAGAAAGCATGATAACGCCTTTTGGAAGAACATGAGGCCCTAACTGTCACCAACAATGCCGCCGCAGTCGTTGACAGATGGTCTTTGTTGACGACATGGTGGCACCATTTCGTGCAGATTCCCCTGTAGCTCATAATAAGGAACAGGAGTGCTACCAAAACTGAACCTTGTGGGACTCCCTCTGTAATTTCTCCTCTCTCCCTAACATTTTTTCTGATTCTAGCATTTTTTTAATTATTCATCGCAACTTCTTGCATTCTGTTTGTTAACTACGATCCAGACCAGTTTTGTTTCCCACGAATAATGCGATTATGAAACAGTAGTACAAAATGAGCTCTGACATGGAAATAGGAAATAAAGCGGACCCATTTGAATATAACACATTTTATTCCCGTATCTGTGAGAAATCTTTGCTGAAAGTATATATACGGTGAAGAAAAATTCGCGCACTCTGACTTCGAAGCACGATTCCTCATATACTAGCAATACAGAAACGTCCCTCATAAAGTTTCATCCTGCGCACATTTCGGGCATTAAATGGACGTTAAAGACTGGCAATCTGGCAACAGTGTAACAACATGTGCGATAAGTACCTCTGCCCACAGAAGGCAGCGCTGTGCAGTTGGTGCAGTGGACAGCGTTGTGGGATAGCATGCAGGGCCCGCATCTCGTGGTCGTGCGGTAGCGTTCTCGCTTCCCACGCCCGGGTTCCCGGGTTCGATTCCCGGCGGGGTCAGGGATTTTCTCTGCGTCGTGATGGCTGGGTGTTGTGTGCTGTCCTTAGGTTAGTTAGGTTTAAGTAGTTCTAAGTTCTAGGGGACTTATGACCACAGCAGTTGAGTCCCATAGTGCTCAGAGCCATTTGAACCATTTTTTTGATAGTATGCAGGAGGTCGAGAGTTTCGGTTCTGGGTCGAGGCTTACTGTTTTTATTTGCTAAAAGTGTTGTACAGTATCTATCGTCTTAATCGCCACACAGTGATTACAGTGGGTCTTCTGCAAAACATTATGCAGTCATGTACTATAAACGCAGAAACGGAAATACAATCGTTTTCATGGATCAGCTTTTAAAGAAACCTTTTGTATGTCATGGATACGAATTATGTTGCACCTTCCAACTTGTTTTGTCTTTACCCTTCCCCAATATTTCCATCGATTATTACCAACTATTACTCTAATTATTTTGCACCTTCCAACTTGTTTTGTCTTTACCCTTCCCCAATGATTGCATCGATTAATACCAACTATTACTCTTGCCATGTTCACGCCCATTGCACTTCGTTAGGGCTAGTAATGTGCTTTGCAAATGATTTCGATGCGACCATTGGGAAAGGTACACAGAAAACAGCTTTGAAATCCACTGGATTCAGTGGAGCGAAACAATTCGCGTCCACATGTTGAAAAATGCTTCTTCAAAAGCTGACCAATGAAAACGATTTACTTCCATTTCTATGCTCACAGTACATAACTGCAAATCTTTTGCAGAAGACTACTGTAACAGCTGTATGTGGGTTAAGACGATAGATACTGTACGACGCAGACTACTTTTATCAAATAAAAGCAGATAAACCTCGAACCAGAATCGAACTCACGACCTCCTGCATGCTATCCCAAAACGCTATCTACTGCACCAACTGCACAGCGGGGGTACTTATCTTACATGTCATAACAGTGTTGCCAGATTGCCAATCTTTAACGTCCATTTACTGCCCGAAATATGGGCAGGACGGAATTGTGTGACATACATTTTTGCATTGTCTGTACGTGAGGGATCGCGCTGATAAGTCCGAGTGCGCGAATTTTTCTTCACCCTGTATACTTAAAAGTAGATTAGAAACGTCGTACTCCGGGTCGGACTTAACTGCTGTGCTGGTGGGGCGCTCATAAAACAGCAGACGTCTGCTGTGGCGACACTTCTCAATGGAGTACTTCCCCTGGTGGACGGCGCGATAGCAGGGCGCAACGCAGCGGCCTCGATGCCAGATAAGCCGCCGGGAAAAGCGAGCCAAACCGCCACGTCCGGCCGGCTACGTGCCGCGACACACCATTAATCGTCGGCCAGGCTCGGTCTGACAGAGAGAACGAGAGCCGCCGCAGAGAGATCCTGCTGGCCGCCGCCACCCTCGGCAGTGAGCTCGTGCGTTCGTGCCTGCGTCCAATGAACTTGGCGCCAGCTGATAACATTCCGCACAGCGGGCAGGCGTAGGCGGTGGCCAGTACCGTTACGTCAGCCGGTCTCGCGCGCTGCCTCGCCTCTGCCACCCACGCAGTGTCGCATCGGTTCAATGGCGCCCCGAGCTGATGTCCTTATTAAATGGACTATGTCTTTGGCCAAAGGGGATGCCCAAGACACGTTGGCCGTTGTAAATTGCTTCAGTAGCCCACACCAGAAAATCATATCCACCGTTGAACATCTACAAGACAAAACCATCAATTGCTTGGACCTAAATATCACAACGCACAACGATACACGTACATTCAAAATTTACAGGAAAAATCAACGACCAACGCCACTATCCCCAACTCTATTTCACCCAAATATGCAAAACTAAGCGGCATATAGGCCGTTCTGTACACGGCAAATAAAATACCTTTGAACGTATATGCAATAGGAAATAAACGCAGAGTAAGAGATTGCAGTTATCAATGATTAAAACTGCTCCCATGCTTGAATCAGCAATAGGCGAAGTAACGGTGACGGACTCAGCCGCAGTTATTTCTGTGCAGGAAGTTCTGCCACGAGTAATAATCAAAGTAGTCGTTCGTCCAACTTTGGGCCCCTGTCGCCATGTTTGGTATCGAGGCTATGGCAGCACAGGCCTCCGTCTGGAGGGCCAGCACAAGGAGAGGGGGGCAAAAAGTGACCAGAAAAAGAACAAGGAACGAAGGCGGATTAAGAATTCGTCACTTCTCCTTCCTATCCTCTATGTACGAGAAGAAGCCTTTCCCTGCAGCTGTACACACAAGCTGTTGTCACCGTCACTTGGTCTAAGTAACACCATAAAGAAACATGTACCACGTGTACAAGTATGAAACAGGAATTTGGTTGCAATACTTACACGCCTGCTGTTTGAAACTGATAAACAACATTTTAGTCAAAATAATCTCCATTGCTATTTATATATTTCCCCCACGTCCCCGGCGGCGGCAAAAAAAATCTTCTTCCCGCGAACCAGTGAGCGAACCATTTTGGTGCATTTTCATACGAACCCAAGCGTTGTTCAGTGAGAGCGTATCACAGTGACGCAGATAGAGACAATCGGACGGAGCCAAGTCTGCAGAATAAGCCATATGCCCCGGTATTTCCCAACTGAACGCCTCGAACGTTTGCCTGATCCGTTTTGCTGTGTGTGATCGGACATTATCATGGAGCAACACGGCTTTGTGTTGCCTTTTTCCATATTCCGGTCATTTGTCACGTAATGCTCGATTTAAATTGGTCAAAAAATATTCAAATATGTGTGAAATCTTATGGGATTTAACTGCTAAGGTCATCAGTCCCTATGCTTACACACTACTTAACCTAAATTATCCTAAGGACAAACACACATACACACACACACACCCATGCCCGAGGGAGGACTCGAACCTCCGCCGGGACCAGCCGCACAGTCCATGACTGCAGCGCTCAGACCGCTCGGCTAATCCCGCGCGACTTTAAATCGGTCATTTGGTGGCACGGTTTCACCATATTTTAGCAGCTCATAATAGATGACCCCCTTCTGATCCCACCAGACACACAGCATTGTCTTCTTTCCAAAGCGTTTCGGTCTTGCAGTGGATGTCGATGGTTTGTCTGAATTCACCCATGATTTACGGCACTTAGGATTCATTTTTATCACCTGTCAGTCTTCGATGGAGAAACGACGTTCTTTTGTATCTGGGGAACAGCGTTTCACAGGTGGTCTTTATATTTGGCTGCTGTCTTTCATTCAGTTCATGCGGAACCCATTTTCCCACTTTCTGCACTTTTGCCATAGCTTTCAACCGAAGAGAAACGGCTTTCTGAGTCACATTCAATTGTTCCGCGAGTTCCTATTGAGTCTGAGTATCATCTTCATCCAATAAGGTCTGCATTTCGTTGTCTTCCAACTTTTTCGGTGGTTCCCGCACTCGTTGTGTCCCACGTCAAAATCACCACTTATAAATTTTTTGAATCACTCGAAACACTGTCTTTTTTTTTCCAAAAGCACGTTCGCCGAAAGCTTCGACACACATTCGATGCGATTCTGCAGCGGTTTTCTTCAAATGATGACAGAAAACCAATGCTGTCCGCAAATCGTAGTTCGTAGGTACAAAACTCGACATGTTTACGGGTTTGAAACAGATACCGATGTATCAAACTTGGGTTATTCTGTGTTGCCGGCCGCTGTGGCCGAGTGGTTCTAGGCGTCTCCGTCCGCAACCGCGCTGCTGCTGCGGTCGCAGGTTCGGATCCTGCCTCGGGCATGGATGTGTGTGATGTCCTTAGGTTAGTTAGGTTTAAGTAGTTCTAAGTTCTAGGGGACTGATGACCTCAGATGTTAAGACCCATAGTGCTCAAAGCCATTTGAACCATTTTACTGTGTGTTGACATACGTCGTCAGCCGTTACAGGAAGTAGATGGCGCTGCACACGCGGTCTCACGGGCCCTACACTGAATGCTAGCACCATCTATAGGGAAATTCCGGTTTCATACCTCTACACTTTGTAATATCGAACAGATGCCTACCGCTAGCATGGTATACATGGCAACAGTATCCCTGGTTCACACTGCTATCGCCTACATTATTCCATCGTGTTGAACAAAGGAGTTGTTGCTGCAAAGTTCCCTCTGCAGCTGTAGGGTCTCAAATGTTGGCGGGAGGGCGCTGAAGCAAATACGCTGTCCGATCGAAGGCCTATTTTTGCCTATTTCTACCGACCTAAGACTGGGGCGATGCTCTTAGACGTAGGGTGCTTCATAGTATCTGATAAGCGAATAAGTGAAATGGAACAACAAATGTCACGGCTCCAAAATGCATGCCTTAGTATCAATGACCTCTTCTTCAGTAGAAGAGATGTGTTTCACAGTACCGAAGATGAACAAGTGGTTGTAGTTTTTAAGGTACGCATTTTAGAGCCGATGTTTACTAGACTATTTTGCTTTCAATGATGATTCGCGTCAATAAACCTGAATATCTGCCATTCCTCCAGGGACACCCTGTGGTACATGACAATGGCAAACCAACTGGAGACAAGGAAAAAGCTGTTACGAGGCGGAAACAAAAATGGTTCAAATGGCTCTAAGCACTACAGGACTTCACTTCTGAGGTCAGCAGTCCCCTAGAATTAGAACTACGTAAACCTAACTAACCTAAGGACGTCACACACATCCGTGCCCGAGGCAGGATTCTAACCTGCGACCGTAGCAGCCACGTGGTTCCGGACTGAAGCGCCTAGAACCGCTCGGTCACCGCGGCCGGCCAGGCGGAAACAGTACTGTGAAAAGCTGTATGCTGGGATTAACAAAAATACGGAAAGTCAAGCAGTTGATGAATTTACATTGGAAGATACAATCTCACCCAGCGAAACAGAGAATGCAATACAACATTCGAAGAACTATAAATTCCCTGGTCTAGATAGTATAGATAGCGAGATGATGAAGGAAGTGGGGCAGGATGGTATTGCTGTGCTACATTCAATGTGTGCAAAAGTATGGGAAACTGGGGAATGACCAGAAGACTGGTCGAAGTCTCTCTTCATCCGACTACACAGCAGAAGGTCAATCAGAAACTGCTCCAACTACCGGACCATTCTGATATCCCACGCTAGCAAAATTTTGCTCCACTTCCCGAACCAGTGTTTGAAGCCATACATTCAGCCTCACATGCCCACAGAACAAACAGGTTTTGTTGGAGGAAAAGGAACTCGTGAACAGATTCTCAACATCCGACAAACAATCGGGTAAACGGCGAGAATTCTGTTTTCCTGTCTTCATCTGCTTCAGTGCTTCATTGACTATAGAAAAGCCTTTGACTGTGTTGTCTAGGAAAAGTTGTGTCAGGTGCTTGTAGAGTTCGGTGTCTCACCACACACGACAGCGCTGATGAGAAGTGTATGCAGTCATCACCTCGCAGCTGTGAAGACAAGTGCTGGCACGTCTGGTTTCTTCAGTGTTTGAAAACGTGTTAAACAGGGTTTTGTTCTACCCCCCTCCCCCTCCCCACCCAATTCTACAAGATCTATGCAGAACATGTCATTAGGAATGCTCTTGATGACTGGACTGAAGGCATCTCAATTACTGGTGGAACTATTAATAACCTCCCATTTGCTGATGACACAGTGCTTTTAGTCAGCGGATAAATCGAACTTGCTGAGCTGTCAACAAAAGTAAAGGATATTAGTCTCTCATATGGACTGGACATGAATCTTAGCAAGTCCAAACTCAAGATAAATGGTCGAGGAGTACATGTTCAATTCACAGGTCGATTGAAGGAACTGGATGTCGTGCATTGTTTCATCTAGATAATGTGAAGGACCATCAAACAGAGATGGTGAAATAGTGTATATTAAACTAAGTGAAAGTCCAAATCAGCAATAAACAGCTATTGTGGATTTGGACTTTTACTCGGTTTAATATACACTATTTGATCATCTCTGATTTTAATTTGTTTTATAGTCGTCCACATTACGTATGGTTTTTTTGGCTGTGGTTGCCAAACCTATAAGGTCACTTTTTGATCCATCTCGGGTCAACAATCTGAGACACGGGAAGCTGTGAAGACAAGACAAGAAAACGGATCACGCTAGGGAGAGAGGCTATGCAGAAGCTCAACAAAGTCTGGAAGAACAAATTCTATAACGAACACCACCAAGGCCGGCTTGTTGAAACACCCGTGTATTCATTCTTCTTTTATGGCAAGCGAGACATTGACCTTTAACGCCAGAGACAAACAGCGAATCGATGCATTTGAACTTTAGAGCTGGCGTGGATGCTGCGCTTAAAGTGGACTGAAAGAAGAACAAATAGTCTATTATTGACCAATTGAATATCTCCAAGTGCCTTTCTTCTCCTGTCAATCAAAAACTGTCCAGTTCTTTTGTCACATTGTGAGAAGAGATGGAGAAAACCTGGAGAAAATAATCATGGAATGGAAGATCGAGGGCAAGAGGCCGAGAGGAAGGGCAGCGAAGAGGTGGACCGAGCAAAATGAAGGAGATCTTGGATCTACCTCTGCAGCAGGTTCTAAGAGAAACTGGTAACCGTCCAGGATGGAGATGCCTGGTTCCTGGGGTCACAACGTTCGGCAGTGAGCGCGATGACTTGTGATGATAAGTTTGACTTACATTTCCTGACAATATACACCTTACGTGACATATCTCTATCTTATGTTGCAAATCGTCCAGCTGATTTTGGTGTCAAATGCAGCATAGATATTGATATAACGGCGGTAGACAACGAAATAGCTGCTTTCAAGTTCCAGGTGAAAGAGCTAATGAAGAGCTTCTCATTTGGGTATTTTCGAGGGTTCTTTTTCTTCAGTGTATGGGTTAAGAGATATTTATACAAACACCAAAATAGCTCTGAATATATTTTTGAGAGTGTCAGTGACTGCAGAATCTTGTGAACCAGCTTCAGCAAAGTAAAGCCGATTATGGGCGTACGCGAACTGTCAAATTTTGCTACATTGTTTGTAGAATGCGACACAGCCGCTAAACTGGACCTCAGTGGTACACTGAACGAGTTTTTTTCTCTCAGATCAAGGATATGTGAATTAAAATTGCAGTAACAACAAAATGTCTGGCAAGGGATATTTTCTCAGCTGTTTACTATGATCCTTACTATTGTTATTCTTAATTAGTGAAATATTTTATATAGTTTGTGAGGAAAAAGTTATATCTGTTCTTTATTAAAGATGCACGAAAACCTATATTCAGAAGCTACCATAAACAGTAAGACATATATTCTCCAGAATGAAATTTCCACTCTGCAGCGGAGTTAAAACTGTGCGCGGTTAAAACTGTGCACACTTAAAACTGAGTGCTGGACCGAGATTCGAACTCGGGACATTTTGTTTTGCTTTCAGTTATTTAGAATGTTTATTGAACTTGTAATTTATGGCTACAATGATATATTTAATTTGGTTGTGCGCAATATAATTCATTTAATTATTAGCTGCTGACTAGCGCTTCTTTTTTATTACACGTATGTACAACAAAATTATGAATTTTTCTAAATTTCTATAGAAAAAGTTGGAGAAAGGTAGTTGAACGGTGGGAAAGAGGGAGAGGCGTAACTTTGGCAGTTCTGCCAGGGGTGCAGGATCATCTCGGTACTGTTCTATTGGCATGCCACCGAATTGGTCCGATGGTCTGGGTGCACGTGCACTGCGCTCTCCATCTAATCTGCAACGAAATGCACATGCCGGTTTGACCCAGTCTCGTCAGATGCCTCCTGAATTGCTCAAACGCTCTTTCGTTGCCCGTGCAGCGTGGTCATAAACAGTCTGGAAAGAGTGTAAGGGTGTTGCATGGTAGGCTGTGCTGAGAAATAATAGTAAAGAAAAAATTCGATAAGTTGCCGTTTCCGAGTTAATTAGCGTTGAAGTTAGCTAATAAGGCCGTTGCGCGAGCAAAATTCAAGCGTCCCGCCAGAGACGGTGCCGCAGAACGGTTGGTTGGTTGGGGAAGGAGACCAGACAGCGAGGTCATCGGTCTCTTCGGATTAGGGAAGGGCGGGGAAGGAAGTCGGCCGTGCCCTTTCAAAGGAAACATCCCGGCATTTGCCTGGAGCGATTTAGGGAAATCACGGAAAACCCAAATCAGGATGGCCGGACACGGGATTGAACCGTCGTCCTCCCGAATGCGAGTCCAGTGTGCTAACCACTGCGCCACCTCGCTCGGTTGTCGCAGAACGTTTTCTTCGTTTGGTTTCCTGAAACTGAACAACGGAGCGATACAGAAATTGGACATGGGACAGCAGTCTAAGGATCGAAACCGAGCCAAAGGCTGAGCAATCTCGTGCGCTGTCATACCTGACCCTAACTGCATCTGAGGGCCGCTTGAATACGCGCGAGCAACGGCCTGATTGGCTTCAACGTTAAATAATTAGGAGGCGGAGCAAGGTATCGAATTTTTTTGTCAAGAATTATCTCCAAGCACAACCTACCCTGCAACACCCTCACAAGCTTTTCAGACTTTTTCTGACCACCCTGTACATCAGATAGCTTGTCGTGTCTGCAGTGACATATACCAACCACTTCAAGGGTTGTATTAAAGTAGACAATTATAAGATAGATAATGTCAGTAAAATTTGATTAATGAAATGCGAAATATCTATACGACTTGTCACATACACACAACCTAGTGTATAAAATGTTACAGCTCAGATGTGTGATCTCAGGTAAACTATTTTTATTTATAATAAGAAATCTCTGATACAAGGCATACATCAATCATGTAATTACAGATACCGTGAGTTTTAACACTTCTACTTAATTATTATCTACTCGTCGGTAAGGTACTCCTCAAAACTTCGAAGACAGATGAACTGACATATCAAAAGCGCATGTCATCTGATCTTATCTAGAATCATATGTAGAAGGTTAAAACGAAATTTTTCTCCAAATAACTGAAATATTCGTAGATTGCCTGGATCTTCATGAAGTGTGTGGTTTACAGTGAAAGTGATCGGTTCCAGTTTTTAAACATCTATTCTTCCGTTCGTAACAGCTCATCAAATCCATCATGACACACTGCGAAGAGGCCGAGTTGTACAGTACGTCTTCGTAAAATAACTGTCTGGTTCGCAAATCAACAAACATACTTTTTCACAACTTTAAATCTCAGTGAAATAATATTCAAGTAACTACCACAGGTTACACTTCGAGATGTCAGCTCAAACTGCCCCTCCCAGAGGCGTCGCTGCTTCCGTATTTATATATTCTAAATAATGTATGGTCACTTGGACCATTATTACTTATTGACAACATATTTTTAATCGTATTTACAATTAAAAGTTCCAAAGCTAAGATGTTCTGATTACACATAATAATACGTCTAAAATTACAGAATTGAATAATATGTGAAATTTATAATGTAAAAATGTTTTTAAATGTGAAAATTCCATCTAAATATGAGTACAATAATGAACTCAACAAAATTTATTAATACACGCTAATTAGACAAGGACTACATTCCTAACAATAATTGAAGCTAAGAGGGTAAAACGAAACAGGTTTTGATTGACAGAATTTGTAACAGATGCGTAGAATTTTATAATTAGGCGTATATCTGGTTACAACAATACGAGTTTAATTAATAAAGTCATTAAGACCGAATGTTCTTTACAGCTTTCATCCTAAATTTACGTTTTACAATATGTGCCTTCATTTGCAAGCGACAGAGTAACTTCTTGAATGAGTAAACTACATTCGTAAAAGTTCAATTATTTGAATAATTGCAGATGGTGATTAATACCATATATTTTATTCCTACCATTTTCACTAATTCAAGTCTTGCCCATTACTACAATGAATGCCACAGTTTGTTAAAATACATTGTCGTTTGTTTTATTTTGTAATAGTGTATGCTAATTAGTCTCCAATTTACTGTCATTTTTATGAAATTCACAAATCAACACAATACCAATCATTTTAAAGTGAGGCATGTACTAGACGATGTCAGGGAATCGAAGTTTTCATTAAGTCTTTGTATATTAGGTATATTACAGAGTGTAAGCTAAAAGGATGATCAGATCTTTCGTATAATTTTTATAATTTTAATAAGCATATTAGATACATAATCGCACTAATTTACTTGCAAGGAAAGTAAACAAGCAGGATTACAAAGCTTGTGTTTACTCAGCTTGCTCCCGCCTTATGCAACTATCCAATGAATTTATCCTTTTTCTCACGTCCCCAGTAGGACCACAGAGTGCTTCGGGAATATTCCAACCATCACATTTCTTTTCCTTCGATATTTGTGCTGTGATTCTATTGGATTCCAGAAGGCACGTATGGTATCTAAGCTCTTCCATCAGCAACATGACATTATCTTCGGACCGCCCCACCGTTCACGCAACTCATGTCAACAACAGAACTACACAAGACGGAATACGAACGCTTATGTAGTGCTAACGCAGAAATGGAGAGCGGCTAACTTCCCCTTGATGATTCGCTAAGATACCGACAGCCAGCGGAACACAAGCGAATGCGGTCCGAATGTCGTTTGCTGGCGCGCCTTGTGTTTACACCAGAGAGAATTCTCGTTCTCTGTTACGCGTTCGTTTGTGTTCGCTTATACGTCAACTTCGACTCATTTGGTGAATCCAAAAGCAGAGCTGATCGGAGAAGTCAAAAACTTTCGTCAGGTATCAGAGGTCCAGTTTTAAGGCGAGCGCGCAAACCTGAATTCTTCTGTGCCGAGGCGCCCTGGCTTGCGCCGTGGCCCACGTGGTCCGCCGAGCGCTCACCTCGACGCACGCCAGCCCGCCCCCCTCTCCACTCTGGCGGTGAGCGGCTGCAGCGCGGCCCGCAGTTTCGGCCCCCGTGATTAACCTGCGGTGCTCCAGTGCAGGCCCGTCCGTTACTCGCACCGGTGAAGTGCGTCCCGCCCAGACCACGCTTTCACCGCGACAGCACGCCAACACCTCACGTCAGCTGCGCGGTTTCGGAAACACCACTGCCCTGCTTGACCTGACAGCTCGCGAGCGACTGTTTCGGCATCTGGGATAATTCGGTCCTTCTACCAGTTACAGGCAATGAGACGTGTTTATGCGCACGCCGAAAACACGAGAGCCCAGCTCGCGAGAGGCTGTATCTGTCCTGGGCTACAAGCTGCGGGCATCAGCCGTAGGAGTTGGTCTCAATAGCACACTCGGCTTGTCACACTATGTCAGCGATTGCTGCGCAAACACTGTCTCCAAGTACGCGTACACCGTAATTACTCTACCACGGAAACATTTGGGGTTCCACTCGTATGGTGTGAGGCGTTCCAGAGGGGCAGGGGAGGGGGGTGTACACTGGGGGCCGAACCGCACAATAACTTGGGTTCGGTGTAGGGCGGCGGTGGGGTGGGTGGACTGTGCACTGCTGTGGCCTGTTGTGAGGTTGTGAACCACTGAGGGCTGCGTCACGTCGTTCGTTTCTAGGTCACCGGTTTAAATACACAATACTCTCGGCTAAGAGGATCGCCTGATTGCGGTTCTGATTTCGATGTGGAATGAAAAACTAATTTAATTAATGACTGTATAATATCTATGACACAATCACTCGCTTCTATAATGCAGAAATACTGAATGTACTAACCAATTTTTGTCGTCTTTCCAGCTGTCACTAGTGGTAGCACTGAATCAGAGCTTCAGAGATCAACCTATAGCGCTCAGAAGCCCGACACTGCGTTTTGCAATGCGCATATTTGAATACAACGGTTCTTGATTAGTGATCCAAGTAGAGATTGATTAAAAAATCGTCTGCTTTCCCCAAGAATATACACTATCTGTTCAAAAGTATCCGGACATCTGCTAGTAAACATTATAATGAGATGTGCCCACAATGCCCCATTATGATGGCTTGAACTCAGTCTGAGGAGAATTTCGCCGGCCGGAGTGGCCGAGCGGTTCTAGGCACTACAGTCTGGAACCGCGCGACCGCTACGGTCGCAGGTTCGAATCCTGCCTCAGGCATGGATGTGTGTGATGTCCTTAGGTTATTTCTAGCGGACTGATGACCTCAGAAGTTAAGTCCCATAGTGCTCAGAGCCATTTGAACCATTTTTTGAGGAGTATTTCAGAAAAGTACACTCCTGGAAATGGAAAAAAGAACACATTGACACCGGTGTGTCAGACCCACCATACTTGCTCCGGACACTGCGAGAGGGCTGTACAAGCAATGATCACACGCACGGCACAGCGGACACACCAGGAACCGCGGTGTTGGCCGTCGAATGGCGCTAGCTGCGCAGCATTTGTGCACCGCCGCCGTCAGTGTCAGCCAGTTTGCCGTGGCATACGGAGCTCCATCGCAGTCTTTAACACTGGTAGCATGCCGCGACAGCGTGGACGTGAACCGTATGTGCAGTTGACGGACTTTGAGCGAGGGCGTATAGTGGGCATGCGGGAGGCCGGGTGTACGTACCGCCGAATTGCTCAACACGTGGGGCGTGAGGTCTCCACAATACATCGATGTTGTCGCCAGTGGTCGGCGGAAGGTGCACGTGCCCGTCGACCTGGGACCGGACCGCAGCGACGCACGGATGCACGCCAAGACCGTAGGATCCTTCGCAGTGCCGTAGGGGACCGCACCGCCACTTCCCAGCAAATTAGGGACACTGTTGCTCCTGGGGTATCGGCGAGGACCATTCGCAACCGTCTCCATGAAGCTGGGCTACGGTACCGCACACCGTTAGGCCGTCTTCCGCTCACGCCCCAACATCGTGCAGCCCGCCTCCAGTGGTGTCGCGACAGGCGTGAATGGAGGGACGAATGGAGACGTGTCGTCTTCAGCGATGAGAGTCGCTTCTGCCTTGGTGCCAATGATGGTCGTATGCGTGTTTGGCGCCGTGCAGGTGAGCGCCACAATCAGGACTGCATACGACCGAGGCACACAGGGCCAACACCAGGCATCATGGTGTGGGGAGCGATCTCCTACACTGGCCGTACACCACTGGTGATCGTCGAGGGGACACTGAATAGTGCACGGTACATCCAAACCGTCATCGAACCCATCGTTCTACCATTCCTAGACCGGCAAGGGAACTCGCTGTTCCAACAGTACAATGCACGTCCGCATGTATGCCGTGCCACCCAACGTGCTCTAGAAGGTGTAAGTCAACTACCCTGGCCAGCAAGATCTCCGGATCTGTCCCCCATTGAGCATGTTTGGGACTGGATGAAGTGTCGTCTCACGCGGTCTGCACGTCCAGCACGAACGCTGGTCCAACTGAGGCGCCAGGTGGAAATGGCATGGCAAGCCGTTCCACAGGACTACATCCAGCATCTCTACGATCGTCTCCATGAGAGAATAGCAGCCTACATTGCTGCGAAAGGTGGATATACACTGTACTAGTGCCGACATTGTGCATGCTCTGTTGCCTGTGTCTATGTGCCTGTGGTTCTGTCAGTGTGATCATGTGATGTATCTGACCCCAGGAATGTGTCAATAAAGTTTCCCCTTCCTGGGACAATGAATTCACGGTGTTCTTATTTCAATTTCCAGGAGTGTATCTGAATGTCTGTAGAGGAATTGTAGCTCATTCTTCCTCTAGAGCATAAACCGGACAAGTTGGTGACGTTGGATGCAGGTATACGGAGTGAAGTCGACAGTCTGATCCAGGTGCGTCCATTCTTTTAGCTTACATAGGCTACATTGCAAGAAGATGAGTATTTTTGGGCCGCACATAATATTCTTAACAATAATCGTTCAGAAAAAAAGAACGGTTGGAGGTACATAGTTGACACATTTAAGTACATTAGAATTTATTAATTTTATAAGTCTCTATTCTAAAAAAGAAGACGGAATTAACTTGACATTTTGTATATGAGATTTCATTACTTTCGTAACACTATATAAACAAAACTTTGTGGACTTTTTTCCGATCACTTCTTGGGTCGCACTGGTACTTGCTTTGGGACGCATGCAGCCCGTGGGCTGGACACCCCTGATGTAACCCGTCCCACTGGTGTTCCGATGGGCCGAGGTCGGGACTATGGGCAGTCCAGTAGATTTCAGCACTGTTTATGTCGAGAAACCACTGCCTCACAGACGGTGCTTTGCGACAGGGTGCCTTGTCATGGCGATACAAACAACCGACGTCTCCGAGCTGTTCCTCTGCTGTATGGAGGACACAGTGCTGTCAGACGTATTCATAACCTTCCGCATTTAGCGTTTTCCATAAGGATGCCACATCCTACATACGGATATCACCCCCCTACAGCAACACTACCTCTTCCGTACGTCACTGTTGGCACTACACGTGGTGGTAGTTAACCTTCCCCAGGCATTCGGCAAACCAAACCCCTTCCATCGCGGTCCGCCGCTCGTGGTCTCGCGGTAGCGTTCTCGCTTCCCGAGCACGGGGTCCCGGGTTCGATTCCCGGCGGGGTCAGGGATTTTCACCTGCCTCGAGATGACTGGGTGTTTGTGTTGTCCTCATCATTTCATCATCATCCAGGAAAGTGGCGAAATTGGACTGAGCAAAGATTGGGTAATTGTACGGGCGCTGATAACCACGCAGTTGAGCGCCCCACAAACCAAACATCATCATCATCCCCCTTCCATCGCATTGCCCCGAGGTACAGCGTGATTCATCACTCACAATCACTCACTTCCAGTCACCCATTGCCCACTGCCGCCGCTACTCACAGCACTTCAAGCGTCGCTTAGCGCCAACTACACAAATGTGTAAAAAAACTCAAGAGTGATTCTCTCCACCGAATTCACGCGATGTTTTACGGCCACCCTGTACGCCAGTACACGAAATCTGCCTGGTCCTGGTTTAGCTGCGGGCTGTTCCTTCGCGTTCCCATTTCAAAATCACATCGCCAAATGTCGACTTGGGTAACTTCAGAATGGTTGAAATATCGCTGATGGATGTGGTACAGAGGTGACACCCAACAACTAGACCTTAACTTTTCCCGGAGAATTTAATGTTCAAATAACTTATGGGTTTGCTGCCGGGTGACGTCGTCGACCACCGCCGATATTTCGACAGCAGCACACCCTGCCATTCTCAACGCACAACTGCAAGGAAGAAGCAATGTGCAAGGGAATTTAATACCTCGGTTCACAGAGGAGAAACAAGGAATATACCACACACAGAACAAGTAACCGCAGAGTCAACACACAACCAAAGGTAACCAACATCAGAAAAATCGATAATGACTGTTAATCAGCAGGTGAGGTAGCACTAATTCTGTCCCTCTGTTTTTTGATGAGAGACAGAGCCCGATTCCAAGCAGCATTTAAACAAGATCCACCATCTCTGTTTATAAGGTTGCTTGATAGTTTGATTTCAACAGCTTCCTTAATAACACTATCTCAATAGCTGGACGTGGAAGCCAGAATCTCCGTGTTGTTGTATTCCATAGGATGACCGGTGTCAAGGCAATGTTCTGCAATAGCGGATATGCTCGGCTGTTGTAAGCATGTGTGACGCTTATGTTCAATACACCGGTCTGCCACCGTCCACGACGTCACCCGGCAGCAAACCCCTAAGCTACGCTCCTGGAAATGGAAAAAAGAACACATTGACACCGGTGTGTCAGACCCACCATACTTGCTCCGGACACTGCGAGAGGGCTGTACAAGCAATGATCACACGCACGGCACAGCGGACACACCAGGAACCGCGGTGTTGGCCGTCGAATGGCGCTAGCTGCGCAGCATTTGTGCACCGCCGCCGTCAGTGTCAGCCAGTTTGCCGTGGCATACGGAGCTCCATCGCAGTCTTTAACACTGGTAGCATGCCGCGACAGCGTGGACGTGAACCGTATGTGCAGTTGACGGACTTTGAGCGAGGGCGTATAGTGGGCATGCGGGAGGCCGGGTGGACGTACCGCCGAATTGCTCAACACGTGGGGCGTGAGGTCTCCACAGTACATCGATGTTGTCGCCAGTGGTCGGCGGAAGGTGCACGTGCCCGTCGACCTGGGACCGGACCGCAGCGACGCACGGATGCACGCCAAGACCGTAGGATCCTACGCAGTGCCGTAGGGGACCGCACCGCCACTTCCCAGCAAATTAGGGACACTGTTGCTCCTGGGGTATCGGCGAGGACCATTCGCAACCGTCTCCATGAAGCTGGGCTACGGTCCCGCACACCGTTAGGCCGTCTTCCGCTCACGCCCCAGCATCGTGCAGCCCGCCTCCAGTGGTGTCGCGACAGGCGTGAATGGAGGGACGAATGGAGACGTGTCGTCTTCAGCGATGAGAGTCGCTTCTGCCTTGGTGCCAATGATGGTCGTATGCGTGTTTGGCGCCGTGCAGGTGAGCGCCACAATCAGGACTGCATACGACCGAGGCACACAGGGCCAACACCCGGCATCATGGTGTGGGGAGCGATCTCCTACACTGGCCGTACACCACTGGTGATCGTCGAGGGGACACTGAATAGTGCACGGTACATCCAAACCGTCATCGAACCCATCGTTCTACCATTCCTAGACCGGCAAGGGAACTTGCTGTTCCAACAGGACAATGCACGTCCGCATGTATCCCGTGCCACCCAACGTGCTCTAGAAGGTGTACGTCAACTACCCTGGCCAGCAAGATCTCCGGATCTGTCCCCCATTGAGCATGTTTGGGACTGGATGAAGCGTCGTCTCACGCGGTCTGCACGTCCAGCACGAACGCTGGTCCAACTGAGGCGCCAGGTGGAAATGGCATGGCAAGCCGTTCCACAGGACTACATCCAGCATCTCTACGATCGTCTCCATGGGAGAATAGCAGCCTGAATTGCTGCGAAAGGTGGATATACACTGTACTAGTGCCGACATTGTGCATGCTCTGTTGCCTGTGTCTATGTGCCTGTGGTTCTGTCAGTGTGACCATGTGATGTATCTGACCCCAGGAATGTGTCAATAAAGTTTCCCCTTCCTGGGACAATGAATTCACAGTGTTCTTATTTCAATTTCCAGGAGTGTATTTTAACACCCAGCAACTAGTCCGCGTTCGAGGTCAGTGAACTCCCCTGACCAACCATATCCGCATGTACTAGATACACTATCTACAAGATCTTGGGGCTGCCCATGCAGCATCTGGACGGTTAACACACACAGTCTTCATGAATGAAGACTCCAAGCTGCACACCAAACTCATGGTGTACAGAGCTGTTGTTATTTCTGCGCTCCTCTACGACTGTGAGACTTGGACACTCTGTCGCCGTGATATCAAGAAACTTCAACGCTTCCACAAACAAAAAGTCAGGCACACCTTAAAAATTAAATGGGAGTACCATGTGACCCACACTACGGTTCTCGAGAAAGCGCTGCAAAACAGCACAGAGGCAACCATCCTCGCTCATCAGTTGAGTTGGTGAGGTCTTGTTCATCGCATGAGTGGTAGAAGGCTTCCCCACCAGATCCTTTACGACGAACTCTGCTCTGGCAGTAGACCTCATGGAGCCCCCCTCATAGGACCAGATAAAACACATGATGAAGACGACTGGCATAAACATAGAAATGTGGGAAGAACATGCTGTGGACTGCTTACTGCGCAGCAACGCTACATTCACTGCTGTTCTCTCGTTCGAAGGAGAACGCTGCAGGCATGTAGAGGCCAAGCGACAAGCAACAGAGCTTCCCCAGTTACAACGGCGCTCTCCTCCAACCACTCAGTGCGGTGTATGTCGACGCTTGTTTCATGTCAGGACTGGTCTGTTCAGCCACCGGAAATACACCCAGAATTTCAGTCGAAATGCTCATAATGTGCAGGAAGAAGCAGTGTATTCTCGAAATCGTGTTGCAGCCGACGACGAGATGCGCTATCTGGTCTAAATTGTTGTGACACCCCTATGTCAATGCATACCACAAGAAGCGGACCCGCCAGTGTTGCCAACAGAGCAGCGTAGAGATTGTATAGAGTAATGTAGTACATGATTAAAATAAGTACCATTTTGTGCAGAAAGTAACAAGAATAAGAAGCATATAGAAATCAGTATTGGAACTACATTGCGAAACTTAAAAGATACAAAAACTGTTTACACCAACGTCCAACATTACAAAATACATTACATACCCACGTGAACTCCTAAGTGATTTATGAATGCTAAGCATCTCAATTAAAAGTAAAGATAAAAAGGTGGAAGAGGATGAAAGAAGGAGTGAACATGACTTTTTGAAAAAATACCAACAAGGGATCAGGACACAGAAGGAAAACGAAAACTGAAAACAAAGAGGGCATGAGGGAAGACCGCAAAAGCCACAAGATCAACATACGGAGAAATGAAACTATGTATGAAAAATAGCAAGCAGAACATATAGTACAGCTTGAAATTATTTATGTAATCAACCGGCCATCAAGTACATTAAACTGTTTTCTATTGGCAATTTTATATGGCTGCACACGTTACAACTGAAGACACTGCAAAAAGGTGGGAATTTAAGGAGATGGGACCTGGATAAACTGAAAGAACCAGAGGTTGTAGAGAGTTTCAGGGAGAGCATAAGGGAACAATTGACAGGAATGGGGGAAAGAAATACAGTAGAAGAAGAATGGGTAGCTCTGAGGGATGAAGTAGTGAAGGCACCAGAGGATCAAGTAGGTAAAAAGACGAGGGCTAGTAGAAATCCTTGGGTAACAGAAGAAATACTGAATTTAATTGATGAAAGGAGAAAATATAAAAATGCAGTAAATGAAGCAGGCAAAAAGGAATACAAACGTCTCAAAAATGAGATCGACAGGAATTGCAAAATGGCTAAGCAGGCATGGCTAGAGGACAAATGTAAGGATGTAGAAGCTTATCTCACTAGGGGTAAGATAGATACTGCCTACAGGAAAATTAAAGAGACCTTTGGAGAAAAGACAACGACTTCTATGAATATCAAGAGCTCAGATGGAAACCCAGTTCTCAGCAAAGAAGGGAAAGCAGAAAGGTGGAAGGAGTATATAGAGGGTCTATACAAGGGCGATGTACTTGAGGACAATATTATGGAAATGGAAGAGGATGTAGTAGAAGATGAAATGGGAGATACGATACTGCGTGAAGAGTTTGACGGAGCACTGAAAGACCTGAGTCGAAACAAGGCCCCGGGAGTAGACAACATTCCATTAGAACTGCTGATAGCCTTGAGAGAGCCAGTCCTGACAAAACTCTACCATCTGGTGAGCAAAATGTATGAGACAGGCGACATACCCTCAGACTTCAAGAAGAATTCCAATCCCAAAGAAAGCAGGCGTTGACAGATGTGAAAATTACCGAACTATCAGTTTAATAAGTCACGGCTGCAAAATACTAACACAAATTCTTTACAGACTAATGGAAAAACTGGTAGAAACCGACCTTGGGGAAGATCAGATTGGATTCTGTAGAAATATCGGAACACGTGAGGCAATACTGGCCTTACGACTTATTTTAGAAGCTAGATTAAGTAAAGGCAAACTTACGTTTCTAGCATTTGAAGACTTAGAGAAAGCTTTTGACAATGTTGACTGGAATACTCTCTTTCAAATTCTAAAGGTGGCCGGGGTAAAATATAGGGAGCGAAAGGCTATTTACAATTTGTACAAAAACCAGATGGCAGTTATAAGAGTCGAGGGACATGAAAGGGATGCAGAGGTTGGGAAGGGAGTGCGACAGGGTTGTAGCCTCTCCCCGATGTTGTTCAATCTGTATCTTGAGCAAGCAGTAGAGGAAACAAAAGAAAAATTCTGAGTAGGTATTAAAATCCATGGAGAAGAAATAAAAACTTTGAGGTTCGCTGATGACATTGTAATTCTGTCAGAGACAGCAAAGGACCTAGAAGAGCAGTTGAACGGAATGGACAGTGTCTTGAAAGGAGGATATTAGATGGACATCAACAAAAGCAAAACGAGGATAATGGAATGTAGTCGAATTAAGTCTTGTGATGCTGAGGGAATTAGATTAGGAAATGAGACACTTAAAGTAGTAAAGGACTTTTGCTATTTGGGGAGCAAAATAACTGATGATGGTCGAAGTAGAGAGGATATAATATGTAGACTGGCAATGGCAAGGAAAGCATTTCTGAAGAAGAGGAATTTGTTAACATCGAGTATAGATTTAAGTGTCAGGAAGTCGTTTCTGAAAGTATATGTATGGAGTGTAGCCATGTATGGAAGTGAAACATGGATGATAACTAGTTTGGACAAGAAGAGAATAGAAGCTTTCGAAATGTGGTGCTACAGAAGAATGCTGACGATTAGATGGGTAGATCACATAACTAATAAGGAAGTACTGATTAGGATTGGGGAGAAGAGGAGTTTGTGGCACAACTTGACTAGAAGAAGGGATCGGTTGGTAGAACACGTTCTGAGGCATCAAGGGGTCACCAATTTAGTATTGGAGGGCAGCGTGGAGGGTAAAAATTGTAGAGGGAGACCAAGAGATGAATACACTAAGCAGATTCAGAAGGATGTAGGCTGCAGTACGTACTGGGAGATGAAGAAGCTTGCACAGGACAGAGTAGCGTGGAGAGCTGCATCAAACCAGTCTCAGGACTGAAGACCACAACAACAACAACAACAACGTTACAACATAGTGTACTACTGATTTTTAGAATTTACTACTACTTGAACATTTGTCTATTGATTTTTTGATGACATGTAATGTTCATAGATTTACTGATAGAAAGTAGCATCGTTGGGGGGACTGTGACGCGTTACATACAACTTTGTCTTGAGAGCATAACACGACTACACAAGATGTTCTAAGAAGAGTTTTATGTGTGACAATGCATGTTTGATGCTTGCTCGTTATTTTTGACGGTCCATATGGCATAGAAGCTTTAAGGTGTGTTTTACTACAGGACGATATAAATATTTTTATATGTTTGTCAGTACGTGTAATATTGAGATTTACTGATTGATTTACTTGTTTTTTAGCATTTCATAAGGGGATAACGTAATTCCGAAACATGTTGTGCTGAAAATATCACACATCTGACAACTAGTAGCGTATAATCCTCAATGTCGGCACTTTTTTCCAATTACGGTTGGATTAGAGCTTCAACTTAGCTTTCAAAAATGTCGATTGTGCTCCTATCACGTGTTCGACAAACATGCAGACGACAGGAAAACTCGTCCCAAACATTTGCGAGCCTGTCAGGAGGTAGTACATTTACTGTTTTTGCAATACGGAGCCGCAGTTACGTTGTTGGAAAGAGTGGCGAAGGCGGGAAGTACAAAGACGGAGTCTTGTAAACTTGGAACTGAGCTGCACCTGATGAAACAGCGAAAGCAAAATGACTTTTGTTGCTGCGGTATTGTTACCCGGGCTCGACGTACATTGGAGTATGAACGAAAGAGCCAGCGAGCTAGCTGCGACAGAAGCGACTCTTACCGAAAATTCAGGTCAGCTTGTAGTTTCGATGCACAAGCTTAAACTAATTCCATGTATCTGTCTTCATTCTTGGAGAAGATAGAATCTTGTGAAAGAGATAATTTTTTACAAAGGGGCAGTAGTGACTTTTGTTCTTTACTAACTGATACGAGCACTATAGGCAAGGTAAGAGAGCTAGATCTTAAGGGGCTCCGGAACGCCCTATACTTGCAATGTTAAAATAACGCTTATAAATTACATCTTTCTTCACAAAGTATTTGAGGTAGAAGTTGAACTTTTTACAGATTCTTTATTGGAATATGGGCTACAACTTAACACAGGGATTTTACAAAATTTTAGTTCAGTTATTAAAGATGATTTTTTTCAATTGTAATGAAAATTCACAACATTTTTTTGCAATTTTTTATTTATATATTCAAAAATATACAGTTTTTTGGAAAAAGGCTGTGTTAAATTATGCAGAAGGTACTATGTAACATTTACTGAAAGTTTGAAACAAATGTGTTTGGAAGATCCTTAGAAAACATGTAATTAGTATGAGAAAATAAAAGTTTTGGGAATCGAGCGACAAAGATTGGATTAACTTTTTAGTGCATTCCAGGTCCATAGGATGGATTATCTTCATCCTCTGCAAACTCCTCCTCCAGCTTCCTCTTGTTCCTCCTCCTGTTTACTCTTGCTTGTATTTCTAGACTCTTTACAGCCCTGTCTGCAGCCCGAAGGCGTTCCTTGTCTAAAGCAAGCATCGCTCGTACCATGTTAGAACCTATCTTCATTCCCATAGTTCTAAATACCTTGCACCTTACAATGTTGCCATCATTGAAAGTCGCAACAGCATCATACACACCAAAGTGAAGTGTTTCTATTCCAACAAATACAGTCTTGGGGATTCTCGCCCATATAACACTATTTACACTTTCATTGGGGTTTTGAGTTTTTCCGTGAATACACTTTTTCAACAGTTCAGTTATTGTTATTATTATTATTAATAATAATTATTATTAATAATTATTAATAATTGGTTAATAATAATACCATTTGACAGCAGTTTAACAGCGCCACAGTGGATCACGCCCACGTAGAACAGATTTTAAAAAAAATTTAAAAATAGTTGTAGTCTTCGGAATTGAATAAATTATATAGCTATTAAAAGGTAATAGTCTGCAGATTCAGAAAACGCAAAAAAGTAAAAATTGAACTTTTCATGATTTTGACCCTTTCTGGAACCCCTTAAATAATTCTCAACACCTGTGGAAAATCGCTGTTCATAAAAACTAAGGAAGCAATTTTCGGCATCGGTGACCCACACAGTGTCGCACTTCCTACCATTAACCTGTCTGTTCGCTCGACGAAAAAATTTTGATGCGACTGGTTGATTAGATCATGTGTCCCGTGCTTTGAGTGGCTGACTGACGTGAATCTAGCACCTGCCATCTTGACTGTAGTATTTCCGAAGTTAACGTGGGTACTACGAAAATATGCATTTCCACTGACACATCACATTAAAAATGTCTTCAAAACGCACCATTCTTCGTCTAGTCTGTTGTGTTAAAATATATTAATCCATTCTAAGTTTGTATCTTAATTCAGGTATAAAATACAGTTTTACGAAATAGGATGATACTTTTTCAAAGACGCTGTAATAATTTTTGTTTTTCACCAGCAGGAACGAGCATTACAAACGTATTACGAGCGCTAGTTCTTAAATATTTATCGACACATGAGCATAAAAACAACGAAGCATGTTTGCCTCACCTGTCTACAAGACTGAATGGACTGTTCAAGGAATCTGCCGTCTCGTCCATATTTCCAAACGGCGTATCACACAGATCGACTTACAAGTCTGCCTACAAGGGCATTCACCCGTTGCTACGATTTGAACGGCGAGAGTTTCCCGAGTGTGAACTGTCCCTCGCGCGGCTCCGCGACCAACCACGCAACGTGATTTTGTTTACGTTTCTATGGAAACGCCTCAGTGTTGCCGCATTTATACGCTTTCGGACAGACTTTGTGGCACCTCTTAGCCGACAAAACCGCTGTCATCTATCACAGATCTTCTTTCGCCTTACATATTACAGTTTACGATTCTAAAATGTCATTGTGACGATATTTTCGTTGCAGGAATTTGCACGTGCCCAAAGTAATGTACAAAATCGACACGGGGATGCCGCCGACATAGCCCGTAGACTCGGGCTGAATGCAACCAAGCCTCTGCAGCAGTCCCATCCACACGGACCAACCGCAACGAGAATCAGATGTGTGGTTTCCCGCTGTCAGAAAGCATCAGAATCGCAATTACGTTGGTTCCTCTCAGCCACAAACCTACCCTCCGAAAAAGCAGTATTCCTGAAAGACTGTCGTCTTCCTTGTGCCACTTCTTTTCGGTTTCCTGAAATTCTACAACCGTAACGGCTCTCCGACTTTATTCCTTATTTAACCTCTCGGCAAATCACCTTTGCGGTTATCAAATGACTTCCTTCTTGCTCCAGTAAAGGCCATCCTCATTGGTCTTTTTCCGATTCATACCAACTACAATCGTCGACCTAATGTATATCACCTGCCAGGAGTTCTTATTCGTGGAATTTGCATCCAAATGTACACAGATTCTTCGTAGCGCCGTGGAAAAACCCGTTGCTTCTAGTACTAACCAAAAACACCCACAAGGGCCGTTCTATGTTCGTTGGAAAGGTATGCTAAAGACAGCTACACTACGATTTACGAAAATCCACCACCTGGTACGGTAGCACGTACAAAATGCCCCTCCGCCTGGAATGACACAAACGCGATCTCCCCAACAATGGGCAGCTCCAGTCCCGATGATAGATAATACGTAATGATCATTCGAACCTAAGATATGTGAAATCTCTCCCCGAATAACATCTGACCAGACAATTAAATGATGGCTCATTCTCGTAAGTCACTAAAACCGACAGAGAAATAGCAAAGAAGATGAATTTTTTACTTAACTCCTGGAATAGTGGAATAAAGTAGTACTTCATTCAATTCGTGTTCTTCAGCTGCAGAAGGTACCAATGCCAATGTTTTGCATCAAAGTAGATAGCCCATCTGAGTCATGGAATGAAAACCATGATACCCAAGTGTTTATGTTACCAGCCTGTGTATTGTCCATCACTTTAAGGTCAATTCGTCCTTGTCACCGAGGGAGGAGGATTGGAGCACAACAAAATCGCAGAACTTTTGACTTTTCGAAATGGAAGACATGAGACAGTTCTTAGACAATGTTGCGCAACCTTTCGTAGTGTGGACGTGTTGGTTGACATAGCCTCCAGCTATTATCTTGGCACCGCGAGAAATACCGGCTTTTTATTATTTTTGTTTTTCTTATTGTTAAACATTACTAATCAAGATGTGGCCACCGGAAAAAGTGTTGCACCAGATTGAAGATTTTCATGCGGCATCGTGTTCCTGGGAAGTTAGTAACTCATAAAACAGAAATCGCAACAAGAAGCAGCTGGCTGTCAAAGAGCTGGCCAAAAAATATTCTATATAGGTGAGTGATGCCGGAATAAAAAAAAATTACTGACTTCTACTTTCAAAGTCGACAGTAAATTACTGCCGAAACGACGCCCCTCGGCAAACAGTTCTCGTTTCCACCAATGTCTGCTCTTTCGATTTCTCTCACTATTCATTATTGTCACTTCACAAGCTGCTACCCCAACAAGGTCACCCAGATTTAGCAAATATCGAGGAACAATGAATTCAAGTGTGTACACGAGACTAAATATGTAGACACTCTATATACATCGTCTAGCTCTATTCCTATAGACAGGCCTCTCAATACCTATTAGATAATCGCTCGATTTTGTATACAGGTTTGGACACAGCCAACAAAAACTGATAATTAACAATGAATTAACTCCACATAACTGCCTCTCTTGCTGAAGTCGCTACATTCCCTGTGTCCTCAAATTGATATTTCTTTTTGTAAATGGCACGCGGATGCTGTCAGTCCCTAATGTATTTTCCGGTTCTGTTTCACTGCTTCATTGTGCTTCAAAATGCTTCGACGTTTCTTTTCACCGAAGTGCAAAGCAGTCCTACTTCCATCAAATATACGAAAGCTATCCATGCATGGATATGAAACTTCGATTTTTAATGCCTTGAAACTGCAGTGTGTAGATTATTAAGGTCCGAATAAACACAATCTTTACTCTTCCAAGGAGATCTGTCCTTTCCCAGCAATAAAAATGGTCAACAGAAGAGTTTACACTGCCACACAACCAGTCTGTTTTGTTGCAAATATCAGGATTGAATGGCCGTATGAAATTTCTGAATTTGTTCTATGTCTTTATCCCTAGATTACTAAATCCTCGTAAAATTTGTGATTGCGGTTGGTGTCTCTACTCGGTCCCCACTAATCTGGACATACAAGCGACAAGTGCTCACGTGCTCTTGAGTAGCTTCGTGGCAAACATTATTGCTAACAATGGTTGAATCATTTACCGGCTGACGACACAAGTTTGTTGACATTGGCGCTCTTGTAAATATGAATGTTTAGAAACGGAGTGCGTGCTTTCTAATGGTCTGCGTACTTGTTTTGTCGTTTGGACTTATCTCGGAGTTGAGACGTAGGTGAAATATCAAGCAGTCGCAGTTAGGTAAGTATTGGTATCACACTGTCTCCTTCAGCACTAATCTCGTCTTTTGATACTCAAATCAGCACAATGTGGATGGCGCTGAGTTTGATTTTGACACTAAGTACTGCACGATTTGCACGAAGAAACTGATAGAGACGCAAACGACGGAGAATTTAGTGAAGACAACAACAATCTCAAGGGAGGAAAGTACGCTCATTTTGTACCTCGAGCAAACGAAGAATGATGACGACAGTTTGTAACCACTGCTCAAGAACCGTTTGTGCAGAGCATCGAGCTAGGTCTCGTTTAGATTGCAGTCATAGTGTATAAACATGAAGACTCTACCCATTTTGTGTATGAAACACTGATGGAGCTACAATGATTATAATAATTTGTAGTTAGTAAACACCATAAACCACGAGTTTTTTCCAATAACGTTTTGAGCAGTAAACTTGTCGTTACAGGGTATAAAACAGGACATTTTGTACTTATTTTGTGTGTAACATACCACTGGAGATATAACAATTCTAATTAGCTAGTGCATAACCTACCAATTATGTCTTCTTGGCGATTGGGCCTGCAGTGAAATGTATGTCTTGAAAGGACATTGTAAGTAAGATTCCAGTATCACTGCTTAAAACATTTACTGATTATTACGACAGCTGTTTCGGAAGATATCCATTTTTAAGTATCTGCATATACAACGTGTGAGCCGGCCGTTGTGGCTGAGCGGCTCTAGGCGCTTCAGCCCGGAACCGCGTTGCTGCTACGGTCGCAGGTTCGATTCCTGCTTTGGGCATGGATGTGTGTGATGTCCTTAGGTTAGTTAGGTTTAAGTAGTTCTACGTCTAGGGGACTGATGACCTCAGATGTTAAGTCCCATAGTGCTCAGAGCCATTTGAACAACGTCTGAGAATTACAATGAGCCGTAGTTCTACAGGAATTTATACTTAATTTTTTATGAGTGAATAAATTCGTGAATTATTGAGCTATAATTGACATTACAGTCACAACTTTCATTATCACGAATTACACAATCAACTATGTTGTAATTAATTTTTATACCGTACTTCTAAATTATGTAAGTAAGAGGAAGACTTGCTTCAGGACAACGTAGACGCAATTCTCCCTCTTACTTACATAATTCAGAAATACAAAATTTACTTACAACACATTTGTTTTGTGATAGTGAAAATTATAACTGGAGTTTCAGTTCTACCTCAATAATTTACGAAACTCTTCACTTGTTAAATAAAAAAATAAAAAAAATTACGTCTAAAATTCGTCTAGAACTATAGAACGTTGTAATTCTCAAACTTCGTATACGCAGGTGCTTAAAAATGGAAATTTTCCGAAACAACTATCGTAATAATCAATAAATGTTTTAAGCAATGATACTGGAACTTGACTTCCTTTGAATAAAATTTGGAATAGTAAAATGCACGATGGCCTAGTAGCAATGGAACATAACCCCTCCCCTTAGTGCTCTGGGAATGAACTGCTGAGATTGAGTAGTAGGTCCACCGTTTTTAGCAAGCTCTAACTTTTCATTGAATGGATGCGAGTGGAAACATTTATTAAAAAAAGCTTACTATAACACCATAATTCAGGGTAGCAGAAGAGAAAATGTGCTGAATGCAACCTGCTTTTTCATGCATCTACCCGCGTTTCACGCGAGATTTACGTGGCGTCACAAACGGCCTAATGGGAATCGAAAGTACCGCGGCGCCTTGCTTTTACGTTTCAAGGACTATTACAAAGGAGGGCCGTTGCAGGCACACCACCTCTTGTGCAACACAGAAACGAGCTGTCAGTTGAAACAAAAGAAA
Source organism: Schistocerca cancellata (assembly GCF_023864275.1). Classification (NCBI taxonomy): domain Eukaryota; kingdom Metazoa; phylum Arthropoda; class Insecta; order Orthoptera; family Acrididae; genus Schistocerca; species Schistocerca cancellata. The sequence continues at coordinate 603,680,143 of NC_064633.1, read as the reverse complement.
ATACGGACTGTAGAACAGGTATTATATTACGATTTAAGTATTACGAATGGGCTTAAAATGAATATTTGTGCCATGTGTGTTGTGGTCTTCAGTCCAGAGACTGGTTTGATGCAGTTCTCCATACTACTCTATCCTGTGCAAGCTGCTTCATCTCCGAGTAACTACTGCACCCTATATCCTTCTGAATCTGCTTAGTGTTTTTATCTCTTTGTCTCCCTCTACGATTTCTACCCTCCACGCTTCCCTCCAATATTAAATTGGTGATCCTTTGATGCCTCAGAACATGTCCTACGAACCGATCGCTTCTAGGCAAGTTGTGCTACAAATTCCCCTTCTATCCAATTCTATTTATTACCTCCTCATTAGTTACGTGATCTGTCCATCTAATCTTCAGCATTCTTCTGTAGCACCAAATTTCAAAAGCTTCTTCTCTTCTTGTCTAAACTATTTATCGTCCATATTTCACTTCCCCCCCCCCCCCACATGAACCATGGACCTTGCCGTTGGTGGGGACGCTTGCGTGCCTCAGCGATACAGATGGCCGTACCGTAGGTGCAACCACAACGGAGGGGTATCTGTTGAGAGGCCAGACAAACATGTGGTTCCTGAAGAGGGGCAGCAGCCTTTTCAGTAGTTGCAGGGGCAACAGTCTGGATGATTGACTGATCTGGCCTTGTAACATTAACCAAAACGGCCTTGCTGTGCTGGTACTGCGAACGGCTGAAAGCAAGGGGAAACTACAGCCGTAATTTTTCCCGAGGACATGCAGCTCTACTGTGTGATTAAATGATGATGGCGTCCTCTTGGGTAAAATATTCCGGAGGTAAAATAGTCCCCTTTCGGATCTCCGGGCGGGGACTACTCAGGAGGACGTCGTTATCAGGAGAAAGAAACCTGGCGTTCTACGGATCGGAGCGTGGAATGTCAGATCCCTTAATCGGGCAGGTAGGCTAGAAAATTTAAAAAGGGAAATGGATAGGTTAAAGTTAGATATAGTGGGAATTAGTGAAGTTCGGTGGCAAGAGGAACAAGACTTTTGGTAAGGTGATTACAGGGTTATAAATACAAAATCAAATAGGGGTAATGCAGGAGTAGGTTTAATAATGAATAAAAAAATAGGAGTGCGGGTTAGCTACTACAAACAGCATAGTGAACGCATTATTGTGGCCAAGATAGACACGAAGCCCATGCCTACTACAGTAGTACAAGTTTATATGCCAACTACCTCTGCAGATGATGAAGAAATAGATGAAATGTATGACGAGATAAAAGATATTATTCAGGTAGTGAAGGGAGACGAAAATTTAATAGTCATGGGTGACTGGAATTCGTCAGTAGGAAAAGGGAGAGAAGGAAACATAGTAGGTGAATATGGATTGGGGGGAAGGAATGAAAGAGGAAGCCGCCTTGTAGAATTTTGCACAGAGCATAACATAATCATAGCCAACACTTGGTTCAAGAATCATAAAAGAAGGTTGTATACCTAGAAGAAGTCTGGAGATACTAAAAGGTATCAGATAGATTATATAATGGTAAGACAGAGATTTAGGAACCAGGTTTTAAATTGTAAGACATTTCCTGGGGCAGATGTGGATTCTGACCACAATCTATTGGTTATGAACTGCAGATTGAAACTAAAGAAACTGCAAAAAGGTGGGAATTTAAGGAGATGGGACCTGGATAAACTGAAAGAACCAGAGGTTGTAGAGAGTTTCAGGGAGAGCATTAGGGAACAATTGACAGGAATGGGGGAAAGAAATACAGTAGAAGAAGAATGGGTAGCTTTGAGGGATGAAGTACTGAAGGCAGCAGAGGATCAAGTAGGTAAAAAGACGAGGGCTAATAGAAATCCTTGGCTAACAGAAGAAATATTGAATTTAATTGATGAAAGGAGAAAATATAAAAATCCAGTAAATGATGAAGGCAAAAAGGAATACAAACGTCTCAAAAATGATATCGACAGGAAGTGCAAAATGGCTAAGCAGGGATGGCTAGAGGACAAATGTAAGGACGTAGAGGCTTGTCTCACTAGGGGTAAGATAGATACTGCCTACAGGAAAAGTAAAGAGACCTTTGGAGAGAATATGAATATCAAGAGCTCAGATGGAAACCCAGTTCTAAGCAAAGAAGGGAAGGCAGAAAGGTGGAAGGAGTATATAGAGGGTTTATACAAGGGCGAGGTACTAGAGGACAATATTATGGAAATGGAAGAGGATGTAGATGAAGACGAAATGGGAGGCCCCGGGAGTAGACAACATTCCATTTGAACTACTGATGGCCTCGGGAGAGCCAGTCATGACAAAACTCTACCATCTGGTGAGCACGATGTATGAGACAGGCGAAATACCCTCAGACTTCAAGAAGAATATAATAATTCCAATCCCAAAGAAAGCAGGTGTTGACAGATGTGAAAATTAACGAACTATCAGTTTAATAAGTCACAGCTGCAAAATACTAACGCGAATTCTTTACAGACGAATGGAAAAACTGGTAGAAGCCGACCTCGGGGAAGATCAGTTTGGATTCCGTAGAAATGTTGGAACACGTGAGGCAATACTGACCTTACGACTTATCTTAGAAGAAAGATTAAGAAAAGGCAAACCTACGTTTCTAGCATTTGTAGACTTAGAGAAAGCTTTTGACAATGTTAACTGGAATACTCTCTTTCAAATTCTGAAGGTGGTAGGGGTAAAACACAGGGAGCGAAAGGCTATTTACAGTTTGTACAGAAACCAGATGGCAGTTATACGAGTCGAGGGGCATGAAAGGGAAGCAGTGGTTGGGAAAGGAGTAAGACAGGGTTGTAGCCTCTCCCCAATGTTATTCAATCGGTATATTGAGCAAGCAGTAAAGGAAACAAAAGAAAAATTCTGAGTAGGTATTAAAATTCATGTAGAAGAAGTAAAAACTTTGAGGTTCGCCGATGACATTGTAATTCTGTCAGAGACAGCAAAGGACTTGGAAGAGCAGTTGAACGGAATGGACAGTGTCTTGAAAGGAGGATATAAGATGAACATCAACAAAAGCAAAACGAGGTTAATGGAATGTAGTCGAATTAAGTCGGGTGATGCTGAGGGAATTAGATTAGGAAATGAGACACTTAAAGTAGTAAAGGAGTTTTGCTATTTAGGGAGTAAAATAACCGATGATGGTCGAAGTAGAGAGGATATAAAATGTAGATTGGCAATGGCAAGGAAAGCGTTTCTCAAGAAGAGGAATTTGTGAACATCGAGTATAGATTTAAGTGTCAGGAAGTCGTTTCTGAAAGTATTTGTATGGAGTGTAGCCATGTATGGAAGTGAAACATGGACTATAAATAGTTTGGACAAGAAGAGAATAGAAGCTTTCGAAATGTGGTGCTACAGAAGAATGCTGAAGATAAGGTGGGTAGATCACGTAACTAATGAGGAGGTATTGAATAGGATTGGGGAGAAGAGAAGTTTGTGGCACAACTTGACTAGAAGAAGGGATTGGTTGGTAGGACATGTTTTGCGGCATCAAGGGATCACATATTTAGCATTGGAGGGCAGTGTGGAGGGTAGGAATCGTAGAGGGAGACCAAGAGATGAATACACTAAGCAGATTCAGAAGGATGTAGGTTGCAGTAGATACTGGGAGATGAAGAAGCTTGCACAGGATAGAGTAGCATGGAGAGCTGCATCAAACCAGTCTCAGGACTGAAGACCACAACAACAACAACAACATTTCACTTCCATACATGGCTACAGTCCACACGAATACTTTCAGGACAGGCTTCTTGGCACTAATCTATACTCGATGTTAACAAATTTCTCTTCTTCAGAAACGCTTTCGTTGCCATTGCCAGTCTACATTTTATATCCTCTCTATTTCGACCATCATCAGTTATTTGGCTCCCCAAATAGCAGAACTCATCTACCACTTTAAGTGTCTCATTTCCTAATCTAATTCCCTCAGCATCGCCTGATTTAATTCGACTACATTCCATTATCCTCGTTTTGCTTTTGTTGACGTTCATCTTATATTCCCCTTTCAAGAGACTGTCCATTCCGTTCAACTGCTCTTCCAGGTCCCTTGCTGTCTCTGACAGAATTACAATGTCATCGACAAACCACAAAGTTTTTATTTCTTCTTCATGGATTTTAATTCCTACTCCGAATTTTTCTTTTGTTTTCTTTATTGCTTGCTCGACATACAGGTTGAATAACATCGGGGATAGGCTACAACCCTGTCTCAGTCCCTTCTCAACCACTGCTTCCCTTTCATGCCTCATGAATCTTATAACTGCCGTCTGGTTTCTGTACAAGTTGTAAATAGCCTTTCGCTTCCTGTATTTTACCCTGGCCACCTTCAGAATTTGAAACAGGGTATTCCAGTGAACATTGTCAAAAAGTTTGTCTGAGCCTACAAATGATACAAACGTAGGTTTGCCTTTCCTTAATTTATCTTCTAAGATAAGAGTTGTGACTTAAGGAGTCATATATTTAATAGAGGGAGGCTATGGCCCTGCAGTACACACCATTCGCGCCTACTGGTGTAGAAACATGGCAAGCGCTACGTTTCCGGTCTGCGGGAATTATGACGCGCAAGGACCACTCTCCCTGGAGGAAGAGGAACCGCAGCCATTGCCTTCCTCTATGACAGAATTTGGCGAGCGTAAGCGGACGCCAGCTGTCACAGTAAAGTAATTTGCGTCAGAAAGCCCCAAACGATTTCAGTTCTACTCATCTTCAGGTATATATGTGTCTCCACTCATACTGTTCTCACAGCATAATTCAGATGTCTTAGGGGTGAACACTATCTGATCAAAAGTATCCGGACACCTATTATGACAGCGTGAACTCTGCTGGGGGCAGTTTCAGTGAGGTGTCTGAATCTCTGTTGAGGGATGGCAGCCCGTTCATCCTCAAAAGACGATACCGGAGAAGGTTGTGAAATTTGACGCTGGCTTCTAGAGCTAAGCTGACATTATGATTCATCCCAAAGCTGCTCCATTGGGTTAATGTAGGCACTCTGGACAGGCCAGTCAATTTTGGGAATGTTGCTGTCAAAAACCATTGTCTCACAGTGCTGCTTTCAGATAGGGTACATTGTCACACTGATACAATCATCGTCTTCGAACGGTTCCTCTACTGAACGCAGTTACAATGCTGTCAAATGTGTTTATATCTTTTCGCATTTACCATCTTCTTAAACACGATGAGGATATCATACCCCAACTACTCACCACCAAACTGCAATACCACTTCCTCCGTGCTTTCCGGTCTGATACTCAGTTATAAATGTACTAAAACATTTTAAAAGGATACTTTCAACAGCCCAAACTGTACCTGAAGATAACCAGTATCCAGTCGATCCCGTGTGCCGGCCGCTGTGGTCGAGCGGTTCTAGGCGCTTCAGTCTGGAACCGCGCGACCGTTACGGTCGCAGGTTCGAATCCTGCCTCGGGCATGGATGTTTGTGACGTCCTTAGGTTAGCTCGGTTTAAGTAGTTCTAAGTCCTAGGGGACTGATGACCTCAGATGTTGAGTCCCATAGTGCTCAGAGCCATTTGAACCATTTTTTCTATTCCGTGTAAATACAGCCTACTAATCCGTTTACTGTTGTTGGCACTTCACACGAAGCCAGGCACTGGCCAAACCGAAGCACTTCCATCGGTGTGCCACACGGTACAGCATGATTCATCAATCAAATAACTCGTTTCCAATCATCCACGGTCCAGCCGTGTCGCTCTTCAAACCAGCTCAAGCGTCGCTCAGCATTCGCTACAGAAATGTGTGGTCTACGAAGAGCTGTTCGATCACACCATTCTTTTTGACTCCCTACGTACAGTCACTGAGCTGGTCGAACTGCTGGCAGCACTCTGGAACTGACGAATGCTTCATCCCGCTGATTTCACGCGACTCTTTAAAACCGCCCCCCCGCACTGTTGTTCGGACCCTGTTCGCTCAGCGTATGACGTCTCCCTGGTCTTAGTATAGCTATGGTTGTTCCTTCGCGTTTTCACTGCACAGTCAGATCACAAACAGTCAACTTGGACAGCTATAAGAAGGACTGAAATACCTCTGATGGATTTCTTACTCAGGTGATATACAATGACTAGTTCACGTTCGAAGTCCGTGATCTCTCCTGAATGACCCATTGTGTTGTTATGGCTTCTCTACTGACAACACGATACTTGCCGCCTCCTTTCATACTGTGGAATCCTCCTCTGCTGGGTGTAGCGGTCAGTTCAGAATAACACACGGATGTCAGATAGTATATTTCCAGCCACGCCAACAACGCTCGTTGGGAATTAAGCTATTAATGGCAACATCTACGTAGTGTTACTTCAATGACATTAGCGTTCCCTTAATTTGGTTGCTGGGGGAAGTACCCCTTTAGTATTTCAGTAAATATCGGGCCAGCTTTGTGACTGGATTCAGTACTCCCTAGCGGGTAGAACTCAATACGTCGTTGTTACCGGCGCTAAATCGTAATGTGTACAAGAAATATCGAGTGTACCCCAAGGGAGAATTACAGAGCAGTTACTGTTCTGGATTTACGTGCCGATGGTTTCGCGAATAACGTGGAAAGCTCCGTGAGAGTGTTCGTGGGTGACGGAGATGTCTACAGAATGGATGCAACGCCACAAGACTGTAGTGAAACGCAGCAAGGCTCTTCATAGTATCGGTGTTTGTTACAAGCGAGATCAGTTGACGCTCGACATAAACAAATTTTAAGTATTGCGCAGAAACAGGGGGAATACCCATTAGTATTCGATCAGCCGATTGGCGAGCATCATTGCAAACAGTAACAATCATAACATAGAGGGTGGCTCAGTTAAAAGCAGCCCTTCTGCCCTTACAATACAAATGCAATATTTCGACGAATGAATCATTTGTAGCAGCCTTGTACCTAAGTCTGCCGTATATAGCTGGGACATTGTCGGGAGACTCTGAGACGGGGGTGTAGAAATGAAGTAAAAATTTACTTTGTATTTAGAACACAGTTACGTGGAATTTGTAGTGGCAGAAGTAGTTAGTACACCATATTTTTCGAAAGATTTCAGCTTTTTCAGCAAGTCTTTTTTCCCTTTTACGTATTTATTAAACTTCACGCTAGTCAGCTTGTAGTTAAACTATCACCGTAAGATTGTTTCCACAGACCCTGGCAGCAGTCCATTTCTTTCAACAGCCTATTATGCTATCACCGAAAATACTCTTTCCACAGTGGCTTTGTGTACAGGATTAGAAAACAAATACTCAAATAATTTTAGCAGTTGGAATTAACGCTCGAGATTTTCGGTTTCCTTCAGAAAGTAAATCCACCTTTCTTCCATGGAGCCTTTAGACTTCCATTCCTCCGAGTCAAGCTGAGTTTCTAAAAATGTATTCCTGAAAACAAGTGTCTCCTGAAATTCTCACACCATTGTTAATCAGGTATATAATATTCAATCACCACCCAATCTGGGGTTTCAGATAGTGTCATCCAATCAATACTTGATATTTACTAAAGAAGAAGCCAATTTCTCTAAGTAATCAAATGCTATGGTACAAAAAGCCATTGTCTCTTCCTCAAAGCCGGCCGGAGTGGCCGAGCGGTTCTAGGCGCTACAGTCTGGAACCGCGCGACCGCTACGGACGCAGGTTCGAAAGCTGCCTCGGGCATGGAGGTGTGTGATGTCCTTAGGTTAGTTAGGTTTAAGTAGTTATAAGTGGTATATCGAGAGGTTGTAACAATGGAAAATTTTACTGAAATGCAGGAGGATCTGCAGCGAATTGACGCATGGTGCAGGAAATGGCAATTGAATCTCAATGTAGACAAGTGTAATGTGCTGCGAATACACAGAAAGAAAGAGCGCTTATCATTTAGCTACAATATAGCAGGACAGCAACTGGAAGCAGTTAGTTCCATAAATTATCTGGGAGTAGGCATTAGGAGTGATTTAAAATGGAATGATCATATAAAGTTGGTCGTCGGTAAAGCAGATGCCAGACTGAGATTCATTGGAAGAATCCTAAGGAAATGCAATCCGAAAACAGAGGAAGTAGGTTTCAGTACACTTGTTCTCCCACTGCGTGAATACTGCTCACCAGTGTGGGATCCGTACCAGATAGGGTTGATAGGAGAGACAGAGAAGATCCAACGGGGAGCAGCGCGCTACGTTATAGGATTATTTAGTAATCGCGAAAGCGTTACGGAGATGATAGATAAACTCCAGTGGAAGACTCTGCAAGAGAGACGCTCAGTAGCTTGGTACGGGCTTTTGTTGAAGTTTCGAGAACATATCTTCACCGAGGAGTCAAGCAGTACATTGCTCCCTCCTACGTATATATCGCGAAGAGACCATGAGGATAAAATCAGAGAGATTAGAGCCCACACAGAAGCATACCGACAATCCTTCTTTCCACGAACAATACGAGACTGGAATAGAAGAGAGAACCGATAGAGGTACTCAAGGTACCCTCCGCCACACACCGTCAGGTGGCTTGCGGAGTATGGATGTAGATGTAGCTCTAAGTTCTAGGGGACTGATGACCTCAGAAGTTAAGTCCCATAGTGCTCAGAGCCATTTGAACCGTTTGAACCATCTTCCTCAAATTTCGAAAACATAAAAGTTATTTCTTGATTAGGGTTCTTATTCTTTAATTTGCCCGTCTTCGTTTGCTTGCCAATAAAATTGGCAATCTTCCTTTGATTCAGACAACTTTGAGTGTCGATTAATATATTTCTTTTTCAGCTATCGAGACTTTATTCCTCTACACCTTTTCAAATTTTTTCAAACTGAGACAAGTTTGACACCAGAAACACGAAGTAAATTTCACTGATCGGAGTACTGGAAAAATCTGAAATTATTTTAGGTTGCCTGTCTTCGGCGTTCTTTTGATGGAATCCAAAGCTTGAGAATTCTCTCGGGTGCGGGCATTAACGACAGCCATCTTGTTTTTTTTTTTTGTGGGATAGAAGGGTCTGATGATGACATCAACATATACGCAGAACTCTTTCAGCTTCTCTGTACTTACCATGTACATTGAAAAATTATTATTTTCATGACTATTATTTCAATGTCGACAGTTAAGAATCCAGCACCGCTTGATATTGTGTTGTGAGGAATAAGGGCAGTGCATCCAATGCCTTCTACATTTTTTCTACTTCTTCTTTAATTTAGTGAAAAAGATTCCGCTGGTCACGTCGATGAAGCCCTCCGATGTTGGTGTTGGTATTGCATCCATGAAAAGCGATTAATAACTGTAACGGAATTTGCAGTTGACTCACAGAATCTAGACAAAACTTTGCAGTTGTCTTCGATGTTTCGTTATTCAGGGAATCAAACTTCAACAGGTTCCCTCAGTTTCAGTAAAGCATTAAATAACTAAAGGAAACGCCTTTTCAGCCCTGTGGTTCGGTGCATCGGTGCCTATGATGTAAAACGAAACTTCTTGCAATTAACTGTTTTATGCATTCGGACACGGAGTGTGGTGCGAAAATATTTTCAACACTCGCTGTAGTTTTTTTTCCAGGCTGTACACTGTTTTGTTGCGGCTTTCGTGTCAGGATACATTGCGCCATTCAGTTTTACTGTACAGTCAAGAGAACTGAGGACTGATTATGCTTGACAACTTTATAAGTTGTTGTTAGTTGTGCACCAGTAACGGACAATTCTTATTGGATATCTGTTTTAATCATGAATGCAGAAGTAGGTTTTGATGTCGATGCTACCGCGAATCTATTTGTACGATTCTTCGTAAAAATGTGATGCATCACATCTGCCCTACCTCTGTGAGTTAATGAGATGAAACAGCTATAAATGTCACGCAACGCTTCCTGATCTGTACATCCTTTCTTGCCAAAGGAGTACTCTTGTGTCTAATCATCCGAGAAGTTACACTTTCTCTTTCATGTGTAGGTATTTTCGTAAGCTATGATAAGATAATTTTGTTAGACGGTAAACACTCGACAGTAACACTTTAGTCATAGAAGTACACGTCACTACATATTTCACGCCCTATATTCCCGCAGTAAACACTTCAGAAATTACTAACTTGCACTCTGGTTCATATGACGTTTAAAAAGAATCAGCAAAAGCATAAAGCGTGAATGGCATGTTCTAAAAGCAGATCCGCACTAAAACAATATCGATTTACTTTCATTTCACGACAAAAGCAACCAGCCGCAGGCAGAGACAACTGCCTCACAAAAATGGTGTTGACTGGTGTAACCTGCCGTTTATATAACGGGCGTCAACAACATTGCGAGCATTCTAGCATATCATAATGGGAGAGGCGTGGAGACTGCCTTTCACAAATGTGGGAAGACCTTCGTAGCTCATCTCTATGCACGCTTGCTTGCATAACAGAGACATATCAGCAATATACATTGCGTAAGTACACAGGGCAAAAGTTCACGGTCAACACTCTACGTCCAAACGGAAAGAATGCTGTGTGACAGGCGATATGAAGTGAAGTTTCGCAATTTAGGCCTATTAATCGCGTAGGAACTGAGCTTACGTTTCAACAGATGTAAAAAGATCACTTTAATTGGAATGTGCTTGATGCATGCTCGGAGAGCGTTCAGTTACCCATGAGTTGCTATATGACAGAATTCTTCTATTCTTCGCACACTGAACTATGTGTTGCTATTTCGTGTGTTTTAACTGTTGGCTCAATTGTACACAAGGAAATCTCGTATTAAAAGGAAAACACGAATAAAAGTAGCGCGGCAGTGCCGAAGAGTCTCAACGTTATGATGCATTAGAAAATAAAAACGACTTAGGTTTCATTTCATAAATGCTTTCTACTATGTAATACAGAATAAGTAGCATTTTACAGACTACACATAGTTTAGTTATATACATGGTCGAGTGCTGCTTATTCACACACTGGTATACACAACAGTGAAAAATATAGTTTGTTATTGCTTTACACAGTTAGTGCTATAATTGGCAATAATTATTCATCTACACGTAAAAGCGAATTACCAAGAAAACACATTTTCATCTTCTTTTTAAACGGTAACACTCGTAAGTTATATCACAGCCAAGATACTAGAAATATATGATTTGTTACATTATATTATTGTCAACACTAATTTCACGCGAGTTGTGTGTTTAAGTATAGGAGTCATGGTTTTACTTTTCTGCGCCGAAAATTTGTTCCATTCGTAAGGCATCTGATTTAAATCCGGAGCAGCTGTCTACAGCTGACTTTCTTTCCTAGGAATCATTGTACAGATCGTCAGCATAAAAACCTATGTCTTTTTCCTGCAAATTCCACAACACATGAAAATTGGTCAACAGTCCTGTTGTCGGGAAAGAATTGACCTGAATCTAAACTACAATGTGGGCAGAAGACCAGAAAAATTCTGCGTTGCGGAATAGAGTTTTGTATTAAAGTCTGCGGGAAAGAGACAGGTCCGCCAAGTTGGGGTTTGAGCAGATGGCTAATAACCAGCTCACGCAAAAACATTTGTGCCTGTATGACACATTTCTGCAGGAAGTGCCGAATACTTCGCGTGTTTCTTCCTAAGACTAGGAGTACCGTTTCTAACCTGGCCTGAGCGTTAGCCTGTTTCTGCGGATGGGAATAACCGACCGGTTAAAACCGATAACGATATTTTAGTTCTAAATAACCGGCATTTTTCGTTATTTGTTTGGTCTCGGTTTTAACAGTTTTTTTTTCATTTTTTACTTCAAGCTGGGTGAAAAACCGGCATATGATTTGCCATAGCCGCAGTGCTAAAATATTTGCTTTTTAACTAATTTTTTAAAAAGAGTACTGTTCGCACAGAATACTTCCACTGCTTTGAAATATTAGGTTGTTATAAAAATGAGAAAAGCTATTAGTAGTATGTTACTAGCAACGACGACCGTTACAAACTAGCAAGAAACACATGGCGTAAGAATCGTTACAGCTCTGCTGCTACAACAATGTATCTACCCCGTTTGGCGGGGCCTATTACGTGGTATGCGAGTGTATGCTACGAACGGGACTTGCCCCATCTGGTCTATATGTTAGTTGCTCGCCATGTTCTCGGACATCGGTTGCAGAAACGCACGATTCCTACTATGCAAATATTTTATGAAGTGCGCCAACAATAAAGTACAATGTTGAATTTGCTTTAAAAGATTAAAAATGGGAGGAGGCCCAACAAAATTGCTACATCACATAGGGAGAAAACATCTGCAATGCTTTTTTTATGGGTTATCTGTCTTGAGATGACTGCCATCTAATTAAAAAGAATTACACCAGATGGGTTTCACTTTTATTTACAAACCATATTCTGTGGTATTCTGTAAATTGGATACACACGTTTGTACATTTTTTTATTGTTTTAGGTTGAAAACAGCGTGTTCTCTATAAAGTTGGTCTGCAAGCTACTTACTGTGTTTCTTTACATAACCTGCTCCTTCCCCGCTTGCTAACCGTGGTTGGTGTATTCGTTTGTTTTAGTTCACATCGTGAGTGTTGCCAACATATGAAACGATTTTGTGTGTGTGTGTGTGTGTGTGTGTGTGTGTGTGTGTGTGTGTGACAGAGAGAGAGAGAGAGAGAGAGAGAGAGAGAGAGAGAGAGTGAAATTGTCTTGTATGTAGGTAGAGACGTGAGAGAATGTTCTATTTTCTTCGGCCGGAACAATGATTAGGGGGCATCCTATACTGGATTAGATATATGGATGACATCTTGTGCCTAATAGATGAACCAAACAATAAAACTGACTAGTTTCACACAGATATAAATTCTGTTCATGGTAAGATACATTTTACAATAGAGAAAGAGCAAAATAGTTAAATTTCTTGGACATCGCCGTAAAGATTCAAAACAACCAACACACATTTGCCCTATACCGAAAACCGACAACACACACAATTATACAAGACACATCACAACACTCCAATTCTCAAAAGCAGGCAGCACTTACATACATGCTCCACAGACTAAACACAGTACCATTAGATACAGACAATTACAACAAGGAATGAATACTATAATACAAATAGGCACAACCAATGGATACAAAGACAACTTAGTAACAAAGCTGAACAAGAAAATCAAGAAACAGAAAAGAATAAACACTCAACTATGACCAACTCAAGGACAAAATCACACACACACAGATACACAAAATACAAGAATAGAAACAACACAAAGTGTGAAAGCAACACAAAGTAAAAGATGGAACACAATGACATACAACGACAAATACAAACACATAATATCCAATACTTTCAAAAAACAAGGCATAAAAATAGTACACCAAACCAACAACTCAATTCAGAAATACTTCCCAAAAAGAATAGGAAAAACTGATCTGCATCAGAAATCAGAAATATACCAACTGAAATGCAATACATGTGATGGAAGATACATAGGTCAAACGAGGACATTTGACACCAGATACAAAGAACATGTAAGAGCATGGAAGTATAGGACAAATCATTCAACTTTTGTACAACACCAACATAAAATTACAACCACACACACAGACATCGAAATCATAAGCATAAACAACAACAACAAAAACACTTCCTCACCTTGCAAGAAAACTATCACATCGAAAAAAAACATAACAGAAAAGGAACAACTCAAAAATGATCACATCAACTTGGAAACCCACACACTCTTTAAACTGATTGACCACTTAATATAACATTAAAAGTACACATACAACCACAGGCTCCATTTACCACTACCATTTCCTCCCAGATCTGTCCCACAATCACAGACCAGGTAAAAAAAATAAAAAATAAAAAAAGTACTCCTCTCACGTCTCTGCCTACATACAAGACAATTTCACTAACTTTCTCTCCCTCTCATACACACACACACACACACACACACACACACACACACACACACACACACACACTCATATACAGGGTGAGTCACCTACTAACATTACCGCTGGATATATTTCGTAAACCACATCAAATACTGACGAATCGATTCCACAGACCGAACGTGAGGAGAGGGGCTAGTGTAATTGGTTAATACAAACCATAAAAAAATGCACAGAAGTATGTTTTTTAACACAAACCTTCGTTTTTTTAAATGGAACCCCGTTAGTTTTGTTAGCACACCTGAACATATAAACAAATACGTAATCAGTGCCGTTTGTTGCATTGTAAAATGTTAATTACATCCGGAGATATAGTAACCTAAAGTTGACGCTTGAGCACCACTCCTCCGCTGTTCGCTCGTGTGTATCGGAGAGCACCGAATTACGTAGGGATCCAAAGGGAACGGTGATGGACCTTAGGTACAGAAGAGACTGGAACAGCACATTACGTCCACATGCTAACACCTTTTTATTGGTCTTTTTCACTGACATTTCATGTACATTACCATTAGGGGTGAGGTACACGTACACACGTGGTTTCCCTTTTCAATTACGGAGTGGAATAGTGTGTGTCCCAACATGTCAGGCCAATAGATGTTCAATGTGGTGGCCATCATTTGCTGCACACAATTGCAATCTCTGGCGTAATGAATGTCGTACACGCCGCAGTACATCTAGTGTAATGTCGCCGCAGGCTGCCACAATACGTTGTTTCATATCATCTGGGGTTGTAGGCACATCACGGTACACATTCTCCTTTAACGTACCGCACAGAAAGAAGTCCAGAGGTGTAAGATCAGGAGAACGGGCTGGCCAATTTATGCGTCCTCCACGTCCTATGAAACGCCCGTCGAACATCCTGTCAAAGGTCAGCCTAGTGTTAATTGCGGAATGTGCAGGTGCACCATCATGCTGATACCACATACGTCGACGCGTTTCCAGTGGGACACACTCTATTCCACTTCGTAATTGAAAACGGAAACCACGTATGTACGTTTACTTCACCCCTCATGGTAATGTACATGTGCGTCAGTGAAAAAGACCAATAAAAAGGTGTTAGCATGTGGACGTAATGTGCTGTTCCAGTCTCTTCTGTACCTAAGGTCCATCACCGTTCCCTTTGGATGCCTACGTAATTCGGTGCTCTCCGATACACACGATCGAACAGCGGAGGAGTGGTACTCAAGCGTCAACTTTAGGTTACAATATCTCCGGATGTAATTAACATTTTACAATGCAACAAACGGCACTGATTTCGTATTTGTTTATATGTTCAGATGTGCTAACAAAACTAACGGGGTTCCATTTAAAAAAACGTAGGTTTGTGTTAAAAAACATACTTCTGTGCATTTTGTTATGGTTTGTATTAACCAATTACACTAGCCCCTCTCCTCACGTTCGGTCTGTGGAATCGATTCGTCAGTATTTGATGTGGTTTACGAAATATATCCAGCGGTGACGTTAGGTGACTCACCCTATATATATAAAATTCTTTCATAGGTTGGAAACACAATGTGAACGAAAACAAACAAATACACCAATCATTGCTAGCAAGAAGAGGAGGTGCAAGTTATGTAAAGAAACACCGTAAGTAGCTTGCAGACCAATTTTATACAGAAAACGCTATTTTTAAACCTAAAACAATCAAAAAAATGTACAAACGTGTGTATCCAGTTTACAGAATACCACAGAAAATGCTTTGTAAACAAAAGCGAAACGCGTCTGGCATAATTCTTTTTAATTAGATTGCAGTCAGCTGAAGACAGATAACCTATAATAACAAATGTTAACAGCTGCTGCGGAAGAGGGCCACACAAACAAATGTAACCACAATGTTCCTTGGAAAAGAAGGTAAATTTGACTGACAAACCTATAATTTTATTGACATTGTATTATTAACTTGGGATGGTATGAACTCTTTATTTTGTGGTTGTTTCAGGGTGAAAAATTGTTGCCTTCTAAAAGTGACGATGCACGAGTCACCAACCTATGAACTTTGGCTCTGGCAGCCACCTCGCCTGTCTCCTTCACGTTCGCCATCTTTTCTGGAGACAATGAGACCGGGTTCCGCTTCAATCTCTCCCTCATGTCGATCGGGATCTTCTACTCCTTCACCTTCATCAGAATTTTTCAGTCTTTATTCGGTTTACGTTTATTGCTGGAAATAATAGCAATAAAAAACTGAAATTTTTAACTTCAGAAACTAGTTACTTTGAATCAACAGTCAGGTTGAGCTGGAGACGTAAATACCGGTATAACAGAAAACCGGTTGTTTCAGCGGTAACTGCCATCCTTCCTGACACCTCGTTCATCGAGCCTGTGAGAGAGACGTAGGGTCAACCAACAGTTCATTGCTGTCATCCAACAACTACTTATCACACTGTGTGTACTCGTATACAAACCGCGAGTAAGGAGATTCTCTGGTAATACGTTCAGGCTCTCCTTAAATCTTTGACACGACATTTGAAGACTCTGACTGCAGCACCAGTGAGCTCTCAGAGTCAGACGTAGTGAACAGTTTTGTATTACAATAAGAAAAAAGAACGGAAATAAGTGTATCGAATCGTTGGCCGGGAGGCCCCTATTCGGGAAGTTCGGCCGCCAACTGCAGATCTTATTTCATTCGACGCCACACTGGGCGACTTGCGTGCCGGTGAGAGGGATGAAATGATGATGAGGACAACACAACACCCAGTCCCCGAGCGGAGAAAAATTTCCAACGCTGCCGGGAATCAAACCGAGGCCCGCTCCCTGGAAGGCGCGCACGTTACCACCCAGCTAAGCAGGTGAACGTTACAATAACAAATTTAGTGGTATACATTTAATTCCTGTCATAAGTATGCTTATTGCCGTTCCAATTTCTACGAACATTAGTTAATAAGCTGTTAAACAGTCAGTCCAATATGATCAGGATAGTTGCTATTCACCATATGGCGGAGATGCTGAATCGCAGAAAGACACAACAAAAACACTATCGAAAAGTTAGCTATTGGCCAACATGGCCTTTGTCAGGAATAGACAACATATACACACGCGCGCACGCTCACGCAAGCGCAATTCACACACACGTGACCACAGACTCCAGCAGCTGGAGCCGCACTCAACTCCAGCTGCCGGAGACTTTCGTCATGAGTGTGTGAACTGCGTTTGCGTGAGTGTGTGCGTATGTGTACATTGTCTATTTCTGACTAAGGCCTTGTTGAATGAAAGCTGGCTTTCCGACAATTTTTGTTGTGCCTTTCGCGCGACTCAGTATGTCCGCTATATAGAGAGTTGCAACTATCCTTTTCATTATATTGTTACATTCCATCCTGGATTTTCCATTGTTTGAGTCCAATATGGTTGTTATATGACAGTTATATAAGGTGTCCAGCGAAGGAGTCTCTGATTTCAAAATTAAATAGCTCGAAAACTAAAACTGATAGATGAGTACATCAACAGGTTTGTTTATTGTGAAAGCGGTAAGAATTTTACACGGAAGTTATACAGAAGTTTCGAAACAGATCGAAAAGCTGCCAACAAGTGACGCTGTGTGGTGTGCAGCTCAGACACATCAGCGCGCGTAATTAAACTCGATCTCTGCAATCAGTCTTGGTAGCCACGACACAATCTTATCGAAATGTCCACCATTTGCAGTAGGCGTGTGGTGCAAACGAACGATGAGATTTATCATCACGTTTCAACGGAAACGGATTCAGATGCCAAACGGATCGCCGATTCGGTATCTTCCAGCGTGGTGGGATGCTTCTGGTAGATAGTGTCTTCCTATGCATTTCACAAAAAAATGGTCACAAGGAGTCAAATTGGACAAATATGGAGGTCAACCCGTCCCTGCGCCAGTAAATTTGGAATAATCCAACTTAGTTACCCTGTTCCGAAAGTATTCATCATGTAAGCGAAATAACTATTCGGTGATATGTGGTCTGGTCCTATCTTGCATGAACCAAGCGATCCTCCAATGCTTAGCACTCTGGCGACAAATTGTTCCAAAACTGCAACATGGCGATCAACAGTGATAGTTTCTCGCATGAGAAATGGGCTAATAATGCCTCTGCTGCTTACCGCAGCCCTAATAGTAACTTTGGGAAAATCCACATCAATGGGGATTCACGGAACTAAAAAATGGCCTGTTTTGTTTGTTCACGATTACATTTAGGAGGAAGTGCGCTTCGTCTGTGAACCAGGTGCAGTCAACACCAAATCCCTCACTATCAATCACTGTGAGAATCTAGTTCGCAAGTTAAGCCCTTTGTCGCACAGCTCTTACAAGTATGGCTTGGCAGCTTTGGATTTTGAATCGACTCAGGTGTAGTCCACGTCCCAGTACTCTCTGCGTGCTGGAACGCAGCCTATGCTGCAATTTCGGATTTCACTGGATTTTGCTGAATAACAGCTTATCTAGGGCCAACATTATCCGCTTTATCATCATCCTGCCTGTCCGTTGGAATTTGGCGAAGAGCTTGCGAATAGTTTTCGCATAGTGTTCTTTTGGAACATTAAATCGTGTTTGAAGACCGCGCCTTGTTGCTGTAGGACTGTGTTCTAACGCGTGGTTTCCAGTAACAAGAAAAACACGCTGTTCAACGGAATATCTTATTCAAACCTCTACCTTCGGTCATGTAACTTCCTCCTACGTTTCAATGGTGAAAATGAGCAGCCTATGTAGCGAGCATATGAGGCCATATCATAGAACACTTGTCCCTCCGAAGTATGCTGGAGTTCACAGCAAATCCTTTCTTTGCCTCCCATACTTGTGGTGGTGTGTCATGCGTCTTTATTCTGGACTGTCTTCACGTTGTCACTGTGAGCTGAAGCACACTATTTATAGGCTCTAGGTATTGCGATTACAGCGCCGTCACTTAGTAGCTTTTTGAACTACTTAAAAATTTCTGTGCAACTTCTGTATAAAATTCTTACGGCTTTCACAAGACACATACTGTTTGTTACACTCGTCTATCGATCTTAGTTTTCGAGACGTTTAATTTTGAAATCAGGGACTGTTCGTTGGACATACTGTATGTTTTCTTGGCAAAATAATTAAACATCC
This sequence comes from Schistocerca cancellata, assembly GCF_023864275.1. Classification (NCBI taxonomy): domain Eukaryota; kingdom Metazoa; phylum Arthropoda; class Insecta; order Orthoptera; family Acrididae; genus Schistocerca; species Schistocerca cancellata. The sequence continues at coordinate 603,661,299 of NC_064633.1, read as the reverse complement.
GACACCCTTACACAAACACATGACAGGGAGGTAGCACTTGAGTAGAGACTGCGAATCCCCCTTCCCCCCCCCCCCCACCTCCACACCCAGTGTCATTCAATGTGGACAATGGACAAACATTAAAGGAAACCAAAGAGAAATGTGGAAAAGGATAAGAAATTTAGAGTTTTCCAATGATATTGTAATTCTGTCAAAGGCGCAAAGGACTAGGAATATCAGCTGACTCGAATGGACAGTGTATGGAAAAGAGTTTATAAGTTGATCATCAGCAAAAACAAAAGGTCGATATTCCAGTGTAGTGGAATTAACTAAAGTGATGCTGAGAGAATTAGATTAGGAAACGGGACCCAAAAAGTAGCAGACACGTTCTTTTTGGGTGGACGAAAACTGAGAACGGCAGAAGGAAGGAGGATACAAAATGTAGACTGCCAACAGCTCACAGAAATATTACGAACAGGAAAAATATGTTAAGTACAAATATAAATTTCAGGTTTCATAAGAGTTTGCCTGGAGGGTAGCTTTATACAAAAGTGTAATGTGGACGATGACGGGGCGGACAAGAAAAGAAGCTTTTGAAATGACGTTACAGAAGAATGCTGAAGATTTGAGGCATTTCGAAAAATCAATGAATAAGTGCTGAACTTAACAGGGGAGAAAAGAACTTTATAAGACACCTTAAGTAAAGGAAATAAGCTGACAGGACACACACCGAGATATCAAAGGATAATAACTTTGCTAAAAGAGGAAACAGTGTGTGTGGGGGGGGGAGGGGGCGGGGGGGGGGGAGGCAGCCCCCTACCTACGAGAATGTGGAGTACAGAGTTTATATTGTTCATAGAATTCTCGTACACTTCTAGATGCAGATTGATAACCATCAGTTCGTTGGGATACAATGAATTTTTTGTGACACTCATAACATTAAAATGACAAATCTAGTATTGCCCCTCTGGACAAATTGCTACAGCCGTTCATAGATGTATGCTGCAGTTGTAACGCATAGGTGGAGAGACTCATACAGGATAGACCAGCGTGGGAAGTTGCATTAAAGAACCCTTCAGTCCCAAGACCACAACACGAATACAGGCCCACACTAATCACACAGGTTGACAATTATTGAACTATATGAAAAAAAACGTAAATTATTTACAAACTACGGCGTGCATACGCCTTATTCGACAAGTAAACGTCACTATAGACATTCGGTTATTGGTTAGGACATGTTCGATATGCCTGCCATCATTGGCGATGATGTGGCGCAGACGAATTGCTAAATTCTGCATGACCCTCTGTAAGTGTGGGAACATCGATGCTGTCGATGACCTCCTGAATAACTGTTTGCAGAATGAGATTTTCACTCTGCAGCGGAGTGTGCGCTGATATGAAACTTCCTGGCAGATTAAAACTGTGTGGCAGGCCGAGACTCGAACTCGGGACCTTTGCCTTTCGCGGGCAAATGCTATCCATCTGAGCTACCCAAGCACGACTCACGACCCCCACCCCTCCCCCCTCACAGCTTCAATTCTGCCAGTACCTCGTCTCCTACCTTCCAAACTTCACAGAAGCTCTTCTGCGAACCTGGTAGAGCTCTTGATCGCGAAAGGCACAGATCCCGAGTTCAAGCCTCGGTCCCGAACACAATTTTAATCTGCCAGGAAGTTTCATATCAGCGCACACTCTGCTGCAGAGTGAAAATCTCATTCTGTAAACATCCCCCAAGCTATGGCTAAGCCATGTCTCCGCAATATCCTTTCTTCCAGGAGTGCTAGTTGTGCAAGGTTCGCAGAAGAGCTGCTGTGAACTTAGGAAGGTAGAGACGAGGTACTGGCAGAATTGAAGCTGTGAGAGCGGGTCGTGAGTCGTACTTGGGTAGCTCAGATGGTACAGTACTTGCCCGCGAAAGGCAAAGGTCCTGAGTTCGAGTCTCGGTCCGGCACACAGTTTTAATCTGTCAGGAAGTTTCAGCTGTTTTCAGCTCGGCAATAATTTTGGGGCTTTGCTGTACACCTAGTCTATAATATAGCCCCACAAAAAGGGGATGCATGTGTTCAGGTGCGGAGAACATGCCGGCCAATCGAGGCCCATGCCAGTGACCTCTGGGTACTCCATAGCCAGAATGCGGTCCCCAAAGTGCTCCTCCAGGACATCAAACACTTTCCTGCTTCGATGGGGTCGAGCGCCGTCTTGCATGAACCGCATCTTGTCGAAATAAGGGTCACTTTGCATAACTGGGCTGAAATCATCTTCCAAAACCTTCACGAACCGTTCGGTAGTCACGGTGCTATGAAGAAATATCGCATCGATTATTCTGTGACTGGACATTGCACACCACAGGGTCACCAGTTGAGGGTGAAGAGACTTCTCGATTGGGAAATGCGGATTCTCAGTCACCCAAATGCACCAATTTTGCTTATTGACGAATCCATCCAAATGAAAGTGGGCTTCGTCGCTAAATCAAGGATGCATGCCCCACTGCAAACCGTGCAGTTTGAACGCCCTAACGGAAAACGTTCAGAAGTTTTGACGATTTTATTTCATACAGTTCAATCATTATCACCCTGTATGTTCAGCTATAATTGAGAGCAAACACATAGGTAGTGTGGATGTGGTCTTATTACAACACATAGGGCTGCAAAAGACGTTCCTTAAATAGCACAACAACAGCATTATTCAGCTAGAGATCCCCTCACTAGAGTAGAAATACTTTGCTCTGTCATCCCCGAAACTTAAGGAGGTCATACCGACCTAATTCCGCCCGACATGGCTACAAGGAAGTTCTCTGCGAGTGAACAGTGTGTTTCGACAGACGTAGCTTGTCCTTTCCCTTAGGCAGAGAGTCACACTTCCTCTGAATATACGACCTTTCTGCATAACACAGAAGTTCTCTGCATGACTCCATTGTTGGTTTTCCTGGTTTTGTTCGTATTCAGAAGAAAGATACACTAGACTCTTGTTAAACCGGCCATTCCTCGCACATATGGGTGCCGGACTGGCGGAAGCGCCGGATTGTTGAGAGTGTCTAAAATTTAGTATAAACACATTGGAATTGTACTTTATCAAATCAAAAGATACTTTCATTTTTACAGAAAACTTAGTGCTTGAGTGTGTACATGCATATCACTCGACATTCACTATGAAACATGTCCAAAAATATTAGTTGTCACCATGATGATAGGCGACGGTAGTATGCTTTATCACACAGCAGCTTTACAAGCATTTCACAGGTCCTGCCATGTTTCTGATTGTTGCGTAATGTACTCCAGGAGGACGTCTCCAGCTTCAGCACCAGCAAGCTGAGATATCCTCATGTTCTCTGCTCCTGTGTCCTCTTCTTCATCAGTTTCATCGGTACTTTCCTGTGAGCGTATGATTACCTCTTTTCTGCTGAAGTCTGGTCACAAATAGTTGCCAGCAACAATGGATTTCTGTGAAGAACCTCAGTTCAGTTTGTATCTAATCTAGAGTTTCTGCTTGAGGTCTAGCATAGCGTACTTCCCTTTAGAAGCCATGACACTGATCCGCAAGGAAAGCCACAATTTCAAAGTGTTCAGGAATGTTGAACATTGTAATTAACTAACAACATATTTGCAGACGAAATTTCATTATTGTAGGCGTCATTTCAGGTTGAAGGACTAGAAGCTGGAAGTGTGCCGGATTACTGAAAGGCCGGACTACTGAGGGCCGTATTAGCGGTAGCTTAGTGTACTCTTATTCGCCGTCTCATTAGAAAATCGGTTGGTTGGTTGTTTTGGGGAAGGAGACCAGACAGCGAGGTCATCGGTCTTATCGGATGAGGGAAGGAAGTCGGCCGTGCCCTTTGAAAGGAACCATCCCGGCATTTGCCTGGAGCGATTTAGGGAAATCACGGAAAACCTAAATCAGGATGGCCGGACGCGGGATTGAACCGTCGTCCTCCCGAATGCTAGTCCAGTGTCTAACCACTGCGCCACCTCGCTCGGTAGAAAATCGGTAGTACGGGACAGTATTGTAACTGGAGGATGTACTCGGCAGACACGATGTTTTTTGGTCGGTACTTCAGTCTGGTGATCGATTTTAGAATCACGCGAAGAAATGCTCACTACAGACCGCCATAAGCAGATTCCGCCATCTTCTACAGTTTTTGTTGTTAGACATGAGGTTGCGTTTTGCATGGCATTTGTAAATTTTTGGGTTCTGCATATTTATGCGATGTATGACATGTCAAAGCTATTTGGAATATATTATTAATTCAATTAACGCAATGTCTAACATGTATGTTAATTCTTCAGGTACGAGATTTTATTGAGAGTTAAATGCTATATATTTTATAACTATTTATACAAAATGTGGACTGTTAAGCCATCAGTTGTAGTAGTTTAAAACAAAGTCGCCTGTTTATGTTACACGTCAATTTTGTATTTTACTTTTGCGCCCATACACCTTTCGCCTTATTTACAAGACATCTTCAGTGGCTTTCCTGAAATATTATACAAGTTTTTCGATTGCAAATAGCACAGCACGTATGTTTTCTACATGAGAGAAACCTGTTTGGCTTACAAATAATGAACTTGACCGTGATCTGTTAGGACCTTTCCGTCTAATTCTAAAAATTCTATGTGCTGTTTTAAATCTATACATACTAAGTGCAAACAAGAACATCGTGTAATATTTCAGGACACTCCCTGAAGATGCCTTGTAAATAGGGCGAAACGCGTTTGGGTACAAAGTAAAATAAAATATTAAAGTTCAGCATGCAAAATTCGTCTTTCATTTAAATTACTGAAATTTATACAGACCTGCTGCGAAAACGGCCACCACAAGAGACTTGTTAGTTAAGTCACACTTCGTCAGTTGTGCACCGTCTTATACCACGAAACAGAAGGTCTTCTTCCATGGAACATGTGGTAATTGCAAATGAACTGCGTTTCTTTAATGTCTTAACAGTTTAATACGTCTTAAAAATGGAAATCTATATTAGTTTTCAATAGTTTCTATTTGAAAATTTATTTTACCTCTAATTGGCTTTTGATAATACTTCTGGCTATTTCGATTTCACTTACTGATTACTGGTGTGTAATAGAGTAACAATGTAACAGGTAGACTATTAAATGCACTACTGACAAGACTGCAACGGCTTTAAATGACAATCGAATAACTGTTCCTAGTCATGACTTAGTCCTGCCTGGGAACACGTTTTCATATTTGGAAAAAGTATTAATTTTCCAAAGTAGTTTTTGTAATTTCAAAGAAGACTGCAATCCGTAAATAGTGAATGCTATCACACAGAAATGTTGTAAGTACACAGTTTACACTTGTGTTACAGGACTGGCTTGAGGGGGAAGCATAGTAAGTGTACCAAGTATGAGCCTCTAGTTTTTATTCTGGGCTTTATGACAGCATAGGTTCGCTGAACGCTCAATCACGAACTAGAAATGAGAGCTCACTAATAGTAACTGTGAAACTGGATTCTTTCTGCGTATTGCGATGAATGTGAAATGCTAGAGGAACGCAAAGAGTCGAAGTGTGCTTGCAAAATGACCATACTTTCGCGAAAGTTGTTCATCCGAGACATAACCAACACTGTCTGCAGCTCGTCGTCTCATAAAGACAACTTCTTTGAGGATGGCAGACAAGAAACCGCGAAGATCGTCTGATAAAGCTACTTTACTTGTCACAATACATCCGGATTTAGCGGATCTGTCTGGAAACTACGAGCATGTTAACATATATATAAAAAAAAAGAAAAGCCGCAGACAGCGGTGTACAAATAATGCTTTTCTAAAGTTAAGACATAATTTAGCGTATTGACAAGTAACAGACTATCCCCAGAAAAAAAATACGTAAGAAGATACTGGAGCGAATGTCAAAGTGTCAGTGTCTCCGGTGAGACGTAACTTTTGGTGGCGACCAAAATGAAAATTCGGACCTGTCATGGCGCGCAGAAGTACAGTAAAGAGCGGACCTGAATTGTACTTACCGACGGCAGTGAAGACCCCGGAAGTTGTCACCGTGCAGTGAGCGGACTTACCTGTAAACGGCAGACGGCAGCAGCTGCCAGGCTGAGACGGAAGCGCGGAGTTGGGCTGAGACGCTGGCGGCGGAGCCGGCCTGGCTGTGAGGCCACCTTCCAGGCGAGGAGCCACACCTGCCGACAGCGCAGTCCCCGTCACTCAACATCTACAACCGAGCAGCATTTCAGAGGGAGGCTGAAACATCAGCAGTGTCACTCTGTAGCCTACGAGGCAATTTGGAGTCACGGCATTATATACAACATGTGCAGACAAACAAACGATGAAAATAACAGAAAAGCTGAATGATTTATTCAAGAGAAAGAGCTTCGTACACTGAACAAGTCAATAACGCGTTAGTCCATCATTGGCCCCTATGCAAGCTGTTATTCGGCTTGCCGCTGTTATTTGGCTTGGCACTGACTCCTAGAGTTGCTGGGTGTAGGCCCGAGGAACATCGTGCCAAATTCTGTCCAACTGGCGAGTTAGATAGTCAAAATCCTCAGCTGGCTGGAGGGCCCTGCCCACAATGCTACAAAAGCTCTCGATTGGGATGAGATTCGTCGGCCTAGCTGTCCAAGATAAGGTATGGCAAACATGAAGACAAGAAAAGACACTTCTTATATGGTCACCGGCACTTAATTCGATGCGGGACTCATCACTGAAGCAATTCTTCTCCAGTCAATGAGATCCCAGGCCGAAAACATGTCAAGAGAGGCCCTGTAGAGAGGTGGGAAACCAACCTGATTGTCGTCCGCCATATGTCCCGACAGCCAGTAAATAATAGGGTCTAATTCATTTCATACCCTGACCCCTTTGGTTGTCATCCACGTCACCATTACAGCACAGCAGTGCCTCGAAGATATTCTACGCCCTCTTTTGTTCGCCTTCATGGCAAGCCACCCCGCGCTTACATTTCAGCAAGACAATGCCCGCCCACAGACGGCGAGAATTTCTACTGTCTGTCTCCGAGCTTGCCAAACCCTACTTTGTTCAGCAATGTTGCCTGATGTCTCCCCAGTTGAGAACATTTGGTGCAATATTCGAGGGACCTTCCAACCAGCTCGGGATTTTGACCTTCTTATGCGCCAGTTGTATAGAATTTGCAACGATATCCCCCGGTGGGACATCCAACAACCTATTAATCAATGCTAAGCCGAATAACTGCTTGCATAATGGTCAGAGCTGGACGTACGCGTTACTGACTTGCTCAGTTTGTGAAGCTCTTACTCTTGAACAAATAATCCAATTTTTCTGAAATTGTACACATTTGTTCGTGTGCCCATGTGCATCACATCAGTAGATATCCGTGCCATCGGTATAATTCCTTTGTCGTGCGTCGTTTTTTTTGTGTTAAAAGTGTATATCTTCTTTGGAAGATTCCTTGCCAAACAGCGATCCAGCAAATAAATAATACACTACTGGCCATTAAAATTGCTACACCAAGAATAAATGCAGATGATAAACACGTATTCATTGGGCAAATATATTATACTAGAACTGACACGTGATTACATTTTCACGCAATTTGGGTGCATAGATCCTGAGAAATCAGTACCCATAACAACCACCTCTGGCCGTAATAACGGCCTTGATACGCCTGGGCATTGAGTCAAACAGACCTTGGAAGGCGTGTACAGGTACAGCTGCCCATGCAGCTTCAACACGATACCACAGCTCATCAAGAGTAGTGACAGGCGTATTGTGACGAGCCAGTTCCTCGGCCACCATTGACCAGACGTTTTAAATTGGTGAGAGATCTGGAGAATGAGCTGGCCAGGGCAGCAGTCGAACATTTACATTTTCTTTATCCAGAAAGGCCCGTAAAGGACCTGCAATATGCGGTCGTGCATTATCCTGCTGAAATGTAGGGTATCGCAGAGATCAAATGAAGGGTAGAGCCACAGGTCGTAACACATCTGAAATGTAACGTCCACTGTTCAAAGTGCCGTCAATGCGAACAAGAGGTGACAGAGACGTGTAACCAATGACACCCCATACCATCATGCCAAGTGATACGCCAGTATGGCGATGACGAATACACGCTTCGAATGTGCGTTCACCGCGATGTCGCCAAACACTGATGCGACCATCATGATGCTGTAAACAGAACCTGGATTCATGCGAAAAAATGACGTTTTGCCATTCGTGCACCCAGGTTCGTCGTTGAGTACACCATTGCTGGCGCTCCTGTCTGTGATGCAGCGTCAAGGGTAACCGCAGCCATGGTCTCCGAGCTGATACTCCACGGTGTTGCAAACGTCGTCGAACTGTTGTCTTGCAAACGTCCCCATCTGTTGACTCAGGGATCGAGACATGGCTGCACGATCCGTTACAGCCATGTGGATAAGATGCCTGTCATCTCGACTGCTAGTGATACGAGGCCTTTGGGACCCAGCACGGCGTTCCGTATTACCCTCCTGAACCCACCGATTCCATATTCTGCTAACAGTCATTGGATCTCGACCAACGCGAGCAGCAATGTCGCGATACGATAAACCGCAATCGCGATAGGCTACAATGCGACCTTTATCAAAGTCGGAAACGTGATGGTAAGCACTTCTTCTCCTTACACGAGGTATCACAACAACGTTTCACCGGGCAACGCCGGTCAACTGCTGTTTGTGTATGAGAAATCGGTTGGAAACTTCCCTCATGTAAGCACGTTGTAGGTGCCGCCACCGGCGCCAACCTTGTGTGAATGCTCTGAAAAGCTAATCATTTGTATATGACAGCATCTTCTTCCTGTCGGTTAAATTTCGCATGTGTAGCACGTCATCTTCGCGGTGTAGCAATTTTAATGGCCAGTTATGTATCTTCAGAAATGGTAACTATCAAGTAGTTGTGGGCAGCGACATCAGCCACTAAAGGAATTTCAACAATAGGTTACCACAACGATCATTATTGGTTCCATTTCTTTTAACTTGTACACTGCTAACAAACCAGAAACCACACGTAGAAAGTTAGCATGGCTCATGTCTGATTTACGCTACAAGATGCAAATTAATGCAACTTTCGGAAGAGTGGTTGTTAGCTGATCTTCGGAAATGGAGATTCTAATCCAATGCCTCCGGGACGTAATTCTAACAGCCACACAAGATGGTCAGAAGAAAACATCAGAAACGTCTGAGAAAGTCAAGACGAGAAAGAACATGACCCAGAAAACAAATAATAAATGTACTTGAGACGGAAATGCTTCTGTACACGGATCAGCACGGATTTAAAAAACATCTCTCGTGCTCAATTCAGCTTGTTGTTTTCTCATGTGATATCCTGTGAACCACGGATGAAAGGTAACAGACAGATTCCGTATCCCGACATATCCGATAAGCGTTTGATACAATGCACCACTGCAGGCCGCCAACGAAGGTACGATCACACGGATTAAGTTCCCAGATATGTGACCGGCTCGAAGCAACAGGACGCAGTACGGTGTTTCTAAACTGAAGGAAACACTTCACGGCATTCGTTTCAGAACTGCTACAAATTCGTCGTGCAGTAGACCGCGCCGCTCGAACTGTCAACATAACTGGCACTGTTAAGTGTATCCTACGACTTCCACAGCGCTGGCAACGGGTTATACACAATGGTGGTGACTACTTTGAACGTCAGTAAAACTTTGAAACATGTATCTATTTTGTACGAGCTGTAAATAAATAGTTGCCACTATTAAAGTTCCAACCCTCGTAACTGCTATACGCATAACGGTAGAAACAGTGCTCTTTGTTTTTTTTTCGACTTGACAGATTTGCATACGCATTCCGACTACTGGTTGATGTGCTCAGTATGGGGTGGTCTTGCCGAATCACCTGTACAATTTCATGAAGAGGTGTTCGAGTGGTCGACATAATGCCCGCTCACACCATTAGGGACTCTTGTCAATATCGGTCTCTTTCGATAATGTTTGGGTCCCGAAATCGTATTCCACGTACCCTGCAGATGGGAATCCATCGAGAATCACTGTCTGGACCAAATCGGGACTGATCTGTGAAAACAACATTGGCCCACTGTTCGACCGTTCAGGTGGTGTGCTGATGACGCCACCCTAGACATTCCCTTCTGTAAAGAGGAGTTAGAAGTAGACATACAGCACGTTTCCCACAATAGCGGCCACTTTGCCGAACTGTCGTTCACAGCATCTGCCTCGATACAACACGTCCAGTGGATGCTGCGAGCTGACATGCCAATTGCCGGGCAGTACTAAGGTAGTACCGTCGTGCCCTTACAGCTAAATAACGGTCCTCCCTTTCTGACGTCACACGTGGTCGGCCCTGCCCTGGTCTCCGGGATACGGTGTCGGTCTCTATAAACTGTCGCCTCATCTGAAGAACAACACGACTCACATTAAGCCATCGGGCCACATCAGTTAGCGACTCTCCTGCTTCCATTCTTCCTACGGTCCTCCACAACAGAGAGTCTGTATACATCTTCACGGTCCCATACCGCACCGTTCGCTACTGTGTACGCAGCGATTGTGGATGTTGGGACTACCCTGCAAACAGGCAGGGACGTATGGCTCTTTGACTCCAAATATCGCCGAATCCCTGACGGTGGTCTGCTTCGTCGCGTGAGCTGCTGGCTAACGGAAGGAGAAAGTGGCAGCCAGGGCACGGCGCAGCACAGCAGGCTCACCTCGACCAGAGGATATCCGCTCCTGGCTAGAAAGCTCCCCCGTTACGTCAGCTAATCCGTAGACGGCGCTTACCGGCTCCTGGTCCGAGCGAAGGCGAGCTATTTGTGACATGTGGAAGAACGAGTCCAGGTCTGCATTCCACTGACTGGAATTATAACGATACCTTAACCTTTTCAGTGCTCGAATATATTAATTGTCGTTGTTCTGATTATCTTGTAGACGAGAACTACTCGTACTTTTACAATATTTACCATTATTTTATGCAGACATGTTTCATCTATTTTAGACTTCTTCAGTTGCTCTAATGTCTCCTGTGTTATACATACCTCCACTGGGTCAATCATCGGGTAAAAATAAAAACTAAATAAAAAATAAAATAAAGTAAATCGCTTCAAAAGAAGAACGATAGTTATTCCTGCTACAAGCCAAACAGAATTTATCTAGGAACTGAGGGAGAACAGCTGCAAATATTAACACTACAATTATTAAACTTCGTGGCTGGTTAAAACTCCGTGGGTGCCAGACTGGGACTCGACATCTTTGAGGACGGGTTGTCATGCGTTCTCGGGTAGCTCAGTCACTAGAACACTTGGCCACGAAAGGCAAACGTCCGGTTTCGACTCTCAGTGTAGCAAATAGTTGTAATGTGCTCCATGTGGTCAGGTGACAAAAGTCGTAGAATACCACATATATATTGTGTCTTAGCTCCTTTTGCCCGCTGTAAGGCAGCAACTCGACGTGGCAGACACTCAACAAGTTGTCGAAATTCCCATGCAGAAATACTGAGCCATCATGCCTCTGTAGGCGTCCGCAGTTGCGAAAGTGTTGCCAGTGCAAGATTTCGTGCAGGAACTGACCTTTCGATTATCTCCCATAAATGCTCGATGGGATTAATGTTGGGCGATCTGGGTGGCCAGTTCATTCGCCCGGATTGACCAGAATGTCGTTCAAACCAATCGCGAACAACTGTGGCCTGGTGACATGGTGCATTCTCTTCAAAAAAATTCCATTCCTTTTTGGAAACATGAAGTCCGTGAGTGGCTGCAAATGTCATCCAAGTAGCCGAACATTACCATTTCCAGTCAATGACTCAGTCCATTCCATATAAACACAGCCTGGAACATTAGAGCCACCACCAGCTTGCACAGTGCTTTGATGGCAACGTGGGTCCATGGCTTCGTGAAATCTGCGCTGCACTCGAACCTTACCATCAGTTCTTACCAAGTGAAATTGGGAACCAACTGACCAGCCCATGGTTTTCCAGTCGTCTAGGATCCAACCGATATGGGCACGAGCCCAGAAGAGGTCCTACGTACCAGCTGCTGTCACCCTCGAGTACGAGAAGGAAGGTCACCACATGGTCACCGAGAATGTGGACACAAACACCCTGGTTCTTATTCATGGTGACCTGAATGAATCAGCCAACGTCACTGTATGAAACACTCTCTCTACGTACCACCAGGTTCGATGGGATCGGCACAGCAAGACCAGTCGACTTGGAGACCAGACACAATGGCATCGTGTTACGATGTGACCACAACGAAAGCTTCAAAGAAGTTATATTCGATTTGTTGGTGTATCAGTGGCGACTGTCCAATATCTGTACAAAGAATGGTTCACTACTTGCAGTCATGAAATACTCCGGAAGGAAAGTGGTCGTAAAAAGGATATTAACTGGCAAGGATCGGAGTTGCGTCTCTCTCCTTGGAAAACACAATCAGTTTGAAACCCGACAGAAATTGCTGATGTATGTAAATACAGTTACCTGACAACCACCTTGCTAGCTGTCATTGCGAAGGGAACTGCGTGCGTTGGGCATTTGGAGACGGGCACCTCGTAAAAAGCTATTGCTCACAGTTACATCTAAAGCTTTACGTCTTTAATGGGCCAAACACAATACTTGGTCGATAGCTGACTGAAGACGCCTATCGAGCTCCGAAGCGACGCGATGTTTCCTCTCTTTCAAATGGTGCACCCAATGGGCCGTTTAACCTGAAGTGTGTACACAGTACAGTTCAGACCATAGATGGTTCTGTAAAGTTTTGGGAGAGTTTTTCGTACAGTGACTTTGGCTGACTCATTCAGGTCACCATGAATCAGAACCAGGGTGTTTATGTCCACATTCTCGGTGACCACGCGGTGAGCTTTCTTCCACATGTTCATGATGAGTATGCCGGGAATACTCTCGTACTCGACGGTGACAGCAGCTGTATTCACAGGGCTGCACGCATACGTTCGTAATGTCATGAACGGTAAGTAGCCCTGACTCACTTTCGCTGGCATCAACCGACTTGAATCCCATAAAAAATGTCTGGCACTATTTGGAGCAGAGTGCGCACCGAAGCAGTCGGTCTCCCAGAATTTTGATAGCTCTACACGATCTAACCGTCAATGAATCAGTTGCTTCAGTTGGATATGGCATACCTGTAGAAACTTGTTGGCTCTTTTGCTCGCCGAATAAAGGCCAGACGGGATGTTACACAGTATTAGCGTGATAACTCGTGTGAATGTTTTTTTATCCTGTGTGGTTGTCGCTATGAATTTATCATAACAGCCTCTTTAAAAATTCTTGCACCAGTTTATAAACGGAGCGTTTCAAAGCCTTTGCGACAAGCGTCTCGAGGTGATACCTCGCGTCAGCGAGAACAACTTTCGTTAGAGATAAAAGGTTCAATGACTCTTCTAGGTGTCGTTCAAGACTGCTGATGTCACTGAGGGGCAGCCGTGTGTACAGGCACTCAGTATGTGCTGCCTGTCATCAGGTCACCTGCTCTGAGTCGAAGACGGTAGGCCTGTCATCCAATCGACACCGAAGTTTCTGATTCGCTTCCAAGAGTATCTATTTTCGCTCACAAGGAGAGGTCCGCAGTGGTGGGATCGACTTTTTGAAATGAAGTATACGGTGATGCAGGTTAAGGTCGCAGGTATCAAACTCCACAACCATCCATTGGTTCTCATTTGCGAGTAATTGACGAAAAAAATCGGAATTTTGCGTGATGCTCAGTACCGTTAAAATTGTTGACTTAAATAGTTTGGTTGTTTGGTGTAATGGAGAGACAATAGCTGCAGATGCGAGAGGTTGTCGGCTAGAATATCGTCAGCTGTAGTAATTCTTTTTTATTTTCAAATCTTTATCGAAACGACTTTGACCATAAATTTTATTCAATTAATTGGTTTGAATGTAATTTTTATGAACTCAATTGTATTTATCCATTATAATATTCAATTATTTGAAAATTCCGATCTATCAGTCAAAACAGAAAAGACTAAATAATCTATTTATATTGGCTGTACGGTGGTGTGAAACATGTATTTTTCGTTACCAGATGTACAATTTTTTTTTCCATGGTAATCGTCATACAAACATTTAAACATAACCTAAAACCTATTGCATTATGGGCAAAATAACGCAGATGAAGATTTAAATGAAAGAAGGGCTTATAAGTATATGAAATACAAACAAAATGAGGAATAGATTATGAAGGCAATAATGTAGGGAAAAAACAGGGTGATGAAACAAGAGAAATTAAATCGAAATTAATACATAATATTAATTAAAAACTCGTGAGCAAAGATTTCAAACGGAAAAAGAATGACAGGAAGAAAAATGAGAGCAAATGAAGATGTTCATATTTGGTTAAAATGATGAGACAAAGGAATGGAAATAAAAACTGATATGTAAATTAATTTACTGAATGAAAATTGTGACCAAAGTCTATTCGATAAAGATTTAAAAATAAAAGAAAGTTTAGTGCATCCGACGGGACTCGAGCCCTCAACCTCCGGCACTGGAAGCTCGTACCCCATTTATTACGCCACGCAACGACACTGTTAGATGCAATATTTTAACGTTGTTGAGTGCCACACAAAATTCAGAAATATTTTTTCGTCAGTTACTCGCAAATGGGGGCCCAACAGGGTGAACGGCTGCAGTATGTCATACGTGGAATCTTAACCTACACGACCGTGTACATGGTTTCAAAAAGTCGAACGCACCGCTGGGGACCTCTCCTTGTTCGGGATACTCATTCTTATGGTTTTCTCGACGAAAAGCACATTGTTAACTCACTGGGGTAGGTAGTATGCTGCACACGTGGTTACTAGGCCCTACTAGTTCGGTGAAATCACGTTGTCCGAGGCCGACGATTACTTAAAAGACTCCTAGCATTGCTGGGAGGCGTCAGCGAACACTTTGCTCTCACAGAAGTTGTTCCCTATAACCTGACCTGTCACCCCTGGACATTTGAAACCAAGACTTTGTAACATTCTGTACAGTAAAAGATCTTTCTTGAACGAGATGTGCCGTATGCTTGAGACATAATACCGACAAAACTAAAATATAATCCTGTAAACATGTATCCCGAAACATACAGGGTGTCCCACAAAAACAGGTAATCAGCTCTAGTCGAACTGTCTCTGAAGTGGCAACACTGTCTCGGAAGTTGGCTACACTGCATGTTATCGGAAAGTTGTGTGCAGCAGTGAGCTCGTGCGTCAATTGTGGCGAGAAGCACATATTGTTGAGCTGCTACAGAAATGGGGCAATTCGCATTATAACAGCGAAGTGTTACACAAAGACAGACTCCATGAAGAAATGTAGAGAAATGTTTCAAGCAAAGTATCCTGGTAGGAAACTCCGCACGACCAGCACTACTCGAGATCTGTCCAAGAAATGGAGAGCTGTATGATCCATTCAGAACGTGCAGACAAATAGGCGACCGACAGCTGGGACCCTTGAAACTATAGACAGAATTCCTACGGACATTACGAGAGGTCCCCGCAAGTCGGTAAGGAAGGTATCACCACAGATTCGTATATCTCGCACGTCTTGTCATCACGTACTAAAAAACACGAAATAAAAAGCCTATCGTGTGAGTGTGGTGCAAGAGTTGAAATTTGTGGATCAAGAGAAAAAGAGTTCATTATTGTAACTGGCTGTTGACATCAACTGCTAACGGTTACTTGGACCACTTGCTTTATTTTGTGTCATATGAGGCCTATTTTCATTTGTCAGGTCATGTAAACTCCCAGAATTGCAGATACTGGTCGCAGGACAACCCACATATGCTAATGGAGAACCTCTCCACTCAGAGAACACAGGTGTTCAGCGTGTATTGTTTGGCATGAGTTTTATCGGTCCCATATTTTTCAGTTGCACCGTAAAGAATGCCTGATACTCTGGAGATCTTCGACTCTTTATATGACTATTAACGGGTGCAGAGTAGCTGTATGCAGTCTTCCAACAAGATGGAGCAACACACATCGAGCCGAAGTGTGGCCCACATCACCAACGTGTTCTGTGAAGACAAGAGTTGTCAGTAGAGGCCTCTGGCCTCCAACGTTACCGGACTTAACATGCTGTGATTTTCATTTATGGGGCGCATTAAAAAGCAAAGTGCACGCTGACAATCGTCGCACAGCAAACGATCTTAAACAGAATATTGCTAGAGAAATTAACATAACGGCTTCAGAATTAAACCGCACTACCGTCATCACATGAAGTCTGTGATGCCTGGAAGCACATGGCCACCACTTCCAGCATCTCTTACAAACAGGTAACTACATTTTTTACCGTTACTAGTATCTGTTCTTTAGTTTGTTCATTGCTATTTCAATCTCGAGCGTGAGGCGAACCGGTTTTATGTGGGACACCTTGTACTAGTCGAATATGTGCCATTTTGTCTTACGCGAGGGGTCTGTATGTCGATACTACAGGAGGAGCTCGATGTGGTTACCACCCACACTTGCACATTATAATAATACAACCTGTCAGTCTGCTGTACACAAAAATTAATCAGAGAATATCCGTCCAGCGCTCCGAGTCACCGCAGCGAGTCGAGCAAGGGAATAAGTGTCCTGGCAGCTGGCCACCGGAAGCCGCATGGAAATCCCCCAGCGGCAAGGCCAGACTGTGTAACCGCGTGGCTGTGGACGCTAAGCGGTTAGCGAGATTCTGTGTCAAAACTACGGCTTCAAAAAATGTCATCTGAAGTACGCGTTGAAATCGTAATACACGAGTCCAATGATATTATTAGTAAAAAAGCTACAGGCTCATTACAGGTGTGTATCACATAGATGGGAAAACTGTGTCACCAACCATAAAACGGATATATTCACGTAATTGTCTAGAAGATACATAAGTTGTTACGAATACACTACTGTCCATTAAAATTGCTACAGCACGAAGATGACTTGCTACAGACGCGAAATTTAACCGACAGGAAGAAGATGCTGTGATATGCAAATGATTAGCCTTTCAGCACATTCACTCAAGGTTGGAGCCGGTGGCGACACCTTACAACGTGTTGACATGAGGAACGTTTCCAACCGATTTCTCATACACAAACATCAATTGACAGGCGTTGCCTGGTGAAACGTTGTTGTGATGCTTCGAGTTATGAGGAGAAATGCGTACCATCACATTTTCGACTTTGATAAAGGTCGGATTGTAGCCTATCGCGATTGCGGTTTATCGTATCGCGACATTGCTGCTCGCGTTGGTCGAGATCCAATGACTGTTAGCAGAATGTGGAATCGGTGGGTTCAGGAGGGTAATACGGAACGCCGTGCTGGATCCCAACGGCCTCGTATTACTAGTAGTCGAGATGACAGGCATCTTATCCGCATGGTTGTAACGGATCGTGCAACCACGTCTCGACCCCTGAGTCAACAGATGGGGACGTTTGCAAGACAACAACCATCTGCACGAACAGTTCGACGACGTTTGCGGCGGCAAGGACTATCAGCTATGAGACCATGGCTGCGGTTACCCT
This sequence comes from Schistocerca cancellata, assembly GCF_023864275.1. Taxonomy (NCBI): domain Eukaryota; kingdom Metazoa; phylum Arthropoda; class Insecta; order Orthoptera; family Acrididae; genus Schistocerca; species Schistocerca cancellata. The sequence goes on along the minus strand of NC_064633.1, from coordinate 603,643,909 downwards.
TGACGCTGCATCACAGACAGGAGTGCCTGCGATGGTGTACTCAACGACGAACCTGGGTGCACGAATGGCAAAACGTCATTTTTTCGGATGAATCCAGGTTCTGTTCACAGTATCATGATGGTCGCATTCGTGTTTGGAGACATCGCGGCGAACGCACATTGGAAGCGTATATTCGTCAGCGCCATACTGGCGTCTCACCCGGCGTGATGGTATGGGTGCCATTGGTCACACGTCTCGGTCACCTCTTGTTCGCATTGACGGCACTTTCAACAGTGGACGTTACATTTCAGATGTGTTACGACCCGTGGGTCTACCCTTCATTCGATCCCTGCGATACTCTACGTTTCAGCAGGATAATGCACGACCGCATGTTGCAGTTCCTTTACGGGCCTTCCTGGATACAGAAAATGTTCGACTGCTGCCCTGGCCAGCACATTCTCCAGATCTCTCACCAAATGGAAACGTCTGGTCAATGGTGGCCGAACAACTGGTTCATCACAATACGCCAGTCACTACTCTTGATGAACTGTGGTATCGTGCTGAAGCTGCATGGGAAGCTGTACCTGTACACGCCATCCAAGCTCTGTTTGACTCAATGCCCAGGCGCATCAAGGCCGTTATTACGGCCAGAGGTGGTTGTTCTGGGTACTGATTTCTCAGGATCTATGCACCCAAATTTCGTGAAAATGTGATCACATGTCTGTTTTAGTATAATATATTAGTCCAACGAATACCCGTTTATCATCTGCATTTCTTTTTGGTGTAGCAATTTTAATGGCCAGTAGTGTATTTTCAAAGTACTCAATAAAGCTCAAAGCTTGGCGTGTGGCATCGAGTGTGTTAGCGTATTGGATGGCCTTAGAGTGACACTTTGCCATTTTATTCACGCATGTGTCGATGTCACCCCCGACCCTCGTCTCCCCGTAATCGCGCCACAGGAGGGTGCCGAACAGGAGGCCTGGAAAAGCATAAGCAGCCTTTCCTGCTTAGGATCACATTCAGATTTCGTCGAATGGCTTTGAACGTTCACTAGTGGTTCCATCTTGTACACCAGAGCAAAATTTGTCGCACTGCACACTAAAGCTATGCGATCACGTTCAATGGGGTTCCTGGTCCACAGCTTTCTTAGAAAATATGGAATCGTTCCAGGTGTGTCAGCAGTAGCAAGGTTGTCAAGCACATCGTCCTGTTGCTCATCGCATTTTGAACTGTTGTTTTCGACCGCGAAATGTATGGGAAGCCCTTAGGAAAGGGGTGGTTTCATTGACTCCCTTTATGCCAGCCCTTGCAGTACTTCCGTATCGGTTCTGAGTAGCGGTTTGTCTGAAATGTTTTCCTGGGCCACCCATAAGGAAACCGCGTGGTATCAACGCCGAGTGTCGCCGTTCTGAGCTCCATTGCAGAGCTGTCAAAAGAAAGGGTGGAATGTTGGTGAGAGGGGATGCGACGATCCGCCCATCGTGAGACACGTCCTCGGTGCCAGTGTGACATCATTAATCCACGTTTTACCTCACACGAACTTCTGAGCTCTCGCCTTTTTTTCGCATCCGTCGACACCTTGATGTCTGAAGCATCCCCGAGCCCAAGGGTGACGTCGCAGAGCAGCACCTTTTTCCCTATTACGAAGGACAGTTGTAGGCTCCTTTGAGTGAAATTTCTAACTGCTACGTCCCAAACAGAGACATTTGGTGGGTTTAGAAAATATGAAACTCTAATTGTGTTTGAGGCTGTTGATGCTGCGTATATGCAACCCAGAGCGGCTCCGATGGTAGTAAGTACCGGCATATAGGCAAGGAGTTAATGCGGCATTCGAACGGAAACTTTTTGATCGGCCCCTTACGACTATTCTTTGACTTAAGTAAATAACTGAGAGGAATAGGATCTATTGATCGGATATGCAAAAGAGCAGCACGAATGGTCGCTAGTTTGTTTCACCCATAGGAGAGTGTCACGAAGATCCTGAAAAAACTGATCTAGGAGACGTATGAAGATAAAACCTTATCTTCCTGCGAAAGCTTTCTTAGAGCGTCTCCATAACCAGTTTTAAGTGATGAATCTAAGAGTATATTACGACCACCTGTGTATCGCTTCCATAAGGATCACGAAGACAAGATTAGACTATACACTCACAGAGGCGTTTAGACAATTATTCTGCCTGCGATCCGTACGTGAATGGAACCGGAGAAAGTCCTAATAACTGGTACAGTGGACGGCACCCTCTGACATCTACTTCACAGTGGTTTGCAGAGTAAGCATGTAGATGTAGATTGAAGGTAGCAGAGCCTTACTTCAATATAGATTCTCCAGGTGTACCCAATGGAGATCCGGGAGAACCATGTCACCCCTGTTCTAAAGATTCCCACTTACACCGATGTGACAGAAGTCATGCGACAGCAAAGTGCACATGTTCGCATGGCGGCAGTGATCTGGCGGAGCTATCATTTGTATTCAGGTGATTCGTGTGAAAAGGTGTCCGGGGTGACTACGGTCGCACGACGGGAGTTAATGGACTATGAGCGCGGAATGGTAATTGGAGCTAGACGCATGGGGCGTTCTGCTTCGGAAATCGTTAAGGAATTCAATATTCCGGGATCCACAGTGTCACGAGTGTGCCGAAAATAACAAATTTCCGGCATTACCTCTCACCAAAGACAACGCAGTGGCTGACGACATTCACTTAACGGCCGATAGCAGCGGCGTTTGCATTGAACTGTCAGTGTTAACAGTCTAGCAACAATGAGTGAAATAACCGCATAAATCAATGTTGGTCGTAAGACGAATGTATCCGTCAGGACACTGTGTCGAAATCTGGCGTTAATGGGCTATGGCAGTGGACGAGCAAATGCGAGTGCCTTTGCTAACAGAACAACGTCGCCCTCAGCGCCAGTTGGACCACAGACAACCAGAAAAATTTGGGCTGGTCAGATGACTCCCGATTTCAATTAGTATGTAAGTAGGCTGTTTATGTTTCCTTTATGTAAGTAGGCTGTTTATGTTTTCTTTATGTAAGTAGGCTGTTTATGTTTTCTTATTGGCAACGTTACGTAGCGCTCTGTATGAAAATCACTGGCTGTGCTGTGTGCAGCCTGTGGCTAGTTTGGATTGTTGTCTGCCATTGTAGTGTTTGGCAGCGGCAGCTGGATGTGAACAGCGGGTAGCGTTGCGCAGTTGGAGGTGAGCCGCCAGCAGTGGTGGATGTGGGGAGAGAGATGGCGAAGTTTTGTAATTTGTCATGAACTGCTATATATATTATGACTATTAAGGTAAATACATTGTTTGTTCTCTATTAATATCTTTCATTTGCTAACTATCCCTATCAGTAGTTAGTGCCTTCCGTAGTTTGAATCTTTTATTTAGCTGGCAGTAGTGGCGCTCGCTGTATTGCAGTAGTTCGAGTAATGAAGATTTTTGTGAGGTAAGTGATTTCTGAAAGGTATAGTTTAATGTTACTCAGGGCCATTCTTTTGCAGGGATCTTTGATAGTCAGAATGCGTTGCGCTAAAATTATTGTGTGTCAGGTTAAGCATAGTCTTGTATAAATTGTTCTAAGGGGACGTTTCAAGTAAGAGCTGATGGTGGAGTTCGAGTATGACGCAGACCCCACGAAGGCATAGATACAAGCTGTCAAGAAAGTGCTGTGCAATCCGTTGGTGGCTCCAAATGTGTGGGCCGTGGATGGGTCCTCTGGTCCAACTGAACCGATCATTGACTGTAAATAGTTACGTGCGGCTACTTGGACGCTATTTGCAGCCAATCATGGACTTCGTGTTTCGAAACAACGATGGAATTTTTTATGGATGACGATGTGCCATATCATTGTGCTACAATTGCTCGCGACTCTTTTCAAGAACACTCTGGACAATTCGAGCGAACAATTTGGCCCCCAGCTCGCCCAATATGAATCCATCGACCATTTATGGGACAAAATCGAGAGTTCATATCGTGCACAAAATCCTGCACCGGCAACACTTTCGCAATTGGGGACGGGTATAGAGGCACTACGGCTCAGTACTTCTACAGGAAACTTCCTAAGACTTGTCGCGTCCGTGCGACGTCCAGTTGTTGCAATATTCCAGGCAAAAGGAGGTTCAAATGGCTCTGAGCACTATGGGACTTAACATCAGAGGTCATCAGTCCCCTAGAACTTAGAACTACTTAAACCTAACTAACCTCAGGACATCACACACATCCATGCCCGAAGCAGGATTCGAACCTGCGACCGTAGCAGTCGCGCGGTTCCAGACTGAAGAGCCTAGAACCGCTCGGCCACAGCGGCCGGCGGCAAAAGGAGGTCCGACACGATATTAGGAGGTATCCCAATGCAATTAAACCAAGTATTGCTGTTACATTTTCGTATAGGCTATATCGACCTAGAATTGGTCGTACTAGCGTGTTGCCTACGATATGGTTTATAACCACTGCACTTTCCGAGAACCCTCGACACTAACTTAAGTCTTTCATTTGCCTTCGATGATGTCGATTTCATGTGATCGTGCCATTTCATGACAGTGTACGTTTGCAGGCACATCAGCGGCGTTACCCTCTGTTGGCGTCTCCAGACTGCCTGTTAGCACTTGGTGTGTGGCCCACCAAATGGAGCCAGGTAGAGTGATTCGCCAAGAGAAATCTGCCTAGACACTTGCAGTCAGTACGCATCACTGGAAGCCCCATTCCTTGGCTCAGGACAGCCCTCCAGCGGCCCTGGACACAGACCTCACACGGAAGCATCACTTCAGTGACTTCAAGCTGAATGCACTGCGAGAACTTGACGTTCCATTATCCCCATCCTAAACCCGTGGACAACTCTGCCTCTACTAGATGCTGCGCCGTTGCGTTCTGCCGGGCTCCCATCAGTCCAATGTTAGAAGTAGCTGCTGTGTAGTGGGGGAATGCTACAGGTGCACGTATACACCTGCTGCAAACTGTGCAGAGGACGGGCTTGCTCTGCACCTACTTCGTTGTCAAGCATCGTGGCAGCTACCCGATTGGTTGTTTGATATAGGGTAGGAGACCAAACAGCGAGTTCATCAGTTTCATCGGATTCGGGAAGGATGGCAAAGGAAGTCGACCGTGCCCTTTCAAAGGAACCATCCCGGCATTTTCCTGGAACGATTTAGGGAAATCACGGAAAATCTAAACCAGGATGTATGAAGTCTTCACGGGTTGTCAGCCGAGTAGCGTCGCCGTCTCGTAGCAACGTTTCCATGGAATGCGTCTCCAACATCTTCAGCCGAGCGGTCTAAGGCGCTGCAGTCATGGACTGTGCGGCTGGTCACGGCGGAGGTTCGAGTCCTCCCTCGGCCATGGGTGTGTGTGTGTGTGTGTTTGTCCTTAGGATAATCTAGGTTAAGCAGTGTGTAAGCTTAGGGACTGATGGCCTTAGCAGTTCAGTCCCATAAGATTTCACACACATTTGAATATTTTCATCTTCAGGCGAAGTGTAGGGATATCGTCGGCCGCGGGCTGATATCTCTGCTGGGCCGCTCTCCGCTTCCCGCCGCCGACCAATCACGCGCCCGTGGCATCGCTCAATGCGCCTTGAGCGGCCAGGGGGGGGGGGGGGGGGGGGGACACGTGTGCGGGGTTCGTGTCCCGGCGTCCGTCTCTGTCTGCTCCGTCCGTGGCACTTGGTGGAACAGAACGTTCTTCTCTGATTTTCCTGATTCTAGGCTCCCAAGCTGTGCTGAGATGGTAGCCACTGTCGCGGTTGATTACGTTGTCGTGTAACCGCATTTCTATGGATTCTTTGATTCCTGAGTCCCAAAATAAGTTTGTACAGCATATTTTCTTTGTGTCCTTGCAATCGAAGGTGTTCTTCTCGTCAGTACCATGTTCCGCCACAGCAGATTTGTTGGTCCGACCCAAGCGTACATGCCTGATGTGTTCACTGCGGCGCTGTGAGATGCAACGCTGCGTCTGTCCTATATATTGCATCCCACATTCGCATCCGATCTTGTACACACCTGGTGCCGTCAGATCTAGTGGATCTTTGGTTGAACCGAGAAGGTCTTTGATTTTTCCCGTTGCGCGGAAAACGGTCTTCACTTTATGTTTCTCGATAATTCTCGCGATCTTGGCCGTTGAAGGACCCGCGTATGGCAAGAACGCACAGCCCATTGCTTCATCTTCATCCGGTCTCTCTTCTCTCTTCTTGTGGTCGGTCTTCAGAGCTCTCTTTATTTGTGTCTCACTGTATCCATTTTTCTTGAAGGTGTCCTTGAGGTGTTGCAATTCTTCTGGCAAACTTGCCTTATCGCAGACGGACCTGGCCCTGTGCACTAAGGTGTTGAGAACAGAATTGCGTTGCGCAGGTGGTGGCAGCTGTTGGCATTAAGAGAGAGGTCCGTGTGTGTTTTCTTTCTGTACGCTGCGTGTCCCAGTGTGCCGTCCATGTTTTTGTGATCAGGATATCCAGAAAGGGTAAGCTTCTGTTCTCTTCTATCTCCATGGTAAATTTTATATTTCCATGTATACCATTGAGGTGCTGATGGAACTCCAGCAGTTTGTCCCTGCCATGTGGCCAAACTACAGAAGTATCGTAAACGTACCTGTAGAAGGCTTTTGGCTTGTGTTTAGTAGTGTCCAGTGCTAGCTTTTCGAAGTGCTCCATGAACCGTCGCCCTCCCGAATGCTAGTCCAGTGGCAGCTACACCATATGACCAGAATCACGATAGTATGGAGCTGGTCCAAACAGACTGCAACGCCCTTTCTCCAACATGACCTAGTAGTGAGAGCCAATAGTCTGGTGAGAAACCTGGGCAAGAGTATAAGCAGCGAGGCACAGCACAGGGTAAGGCATCTGCTCCTTCCACCACTCCCTGTCCACCCAACTCGCATCCTCCTTCATCACACAGAAAGAAGTATCAGTCCAGTATCACATTAAAAAAAAGCAGATCATGTAATGAACACTGATTAGCGAAAGCCATGTGTCGTGAAATCTCCAAACTATTTCGCCAACGTTTTCCTTGTACCTGATGACACTGGGTTATAAAACTTTCCAGAAGCGTTCTGTCTTTACTTTGTGACGTCTTTTACTTTTCGTGGAACCAGTCAGTGTCAAAAAATACTAAAAAATGTGAATTTAGAACGCATTCTGAATGCTACCTGCCTAGTAGCAAAATAGTATGTACAGATTTCCTAAAAGCACTATTTCGAAGTCACGTTTATGGTAGGTTCCTGATATTTCTTATAAAATGGTAACAGTCTTCAATAATTTTGAGGTATTCATAATGAATCTTTTATCAGTTACCTTCTAATTTGTTTTCATGTAAATCCATCCGGCTATACTTTGTGAAGATTTTGAACGTACACAGTGCAGTCACATTAATATGACCAATGCCTATGTTGGATCGCAACTTGTAATAATCAGTCAGAGATGGTAGTCGGCAGCACTAGCAGTGGAAGGTATACAAAGCGTGTCTGGGGAACGCGGAAAACAGTGCAGCCGTTGTCGTAATGAGAACAAGGAACCATTTATCTGGCGTCCAAAAGGGCACGATCATTGGCTTTCGGGCCAAGGATGGAAGCATCATCGAAATGGTTAAGTTTGTAAACAGTTTGCGTGACGCAGTGGTTAAAGTATACCGTCCATGGCACAATGACGCTATCCAAAAATGACGCCGAGGCAACGGTGGTGCAGAAATGGTTCAAATGGCTCTGAGCACTATGGAACTTAACATCTGAGGTCATCAGTCCCCTAGACTTACAAGGGAACCTCCCAATCGCACCCCCCTCAGATTTAGTTGTAAGTTGGCACAGTGGATAGGCCTAGAAAAACTGAACACAGATCAATCAAGAAAACAGGAAGAAGTTGTGTGGAACTATGAAAAAATAAGCAAAATATACAAACTGAGTAGCCCATGCGAAAATTAGGCAACATCAAGGATGGTCTGACCTCGCGAGCGCCGTGGTCCTGTGGTTAGCGTGAGCAGCTCCGGACTGAGAGATCCTTGGTTCAAATTTTCCCTCGAGTGAAAAGTTTACTTTCTTTATTTTCGCAAAGTTATGATCTGTCCGTTCGTTCATTGACGTCTCTGTTCACTGTAATAAGTTTAGTGTCTGTGTTTTACGACCGCACCGCAAAACCGTGCGATTAGTAGACGAAAGGACGTGCCTCTCCAATGGGAAGCGAAAACATTTGATCGCAAAGTCATAGGTCAACCGATTCCTCCACAGGAAAACACGTCTGATGTATTCTATACGAGACTGGTGACGGCATGTGCGTCACATGACAGGAATATGTTGTCGACCCACCTAACTTGTACACTTGGCGAATGGGTAAAAAGATTCTTCTGCCTTGCCCGATTTAGGTTTTTTTGTGGATGTGATAATCATTCCCAAAAAATTAAATTTTTCACTCGAGGGAATACTTGAACCAAGGACCTCTCGTTCCACTGCTGCTCACGCTAACCACGGGACCACGGCGCTCCTGAGCTGATTCTTTTCTTGATGTTGCCTATCTTTCGCATGAACTACTCGGTTTGTATATTTTGCCTATTTTTTTCATAGTTCCACACAACTTCTTCCTGTTTTCTCGATTGATCTGTGTTCAGTTTTTCAAGGCCTATCCACTGTGCCAACTTATAATTAAATCTGAGGGGGGTGCAATGGGGAGGTTCCCTTGTTAGAACTAATTAAACCTAACTAACCTAAGGACATGACACACATCCATGCCCGAGGCAGGATTCGAACCTGCGACCGTAGCAGCAGCGCGGTTGCGGACTGAAGCGCCTAGAACCGCTCAGCTACCGCGGCCGGCAACTGTGGTGCACTGCGGACCATAGATGACACGGGAAAACTATGGCTGCGGAGATGGGTACTGGCGAATAGAAGTGCAACTGCCGAGCGACTGACCACCCAGACAAACCAAGGGTTTACCAGGAGTGTCTGCTCAGCGACCGTTCAGCGAACGCTGCTGCGAATGGGCCAGGTTCATGTACCGATGCTGACTGCTGTTCATCGGCAACGAAGATTAGATTTTGCACGCTAATGCTGCAACTGGACGTCCACGAGTGGCGAAACGTGGGTTTTTCAAGTAAATCGCGTTTTATGCTCCATAGGAGAAATTGGCGTTGGCGTGTACGACTTGAAACGTCTGAGAGCAAACAAACTACAACAATAGTGGGAAGGGTCAAGGGCAGGGGAGAACGCGTTATGGTCTGGAGAATGTTTTAGTGCCATTTCGTGGGTGATCTCGTCTTTCTAGAGGCACAGCGGATCAATACGAGTATACGTCTATGCTTGGAGACCGTGTTCACCTCTGCGTGCTGTTTGTTTTTCCTCGGGAAGGTGGCATCTATCAGCAGGACAAAGGAACATGTCACACAGCTCGCAGTGTACGTGCGTGGTTCGAAGAGCACGAGGATGACTTTACCGTACTCCCCTGGCCACCAAACTCACCGAATTTAAGCCCAATCGAGAATCTGTGTGACCACCTGTAGCGGGCTATTCGCTCCATGGTCGTAGCGCAGCTGACCGCGGCACTGGAGTCGGCCTGGCTCCACACCTTCCACGACCTCACTGACTCTCTTCCTGCACATCTTGCTGCAGAACTACGGCAGTACCGTTACTATAGTGTAGAAGGGCGAGTTGGATAAATAAAAAGAAAGATGACGACAAAAGTCAAGCAGCAGAGATTTAACAGAGACTGAAGACTTTTGGATTGGGTTGAATGTACGTGCTGTTAGCTAGGAATCAACCGGAGACAGAGACAGGCGAAAACAAAATGTGAACACAATGAAAGACGAAAGTAAGAGAAAACTGAACTGCAACCACAAAGTTGGGAGATAAGTCGACCAAGGGAGCGATGGACAAAACTTTGTGGAAACGGAATGGGGAGATGCGTAATGAATGAAATACGACGACGACGACCAGTTATGCTCCAACCTGACAACTCCTTCTTCAGACCCTGAGTACTCTCTTCAACCCGAGTAGCGGGAGATCGACAACAGGTTGATTGCTGCTGCTGTGAGAGTAGTCACACTATCGCGGTAACTACAGGTGACAAAAATAGATCGTGTGGTAGTGTTGGCCGGGAGGCCCCATCCGGGGAAGTTCGGCCGCCGAGTGCAAGTCTTATTTCAGTCGAGGCCACATTCGGCGACTTGCGTGCGGGTGATGAGGACAACACAACACCCAGGTCACGAGCAGAGAAAATCTCCACCCCGGCCGGGAATCGAACCCAGGCACGCTGCACGGGAGGCACGCACGTTACCGCTCAACTAAGCAAGCGGACACACGAGAGGTGAAAACACAACTCGACGATGAGACGCCAGTCATGAAGTGGCGTAAAAAGAAAAGTAACCAGCGGTACAACTCCTGCATGATCAGCACTTACGACTAATATTTAAGCAGCTGCAATAAGACCGAGGCAAAAGGCGAGGGCCGCACTCAGGGGCGGTGGCAAGGGGGGGGGGGCGGCTATGAGGGCTATATTCCCCCCCCCCCCCAAATGGAGTATCATATTACACTGGATAAAATTACTTCAGAAATCAACGAATATATTACTCCAACAGATTCAATCTTTTTTTTATATATAATTGTGTAGCATTATAGGTTGCAATATATTTCAAACACATTTTAACAAAAGAGTAAGAGCGGCAAATAGTTTACTATCTAAACCAATAAATATCATTTAACTTAAAATGGGCGTCTTATTATTTATTAATACAAATGTTTTACCCTGAACTCCAAAACAGTTACCAAAAACTGCTTTAAGGGGGCCACACCCTGCCTATCTCACCCATGTTAATTTAGGCAAATTTGACCCATTTCTGAAAAAAACTATTTAATGCAGGACCTTAACATTTTTCCAGTCATGATGCTAATAGAGTCAACTGTAGTAAAATCTACTTTATCCATTTTATACTTTTCAAGAAATACTTTTTTAAATTTATTAACAAAAAATATTAAGTTTTTTCTCCAGAAAATATTTTTTGTGAACTTCCTAATGGGGGAATATTAATTAATGTAGTACCAGAGGTGGCTTTTCATGTTATGCATAGTCTCTAAAAATTTCATTCATTTATCTATGATAGTTTCTGATATAATGGGGCATATGTACCGCAAATTTTAGTTTGCGGAAATTGACTTTAAAGAAAAAACTTTCAAACTTGTTACTTACAGTTAATTAAAACTGTCCTGCTGCATATGAAGGCCCTTCTTTGGCCTCTAGCAGGTCTTCCAGCTTCTTTTTCGCCTTCCTGGATGTCTTGCTTTCTTGACCATATTAGATGCAGACCTGTCTGCATCAACTATCCTCATTTTATCGCAATGTGCAGTCCAGTGATCATATTTTCACCAGAATTAATTCCCAGCTTTTTCAGTACCCAACACCACAATTGAATGTAATTACAGCATTATGAACTCCTAGTTTCATTGTATGCATGCCTACAAATACAGTTTTACGAAGACGATTCCAAATTATGCTGTTGAAACATTCATTTGGGTTCTGTGTCTGCCCATGCAGACATTTCCTTAGAAGGTCAGGATGAGACAAGTCCCTCAAAATAGGCTTAATTGGTGTAATAACAACAGCAGGAAGAGAATTCTGGTGAGAATAAGATTATCCAGTTGCCTGAACCATATTGTATTTCCACCACAAATTTTCTCCTGAAGCCGGCCAGAGTGGTCGAGCGGTTCTAGGCGCTACAGTCTGGAACCGCGCGATCGCTACGGTCGCAAGTTCGAATCCTGCCTCGGGCATGGATGTGTGTGATGTCCTTAGGTTAGTTAGGTTTAAGTAGTTCTAAGTTCTAGGGGACTGATGACCTCAGGAGTTAAGTCCCATAGTGCTCAGAGCCATTTCAACCATTTTTCTCCTGATGGACGCAGTCCATGACATGGCTCATCACCAGTAGATGACTTATGGAAGAATATGGCCCAAACATCTCTCTCCATTGCCTCCAGATTTTCTTTATTTCTCCTAATTGCCTGCCCATAGTATACCTGCAAGTTTTCTATTTCAGTTTTAGTTAACCGACCCTGTCCGATCAACAATTTTCCATCTCTAATTTTTTTCCTCTCATATCAACAGTTAGTTTTCTCAGCCTTGTTCCCAAATGTTTTTGAACATGGCCTACACATCGTATTTTGCTAACAATGGCACCTCCATCTGGCTTAGAGTTCACCACATTGTTGTATGCCTTACTGTGACCATCGCCCAAATATTTGGTGTACCATACGCCTCTTGTTTCTACAGAGCGATGAAATATTTGTTGTACTCCATGAACTTCCATACCACCAGTTGTTCCTCTAAAATTAGCCACACAGTTGTGTTCTTGATGTTCACTGACTTTACAACATTTGCAATACGCAATATTTAGACATTATCTACACATCTAACACGTTACCGGTGTCTACACTCACGGCAGTCACTACTCCATTCAGAGAAGTATGTCCTCTTTTCTGCCAGTTTCCAAGTGCAACTGCAATATCCGAACATGCATCATTTTCTTCCACTGCTTCCCTTGTAGCCAGTTTCATGCTTTCCTCACTGACTTCACATACAGCTTTCTCTAATACTGCAGTCAGTTTTTCAAATTTATTTGGTGGATGATGTAAGTTCATCACTGAACAAAATGTTCTCCCTGCATCAATGCCCTTGGCAATGGATCTTAAGGCATAAACCAATCTAGTAGCCAACACTCTGTAGTAAAAAAAAAAAAAAAAATCCCTAAATCTAAAATACACTCCTGGAAATGGAAAAAAGAACACATTGACACCGGTGTGTCAGACCCACCATACTTGCTCCGGACACTGCGAGAGGGCTGTACAAGCAATGATCACACGCACAGCACAGCGGACACACCAGGAACCGCGGTGTTGGCCGTCGAATGGCGCTAGCTGCGCAGCATTTGTGCACCGCCGCCGTCAGTGTCAGCCAGTTTGACGTGGCATACGGAGCTCCATCGCAGTCTTTAACACTGGTAGCATGCCGCGACAGCGTGGACGTGAACCGTATGTGCAGTTGACGGACTTTGAGCGAGGGCGTATAGTGGGCATGCGGGAGGCCGGGTGGACGTACCGCCGAATTGCTCAACACGTGGGGCGTGAGGTCTCCACAGTACATCGATGTTGTCGCCAGTGGTCGGCGGAAGCTGCACGTGCCCGTCGACCTGGGACCGGACCGCAGCGACGCACGGATGCACGCCAAGACCGTAGGATCCTACGCAGTGCCGTAGGGGACCGCACCGCCACTTCCCAGCAAATTGGGGACACTGTTGCTCCTGGGGTATCGGCGAGGACCATTCGCAACCGTCTCCATGAAGCTGGGCTACGGTCCCGCACACCGTTAGGCCGTCTTCCGCTCACGCCCCAACATCGTGCAGCCCGCCTCCAGTGGTGTCGCGACAGGCGTGAATGGAGGGACGAATGGAGACGTGTCGTCTTCAGCGATGAGAGTCGCTTCTGCCTTGGTGCCAATGATGGTCGTATGCGTGTTTGGCGCCGTGCAGGTGAGCGCCACAATCAGGACTGCATACGACCGAGGCACACAGGGCCAACACTCGGCATCATGGTGTGGGGAGCGATCTCCTACACTGGCCGTACACCACTGGTGATCGTCGAGGGGACACTGAATAGTGCACGGTACATCCAAACCGTCATCGAACCCATCGTTCTACCATTCCTAGACCGGCAATTAACTTGCTGTTCCAACAGGACAATGCACGTCCGTATGTATCCCGTGCCACCCAACGTGCTCTAGAAGGTGTAAGTCAACTACCCTGGCCAGCAAGATCTCCGGATCTGTCCCCCATTGAGCATGTTTGGGACTGGATGAAGCGTCGTCTCACGCGGTCTGCACGTCCAGCACGAACGCTGGTCCAACTGAGGCGCCAGGTGGAAATGGCATGGCAAGCCGTTCCACAGGACTACATCCAGCATCTCTACGATCGTCTCCATGGGAGAATAGCAGCCTGCATTGCTGCGAAAGGTGGATATACACTGTACTAGTGCCGACATTGTGCATGCTCTGTTGCCTGTGTCTATGTGCCTGTGGTTCTGTCAGTGTGATCATGTGATGTATCTGACCCCAGGAATGTGTCAATAAAGTTTCCCCTTCCTGGGACAATGAATTCGCGGTGTTCTTATTTCAATTTCCAGGAGTGTATATGCAGGAAAGTGAGTGACAGAAAAGTGGGCGTGCCACATAAACACACATGGTAGGAAAATGCTCTTTAAATGCTCGAAAAAAAATTTTTTCAGCAAAATACTTTTCAGAGTACTTAAATAAAAGCTTAATCTATCGAAATATGATGAAAACAGAAAATCGAGTTTTTTCGACCTGAAGCACGTTGTGGTCTCCTTAAGCAACACCACATTTTACCAATTTGTCGGTGGAGGACCCCAACTCTCCTTTCGTTAACCGATATTCCATTCCCCCAAACCTCCTCCCCCCACTAGCCCCCCCCCCCCTTGGCCGACTTCTAGAATCGCCCCTGGCCGCACTGATGGGGTGGCGAGGTAGTTCCTACACGTTGCGCTCCCTCCCTCTGCCTTTCTCCCTATCAGTGGCTGCAAACGCACTCTGTTGTCACTGTGACATTTCGTCCAACTGGTGCAAAAAAGAAACGACTACAACAGTTCTTGTGCCATCTCTGTGCTTGGTTTACACAGCTCGCTCACGTTTAAAAACTGCGGTCTACAAGACCTGTGGCTGTGCGCCGGTAGCCCTGCAGAAGTTCCGTTCACTAGCGGGTATGAAGAAAGGTATTGGTCAAATGTCTGCCAAAGATCTGGAGAAAATGATTACAAAATTAGAAAAGACAGGTTCTTTTCAAGTGCCGCATGACACAGGGAAGCAAGCGGTTGATCCGACGTCTGTAGAAGATGTAAACACAGTATTTACAGGGGAGGTCGAGTGACGGTGTGCGAACATGCAACGCTTGGGGAACTGCCCGAACGTTGGACACGCCTGCGAGCATGGCGCATAAAATCCTACGGAACATCCTGCACTGCTACACATACCTATGTCCAGGAGTTGCTTCCCAATGGCCTGCCAGCAAGACAAACGTTCGCTCTGGAATTTCTTGCTTGCATGGAAGTCGACAATGAATGGCCGTGGAACATTCTGTGGACAGACGAAGCCCATTTCCATCTCCGAGGGCATGCCGATACGCAGAACTGCAGAATATGGGCAACGCAAAAATCCTTACGCACGTCAAACGAAACCACTTCATTCTGCAAAGGCAACAGTGTGGTGCGCGTTAGCGGCACAGTTTATCGTAGGGCCATTTTTTTTGAGGATATGAGTCTGAGGGACCTGTTACTTGTAACATCACTGGTAAAAGCTACGACAGTCTCTTGTGCACCAACGTCATTCCAAATCTTCAACAGCGTGGACGTGTGGGCAGGATCACTTTTATGCAAAACGCCGCTTCTCTCCACTTTGCACAGCCAGTGAAGTGGCTGTCGCAGAGGCATTTCGGAACTGATAGAACTATCAGGCATCAGTTCCCTACAGCCTGTCCGTCCAGATCATCTGATCTTAAACCGTGTGACTTCGGGCTGTGGGATTATGTGAAAGCTGTTGTGTTCAGTGCTTTAGTTAAACGTAGCTGAACTGAAGGCACGCACTGCGCGACACTTTCTGAACGCGACCCCCGAGACACTTCGATCTGTTGTGCATCGTGCTGTTTCTCGATTTCAACTTGTGGCACAGAACGGTGGGCAGTACGAGTATTGCCACATTCTCACGACAATTAGAAGCCGATGTCATTTTGATATTTGTGCGGTTTTTGTTCCCAGGACAATTATAAACAGATGTCATTTTGCTTCTTATGCGGTTTTTGGTCTCACGACAATTACGAACCGATTTTTCCCGTCTGATAAGGCACGATCTTGTCATGGTGAATGGACCTACCTAAGACCTCCACAACTGTTGACTGTTGGAGTCGTGCCGTCATGCACATTGAACAGTACGGATTGTGTAATGGGCAGCTCCAACCATAGCCGTCGTACTGCGATTCATCTGCCATTTGTAGCCGACTCAATTTACGTTAAGAAACTTACAGCGCCAGTATCGGTAACATTTTCATTATTTTTTTTTGTGTCCTGTGACGTTTCTCCCTGGGTTGATAACGTGCTGTTCAAATATGACGTCATCATGAGTACTGGTTCTCCTTCTACGGCGTTTTGAAATTGTATCTTTAATTATGGACACCCTGTGCTTGTCAGTTGCACTCTGAGGAGGTACTGAGGTTTATGTCAACAATTTTCAACCTTAGCTAAAATTTTAAAACAGTTCAAAATGTTTCAAATGGCTCTGAGCACTATGCGACTTAACTTCTGAGGTCATCAGTCCCCTAGAAGTTAGAACTAATTAAGCCTAACTAACCTAAGGACATCACACACATCCATGCCCGCGGCTGGATTCGAAACTGCGACCGTAGCGGTCGCCTGGCTACAGACTGTAGCGCCTAGAACCGCACGGCCACTCCGGCCGGCTATAAAACAGTCTTAATTATACAGTAGTGATAGGCAGTTGCCAGAGAACAGATAGGAGTCTGCACGAAGTGTCCTCTCAGAGTGGAGACAGCCTGAACATACCAGAACCGATGTCAGGGCCTTTCGAGTTGCCTGGTGCTGGGGCAGCTGCTCTGTAATCAGGCGACTCTCAGTGACTTCGTTACTCCGATCCACGTGTACACCACTGGCCATTAAAATTACTACACCACGAAGATGACGTGCTACAGACGCGAAATTTAACCGACAGGAAGAAGATGCTGTGATATGCGAATGATTAGCTTTTCACAGCATTCACACAAGGTTGGCACCGGTGGCGACACCTACAACTTGCTGAATGAGGAAAGTTTCCAACCGATTTATCATACACGAACAGCAGTTGACCGGCGTTGCCTGGTGAAACGTTGTTGTGATGCTCCGTGTAAGGAGGAGAAATGCGAACCATCACGTTTCCGACTTTGATAAAGGTCGGATTGTAGCCTATTGTGATTGCGGTTTATCGTATCGCGACGTTGCTGCTCGCGTTGGTCGAGACCCAACGACTGTTAGCAGAATATGGAATCGGTGGGTTCAGGAGGGTAATACGGAACACGGTGCTGGATCCCAACGGCCTCGTATCACTAGCAGTCGAGATGAAAGGCATCTTATCCGCATGGCTGTAACGGATCGTCCAGCCACGTCTCTATCCCTGACTCAACAGATGGGGACGTTTGCAAGGCAACAACCATCTTCACGAACAGTTCGACGACGTTTGCAGCAGCATGGACTATCAGTTCGGAGACCGTGGCTGCGGTTACCCTTGACGCTGCATCACAGACAGGAACGCCTGCGATGCTGTGCTCAACGACGAACCTGAGTGCACGAATGGCAAAACGTTATTTTTTCGGATGAATCCAGGTTCTGTGTACAGCATCATGATGGTCGCATCCGTGTTTGGCGACATCGCGGTGAACGCACATTGGAAGCGTGTATTCCTCATCACCATACCGGCGTATCACCCGGCGTGATGGTATGGGGTGTCATTGGTTACACGTCTCGATCACTTCTTGTTCGCATTGACGGCACTTTGAACAGTGGACGTTACATTTCAGATGTGTTACGACCCGTGGGTCTATCCTTCATTCGATCCCTGCGAAACCCTACATTTCAGCATGATAATGCACGACCGCATGTTGCAGGTCCTGTACAGGCCTTTTTGTATACAGAAAATGTTCGACTGCTGCCCTGGCCAGCATATTCTCCAGATCTCTCACCAATTGAAAACGTCTGGTCACTGGTGGCCGAGCAACTGGCTCGTCACAATACGCCAGTCACTACTCTTGATGAACTGTGGTATCGTGTTGAAGCTGCATGGGCAGCTGTACCTGTACACGCCTTCCAAGCTCTGTTTGGCTCAATGCCCAGGCATATCAAGGCCGTTATTACGGCCAGAGGTGGTTGTTCTGGCTACTGACTTGCGTGAAAATGTAATCACATGTCAGTTTTAGTATAATATATTTGTCCAATGAATACCCGTTTATCATCTGCATTTCTTCGTGGTGTAGCAGTTTTAATGGCCAGTAGTGTAGCTTGGCTGGCAAATGTACCGCCGTGTCTCCAGGAACACACTGCGCTCGGTCGGGCTGCTCCAGGGCCAAGCAGCGGGAGAGTCACACCTTCCGTGCACAAACGCTCAGATTTCTTCGATACATGTTGATGATGTTGAACTGGTTCCAACCACTTCACGCGCCAGGAAGTTCCCAATGCGTACGCAATCCATTATGCATGACCGTTTGCGGCCACACAGAAGTGGCGCCATTCAGGGTGTCTGCATTAAACAGTACTGCAGCGGCATTTGTCCTCTTCACGTTCCCGCCATCAATCCCTGTGACATTCTTCTGTGGAACTCCTTCGAGGGCGGTAAGGTCGAAGCTGAGCTGTCTGGTCGACGGCAGAGCAAATAAACTGTAGCACAGCCAATGAAACTTCTAAGACACCGCGCGGGAGAACCCCTGGTAGTTGCGCCCAAAAATTATAGATCAGAACATCAGTACAGTGAAAGCGTGAGTCGGGTGTGGTGACAGCCTTACAGTGAATGTGACTAGTCACGAAAAACAGAAAATCCAGATACTGCTTGTGGTCTACACCTACATGTATACTCTGTAAGCCTCATTACAGTGTTTGACAATGCTTATTTGTGGTACGACTATCTGTTCCTCCTTTCCTCTTCCATTTGTGAATGGTGTGTGGTAAGGATGACTGCCGATAAACTTCTTTGTGAGCTCAAAATTAATCTGGTGTTTTTCGTCGTCCTCATTTCACGATGTTGTCTGGCACTTTCTTGAACGTACACTATCGGAATTTCAACAAGAATCCTCTCCGGGAATAGGTAGACAGGGCACGTTCTGGCCCAAAGTATGCTACTGATGATGTCATTGATGAGTTATCGGATTTCCCCACCCCTCCCTGTCTGATGAAGACCAATTTCCCTATGTATAGGATGGTGAAAAACTCAAACTTTTGGTTGGAAATAAAAAATAGCCTAATTGAAATAGTGTGTTTTCTCTACTCCCACTCCTATGACGTAGAGCTGTTATCCAACGTATAAATTGGAGGAAAATTCAAAAATGCAAGATGATACTTTGTCACACTGGAATTGAAGATGACGATCTGTGTGTACTGGCCCTGGCTCTATGATGTCAAAATCCAAGACCGCCATTTAATATGCTTTACCTGTTATTTTACCTTATGACATAAGAATCCAAGACCTTGAATACTGACTCTATACTGTCAGAGGCCAAGATGGCTGACCTAGAATTCTGGCATAGCTCTATCATGTCACAATTCAAGCCCCCCCCCCCCCCCAACAGCCAAACTATGTTTGTTCCCCTGTAAGTCCATACCTGTGTATTAGACAGAGGATGCTAGTCTACTGCTTACTTAACATGTTTTTCCTCCAACTTATTATTCACTCAGAGGTGCCTCATTACTTATATAATTCCTGCATACTGCTTCTCGTAAATCTATGTCTGTATCTTTCCCCTTTGTGACTTCAGCACTACATCAGGAGGAAAAGGGCTCTCAGTCCCTGCTGCTGGCGCAGAACACCCACCATCCACTCTAGATGACTGTGTCTGCTATAATGCTTATTGAACGCTAGCCAGACCTCAGTCACCACTGCCTCATGCCCGAAACACAGGCACGATGTGTTTCTTTTCTACGGCAACAGGATAGCGTTCCCGCAAACCGCACCCAGCCGAAGAGTCCATATGTCCTAGTTTTCTGTATATTCTTAAGCTTTTCCTCTGATCTCTTAGAATTATGCACACATTTCCACGTTCTCAGAGTTGCGCTTTCGTGCGGTCGTCAATGGCGGCCGTTGCTCGCCATTCAGTTCACTTCCATGGCCCCAGAAGAGACCAGGGCTCCACCATGGAGAGCGCTCCGTGCTCCGCTCTTTTATTGACACTTGGTCGCTCCTAAAATACGTCACAGAGGCTAGCCTCGGTAGAATGTAATCCCAAGTGTCGCGTAACGCAACTCTTAGTACCAAATCACATGCAGCTGTACATACGTTCACGTCGTTCTCTTTCCCTTACCCTCCGTTGTGGTTCCAGTATATGTCTGTCAATTGTTAGGGGACGATAGTTTGATTGACCATCTGGGTTATGTGTCTCTTTACTGCATAGTTATTTCCCAAAAA
This sequence comes from Schistocerca cancellata, assembly GCF_023864275.1. Classification (NCBI taxonomy): domain Eukaryota; kingdom Metazoa; phylum Arthropoda; class Insecta; order Orthoptera; family Acrididae; genus Schistocerca; species Schistocerca cancellata. The sequence goes on along the minus strand of NC_064633.1, from coordinate 603,623,763 downwards.
CGCTGGTACCAAAACTAATACACACAGAAGTGCCAAAGAAACTGGTATAGGCACGCGTAATCAAACATGTAAAGAGGCAGAATACGGCGCTGCGGTATGCAACGCCTATGTATAACAACAAGTGTCTGGCGCAGTTGTCAGATCGGTTACTGCTGCTACAATGGCAGGTTATCAAGATTTAAGTGAGTTTGAACGTGGTGTTGTAGTCGGCGCTCGAGCGGTGGGACAAAGCGTCTCCGAAGTAGCGATGAAGTGGGAATTTACCCGTACGACCGTTTCAGGAGTTTACCGTGAATTTCAGGAATCCAGTAAAACATCAAATATCCGACATCGCTGCGACCGAGAAAAGATCCTGCAAGAACTGAACCAACGACGACTGAAGGGAATCGTTCATCGTGACAGAAGCGCAACCCTTCCACAAATTGCTGCCGATTTCGGTAGTGCGTCATCAGCAAGTGGCAGCGTGCGAACCGTTCAACAAAACATCACTGATAGGGGCTTTCGGAGCCGAAGGCCCACTCGTGCACCCTTGATGACTGAGCGGCACAAAGCTTTACGCCTCGCATGGGCGCGTGAACACAGTCATTGGACTGCCGATGACTGGGAACATGTTTCCTGGTCGGACGAGTCTCGTTTGAAATTTTATCGAGCGGATGGACGTGTTCAGATACGGAGACAACTTCACGAATCTATGGACCCTGCATGTCAGCAGGGAGCTGTTCAAGCCGGTTGAGGCTCTCTAATGGTGTGGGGCGTGTGCAGATGGATTGATATGGGACCCCTGATACGTCTAGATACTACGCTGACAGGTGACACGTACGTAAGCATCCTGTCTGATCACATGCATCCATTCATGTCCATTACGCTTTGGGCAATTCCAGCAGGAATTGCTACAGAGTGGCTCCAGGAACAGTCTTCTGAGTTTAAACACTTCCGCTGGCAACCAGACTCCCCAGGCATGTACATTATTGAGCATATCTGGGACGCCTTGTAACGTGCTGTTCAGAAGAGATCTCTACCGGCTCGTACTCTTAGGGATTTATGAACTGCCGTGCAGGGTTCATGGCGTCAGCTCCCTCCAACTCTACTTCAGGCATGAGTCTATGCCACGTCGTGTTGGCGGCACTTCTGCGTGCTCTCGGGGGTCCTACGCAATATTAGGCAGGTGGAACAGTTTTTTTTCCCAGTGTAGCTACTGCCGGACCCGCTCTTGGCATTACAAGTACTGGAATACTACCTCAAACAATGGCGTAGTAGCTTGATCTTTTACATGACAATCCAACATACGGAGTACTTGCACGAGAGAAAAAGAAAGACAAAGTTCTTTTGCATGAGTAAAAGGCCATCGGAACCTTCGCGGGAAAAATGGCTGAGAAGTTTCCGAAAGAAGCGATTACCGTGGGAAGTCAGGAGCAAGATACCGCCCTGTACTCAGATTTTGTACTCCTTTTTAAGACAACTTTAATTAACGAATCGGGCTGCGTCTGGAACAGATATAGCGCCACAAGAGGACATCGCTTTAGTGAAGAATGCCCACATACCTACCTGTGCTGTATCCCAATGATCTAACAAAAGCAGAGACCCCCCTTCGATTTTGGTTATATTTATAGGGTTTGGAGGTCTATGCCCGCACTTCAGTTCCCTCAAGCAGTGCTACATAGGCCTACGTCTAAAAAAATCGCACTTGAAGATTTTCAAGCGCTGTTAAGAGGAAAATATTTCGCCCGGTTAATGGAGCCGCCGGCAACTAAGTGTTTTTCAATCGCCAAGTCGTTGGGTCGGTTCTCGCAAGCAGACGTTTTTTTTTTCCTTTTATCTGAACCCCATATTTATTGTTAAATCAAAATGTTCATTATCAAATATGGAATCATAATATTCAGTAAAAATATCTTCCTGATTTTAATTACTAATCTCATAAAAGTGGTAATATTCTCAGTCACACATATTATTTCTCAAGTCAACATACCTTTATCTCAACACGTTTTAATCGTACAGGGATGAATGACATATCGTTAGAAATGATTTTTAACTGGCTTCGGACATTGCATACGATTTTGCGATAATATTTATTATTTGTGGAAAATTTTAGCATAAATCACGATAAGTGACTTCGTTTCCATATTATATTCTTACAATAACCATTTTATTTGTTTTAAAGTATTTTTACTGGATAATTTGCATACAGCATTGTCACAGGTATTAGCCGTGAACACTGGAATAGTCCGTTATCTCCCCTCCTTGTACAGGCTGACTTCTCTAAACGAATATGCTTTCCGAAACGACAAACGTGTTTGTTTTGTCAACTTGAATTGTGATTTACCTATTGCTGCTACGGCGTAAGTGCTTACATAAAGTACGAAGTGCAATTAAAATCGCGAAGTACAGGTGGATGTTATTGTGGCCTTGGTGGTAATACCAGGTAAGAAGCGAACACCACGTTCTGAACTATACGTTTTGCGTTTTATTTACTTCTTTGTATATTATATTCGTATTTCTGATTAAACTTCTCTTCAACAACAAACAAATGTAAATATTATGGTCGAAAGTTAGAAATTACAATTTTACACATAATAGCTTTGGTTCTGTTACAGATTATCGCAGTGATGTACGTACCCGAAAGAGACGAAAACATAGTGGAAAGGCACGATAAAGACTTGCACAATGGGAAGTTAAAGATGTACGAAACATTTGAAGAAAGTCGTATTTAACAACCACCAAGAGCTGCTGATAATATAAATCTTTATTCACTACCAGTTTCATTCAACCGATTTTCATCAGAATAGTTATTTACATCAGCCTGTAAGGTTATATATATATATATATACTCCTGGAAATGGAAAAAAGAACACATTGACACCGGTGTGTCAGACCCACCATACTTGCTCCGGACACTGCGAGAGGGCTGTACAAGCAATGATCACACGCACGGCACAGCGGACACACCAGGAACCGCGGTGTTGGCCGTCGAATGGCGCTAGCTGCGCAGCATTTGTGCACCGCCGCCGTCAGTGTCAGCCAGTTTGCCGTGGCATACGGAGCTCCATCGCAGTCTTTAACACTGGTAGCATGCCGCGACAGCGTGGACGTGAACCGTATGTGCAGTTGACGGAGCGAGGGCGTATAGTGGGCATGCGGGAGGCCGGGTGGACGTACCGCCGAATTGCTCAACACGTGGGGCGTGAGGTCTTCACAGAACATCGATGTTGTCGCCAGTGGTCGGCGGAAGGTGCACGTGCCCGTCGACCTGGGACCGGACCGCAGCGACGCACGAAAGCACGCCAAGACCGTAGGATCCTACGCAGTACCGTAGGGGACCGCACCGCCACTTCCCAGCAAATTAGGGACACTGTTGCTCCTGGGGTATCGCCGAGGACCATTCGCAACCGTCTCCATGAAGCTGGGCTACGGTCCCGCACACCGTTAGGCCGTCTTCCGCTCACGCCCCAACATCGTGCAGCCCGCCTCCAGTGGTGTCGCGACAGGCGTGAATGGAGGGACGAATGGAGACGTGTCGTCTTCAGCGATGAGAGTCGCTTCTGCCTTGGTGCCAATGATGGTCGTATGCGTGTTTGGCGCCGTGCAGGTGAGCGCCACAATCAGGACTGCATACGACCGAGGCACACAGGGCCAACACCCGGCATCATGGTGTGGGGAGCGATCTCCTACACTGGCCGTACACCACTGGTGATCGTCGAGGGGACACTGCATAGTGCACGGTACATCCAAACCGTCATCGAAACCATCGTTCTACCATTCCTAGACCGGCAAGGGAACTTGCTGTTCCAACAGGACAATGCACGTCCGCATGTATCCCGTGCCACCCAACGTGCTCTAGAAGGTGTAAGTCAACTACCCTGGCCAGCAAGATCTCCGGATCTGTCCCCCATTGAGCATGTTTGGGACTGGATGAAGCGTCGTCTCACGCGGTCTGCACGTCCAGCACGAACGCTGGTCCAACTGAGGCGCCAGGTGGAAATGGCATGGCAAGCCGTTCCACAGGACTACATCCAGCATCTCTACGATCGTCTCCATGGGAGAATAGCAGCCTGCATTGCTGCGAAAGGTGGATATACACTGTACTAGCGCCGACATTGTGCATGCTCTGTTGCCTGTGTCTATGTGCCTGTGGTTCTGTCAGTGTGATCATGTGATGTATCTGACCCCAGGAATGTGTCAATAAAGTTTCCCCTTCCTGGGGCAATGAATTCACGGTGTTCTTATTTCAATTTCCAGGAGTGTATATATATATATATATATATATATATATATATATATATATATATATATATATATATATCATAAATTCAAGATTATTGTTTCATATCGTTCGGTTCATTTTGATAGACGTTTTCTCTTCATGCCCACAACTACCCATATCACAACGACTACTCTTATTCCAAATATTGTCATTATTTAAAAACTATAAAAGTGCGAAATTTTCGCACAGGTCCCCTGGTAACTTAAAATTTGATAAAAGTGCGAAACGTCAAGTAGAAAACAAAATACTTTTCTATTTCTAGGGACTGAACAGTATTATTGATACTACATCTACATCTAACATAGGCACTCCGCAAGACACAGTACGGTATCGGAGTGTACCCTGTATCACTACTAGGCATTTCCTTTCCTGTTCTACTCGCAAATAGAGCGAGGGAAAAACGACAGTCTATGTGCCTCCGTATGAGCCCTAATTTCTCGCCGGCCGGAGTGGCCAGCCGTTCTACGCGCTACAGTCTGGAACCTGCGACCGCGCGACCGCTGCGGTCGTAGGTTCGAATCCTGCCTCGGGCATGGGCGTGCGTGATGTCCTTAGGTTAGTTAGGTTTAAGTAATTCTAAGTTCTAGGGGACTGATGATCTCAGAAGTCCCATAGTGCTCAGAGACATTTGAACCTAATTTCTCGTATCTTATCTCCATGGTCCTTACCCGCAATAATACACATACAATTTACATAATTTTTATATTTAACATTAAGGCATTCCTCTTTTCTCTGTCACTTTATTTTCATGCAATTAGTAATTATTAATGAAAAGAACGGCATCAGGAAAACACCAGAAGCAGCTGTAATGAGCACATAATTACGAACAAACAGGCTTAGTGAAGCGACCATACATATTAACCAAATTGTACGAGAAATAAATCTGATCATGTTGCGCATCACAGCTGACTGACACTGCATAATTTGTGTCTAAGAAATGGTACTTGTTAAAATATTAACGTGAACTATTATACACACATCAGGTTAAACGGTGTACATCATTATTATCAGTTGCAGGATGTACATGCTAAAAATGCAAGATGTGTGAAGACACTGAAAACAAAGTACACACACGTTGTCAATATACACGAACAGAATAGACACAAATCTAAGAGTAGTACGTGTTACTTATGCATGCATAAATACTCTTACATATTTTTTCCATTAGCTCCTAAGTGCACAAATTGACAATCCATTGCAATGTTCAGCATTCTGTTCCACCATAGTCATATCATAAACTAACGAAAGAATCAGCTGATCTTCGTGCTCAGAAGAGTGTAGCGATATTGCTTAGAATTTAGGATGACCGATCAGAGATGCACAATTTACACTATCTTTGTCTTTGGTTGTGGATAATGAATGCGACTAGTAAACAAGGCACTGATCGCCAAGCCTTAAAATATCCACGCTATAGCGTAGATTGGACTACTGCATTAGTCTGGTGCCAATTAGTACACTGAAGCGTACATGCACTGTACTTTTACACGCAATGCAATCTCTTGGTGATACATACGCCGTCCTTAAAACAGTCGAGCTGATTTGGAGTTACGAGATACAACTTTGTAAATTTTGTTTACAAAATAAAAAAAAATTCAAGATTACACCAGTTTGTGCAGTAACTTTCTATAAACACATACTAGGCTAAAAACCAGGTCAAATTTGCCAGCCTACTTGAAAACATTGCAAGATTGTAGTTTTGTAAAAAATTATGAAATGTCTAAAGCAAACCTCCATTACTAAAATAAAAGTAACTATTTTACCAGAGTCCCTAGGATCAGGTTAGTCTATACAATAATGACTTTACAGGACTCGTCTCGGCTAAGAAATATGCTTTATATTAACAAATTTGTTCAGAATCATTTGGATATATGGCACCGGTTTCTAAACTCGCGTAAAACAGTCCAGTTTTAGTGAAAGCGGATGTAATGACCAGCTGTTTTTATGTATGAAGCTATTAGGATTGCACCAGTCCATAAAACAGTAATTCTACGTAATTTTCTAACTGTCTAATCTGAAAAAAAGCACGTTATGTATTTACAACCAACTATAATCGAATCATTACATTTTTGTCGTCAGCAAACTGCTAAAATTGAGTCTTGCATAAAAATGTAGTGATGTAATGTGTGTGAACTCCTAAGGGATCAAACTGCTGAGGTCATCGGTCCCTGGACTTACACACTACTTAAACTAACTTATGCTAAGAACAACACACACACCCATGACCGAGGGACGACTCGAATCTTTGGCGGGAGTGGCCGGCATAAAAATGGATGAGGCTGGTGCAGTATAGTTGCACTGTTATTGTCCTATTAGAAGAGAACTTCTGTTGTCTATACAACTGGGATACGATCAACCATAATATAATATTGGCAGATACGTATCGTTATACAGGCTGCGAAGCTGAATTTATTTTCAGGAACAGGACTAGAGTTTCTGGGAAAATTACATAGTGTAAATGTGCTACTTTCATAAAATGTCGACTCGGATCACTATCCTGTAAGGATACAGAAAAATGATGGAACCTGGCAGTGGACATTACAAGACGAAGAAAAAATTAGGCTTGCACACAAAATTATTTCAAGATTAAGAAACTTAGAGAAAATATTATGAATCCAACAAGTTAAAATGGGCCAGTCAAAAGGTAAACTGTTGGGTTGTAGAGCCAGGCAGAGAAGTTAAAAAGAAAACGAAGGATGAAAATTAGCCCACGGAGAAAGAACGAGAATCATATGGAAGATCAGCTATACGAATCTTAAAGTTCTTCATGATCCAACAGGGTCCATATGCAAATAATAATAATAATAATAATAATAATAATAACAGTATATTGTGAAGGTGGTTCCTCTAAGCCAACCAGCTCGGAGCCGGCACGGTAGGTCAGCGTGTTCGGTCAGAGGGCTGATTGCCTTCAGTAATAAAAAAAAAAAAACTGAGTAAAGGAATCAATGATCAACGAGAATCAACGACATGTGACGTCTGGCCCAACCAAATGCAACGAACAATACTGAACAAAATTTTTAAAAAATGGGATAGCCGCTACGGTTGGCACGCCGCCTGCGGGATACGGGGCGATGTGCTGGCCCCGGATCGCATCTACCCCGTGGATTAACGGCGAGGACCAGTGTGCATACCAGCTGCCAGCCTGGATATGATTTTTTGGCGTTTTTCCATATTCGACTAGGGTCAACGCTGGACTGGTACTCACGTCCCGCCCCAGTTACACTATTCGCAAACATCTGGAAACATTTGCACACTTTTACATAGAATAGCGCTAGATGCAAGCACATGTGGAGCACAAATCCATCCCGGTAGGGAAAGGGGTGGCGAAAGGTAGCGCGTCCGCTACCGTCTGGATTAACATGCCGACCCAGAGATGACACTGCATAAAGCAAGGAACAAGAAGGAAGATGAATGCAGTGACGGGAAAACAATTGCAACACCAAAAAATAAATCACGTGGAGTAAAGAAATTTCGGGAATACAGTAGAGCGTCGATTATCCGAAGTAATTGGAGGACATGGGTGTTCGGAAGACTGGTTTGTTCGGATAATCTAACTGTACATGTTTATTTGTCAAAATGAAGTACTGTACAGTAAATTTATTCATAAAAACAGGCATCTCTTTTACTATTAGAAAGTAACATACAAAGGCAACTTCAGTAGGAATATGTAGTAATAATCTCGTACTTGTCCCTCATAGAAAGGACAACACGTTTACGTTTAAGCATTTTGTATCGTTAAGTTCACTTCTTCACGCAGCAGCACACAAAGTGGTCGTAACAGAGAACAGAAGGTGACTGCACCTCTTCTTGTGGGCGCGCAATCCTTCAAACTGTGCGGAGCGGGATGCTGGCGCAGCTGTTGCTGTGAACAGCTCTGATACTGCAGCTACTTCTACTGGCAGTGCCAAGCCGACAGAAGTGTTTTAACAAACACAGCGACTGGCGGCTTGGCCGGTTAGCAGCGCCTTGTGAAGGCCCCATTAGGAGCAATGTTCCGCCAGCGGTGGCCCAGTGCGACGACTACTGTGGGAAACTTGGTTTGGGAGTGAGGGGGATGATGGACGGTAGGGTGGGAGAGTTAACAGGTGCGAGCGAGTACACAGTTCGGGTAAGCGGTCGTTCGGTTGACCGACGTTCGGATTATCGACGCTCTACTGTACATTTGTCTAGGTAACATATTTAAATGACTAACGCTGCAAGATGACAGGTTTACGTAAGCGCGAGATATGCCATTGCAAATGCTAAATGCTGGTACATTAAAAAGCTGTGTAACAGCCAGAATACTAAATGCAAGCATGAATTGTGTTGTACAGTGGCGGATGTCAGTTTGTGGGATGTCCGGGCAGGCCATGGACACGTGTTGACACTCTGTAGAGCACGCTGAGCTAGAACAGCGGTATAGGGGCGAGCGTTGTCCTGCTGAAAAACACCCCCTGGAGCGCTGTTCATGAATGGCAGGTCAAATCCCCAGAATGACGTAAAAATTTGTAGTCAGGGTAAGTGAGATAACCACGAGAATGATCGTGCCGGCGCACGAAATAGCACCCTAGACCATAGCTCCAGGTGTGGGTGCAGTGCGTGTGGCACGCAGACTGGTTGGCTGCAGACCCTCCACTGGCCTGCTCCTAACCAACACACGGCCATCGCTGGCACAGACAGAGAGCTAGTTTTCATCAGAAAACACAACAGATCTCCACTCTGCCCTCCAACGACTTCTCCCAGTCGCAAATGGCGGCGACTTGGGACCAGTGGATGGCACGCTACAAGGCGTCTGGCTGGGAGCTGCCCTTGGGGTAACCGATTTGTAACAGCCCGTTGTCTCACTGTGGTGCCAACCGCTGCTCAGAGTGCTGCTGCAGGTGCAGCGCGATGCGCTGAAGCCAGGCGCCCCGCCGAGCACGACGGCCTTCCCTTTTGGTTGGGCTACGTGGCCGCTGGGGGCGCCGTCGTCTTGGGACCGTACATTCCCGTGACCACCACTGCCAGCAATCGTGTACAGTGGCAACGTTACTGCCAAGTCTTCCTGCACCATCGCAGATGAAATATCCAGCTTACTGTACACCTATTACTATTACATGACCTCGTTCAAAGTCAGTGAGGTGTTCCTAATGGCGTCTTTGTCGTCTTCAAGACATTCTTGACTAACATTAACTCACTACGTCGAATCTCAAAGGTAACTAGCGCTGACGACCGTTACAGCATGTATTCAAAGCAAATGATCTGCATCGTCGTAGTGGCAATACTAGCGTCACTGTTATGCGACTGGCGCGAAATTTGAACAGACGTCATCTTTCATAATCACCATCATTTCATCCCCATCGACGCGCAGGTCGCCGAAGTGGCGTCAAATCGAAAGACCTGCACCATGCGAACGGTCTACCCGACGGGAGGCCCTAGCCACACGACATTTGCATTTATATGTAGGAAAACACCTACCAACTTTGGTTTACGTCGCACAACGTCTTTTTGGTGTTGCGAATTTTTTCCGCGATTGTATTTCAAGAAAACTGCAACTAAGAACGACCAAGAGCTGCTAATGAAATAAACCGTCATTCGTTGCCAGTTTCAGACAATTGATCAACGTCAGCTAATATGAAATTATTTACATCAGCCTGTGAGCTTTTGTTCTTACTGTGACGTCATAAAACGCATTATTAAAGAGCATGTACGGTCTATTGAACACACCAGGACTGAACGTGAACATAGATATTACTAACATTATTTAACTACAATAAGGCCCTTAATTATTTTTGACTCGTTTAAAATCATTTTCCTAGTGACGGTACTTTCAGTGATACAGGATGGTCGTTTATTATATTTTTTGACGTCCCAGCGGGAAAGATACCTTGCAGGCTGATGTAAATAACTATTCTGATGAAAATCGGTTGAATGAAACTAGTAGTGAATAAAGATTTATATTATCAGCAGCTCTTGGTGGTTGTTACATACGACTTTCTTCAAATGTTTCGTACATCTTTAACTTCCCATTGTGCAAGTCTTTATCGTGCCTTTCCACTATGTTTTCGTCTCTTTCGGGTACGTACATCACTGCGATAATCTGTAACAGAACCAAAGCTACTTCCGAATCAGTTTCACTACTGGTTTGCAGCAACAATTTCAAATTGTGTATATTTTTAGCAGAAATAATGTAGGAGTCACAGAAAATTGTTCACATGTGCAAAAACGGGTCTACGTGAAAAAAAAGAGAGAAAGAAGAACATGTATTCGTAGAAGGCGGACTTATAAGAAAAGGTAAGCTAATTTTCAGACTACGATTACAAAAGAAAGTTCATCATCCGCCACACCGACTGTTACGTAGGACACCGATCCAAATCTGTGAAAACACTGAGTTGTTTCTCATGACGTCCTTGAACACCTGCTTTGAGACACGTACGAAAGATCTGCCCGCTCAGCATCACACACAGAGGCTGCCGAAAGACACCTCTGAACGTCACCCAGGCGATGTCTGTACCGACTGAAACCACAGGCCCTTTGTTTTCTGTCATCACGCCTCAACAAATACAGCGAACAAGTTCAGTGCAATCCAAATATCTGGCCGTGAAATGAGACCACAGTGTGGCCTTCGAGGTCCACTGCCAAGGCTTAAATTTGAAAGTCAGTACCAGGAACGATGTTACTCCAAAACTGAGAGGATCGCGCACAGCACACCCTTCATCTCCTAGCACTTTGACTGATTTACTGTGGTTCTCACAAGGGAAATACGGGGCATCAGTGTGGTCAAACTCTGCTTGTATACAAGAAATACGCGCTGATGAGTCAAAACATTATGATCACTGTTCACAGCGAGACTGCATACAGGCTGGAGACGCCGATGGCGCGGGACTCGGTATGGAAAGTAAATGAGATGACAAAAGCCCTGGGATGGCGATATGCATATATACAGGTGGCGGTGGTACCGCGTACACAAGGTATAAAAGGGCAGTCTACTGGCGGAAACGTCATTTCTACTCAAGAGATTCATGTGAAACGCGAAATGGTAGTTGGAGCTAGACGCGTGGTTCATTCCATTTCGGAAATGTTAGGGAATTCAGTATTCCAGACTTGCAGTGTAAAGAGCGTGCCGAGAACACTAAATTTCAGGCATTATTTCTCACCTCGAACAACAGCAGCAGCATTGGTGTAGAGTTGTCAATGCTAACAGACAAGGAACACTGCCTGAAATAAACGCAGAAATCAATGTGGGTCGTACAGTGAATGTATCCGTTAGGTCAGTGAGATCAAATTTGGAGTTAAGGGGCTCCGGAAAGGCTCAAAATCATGAAAAGTTCAATTTTTACTTTTTTGCGTTTTCTGGATCTGCAGACTATTACCTTTTAATAGATATACAATTTATTCAATTCCGAAGACTACAACTATTTTTAAATTTTTTTTGAAATGTGTTCTACATGGGCGTGACCCACTGTGGCGCTGTTAAACTGCTGTCAAATGGTGTTATTATTAACGTCCGTGTTCATCAGGTACATTTTAGTGATGTGAGATAAAGTATGTGTTGTGGCTAACCTGCGATGGTTCAGTATATATCGCTGGTGTGATTGTCGATTGTTTCATGTTTATTTACTCTGTCGTTATCTCGAAAATATTGGTAATTAATTCTGTTTCTTGAGTCTCTGCTTTGTTGAAGTATAATAAAGAATAAAATTAAAGTTATTAGAAATCCTCTGAAGGCTTTTAAGAAAAGGAGAAACGTTGGAAAGCCAAAGGTATGTGTTATTACTGTAAATAATAACATTCTAACATGGTACGAGCGATGCTTGCTTTAGACAAGGAACGCCTTCGGGCTGCAGACAGGGCTGTAAAGAGTCTAGAAATACAAGCAAGAGTAAACAGGAGGAGGAACAAGAGGAAGCTGGAGGAGGAGTTTGCAGAGGATGAAGATAATCCATCCTATGGACCTGGAATGCACTAAAAAGTTAATCCAATCTTTGTCGCTCGATTCCCAAAACTTTTATTATCTAATACTAATTACATGTTTTCTAAGGATATTAAAAAAATATTTGTTTCAAACTTTCAGTAAATGTTACACAGTACCTTCTGCATAATTTAACACAGCCTTCTTCCAAAAAACTGTATATTTTTGAATATATAAATAAAAAATTGCAAAAAAATGTTGTGAATTTTCATTACAATTGAAAAAAAATCATCTTTAATAACTGAACTAAAATTTTGTAATATCCCTGTGTTAAGTTGTAGCCCATATTCCAATAAATAATCTGTAAGAAGTTCAACTTCCTACCTCAAATACTTTGTGAGGAAAGATGTAATTTATAAGCGTTATTTTAACATTGCAAGTATAGGGCGTTCCGGAGCCCCTTAATGGGCTACGGCAGCGGAAGACCGACACGAGTGCCTCTGCTAACAGTACGATATCGTACTGGAGCGTCTCTTCGGGGCTGGTAACCATATCGGTTGAACCCTAGACGACTAGAAAACTATGGCTTGGTGAGATAAGATCGATTTCAGTTGATAAGAGCTGTTGGTAAGGTTCGAGTCTGGCCCAGACCCCACGAATTGATGGACTCAGGTTGTGAAGAAAGCACTGTGCTAGCTGGTGGTGGCTCCATAAGGGTGTGGGCTGTGGTTATATGGAATGGGCTGGGTCCTCTGCTCCAACTGAAAATGGTTGTGTTCAGCTACTTGGAGACCATTCATGCAGCCAATAATGAACGTCATGTTCCCAAATAACTATGGAATGTTTATGATTGACAATGCGCAATGTCACTGGGTTACAGTCCTTTGCGAGTGGTTTGGAGAGCTTTCTGCACAATTCAGCGAGGCTGCATGGCTCAATATTTCTGCACGACACTTCCAACGACCTGTTGGGTGCATGCCGCCAAGTCGACTTGCTGCACTACAGTGTGCAAATAGAAGTCCGACACGACACTAGGAGCTATCCGATTACTTTTGTCACCTCAGTGTATATGAGGAGCACAGACGAATGGGTGATTACTCTAGCGCGTATATGGGCTGCAGATAGGAAAATCCATTGACACAGGCGATTTTGACAATGAGCACATTGTTATGTCCTGGCGCTCGGAAACGAGCATCTCGGGACTGTCAATCTGGGCGGCTGTCCATGTGGTACTCTTGTCAGCACCTATGGAAAGTGGTTCAAGGGCGATGAAACCAAGAGCAGAAGACAAGATGTAAGACGTGCACGACGCATTCCAGAACGTGGAGATCAGAGACTTGCCCGGTATGGAGATCAATGTACGTGGCGATGCGTGGTAGATCCTGTTGCGAGCACCAGTGTTTTGGAGCACGTAGATCAGCTCATACGGACATAGGACACCGCAGTTAACGACCCCTTCCCATTCCCATGTTCACTCAACGACATCGTCAATCACGATAGTAGTGGGCAGGGGCTCATCGCGACTGGAGGTTGGATCAATGGGGAAGTATCGTCTGTTCGAGTAATCACATTTGTTGTTAAACGCAACCACGTTTGCGCTTACACAAGGTCGATGGCGGTGTCTGGATACCGCGTCATCCAGGTGAATGGCTGCTCGAAACATGCACCATGCCGTGAATGCAAGCCAGTTGGAGGCAGTATTATTCTATGGGCACATTCACACTGAGCTCCCATGGGACCTGTGGATGTAATCGAAGGCACCATGACAGCTGTGGACTATGTGAAATTACTGACAACCACCAGCACGTCTTCACTCTAGATTTCTTCCTCGACGGTACTGGCGCCTTCGAGCAGAATAATTGTCCATGACATAAGACCAGAACCTTGATACAGTGGTTTGAGGAGCGTGATGGAGAAATAGCGTTAGTAGTGGAGCAGTGGGAGTTCAAAACAAAATAACAATCTTATCTGAAGATCACTTGCAGTGACATGGCATCCGGGGTATCATCTTGGACCTGAGGCAACTGTGCTTGTCATCTCACAAGTCATCCCCCCCCCCCCTCCTTCCCTGCCAAGGAATTCCTCCACCTTGCCCTTGCACCCAGGTAATTGTAGGTGGTACATTCCCTATCTCTCTAGACCATTAAGAATCAAGCTCTTTTATTACTAGAGCAAATGCGTGGACGTCATTCTTGTTCTACATGTTGTAGAATCCCGAGTTATGCTACTTTGGAAATGGTGCAAATATTACCATAAATTACGAGGCCAGACACTTTGACATTACAGTATGTGGCTGAAATTCAAATGGTTCAAATGGCTCTGAGCACTATGGGACTTAACTTCTGAGGTCATCATTCCCCTACAACTTAGAACTACTTAAACCTAACCTAACCTAAGGACATCACACACATCCATGCCCGAGGCAGGGTTCGAACCTGCGACCGTAGCAGCTGGGTGGTTCCGAATTGAAGCGCCTAGAACCGCTCGGCCACAGCAGCCGGCGCGGCTGAAATACCATAATTTTCAATGTCATGGCAATATCCAGAAAATTGTGGAAAATGTTAATCCATCCACTCTTCTAGGCGAATTATGTGTGACGTGGCGTTATCCTACTTAAAAATTGTAGCCAACAATATCGTAATTAACTGTCCAAAATGGCCACCTTCACGTTTTGTATCTTAATTAACATAATTAACAGCAAAGTATTCGGCATTTTCTGTGAGTACACGACCTCCCATTTGCTGTGATTTTAGCTGACCTTTTTCACAAATACCCTCTCTAAGTAGCAGACCGAGCAGTTACTATAGTGCACCAAATAAACTATCGCTACGAGGGAACACGTCCGTTTCTGATTAACGTATGACGTTAGAACTTGTTTAAAAAACAATGGCATAAGCACCCCACCTCCCGTCGCTACTTACATTTTATGACTGATTTTCCTTTAAATACCCATGTTCCCATTCTAAGACAGATGCAAATATATCATTTCGAATATTTAATAGCTATCACAGCACATTATTTTACTGAAAACACCAATACCATGTTATCACGTGAAACAACTAACACAACAAGATATTTTAGCAAAACACCCGTATGTCACGTTAAACAAAAGCCACTGTACGTACCAAGTATACATTATACCTGAGTTATTAGTGTGTCACGTCACTATAAGGATGCCTCAGAAGCGTCTCACGCTACACGATTATATTTTACTTGTAAATAGTGGGGAAAAAATCCAGTTGTGCGCACCTACCAACACATGTATACCGTAAGCAAACTCCCCAAAGATGTAGGATGGGAAGAGGATAGACAAATACTCAAAGCTAACTAAGAATTACAAAGTGTAGTCCCATGTGATTTTCCTGGTGTCTTGTATGGCTGAGGAGCGAGAAGGCTGCATTCTGATGTATCCCACCAGGTCCCTCCCGCCCACACCTTTATCTGTAGTCGACTGGTTGCAACACGAAAAGCCCGTCTGTGCAGCAACGTCCAGAACAGGGAGACACAGAGAAAGCTCGCTCTGTGACAGTCAAAACGGAATAGTAACTGGAGACACATCAAGAATACCCATGTGTCGGCAACACGTGTGATCACATATCAGACACGAACCGCCCGAAACGGAAGTTTAATAAGGGAAGCAGAACGCCACCAGGCGAAGGACAGTGCAATGCAAAAAGCACTCTGTATTAACTGCTCTAATAATACATTTACACACAGGAAACAAGTCCTTCTTCATGTTTAATAATATCATGCTTAATTTTCAACTTATAATTTGAATCAGTATTAGAATCATTTAATTCTTTCTCGAGGCACTAATTTGACAACTGGAAAAAATATATTTTCTCGATTAACAATTGGCAGCGAAAAAAAAACATGAAACAAACCTATATTTATAAGCCTGCAACTCCAATTTCATGCTGTTTTTTACTGATCACTACAAATGTGGTTACTTTCTAAGAAATTCTCGTATCGTACAGTATCCACGCTTAACCAGAGAAATTAATTTTTACCCCAAACATTCCAACAATAGGCAAGAATGACTACTTTTCAAAATGCGTCTATAAATTAATATATCTGTATTGTCACAAAGGACTCTGGCATATGGTATAGAGAACGCCTAACATACCAAAAATACAAACTCTTAAATCGAAATCATATCCCGAAACATCTCATCCGAGTATGATATACATAACATGCAGCTAGCGTGTTACGTATATATCTCTTTTCACGTCTTTTTTTTCGTTTCCTTGTAAGATGGTAAATGTTTCACTTTTCATCTGGTAGATATTCGTAATTTCTGCATGTCATGATTTCCTCTTATAGTTCGCTTTCCTACAGCTCCAATTTTCTTTTAATCACTTGCTCGATCTTATCCGGCATCTACTTTCGCTTGCAGTTCATGAGTTAGTAGATAGTGATACGAGGGTGGTTTGATGACTCATGTAAAAAAGAAAGAAAAAATGTTTGTTTAGTAAGTAACTCACCTCACTATTCGACACAGTTTCTTTGATTAATATACATATGATGCAGCGATCCCTCAGCTTTTTCATCCCATCGGAAAAATAGGTTCTCTTAAGTTCTGCATAATACACGCCTGGAAATGGAAAAAAGAACACATTGACACCGGTGTGTCAGACCCACCATACTTGCTCCGGACACTGCGAGAGGGCTATGCAAGCAATGATCACACGCACGGCACAGCGGACACACCAGGAACCGCGGTGTTGGCCGTCGAATGGCGCTAGCTGCGCAGCATTTGTGCACCGCCGCCGTCAGTGTCAGCCAGTTTGCCGTGGCATACGGAGCTCCATCGCAGTCTTTAACACTGGTAGCATGCCGCGACAGCGTGGACGTGAACCGTATGTGCAGTTGACGGACTTTGAGCGAGGGCGTATAGTGGGCATGCGGGAGGCCGGGTGGACGTACCGCCGAATTGCTCAACACGTGGGGCGTGAGGTCTCCACAGTACATCGATGTTGTCGCCAGTGGTCGGCGGAAGGTGCACGTGCCCGTCGACCTGGGACCGGACCGCAGCGACGCACGGATGCACGCCAAGACCGTAGGATCCTACGCAGTGCCGTAGGGGACCGCACCGCCACTTCCCAGCAAATTAGGGACACTGTTGCTCCTGGGGTATCGGCGAGGACCATTCGCAAACCGTCTCCATGAAGCTGGGCTACGGTCCCGCACACCGTTAGGCCGTCTTCCGCTCACGCCCCAACATCGTGCAGCCCGCCTCCAGTGGTGTCGCGACAGGCGTGAATGGAGGGACGAATGGAGACTTGTCGTCTTCAGCGATGAGAGTCGCTTCTGCCTTGGTGCCAATGATGGTCGTATGCGTGTTTGGCGCCGTGCAGGTGAGCGCCACAATCAGGACTGCATACGACCGAGGCACACAGGGCCAACACCCGGCGTCATGGTGTGGGGAGCGATCTCCTACACTGGCCGTACACCACTGGTGATCGTCGAGGGGACACTGAATAGTGCACGGTACATCCAAACCGTCATCGAACCCATCGTTCTACCATTCCTAGACCGGCAAGGGAACTTGTTGTTCCAACAGGACAATGCACGTCCGCATGTATCCCGTGCCACGCAACGTGCTCTAGAAGGTGTAAGTCAACTACCCTGGCCAGCAAGATCTCCGGATCTCTCCCCCATTGAGCATGTTTGGGACTGGATGAAGCATCGTCTCACGCAGTCTGCACGTCCAGCACGAACGCTGGTCCAACTGAGGCGCCAGGTGGAAATGGCATGGCAAGCCGTTCCGCAGGACTACATCCAGCATCTCTACGATCGTCTCCATGGGAGAATAGCAGCCTGCATTGCTGCGAAAGATGGATATACACTGTACTAGTGCCGACATTGTGCATGCTCTGTTGCCTGTGTCTATGTGCCTGTGGTTCTGTCAGTGTGATCATGTGATGTATCTGACCCCAGGAATGTGTCAATAAAGTTTCCACTTCCTGGGACAATGAATTCACGGTGTTCTTATTTCAATTTCCAGGAGTGTACTTGTTGAGTGCAACTATCACTTTCTCATTTGAAGAATTTTTTTCCCAGCAAGCCAGAGTTTCAGGTTAGGGAATAGGAAGAAGTCAGTTGCGGCTACGTCTGGTGGATTGGACGGATGAGGAACCTATTCAAAGTCTAATTCATACATTTTCGCCATTGCTATCGCTGATGTGTCGGAGGGTGCAAATCCTGGTGAAAGAGCACCTTTTCATGTGCCAACCTTGGTCCTTTTTCAGTCAAAGCTTCATAATCAAGCTTCAAACGATTCAGCAATGAAGCATAATAGGGTCCAGTTATGGTTCTGCCTTTTTCCAAGTAATCTATGAGGATTATTCCTTGGAAATCTCAAAAAACGTTGACCATCGCGTTACCAGCTGACAAAATGATCATTGCCTTCTTCGGCGCATTTTCACCACACTTTATCCATTGTTTAAACAGACGTTTTGAATCACGTTTGTAATGTCGGATCTAGGTTTCAGCAACCATTACACATCGGCTCAAAAAGTCTTGCACATTCCAAACATTGTGTTGAAATGTTGTGCCGGATGCGCTTTTGGTCGACTTTGAGCAATCGCGGCTCCCATCTCATACACAGCTTCTTCAAACCAATCTTCCGTGCAGGATACTACGCACTCGCTCAGTTGAGAGACCTACAGTCTCAGCAACCTCATGAATTTTTATTCGGCTGTCTTGTATTACCATACCATAGGCTTTGTCAATGGTTTGCTTTGTGGTGACTTCAACGTACGGTAGGAGCGCGCTTCGTCTTCGGCGCTTGTCTGGCCACGTTTAAATTCATTGATGCAAAAGTATATGGTCTTTTAAAGATAGCGCAGACACCGCGTGAACTTCATACAATTTTGTTCTGGTTTGTGCAGCAGCCCAACCCCTCAAATGAAAATGTTTAATAACAGAATGGAACTATCGATTTTCAATCTCAGACGACACACTGTCCAATTCAGACGGCAGTCAACAATGAACTGTACGCTGTACATTGTCGAAATTCTTTATACGATCCTTGGCATAATCAAGCTTACCAACCCATGAAGGCACCACAGAAATGTTCCATCTTTTCATGCAAATTCGCCAGACGTATTACACCAGCCCTGTATTCGATGTTCTTTCTCCAGTCGTCCTTTAACCTGAAGGTTACATAAACTTTAGTCAGTAATCGAAGACCCTCTTCAATAGATATTATTTTCTGTTGCTTTCCACTGGTTCATGTTAGAATGAGAATGTGTAGTAGGCTCTGACTCACAAGAAATTTCTGGGAGGGTAAGCCCCCTCCACAATTTTGCAGGGTATGAAAATAAGTGCTTCAAATTTGCTTAATTCATTTCTCTTCCATCAACTGAACTGTCAACATCGTGGAGAGGCTGATATGGGTCAGGTGCGTTAACTACCAAACCGAATTTTCGAAGAAGCGTCATTTTTAACGATACTCTAGCTGCCGGTGAGTTGAGCACACTCAGTGTAGTTTTCGATAAACCCATGACAGTGGTAACGGTGATTTTGCATATTTCCCAAGATGCTTCTTTTCGGCTTCCACTTGGTCTGCTCTTTCCATATCTGCCCATCCCAGACAAAGCAGAAGGTCCTTCCGCACTGACGGCAACGAAGCTAACCATTCGGCTACAGAGATTGCCAAGTTTATTGTATATGTGAAAATATTATGATGATGAATAAAACCATCTCTCTCTCTGCAGTGCTTACTTTAACAAGGCATCAACATTATAATATATATTACAGAGGAGTTGACAGGCTGTGAGGGGGAGCAAAGTGGAGGGGAGGAGGAGAGGGTTGTTAATTTTCGACTAGCCCAATTGTGCTATTTCCATCACGCTGGATTTTTTATTGTTTCCTTTTAATATTGCGCTATTACTGACTGGAAATAGAGGGTGCGTAGGAGAGGGAGAGAGGAGGGGAGTGATATGATCACATCATGAGGTCAAAGTCAAGGTCACTCACTCTCTTGCTATGGGCAAGCTGATGCACTCTGCAGTTTTCAAGGTTATTTAAGTGCAAAGTGGGCCAGATAGTTTGTATCTATACCGCTATCATCTCCCGCTATCATCAACTTAACTGTCAACATCGTGAAAGACTGATATGGGTCAGGTGTGTTAAATGCCAAACCGAATTTTTGAAGAAGCGTCATTTTTAACGGTACTCTAGCTGCCAGTGAGTTGAGCACCTTGTAAATGGATCATCATTGCCGCAGGTGTAATGGTGTTCACTCAGTAAACTGACCACCACTGTGTACTGACTTAATAGTAATTACCTGTAAATTGACCATCATTACTTACAGGCTTGATGGTGGTCAGCCTGTAAACAGACTATCATTGTACCAGAGGTAATGGTGGTTTCGTTGTAAATTGGCCATCATTTCCCTTCTGGGATAGTGACGATCACTTCATAAATTGACAATCATTGTCCCCTAGTGGTAATGGTATTCACATGAAAACTGACCATCATTGCACTAGGTTTAATTGTGGTCGCCTTGCGAATCGACTGTCACTGTCCTCCAGGGCTAATGCTGGTCACTCCATAAACTGACCATTAGTGCCTCCTGCAGCAATAGCTGTCACCTTGTCAACTGACCTCATTTCGCATAGGGGATAATGGTGGTCCCCTTGAAAATTGACTATTGTTGCCACAGGTAACCCTGGTGGTCACCTAGTGAACTGATGATCATTGCCCAATGGGAATAATGGTGATCACATGAAAACTGATCATCATTGCTGCCAGGATGATGACCTCATATACTGACCATCAGCGACCCCCAGGCGAATGGTGGTCACCCTATAAACTGATCGTCATTGCTACCCACCCCCTCCCCCTCCCCAAAGGGAGTAATGGTGATTGCCCCCAAGGAGTAATGGTAGTGACCTTATTAATTAATGATCATTGCCCCTCACAGAGGGTAATGGTGTTCATCTTCTAAACTGATCATCACTACCCCCAGGTGGTAATGATGGTCACCTTGTAAGCTGACTATCATTCATCCGTGTAGTAATGATGCTCACTCTATAAACTGACCATTCTTGCTCCAGTGGGTAACGACAGTCACTTTGTAAACTGATCATCACTGCCTCTCGGATAATGATTGTTACATTCTAAAATGACCACCACTGCCCCAAGGGTAATGGTAGTCATCTAGTAAATTGGACATCACTGTCCTTGAGCTAATGGTGATCACCCTATCAACTGAACATCAGTGCATCAATCTATTACAATTTCATACAACCATGGTGATGTATTGGGGTGATAATTTGTTACACTTTGTTGTAATCGGTTTTATCCAGCTGTTATCGCTTTCAATATAACAATGTTATTATTATTCCCCCAGTTTGTTGCTACATAACTCTGTGTGGGGCAGTTCGTTACAACTTTGCTGTTACATGACAATGTAAGGGGGTGAAGTGTCATGTTCTCTCGCCTGTATGTCAAGCAATTTGTGCTGCAAGGTAAAGTTAATGCAGTTGCATGGGGTCACGAATAGTAAAAACACTAGAAGACTAGAGCTAACTGCGACTGTTTCTGAGCGTCCCATCTGCGTCACCCACCTGCTTTTTTGAAAAGTAGCTGAAAAGCATAGCAACCCTCATGTTTTATCTATACGAATGAGTATTACTACTGGTCATCAAAGTGTCACTTAGTCTCCACTGTGCTACAGCATGATTTAACGTTATCAGCAGTAGATGACAAACGTTCTGTACTGCACAATGAAGTTAATACCCTAGCATCAGGGACATTATAATATATGACTGACATTGATATCCGTTTCAGCCAAACTCCGACAAGTTTTTGACAAATTTTGATGTGGACATGACTTTGATTCCTTTGGTGCAAAGATCAAACTGTTTTCGTTAACAAGGGTACTTTCAGGTCTACGTTAGAACAGCAGTAGTGCCGTGGGTGTTTTGCAATGTTATAGAACATTTTTTTAAGTATTTTGATAATTTTAAACACGTTGTATAAAGGTCGAACTACACTTCTTGACTAACCTACAGTCTATTTCGGTAGTCCAGTAAGTGAACCACGTGTATTTTGATAAGTAATACAGACAATTTAGGTGTGGAACTACTTAATTTGAACCTTTTTTAGTATTACACAATGATCAAGTTATGCCGTTAGTGCGACATGCGTTTTGTTCTTGAAGTCTTACATATTTTGAGAAATAATTTTATTCCAGTGCAAGTTCAAAATTTTGTTCATGTCAAAGATGTGTGTATGTACGTACTCTAAATCTTAATTTACTTTGATAAATAATTTTCTTTTGGTGGAAGATAGCATTTTCGAGAAATCAGCATTTCATCTCTGTCTTTCTCCACCACTGTTTTTGCCATATTTAACCTATATCTTGATCTACCCTTGTCTTTCGTCATGTTTACATATCGTATTGGGAGCATTATGAACTTTTATTTGTATACTACAAAAAATATTCTGTTTAAGTAGCAAATTTGCAATAAAGAACTCGTCAAAACACCTTCTTCCTTCCTAAAATTGTGCTTGGGCAGATTGCTTGTCTTTCTCTACGTTGAGCGTTTTTATATCACATATGTTGAAGCACTGCTATTAAATTTTGGTATTATTTAATAGCTGATTACGGAAATACAGCCTGAAAACGTTTTACAGAGCTTTGGCATCGTAGTTCCAACCAGTAAATGGTGCAGCCTTCCTCGAAAGTTTGTTTTTGTGCATAAACTCCAGAAGGTGCAGACCTAATCTAATTAACAGTAACAGTAACCAGCTCATATCATGGATAATAATTTTCTAGCGTTATTCACTATGCATATCTCCTTCCCCCCTTAAATGATGTTTGGTGAGTTGATGCATTACTGAAAAAGTTGTAAAAATGTCAGGTTCAGTCCTTGAACCACGAGTAACATAGCCTCAGATCGAAATGCCAACACTCATTTTGATATATATATTAGATGTGAGGATACTACTGCAATAAATGACAAACATTGTGCACATGAGGAAATAACATGGAGATTAAAAATTTTGTTTCCGATCGAGTTTACATATTTTTACACATATTTTAGACATCGAATTAAAATTGTGACACTTAAGAAACATTATAGAAGAATTTATATGTGTAAATATTTAATTTGTGAGTCCATTGTGTCTTACATCAAGTGTGGTGCAGTAATCGAAGTTTGGACGTTCACAAGCGCTGCCTTAACTGTAAGTTTACTGCAATAAGATTTTGCGTGTGTTAGGTGCACGTGCATGCATGTGTGTGTGAGTGTGTGTGTGTGTGTGTGTGTGTGTGTGTGTGTGTGTGTGTGTGTGTGTGTGCGCGCCTTGCTGATGTATTTTAGATGTGAAATACTACAAGCTACACCATTTACACAGTTTTTAGATAAATGCTTCTTAACATGGTGCAAAAAAATAAAATCATTCGGATACTTTTGAACACAGTCTTGATGGCAGCTGTGTGGCTACATTGTGACTGGATGCTCCGTTTTAATGCCCTGTAAAGTACTGGAAAGTGATCGCTGTTTCACTTTAATGTCTGGTAAAACGACATGGCTGAGACTGGCTGTTTCGTCTCAATGGCAGTGATTGGCTGTGTCGTTTTAATGGCAGGTAAGATACTGGGCTGTGATCAGAAGAGTGAGACATGGCTTACAGCCATCATGGTCTGTAACCTAAGAGGAGGCATGGCATCCATCCACTACAGTCCGACCCTCCACGTAATACAGTCCGAGAATGGCTGGTGTGTAGTTTTGTTCCAAAAAGTAGATTGCCCTCCTACTGCTGCCCAAATATCATCTCCTACTTCAATCATTTCATTTCTTGATCTTATACTATCGGCATCATTTGATTTAATGCGACTACATTCCATTACCATTGTTTTACATTTTGTCGCTGCTTGTGTTTTGTCCATAATGACTTCAGAATCTCAAAAAGTGTACTCCGTTCAATACCGTCAAGAGCTTTTCTGCAATCTACAAAAGCTATTCCTTTTCTAAGACGAGTCGCAAGATCAATGTTGCCTCGCGTGTTCCTACGTTTCTCTGGAATTCAAACTGATCACCCTACAAATCGATTGTCATACCACAACTTAGTTTTAATTTCAAAGTTACTAAAGATCCTTGTAATTGAAATGAACTTTATATTAGTGATTACGTAGATGATAACACGCTGACGATTAAGAGTACAGAAGTGAACGTGATTTCCGACTCTGAGAACTCAATACAGCGTCCAAACTTGGCGGAATTCCTCCTACATCATCTGCTGAACTACTACACCTGGAAGAAAACACATTGCAGCGAAATCCCGTAGACTTTGTCTAAGCCGTTAGTCTTCCAGGAGTGCCAGCGCATTAAGGTATGCAGGCTGTGTTCATTTTTATGGTGTGAATATTACATTGAATAATTAATTTGGAAGAATGAAATAACTCCATTCGAGGGAACTCCAGTCCAGTATATGTCCTAAATTCGATTAGTTATAGGCCAAATTCATTATTATCAGTACAAACGAAAGGGCAGAGTAGAGGAAAATGGAACAAATAATCCTAATAAACGTAGGTCCGGAAACCAATGGTTTCTAAAAATGGTTCAAATAGCTCTGAGCACTATGGAACTTAACATCTGAGGTCATCAGTCCCCTAGAACTTAGAACTACTTAAACCTAACTAACCTAAGGACATCACACACATCCATTCCCGAGGCAGGATTCGGACCTGCGACCGTAGCGGTTGCGCGGTTCCAGACTGAAGCGCCTAAAACCGCGGTCACAATGGCCGCCTCAGTGGTTTCTCCGATACGACGTAAGCACAAGTGCAGTTGGGCCAATGTCACAACACTGTTAATGTCGAAGTTCACATTTCGAAACACCGCATGTTTGGCGTATATCACAAAGTGATAAACTACCCTCGTTTGATTTTATTGTCATTCCGGACACTTAAGTACTGGTAAATGGCGATTGGACAACAAGTAGGCCTTTATCCGTATTGGCTCGCCAGTACCACGGCCTTCCAGGTCCTCCGACATGAACCTGTTGAATTTTTTAGTACGGGGAACGCTTTGCAGATGGTTGTCAGTGTAGTGGACCTGTGTTTATCAGAATTCTTTCCTCGTTTCTTAGCCCTCCTCTCGCCCCCTTCTATTGCACCTGTAATAGTCAGACACCCTGAATATTAAAACAGCAAAAATGTTCCTCGTTAAAATGATGTATGTAGTACATATTTAGCTTAATTGAAAGCATTTTCAATTTATTTTCTAAAAATATGCTGACGTAATTTTGTGGCGACTTATTCTCTGAAAACATATTCAATCGAAACTTCTCAGTGATTACACAGATAATATGCGTGAAACATGTTCCCACAGATGGCTAACACGGCACTACAGACAATGGTTCCCATTTCAGATGGCGCGTCTCAAAAACAAGGTCATATTTATGTTGTTGCTTTGTGAATTGTAACTTCACTACAAACATGAGGCGACACGGTCATAGAATCCCGAGGAAGGTATATAATTAACAGAATAATCGAAGTTGCTCAATCATCATGACTGAGTTGATATTTAGACACAGTAAAATGAAACTTATTTGATATTTAGATACAGTAAAATGAAACTTACACCTGTGTTTTGGACGTCTAGTTTACATCACAGCTTCACTGCATTTGCCATACATGCAAGCTTCCAGCCTTTTTACGTACCGCAGACATGTTCTCCACACTTACTTACGAGACAACTGACTTATATACGTATTTTTCGACGAAGACTTGCGTTTCAACGAGGTCGGGTGATTTGTGTCGTTGTAACACTTGAAAACAGCCGAAGGCCGAAATGTAGATAGTGAAATAAGCACGTGATATACTGCCGAATAGCGGAAATATCGTTTGTAAAATGGAAAACTATTTTAATTTTTAAGGGCATAAAAATTGTAGTGTGAATAATAATTACTTCTGCACTGAAAACCCTTTGAGAAAAAGATAAATACACCCACATGCCACTCCATAAAAAAATTGTTTGTGGTGTGTGTGTTGTCAGAGAAAAATGTTCCTTAAATTTAACGAGGTAGGTATAGGAACGTTCGAGTCTCCTAAACGAAGTATGCGTCACAGCATAACTTGCTCCCATCGAAATTATCAATTATCAGCACCTCAAATAAGAACAGCGGTGGCGGTATGCGAACGACGAGTACAGGCTGGGAGGATAGTGCACACGCAATGTGCACGCAAGAGCCCCTGCGCCTCTGAATTGTCATTACGACGGCGGAAAGTTTAGCAACGCAGTTACACCAGCGCGCAGAAACTGCAAGCGCCGCCTCGTTACGTGAGAGGGGAAGCGCCGTGTGTGGACAGGCGACGGTTGGGAGCCGGCGGCCTCGCCGGGAAACGGCATACGAAAGCAGGCACGCTGGCGGAACCGGTGACCTACCGAGCGCCAAGTAAGTGGTATGGCCTGGTGGTCCTTGACCCGCATCACAGGTCAGCCGCTACGTGCGACACCGCGCTAGCGTTACTCGCAGCCTGCGCACGGGGAACTGGCTGCGATGTGCGGTTTCCCGTACGATGTTGAGCAGAATAGGTAGGTTCTGCACCACAACGCCTACGAGGAGAGCAACCGCCGTTTTCATCTAACGTGGGAAGTTGCAGGGGAACGGAACTGGCGTCGCTCTGACACAGTAGGTCACTGTGCTTAGAGCTTGCGACAGCAACAAAGATTCTCGTTCTCCATGTGTGGGCAGGCCGTCCAAAACGAGCGTTGCGAAGGAAAACCCTGCTAGATGCGTAACACGTTTTCTGTAATTCACTGAGAAAACTAAGAAGAGTCTCTAAAAGCAAGAGACGCCATCACTTGAACAACCGTGTCGCGCTTCTGCACGACACTGCTCAGCCGCACACTGCCATGCAAACATAAGGATTGTTGCGTCAGTTCAAACGAGACGTTTTTGAACGACAGCATTACAGTCCAACCTTGGACCTAAAGGGCCGCTTACACGCTCAGGGTTCCAGAGCACTCCATGTCTGCAGCCACAGTCTGCACATCTGGTCTGCAGTACACAGAGTATTTCCTGACCAGGATCAAATTAAGTAAATTTGCTTATACGCTGAAGAGCCAAAGAAACTGGTGCAACAGCCTAATACTGTGCAGAGCCCCAGCAAGCACGTACCAAGTGCCGCAACACAACGTGTCATGGACTCGTCTAAAAATCAAATGGCTCTGAGCAGTATGGGACTTAACTACACAGGTTATCAGTCGCCTAGAACTTAGAACTACTTAAACCTAACTAACCTAAGGACATCACACACATCCATGCCCGAGGCAGGATTCGAACCCGCGACCGTAGCGGTCGCACGGTTCCAGACTGTAGCGCCTAGAACCGCTCGGCCACTACGGTAGGCGGACTCGTCCAATGTCCGAAAAATGGAAATGTGTGGCTAGGGCCTCCCGTCGGGTAGACCGTTCGCCTGGTGCAGGTCTTTCGATTTGACGCCACTTCGGCGACCTGCGCGTCGATGGGGATGAAATGATGATGATTAGGACAACACAACACCCAGTCCCTGAGCGGAGAAAATCTCCGACCCAGCCGGGAATCGAACCCGGGCCCTTAGGATTGACAGTCTGTCACGCTGACCACTCAGCTACCGGGGCGGACCAATGTCCGAAGGGAACTGACATCATGACTCCTGCACGGCTGTCCATAAATCCGTACTAGTACGGATCTCTTCTGAACAGCACATGGCAAGGCACGCCAGATATGCTCAACAATATTCATGTCTGTGAAGTTTGATGGCCAGTGAAAATTTTAAACTCAGTAGAGTGTTCCTCGAGCCGTTCTGTATCGATTCTGGATGCGTGGAGTGTCGCATGGCCCTGCTGGTATTGACCAAGTCAGTCGCAATGAACAATGGACATGAATGGATGCAGGTGATCAGACAGGATGCTTACGTGTCACCCGTCAGAGTCGTATCTACAGGGTGAAAAGTATTTAAACCGACAAACTCTGGGAGGTTGTAGGAGACATCAAAACAAATATTTTCCCCTAATCCTATGAGGATTATTTAAACCGGTGGAGGCCGTATTACGCTCTTCAGTTGTTAGAGGGCGTATTACGCTCTTCAGTTGTAGGCAACTGCTGTCCACCAGTGTAGTAGTCCATTGTCTCTGTTTACTAATGGAGCGATACACATGGGGTGAATACGCTGATATGGTTGGTGCGTACTACGTAGCGCACCACAACGGACGAGTTGCACAGCGGGTTTATCAACAACAAAATCCTAATCGCCGTATCCCGCATCATCCGATCTTTGCTACTGTGTACCAACGTCTGCGCGAGACCGAGTCATTTAGCAGATTACCTGGACAGGGACGACGTCGCACGGTAAGAACGCTGCAATTTGAGGAAGCTATCTTGCAGCATGTGGAGCGGGATCCAATCAGCATTCGTGCATTGCACGTAACATGGGGACGAATCAGACGAATGCAGAAACAGTCCTTCGAGAGCAATTGTTATGTCCATTTCACTTACAGCGTGTCCACAACCTGGAACCAGTTGATTATACACCCAGAGCACAGTTTTCGCAGTGGTACCTGGAACAGAGTGAAATGCATCCTACAATTCCATCCTCTGTGTTGTTCAGCGATGAAGAAACGTTCGGGCGTGATGGAGTATTCAACACGCACAATTCGCATGTTTGGAGTGGGGATAACCTACATGCCATAGTTGCTAGCGCCCATCAAGTGCGGTTCTTCGTTAATGCGCGGGTCGGTGTTGTTGGGGACTGTTTAATTGGGTCGTATCTGCTACCTAGGCCATTAAATGGCAGGCACTATTACAATTTTCTCGCCGGAGCATTGCCAGAACTGCTGGAAGACGTACCGCTCCCTAGAAGACAACGCATGTGGTCCCAACATGACGAGGCACCGGCACATTTCAGTCGTCGTGTGCGTCGCTTCCTGGACTGACGGTTCCCAGAAACGTGGACTGGCAGAGGTGGTCCTGTAGCATGGCCTGCTCGATCCCCAGATATGTCCCCTCTGGACTTTTTTGTGTGGGGAGAGATGCGCAACCGTGTTTACGTAACTCCTGTTGCATCAGAAGAGGATCTGGTTGCCCGGATAGTAGCAGCAGCAGGAACAATTCAGGATACTCCTGGGGTTTTTGCGCGTGTCAGACAGTACATGATCCGACGATGTAACCTTTGTTTACGTGTCAGTGGACGCATTTTTGAAAATGTACTGTAACTGAAATTGAGTTGTGTTAGTGTGTTGTGTCTTGGTCACAAAAAAATGGAAAAGTGTTTGTCGGTTTAATTAATTTGCCGCCAGAGAAATCTTCCTCAACCGGTTTGAATACTCCTCATAGGAGAAAATGACATTAGGGAAAAATATTTGCTTTGATGTCCCCTACAACCTCCCAGGGTTTGTCGGTTGAAATACTTTTCACCCTGTAGACGTATCAGGGATCCCACATCACTCCAGCTGCACACGCCCCACACCATTACAGAGCCTCCACCAGCCTGAACAGTTTCCTGCTGACATACAGGATCCATGTATCCACGAGTTTGTCTCCGTACCCGTAATAGTGTTGTCAACAGTTAAAGTGAGCTCCCCACCAGTTTAAAGTGCAAAAAACCACCAGAAAACCACTAACAAAAATGCCCGTACTCTCATAATCGCTAAAATTTCCATCAACAAATTTTTTAATTATTATGAAAGAAAACAATAAGTATATTAGTAATTAGTTTCATTTATTATTAAGTACTGTAACGAAATATTCACTATTATTAAATGAATGTACAGTAAATAAATCAGCAAGTCAAGGTCAGGAACATACAAAAAGTTCTCTAACAACGGCTAATTATTTAAATGAATTCGTCTTCTTCAGATGAATCATTTATGTCTGCATCATCATCGTTGTCGGTTTCATATGGATACGACTCTTTGGTATCGATTTGTTTTACAACGTTTGTTGGAATTTCATATTCGTTGCAGCATTTTCCGTCTGACCTCAAACCACAGCGTATTCTTAGTATAGCAGTTAAAACATTTAACTTCATAGTATTCATCTGCTTGTTTTTTATTAGATTCATATTGCTAATAGTCTCTCAACATCGGCATTGGAGTGAGACAGCATTAGGAGAGTAATCGCAAAAGTCACTAATTCCTCAAATCTGGATTCCCCTTGAATATCTTTTAAATGCAATACTTCATTCCGAAATTTTTATATATCTTTGATCTCGTTCCAGTTCAACAAACGAATCTGTCGCCGCTGACCATCCACTCTTGTTGTAAATATTATACTTTTATTGAACTGAGTCATTATGTCAGTTAGATTTTCTTTGTTGTGATGAAGTGCTTGTTCAATGCTTATTCTGGAAATTTTTTTCATCAACGTCAAATTTTTCCGGTAACCTGTTTTTATTTCTTCAATAAGATTTACTATAAATGTTATGCACCGATTACGCGACATTCCAGCGTCTTCCCGTGATAATCCTTCTGCTTTTCAAAGCGGAATCCCAGATAACATCTTCGATCAAAGAAATCACGAATATTTTGAGTAAAAACATTAACTTTATTTGCAGGTTACGTAACTTTGCTGACATGCATATCTAGGTTGGTCAATTCAAAGAGTTTGGTGTGATCTGTATTTTCGACTGGAACTTTTTATTGACTCTTTTTATTTCAATTAATATTGGATATAAAAATGAAATAAATGCGTAATTAATCTCGCTCGCATACACAGCGTGCACTAACTGCCATGTGACACCTTTCCCGCACTGTAGCTACGGAAAAACGTGTTTTTAGCTCTGACCATTGCGTGTATTTTCTTGATACAGAGGATTCTATTTATAACCACCATGTCTGGCAAGCTTGAACTATTTTTAAGTGTTTTTGTCCATCGTTGATGGTTCTGTGTAGCTCCTTGTAAAGAGATAGTCTGGAAGAGGAGCGATTAAACCAGTCATATGTCTCTTTAATTAAAAATTCCAAATATCTCGGTAAAATCCATTTGCAGCTGCTGAAGCAGCCAGTTGCAAGGAATGGCACAAGTAACGTACTAAAATCAGGTGTGGTACCTCTTCTTTCAATTTCGTAAATACTCCGTTATTTACTCCAGCCATGGCAGAGGCATTATCTGTACCAATGATCATTAAATTTTCAAATCATAAATCGAATCATTGAAGTGTCTTCTCTATAGCTTACACAATAGCTTCAACTCGTGCAGTTCATCAAGGTCAAGGTATGTAGATAATGCTTTCTAGTGTAATTCACTGTAATAAACTACAATCAGTCCCAAGTATTTATGTGCAGCAGTATCAGTAGATTGATCAATTAATAAGCTAAATGGTTGATCTTTGCAACCTTGTTTTAGAACGTCAGTGAAATTCGGCGTTAACACGTTTGTTATAGCTGAGGTGCTCTTAGTTTGGTGCAGCCGAACTTTTTCGTTAATTTTAGGCTGCATAGTTACAACCTACAACAATTTACTTAGTCAAAGAGTGGTCAAAGATGCAAAACCGATCAATGAATGAATAATCAATTTTAAAAAAGGCTGCTTACCTTTTGTAGATGTTCCTTTGACATCCCATGAGACTTCACATCTCCATAGTGACTCCTTAAAACTGCACCACGAAATTTGCACTTCGCTACCTGACCTGTAGTACTTTCAATAACTTGAAGCCGATCTTTTTAAATGTGGACCTTGAAGCCAATAATCCCTAAACTTTTTTGCGTATATTGTGGTTTCGGCATAGTTATACAGGTATGAATTCGTGAAATAATACCATACACTGAGAGTCAAAATTGTATAGGGCAGGCAGGCACCCTGCGTGAGCCAACAAGCGCTCAGTGGTTATTCGAAGCAACAATGAAATAAGTGAGCACTGATTGTTTGAAACCGGTTGCTGCACTCCCTGCACCTGCGCAAGCTGCCTTCGCTCGTGAAATGAACTATAACTAGGTGCTGCTAAATACAGTTCATTCCACAAGAAATCCCCGCATGCAGTCTTATCGAGTGTCACATTGTAATGCTTCACTGTTGTCTTCGCAGCAAAAGTTAAATTCTCCTGAAATAAAATAAAGTAGAACTAACATATTTCGAAACATATAAATAGCTTAGTGGTTCAGAGATCGCATTTTGAGTAACTGAAACTGAATTCTACTAACCCACTATAAAATCCACCAGCCACTAGAAGCAATATTTCGCCACTAAAAGAGGGGTAGAAACCAACGGTTTTAGGGGAAATCCACTAAGTTAACACTAACCCGTACACGTCCATGCGCTCGATACAATTTGAAACGAGACTCATTTGAAACGAGACTCGTCCGATCAGGCAACGGGCGAAGACGAGGCGTAAAGCTTTGTGTCGTAGAGCCATCAAGGGTACACGAGTAGGCCTCCTGCTCCGAAAGCCCATATCGACGATGATTCGTTGAATGGTTCGCACACTGACACTTGTTGATGGCCCAGCATTGAAATTTGCAGCAATTTGCGGAAGGGTTGAACTTCCGTGACGTTGAACGAGTCTCTTCAGTCGTCGTCGGTCCCGTCCTTGCAGGATCTTTTGGGAGCCGCAGCGATGGAGATTTGATGTTTTACCTGATTCCTGATATTCACGGTACACTCGTGAAATGGTCGTACGGGAAAATCCCCACTTCATCGCTACCTCGGAGATGCTGTGTCCCATCGCTCGTGAGCCGACTATAAGACCACTTTCAAACTCACTGAAACCTTGATAACCTGCCACTGTAGCAGCAGTAACCGATTTAAAAGATGGACCAGACCGCAGCGCCGTATTCTGTCTCTTTACATATCTCTGTATTTGAATACCCATGCCTATCTATACCAGTTTTTTTGGCGCTTCACTGTAAGATAATTACTCTATGTAGTGCTATACTTCGGAAGTTATGTAAAGAAAAGGATCAGTATGGAGAAGATGCAGAAAGGACTGGCTTCGAAAACGTGTTACAGCTAAAAACTGAAAAAAAAGAGCTGGTTTAACTGCTTAGGACAAAGAGGCATTCTCTGAGTTTTTGTAGTATTTCACAACGCACAGGAAGGGAAATGAAAAAAATCAATAAATCCTAATGAAAGGCTTATATTAACATAGAGCTACTTGGCAAGTGGCAGAAGCTATGCCTATCTGAAATTTTCTGCTGTGAGAACAGCTTCATCGTTGAGCCTCACCATTCCGGCGGAACGCCTTGCCATATATGAAGCACTATTCTGCTTCAGTGCAAGAACCGCCAGACTTCACAAGGCCGAACACAAACAAGTCTTTCACTCGGCTATTAATTCACAGCCAACGATTTGTCTGTGCTAACAGTGGCTGTACGGGCAGCGCGGCGGAAATATCTGACCGTGTAAAGGGCCCGCAAGCTACTGGCGTCTTCTCCTAGCACATAAAAAAGAGGTTTGGCTGCAAAAGCCTCGACTCTACATCTGAACGTCAGATAAATTTCTTTTTCTAATCCTGATTGTCTTGCCGTATGTTTCTTTGTTAGTACAAAGTAATGGTTCAGATAAAAAGTGAAAAAGCGCCATTTACAAGAAAAGTGCCCTACTGGACACGTTTTATGCCACGAGCAAGTAGCTAGTAAATCTGACGTTTACCTTTGCGTCGACTTTTGAAAGAGTTGAGGAAAAAATACTCATTTCCAGATAGGCAAGATCAGTAGGAGGACAACGACCTTAACCAAGCACTTTACAGTTTATGTAGTTTTACGAGTCAACGAATCTCAAAACGGCTCTGACTGGGTAATTTGTGAGCGCGTCACATTGCCGGGAAAGGGACCAACGCCAAACAGATGCAATTCGGAATATAGCCTGTATGATTATTCTACATTAGAGCTTGCATGTTATCGAGGTTTCACAGAACGAACACTTTTTCGTGATATTCATATTACACTTCTGCTGCAGATATATCTCGTAGACTCTTTCGTTGCTTGGTCTATGCTGCTCGAAATTCTTGCATCTCATTAATTCAAGTTTACTAAGCTTTTCGTTAGCTGAAGGTAACTATGAAGTTTTAATATCTTTTTGTGTGGGATCTAAAATTTAAAAACCTCTCTCACACCGGCCTGATTTAGCTTCACTGATCAGGATAGTAAAAACATGCGCATATTAAGGGAATTTTCATTGACAAAGCAGGCTTATCACATTCACACAGTTCAATACTGTTCTATCCTGATTAAATTGAGCTTAACTTAAATTCCATAAGGCAGTGAAGCAATTTCGAAGTCTCGGTGCAACGAAAATTGTCAGTCGATCCCCTGGAAACATTTGTAATAATTATAAACTTTCGGTGATCACATGGGGAAGACCGGAGATCTGCTGGTAAGACCGTGTTAGCCTATTTATTTGAAGTAACTGGATATCTTGAGCATACTAAACGGCAGGTTCGTCCAGTGTAAACAGACGTTCCCGACTGATCCCGTGCAACACAGCGTAGTAAGCAGACACTGTCAATAATAATCAGTTAAATAATACGCGAACACACTTACTTTAGTTTAGTTTATGTATTAAATTCCTTCTCATACAGAATCTCATCAAGATGGCGACTATCTCAATAATACAGTACATATACATCCTTCTTTCACGACTAATCGGCCAGAAGTCCCCTATTCTTTTCATAAGAGAAAACATAGATAGCAGAGAAGCTATTCCATGGAGTAAATGGACGCTCCAAGGAATAATTGGGCTTGAAACTACCTTGCATTGATAATCGGTAAGATAAGAAGAGATATTTCGAGATATGTACTGAGTTATATAATTTATAAAATTTCTGAAAATATCGCGGAGAGACCGCTGCAAGAGACATTACAAAGTTACTGGTATGGGTCCAGTAAGCACTCTATGATTTTTCAGAAGACGCCCGATTTAGTGCGTATAAATGCCCATCAGAGGTGGGCACTTAGTACCAGTTTTGCTTAATGGAGCGAACAACAACGAAAACGAAACTTCCTGGCAGATTAAAGCTGTGTGCCCGACCGAGACTCGAACTCGGGACCTTTGCCTTTCGCGGAAAAAAAAAAAAAAAAAAAAACTGAGCTACCGAAACACGACTCACGCCCGGTACTCACAGCTTTACTTCTGCCAGTATCTCGTCTCCTACCTTCCAAACTTCACAGAAGCTCTCCTGCGAACCTTGCAGAACTAGCACTCCTGAAAGAAAGGATACTGCGGAGACATGGCTTAGCCACAGCCTGGGGGATGTTTCCAGAATGAGATTTTCACTCTGCAGCGGAGTGTGCTACAAGGAGAACAGCCGAGTTCTCCGAATACTCTTGTCGTTCATGACTCAGCAGTCTACATCTACACTATCTGATCAAAACTGTCTGGACACCTATTACTGAATATTTATATACGGTGTGTGCGCCCCTCGCCTTTATCAAGGTTTGAACTCTGCTGAGGACAATTTGTGAGAGGTGTCTGAATGCCTGTGCAAGAATGGCTGCCCATTCTTCCTCGACAGCCGAAACCAGAGAAGGTGTGACGCTGGACGCTGCGCACTGGAACGAAGTCGACGTTCTGACTCAGTGGTCGTCAAACTACGGCCTGTCTCAAGTGTCGGTGTGGCCCAATGGTTCTCAGCCGCACTTCATAATAATAAACCAGGAACATTAACTAGCGTTAGCTGCTTCGTATGAGTGTATTTTTCTTGCTCAGTAACAAACAAAAATACTTACAGAGACTGTAATATTGTAAGATGTGCTTAATTTTAATTGACGTTGGTGAATTCGGCCGTGAGCTAGGTGACGCTTGCCGTTTACGTCAGGTTTAGATTGGTATGTAGCCCCG
Organism: Schistocerca cancellata; assembly: GCF_023864275.1. Lineage (NCBI taxonomy): Eukaryota > Metazoa > Arthropoda > Insecta > Orthoptera > Acrididae > Schistocerca > Schistocerca cancellata. The sequence goes on along the minus strand of NC_064633.1, from coordinate 603,587,857 downwards.
TCATTGCGGGTTAAGGAAAGTGAGAGGGGGAATATTTTGTTGTTTGGCTTCCAACGCTTGCTTGCGATTCAAGAGCGTGCACTAACAGTGCCGATCAGCTGCTGTGGTATACGTGTCAAACCAAAGTAACGTGCATTCGTGGATGCGCATTATAGAGAGGGCCATCATCAAATATGGTACATGTTTGTAACAAATAACGTGAAATCAAATTTAAGACTGTTGTAATACAATACAATAAGTGAAAGGAACACATGCTGCTACGGTCACAGGTTCGAATCCTGCCTCGGGCATGGATGTGTGTGGTGTCCTTAGCTTAGTTAGGTTTAAGTAGTTCTAAGTTCTAGGGGACCTCAGACGTTAAGTCCCATAGTGCTTAGAGCCATTTGAACCATTTTAAAGAAACACGACATTCAAAACATGTAGCAAACGTTTGTGATCGTGTCTCAAGTTCCAATTACTTAATGTACTATTTTATGTTGGTTACCAATTAATAGTACGGTCGGCAGGGGAAGGTGTTGTAAAGTGGCCGGGACGGGAAAACTAGCCACTGCATAACTTTTGCCCCGAACAGCGCTGCTGCTTGCCGAGAAGTGGCCAGACTAGTACTAATGTGCATGGGCACTGTTGTCAGTAAGATGAGACAGAGGAAGCTTGTTCCGTTATTTTTTAGTAACAACTTTTCAGATTTTCCGTCGTCTGATATGACACGAGTGATTTACAGGGTGATCAAAAAGTCAGTATAAATTTGAAAACTGAATCAATCACGGAATAATGTAGACGGAGAGGTACAAATTGAGACACATGCTTGGAATGACATGGGGTTTTATTAGAACCAAAAAAGTACAAAACTTCAAAAAATGTCCGACAGATGGCGCTTCATCTGATCAGAATAGCAATAATTAGCATAACAAAGTAAGACAAAGCAAAGAAGATGTTCTTTACATGAAATGCTCAATATGTCCACCATCATTCCTCAACTATAGCTGTAGTCGAGGAATAATTTTGTGAAGAGCACTATAAAGCATGTCCGGAGTTATGGTGAGGCATTGGCGTCGGATGTTGTCTTTCAGCATCCCTAGAGATGTCGGTCGATCACGATACACTTGCGACTTCAGGTAACCCCAAAGCCAATAATCGCACGGACTGAAAGTGGCGGCTGAGCACACGATCATCACCAAACGACGCGCGCAAGAGATCCTTCACGCGTCATCTGTCGGACATTTTGTGAACTTTGTTTTTTTTTTTTTTGTTCTAATGAAACCTCATGTCATTCCAAGTATGTGTGTCAATTTTTACCTCTCTATCTACATTATCCCGTAGTTTATAAAGTTTTCAAGTTTATACTGAGTTTTTGATCACCCTGTATATTGTTATGTCACTTGTATGGAGAGTAATAAATTTTTACAATATCAGCGTTTAAACAATGTCTTTTGGCGTACAACTGTAGATCCTTGTCATGTGTATCAGTTAGATACTTTCTTCCGTAGATCATTAATGCCGACACGGCTCCTAATCGGGAGAAGTGGCCAAGGTTTTCACTCGAATAAGAGTAAATTATTTCTGAAAAAAGCACCCGCGTAATACAACTGATAAAACTGACTTTTAAACTCTTTTATATATACAAAGCTATCATCCACCATTCTGCCCCTTTGTGACAATTTTGAATTAAACAAATTACATGATTTAAAACTATCTCTGTTCTGTTATACTTGACCTAATACTAAAGTCCGACTGAAAACGGTCTGTTGCAGCCGCTTGGCATTCTTACAGATACCGGGGTGTGAAGATGCCCAGAAAACGCATCCGGAAACCAGTAAAACACACATGACCTCCCGTTGTGACGGCACTGACCACAGTACCCGCTTAGGTACGCAAAATTCGTCTCTATGTAGTCCTTCAGAAACAGGCAGGTACTTCCAATATATTTTCTTTCTCGCTTAAAAAAATTTCATACGATACCTTAGAATATGTCGATTAAAAATGTGTAAATGATAAACTTCTATCTATAACCATGGTTTAGTGAAAACTGAATTTCCCTTTGAGTGTTAACACCCCCCCCCACCTCCTCACTTTCCCCTTCCTACGCCGCCCGACATGTCGCCCTCCAACGCCAGTATTGGCACTTAAGCAAAAACGTTTGAGGAGCATTGTTCTAGCTCAGCCCAAAGGTGTTCCATTGTATTCAGGTTGGGACTCTATCAAGTAATACATTTTAGCGGCACATTACAGACGTAATCAGCTGACGCTCAAAAGAATGTAAGGTCACGTCATACGTAACTTAACAAACACGCAATTTGCTCTAGAGTTAGATGAGATTACTGACATTTCAGGAAAAGCTCAATTTATTATCTCTTGTGAGAATTGTTTGCTGATCAGAAATTATTGGGTAATAACTGTTTTCTCGAGTTCTTTAAACACAAACCTGAGCACGTGGTATATTTGCCGATGGTGGGAGTTTCATTCAAGATATCGGGCTCAAGCGAACGGATTGCATTGCTGTATCCACTGACGACGCTGCTGCAATAACAGGAATAAACACCCCATCGGTAATGACTACTCATTGCTTTTTACCCAGAGAGGCTTTAATGGTGAAGACTACCGACGGAAATCTTTCGGGTGACGTCATTCAAACGGCTGCCTCAATAATCAACTATGTAAAAATTCGTCGTGTAAAATCGCGAGTGTTTTAGAAACTCTGTAAAGAAATGGGTGCAGGTCATAAAGGGTTGCTACCAGAGTAAGCTTAACTACTTGCAGCTTTTGAAACTAATGATAATAGTAAGTTTGATTACCATGAATGTCTTAAAAACTCCGGTTGGCGAGCCGAGCTGGCGTACCTTCCCAGTATTTTCAACAAACTTAATGCTTTGAATTCAAGTACACAGAAACAGCATGAAAAGATGGTATTAGCTATGTGATAAATTAGCGTCTTATCGACTACCGCAACAAATGAGTTGAATACGGAAGGAAGAATCACATAAACGACCACATAAAACGGCGGCTATCAGAGTTGCAAGAAGGGATATTCAAATACTCTCCCTCGATCTCTACTACTAGCTGGGAGTGGTTAATTGTATCTGACGAGGAAATCGTACCCAAAGAAGAATTAAACAGCTCCGAAAAAGGGCAGCTTATCGGAACATCATCCAATACAGTATTGAGATCGAAATTTAAAGAAAATGCTCCCGACGTTTTTTGGATCTCAGTCAAAGGTGAATATCCGGATATCGCAAATAAAGCACTGTCTCTTTTACTGCCCTTATTAACATCCTACTCGTGCGAGTCTGGATTCTCTACACTAAACAATATCAAATGTGTCTACAGGTCTCGCCTGCTTGATGTGAACGGCGATATGAACAGTTCGTCCACGCATCTACTTTCGCGGACAAATATCTCACTTTTATGTCTAACTTTTATGCCTTTTTACACTTCTGATGTTAATGCTAATGTTTTATGTTTCTACTTAAAAGTTTCTTTCATGTTCTAATGTTTCTGTCCGAGAATCTCACGTAATTAGTTTGCGAGATTTGCATCTAATAATCGTCCCGTAATAAAAAAATCTATATTCTATGTACTTTATGCGCCTGCTCTTTTTTCATGCTCCTGCTTAAAAGTAAGAGGTTTCTTTTATTGCATGCCTTATTTTTATGTTTTTACATTACTATTAAAGAGTCTTGTGCAATAAATTTATATCTCATAGTTGTTCCATATTGAAGAAATGTGTTCTATGCCCTTTATGTGTTTGCTTTTTCGCACATAAGAAAAAATCACATACAGGGTTGTCGCGAATATTTGAAACGTACTTTGGTCTGTCCCAAAGATGGAAAGTTTGAGAAACTCGGCATTAGTGATTCCTTCCACTGATTTCGTGCGGTTTTTTACAACCACCCTGGGAAATGTTTGATGGTCCTTTTCCTTCAGTACATGAGGTCTCCACTGTCGCGGTATAGCTGTGGCTGAATCTTTACGATTCCACTTCACAATCACATCACCAGCAGCGACTTAGGTAGCTTTAGAAGGATTAAAACGTCCCTGACTGATTCGTTACTTGGGTGATATCCGACGACTAGTTCACCTTCCAAGTCACCGTAGCAGGTAAGAACATCTTTTTTCTGTTACAGCATGCTACAGTACTAGGATTTAAAAACTGGTTAAAACCCGAAATTTATAGCTGTGACATTTTAAGGGAAAATTTTAGTGTGTATCTAAATGATAGGCTAATGGGGAATGGAGGTGTTGTATTTGTCACAGTAGATAAGAAACGTAAATCCACAGAGACAGTAATTAAAGCAGCATGTGAGGTTGTTTGGGCAAAACTTAGTATGAACGGTGGGCATAAACTTGTACACATATCCTTCTATCGAACACTTACCTCCAGATGTTACCGAAAACTTTAGAGAAGACCTAAGTTTCCTAGTTCGTAAGTTCTCCAATCATATCGTCATTATCGGATGAGACTTCAATCACCCAACAATCAATTGGAGAAATTACAGTTTTTTTCAGTGGTGCATGTGACAAGATGTTCTTCGAATCTTCACCAAATGACTTCTCTTAGAAATACATGGAACAGGTAGATCGGAAACCTAATCGTGATGAATATACAGGGTGAGTCACCTAACGTTACCGCTGGATATAATTCGTAAACCACATCAAATACTGACGAACCGATTCCACAGACCGAACGTGAGGAGAGGGGGTAGTGTAATTGTTTAATACAAACCATACAAAAATGCACGGAAGTATGTTTTTTAACACAAACCTACGTTTTTTTAAATGGAACCACGTTAGTTTTGTTAGCACATCTGAACATATAAACAAATAGGTAATCAGTGCCGTTTGTTGCATTGTAAAATGTTAATTACATCCGGAGATATTGTAATCTAAAGTTGACGCTTGAAACCTCCGACGTTCATTTGCGTGTTGTAACAAACACGGGCCACGGTTGGCGAGCAGTATCTGCAGGGACATGTTTACGATGACGACCGTGTTTACGAGTGTGGCTGTAGTGCACTATTGTGGTTTGGTCTAGCTGTCGCAGTGTCCGCATGTAGAACTTGCTGCTATTGTTATTCTGCATTCGTCTCCGCACGCAGACCAACTGTAGTACATCGTGTTACCAGACGTCTGTGATAGTGTAGTTTTGTAGGAACTGTGACCATGCTGTATTCGAACTCTGAAAAGGCGGAGATGATATCTATGTCGAGTGTCGACGAAATGCAGCTGAAGCCTGCAGGGTGTATGCAGAACGGTAGCCGGACAGAGAGCATCCAACGTGCCGCACATTGCAAAACATCTACCGCCAACTGTATGCAACAGGTATGGTCGTAGCACGCAAACGGGTCCGTAACAGGCCCGTCACAGGAGAAGCGGGTGCAGTTGGTGTGTTAGCTGCTGTTGCCATGAACCCACACATGAGTACACGGGACACTGCGAGAGCCGGTGGACTGAGTCAAAGTAGTGTCATGCGCATACTGCATCGTCACCGCTTTCACCCGTTTCATGTGTCGCTACATCAGCAATTACATGGTGATGACTTTAATCATCGAGTGCAATTCTGTCAATGGGCATTAACAGAGAATGCGTTGCAGTTCTACCTATTTACCTATGAAGCGGGTTTCACAAACCACGGGGCAGTGAATCTACGGAACATGCATTACTGGTCCGTGGACAATCCTCGCTGGCTCAGACAGGTAGAGCGACAGCGACCGTGGACTGTAAATTTATGGTGCGGAATCATTGGCGACCGCCTCATTGGTCCTCACTTCATTTCAGGGGCCCAAACAGCTGCAACATACATCGCGTTTCTACAGAATGATCTGCCAACGTTGCTCGAAAACGTCCCACTGGAAACGCGTCGACGTATGTGGTATCAGCATGATGGTGCACCTGCACATTCCGCAATTAACACTAGGCTGACCCATGACAGGATGTTCGACGGGCGTTTCATAGGACGTGAAGGACGCATAAAGTGGCCAGCCCGTTCTCCTGATATTACACCTCTGGACTTCTTTCTATGGGGTACGTTAAAGGAGAATGTGTGCCGTGATGTGCCTACAACCCCAGAGGATATGAAACAACGTATTGTGGCAGCCTGCGGCGACATTACACTAGATGTACTGCGCCGTGTACGACATTCAGTGCGCGAGAGACTGCAATTGTGTGCAGCAAATGATGGCCACTAAATCGAACATCTATTGGCCTGACATGTCGGGACACACTCTATTCCACTCCGTAATTGAAAACGGAAACCACGTGTGTACGTGTACCTCACCCCTCATGGTAATGTACATGTGCGTCAGTGAAAAAGACCAATAAGAAGGTGTTAGCATGTGGACGTAATGTGCTGTTCCAGTCTCTTCTGTACCTAAGGTCCATCACCGTTCCCTTTGGATCCCTACGTAATTCGGTGCTCTCCGATAAACACGATCGAACAGCGGAGGAGTGGTACTCAAGCGTCAACTTTAGGTTACAATATATCCGGATGTAATTAACATTTTACAGTGCAACAAACGGCACTGATTACGTATTTGTTTATATGTTCAGATGTGCTAACAAAACTAACGGGGTTCCATTTAAAAAAACGTAGGTTTGTGTTAAAAAACATACTTCCGTGCATTTTTTAATGGTTTGTATTAACCAGTTACACTAGCCCCTCTCCTCACGTTCGGTCTGTGGAATCGATTCGTCAGTATTTGATGTGGTTTACGAAATGTATCCAGCGGTAATGTTAGGTGACTCACCCTGTGTATTTGGATTTACATGCGACAAACAGACCTGACCTCTTTTGCGAATGCCCACATTGAAAATGGTATCAGTGACCATGAGGCTGTTTCAGCAATAATGATTATACAAAGGGACTATAACAAGTAGCAGGATTTGCACGTTCGGCAAACTTGATAAACAAGTAACAGTGTCGTATCTCAATAACGAGCTCGAAACAATTAACTCTGGAGAGAAGCACGTAGATCTGTGACTCGGGAAAAGAATAGTTGATATGCATTTATAGATATCTACGTAGTAGAAGCGTTCATGATGGGAGGGAAACCCCATAGTATACAGCCACTGTAAAATTATTTCTAAAGAAACAGACTATACCATTGCAACAGTAAAACGAAGTATAGAACTACTGATAGAGAGGTGCCGATTGAAACACTTTTTCTATCAAGAGGAAATATGTGAAGCTTTCACCGGTTATCGTAGACAAATATTATCGAAAACTCTATTACAAAACCCAAAGAAATTTTGGTCAAATCTAAACACTGTTAGTGGTACCAAACTTAGTGCCCAGACATTTATGGACGGAACAGTAACTGAAATTGAGGACAGCAAAGCAAAAGCAGAAATGCTCAACATCATTTTTAAGTATTCCTTTACAAAAGAAAACCCACGAGTATTCCCTCAATTTATTTCTCGAGCCACTGCAAAGATGAGAGATGTAGATAATAGTTTCAGCGGTGTTGACAAACAAATGGTTCAAATGGCTCTGAGCACTATGGGACTTAACTTCTGAGGTCATCAGTCCCCTAGAACTACTTAAACCTAACTAACCTAAGGACATCACACACATCCGTGCCCGAGGCAGGATTCGAACCTGCAACCGTAGCAGCAGCGCGGTTCCGGACTGAAGCGCCTAGAACCACTCGGCCAGTCGACAAAAAGCTAAAATTTGTCCAAGTGAACAAACCTCCAGGGCCCAAAGGAATCACAATCAGCTTCAGTGCCGAATTTGCTGTTGAGTTAGCTCTAGTGTTAAACATTATCTACTGCAGATCCCTCGAACAAAAATTCGTTCCCAGTAGTTGGAAGAAAGTACAGGTCACACACCTCTACAAGAAAAGTAGCAGAAGTTCTCTATAAAACCTATCCTTGACACCGATTTGTTATAGAATATCACAACATATTCTGAGAACGTGTATTTCTGTCGCATGGCATCCTAAAGCAGTCAGTTTTCTTGGTTCCAAGAAAGCATTTGACTCACTTGTCAGTGTGACACCTATGCTTATTATCGAAAGTACGACTACACGGGGTATCAAGCGAGATTTGTGACTGGACTGGGGATTTCTTGGTAGGAATGACGCAGGATACAAGGTCGTTAATATGCAACACAACCAGCAGGAGTCCCAGCATACTTTCCTGGGACACACCTAAAGTAACTTCTAAAGCTGTCGACCCCTCACCGTACAAGATAATATCCTGCGTCATTCCTACCAAGAAATCCCCAGTCCAGTCACAAATCTCGCTTGATACCCCGTGTAGTCGTACTTTCGATAACAAGCATAGGTGTCACACTGACAAGTGAGTCAAATGCTTTCTGGGAATCAAGAAACCTGACGCGTTGCAACAAGAGTTGATCAACACATACAAATAAATACCTTAGTGTAACAATTTGTAGGGATATAGACAGGAAGGATCACATACAGGTGCGGCACTTAAATCTGTACAAATTTCTGTTTGAATTTCCCGCCATATCGTAGTTCCACTGGAGGTCGCGAATGGCCTTCTTCAAAGCAATAGGCATCTTGTAAACAATCAGAACCTCAAAATGGCAGAGATGTTACGGACAAGTGCGGAGTACAACCGAAGAACCGCAATTATCGAAAGTCTTTGCGCTGGGCGTTCGCCCACTGTAATAGTTATTGTTCCGGTACCCAAGATCAACTGTTTACAATATTGTGGCCAAGTATAATGCTTAGGAGAAGTCTAGGGAAGGCGGCGAGGAAGCGCGTGTCACGAACTGCAGCAGTCATCGAAACTATTCAGGAGCTGAATTCGGAGGACCCGGGGCAATTGCTGAGGAAATTGGCGTCAGTACTGAATGCCAGCAAGCAAACAGTGCGTTGGAGGGCAGAGGAGGACCTAATATGGGCAATTTAATCCAAAACTGGCTCTCGGATAATGTTGATACGAGTAGTGGAACAACAAGGACGTCACCCCACTCTGCATTCTTGCCAAATTTATTCAAGATGGTGGATCCAATATGGCGACACTAGATATGGCAATGACGCATTGATGTCATGGTGGTGGGAAGCTCAAATTCTAGCAGGAAAATAGGTCAATTGGGCTACCTCCACTAACCTAACCCCCTTCGCCCCCACTCCAAGAAAAGGGAGGAAGTTCAAATCTTGGCAGAAAAAAGGTCACTTGCACAACTTCCACTAACCTACGAAAATGGCAGGAAAATAAGTCACTTGGGCTACCTCCACTAACCTAAGTCATCCAACTGTCATCTCTTCCTTGGAAGTGGTGGGGAAAGGACTCAGCCTGTGCTGGGCTGCTGGATAGGATGGATGTAAGTCTTTATTTTGCAGGCAGTCTTTATTTAAACAATTTGAGTTGTGATAGGCAGTAGCTCCATCCAGTGTGTTCATCATGAGGTCCTGCGTCCAACAGGCCTAGTACACAGTACCACGTTTGGCACTGACGTAACACATCGTACATTGCTACGGGAGCTACGGCAACATGTTCTTATTTCCACCAAATGGTGAAAACGTGGTACTGTCGCTTTAACTCAGGTCACTCTCTTTCTACACAGGTAGCAGAAGGTGGCGGACACAGTTCTCTCTGACTTCTGCTCAGTTCCGACTTGAAATGGAAAGATCACATGCGCAAAGCTGCAGCAATGTCAGCAGTTGCAAGTGGCATAGGGACTGCCTAAAATGCCACATTGGAATTTTACTGTAACAGACAGGTTCGAAAAAGGTGACACCTTTCGAGATTTGAGAGAGCCGGAAATATGATTCACTAGTGGTTGTAATCATTGAAGGACTTCTCCGTAGGACACAGCGCAGGTATGTGTTTGAATGGAAAGACTTGATTCTGAATCGCAGACAGGATTTCTACCACAGAGCGTAACACTAGAGATCTGAAAAGCCTGTGTACATTTCTTACCACCTCAATCAGCACACCATCTACTGTTGTGATCCTTCTCAATCAACCTTCGCCTATAATACAATTTCTCCCCCCATGAACCATGGACCTTCCGCTGGCGGGGAGCCTTGCATGCCTCAGCGATACAGACAACCGTAGCGTAGGTGCAACCACAATGGAGGGGCATATGTTGAGAGGTCAGACAAACGTGTGGTTCCTGAAGAGGGGCAACAGCCTTTTCAGTAGTTTCAGGGGCAACAGTCTGGATAATTGACTGATCTGGCCTTGTAACACTAACCAAAACGGCCTTGCTGCGCTGGTACTGCGAACGGCTGAAAACAAGGGGAAACTCCAACCGTAATTTTTCCCGAGGGCATGCAGCTTTACTGTATGGTTAAATGATGATGGCGTCCTCTTGGGTAAAAAATTCCGGAGGTAAAATAGTCCCCTATTCGGATCTCCGGGCGGGGACTACTCAAGAGGACGCCGTTATCAGGAGAAAGAAAACTGGCGTTCTAGGGATCGGAGAGTGGAATGTCAGATCCCGTAATCGGGCAGGTAGGTTAGAAAATCTAAAAAGGGAAATGGATAGGTTAAAGTTAGATATAGTGCGAATTAGTGAAGTTCAGTGGCAGGAGGAACAGGACTTTTGGTCAGGTGAATACAGGCTTATAAATACAAAATCAAATAGGGGTAATGCAGGAGTAGGTTTAATAATGAATAAAAAAATAGGAGTATGGGTAAGCTACTACAAACAGCAAAGTGAACGCATTATTGTGGCCAAGATAGATACGAAGCCCACACCTACTACAGTAGTACAAGTTTATATGCCAACTATCTCTGCAGATGATGAAGAAATTAGTGAAATGTATGATGAGATAAAAGAAAGTATTCAGTTAGTGAAGGTAGATGCAAATTTAATAGTCATGGGTGACTGGAATTCGAGAGTAGGAAAAGGGAGAGAAGGAAACATAGTAGGTGAATATGGATTGGGGCTAAGAAATGAAAGAGGAAGCCGCCTGGTAGAATTTTGTGCAGAGCATAATTTAATCATAGCTAACACTTGGTTCAAGAATCATAAAAGAAGGTTGTACACATGGAAGAATTCTGGAAATACTAGAAGGTATCAGATAGATTATATAATGGTAAGACCGAGATTTAGGAACCAGGTATTAAATTGTAAGACCTTTCCAGGGGTAGATGTGGACTCTGAGCACAATCTATTGGTTATGAACTGTAGATTAAAACTGAAGAAACTGCAAAAAGGTTGGAATTTAAGGAGATGGGACCTGGATAAACTGACGAGGGCTAGTACAAATCCTTGGGTAACAGAAGAAATACTGAATTTAATTGATGAAAGGAGAAAATATAAAAATGCAATAAATGAAACAGTCAAAAAGGAATACAAAAGTCTCAACAATGAGATCGACAGGAAATGCAAAATGGCTAAGCAGGGATGACTAGAGGACAAATGTAAGGATGTAGAGGCTTATCTCACTAGGGGTAACATAGATACTGCCTACAGGAAAATTAAAGAGACCTTTGGAGAAAAGAGAACCACTAGCATGAATATCAAAAGCTCAGATGGAGACCAAGTTCTAAACAAAGAAGGGAAAGCAGAAAGGTAGATGGAGTATATAGAGGGTCTATACAGGGGCGATGTACTTGAGGACAACATTATGGAAATGGAAGAGGTTGTAGATGCAGATGAAATGGGAGATATGATATTGCGTGAAGAGATTGACAGAGCATTGAAAGACCTGAGTCGAAACAAGGCCCTGGGAATAGACAACATTCCGTTAGAACTACTGACAGCCTTGGGAGAGTCATTCCTGACAAAACTCTGCCATCTGGTGAGCAAGATATATGAGACAGGTGAAATACCCTCAGACCTCAAGAAGAATGTAATAATTCCAATCCCAAGGAAAGCAGGTATTGACAGATGTGAAAATTACCGAACTATCAGTTTAATAAGTCACGGCTGCAAAATACTAACGTGAATTCTTTACAGACGAATGGAAAAACTGGTAGAAGCTGACCTCTGGGAAGATCAGTTTGGATTCCGTAGAAATATAGGAACATGCGAAGCAATACTGACCCTACAGCTTATCTTAGAAGATAGATTAAGAAAAGGCAAACCTACGTGTCTAGCATCTGTAGACTTAGAGAAAGCTTTTGACAATGTTGATTGGAATACTGTCTTTCAAATTCTGAAGGTGCAGGAGTAAAACATAGGAACCAAAAGGCTATTTACAATTTGTAAAGAAACCAGATGGCAGTTATAAGAGTCGAGGGACATGAAAGGGAAGCAGTGGTTGGGAAGGGAGTGAGACAGGTTTGTAGCCTATCCCAGATGTTATTCAATCTGCATATTGAGCAAGCAGTAAAGGAACAAAAGAAAAATTCGGAGTAGGTATTAAAATCCATGGAGAAGAAATAATAACCTTGAGGGTCGCCGATGACATTGTAATTCTGTCAGAGACAGCAAAGGACTTGGAAGAGCAGTTGAACGGAATGGACAGTGTCTTGAAAGGAGGATATAAGATGAACATCAACAAAAGCAAAACGAGGATAATGGAATGTAGTCGAATTAAATCAGGTGACGCTGAGGGAATTAGATTAGGAAATGAAAAGCTTAAAGTAGTAAAGGAGTTTTGCTATTTGGGGAGCAAAATAACTGATGATGGTCGATGTAGAGAGGATATAAAATGTAGACTGGCAATGGCAAGGAAAGCGTTTCTGAAGAAGAGAAATTTGTTAACATCGAGTATAGATTTAAGTGTCAGGAAGTCGTTTCTGAAGGCATTTGTATGGAGTGTAACCATATGTGGAAGTGAAACATAGACGATAAATAGTTTGGACAAGAAGAGAATAGACGCTTTCTGTATGTGGTGCTACAGAAGAATGCTGAAGATTAGATGAGTAGATCACATAACTAATGAGGAGGTATTGAATAGAACTGGGGAGAAGAGGAGTTTGTGGCACAACTTGACTAGAAGTAGGGATAGGTTGGTAGAACATGTTGTGAGGCATCAAGGGATCACAAATTTAGCATTGGAGGGCAGCGTGGAGGGTAAAAATCGTAAAGGGAGACCAAGAGATGAATACACTTAAGCAGATTCATAAGGATGTAGGTTGCAGTAGGTACTGGGAGATGAAGAAGCTTGCACAGGATAGAGTAGCATGGAGAGCTGCATCAAACCAGTCTCAGGACTGCAGACCACAACAACAACTACCATATTCCTTAGCCGAATCGCTTTGTAAATTCGGTGATTTTATCATGAGGTTGCATTGTTGTGTAACCACTCTGTTGGTCTGATAATATACACTCCGTGGCCACCATCTATATTCAGTGTCGCGGTATTTGTCTGGAAAAACCATTTCATTTGGAGGTAATGCCTTACCTCGATTTATAAAGCTAATATAGCCTTGAACTTGGATACTTGTGTGCACCTGTTGAACCAAGAGAACCAAGACTGATTGTGACAGTAATATGAACATTGCGATCGTGTTTTTTTAACATATAGTAGTTTGTGAGACGATTATGCCTCCCTTTCTAAGGCATAGTGGTACCACATGCAGGAAGAACTTGTGAGACATGTCCACCCATCGCTGATTTTCGGTCAGTATTATTTCGTATAGCCAACAATCTGTTATTGGCGAAGTATTCTACTTAGTAGTAGGGGATGTGTGATAGGTCTGCCTTGAGCATCTGGCTTATGAAGTACGTGTGAGTGTTGCGACATGAGCAAAGGAAATGACTATGTCCAGTCGTAAGGAGGGTATGGATTTGATGTGGAATGCTGTGATAGCAAAGGGAAAAGTATGTAAATTCATAAGAATGGTAATAATGTTTTAATGTCGTGTCACTAGGGCCTCCCGTCGGGTAGACCGTTTGCCAGGTGCAAATATTTCGATTTGACGCCACTTCGGCGACTTGCGCATCGAAGGGGATGAAATGATGATGATTAGGACAACACAACACCCAGTCTGTGAGCGGAGAAAATCTCTGACTCAGCTGGGAATCGAACCTGGGCCCTTAGGATTGACATTATGTCGCGCTGACCACTCAGTTACCAGGGGCGGACATAAGAATGGTACAGATATTTCTATTTCCAGGGCATCAGCCATCAGAGCTTGGATTTCCGATACTTCACTCATTGTTGAATGTCGTCTAATTGATACTGCAAATTATAATATTTAACTGAAAATTTAGCAACTAAATATGTGTGTGGCCAGTATCCTAGAACAATTCTGTGTAGGGTTACATGGCGCGCGGCGTCGGTGGCCGGTGGCGGAAATGATTCACGTTTCCCACTAACGGCAGGAGCTGTCTGAATGGAAAGTCCAGTTGGGATGCAAGAATGTAGCTGACTTAACCATTTTGTGCTCTAGATGGCCGTGTAGCGGACTAATACTTAGTATGTGTTGGATAGCTTTTGTGATCGTGTGGAAAGTTGAGGAGCTTCAAAATGGACGATGTATTTGCGCTGGACGATTATTCCCTCCCATTTAAATCGTCCAGTTGGCTGCTTGTGCACATTTCGCGGCTTTATTTAGTTGAGAGAACATCGATTGTGGTGTGTACATCTAGCAGGTGAAAGATGGGAGGAAGACATGTTTCTCTAGACATGACAAACAGCTTAGTTGACTCTGTAAATTATAGGGATGTTTTGGAATCTGTTACATCACTGACATCTGTATTCACGAGTGGAAGTACCAGTTTCCTCTATTTTTTCTAGTTTTCACGTAAAGATCTTCGCAGACGGAATAAGTTTCTAGTTACTCAGTAGTTTACAGCACACTCGACCTCGGTAAAGTTTCGGGTTTCTAGAGAAATAATTTCCACTCCATATCTTTAGATTATATTATGTAAGCGATACTGCTATGCGAGCGATAATGCCATGTGCTTTATATTGAGAAGTATCGCGTAAATGATATAATATTCTTGCAAACCATGTGAAAATACGGCATTCTTGTAATCCGAGAGTCTGGAGATGGGTGTAGGAACCAAGCAAGCAAACAGTTTGGGGCCAAAAACAGTGACGCCTTTTTGCTGAGGGGAACCAACCCAGCCTTTGTACTACAGTCCTCGCAGTATATGTACGAGTGTCTGGTGGTCGCCACTGTGTGTCCTATTGTGAGGGAGGTATAGATTCAGCACATTGATAGCCGTAAGGGGAATGAAACATTATGCATGGAAAATTATGGGCTCTATGGATATTGAGATTAGTTCCAGAACCACGGCCGTCAAGAGGAGACATTTCCGGTACATTGGTTGGTGTGAGACTGCATCAGCAATCCTAATATTTAATTGTAGTTACACTGATAAATATGTGCCTTGTTTCCAATATTCTTGTGAGTCTGGAGATGGCCGTAGAACGCACAGCAGACTGGCTTCAGAAACAACACCTCAGCGAACGCCTTTGTTCCAATCTGCGTCTTACCCGTCCTTTGTACACCAGTTCAGAGAGTCCAAGAAAGCTTCTGACCCATTACAATTTGGCTTGCATCTCCCCATAGATGGATGAATAGAATTTCCATGTATACAATCTGAAATATCACGAAAGCTACTACAAAGGCTACGGTTAACTATTTCTGTGACACTTTACCATTTCTGAGAAGGGACTGATAAGTAATGGACCAGTTGTGTTGTTAGGATCGCGAGGAAGAATGCAGTCGGTGTTATTCTTGGCTACTTTCGTGAACAGGTTCTGTTAGGGCCAGAATTTCCATGCAGACAAGCTGAGACATCACGAAAGCTCCTAGAAAAGTGACCATTAACTATTTCTGTGGCACTTTATTATTTTCGAGAGGTAGACTTGGCTCTTATTTAAACAGACATGTGAGGTCAGTATAACGTTGAAAACCTTTTGGCTGCGTCTGCTAGGGTGACCCACTGCGCAAACACCTCTGTCGATGCTGGACCGCAGCTAGAAAGGCATCCGCAAGCAACGGTAAAGACGTGCGAGCGGCCCAGATGCCTCTGGTATGAGTGCGCCGTACAGCCTGCACGCCTTGGAGCTTTGTAGGGGGCATTTCGCTGATACGGTGAGGTTGATGACAGTCTCAAAGCGTTTTTTATATGCAATAAGTGCTCGTGCAATGCATTGTTTCGGTTGGCTAAGCGTTGTGAGCCTGTTTACAGAGCGTTGTACATGCACTATTTCGCCAATTTTACATGAGTGAACGTGTCTGTTGCATTATTTTGTGAAGAGGTCTGTAGACTGTGCAATGCATTAAGTGGTGATCTACGAGTAGTTTGCAGGTCTGTAGGATGTGCATGCATTATTTCGGTAATTTACAAGTTGTTTGCGTGTCTGTACATCAGTATACTGCATAATTTCGGTGATTTATGTGTAGTTTGCAGTCTGTAGGCTATGTAGTGTGACCCCAAGCACGCCAGAGTGAGTATTTTGTATCAGTGTAATAAATGTACTACGTGAAATCCATCGCTAAATAAATTGTTCCAAAATAAAGTACAGTCCTTCCTCTCTCCAGCAGCTGGACACAGACTGAGTCCTTTTTCTGCTATTTTTCTCCCAGACTGCCATGGGACGACAGCGACCTCTGGTATCAGTACTTTTCTTGGGGTGGGGGAAGGTGGTTATGGTCGTGGAGGTAGCCCAGTTGACCTATTTTCCCGCCAAAATTTGAACTTCCCACCATGACGTCATTGCGACGTTGCCATATCTATCACCGCCATCTTGAATAAATTTGGCAAGAACGCTGAGTGGGGTGGCGTCCTTGTTGTTCCACTACTGATATGTTTTGGTGAAAAGAGTTCTGGCCGCCGAATAGCCCGAATTTGAATCCCCCTGACTACTATGTTTGGGGTGTAGTCAAAAGAGTTATCAATACGACAAAGCACCCTAATGTTGCGTCTCTACGCACCGCTATCGAATCAGCATTCGCGAATATGGACAGCGCTTTTGTAACGAGTGCGTGCGATCGCTTCAAGACAAGATTGCAGGCGGTCATTGCGGCTAAAATGGGTTACACCGCAAAAATTTTACTCTTGGAAGATATCACTACTTGCATGTAAAATGATTTTTATTTTCACTGGTAATTTGTTTTAACGAATTTGCTTTTAAAAGAAAGTTTCATTTGTCGGGGTTAAAGCTCCGCTCTCTGTACACTTGATGCCCCTTGCAATCGTACTATCGATTATAAATGCAGGCGTGTTATCGAAAGTGAGTCAAGTTCTTTCTGGAAATCAAGAAACACTGCATCTACCCCAATTGCCTTGATCCGTGGCTTTTATGATGTTATGTGAGAAAAATGCGAGTTAGAGGTCGGAGACTTTGGTTCTCTGGTAGAATGTTAGGGAAGAAGTTAGGGAAGTCTACAAGGGACATTGCATACAAAAGTCTACTGTGACGCATCCTAGAATATTGCTCAAGTGTGTGGCAGGCGTACCAGGTAAGACTGACGGGATATACTGAACGTGTACAGAAGATGCAGCACGAATGGTCAAAGGTTTGCTTGACCCACAGGAGAGTTCTATGGTGATGCTGATGAAACTGCGCTGCCAGACTCCTGAAGACAAACGTATACTATCCCGAGAAAGCCTATGTACAAAGTTTCAAAAATGGGCTTTCAATGACGAATCTAGGAATACACTACGACCCTCTATCGCTCCCATAGGGACCGTGAGGAGAAGATTACATGAATTAGAGGATGCACAGATGTGTTTAAACAATCACTTTTCCCGCGCATCATACGTAAATGGAACGGAAAGAAGCCATAACTTTTACACTGGAAAGTTTGAAGAGTATGGATGTAAATGCAACTCTAAATGTTTAATAAGTACTTCAGAGGAGACGCTAAAGTCATTAAATCCAAAGCGTTGGGTTGGCAGATAAGACGTCACACACGCACTTCAAGATCGTTACATTTACATTTTTAACGTTCTGATAATGTAATTCTTATGAGTGAGAAATGTAAAGAAATTTGGTAGCAGGTATTAGAAACTTCACTGAATCCTACAGTTTTGGTGTTCAGTGAGAAGTACTAGGAAGAATCAACATAGTACCTAAGCCCTCGAAATCTTAGAATACGCGCCTTGCTATTTAGGAACCCAGCAGCCAGAAAGGATCATTCGACAAATTGCTTGTCGGAGCTTTCGAAATCGAGAAAGATGGAACACAGAAAGTAGGCAAGGCAACACTCCAACGAGCTTTATGATTGGTTGGTTGGTTTTGGGGAAGGAGACCAGACAGCGAGGTCATCGGTCTCATCGGATTTGGTAAGGACAGGGAAGGAAGTCGGCCGTGCCCTTTGAAAGGAACCATCCCGCCATTTGCCTGGAGCGATCTAGGGAAATCAGGGAAAACCTAAATCAGGATGGCCGGACGCGGGATTGAACCGTCGTCCTCCCGAATGCGAGTCCAGTGTCTAACCACTGCGCCACCTCGCACGGTGAGCTTTATGAGACCGAGCAACTGAGAGAGCTACTAACTAGATTTCTAATGACTTTATTTTCAAATAAATGCCTGATTTTAAAGAACGAGGCGCATTACAGACGAACACAGAGCAAAACATTTGTTCGCTGCGCCCACGTGAACTTCACGTTAGAATTTTTAATTGCCCTGAGGGCACGGTCGATACCGAAAAGTGAAGTCGAAGGAGAAGTTGCCACATGCTTTACGAATAAATAAACACATAAAAACACTGATACTCTTTGAATTTGCTATAATCAGCATTTTTAATCTTGTGCTACAGAAGTAGAAATTCGTGGGACCTTAACTGTAACAATCAAAATATGCCATGCTCTAGCAGGTGATTTACAGTTATTAATTTAAAAACTTGGTGTAAGATTAAGCTTTTTAAAATACGGACTAGGGTAATATTGTGTCAAGACTGAATTTCGACTATTTCGTGGCATATCTATTCTAGAGCAACGTGAAAACTCCTTGTCATTTCCTTTAATCTATCTGTACTAGAATTAACAACAGTAGTATTGGGCGGGCAGCACTTCTACTGTTATGGTAGCATCTGTACAGACACATCGAGACTGTAGGGCTATAGCGTTAACACTTGCAGTTAAATCACAAGAGTAATGAATGAAACACGACCATCAACGTGCATTTGCAAAATGTACACAACACAGTTGGATTCAATGTATTCTGTAGACGTAGCCTGCCTACTTTGGAAAGCGTTGTCTTAAAAAATTTAAACTGTGTTAGTAGATTCAATACCCCTAAACCCAGAGCTGTAAATAGAATCATAAAATCGTGTAGGATAACCATGAAGGGACATGGGTGACTGCAGAATAAAATCACATTTGGAACTAAGTTACGAAATTCTTAGCAGACTCATCAGAGAATCAAAAAGTATGTGGTTATCAAAGGAAGATTAAGGTTTAACGTGCCATCGATGGTGAGAGCACAGGGTCCGATTGGGGAAGCATAGGAAAGGAGAGCGGCAGGCGTACCCTCTCAAAGGAACCCCCCGCCCCCCGTAGATGCCTGGTACGATAGGGAAATCGCGAGAAACCTATGTCCGGATGGACGGGCGGGTATTTTCTTTATTTCCTAACTCACAAACCCAACATTGGAAGGGAGTTTATTTTGTCAATTTTCAAGTAAAAGCGAAAACAAAACAAAAAAATGGACTGTGTTTAAAACGTAAAATCCCGGAAAGTTTCTGTACGCTTGGCGCAGCTGCTTCACGTGTCTACAACGCGATTTTGTAAACGCTTCTATGGCAACGCCTCTTTCAAGCCCTATAGACGGCTATTGTTTCCGCCTACATCCGTTTGAGCTTTACAGTTGAAAGCTATCAAAAGCGCTGCCAGGTGTCTGGGGTTTATGTATTAAAACGTAATGCACAGTGTGGCAGTTTTTCATCCATCTCCTGCTTTATGACTTCATATGTCCCGAATTATGCGTCAGACTGTGATGCAATTTTGCGCTTACATTCGGTGGTATGTGTGTATACTCTTTCTAAAATGTGTCGCGAATACCATACAATTAGTAATAAAGAAGTACTAAATTATGACGCTATGTCTCATCCGGTACTTTGACTGCATCAACAGTGAAAAAGTAGTGAACGATAAACATCTTTTTCATTATTTTGCATGGGCTGTCAGCGAGAAAGAATTTCGTAAAGGTTTGCACACTGCACCCTACCCCTTTGCTAGGCAAGTGTTTCTCACCCCTTGCTAGGCAGGTGTTTCTCACCCCCCAGCCCCAGTGATTGTCGCCTGACAGTAAGGAATATGTGTACCATGTTTGGTCGAAATCGGTCCTCTCGTATACGAGGAGTTGTGGAACACACACACACACACACACACACACACACACACATGCATCCATACTCGTACATTTTTATAACAAGTATGGATGGATTTATTTTGACTTTTGGACTGAAGTCCACAAAGCCAAGAAGGGATTGGGAACCGCCGTTCTCTCGAATACGAGTCCATAGAATCAGCACGGCATATACTTTGGAAAAAAAATTTCTCAGCAACAACATAAAAAGTATTTGGAACACAGTAAACAATGAGGCAACGAAATGAAATACGGAAAAATAAACGAAGAAAATCTTTAAAACAAATAATGAACTTCTAATATGTTTATTTTTTATTTTTTACGGAATGGTAGATGATTTACGTCCAAACATACATCCTTAGTGGGTAGGCTACAGTTCCAAAGAACAATTTCGAAAAAAACTAATAAATTTCAACTTTTGATTTTTTATGAGTACTAACTAGTCCACACAATTAGGTCTATTACCACTGTTGCTAATTGTAGAGGTTCATTTTCCGTAACACAACGACACATGTGCGTTCGGAATTCTGATTGTAATTGCTCCATAAATCGCTGCTGGAATGTGGCGGGCGATTGTAAGCTATTTTGCTGCCAGCAATATACTTCTTGTATGTGGTGCACTTGAATTTATCGTTCACGGACTGCTCGACGTTGTCTGACCAGAGGTACAAAATGGAGTAAGAGGTCACGCACAAATTATACTTGCTGCTGTAGATTATTTATCAACAACATGAAACACAGCGATGAACGACGAAGATTACAGTGTGAGGCTTACGGTGCGCAGTATAGACTGAGTGCCAAAGTTTGCAACAAATCAATATATCAGCAGCTCGAATTGCAGCGACATCTGCCGTTTCAGTACTAGGGACCTGAGAGGCCAAGAAAATCTGGACGTACTGTACTGACACTGACAATACGAAACCGCATTTCTTTTCCTTAACGGTCAACCTTTTTAAGACGCCTTTAATTTAAAAGACAAGTTATTTTATGATAAAAATACGGCTAATTCATGAAATCCGTGTGTAATGCGTCAGAAATTCTTGTGGCATGTGCATGGAAAATGTGTATCTCATTATGGTGATACACATTGCTCGTCGAAGGTCATCTTTACGAGAGATTACACGAGTCGGCATGCAAACTTCGTGGGAGAATGTATAGGTCCAGACTGTAGTATTCCGATTTTTCTGTGATTACGAGATTTATAAAATTCAGGCTTTTCTGACATAAACTGCTTCAGCCAGGCTTGCATAATCAAATTATCGCCGTGTCGACTTTCTCCATTTCCGTCACGCATAATATATGAGTGTGAGACTTCTGCTGTGCGTGCGCCAAAAGGTGCAGATAATTTGATGCTTGAGTTGTGTGTGGCACGGATAGGCAGAACTCATGTTGGTGGCTTACATCGTTGCTCTGTGCTCTTCCCGAATTTCACGATTTTCTTAAGTCTTTACTGGCTGAGGCAAGAAACATTTACGTCGCTCACCAGTCGTCTAGTCTCAGAATTTTGTAGGCAGCTGCATGGACCGCTGCAGAGAAACCCTATATTGTTGAGAATTGCGCCGTGTCGCCATTTTGTTGTTTGGTCTAGCAGTACATCTGGTAAATAGTCACCGCATAATCAACTATCCACCAGTAACAGTAGTTGTAGGGAGAAAGTTGAAAAATTTGCAAAATCAGTCAATCGAGTGAAGTCTTCCCCTATCTTAAAACAATCAAAAATAGTTCTGAAGATATTCTGAGAAGTAAAGACATCCGTATCATTTACTTAATTTACACAGGTCAAAAATCAATCTGCATTAAGGCTCGAACTACTATTAATAACATATGTGATTCTGAAGGGACTAGATGTGAACAAATGTTGCTTCCAAGGTTATGACGGAGCACCCGTCATGAATAGGGAATAAAATAGTGTGCAAAAAAACAAGTCAATCTATCAGTTAATTCCTTAATGGAGTTGTAGCTATGCGCTTGAAGAGAGTTTCGTTCAAAATCCTAACGCTCTGAAAAACGCAGTTATTACGAGTAACAAGCGTATCGAAGGAATTATAGTAATATGCGTAAAAACATAATTGAAACCAACAGCTTTGTTATTCAATATCAAGTAAGAGACTCAATGTAGTTGCTAAAGCCTCGAAACCTGGAAACATGGATTTTGCAACTGCAGATGGCCTCCTGGAAACGGTGCTGTCAGATATGACCTTTCGACAAACTGCTCGACGAAAGTTTCAACACGTAAGACGGGGAACAGAGGGTAAATTCGCTAATAAATGAATAAAAACAGTAAAGGAACAGTTCGACGAACTTTCCAAGGATGACAGGCGGACAGAGCTAACAAGGAGACAGAATGACACTTCATTTACCGAAACAATGGAAAATCTCGGATGGATAAGTGACGTTATTTACCCAATGAAAAACAACATTTATTCGCACCTAAATGCCTGCTTTTAGAGAATGAAATAAGTTGTACACGCATATGGACAACATTTTTTAATATCTACCATATGTAACGAATATTTTAAAATTGAAGTATATGAGTTTTTCTACGACAGAGCCTCGTAACATTCCTCTTCTCTTTCCAGCACAGGTAATTATGACAGAAACTACAAATTTCGCAATACAAATTTCGAAACTGTCTGGTGTTCAAGCCTTTGCAGAGCTGATACTAAGAATTATCTTGACGTAAGCACAACTGCCCTGTTATATCTAACAGAACACGAGCCTGTTGCAATATCCGAGCGTTCGTTTCCCAGACTAAATATGTACCTGCGTTCTACGCTGACTGTAAGTTAGAAACGTCTATGTCGTCTGACAATGTCATTAGTAGAAGGCCATTGCGAACGGCCGCGGGATAGTTTGACTGCAAGAGAATGTAACGAAAATTTTGAAAATTGTAACTGCTGGACTCGAAGCAAGACGTCTCACAAGAACATGCCTGGAAAACTTCAGCAGCAGTCTTTCAGGGAAAAAATCGAGAAATATTTTTCTGAAAATTACGCATGCCACTCGTGGAGATGAAGCGCGTAAAATTAGGCAAACAATAGGTCACATACAATCAAGCATTCCTCCCATGCTCCATCTGAGAATGTAACAGGCAAATACTGTACCTTGATGTATGTATGATTCAATAAAAAGTATCTTCTCCACGCACTTTGCAGCGGTTCACAGTGTATACAAGAAGTTAAAAAGA
Source organism: Schistocerca cancellata (assembly GCF_023864275.1). NCBI lineage: Eukaryota > Metazoa > Arthropoda > Insecta > Orthoptera > Acrididae > Schistocerca > Schistocerca cancellata. The sequence goes on along the minus strand of NC_064633.1, from coordinate 603,564,529 downwards.
AGACATCAGTCGACAGAGCACATCCTGGGACATCAAGGAATAATTGAATTGGTGACAGCGTCGGAGGTGGCATTGTTCACTGTTCGCCTACAAATGCTGTTGCAAACAATAGGTTCATGGTTGATTATACAATGAAAACAACAATGAATTCTGTATTATACATCGGTATTAGCAGTCTCTAGAGCTGGACAACGATTCAGAATCTACTACTCTCTGATTCTGCATGACTGTCTGTGGATAGTTCTTATGTAATGATGATACAAGATGATTCACATATAGGTTACTTGTTAGAAATAGACCTTGAGTATCTAGAAAATATCTATGATCTTCACTCCAATCTACCACTGTGCCAACAGAAAAAGATACCAAGCCAGAAGTTACAAAGAAGGTGATTTACACATTATACGATGAGAAAAATTGTGTGATCCTAAAGAAATTTAAAGCAGTTTCCACACAAAAATCTTACTCCAAGCAAAATTCACCGAATATTATCATTCCGCCAAGCTCCCTGGATGAAAAAGTATGTAGATACTAACGATGAGAAACATACGAATGAAAAACCGATATTAATGAGTAACAGTGTTTTTGGCAAAATTAAGAAGAATGCGCGGAAACAGACTTAATATTGTTTGTGACGAACCAGTAGCTTAGGAATGACTACTTAAGGTATTTATAAGACGCTTCTTGTTGATTTTCGTTATGGGTATATCTTGCCGAAAACTGAGGAAAAAAGTGTTAAAATGTATCACACAGACACGAATATTTTAATATAGTTATCATGTAACTACTACAGTTATTTATGGTATTATTAAAATTAATGCGTATGGTTGGTTTGACGCTTTGCTTCCCTGACAAAATCATTTATATCATCCTATGCGTCAATAAAAAGAAAGTGGGTTTAATGAAAGGTGAGTTATTGGTTGACACTACTACAAAATTCAACTGACTGTGAGTAAAACTGAACGCTCTGAAAAATAGAACACAGCGAGCTATGAGTAGAGCAAAAGGTGTGAAACGCTCTTCAGCAAAGGAATTAGGAATGATGATTACCGACGATATGTCTTAAATGCTGTGGAAAAATCGACTGTACAGTATATAATACCACAGGTTTCGCTATAATGCATTGTAAATAAGCGTTATCGACAAAATATGATAAACACTAAGTATTTGATTACAAAATGGAAAGTTCAAGTGATATATGCGATGTGTTGAAAAAAATGTGGGTGAAAGAACGCCGGAAATCGGCCAACTGGAGCATGAAAACTAACGAACACATCTCCAGGGCCACATGCACGAGTTAACAGCGCTGGAAATCGCCACTGAAGATGCTTCACAAATAAAAGAAGCGAAACGCGTATGGCAGTAAACAAACTGCCTTCAGTTTGCGGCGTAGACGAAACATAGAATCCATTTACTCACACACAAGAGCATTTAAACAACAACTTCTCTGAAGAGCCTATTTACTGAACTAAATCGGAAAACTTAAAAGTTTTGAACTAAAATTAAAGCAATAGCAGCGCTCGGTCCTAAAAAAGAAGTCTTTTGACCTAGGTTTCGGCACTGCTATGAGTGCTTTCGTCAGAAGTAAAACACTCGAACTGGCCTACAACGTCATTACGAAATTATAGAAAAAAAATTTTTAAGTGTAAGTACTGACAAGGAGTACAAAAAGGAAACAGTACTTACATGTCACGTATAAAACTAAATATCAAGCGATAAAGCTTGAGTCGCAAAATTTTCGAAACAGGGTACATAGAAGGCAGGCCACTGTAGGCTGCTCAGCCGCGTCGAGCTACGGTAGCATCAGACGCGCTAGCAATTGCGGGCAAGTGAACATTACGAGTACACCAAGAGCGCTATCTAGGAGCCGCAAATACAAACAGGCTACCTAACATTCAAAATATAGACGGAAAAATGTTATGATGAACATTATTTAGTACGTGAAGTAAACGAGAATTTTTTTTATCTGACAGCAGGAGACATTGTAACAACTTGTCTACATAACAGCTTATAAGTACACTTTAAAGGCTGAAAACACCATTTTAGAAGTACAAAGGGAGCTGAATAACTCAGCGAGCAGAAAAATGGTATAACATGAAATGTAGCTTATAAATCACTTAATAAACAATAAATTATGATTCGACTTAGGTAGAAAAAATGTACTTACTTCATGTCCTAAGTAATGTTCATATAACATTTGTCCATCTATATTTGGCATGTTAAGTAGCCTTTTTGTATTTCCCCGATTCCATTCATTTCGTCTGAAGTATGAAAGTACGGATACTACTAAAGTCCTGATTCAATTTTCTCTCACCGTAAGAAAATCATCTTCTACATCCCCTACGTTGACATGATACCCGAATCTACATGATTACCCGTGCAAGTAATTGTGCGGCAAGTTATTCTTACAATTTTTTATTCTTAAAAATTCAATCATTTCTCCTTTGCCAAGACTTGGAATAGTTTGCACGTTATCACAGTTCAATAAGAACTGGAAAGTGTGTCAGCAAGACGAACAACAGGGTCGTGCAAATTAATGGTACATAAATTGCGTGCTGTTTTTCTCACTCATCATTCATCAGAAAACAAATAGATCTGCTCGCAAAGCTATAAGAATTCCCTTCAATATGAGTAAAGCATGGTTAGATCCTTTACAAAAGAATTAATTTATACAGTACATACGAAATAAAGTCTGATTAATTTAATGACGAACGGGGGTGATTCTGCGCAAGACGATCGGAACTCCGATTTTCAGAGTGTGCCCACTTCAAGCAAGATCAGTGAAATAAATTGCTGTCCACGCACACTGTACAAGAATGCTCATTCTTCATCGACGTACAAAATTTAATAATGAACAAAACATTGGAACCTTGTAAGTTGATTATTTCGGCAATAACTAGAACATGAACATCTGTGTCCATAATGTTATTGCTAGACAGAAATTTGAATTTTGCCCCAATACTGCTATAGCGAGACTGTAATTGCTGGTGACGTCCTACACAGATCAGGGTAATTGTTGAGTGAAAGCGAGCGTATTTGTTTGCTTGTGTCGCGTAGTAAACAACTATAACCTGCACATGACATGAGCAACACACCTACATTTGAAACGATAACAACCTAAAATTTGTCATATGGCACTAATACAACGTAATATTTTCATAGACGAATATCACTGATCGCAACACAAATCAGACAGTCGCTAAAATATGTGGACAATAGACGATCGACTTACCACTGATTTGTTTCGATGGATACCCGAAAACTCGTTTCTGTAGCCTTGGCTTGTGTGTTTAGAAGAGCAGTGGTTCAGTGATCGCGGCATTAAGAAAAACTGATGGTACACTAGAAAACTACACCAGGCCGAACATACAGCACACTTTACACTAAGGTAAACACACCTCGCGACCAAAGATGACGGCTGCAAACATTGGAAGCAAATGACATTGCTATAACGAACAGGGCATATCGTCATGGAAGGTATCGAAGCAGTAGGGACCCAATATAAACTTCGATTTCTGAAAATATTTCGCATTTTGTGAAATAATTTTCACCTTGTGTTACATGTATATAATCTACACACTCATTCTGTATGGATACGTCTTTTGTTTACTTCATGCAATTCCATAGATACTCTTGCCACGGTACGAAACGCACAGCAACAAATTCTGGAGAACTATGATTTTTAGTAAGAAGATTGAGAGAAGCGATTCGATTAAATTAAAAAGGAGTTTGACAAATTCATGAATTTTTATCTAAACAAGTTTTTCGTTGAAAAACTCAATTAACTTTTAGTCTTTTTCTAGATGATACCGTCTACACTAACATGTTTGTTGTTTAACTACGCCCAAAAATGCTATTTTCGAAATTTACAAAACAGTTGTTTGTTTCAGCCATATTTATTCATTCGATGTTAATTTCCTCCTACTTACACAATGATTCAGTTTTTGAAAGCAAAACAGATGCGATGAGACGAATCTGAAAAAAGTGTGGTTTGTACCACGTTTCTACTATTTTGGTCATGGAAATACCGAGATACCTGTTTGGACGCATTGGCCAGGTAAAAGCTACTCATTCCTTCGTTAAATAGGATTAGTGTCTCAGTAGTTTATTACGAAAACCATCAAATAATGGCCATTATAATTTAGGTATTCTTGATACTCGATAAATAAATATCGCGTCAGGGCATTCCTAAAAAACTAATGCAGTAATTTTTCAGTCTGATAGAACTGTATATGAATTTAACGTAGGAGTGAATTGCAATCCACTACTCTTACTGTTCTTTTTTCTTAGAATGGTAATAATGGATTTAGATTTCACTAAATGTTACATGTTACCATGATTATTCACTGATGTGACCAACCTGCTATATCGCTCATAATCTTCTGTTGAAGCTGGTACATTTCCTTCTAATGACCACACTTTGCAGTATGGATGTTCTGTGTCTGTCTCTTAATTTTCTTCGTGAAGTTTTTTCTTAAAACATTTTACTAATAAAATCATTATGCTTAATTATGTGTACACTATATTTAGATTTTATTTTAACAAATATTGTTAATTAATGTTACAGTTTCGTTTATTTCGGACGTTAGCGTCACATTCAGTTTTCTCTCATCCTAAAGTTTTCTGTGATTCTTCTTCACGCGTCTTGCACCTATCTTTGCTCTTTTCTTGGTTCCCCGGAGCCTGCTCTTCATAACCCTGGACTAAACATTCAAAGTAAATCTTTCATAACTTTTCTCATAATTCTTTATTGAGGTGGTTAGTCTTTAATAGCCTGCTTTCATTGCTAGAGATTTGGTTGGTCATTGTAATTCTTCTTTTAATATTCATCAGACTTCTGCTATCATCAGTTGTTGTGATACCCTAGTGAGAGAATTCGTTTGCTGCTTTGGAGTTGTAGTTCTAACAATATTTGCAATCATTTGCCTGTTCGGTTTATCTGTCCTTTTAGGTCTGTTATAGTTTATCTTAAGCGTATAGTTGTCCAAGTCATTAGTCAAAATTTTGAACATATAATTCATGTTCTTTAATGAGTCCGGCTAGATTAAAATCACATCACATATCTACTGCAAAATTTTTTTCACAAATAATCTTGGCTCCTTGTGAGTGATCTTCAATGGTTTCTGTTGCATTTGCTGTACAGAAATTAAATAAATGAGGAGAAGTATCAAACAAGCTCATAATTTGACTGACAGACATTCATTGTTCAACATAATACAAGAATTCTAAGTATGAAAACAACAGAACTGATCAAATAAGCATTAACTGCTACCACATCAAAAGTTAGAATCTTAGGTAAGATGTTTGACCATTTGAAATTAGATCAGGAGTCCTACATGTAGTCAGACTGACCCCATTATTGTTGAGTCCTATGTTGGAAAAAGTAATCAGGATCTGAGAGAAAGTATTTGGCATTTCCAGGTGACGTCGTGATTCTCTCAAACAGTAGACAAAAAGGGATTAACTCCTCAGAAAAACTCCAAGAATGTGCAGCTAAAACTGGACTGCGAATCACATACATAAAAACTCAGTTCATGGAATTAGAACCTCAGTATGTAGACGGACATCCTATACCAACTCAGTTCGGAAAAATATTTCAGATATCCAAATTCAAACACCAGGGTGAAGTGATACAATCTTCAGAATTAAATCATGAAAGAAACCACGAAAGAATTTTTAAATTACAAAGAGCCTAGAGAACCGCTTTAAGCTGACATAATAAAAAATAGATCTCCTGGAACGCAAAACTTAAACAGTACAATAGAGTAATCGAACCGCAAGCGTTATACGCGCCTGAAAACTTAATTAATTGGAGGCAGGCCACTAACTCGTGACACAGAAAATCAATAAAAGGACGTTCCAAGAAACAGTTTGAGCCAGTCTTTAGAGCCAAATTTTCGATGAACAGGAAGTCTGGGGAATTTTATAGGTTTGCAGACAAAACACCTGACTTTTTCAGCAAGAGACAATTAAAATTTTCAGTCACGTTCTCAATAAGAATGGTGACTGGGCAAAAAACTCGTCGTGGCTGTTTAGAGCCAATCTGTGGGTGCTGAAAACTTTACACACTACCGTACAGCAAGCGGAAGCCTTCCCACGGCAGTAACTTGGACGCTCAAACGCTATTGCCTCCAGTAGACGGCAGGCGCGATTTCGGACTCGGTCAGGAGGCCTATAAGGCGCTCAGGCTGATGCCGCGTTGCTTGACGTCCGGATGGCGTTCGGTAAAGTCTTACACTGTCGCCTAATGAACAAAGTACGAGAGTACACAATATCATATCAGCTTTGTGAATGGGTTGAAGAGTTTCTAGCGAACAGAAAGCAACACATCTACCTATACGGACAGAAATCTTCAGTTGTAAAAGTTGTTGTTGTTGTGGTCTTCAGTCCCGAGACTGGTTTGATGCAGCTCTCCATGCTACACTATCCTGTGCAAGCTTCTTCATCTCCCAGTACCTACTGCAACCTACATCCTTCTGAATCTGCTTAGTGTATTCATCTCTTGGTCTCCCCCTACGATTTTTACCCTCCACGCTGCCCTCCAATACTAAATTGGTGATCCCTTGATGCCTCAGAACATGTCCTACCAACCGATCCCTTCTTCTGGTCAAGTTGTGCCACAAACTTCTCTTCTCCCCAATCCTATTCAATACTTCCTCATTAGTTATGTGATCTACCCATCTAATCTTCAGCATTCTTCTGTAGCACCACATTTCGAAAGCTTCTATTCTCTTCTTGTCCAAACTTTTATCGTCCACGTTTCACTTCCACACTTGGCTACACTCCATACAAACACTTTCAGAAACGAATTCCTCACACTTAAATCTATACTCGATGTTAACAAATTTCTCTTCTTCAGAAACGCTTTCCTTGCCATTGCCAGTCTACATTTTATATCCTCTCTACTTCGACCATCATCAGTTATTTTGCTCCCCAAATAGCAAAACTCCTTTACTACTTTAAGTGTCTCACTTCCTAATCTAATACCCTCAACATCACCCGACTTAATTCGACTACATTCCATTATCCTCGTTTTGGTTTTGTTGATGTTCATCTTATATCCTCCCTTCAAGACACCATCCATTCTGTTCAACTGCTTTTCCAAGTCCTTTGCTGTCTCTGACAGAATTACAATGTCATCGGCAAACCTCAAAGTTTTTATTTGTTCTCCATGGATTTTAATACCTACTCCGAATTTTTCTTTTGTTTCCTTTACTGCTTGCTCAATATACAGATTGAATAACATCGGGGAGAGGCTACAACCCTGTCTTACTCCCTTCCCAACCATTGCTTCTCTTTCATGTCCCTCGACTCTTATAACTGCCATCTGGTTTCTGTACAAATTGTAAATAGCCTTTCGCTCCCTGTATTTTACCACTGCCACCTTTAGAATTTGAAAGAGAGTATTCCAGTCAACATTGTCAAAAGCTTTCTCTAAGTCTACAAATGCTAGAAACGTAGGTTTGCCTTTCCTTAATCTTTCTTCTAAAGATAAGTCGTAAGGTCAGTATTGCCTCATGTGTTCCAGTATTTCTACGGAATCCAAACTGATCTTCCCCGAGGTCGGCTTCTACTAGTTTTTCCATTCGTCTGTAAAGAATTCGTGTTAGTATTTTGCAGCTGTGGCTTATTAAACTGATTGTTCGGTAATTTTCACATCTGTCAACACCTGCTTTCTTTGGGATTGGAATTATTATATTCTTCTTGAAGTCTGAGGGTATTTCGCCTGTTTCATACATCTTGCTCACCAGATGGTAGAGTTTTGTCAGGACTGGCTCTCCCAAGGCCGTCAGTAGTTCCAGTGGAATGTTGTCTACTCCGGGGGCCTTGTTTCGACTCAGGTCTTTCAGTGCTCTGTCAAACTCTTCACGCAGTATCGCATCTCCCATTTCATCTTCATCTACATCCTCTTCCATTTCCATAATATTGTCCTCAAGTACATCGCCCTTGTATAGACCCTCTATATACTCCTTCCACCTTTCTGCTTTCCCTTCTTTGCTTAGAACTGGGTTTCCATCTGAGCTCTTGATGTTCATACAAGTGTTTCTCTTATCTCCAAAGGTCTCTTTAATTTTCCTGTAGGCAGTATCTATCTTACCCCTAGTGAGATAAGCCTCTACATCCTTACATTTGTCCTCTAGCTATCCCTGCTTAGCCATTTTGCACTTCCTGTCTATCTCATTTTTGAGACGTTTGTATTCCTTTTTGCCTGCTTCATTTACTGCATTTTTATATTTTCTCCTTTCATCAATTAAATTGAATATTTCTTCTGTTACCCAAGGGTTTCTACTAGCCCTCGTCTATTTACCTACTTGATCCTCTGCTGCCTTCACTACTTCATCCCTCAAAGCTACCCATTCTTCTTCTACTGTATTTCTTTCCCCAATTCCTGTCAATTGTTCTCTTATGCTCTCCCTGAAACTCTGTACAACCTCTGATTCTTTCAGTTTATCCAGGTCCCATCTCAAAAATTCCCACCTTTTTGCAGTTTCTTCAGTTTTAATCTACAGGTCATAACCAATAGATTGTGGTCAGTGTCCACATCTGCCCCTGGAAATGTCTTACAATTTAAAACCTGGTTCCTAAATCTCTGTCTTACCATTATATAATCTATCTGATACCTTTTAGTATCTCCAGGGTTCTTCCATGTGTACAACCTTCTATCATGATTCTTAAACCAAGTGTTAGCTATGATTAAGTTGTGCTCTGTGCAAAATTCTACCAGGCGGCTTCCTCTTTCATTTCTTAGCCCCAATCCATATTCACCTACTACGTTTCCTTCTCTCTCTTTTCCTACACTCGAATTCCAGTCACCCATGACTATTAAATTTTCGTCTCCCTTCACTATCTGAATAATTTCTTTTATTTCATCATACATTTCTTCAATTTCTTCGTCATCTGCAGAGCTAGTTGGCATATAAACTTGTACTACTGTAGTAGGTGTGGGCTTCGTATCTATCTTGGCCACAATAATGCGTTCACTATGCTGTTTGTAGTAGCTTACCCGCATTCCTATTTTCCTATTCATTATTAAACCTACTCCTGCATTACCCCTATTTGACTTTGTGTTTATAACCCTGTAGTCACCTGACCAGAAGTCTTGTTCCTCCTGCGACCGAACTTCACTAATTCCCACTATATCTAGCTTTAACCTATCCATTTCCCTTTTTAAATTTTCTAACCTACCTGCCCGATTAAGGGATCTGACATTCCACGCTCCGATCCGTAGAACGCCGGTTTTCTTTCTCCTGATAACGACATCCTCTTGAGTAGTCCCCGCCCGGAGATCCGAATGGGGGACTATTTTACCTCCGGAATATTTTACCCAAGAGGACGCCATCATCATTTAATCATACAGTAAAGCTGCATGCCCTCGGGAAAAATTACGGCCGTAGTTTCCCCTTGCTTTCAGCCGTTCGCAGTACCAGCACAGCAAGGCCGTTTTGGTTATTGTTACAAGGCCAGATCAGTCAATCATCCAGACTGTTGCCCTTACAACTACTGAAAAGGCTGCTGCCCCTCTTCAGGATCCACACGTCTGTCTGGCCTCTCAACAGATACCCCTCCGTTGTGGTTGTACCTACGGTACGGCCATCTGTATCGCTGAGGCACGCAAACCTTCCCACCAACGGCAAGGTCCATGGTTCATGGGGGGGTTGTAAAAGTAACTTCCAGCATATCCCAATGGAGTGTTATAGGACCATTTCTCGTCACTGTACATGAGACTCTCATTATCAAAGATGGACAACTCCTCTTTTCACTTTCTTATAGGAGAGATCAAAATCTAATACATAGTTATCTATATGGTGCAATGTATGGAATGTTAGTTTGGTGACTCTTATAACCCATTAAAGCAAAATTTCCTTTCATTTTTTGATACAGAGTGAACAAGAAGCTGATATGTGAGTATAAATTTAGGAACTGTCCGGTTTTGTTACACATCTGAGGATTTGTCCGAGTTTGAAAATGAAGGCGGATGCTTTTAACATATCTGTGCAATTTTGAAATCAGTGTGCTTGACAGTGTATTAAGAAAATTAGTTTTTGTGGCGTTTTTTTGATAGTAACAAAACTGAGTCAGTACAGATAAACTGTCCATAGCAGGAAACCCTTAATTATGTAAAGCAAAAAACAAAATGAGATATTATATTCTTAATTTTCTTTTACGATGTAAACTTTACCCAGATATCGTAAAAGTTTGTAAAGATCAGTGTTCTTGTGATGCTGGTATGCTACTTAATACTGTCAGTCGCAACAAAATTCCTTCTTGCTAAAGTTTTTCAAATGTTCACATTCACAGCTTTTACTACTTCATTCTGACATTGCGTTGAATTCTTCTCAAGTATGTTTTTATAACATTGTAACATCTGAATGTCCTGCCACTTTACTCTGTAACGTTTGGTCAACAGCTTTTCGACATGGCTGACTTTCTGAGGACTGGTTCTACAGCCAATTGGAATCGATATAGCAGCAATATGCAGATATGCTTTAGACTTCCTAGTTATAGAAAGGACAGTTCCTACATCGATGTTGTAATTCGACTCTCCTTTGATAAGAATCTATTTTCTAAGTTCTGACCATGTTAGAAGCAAACTTCTACACTTTGTCAGCTAAAAATGCGAGTTTTAGGTTGATTACATTACAGATTTTGCCTTTTCTCTCCAATTATATGCAATCACTCATTTCCCAACAATTTCAATGCCTGATGTTTGGCAAATATTTCATGATAATCCTCTGTGTTAACAACGATACCTTTTGTTCTGAGATCTTTTTCCAGTGGACTAAATACTCAGTCTGAGGGAAGGAAGGAGTGACAAATGATAGGAAAAATTAGTTCAAGAGCTTTCATGTTTTTGGGGCCATGTTTAAGCAGACAGAAAATGTGCATCATCAAAATAATTGCTTTTTGTTCTGTCCTGCGCAGCCATCTGCAGCAAGACGAATGGTACCGATGAAATCCAATTCCCCATTTTGGAGCTTTTCTCAAAGATTGTGATGTATATCAGAAACTATTTGATTCAAAGACTTCTAGATTTAACGTTCAAATACATGAGATATTGTTTTGTAATTCAGGAGTGAAAATAAGGTTTCTACCACGACCGATAAATGATAACAGCAGAGGTGACGGCTGTCATAGGCGAGTCGCGGGACAAGTTTCAGGGCTGTACTTGTTCTGCGACTGCCGCGATACAAAAGTCGCAAGTCTCAGGTTCCCCTTCGAAACGGAGAACACACAACGGTGTTGCGCAGTTTTTTGAAGTCAATTTGTACTTGCTTATCATGGAGACAACATCGAAAATAATTGGATCCTTACAGGCCCTCTCATTTCTTTGGTATGTAATATCCTAAGAGTACAAAAACAGGAACAAAAGGAGAGTATGCTATGGAGAATTCCAAAAGATACAAAATATCACAACTTGATGCGGAAAAAGTACATTATTTAAAATCACAATTCAGGGGGGAACAAAAGGTGCTGCGCAAGTCAAAAAAGTGGCTCTTCTCCGAAAATGTCAAACTTGTTTGATTACCACTCATTACACTTTTCACTACACGGCATGGAGTCAAGGGCAAGCATACAGACAGCGATGGAGGCGATGACAATAGAATGTAAACATAAATGTAGCTAATAAAGTGGTATTCTTTAAAAGATCAGTAGTAGAATAAAATTTACTGCCAATATAAATAGTATTATGTTTTATGACATGTATTCACAAATTGCGGAAGCGTTTATGCAACAGCTTTGCGATTTTCTAGAAACGTACGAAAATTTGTGACGGACCGAGACTCGAACCGGATTTCTCGCTTGACGCGAGCGGTCGCCTTGCACAATTGGTTCCGTGTGGTAAAAAAACAACAACGACACAGTCTACAATAATGAAAAACAGGAAAAGACCTCTCTCTTCCGGCGGGATAAACAAAAAGGCTGCACACTCGTGGCAATATGAGATTAGTTACAAGTTGATCCCCTTGTGTTGCAGCCGAGTTCAGGGCACGTCTCGAAGGAAAACTCATGTCCCCGTCTCGGGTTCTGTGACGAGAATTGGACACTCACAACGAAGTAAGCTTCTCATGCCTGGCTCACCCCAGTTGCGGGGAGGGTCCAACAAAACACTGCTCATGAAATTGGCACACTATTGTCGACGGCGCGGGTGGTGCTGAAAAGTTCAAAAATCAGGTATGCTCTTATCACAATCATGGGACAGATAAGATATCGACATTCATTTGATCCATGTCACAGCAGCAGTCCACCATCATGGAACAGATAAGATATCGACATTCCTTTGATCCATGTCACAGCAGCAGTCTTAGAGTCAGGGAAAACGTCACGTCTAGGGAAAAAGAACCCCTTCGGCAAATGGAGAACATGGTCAGTTGACGAGGTGTTGTGGTCATCCGCTTCATAGAACCGCCGATAGTGTTCAACTGGCGCACCTCTGCATAAGATCCGCATCCCAGGTCAGGCAAAGTACACTGCCGGCAGGGTAGACAGTCAGCCATATTTATGGCATGGAGCCGTTGCAACGTCACATGTTTTTTGTTTACCACCAGATATAACGTCTCCCGGGATTCCGAGTCGAGAAAGGGATGGTGTAGTGAACGCCAGACCACGGGCCAAGCTATTGCACATTGACGACGTTTCATCGCATTCCGGATACGTCCTTGCGTCGTCAGGCGGTAAACATCACGCGCTGAACGGGCCCTGCTGCCTGGGACATCGGTGTAGATGTAACTAAGTCAACGAAAAACCTCTTGAGGTGGGAAAGCGATGTGCGCCACTGCAATGGGCGGTAGTTGGGATGGAGGAGCCAGCTCTTCGACCGTCGTGTCGACGTCGGGTTCCACAGTTTTATCATCTTGTCGACATACAGGGCTACAACCATGACTTGGACATTGACGACACCTAGGTCGCCGTCGTCAGTGGGAAGGGTGAATGTATCGTATCATACATTTAGGATCTGACTCGCGCTCACAAAGTAACCAAAGGTCACCATCAACCTTTGTGCCAACATCTTTGGCATCGGTAAAGTAGTGGCCAGGTGAATGCTGACATAAGCAACCCTTTGAATCATTTTTAATAACCAGACTAGCTTGCCCCAGACAATTGTACGTATCCCTTGAAGAAGGCGGGTGTAGATAATCACCACCATCCATCTGAGGTCTCGTGTGAAGACAGTCCCCAAACGTTTAAGCGGATCTTGCAATCTGAATGGGGCCACATTCCCTTCCGGGAGACCCCTACCTATTACCATTGCTGCAGACTTCATTACACTCGTTCGGCTGCCTGCAGCAGTTCCATGTCCAGCAAACCATTCCAGCATCTCTTGCAGTTCGTCTTCCGTTGACGCCAAAAACACCACATCGTCAACGTACACATGGGAGATGAAGGTGTGGCCTCTCATCGTAATTCCCGCCAGTCGGCACTATAGTCCGTGTAACAGTGGCTCGAGGACGATGGCATACAGAGTCACTGATAGTGAACACCCCTGCCGTCCCGGTCGGGAGCGGTAATCGGGCCCGCTTCACGTCCATTGATCGTCATTCACGACACAGCACGTCAGAGCATGTTCATGGCAATGTAAATAAAGGCCGGGGGAAAGGCCCTTTGAGTAGAGCGTCAACAGTGCCATCCATCGTGATCGAGTCTGTCAGAGGCGTAACAGCCTGTCCATCGAGAACCCCTTCAGCGAATGGAGAACGTGGTCAGCTGGCGAGGCGTTGTGGTCATCTGCTTCATAGAACCGCCGATAGCGTTCTACAATGGCATCTGCTATATCCTTTTGGGCCGTCAGGTGTCGACGATCCGGGATGTCGACGGCATTTATCATTGTTCTCCAGCTCTCTGTTTTTTTGTAATTTTATGGTACAAGGACGGTGGTTCACATACGATCAAGTCCCGAGACAACGCATACACACAAGCGTGACGGCGATGAGTGGGCGAGATGATCTTCGCCTTTATCCGACGTAATTCCACCTGACATGCAGGAGACGATGCTTCGGCGGAGATCTCCCTTAGCAGCGTGACATAGTATTCCATTGAACGGCGACGACAACACGCTGTTTTGCTGTCGACTCGGGTCAGCGTGCGTCTCAAGGCGAACTTGACGCACTCGAGCCATCACCTAAGAGTGGACGGATATGAGGGGAGGCGCCTCTCACATTCCCTCAATTTCTCCTTTATCAGCTGCCGGCAGTTTGTTCCTTGAGGAGCGCAACATTCAGCTTCCATAACCCCCGTCTATTATACACCTTCTGCCATGGAAAGGATACCGTGCAGTCGGGCGGAGTGGCCGAGCGGTTCTAGGCGCTACAGTCTGGAACCGCGCGACCGCTACGGTCGCAGGTTCGAATCCTGCCTCGGGCATGGATGTGTGTGAGGTTTAAGTAGTTCTAAGTTCTAGGGGACTGATGAACTCAGCAGTTAAGTCCCATAGTGTTCAGAGCCATTTGAACCATTTTTTGATACCGTGCAGCGTCATGGTAGGAGAATGCCATCCGCCATAGTTCCACATTGAGCGCCGCCGCCAAAATTCCTGGGGAGACGCAGACATGGTCAAGGCCAGAAACTACAATGAAATCCAGACCATTAGGTGCTTACAGGCGTCGATAAATATCAAGGCCTGTAAGCAGATAATGTCCGAACGAACAGATACCATATTCATATGGTCAATGCGGTTAGCTGAGTGGCTGGTGACATAAGTGAATCCCTGCCGGTCGCCGTATACGCGTCGCCAGATATACGAGGTGCAGTTCGTTTACTAACTGATTCAATTTGAAAGTGTCTTTAAAAAAATAATAGTTTTACTGATAGTTTCTATTTAGTGATTTTGCATTGGCAGTTGCTTTGCTTGGATTGTCTGAAAGCTTGTTCGAGAAGTTGCTTCTGTAGCAAACAATGAACACTCACTCACTCACTGGTCATACCGGACTCGAGAGTCCATTACCGCAGCACCGTATTTTCGCCATATGTCCCTGTCTTGGGCTATTTCCTTTCCTTCCATTCACCTTCAATACCTAGGCTTCTCAAATCACCTTCACATTGTCCTCCCATCTACGCCTCGGTCTCCCCACAGGACGTTTTCCCTGCCCTACCAGTACTCTGCGCGCTGCCCTGCCCTCATCCATTCGAGCTACGTGACCCGCCCGTCGCAACCTACGTGATTTAATAATACTGATTATGTCAGGGCTTGAATAGAGTTCGTGAACCTCTTCGTTATGCAGTTTTCGCCACTCTCCGCTAATGTCATCCCTTTTTGTTCCAAAAATTTTCCTCACAATTTTGTTTTCCAATACTCGAAACGGCTTTTCATTTTGCACAGTGAGAGACCAAGTCTCACACCCACACAGCATAACTGATAGAATAATAGTTTTGTATATTCTAATCTTTAAATTCCTAGACAATATCCATGATGAAAGTAATCTATTCAGTGAGAAGTAGCACGCATTTCCCGCCCGTAATCTCTTCTTCAGTTCGGATTCAATCTCATTTCTCGAAGTGATGTCCACGCCTAGATACTTAAATGTGTTCAGTTTTTCAAACTGCATGTCTCCAACTCTTAACATTTCTTGATCTACTGCTGTTGGCACTCTAGTAGTAACCAGGTATTTAGTTTTGTCTTCACTTGTCCTTAGTCCTACATCTTCACTAGCCTTGATTAACGCATTCTCATTTGCTGTTACAGATTCTTTCTATCGCAAATGATGTTTAGATCATCTGCATACCCTAATATCTTAATATTTCCATTGAACTCCACACCCTCTGAATTATCTTCTGCCATTCGTACAATATATTCTAGGACTACATTAAAAAGTAGCAGGGACAGGGCATCTCCATGCTTAAGTCCGTTCTTTATTACAAATTCTTCTGACTCCAATTTCCCCACGCGTACTCTACCTTTTGTGTTTTTCAAACTCGCTTCTATAAGTCTAACATATTTCTTTGGTATTCCAAGTTCCAAAAGAATTCTGTACAATTTTGATTGCAATACTGAATCATTTGCTTTTGTGAAATCTCTGAAAAGATTATGGACTGGTTTATTGTATTCCCATTTCTTTTCCAGAATTTGACGCAGGGTGAATATTTGGTTTATAGTTGATCTGTTCCTCCGAAACCCAGCTTGGTAATCCCCATCAATTTCATCTGCATATGGTGTAAGCCTGCTTAGCAGAATATTCGAGAAAATTTTGGAACATACTGGTAATAGCGATATCCCCCTATAATTACTACAATCCATTTTGTCGCCCTTCTTAAAAATTGGAATCGGAATGGACTCCTGCCACGCTTCAGGTATCATCTCTGAGTTCCATACTTTAGCTATCACTTTGTAAACTACTTCCGCCAATTTTCGTCCCCCATTTTTAACTAATTCTGCAGTATTGCAATCTGATCCTGGTGTTTTATGGTTTTTCAATTTGTTGATTGAATCTCTTTCTTCCTTTAACGTTGGCTCAGGTATCTGGGGTTCTGCTGTATGTATTTCATACGCCTGCTCATTTCCTGCTTCCTGGTGTACTTTTAATAGTTGCTCAAAATACGCTCTCCATTTACTTAATATAGCACTGGGGTCTGTCAGTATTCCCCCGGCATCCCCTCGAAATGCATTCCCCTCAAGATCGTAACTCGATGTTTCATACTTCTTTACTTCTCACACACGAAGCATGACAAAACCTTTACAGATTTCTGCTCGTTTGAAAGGAAGTTCCTTGAAACCTGAAATGTAATTTTTTTATTTTTCTCTATTGGTTTACCTGTGCCAATGAATAACGCTCGGGCAATTGTTCTCTGAAACTGCTACTGATGCTGCTGTTGAAAACTATTGAAAAGGCGTGTCTCATTTACTGGGCAACAAACTAACTACAGGTGAACAGCTTGTGCAGTGATTCCACGTAATGCGTCTACATTTTAAATTGCACTTGTGACACCTTATCTAGTGAATGACAAAGATTGGAAAATGGATGATGACGTGGTAAATTACTTTATGGCTGATACGTTTAAAAGGGGCCCAGGTCCGATTCCCGGGGGGGGGGGGGGGGGGGGGGGGATCGGAGATTTCCTCCTATCAGGGACTGGGTGTTGTGTTGTGCTTGTCATCATCATTTCATCCCCATAGACACGCAAGTCGCCGACGTGGCGTCAAATCAAAAGGCTTGCACCAGGCGAACGGTTTACCCGACGGGAGGCCCTAGAAACACGTCGTTTCCATTTCCATCAAGAATTGCAAAGAAATGACAAACTCTGAAAATACTTTAAAATTTTTTGTTGAACAGTGTCATGTTCAAAGAATTATTTCGAAATACTTGTGTTCATCGCAGATTACAAATAAAATGGTTCAAATGGCTTTGAGCACTAAGGGACTTAACATCTGTGGTCATCAGTCCCCTAGAACTTAGAACTACTTAAACCTAACTAACCTAAGGACATCACACACATCCATGCCAGAGGCAGGATTCGAACCTACGACCGTTGCGGTCACGCGGTTCCAGACTGAAGAGCCTAGAACCACACGGCCACATCGGCCGGTGCAGATTACAGAACGTTGCATTAATTGAGTCAATCTTTCCTGAGCTGTCGCTAATGTTACCTAATTAAGAAGAGGGGGAACATTCTGTATTGGGTACTAAACTGTTGTAATGGTGTGCACGCAGCAGTTCGCGCTCAGTTAAAGCAAAGAAAATTAATTATTATCTTATCATGAAATCTTCATCAAATGAGTCAAAAAATCTTTCTCGCAGTAAGTCTATCAAAAACCATATTATAAAATCAGTTTCCTCAGTAAAGATAAATTTTCATCATTCTTGCCACGCCGTTTTCGCGGCCGTGGTTCACTACACGATTACACGATGCGACTCACTATCTCTGCGAACAGCGAGGAGCGGCCGACGCAGACGGGCGTGTCGCGGACGACATTGGCGCTCTCTGACAAAATAAGTGAGTAACGAAGTAACCGCGACTGCTGTCTGTGTATTCAAGGGAAGCTGATGGTGAACAAATATCAGCACCCCTTTTACAGCCGTCTGTTCTCTCTGACTAGAAATCTTCTGAGTAAGTTTTCTAGATGAGAAGGCTTAGTCTGTGAAATTCGCTAAAGAAGATTTGAAAAAGAAATCTTTATTGCGTGAAGAAGTGAGATGAAACAATTGTTTGAATGAAGTTACAGAGTGATACAAAAAATCTTCTCATATCACGAATAACTGTGAAAGATACACAATGAATAAAGATGTAGCAATGGTACCACATGTTTCAAATGTTGTAACATATTGAAGATATGTATGTTTGTACCACATTATATTGAAGTTTGTGATATTTTAATTTTATTTTCGCCTGAATTACAACAGCAATGATCATAAACGTTTACCAGTATATACAGGGTGGTCCATTGATAGTGACCGGGCCAAATATCTCACGAAATAAGCATCAAACGAAAAAACTACAAAGAACGAAACTCTTCTAGCTTGAAGGGGGAAACCAGATGGCGCTATGGTTGGCCCTCTAGATGGCGCTGCCATAGGTCAAACGGATATCAACTGCGTTTTTCTTTTTAAGTAGGAACCCCCAATTTTAATTACATATTCGTGCAGTACGTAAAGAAATACGAATGTTTTAGTTGGACCATTTTTTTCGCTTTGTGATAGATGGCGCTGTAATAGTCACAAACGTATGAGTACTTGGTATCACGCAACATTCCGCCAGTGCGGACGGTATTTGCTTCGTGATACATTACCCGTGTTAAAATGGACCGTTTACCAATTGCGGAAAAGGTCGATATCGTGTTGATATATGGCTATTGTGATCAAAATGCGTGTGCTATGTATGCTGCAAGGTATCCGGGACGACATCATCCAAGTGTCCGGACCGTTCGCCGGATAGTTACGTTATTTAAGGAAACAGGAAGTGGTCAGCCACATGTGAAACGTCAACCACGACCTGCAACAAATGATGATGCCCAAGTAGGTGTTTTAGCTGCTGTCGCGGTTAATCCGCACATCAGTAGCAGACAAATTGCGCGAGAATCGGGATCTCAAAAACGTCGGTGCTGAGAATGCTACATCAACATCGATTGCACCCGTACCATATTTCTATGCACCAGGAACTGCATGGCGACGACTTTGAACGTCGTGTGCAGTTCTGCCACAGGGCATAAGAGAAATTACGGGACGATGACAGAGTTTTTGCACGCGTTCTATTTAGCGACGAAGCGTCATTTACCAACAGTGGTAACGTAAATCGGCTTAATATGAACTATTGGGCAACGGAAAATCCACGATGGCTGCGACAAGTGGAACATCAGCGACCTTAGGGGGTTAATGTACGGTGCGCATTATGGGAGGAAGGATAGTTGGCCCCCATTTTATCGATGGCAGTCTAAATGGTGCAATGTATGCTGATTTCCTACGTAATGTTCTACCGATGTCATTAAGACGTTTCACTGCGTGACAGAATGGCGATGTACTTCCAATATGATGGATGTCCGGCACATATATCGCGTGCGGTGGAAGCGCTATTAAATAGCATATTTCATGACAGGTGGATTGGTCGTCGAAGCACCATACCATGGCCCGCACGTTCATCGGATCTGACGTCCCCGGATTTCTTTCTGTGGAGAAAGTTGAAGGATATTTGCTATCGTGATCCACCGACAACGCCTGACAACATCCGTTAGGGCATTGTCAATGCATGTGCGAACATTACGGAAGGCGAACTACTCGCTGTTGAGAGGAATGTCGTTACACGTATTGCCAAATGCATTGAGATTGACGGACATCATTTTGACCATTTATTGCATTAATGTGGTATTTACAGGTAATCACGCTGTAACAGCATGCGTTCTCAAAAAATGGTTCAGATGGCTCTGAGCACTATGAGACTTAACGTCTGAGGTCATCAGTCCCCTAGAACTTAGAACTACGTAGACCTATCTAACCTAAGGACATCATACACATCCATGCCCGAGGCAGGATTCGAACCTGCGACCGTAGCGGTCGCGCGGTTCCCGAGTGTAACGCCTAGAACCGCTCGGTCACTCAGGTCGGCATGCGTTCTCAGAAATGATACGTTCACAAAGGTACATGTGTCACATTGGAACAACCGAAATAAAATGTTCAAACGTACCTACGTCTGAATTTTAATTTAAAAAACCTACCTGTTAGCAACTCTTCGTCTAAAACTGTGAGCCATATGTTTGTGACTATTATAGCGCCATCTGTCACAAAGCGAAAAAAGTGGTCGAACTAAAACATTCATATTTCTTTACGTACTACACGAATATGTAATAAAAAATGGGGGTTCCTATTTTAAAAAACGCAGTTGATATCCGCTTGACCTATGGCAGCGCCATCTAGCTGGCCAACCATAGAGCCATCTGGCTTCCCCCATCAAGCTAGACAAGTTTTGTTCTTTGTAGTTTTTTCGTTTGACGTTTATTTCGTGAGATATTTGACCCGGTCACGATCAGTATACCACCCTGTATACCAATACAAATTGGGTGTTGTGTGCTGTCCTTAGGTTAGTTAGGTTTAAGTAGTTCTAAGTTCTAGGGGACTGATGACCATAGATGTTAAGTCCCATAGTACTCAGAGCCATTTTGAACCAATACAAATGATGCAGTGAAGTTGAATGGCATGACATTGCTTAAAGTTCATAGACCACACACACAGCACATCGATTATATTTTTATGGAATGTGCTGCTCAGAACATGGAAGTTCGTAGCACATCACGGAAGGATGTAGCACATTATCATCATAGTAACCTTCGTTGAAGATTCAGCGCGAGAATGAGTTCCAAACGTGCTCCACTGACATCGACAAAGAAGCGTTGCTCAAGACACAAACCAGACACGCAACAGGACGAAAGAAATGTAAGTACAGAAACGCACATAACCTCTAACCACGAAACAGTTCTCGATAAATGCGCATTAATTTTCTTCATGGCAGATGACATGTTGTAAAAAAAAAAACGACAAAAAAGAGCACCAAAACGGTGTACAATAATGCATTTCACTTAGCGATGTAATTTTAAGGTGAGCGTCTAAACAAAACAAAACGAATTGTACATATTGTAATTCTTAGGCCTACAGCAGTTAAATTATCATAAATTTTATATTTTACTTTAGAAAAATAAAAATTTGACACACATAGGATGACACATAGGTGTCGAAACATGTCTGGGTAAATACAAAAATAAACAAACTGTGTTTGCATAAGGCCGATTTTCAAAACAATCCAAGCGTGTACAAACTTGCCCCATGGATGCGCAAGATAAGAGAAAGTTCAGAGGATGTAAAAAAAAATCAGTCCAAGTGTGCATCCATCCGACAACTCAGAGCCCAAATGACAGTCATTTATGAAGCATGGATTGCTACCAAGTGGAGTAGAAAATCGTAGATCCAGTCCACCAAGCGTCTCGTAATAATTGCTAGACGTTACATAACCTTGCTAAGAGCAGACTCAGAGGATGAGGTACCAGTTTTTATATCTCCGCTGACAGCTCGAATATTTATCAGTTACGTAGCATGGCGTGGACAAACAGTGAAAAACTTGTCGTAGCACTTTGCTACAAACATGACAGTCTCTTCGGTAAAAGTGTGTTACTTGCTTACAGCGTGCCTCATAGCTAGGTCACAGTGTTGCTGTCCAAATGTCAAGTCCCAAATAGTTAAAAGGAGGCTACACAACGCTTTAAAATGTGTGGACAAGTTATTCACAACCAAGCCAAATCTCAAGAATAGAAAATGTACAATATATGGACAAATTATGACCAACAGTGCGATACAATATAGAAATTACGAAATTGTTGCCTACATATTCATGAACTTATATAAAACTTCTGCCTGACAATAAGTTATGACAAAATTATTCCCTATGTACAAATATGTAGAGAAAAGTATGTAGAAAATTCCATAAAATCTCGCGGCTTCAGTCAAGTACAAAATTTCCTTTGTTGGGTAAAATTATGTTGATTCATAAAAAGTGTTCAAGACGTATTTGCGTGTGTGCAAATGTGATGTGTGAAGCTACCTACTACAGTTCAAAGTACTACTTTCTAACTTTCTATCGAGAGTTGGAGTCAAGTTATTACTAAATCATACAGGATCAGTTCTAGGAAAGAAAGGCTTTGTGCACAAAAGGCGTATTGTTCCTGGTGTAAGAATGTATACTCATTAAGGTTAGTCAGTTGTGAGTCACATAATGTAATACAGCTGTAGCAAAATTTAATTCTTAACCTTGCACGTGCCTACTAACGATATTAGAGTAACATTAACGTCCTTCTTCTATCCCATATAAGAAAGAAATTTAGAAGTACAAATATGCCTTAAAGTTACATGTAGAGTGAAATATTGGTGCACCTGAATGACTAAAAACTTCATCTAACAGTAAGTACACAAGAAGAAAATTATATGTAAAAGGTATCATTACTTACGGGCTAACATGTCCAAAATTTTCTTGTTACAGGTTATCTGATGTTATATATTAAAATTTGTTTGGTATTTCCCTCCTGTAAGAAAAAGATTAAGTTACCTTATGTCATATTACCTCATTTTATTTATCTTATGTTATATTACTATTCCTTTGCTGTAATTACCACGAAGAAAAAGGTTGTAAGATCAGAGATAAAATCACAAGGAAAGTTATAGGCAAACCATACTACTTTCCCACACGTCAATCTGTATGTGTCTACTACAAAGCTTCCTTGCAAAGAGAAAACAAAATTAGGTATTGCTGAAGTACAACAACAAAGTATGTTATTCCTCATTCATTTACTGAATATTACACATCGACCATAGTAGAACAAATAGCGAGGCTGTGAAAAGAAACATCATTGCGCAACTAAAGGAAATTCCCCTATACACATAAAGAATAGTGCTTCACTGTATTTCAACGTATTTACTACAGATTGATCATCATAAGGGCCATCCCTAACTCAGCTTCATATCTCTTATCATCATCACCCTCAGCAAAATTTCGTAATATAAATACGTAACCGTATACACATTTTCTTGGCAAGATCTTTAATCATGGATTCCTCTTAATCATCATCATTGTCTCTATACATAATATACATATTTCAACATCATTATTTCTACTTTTAAAAAAATCCATATTTTCCTCAGTTCGTAGCGTTGACATTTTCCTACTCCGTTACGACATCCTTCATCGAATAGAAAATTATCTCCTTCAGTCATCTATCTGCAATTATAAACAAAGTGAACACTGTACCTTTTCACAGGCTCATGTGATAGAGAAAGCTGTGATTATTTCCGTCACTGCCAAATACTAGAAAGTATCTCGGAGGTCATCAGTCCCCTAGAACTTATAACTACTTAAACCTAACTAACCTAAGGACATCACACACATCCATGCCCGAGGCAGGACTCGAACCTGCGACCGTATCGGTCGCGCGGTTCCAGACTGCAGCGCCTAGAACCACTGGCCACACCGGACGGCTCTGGGGTTCTGGTGAAGTGTGGAATCTGATGCTTCGGGGATAACATGCAGCTGAAGTCGCCTCTCAGGACCACGTGGTCGTAGCGTTCCTCAAATAATTGCGCCACCTCTTCTATATAACGCCGTACCCGCTCTCTTTGTTCATCATTACCGGAACAATCCTAAACATAGATGCCTAATAGAAAGTACTGAAGCCACAAATCGTTATAGGAAATGAAAGCTGGCTAACTCGGAGATAAGTTCGGCCGAAATTTTTACGAAGCGTCTAACGGTGTTCAGAAAGCATAGGTTACATACGTTTGGTGGTGTCGTGTTTTTTGCTGTTAGAAGCAGTCTGTCATGTAGCGAAATTGAGGTAGATAGTTCCTGTGACTTATTATGGGTAGACGTTATACTTGACAGCTTGAATAAATTAATAATTGGTTCCTTTTACAGATATTCCGAGTCCTATGATACAATTGCTGAGCAGTTGAAAGAAGGCTTGAGCCTCAACTCGAATAGGTACCCTCTCATAAAATTATAGTTGGTTGTGACTTCAGTCCACCATCGAAATGTTGGCGAAAATACTTATTTCAAGTGGATGGTAGGCAAAAAACACTGTCTGAAACCGTACTATTTGTTGTCTCCGAAAATTATTGTGAGCAATTAGTTCAGGTGCCTACTCGAAGTGCAAACCTCGGGGAAGATCAGTTTGGATTCCGTAGAAATGTTGGAACACGTGAGGCAATACTAACCTTACGACTTATCTTAGAAGAAAGATTAAGAAAAGGTAAACCAACGTTTCTAGCATTTGTAGACTTAGAGAAAGCTTTTGACAATGTTAACTGGAATACTCTCTTTCAAATTTTGAAGGTAGCAGGAGTAAAATACAGGGAGCGAAAGGCTATTCACAATTTGTACAGAAACCAGATGGCAGTTATAAGAGTCGAGGGGTATGAAAGGGAAGCAGTGGTTGGGAAGGGAGTGAGACAGGGTTGTAGCCTCTCCCCGATGTTATTCAATCTGTATATTGAGCAAGCAGTAAAGGAAACAAAAGAAAAATTCGTAGTAGATATTAAAATTCATGGAGAAGAAATAAAAACTTTGAGGTTCGCCGATGACATTGTAATTCTGTCAGAGACAGCAAAGGACTTGGAAGAGCAGTTGAACGGAATGGACAGTGTCTTAAAAGGAGGATATAAGATGAACATCAACAAAAGCAAAACGAGGATAATGGAATGTAGTCGAATTAAGTCGGGTGATGCTGAGGGAATTAGATTAGGAAATGAGACACTTAAAGTAGTAAAGGAGTTTTGCTATTTGGGGAGCAAAATAACTGATGATGGTCGAAATAGGGAGGATATAAAATGTAGACTGGCAATGGCAAGGAAAGCATTTCTGAAGAAGAGAAATTTGCTAACATCGAGTATAGATTTAAGTATCAGGAAGTCGTTTCTGAAAGTATTTGTATTGAGTGTAGCCATGTATGGAAGTGAAACATGGACGATAAATAGTTTGGACAAAAAGAGAATAGAAGCTTTCGAAATGTGGTGCTGCAGAAGAATGCTAAAGATTAGATGGGTAGATCACATAACTAATGAAGAGGTATTGAATAGAATTGGGGAGAAAAGGAGTTTGTGGCATAACTTGACAAAAAGAAGGGACCGGTTGGTAGGACATGTTCTGAGGCATCAAGGGTTCACAAATTTAGCATTGCAGGGCAGCGTGGAGGGTAAAAATCGTAGAGGGAGACCAAGAGATGAATACACTAAGCAGATTCAGAAGGATGTAGGTTGGAGTAAGTACTGGGAGATGAAGAAGCTTGCACAGGATAGAGTAGCATGGAGAGCTGCATCAAACCTGTCTCAGGACTGAAGACCACAACAACAACACGCTTACACAGCGATTTCAAATGGAAAGACTGTATTAAATGCATCGCAGGAACAGCAGACAGAGATTCATTGCAAGAACCGTCAGAAAATGTAGTTCAGCCATGGAGGAGGTAGCCCGTAAACCCTTGTTCGACGCATATTTGGATATTGCTCGTCAGTGTTGGATCCTAACCAGGAGATATTGATAAAGAATATGGAGAAGGTGCAAATAATGGCAGCGTGATTCGTCACAGGTTCGTTTAGTAGGCGCAAAAAGGTGTCAGGGGTGCTCGTACATCTCCATCACGGACGCTACTAAAGGGGCCACGAGTATAAAATTAACGACATTCGAGCTCAGATGCGGATCTTTAGCAGCAGTCGTTCTTTCCGCCCATCGTTCACGACTGGAGCAGAAAAGGAGGTGGTACGGGGAAGGGGATGTGGGGGTGGGGGGGGGGACGGAGGAGAGGAGTGCCAACGGCACACGAAGTACTCTCCGCTACACACCAAACGTATGCATGTAGATGCAGATCCTCGCCATACCAACTCTAGTTCTGCTCACTCTGCACTTAATATTGTGCCAGTTACTTGTTCTGATAGGGATTCCCTCTCAAATACCACAGTCCATTGGCTGAGGAAAGTGCAACGGACGAACCAGTGAGAGTAAGTCATGGAAAAATGCGCAGGTGCTTCCTGTATATCAGAAGTGTAGAACAACAGACCCGCATAGTTACTGACCAACGTTATTAACGTCGGTTTGCTTGAAGACATTCTGAGTTCGAATACAATAAATTTTCGTGACACAGAAAAGCTTCTGCGCACAGATTAGAATGGAATTAGAAAGCACCGCTCGTGCGAAACTAGGACTTCTCTTTTCTCATATGATATCCTACAAACCTTGGGCAACAGGCAGATTCCACATTCTTAGATTTTCAGGAAGTGTTTGATACGGTGTCCTATTGCAGACTGTAGATGAAGGTCTGAACATAAGGATTAGGTTCCCTGATATGTGAGTGGCGCGACGACCTTTCAAGTAGTAGAACCCAGTACATTGTCCTCGACGGCGACTTTTCATCAGAGACAACGGTATCTCCAGGAGTGCCCAAGGGTAGTGCGATAGGACTGCTCTTATTCTCTGTATACACGAATGATCCGACAGACTGGTTGAGCAGCAATCTGCGGTTGTTTGCTGATGGTGCTCTGGTGTATGGTAAGATCTCGAAGTTGAGCGACTGTAGGAGAACCGAAGGTGACTTGGACAGCATTTCTATTTCGTGTGATGCACTTAACACGGATGAGTAGGAAAAATAGTCCTGTAACGTTCGAATACAGGATATTAGCAGTGTGCTGCCTAGCACAGTCACGTCGATTAAATATCTAGGTGTAACGTTGCAAAGCTATATGAAATGGGCCTCAGATGGGTAGCAGGGAAGGCAGATGCTCGGCCTACTTTTATTGGGGTAATTCTTGGAAAGTGTAGCTCATCTATAAAGGAGACGCCGTGGAGAAGTTGTATAGATAGTGTGACCCATTCTCGAGTACTGCTCGAGTGTTTAGGGTCCCCACTAGGTCGGATTAAAGGAAGACATGGAAGCAACTCAGAGGCGTGCTGCCAGATTTTTTACCGATAGATTCGGCCAGCAGGCATGTATTACAGAGATGCTTCGTGGACTCAAGTGGGAATCCCTGGAGGGAAGACGACGCTCTTTTCGTGAGGCACAACTGCGAAAATTTAGAGAATCAGATCTTAGGTCGACTGCAGATCGATTCTACTGCCACCAACATACATTTCGCGCGAGGATCACAACGATAGGATGAGAGAAATTAGGGCTCGTACGGAGGCTTATAGACAGGAAATTACTAACAGTGGTACAATGTACCCTCCGCCATGCATCGTGTGGTGGCTGACGGAGTATGTAGGTAGATGCAGGTGTAGGAAATGGGAGAATGGAGTTCAATCGGAGTCTTGGAGGAAAGGATGCAGCTCGGTTGGAGCCTAGGTAAAGAACACTTTGCGAGACGGAGTTCGCTGGCATTGGGGCCTTGGGTGAACCGCAATGCCTCTCTATCTGTCGCTGGTATCGCGACGGTCCTAGTTTTACCGCATCTGTCACGAGGAGGACACGCCAAGTGCCAGCACCCGATTTCGTTCTGTGGAAGGGGAGTCAAAATAAGCGGACATGTGTCTCGGCTTAGTCGCAGATACTCGACCGTTTCTGGAAAACGACAATGTTTTCGATGTGCTTGTGTGCGATATGCTCAGACGGAATGGTAACTCAGCTTCTTAATTTTGCATCCCTCATTCGAAACCCAGTCGTTAATTTATTTATTTTTATTCTTTCCATTTATCTATCCATGTCCGTAGAAGGTTACTGCACGAATGTTTCTTATCAAATTAGGGAATACAAGGGCGTAATATTAATTGTAAAATTGCAAATGGATTTCAAAAATGTGTGTGAAATCTTATGGGACTGAACTGCTAAGGTCATCAGTCCCTACGCTTACACGCTACTTAACCTAAATTAGCCTAAGGACAAAACCATACAAACCCATGCCCGAGGGAGGACTCGAACCTCCGCCGGGACCAGCCACACAGTCCATGACTGCAGCGCCTCAGACCGCTCGGCTAATACCGCGAGGCGCAATTGGATTTCATAATAAGTGTCACTCATTTATTATATACTATATATGAGTATGGCATGTTGAGGGGTTAATAACTTTCCAAATTCTGACGCTTTGATATTTCATTCTCATATCATATTACATCTTAATTTTATTCATATATGTATTCGCAAGGAAGATTTGGTGCATTTCCTTGGATGACACCAATCGTAGAAACAGTCAAATTACAAATGTTCCGAACACCACGAGCTTCGTGCGAAGGCAGGTTTGCCACAGTGACATTTCTTCGTGTGAACCTCAGTTGGGAAAGAAACGTCGATAATATTAGTGAAGATTTCGCGCGTTGGCAGTAATTTCGTGACAAACCATGCATAACGGAACACTTTGGCGAAAACTGGCGCTTGCATTGGATTATAAACCAAGATACACTGTTGGAATTTCACCAAAAACAATTTGAAATAATTTTCTCCTTTTTTAAGTTCATTCATCTGACATGCAATTAGTAGACGAATAAGGATAACTTTATATCAGTTGTTGTTGTTGTTGTGGTCTTCAGTCCTGAGACTGGTTTGATGCAGCTCTCCATGCTACTCTATCCTGTGCAAGCTTATTCATCTCCCAGCACCTACTGCAGCCTACATCCTTCTGAATCTGCTTAGTGTATTCATCTCTTGGTCTCCCTCTACGATTTTTACCCTCCACGGTGCCCTCCAGTACTAAATTGGTGATCCCTCGATGTCTCGGAACATGTCCTACTGTAACCTCCCCCTCACTTATCGACCTTAATGACCGTGAAAAATGGAACCGCGTGTACCTAATGGGAATTTTGGAAAAGCAATCGTCACCGAAGTTAATCTGTCGGTAAAGAGGGAGGAAAGAGTAACATCTAAATGAAAGGAAAAATGCTAATGAAACACGTGGAAATTAATTTTGAAAAGGGGTAAAGTTAATAAAGAAAGTAAATGTGCAGCCGTTACGTTAACAATTAACTAGCGGTAATTAGATATTTGAGATTTGGGGGAACCTACAGTCTCCAGTCCTAAGGACAATTACTATAGTAACTGAAAAAGAAAGGTTATTACACATATAATTAGCACTAGAAGCGTGGCAACTGAAGGTTGACACGTGTAGTGTGAAAACTGAAAGTTTGTCAGAAGTAATAAATTTCGCTACATTCTGACTTAATTTAGCAAAAGAATTAATAAAACAGGAAAATCGAAAGTTAATTTAGTGACTGAAGTTAATAGTGAGCTTTCTTTCTGAAGCACATCGAAATTCAGTAAAACACGGTTAGTCTTGGACTACCTCAACAATCATTTCAAAAGCTACTTGAATCTACGCAATTTAGAAATAAGAGATTTAACTTTGGACTTGAATTAAATGATTCTGAACAATTATCAATAGTAAAATTTAGTACGTACCATGCTGAGCTGCAGTCACAGGTAAGCTAAAATACGGTAACAAAACTCGCACTCTTAATTTGTGCTTGTGCAATCTAAATACTGCAGAATACCTTAACTAAACTTTGAAATTAAAGCAGTGAAATAAAATGATGCTGGCGTTTGAATTTCAACGACACTCGGGTTCATTCCGGAAAAGGAAGGGACCCTGCTTGGTAATGCAACTGGGACAATGAGCAACAAAGGTTCATGCTAAGTTGCTGTAATTTTGCGAGGCAAATGGAACAATTTTATAAGCTGAGGTCTGCCATACAGTTCTAAAACTTTACGTGCTTCCAGTCTTCCTTGTTGGTTGATTGAAGGTTTGAAGCCGTCGATCGAGGAGGTGGCGACAGTCACTCATTGTCGGCCGTCGCTGTTGCAGAAGCTGGATGTTGGCGCGCCTTCTTCTCGACACGGTCACCAGACGAAACGGGCTCTTGATGTGCGCCAGCTAATGCTTCCCGTCCGTGACACCATGTCAGAAACTATCATCGCAAGTCGAGCGCAATTACATGCTGCCAAACCCCGAAAGCGCGGAAATTCGCGGGAGCTTCACACAACACACCTGCTCCACTCGCTACTCCAGCCAGACTCCTTCTCTCAGCCTGCGCTCCACGCGGCAGAGTTAACACTACCAAAGATCCTACACACTTTGATTCTTCACACGACCTATCGACGTAATCGTTCGATAGCAGTTTTCCCTAGGCAAGACCCAGCGTAAAAATACAAATAATATTTACGAAACAAACCAATTATACATCGACATAAATGTATAAACCTATATATACAAACAGTAAAACAATTACAATATACAAAGAGACAGAAATGTCATATCTTGAGGTAACAAAGCAAGGGAAAAAAATAATAGCACAATAGATGGAAATAGGAGGATATGCATTTCCGGCGTTACACGTGCCCCACATTGTCTGAGGATGTTCGTGTAACGTAAACAGACTCAGAAAATGTCCCAAAAAAGAAACAGCGGAAATGCATATGCTCAAAACATCAACAAATTTTAGCATTCGCCTAATTAACCATAAACCAATTTTAGGCGATAATAATTGAGTGGAGACACTCCTAATCTTATTCCACTCTGTCATCTTGATCAAAATAAAACAGGTTGACAACATATTAAAATTCATATAAAACATAGAAAATGGTTTAGCTATTCTAAAAATCTAAACTCCTAGCAGTATCAAGAAATGGAATACTATTTACAAAATTAATCAGATTACATGGTCAAAAAAAATAGGTATATCAGAATACGCAAATTAATAATTAATTACATAGAATACACATTTTATATAACCTTTTCATAATTAATACTCTCGCCATGAAAGTCCACGCTAAACAAGAAATAATATACAGCAGATCGACAAAAGCATAAATATTGACAGCAGAATTCTTTCACATCAGCTGTCTGGGAAGAAAAACAACTCCGCCTTCCGTACTCGCAAGTACAAAGAATGCCGACAGCGGCACAAGAGTCGACAGTGGCACAAGAGCCGACAGCGGCCCCGTCTCGCCACTATTGTTGCGCCCGCCTGTGCGGCACGCTTAATCTCTCTCGCCCTTGTAACGGCATTTCCAGAACGTCCGTTTCACTGAATTCTTTCGGTAAAATTCACTCCCGAGTAATCTCAAGGAGTCCATAAACACTATCACAGTGGATAACTCAACACTGTCCATCATCACACGCATGTACTAGCCTGAAACTTAAAACAGCGTCTAAGTACATCGGCAATGACTAGTAAATCACATATTTATGGAATCTTACAGCTATTTACAAAATCATATTTACATTCCTTAATCTACTGTGACTCAGCTGAAAACTTAAACTAGCAGCTTGGTTTTAAAATTGATTAATATTCAGTAACACTTAAATCATTTAATCAACATTAATTACTTATTAATTACAACTTCTTTAATGACCTCTAGGTCAGGCAAAAGCATCGTAACATGGCACATCCTTAAATCTTACACTCTATATTTACATACTGTACAAATTACCCTTTCTGTGGTATTAATCAATCCTTGGTTGGTACAATTTCAGGTCTACAATGTTCCGTATACCTAATAGCTTTCCAGAGCTTGGATACTCTAAGCAATAAGCATTTGTGTGGTATACCAATGACTTTATATGGTCCATTATAAACAAACTTAAATTTAGAGATTTCATGGTCTATCTCACTCGATTTCTCGTGAACTTTTACAAGTACTAAGTCTCCGATTGCAAACTTAGCAAAACGCGCTTTAGCGTCATGACGACGTATGCGACCATCGGTTCTTAGCTTCATTATTTCTGGCAAACGATCTTTTTTCACACCAATACTCGGTTTGTCTGGAAACACTCTTATTCCTCATTATTACTTCATACAGGTCTCGTCTTTGCTCGTGTGCTACGTTTGACACACCGTCTACAATACTTTCCAAATCACTTTCTATAATATTGCCAATGCCGAGATTCCTCACATTACGGCAGTTCAAATTCATACCTACATCAATGCCATCCGGCCAGTTAACAATGTGTATAGGCTGGTATTGCCTATGCACACTGTCTCCTGCCTCGTCAAAGCTAACTACTATTGTTTTATCTTGTGACGTACATGTCAAAGTTTTGCTTTCGCAATTAATCACTGTACGGTACTTTAATAGCCAATCTAACCCGATAATTATTTCCGTAGTTAAATCTGGCACGACGACAAACTCTTGTTCAAATCGTGCCCCACATATCTCCAAGTTGACAAAAATCTGTTTTGTGACCGGTTTACTGGCCTTCCCAGTAGCACCGATAATTTTCACTCCTGTTACTGGCATAACTACGATGCCAGGTCTGTCTTTCAATAACTGAAATATTTTTCCAGATACAGCACTCAATTCTGCACCGGTGTCAATCAACACGTTTAGTTGTAGGTCGTGCATATTAACAGACACTACTATCTGTCTACACTTGTCCTCGACTGTTTCTTTATTTTCCGACAGTAAATCCTCGTCTATATCCAGGTCATTCCAGAAAAAACCATCCGGCTTTGATCCTAAATACTGCTTATCTGGCGGCTTTTTCAGCCTCTGTTCACATACAGTTTTAATTTCAACACGTTTGTCCTGAGGCTTAGTCTGTAGCTTCGCCTCCAATACCGAAACCTTTTCCTGTAACTCGTCAACTAGTGAGCGTTGCTTTGCTATCAATTCATTAATTGTCACCTTCGTTGATTCCTCTTTGGCCAGATTCATCTCATCCGCCAATCTACCTGGAGGAATGTGCCTAGTAGTTTCTGCAATTACTTCCGCTAGATCTGCGCAACCCACACTGCTATCGTCTGACCGTATAATGTCAGCTCTAACCTCATACACGCTGTAATCTATGTGTTTTTCTACCAATTGTGTCCGGCTATCACTAAAATTTTCGCAATCTTTCTCCTTAATACTCTCGCAATGTTTAAACTGGAGGTTTGCGTCGGATGGGTCGGTTACTTCTACCACTGAGACTTTCGGTAAGGTCTGCCGGTTAGGGCCAGAACTTTCCGTTACTACTTCAACATCTAACTCCCGCGGGACGAAACACGACGAATCTTGCTCGTGCTCCCCATTAACATCAACTATTTCTAGTAAAGTCTGCCGGTTAGGGCCAGAACTTTCTATCATTTCACAAACACTATCTTCCTGCGGGACGAGACGCGGCAAATCCTGCCCGCGCTCCCCATGAACGCTTCTCCCATACAGACCCCTATAATCTCTTAGTTCGTCGTATAAGCGACCAAACTGCCTTAACCAGACCTCATCCCTCTCTGCATCCCCTCGCTCGATGACGGACGTTTTATCCGACATCTGATATTCTCTCAACACTTGCGAATCATTCTTAAACTCAATCTCCAGTTCCGCTGTGGGTATTACAGCTGCCACTTTATAATCGATTTCCGGAACACTACTTAAATTGTTCTCACTGACAGTGAATGTATTTTCTACTGCCGTGTATACAGCTGACCTACTTCTTGTGGGCGCACTCCTTTCTCTTAACACTGGCACACTCTCCCGCCGTTGATTATTCCATACGGAATTTTCATAACGGCGACACCTGGGTTTTCTCTTGTTATTGGGCCTCCAAAATTTCTCCACGCCCGGTCGGCCCCTCACCGACGCGGCTAATGGTTTCCCTGTCTCGTCCCAGCAGATCTGCTCCCCGGATGCTGCTGAGGCGGCTCATCACACCCTCTGGCGTTATTACTATTCTGTGAGGCCCGTATCACGTTAGTACGATACTGGTTTCCGTCATTCCTGTTATTATTTGCATTGTACCGATTGTTATTACGGTCCGAACCATTATTGTTATTGCTGCCATGGTTGCGGTATGCATTATTTCCATGGTTATCGTTGTTGTGGTTGCTGTGGTACCCGTTGTTGTTACCACGGCCTCTACCACTGTCGCGATTATTGCGCCAATTGTCCTCGTCCTCCACTCTTTCCAGGAAATCATTTATTGTCCCGTAATTGCTTCCTACGTAGCGTTTTGTATCATCTGGAAGCTTTTTGTAGAGTTCCCAGACTATTTCGGATTCCGTGCGGCGATCACGCAAATATTCCAACTTGCGGATCCAGCCCTCACAAAACTCCTTCATCGAACCGCGAGAATTCGCATCGAAAGGCCTCGATACGACAAATTCGCGCCAGGCACTTTGCTGTTTTTGCTCTGACCAGTATTCAGCCAGAAACAAATTTTTAAACTCGTCAAAAGTTAGGTTCGTAATGTTGAGGTTTAAGCCCCAACGCTTGGCATCACCAGCCAGCACATCAATAACCGCATTAATTTTTCTCTCATAAGTCCATGATCTGGGTAAAACTCTTTCACAATTCCTAATGAAATCCGTCGCGTGTATACCGCCTTTTTTCAAGGGGTCGAACCGCTCCTCTTTCGTCAACAATTCCGAACTATGTGCATAGATTGGCACATAGCTCTGTTTTTCGTCAAGTTTCTTTTCTAATTCCGACACTCTCGTAATTACTTGGAAAGTGATTGTCGCAAGCGTTTCCACTTCCCTCCTTTTCTCTTCGCAGGTATTAGCCTGCTCCCTCACTTTAGTATCTACTTCGGACACTAAAGCCTTTAAAGTTTCCACTTTCTTTTGATCCTCTTTTTTCACTAATTGAATTTGTTCCGTCACCTTATTCTCGATGATCGGAGCAACTGACTCTCCTACACTTTTCTCGATTCTGCTAATTTCGGAATAAAAACGAGTATTTATGCTCGCAATTTCCGCCTGAACGCCTATCATTTCCTGTTTAAGATTACCGATTTCGGTATTAATTACAAAAATATTTTCTTTGATTTTATCAACTTTTGTGTTAACTACTCCAACATTGTTGTTAACAACGTCAATAGCTTTGTTCTGATTGTCTAGCATCCGTTCAATTTTTTCAAACTGAGCTTCTTGCTTGGCAGCCTCAGCTTCTTGCTTGGCAGCCTGAGCTTCTTGCTTGGCAGCCTGAGCTTCTAGCTTGGCCGATTGACTCTTGATTTCGTTAATCAAAACATTCAATAAATCAGTTAAATTCCCGGAAACTACCGGTTTCACTTCCGTAGAGGCTTCCTCTTTAATTGTCCCCCCGTATTCGTCATCAAGGGATTCAGATTTGATTTTCACTTCCGATTCCGAAATATTTTCTAAAGTTTGGATTTCCATTTCTGCTCTTTGTTGCGTTTCGGCGGCCGCGTCTTTCATGCTAGCCGCTTGCCCCTGAACAATGGCTACCGCGGTGCGCGTTTCCCACTGTTCGACCGATTGTTCCGTATCCAAGTCTACCAAATTTTGGCAATTGTTGCCTTCACTCATTTTAATAATTTTCAATATAAATGCCAAATCTCAAATATAATTAGGATTACTCCCACTACTTATTCTCGCTGACGTAACGGCCTGTACGTAACCAATACTTTGTTACGAGATTTGCACAATGCAAAATTCGTGTCCAGAACAACCTCAAATCTGAAGATTGTCCTGTCACCAGGTCGCCACGTGTAACCTCCCCCTCACTTATCGACCTTAATGACCGTGAAAAATGGAACCGCGTGTACCTAATGGGAATTTTGGAAAAGCAATCGTCACCGAAGTTAATCTGTCGGTAAAGAGGGAGGAAAGAGTTACATCTAAATGAAAGGAAAAGTGCTAATGAAACTGGTGGAAATTAATTTTGAAAAGGGGTAAAGTTAATAAAGAAAGTAAATGTGCAGCCGTTACGTTAACAATTAACTAGCAGTAATTAGGTATTTGAGATTTGGGGGAAATTACGGTCGCCAGTCCTAAGGACAATAACTATAGTAGCTGAAAAAGAAAGGTTATTACACATATAATTAGCACTAGAAGTGTGGCAACTGAAGGTTGACATGTGTAGTGTGAAAACTGAAAGTTTGTCAGAAGTAATAAATTTCGCTACACCCTGACTTAATTTAGCAAAAGAATTAATAAAACAGGAAAATCGAAAGTTAATTTAGTGACTGAAGTTAATAGTGGGCTTTCTTTCTGAAGCACATCGAAATTCAGTAAAACACGGTTAGTCTTGGGCTACCTCAACAATCATTTCAAAAGCTACTTGAATCTACGCAATTTAGAAACAAGAGATTTAACTTTGGACTTGAATTAAATGATTCTGAACAATTATCAGTAATAAAATTTAGTACGTACCAAGCTGAGCTGCAGTCACAGGTAAGCTAAAATACAGTAACAAAACTCGCACTCTTAATTTGTGCTTGTGCAATCTAAATACTGCAGAATACCTTAACTAAACTTTGAAATTAAAGCAGTGAAATAAAATGATGCTGGCGTTTGAATTTCAACGACACTCGGGTTCATTCCGGAAAAGGAAGGGACCCTGCTTGGTAATGCAACTGGGACAATGAGCAACAAAGGTTCATGCTAAGTTGCTGTAATTTTGCGAGGCAAATGGAACAATTTTATAAGCTGAGGTCTGCCATACAGTTCTAAAACTTTACGTGCTTCCAGTCTTCCTTGTTGGTTGATTGAAGGTTTGAAGCCGTCGATCGAGGAGGTGGCGACAGTCACTCATTGTCGGCCGTCGCTGTTGCAGAAGCTGGATGTTGGCGCGCCTTCTTCTCGACACGGTCACCAGACGAAACGGGCTCTTGATGTGCGCCAGCTAATGCTTCCCGTCCGCGACACCATGTCAGAAACTATCATCGCAAGTCGAGCGCAATTACATGCTGCCAAACCCCGAAAGCGCGGCAATTCGCGGGAGCTTCACACAACACACCTGCTCCACTCGCTACTCCAGCCAGACTCCTTCTGCTCAGCCCGCGCTCCACGCGGCAGAGTTAACACTACCAAAGATCCTACACACTTTGATTCTTCACACGACCTATCGACGTAATCGTTCGATAGCAGTCTTCCCTAGGCAAGACCCAGCGTAAAAATACAATTAATACTTACGAAACAAACCAATTATACATCGACATAAATGTATAAATCTATATATACAAACAGTAAAACAATTACAATATACAAAGAGACAGAAATGTCATATCTTGAGGTAACAAAGCAAGGGAAAAAAATAATAGCACAATAGATGGAAATAGGAGGATATGCATTTCCGGCGTTACACTACCAACCGATCCCTTCTTCTAGTCAAATTGTGCCACAAGCTCCTCTTCTCTCCAGTTCTGTTCAGTACCTCCTCATTAGTTATGTGATCTACCCATCTAATCTTCAGCATTCTTCTGTAGCACCACATTTCGAAAGCTTCTATTCTCTTCTTGTCGGAACTATTTACCGTCCACGTTTCACTTCCATACATGGCTACACTCCATACAAATACTTTCAGAAATGACTTCCTGACACTTAAATCAATACTCGATGTTAACAAATTTCTCTTCTTCAGAAACGCTTTCCTTGCCATTGCCAGCCTACATTTTATATCCTCTCTACTTCGACCATCATCAGTTATTTTGCTCCCCAAATAGCAAAACTCCTTTACTACTTTAAGTGTCTCATTTTCTAATCTAATACCCTCAACATCACCCGACTTAATTCGACTACATTCCATTATCCTCATTTTGCTTTTGTTGATGTTCATCTTATATCCTCCCTTCAAGACACTGTCCATTCCGTTCAACTGCTCTTCCAAGTCCTTTGATGTCTCTGACAGAATTACAACGTCATTGGCGAACCTCAAGGTTATTATTTCTTCTCCATGGATTTTAATACCGACTCCGAATTTTTCTTTTGTTTCCTTTACTGCTTGCTCAATATACAGATTGAATAACATCGGGGAGAGGCTGCAACCCTGTCTCACTCCCTTCCCAACCACTGCTTCCCTTTCATGTCCCTCGACTCTTATAACTGCCATCTGGTTTCTGTACAAATTGTTAATAGCCTTTCGCTCCCTGTATTTTACCACTGCCACCTTTAGAATTTGAAAGAGAGTATTCCAATCAACACTGTCAAAAGCTTTCTCTAAGTCTACAAATGCTAGAAACGAAGGTTTGCGTTTCCTTAATCTTTCTTCTAAGGTAAGTCGTAAGGTCAGTATTGCCTCACGTGTTCCAGTATTTCTACGGAATCCAAACTGATCTTCCCCGAGGTCGGCTTCTACTAGTTTTTCCATTCGTCTGTAAAGAATTCGTGTTAGTATTTTGCAGCTGTGACTTATTAAACTGATTGTTCGGTAATTTTCACATCTGTCAACACCTGCTTTCTTTGGGATTGGAATTATTATATTCTTCTTGAAGTCTGAGGGTATTTCGCCTGTTTCATACATCTTGCTCACCAGATGGTAGAGTTTTGTCAGGACTGGCTCTCCCAAGGCCGTCAGTAGTTCCAATGGAATGTTGTCTACTCCGGGGGCCTTGTTTCGACTCAGGTCTTTCAGTGCTCTGTCAAACTCTTCACGCAGTATCGTATCTCCCATTTCATCTTCATCTACATCCTCTTCCATTTCCATAATATTGTCCTCAAGTTCATCGCCCTTGTATAGACCCTCTATATACTCCATCCACCTTTCTGCTTTCCCTTCTTTGCTTAGAACTGGGTTTCCATCTGAGCTCTTGATATTCATGCAAGTGGTTCTCTTATCTCCAAAGGTCTCTTTAATTTGCCTGTAGGTAGTATCTATCTTACCCCTAGTGAGATAAGCCTCTACATCCTTACATTTGTCCTCTAGCCATCCCTGCTTAGCCATTTTGCACTTCCTGTCGATCTCATTTTTGAGACGTTTGTATTCCTTTTTGCCTGCTTCATTTACTGCATTTTTATATTTTCTCCTTTCATCAATTAAATTCAATATTTCTTCTGTTACCCAAGGATTTCTACTAGCCCTCGTCTTTTTACCTACTTGATCCTCTGCTGCCTTCACTACTTCATCCCTCAGAGCTACCCATTCTTCTTCTACTGTATTTCTTTCCCCCACTCCTGTCAATTGTTCCCTTATGCTCTCCCTGAAACTCTGTACAACCTCTGGTTCTTTCAGTTTATCCAGGTCCCATCTCCTCAAATTCCCACCTTTTTGCAGTTTCTTCAGTTTTAATCTACAGGTCATAACCAATAGATTGTGGTCAGAGTCCACATCTGCCCCTGGAAATGTCTTACAATTTAAAACCTGGTTCCCAAATCTCTGTCTTACCATTATATAGTCTATCTGATACCTTTTAGTATCTCCAGGGTTCTTCCATGTATACAACCTTCTATCATGATTCTTAAATCAAGTGTTAGCTATGATTAAGTTGTGCTCTGTGCAAAATTCTACCAGGCGGCTTCCTCTTTCATTTCTTAGCCCCAATCCATATTCACCTACTATGTTTCCTTCTCTCCCTTTTCCTACACTCGAATTCCAGTCACCCATGACTATTAAATTTTCGTCTCCCTTCACTATCTGAATAATTTCTTTTATTTCATCATACATTTCTTCAATTTCTTCGTCATCTGCAGAGCTAGTTGGCATATAAACTTGTACTACTGTAGTAGTATATCAGTATACACCGGGAAACAGTCGTGTAGTGATCTGCAGACATGGGTACATAAATGAAAAACAAAAATACCGGAAATGGAGGAAAAAAGGTCTGTGAATGGACTGTGTACGTGCAACGACAACAAATCGTCCTGGAACGCAGTACAGAGCTGCATCGCACCCTCGTCAAAACAGACGTTCAAAGTGCAACGTCGTGTTCACACGTCGAATCATGGATTGCCGCATTCTTTCTCACGATCCGGCCTCTCTCCGAATAGCGTGAAAGGCGTCGTGAACACGCTGTTGAATGGTTTGCATATCGTAATTTGGTTCAACATACACAACACTTTTCAGATGCTACCACAGGTAAAAATCCATAGTGTTTAAGTATGGCGATCTAGCAGGTCGTGCTTCAGGGCCTTCGCTTCCTATCGAATGTCCGGGGAAGACGATGTTGAGGTGTCGGCGGAATGTAATGCCGAAGTCGAGTTGTGTTCCGTCATGCAGACACCACATAACCTGTCTTTTCGCCAAAGGCAGCCCAGACTGCAAATATATCTGTCAGTGTGTGATTACTTTGTGTGGAGAGCCCTCAAGTCTAAGGTGCGTCGCAACAACCATCACAGTCTTCAATAACTGCAGCAGGACATTGCGATCGAGACTGCAGCAATTCCAGCAGTCCAGCTTCGATCTTTCTCCAGCAACTTGGTGACTAGACCCCAAAAGTACCTGCTATAGTCAGGTTAGTACTGTTGTCCTTTCCTCTGCTGTGTTTCTTTGTACCCTGAAACTGTGTTCTCCAGGCCACTTTTATTTGCCGGACCCTGTATTACATTTTAATGTTTCTGTTACATGAAAAGAGCGTTCTAAATATCTGTATACACAGTAATCACAGCTCGGTACATTTCATACACGCAACATCAAACGTTTTACAAGAAATTGTGGAAAAAGTTGCGTGAATAGGTTAACCACCCACAAGGGGAGAAAAGGTTGGCAACACGGCGCCGACGCGGACTCTTCGAGTATTTGCTGCAATAAATCATTATAAAAAGCGTTGTTATTAAGCTGTTTTTAAACGTTTACAGTTGTTATAAATATAACCTAAGTGTTGTTAAATTAGTGTAAGTGTTAGTGACGCCTAAAATAAGATTAAACGAGGTAAGAGGGTATTTTTCTTCTCGCGCCTGTAACACGAATCCTAAGCCTAATTTCACGCGCGCGAATCATAAGCAAGCAGTGAATTAAACTTATAGGTAAACGTTTCTAGTTGGTATAAATATAATATACGTGTTTTTACATTAGTGGAAGTGTTAGTGAAGTGTTAAAGAAGATTAAAAGGGGTAAGAAGTTTATTTTCCTTCTCGCGCCTATAGCACGGATTTTACGCTTAATTTCACGAGCGCGTATCGTAAGTAAACAGTGACTTCAACTTATATGTAATCACCAGTTTTTTTATTCAGTACTCTTTCAATTTATTTATATCTGCCTGAATAGTTTCTAGGGTCCTTTGTTTACGTTTTAGTCAGTACTTAAATCAGTTTATACGATTTCTGTTTTTACCATGAGTGAGAAGTGTGTGACATGCCGTAGGATCGTTAGTTCCGTGGTGTGTTGTGACGGGTGCTGTAGTTTCTTTCATTGGGGCGAATGTAGTGGCGTGGGAAATGGGGACATAAATGAGGCTCACCAGTGGTATTGTAGGATCTGCAGTAGAGACAGGAAAATACTGGAACAGGAAGGGAAAATTGCAGCTCTTCAAGCTGACTTAGACAAGGCAAGGGAGGATCTGGACAGGTTAAAGAGGGAGAAGGGTGAACAGAGGTGGGAAGTGGCAACAGGTAATAGGGGGAACAGGCAAAGGAGAGCATCAGACAGCTTTGTCATAAATCCTGAAAATAGATTTGACCTGTTGCCTCAGTCAGAATCGGATGGGCTTCATGTAGCTGAAGCTGTAGAAAGGGCACAACAGGCTTTCAAGGACTTGAAAAAGGTAGATAAATTAGTAAAGAGAAAGAAGTTCTGTTGTTAGGTAGTTCCCATGGTAGAGGTGTTGGCCAACTACTACAGGAAAATCTAGGTCCAGAGTACCAGGTCACAAACTTTTTCAAGCCTAGTGCAGATCTGGGTCAGGTAACAGAGGATGTAGGTTCTTTATGCAAGGATTTCACAAAGGAGGATGCCACGGTTATAGTGGGTAGTCCGGGAAATAGCACTGACAGAGACTCTGAATATTCCATAGAGAGTGACCTGGTGAAGGTAGCATCGGCAACAAAGCATACGAGTGTGGGATCTGTGTCTGTGTTGAGACGCCATGATCGACCTCATTTGAACTCTTCCGTCGGGAGGGTGAACTTGGAGTTGGAATGGCTGCTTAGGACTGATATGGGGTCCCATATTGGTATGATTCCTGTGGATGCTTTCGATAGGTGGGACTACACTAGGCATGGCCTTCACCTCAATAGGAAAGGGAAGGAAAATTTGTCACAAGTGGTAAAATAGCAGTGGTCACAGGTGTCAGAGCGACGTTTTTTTTAGGATAGGGAAGGGGGAAAGAAAACGAGTTTTAAGAGAGATTGGAACACACACTCAGTTTGAGAAAACAGATGAACAGGAGTCAGATTTTAGCATACAGCCTCCATTTAAACAATGTTTAACAGGAAAGTAATCACCAATTTAGTAATGGAGGGCAGCGTGGAGGGTAAAAATCGTAGAGGGAGACCAAGAGATCAATTCATTAAGCAGATTCAGAAGGATGTAGGCTGCAGTAGGTACTGGGAGATGAAGAAGCTTGCACAGGATAGAGTAGCATGGAGAGCTGCATCAAACCAGTCTCAGGACTGAAGACCACAACAACAACAGAATGTAATCAGAAACTGCCGGTTCATCTTCGCCAAAGCATTTATAATCCCATTAGTATGCATTATCAGTTATCTTTATTACACCAGAGCATTCCAGGACTCAGAAATAAAGTTGATGAGCTACTCATTTGTATTGATGAAATAAATTCATCTAACTAAATTGACATAATCTGCTCTCTGAACATCAAGTGACCACTGGTATAGATATGTTAGACATTTCAGGATTTAAGCTAGCTTCCTACTTCTGCAGAGTACATATGGATGGAGGAGGAGTTGCCACATTTATTAAAAACTGCCATAAATTAAAGAAAATTGACATTAATAAATTCTGTTTAGACCAGCATCTAGAAGGCATGTGCAACAAAGAGAGTTCCATAACAGATCCTATATAATAGTAACTATCTACAGAGCACCTGCAGGAAATTATAATCTATTCATAAATCATCTAGAAGCCCTTTTGGGTTATTTAACAGGAAGAAACAAAGAAATTTTGCCTAATTTTATTCATTGTTTTCAGTGTTTCGTCCGCGACTGTTTTACTTTCGTAAAATGAAGAACAAACGAAATTCAGTCAAAAGTTGCGTTTATTTACTGCACTATGCATTTCGAGCCCTGG
Source organism: Schistocerca cancellata (assembly GCF_023864275.1). Lineage (NCBI taxonomy): Eukaryota > Metazoa > Arthropoda > Insecta > Orthoptera > Acrididae > Schistocerca > Schistocerca cancellata. Next base: position 603,521,754 of record NC_064633.1, on the reverse strand, counting down.
AGGCTCATCTTCAGGTGCTTTTTAGTGATTTACATCAGGTTTTTTAGTTGTTTGCAGTTTAACATTGTATGATGTCCGCTTCTGTTGTGCAGTTGGTGTACACAATATACATCTTTAATTTTGCAGTACATACTGGGATATATACATAGTCGCACACTTTTTTGCACATTCTAGTAGCAGAACGTTTTCTAATGCAATCTTCCAGTAAACATTTACTGCAGTTAGTAATGTTGTCTTTCAATCTAACTCACACTGTAAACTTTCCAATTAGGATCACTAAATCCTCAAGGACAGCCATTGATAACATTTTTATAGACAAATCAAAGGAACGAAATCATATCACAAAATTTGTAATAAATGGACTATCAGATCATGACATGCAGCTACTTGTTTTAGATGCAAATTCTAAGCAGATTATCAAGACTGCTAAATCTGAGTACAGATGAGTAGTCGATCAACCAAAAATTGAGTGTTTTAGAATATTGCTCAAAGATATGAACTGGAAAGATGTTTATAGTGCTCATGACATGAATGAAAAATATAACACATTCATGAACAATGTCAGTACCATGTTTGAAAACTGTTTTCCTCTAAAAGCTACTCAAATTAAACAGAAGTCTATGATAAAACCATGGATTACACAAGGAATAAATATTTCCTGTAAGAGAAAAAGGAAAATGTATCTGTCGAACAAGAATAGCTCCAATGCTGATGATTTAGCTAAATACAAGGAATACTGTAAAATATTTTTAAAAAAGTAATTCAGACATCTAAACAAATGCACTACGAGAAGAAGATAGCAATGTCAGGGAACAAAATAAAAACAATATGGGATATAGTGAAAGAGGAGACTGGTAGGACCAGAAAGGAACAGGAGCAAATAGCATTAAGGGTAGATGATGCATTAGTAACCGATGGGCATAGTGTGGCAAATCTATTTACCAAGTACTTTATATCCGCTACTGATAGAATGGGATTGTCAGGATTAGTAAATAATGCCCTTGAATATCTGAAACTAGCCTTTACAAATAGCTTCAGCTACATGAATATGTCACTCACTTCACAAAAAGAAATAACTTCCATAATAAAATCTTTAAAAACAAAGCATTCTAGTGGTTATGATGAAATATCAACAAAGTTAATTAAGGCATGTTCTTGTGAGTTTAGTACAATTCTAAGTTACTTGTGTAACCAATCAATTATAACTGGGACATTTCCTGACTGGCTAAAATATGCAGATGTTAAGCCTCTATTCAAGAAAGGGGATAAAGAGATACCATCAAACTGCAGACCGATTTCACTTTTGTCAGCATTCTCAAAAAATTTTAGAAAAAGTAATGTACGGGCAGCTTCTCAACCATCTGACCACAAATAACATATTATCAAGAATACTGTTTGGATTTCTGATGGGTTCTGATATCAGGAAGGCTATTTACACCTACAGTGAAAATGTAGGCTACTTAATTCATTAAATAACAAATTACAAGCATCAGGTATTTTCCGTGATTTGTCAAAGACATTTGATTGTGTGAAACACAACATCCTTTCAAATAAATTAGAATTCTATGGTGTCACGGGCAGTGCTGCAAAATGGTTAGTGTCATACTTCGCTAACAGGAAACAAATGGTGTCAGTGCAAGGGACTAGTGAATTAAGTCATCAGTCATCATCAGAATGGGAAGAAATTACATGTGGTGTCCCACAAGGATCCATTTTAGGGCCATTGCTTTTTCTTGTGTACATGAATGATCTCTCATCAGTTACACTGCCAGAAGCAGATTTCGTTTTGTTTGCAGCTGACACAAATACTGCAATAAATAGTATGTCGAGTGTAGTTCTAGAAAGATCTGCTAATGGTATTTTCATGGATATTAATAAATAGTTTACAGCCAACTCACTGACATTAAACTTCAAAAAGACTCACTATGCATAATTCAGAACCTGTAAGGGGTTTCCACCCAGCATATGCATAAAGTATGAAGAAGAGCAGATAGAAGAGGTTGACAGTCTTAAATTCCTGGGATTACAACTTGCTAATAAATTCAGTTGGAACACACCACAGGCCTGCAGAAACGCCTCAACAAATCTGTATTTGCAATTCGAGTGTTAGCAGACATAGGCGACATAAAAGTGAAAAAGCTTGCATACTTTGCCTACTTTCATTCCATAATGTCATATGGTATAATATTTTGGGGTAGCTCTTCAAGTCAAACAAAAGTTTTCAGAGTCCAAAAGCGTGTAATACATATTATTTGTGGAGTAAATCACGGACGTCCTGTAGAAACCTCTTCAAAGAACTGGGTATACTAACTACTGCCTCTCAGCATATTTACTCCTTATTGAAATTTGTCCTAAATAATATATCTCTTTTTCCAACAAACAGCTCAGTTCATACATACAATACCAGGAACAAAAATGATCTACACAAGGACTTAAAAGCACTTACTTTCGTTCAAAAAGGGGGTCCACTACTCAGGAACACTCATCTTCAATAATTTGCCAGCAAACATTAAAAATTTAGTTACAAATAAAGATCAGTTTAAAAGAAGCCTGAAATACTTACTAGTGGCCAACTCCTTCTACTCCATTGACGAATTTTTCAACAGAAACAAATGATGCATTGTATGTACTCATACTATTAGTATTATTATTTCAGCTTAAAAAAAGTGACATGTTCCAAAACCACGAGGATCTCCTCAGTACGGATCTATGGAACGAAAAACTAATCTAATCGAATCTAGGTAAACATTGCCGAATCCTCACAGTTGGGGAAAACATGGCGGACGATCCAACCTTAGGAGTGGTATGGATTGGTCGCACACTCTTACTTGGCCCCTCTGCGGTTGTTGGAAGACTTCGTGCTACTCCGGTAAATTTACGCTCGTTGCCAACCTTAGCAACTTAACAATTTTGTGTGCCGTAACACTAAGTAAACGTTGTGAAAGTGGTGTTGATTCGTGTTTTTTGTTGTGCGAAGTGGTTGTTGATATTATTTATAGAAATAAGCGAAAAGGGTGTAGCCAGCTCTTCTAACTACCGCCATCAGTTTGTGTGTTGCTCCTGCGACGCATTTATCCACTGCATGTTCTTTTCTTTAATAAGCTACTAGCTGGCTGCCCTGTGAGAAGGAGGCGGCGCTTGTCTCAGCAACCAATATGCTACGAGTCAATCGAAAGCGTCCGCTCCCAGCATCCTCCGATAAGGGCCACGTAAAAGTGCGTGATGAGTAGCGCGGCTACTGCGGCCTAAGGGGTTAAAAGATATGAGGGGGAGATACTTTATTATTTGTCTTCCAATGCTGACAATTCACGAGCGTGGGCAACCAGCATCGATCAGCTGTTATGGTATGAATGTCAAACGAAATTAACATGGATTCCTTAATATGTATTATACAGACAGTCATATTTACAGGTTTGTAGCAAGTAGTATTTTGGCCCTGAACAGCGCTGCTGCCTGCCTATAAGTGGTCACATTATTTATAACATTCGCTGCCATTGTTTTGACACTGACATAGCAAGCTTGTTCCGTTATTTTTTAGTAAAACCTTTATTTTTGAGTCGTCTGATGTAAGATAAGTCATTTATATTATTCTTATCACCTTACTTGATTGGAGAGAGATAATTTTTGTACCATATCAACATTTAGACAACGTCTTTTGACCTAAAAATGTAGTTCATTGTTGTTTATTTCAGTTTGTTAGTTTACTCTGTGGATCACTAATGCCGAAATGGCGCTCGATCGGAAAAAGTGGGTACATCACTCGTCGGGAAAAATAGCAAAAGCTTCCTTCCCAATTAAGAGTTAGTTACTTCCGAACAACACGCTCTAAGTGTTGCCCTGCAATTCACTATCTGCTCTTAAGCAAAAACGTTTGACGAACGCAAGTCTAAATCGTCTACAAGGAATGGCGCACAACTTGTCGCTGTTTAAGACAACAGAGGAACACTGGCTGTAAAAGCATTCTGATAGGAACCAGACACTAGTTTACGAACGCGTTAGTATTAATTTGCAGAAAGATTGTACGACTGGATTACAAGAAGTTTGCGCCCCGATGTATTCTAACATGATCGCTAGATGGAAGATGGTGCTTCAATAGGCTCTGCACTTTACTTCTCTCCGGCAGAAGGAACGTAAAGCTCTGAGAGAGGCCAGCTGTGGCTCCATCCCCGCCATAAGAAGTGTGTAGAAACCGACGACCGAACCTTTCACACAGAGCTTATGAGGGCAGACGGTGCCAATCTGCAGTTGGCTCCAAGCTTCAGAAAACTACCGCGAGAGCGTGCACAGCGAAACGTACCTCGTCAAATCAAAAAATACATTCTCCAAAACAATGTCTGATGCACGATTCACACAGATTTCTCTTCCTTTCTTTTTCATTCAAGCAGTGCCACGGCACAGCGGCACTACCTGAGAAGCTGCCCCAGATGGAGAAGCAACATGGATGCCTACAGCTGTTGATTATACTGAATGGAAAAGTTGGAGGCCTCTACCAAGTAGTAGATGTCAGATGGCTCATCATGGATCTGCGCTACTGTTAATGAAATTAAGATTACAATAAAATGGGGAGCCACCCACTGAAGTCCAAATAATTAAAGTGTAAGGTTACGATTGTACTCTATCGTGGGAGCTCTTGGAGTCAAGTGGAGTTGTGGCTAGGTGCCGAATGAAAGTGATAAGTACATAAGAATATGAGAATGGAAAAAAAACCATAAGCATGTGTCAATCATTTTGGTGTTCAGAGTGTAGAAGAATGGAGTGCTGAATGAACTGATGTCATTCAGTTTAGGAAAGTAGCCAGGGTGCTATGCAAATAAGAAGAATAAGTATGGGTATGTATTCATGTGTGTTCAGGAAAAGGTGTTTGTGCAATAAACAATACTGATTTAAAAGGATGTGTTCAAAAAGTGTATGGCTCCTAATATCCATAGTAACGAGTCACTTGATACATAATGATTCAGCACTTACTCCCCCGCACTGATACCTTACAAATGACATACTGACTGGACAATCTTCGGTGAAGAAGTACACGGGGAGAATAAAATTGAAGCCAGGCATTTGAAATTAAAACCAATTGTAAGAGATTAACAGGATATCATGACAATGGTGAGAGAGTACACATTGTTGAGTGGTGAGTAGGAGTCAAACTGGCAACTACACACCAGAACAAAGTAGTCAAGAAACAGTGAAGAAAAAAGTGGAATGTGTTTATATTTCAAACAAAGGGAAGAAATCACAAGAACATTATGGAGTAATTTTCAACTCTGAAGGGGACACAAGCTACATAACCACAGCGCTGCAAGACAGCGGAAAGTACGTCATACAAGAAGTAACGTCATCTTTTGGCAACACATTGGTGCATGAAAATTGTTTGAGTAAAAGTTGTTATTTCTGAGCATGAAACTGTATGTGAAGATTTGAACTAATAACTGTGCTAGAACTGTACTTTACATGTTTATTCAAGTTGTGTGGTGATTGTGACAGCTGAACTATTGCAAATTATTCATTATGGCTGAAACACATAAGAAGTGCAGTAAAATAAATTGGAAGGAATGGGTAGAGAACAGCATAAATTTTGGAGAAAACACGAATGGGAATTTGAATTGGAGAAAGGCATGCTAGGGTAGCCAGCGCAGTTGTGCAAAGCCACGGCAGCATAGTGGTTAGCGCATCTACTTAGAGAGCAGGAGATGCAAGTTTGTCTCCCAGCCTCGGTACAAATTTTCATTCATCACTTCAGTCAGCTTATATAACGTAAAATGGGGTAAAGCAGATCACATGGGGTAAAGCGGATCAAAGACACATTACTGTACTAAATCACTGCCATTTAGGCGACAGGAGAGAGCAACACCAACTCAGACGTACATGACCTGTATATTTGTTACCTGTGTCATAAGGTGAGAAACGAAGATTGTGACAACCATCAGCAATTATTATCTCAGTGTACATTTAAAGATTTGTGATTTCAACAAAAACAAACTGTTGCAGTGTCCACAGTTTAGTAGCTACATCTATTTTTCAGCTGAATTGTATCAGAGCACTACTATATCTACAATATATGTGAAACTCAATTTCTTAGCATAGGTTATATTTTAGTTATTGTGCCAAACCCCCCCCCCCCCCCATGAACCATGGACCTTGCCGTTGGTGGGGAGGCTTGCGTGCCTCAGCGATACAGATGGCCGTACCGTAGGTGCAACCACAACGGAGGGGTATCTGTTGAGAGGCCAGACAAACATGTGGTTCCTGAAGAGGGGCAGCAGCCTTTTCAGTAGCTGCAGGGGCAACAGTCTGGATGATTGACTGATCTGGCCTTGTAACATTAACCAAAACGGCCTTGCTGTGCTGGTACTGCGAACGGCTGAAAGCAAGGGGAAACTACAGCCGTAATTTTTCCCGAGGACATGCAGCTCTACTGTATGATTAAATGATGATGGCGTCCTCTTGGGTAAAACATTCCGGAGGTAAAATAGTCCCCCATTCGGATCTCCGGGCGGGGACTACTCAAGAGGACGTCGTTATCAGGAGAAAGAAAACTGGCGTTCTACGGATCGGAGCGTGGAATGTCAGATCACTTAATCGGGCAGGTAGGTTAGAAAATTTAAAAAGGGAGATGGATAGGTTAAAGTTAGATATAGTGGGAATTAGTGCAGTTCGGTGGCAGGAGGAACAAGACTTTTGGTCAAATAGGGGTAATGCAGGAGTAGGTTTAATAATGAATAAAAAAATAGATGTGCGGGTTAGCTACTACAAACAGCATAGTGAACGCATTATTGTGGCCAAGATAGACACAAAGCCCATGCCTACTACAGTAGTACAAGTTTATATGCCAACTAGCTCTGCAGATGATGAAGAAATAGATGAAATGTATGACGAGATAAAAGAAATTATTCAGGTAGTGAAGGGAGACGAAAATTTAATAGTCATGGGTGACTGGAATTCGTCAGTAGGAAAAGGGAGAGAAGGAAACATAGTAGGTGAATATGGATTGGGGGGAAGGAATGAAAGAGGAAGCCGCCTTGTAGAATTTTGCACAGAGCATAACTTAATCATAGCTAACACTTGGTTCAAGAATCATGAAAGGAGGCTGTATACATGGAAGAAGCCTGGAGATACTGACAGGTTTCAGATAGATTATATAATGGTAAGACAGAGATTTAGGAACCAGGTTTTAAATTGTAAGACATTTCCTGGGGCAGATGTAGATTCTGACCACAATCTATTGGTTATGAACTGCAGATTGAAACTGAAGAAACTGCAAAAAGGTGGGAATTTAAGGAGATGGGACCTGGATAAACTGAAAGAACCAGAGGTTGTAGAGAGTTTCAGGGAGAGCATTAGGGAACAATTGACAGGAGTGGGGGAAAGAAATACAGTAGAAGAAGAATGGGTAGCTCTGAGGGATGAAGTGGTGAAGGCAGCAGACGATCAAGTAGGTGAAAAGACGCAGGCTAATAGAAATCCTTGGGTAACAGAAGAAATATTGAATTTAATTGATGAAAGGAGAAAATATAAAAATGCAGTAAATGAAGCAGGCAAAAAGGAATACAAACGTCTCAAAAATGAAATCGACAGGAAGTGCAAAATGGCTAAGCAGGGATGGCTAGAGGACAAATGTAAGGATGTAGAGGCTTGTCTCACTAGGGGTAAGATAGATACTGCCTACAGGAAAATTAAAGAGACCTTTGGAGAGAAGAGAACCACTTGTATGAATATCAAGAGCTCAGATGGAAACCCAGTTCTAAGCAAAGAAGGGAAAGCAGAAAGGTGGAAGGAGTATATAGAGGATTTATACAAGGGCGATGCACTTGAGGACAATATTATGGAAATGGAAGAGGATGTAGATGAAGATGAAATGGGAGATACGATACTGCGTGAAGAGTTTGACAGAGCACTGAAAGACCTGAGTCAAAACAAGGCCCCGGGAGTAGACAACATTCCATTAGAACTACTGATGGCCTCGGGAGAGCCAGTCATGACAAAACTCTACCATCTGGTGAGCACGATGTATGAGACAGGCGAAATACCCTCAGACTTTAAGAAGAATATAATAATTCCAATCCCAAAGAAAGCAGGCGTTGACAGATGTGAAAGTTACCGAACTATCAGTTTAATAAGTCACAGCTGCAAAATACTAACGCGAATTCTTTACAGACGAATGGAAAAACTGGTAGAAGCCGACCTCGGGGAAGATCAGTTTGGATTCCGTAGAAATGTTGGAACACGTGAGGCAATACTGACCTTACGACTTATCTTGGAAGAAAGATTAAGAAAAGGCAAACGTACGTTTCTAGCATTTGTAGACTTAGAGAAAGCTTTTGACAATGTTGACTGGAATACTCTCTTTCAAATTCTGAAGGTGGCAGGGGTAAAATACAGGGAGCGAAAGGCTATTTACAATTTGTACAGAAACCAGATGGCAGTTATAAGAGTGGAGGGGCATGAAAGGGAAGCAGTGGTGGGGAAAGGAGTGAGACAGGGTTGTAGACTCTCCCCGATGTTATTCAATCTGTATATTGAGCAAGCAGTAAAGGAAACAAAAGAAAAATTCGGAGCAGGTATTAAAATTCATGGAGAAGAAGTAAAGACTTTGAGGTTCGCCGATGACATTGTAATTCTGTCAGAGACAGCAAAGGACTTGGAAGAGCAGTTGAACGGAATGGACAGTGTCTTGAAAGGAGGATATAAGATGAACATCAACAAAAGCAAAACGAGGATAATGGAATGTAGTCGAATTAAGTCGGGTGATACTGAGGGAATTAGATTAGGAAATGAGACACTTAAAGTAGTAAAGGAGTTTTGCTATTTAGGGAGTAAAATAACCAATGATGGTCGAAGTAGAGAGGATATAAAATGTAGACTGGCAATGGCAAGGAAAGCGTTTCTCAAGAACAGAAATTTGTTAACATCGAATATAGATTTAGGTGTCAGGAAGTCGTTTCTGAAAGTATTTGTATGGAGTGTAGCCATGTATGGAAGTGAGACATGGACGATAACTAGTTTGGACAAGAAGAGAATAGAAGCTTTCGAAATGTGGTGCTACAGAAGAATGCTGAAGATAAGGTGGGTAGATCACGTAACTAATGAGGAGGTATTGAATAGGATTGGGGAGAAGAGAAGTTTGTGGCACAACTTGACTAGAAGAAGGGATCGGTTGGTAGGACATGTTGTGAGGCATCGAGGGATCACAAATTTAGCATTGGAGGGCAGCGTGGAGGGTAAAAATCGTAGAGGGAGACCAAGAGATCAATACACTAAGCAGATTCAGAAGGATGTAGGTTGCAGTAGGTACTGGGAGATGAAGAAGCTTGCACAGGATAGAGTAGCATGGAGAGCTGCATCAAACCAGTCTCAGGACTGAAGACCACAACAACAACATTGTGCCAAACATGACTTTTTTGTAATTTCAGGGGTAAAGTGGATCATGCCCCTAAAATACATAAAGCAGCTTGAAGCAAAAGGAGAAAGGAATTATAATGAAGCTTATTTGGGCGAAGCAGTGAAAAAAGTAAAGAACAATGAAATGACTTTGCGAAAAGCTTCAGAAATTTATGCTGTGCCTTATACTACACTTCAAAGATGGGTGAAAGGATGTGACAAATTAATGAAATATGGAAGGTGACTGTGTTAAGTGAAAACGAAGAGAAATGTCTTGTGGAAGGTTTCTTCTATGTGTACATTGTGGGTTTCCACTTGGAAGTACAGACATTAAGACTGTAGCACAGCAGTATCTAAACAGGAAGGGAGTAACAGAGTCACAATTTACAGACAATGTGCCAGGTGTGGACTGGTTTCAGTCATTTATATCACGGAACTGTAAACTGACTGAAATGTTCAGAGAATATAGAGAGAGCAAGATCTGGGATGTCACAGGAAGTTATCGTATCTTATTTTAGATATCTAGAGAACTCTTTAAGAGGAGTTCCATTGTCTCACATTATAAAGTATGATGAGACAAATTTTACAGAGGACCCAGGACCAGTCAAAGTAGTTGTGAAGAGGGGTGTAAAACATCCTGAGAGAATTGTAGACTGGACCAAAAGTAACACCAGCGTCATGGTTGCTGTAGCAGCAGATGGACATGTTCTTCCCCCTTATGTGGTACGTAAGGCAAAACACATTTATCAGCATGGACTGAAGGTGGAATTAGTGGTGCTGCATACCGGTACAACCAAAACTCCAGTGGATGGTTTGATGCAGACATTTTCTGTGAGTGGTTCTCCACTATAATTATGCCATATTGCAGGAGGCTTGATGGTCTAAAAGTGCTTATTGGTGACAATCTCTCAAGCCATTTAACATTATAAGTTATCCAATATTGTGAAGCAAACAACATTCGTTTTGTCCTACTTCCACCTAACTCAACTCACATATGCCAGCTTCTGGATGTGAGATATTTTCGTCCTTTAAAGAGAGCATAGCGAAAAGTTCTTGGTGTGTGGAAAACTTCCTAAAACAGAATTTCAGAGATTGCTGAAATCTGCATTCAAAGCCATAAATTCTACTTCAGCAGAGAATGTGAAATTGGGTTTTAAAGCTTGTGGCACACTCACTCTAGATCCACAGAAAGTTCTGAGCAAACTGTGTTAAACATTTAGAACATCCATTGCAGATGTGGAAAAGTCTTGGACAGACTCACTTATTGGGCACTTGAAGAAAATCATGAAAATCATGAAATACCAGCAAGCTCTCGTAAAGTTGGGAAATGACTCAACATTTTGCCAGGAAAAAGTGTCCAGTGCAAAGATTTGATTGTTACAGATGAGGCAGAGAGAGCAGTTAATGATGCTAATATGGTGGATGTCATGGAAGCAGAAGGGAACGGATTTTCTGAAATGCATTATGACAAAGGTGATCATGTACTCATTCTCTTCAATACAGAAAAAAAGAGATAGATGTTATGTAGGAAAAATTATGGAAGCAGATAAAGACACTGCTTTGGTCAGTTTTTTCAGGAAAAAAGGTGGCAAAAAAAGAGAGACATTTTGTGTTTCCTGATGTTGCTGACATTCAAACAGTTTCCTTATTGAACATTATTTGAAAGGTAAAGGTGAAAGATCTAAGGAGGGGTCGGTATGCAGTCTCAGACATTAATGTGAACAATGTGGAGTAGATAGAATTGCCATTTGTGACATGATACCATTTTTATGATGTTGGTTTTGTGTTCAAGTTCTGAACAGTAGTACTCATTTAACTGTATTTTCAATTGTAATTTTGATAGTAAATGTCTTTTTTTAAAATCATATACTACTGTACACCATTATTTCATCTAAAAAGACAGTCGTCCACTTTCCACCTTGAATGGGGTAAAGTGGTTTAACTATGAAAATATATAGGTGATCCACTTTACCGCAAGTAGTGGGATAAAGCAGATCAGATTTTTATAATTTTTTTCTGTTGATAACCATACTCTGTAAAAATGTAATGTTAGTGGAATCTGAAAGATGATAAATGTAAAATACCTGACAATCTTTTGTCAGATTCTCATTAATGATTTAAGTCATCTTTACTTAAAAAACAAAAAAAACAAAAAAAAAACAAAAAAAAAGATCAATTTTTGATCCGCTTTACCCCATTTTATGGTACATTGTAGATCTTTGAGACTTGAACCATACAGTTTCATTTGATCAAAGCACCTATGCCTGGGTGTATACAAGGTCCCCTATATTGTTAAAGGGAAAAAAGAACAAGAGAGATAGTGTGTGTAGTGTGAAGTGAATTTCAATATACATTTTGTTAATTTGTTTTCTATTTTTCAGCAGACTACTGAAATAACAGTTGCTGGAACAAAATATATAAACATGAGGTGGTAGCGATTACTTAAACCCAACATAATGCATTTTTGGAAAATATAGTAGTTTAATACCTTCAGTATTGTCACTTAAATTTGTGGACAGTTCAATTATGATTGAATGTATTTGCATTTGTTTTGTATTAATCTTGTTGTCGTTAGATACGGCCATGTTCTTGAATTATTTGATGCATTCTCTCTCTCTCTCTCTCTCTCTCTCTCTCTCTCTCTCTCTCTCTCTCACACACACACACACACAAGCGCGCGTGCATGCGCGTGGTGTCTGTTCTTTCAGATGTGTTCGAAATCTGCAGCAGTATATGTATTTTTTTTATTGAAGGTGGAAGGAGGAGAAAGGAAAGGAAGAGGAGGAACTGATGACATCAGCTGCATCAGGACTTTAATGCAAAATCAGTGGTGACAAGTGAAAATGTGTGCTGGACCAGGACTCAAATCCAGAATCTCCTGCTTACTAGGTAGCCGCATTAACCACTGCACCATCTGGACACCATGTTTTATAGCAAATGCACACAGTATCTCAGCACACTGCCTGGCTGACACATTCCCACCTAGTGCCACCATTCACAGGCCCCTTCCATGTTCTCCAAATTTTAGATTCCACACTGAAGGTTGTGGATTCACTGCCCATCAAAGCAAATTAGTTATATATTAATTCATGGTGTCTGTTCTTGTGCACGTCTGGAGGGGGGGGGGGGGGACAAAAAAAAAGCACAATATGGAATCTGCAGGTGTGATATGTATTATGTAAATTGAAAGTTTCCACATAAAGTCACAATGCAGTTCATGTAATTAGTTCCTCCTCTTCATTTCCTTTATTCCACCTCCACCTTCATTTATCTAACGTATCACAGTTGCGGATTCCAGGTCGTGTCTGTTCTTTTGGGCGTGTCTGAAAGAACAGACACCACTCATCCATAAACAACTGATTCACCTCAATGGGCAATTAACCCACAACCTTCAATGCAGATGCACATTTACGTTGGACCCCCCCAGTGGGACTGTAAAATTAGTGAGCATGTGGGACATGGATGGGGACAGCGGGTAAGTGATGCTATGTGGGAATGTGTCAGCTGAGGAGTGTACCGAGATAGTGCACGCATTTGCAATAAACATTGTGTCTGGTGACACACATGTTAAAGCATCTTGACTACTAAACATGTCATCCTGGGTTTGAGTCCTCGACCGGCACACATTTTCACTCTTTGCCACTGATTCCACATATAGCCATGATGCAGCCGATATAATTATTTCCTCCTCTTTCTTTACCTTCTCCCCATCCACCTTCAATTTACATAATACATATACTTTTCCTAAGATGTTATGTAATATATTGGAGTAGGTGTGTGATAAATGACTGTCAATGTTATAGTAGTAGTCCATGGTTTGGGGTAAATCATTAACATTGTGTTAATTTGTGTGATTTATATTTTCATGTGCAGAAGGGTTTTCTTGTTTTCTTTCATTTCTCAAAATTTTTGCTAAATTTGATACAATATTTAGTGGTGAAATGTAAGGTTACAATAGTAAGATATCTATATTTTTGGAGATTCTCTGGTTGATGTGAGTAGAGTCAGATGGAGGCCAGTGTGGAGAGTGGAGATGCAACTGGAGTGGCGAGTGGCATATTGTGACTGTAGGAAGTGCAGAGGGATCCATAATGATCTTTATAAGTTTGATAATGTACATTTCAGAAATGTGAATTGGAAGAAAAGTGTGGCATGCGGCTTAATATTCATACACACCTAAAGATTCCTTTTCTTGGAAGTTAGTTATTGACAAAAACGGCAACACCCCTTGCAGATGGCAAAGTATGTGAAACAGTTGATAAGGACCAAATATTACATCCAGGTCCCAAGCAGCTTCCAGACACACTGTATAAGAACACTAGAAAGTCTAACTATCAGATGGTTGTACACGAGGTTCAAAAAAGCCAGAAGTGTTATGAAGATGAAAAATGAGGCATATGCAGAACAGCAGCAAGAGGCATTTATCTGGAGCCCAACCAAATCATTCCATCAGGCATCTCGACAGATGCAGCTACTACCAATCACAGCGCATGTGGTGATGCGCAAGTAACTGAAGCTTCATGCCTAGAAGGTTCAGCTGCTGCATGCGCTTCAACAAGATGACGGGCCAAAACAGCTAGCCTCTGCAGCTGAGATTCTGAATCACATTGAAGATGATCCAAACTATCTGCAAAGCTTGCTGCCATGTGAGCAGATAGGTAAACTGACACAACATGAGGATCTGAGTCTTTCACCTAGAAATTTGGCCTGACAGTCCAGTGGTAAATGTACGATGTTGTCTGCTTCATAACAGTTTGCGGGACAATTTTTCTTTGCAAAAGCATCAATAAAATTAATTGTGTATCTGGATCAGCTGGAACAGTTTGTATTTCCATGGGGCACGGAACTGAAACATCACATCGTGTTGCAGCAGGGTGGTGCACTTCTTTACAGGGTCTTGATAGTTTGGAAGGCTTTGGATGACGCATTTCTAGGTCACTGGATTGAGAGGGGAGGACTCATTTCTTGGCCACCAAGATCTCCAGAAATAGCCCCATTAGATTATTTTTCTTTGAGGCTTTGTGAAAAATATTGTTTACCAGACCCCAGTTTGGGACCTACAGGAGCTGTGAGGTCACATCAGAACAGCAATTGCACACATTAATGGGGGCATGCCAACCCAGAACTGGAATATCGCTTAGTTACCATGCACGCTACAGATGCCATGCACATTGAAGTCTGTTAAATTACTACTAAAGATGAATGTTATGCCACAACTCCCTTTGTAACACCATAGCTCTAATGCTGTATGGATTTATTTTGCCTTTTGTTTTGGTTTAATGTTATAACATTGAGTATCTGTAAATGTGTTTGAATCAATAACATAAAATTGTATACTCCTTTCTTTGTTAAAACTTGGATGTCATGGTTTGATTCTATGTAATGTAGTATATCTGTCATTTAAATTCTTTGTCCCATTTGGAGGGAATAATTGTAATTTCTGTGTGAATAATTTTTTGTAGATATGTTAATATGTGCAAATGTTCTGTTTTATTTAATGTGTTTGGTTGCTGTTATGTAAACTGCTGATCCTCACTTAGGGTTCTTAGTTCTTTAGTATATAAAGGGTGTATTGGTTCCCCTCGGGAACGGAACTGTGTAGCGAGCGCAAATTGTGGTTGGCCTAGGTAGAAAAGGTGGAACAAAGAGTCAGTCGGGGACGAGCTACCAAACTGTGCACTGCCATGTAAAAGTTGTATAGTGTGCTGGTTCTGAGAGAGGCTTTTTCTGCCACTTTCCGATGCCTCGGATGGATGGATAAATAGCTGGAACGATTCTGGAATTGGTATCCATCATCGCCACCAAGAAGGGACAGAGTCCAGCAATTCTGCCTGCAAATCCACCTACCAACATACAGTTGCCACCACATTGCGCAATCACTGTAACGGAATACTATAATAATGTACAGTGAAGGATCAGCTTATTGGATGTTTTAGTGTGCACAAATATAAGGTAACTTATAACTGAATTTATGTACCTACCTTGATTTTTTCCCCTATCACAACACCTCTCAGGTTCCACTCCATTTGAACTATGATTACCGAGTGTCCTAGTTTGTGGAAAAATTGAAAGCCTGAATCTTTGGTAAGAAGGGAATATTCAGATTTAATGTGGATTTAGTGAAATTGTGGGAGGTAGTAAATGTAGTTTTGTGAAGTTTGAAAGTCACCTATTTAATCATTTACTTGAAAATAGAAGACTGTGGTAATAAATACAATTTGCTGTCTCTTTTAAAGATTAAAAGTTCTTAAAACTGTGGCTTATAAAGTTTTGCTTAGTTAATGATCATAGTGCTGCCTGTAGTAAATTTTAAAAGGTAAGTCAGTTTCTTGTAAATTTGTCAACATTGTGTCTCACTGTAGTAAAAGCCGTGAACTGCATTTATGGAAAGTTATATACTCAAGTTTGCTAAGTGTTTGTCTCTCTTGTGTATTGGAAGTGCATATTAACAGTATAACAGGATCCACAGTTTGTCTATAGAAGTAACCTGTTAATGAATTCCATTTAACCTTTATTCTTAATAGAAAAGTATTTAGTTGAGAGAGACTTAACCTGTGATCAGTTATAAATTTGCAGTGAACTACATTTACGATTTTATGTCAGCTAGGAAAATGTGTGAAAAATAATAGTGTGTAATGTTATTTGTTATATTTATGCAAATAGTCCGTTCTGCTCAGTCAGCTTCCAATCTTAAGCGTGAACATATGCAGGTGTCAGAGTTAATTGCACTCGCGTGTGGCAAAATATAGGTTGTGTTTGTCCGTTGAAGTTACTCATACCTATTTTCTTAAACAAGAATGTTAATCATTCTCTTGCCTAATTAGGCTGGTGACCATTTTCATTATTCTTTAAACAGTGTAGCTAGGTAAACATTATTTGTTACTGTTAGAATAATTACGTAATTCTTACTTTCACTTCCGATAAGCCACCTCCATTAGGTACAACGCGGTCAGTATAACAAAATTCCTCTCAGAGGGTAACACTGCTCTGCTTCTTCATACTATAATAACTAGAATTAGAATAATTTCTTTGTACGAACTGCCTTAGGCTTTGAGGTTATGGTATAGTAGTAGCAGAACGGAAGTGTTATACGTGGCTTTTCCGTGACAGGACTATTTGTTCTGTTGGGGCATAAGAAGTAATAAACCAAATTTGGTATTTGATTACGTCAGCCACGTAAATGCTATTGCAGTGTTATACCTTCTACCTATTCCCATTTCTGAACCATACATGATCTTGGTTGTACAGACCATCTTCGAAGCCCTGTATAATTCCACTCTAAGCACTAAGCAGGTAAGAATATGGAAATAGAAAACCCAGGATGGAATAACAATAATGTTTTGTAAAGGTTAGATTGCTATTCAACATATAGAGGACCACTGTCTATCCAGTGAGGCTGGACTACAAGCAACAGCACCTGATGTGAGAAGAAATCCATGAGTCTAGGGGGTAGGAAGAGGCCACGTTGGGGAAGAGTAGGGGTAGCAGGGTAGGGGTGGAGGAGGGTGTAGTGCTGCTTGAGGGAGCATGCAGGGAGGTGATGGGAACAGGGTAGGGTTGCTAGGTGCAGTCGTGGTGTTTGGAGGGGTGGGGGGGCAGTGGAAAAGGAAAAGGCTAGTGGGTGCATTTGGGGAACAGAAGGCTGTGTGGAAGCAAGGAAGGGGATAGGTGGGCAAAGAACAGAGATTGCAAATTTGAACCGGGGGGTGGGGTGGGGTGGGGGGGGGGGGGAATCAGGGACAAAGGATATACTGCAGAGAGTGTTCCCACCTGCACAATTCAGAAAAGCTGGTATTGGTACAAAGGATCCAGATGGTGTAGGGTGTGAGGCAGTCACTGAAGTGGAGCACACTGTGTTGGGCATGTTGAGCAGCATGTGCAGCAACTGGATGGTCCAGCCGTCTCTTGGCCACAGCTTGATGGCTTTATTCCACCAATGCTTCCACTTCTCTTTTCCTCCCCCAAAGCCCACCCCCCTCCCCCACTCCCAAAATGACCCTTACTCCATCCAGCAGCCCTTCCTGACCCCACTACCACCCTGCATGCTCCCTAGAGTATACACTACAACCCTTCTCCACCCCTACCCTGCTATCACTACCCCTCCCACCCCAGCCCCCTCCTTACCCCCAACACCCACAGACTGCTTTTACCGTTCCTGTCTGTGACTCAACATCTCCCCTATATGATGGGTAGCAATCTATCCTTTCCACAATATTATCAATCATTTTAGTTTTCACAGCTGAGCTGAGGCTGGAGTGCCAAGTGAAGTGATGTCCTTGTTTGAAGTCAGGAAAGTAGCAAGAACGCTAAGCAAATAGCAAAGAAAAGTAGGTGTTTGTATTCACTTGTGACCACAGATGTGTGTGCTGTGCAGTAATTAGTTTTGATTTAATAAAGTTGTTTGAAAAGTTCATCACTGCTGAAATTCAAAGTAATGAACACCTGGGTGTATAACAATTCAGGACTTGCTCCCCAGCACCAATACCTTACAAAGCTCGATTAGTCATACGCTCATCTACATGGAAGGATATTATGGAAATGGAAGGGGATGTAGATGAAGACGAAATGGGAGATAAGATACTGCGTGAAGAGTTTGACAGAGCACTGAAAGACCTGAGTCGAAACAAGACCCCGGGAGTAGACAACATTCCATTAGAGCTACTGACAGCCTTGGGAGAGCCAGTCCTGACAGAACTCTACCATCTGGTGAACAAGATGTATAAGACAGGTGAAACACCCTCAGACTTCAAGAAGAATGTAATGATTCCAATCCCAAAGAAAGCAGGTGTTGACAGATGTGAAAATTACTGAACTATCAGTTTAATAAGTCAAAGCTGCAAAATACTAATGCAGATTCTTTACAGACTAATGGAAAAACTGGTAGAAGCTGACCTCGGGGAAGATCAGTTTGGATTCCGTAGAAATGTTGGAACACGTGAGGCAATACTGACCCTTTGGCTTATCTTAGAAAATAGATATTTCTAGCATTTGTAGACTTAGAGAAAGCGTTTGACACTGGGGTCACTGGAATACTCTCTTTCAAATTCTGAAGGTGGCAGGGCTAAAATAAAGGGAGTGAAAGGCTATTTACAATTTGTACAGAAACCAGATAACAGTTATAAGAGTCGAGGGGCATGAAAGGGAAGCAGTGGTTAGGAAGGGAGTGAGCCGTGGTTGTAGCCTATCCCCAATGTTACTCAATCTGTATATTGAGCTAGCAGTAAAGGAAACAAAAGAAAACTTTGCAGTAGGAAGTAAAATCCATGGAGAATAAATAAAAACTTTGAGGTTCACCGATGACATTGTAATTCTGTCAGAGTCAGCAAAGGACTTGGAAGAGCAGTTGAACGGAATAGACAGTGTCTTGAAAGGAATAAGATGAACATCAACATCAACAAAAGCAAAACGAGGATAATTGAATGTAGTCAGATTAAATGAGTTGATGTCGAGGGAATTAGATTAGGAAATGAGACACTTAAAGCAGCAGATGAGTTTTGATATTAGGGGAACAAAATAACTGATGATGGCCGAAGTAGAGATAATATAAAATGCAGACTGGCAACGGCAAGGAAAGCGTTTCTGAAGAAGAGAAATTTCTTAACATCGAGTATAGATTTCAGTATCCGGAAGTCTTTTCTGAAAGTATTTGTATGGATTGTAGCCCTGTATGGAAGTGAAACATGGACGATAAATAGTTTGGACAAGAAGAGAATAGAAGCTTTGGAAATGTGTTGCTACGGAAGAATGCTGAAGATTAGATGGGTAGATCACATAACTAATGAGGAGGTATTGAATAGGATTAGGGAGAAGAGAAGTTTGTGGCACAACTTGACTGGAAGAAGGGATCGGTTGGTAGGACATGTTCTGAGCCATCAAAGGATCACCAATTAAGTATTGGAGGGAAGCATGGAGGATAAAAATCGCAGAGGGGGACCAAGAGATGAATACACTAAGCAGATTCAGAAGGATGTAGATTGAAGTAGGTACTGGGAGATGAAGAAGCTTGCACAGGATAGAGTAGGATGGAGAGCTGCATCAAACCAGTCTCAGGACTGAAGACAATAACAACAACAACAACAACAACAATATGCATGGATACACATGATGTATCTGGTGATACAGAAAAGGTGCATTAAGCTACTTCCAGTTGGTTTATGGTGTTCTTAGCAGAATTATAACACCTGAACCTACACTAGGAGTTCAGAAGATCCATTTTCTCTATCTGCAGAAACAAACTGTTGAGCCATAAATCAAAAATGTGTTACCCACAGCAGGAAATGTGCGATACAAATAGGCCAAAATATGCCACATTCAGATACTCATTAGTGACTGCATCTGTCAGTTACCACACGCAACAGCACACTTTCTACAGTTTTAGTTAACCTGGAGTTAGTTCCTGTTTTATCAGGATTACAAAAGAGGTCATTAGAAGAAAACAAATTCATATCCAATTTAACTTTGCTTGTGATGCCAAATGCAATTCTATGATCCCATGACACTTATTGAGAAGCGTCGTTTCATTCATGTAACTTACTGAATTACCTCCTAAATTGTTACGTAGATTGTTAATCACAATAATGAACAGAAATGGATCAAGGACTGAGCCCTGTGCCACTCATATATATAATAGAAAGAAACATTCCACATGGGAAAAATATATTAAAAAAGGATGCTGTGACTTACCAAACGAGAAAGCGCTGGTAGAGACACACAATAAAAAACACACAAACACACACAAATTTCAAGCTTTCGCAACCCATGGTTCCTTCATCAGGAAAGAGGGAAGGAGAGGGAAAGACGAAAGGATGTGTGTTTTAAGTGAGAGGGTAAGGAGTCATTCCAATCCCGGGAGCGGAAAGACTTATCTCAGGGGGAAATCTGCTTGTGTCTGTATATGTGCGGATGGATGTGTGTGTGTGTGTGTGTGTGTGTGTGTGTGTGTGTGCACGGGAGTGCATACCAGTGAGGAATGTGTGTATATACACTCCTGGAAATTGAAATAAGAACACCGTGAATTCATTGTCCCAGGAAGGGGAAACTTTATTGACACATTCCTGGGGTCAGATACATCACATGATCACACTGACAGAACCACAGGCACATAGACACAGGCAACAGAGCATGCACAATGTCGGCACTAGTACAGTGTATATCCACCTTTCGCAGCAATGCAGGCTGCTATTCTCCCATGGAGACGATCGTAGAGATGCTGGATGTAGTCCTGTGGAACGGCTTGCCATGCCATTTCCACCTGGTGCCTCAGTTGGACCAGCGTTCGTGCTGGACGTGCAGACCGCGTGAGACAACGCTTCATCCAGTCCCAAACATGCTCAATGGGGGACAGATCCGGAGATCTTGCTGGCCAGGGTAGTTGACTTACACCTTCTAGAGCACGTTGGGTGGCACGGGATACATGCGGACGTGCATTGTCCTGTTGGAACAGCAAGTTCCCTTGCCGGTCTAGGAATGGTAGAACGATGGGTTCGATGACGGTTTGGATGTACCGTGCACTATTCAGTGTCCCCTCGACGATCACCAGTGGTGTACGGCCAGTGTAGGAGATCGCTCCCCACACCATGATGCCGGGTGTTGGCCCTGTGTGCCTCGGTCGTATGCAGTCCTGATTGTGGCGCTCACCTGCACGGCGCCAAACACACATACGACCATCATTGGCACCAAGGCAGAAGCGACTCTCATCGCTGAAGACGACACGTCTCCATTCGTCCCTCCATTCACGCCTGTCGCGACACCACTGGAGGTGGGCTGCACGATGTTGGGGCGTGAGCGGAAGACGGCCTAACGGTGTGCAGGACCGTAGCCCAGCTTCATGGAGACAGTTGCGAATGGTCCTCGCCGATACCCCAGGAGCAACAGTGTCCCTAATTTGCTGGGAAGTGGCGGTGCAGTCCCGTACAGCACTGCGTAGGATCCTACGGTCTTGGCGTGCATCCGTGGGTCGCTGCGGTCCGGTCCCAGGTCGACGGGCATGTGCACCTTCCGCCGACCACTGGCGACAACATCGATGTACTGTGGAGACCTCACGCCCCACGTGTTGAGCAATTCGGCGGTACGTCCACCCGGCCTCCCGCATGCCCACTATACACCCTCGCTCAAAGTCCGTCAACTGCACATACGGTTCACGTCCATGCTGTTGCGGCATGCTACCAGTGTTAAAGACTGCGATGGAGCTCCGTATGCCACGGCAAACTGGCTGACACTGACGGTGGCGGTGCACAAATGCTGTGCAGCTAGCGCCATTCGACGGCCAACACCGCGGTTCCTGGTGTGTCCGCTGTGCCGTGCGTGTGATCATTGCTTGTACAGCCCTCTCGCAGTGTCCGGAGCAAGTATGGTGGGTCTGACACACCGGTGTCAATGTGTTCTTTTTTCCATTTCCAGGAGTGTATATGTATATTTGGTAAGTTACCGAATCTTTGTATACATATACAAAGATTCTGTAACTTACCAAACGAAAGCGTTGGTATGTTGATAGAAACAATAACAAACACAAACACAAACACACACACACACACAAATTTCAAGCTTTCGCAACCCACGGTTGCTTCATCAGGAAAGAAGGAAGGAGAGGGAAAGATGAAAGGATGTGGGTTTTACAGGAGAGGGTAAGGAGTCATTCCAATCCCGGAAGTGCAAAGACTTACCTCAGGGGGGGGGAGGGGGGGGGAGAGGGACAGATATATATATATATACAGACACACACACACACACACACACACACACACACAGATATATCCATCCGCACATATACAGGCACAAGCAGACATATGTAAAGGCAAAGAGTTTGGGCAGACATGTCAGTCGAGGCGGAAGTACAGAGGCAAAGATGTTATTGAATGACAGGTGAGGTGGAAGTGGCAGCAACTTGAAAATAGCGGAGGTTGAGGCCTGGTGGGTAACGGGAAGAGAGGATATATTGAAGGGTTGCAAGTTCCCATCTCCGGAATTCTGATAGGTTGGTGTCAGTGGGAAGTATCCAGATAACCCAGACGCTGTAACGCTGTAACACTGTGCCAAGATGTGCTGGCCGTGCACCAAGGCATGTTTAGCCACAGGGTGATCCTCATTACCAACAAACACTGTCTGCCTGTGTCCATTCATGCGAATGGACAGTTTGTTGCTGGTCATTCCCACATAGAAAGCTTCACAGTGTAGGCAGGTCAGTTGGTAAATCATGTGGGTGCTTTCACATGTGGCTCTGCCTTTGTTCATGTATACCTTCCGGGTTACAGGACTGAAGTAGGTGGTGGTTGAACATTAATACAAAGTGCTCCCAACAAATGAATGCAAAGCAGTATGGTACGTTATCCACCAAGAAAATTCCCAAACCCACACACAAATGCAGTGTTGGACCCAGAAGGAGAAAATAATAGAGGGAAACATTCCATGTGGGAAAAATATATATAAAAAACAAAGATGCTTTAGCTTACCAAACGAGAAAGCGCTGGTATGTTGATAGACACAATAAAATAAAAAACACACAAACACACACACAAATATTCAAGCTTTCGCAACCCATGGTTGGTTCATCAGGAAAGAGGGAAGGAGAGGGAAAGATGAAAGGATGTGGGCTTTAAGGGAGGGGGAAATCTGCCTGTGTCTGTATATGTGTGGATGGATGTGTGTGTGCGCGCGCGCGCATGTATACCTGTCCTTTTTTCCCCCTGAGGTAAGTCTTTCCACTCCTTGGATTGGAATGACTCCTTACCCTCTCCCTTAAAACCCACATCCTTTCGACTTTCCCTCTTTCCTGATGAAGCAACCAGGGGTTGTGAAAGCTTGAAATCTGTTTGTGTGTTTTTATTGTGTCTATCTACCAGCATTTTCTCGTTCCAGTCTACACAATCTGGAACCAAAACACCCCAATTCAGTAGTTAACCTTTCCTTCAAACCTCTCTCCCAATCCGAAACCTCGGTCCTATCCAAAGGCCTCACCTTCAGCCCTACTCCCAGATTCAACCAAACAGCCCTCCTCAAAGATTTACTGTCCTACACTCGTACTCTCTGCTCGACATATCACTTTGCCACGAAGAAAAATAACCCTGATCCTACTCCTAATGACCCAACTCCCCAAGACACTATCCAAATTGATCCCTGCGTGGAACAGTTCCGTCCTCCGTCACAGCGGGACCCACCTCCTCTTACTCAAAATCACCCTCTCCAAATCTTCCAGGAATTTCTCACTTCCAGACTTGCCTCTCAATCCTTCTTGAAAGACCTTAATCCCACTCCCAACATCACCACAGCTGAAGCCCAGGATATCCATGATCTGAAGGCTGACCGATCCATCGTCATTCTTCCGGCGGACAAGGGTTCCACGACCGTGGTTCTTGATCGTCGGGAGTATGTGGCTGAGGGACTGCGTCAGCTTTCAGACAACACTACATACAAAGTTTGCCAAGGTAATCCCATTCCTGATGTCCAGGCGGAGCTTCAAGAACTCCTCAGAACCTTAGGCCCCCTACAAAGCCTTTCACCTGACTCCATCAACCTCCTGACCCCACAGACACCCCGCACCCCTACCTTCTACCTACTTCCTAAAATTCACAAACCCAATCATCCTGGCCACCCCATTGCAACTAGTTACCAAACCCCCACAGAATGTATCTCTGCCTACGTAGATCAACACCTTCAACACATTACATGCAGTCTCCCATCCTTCATCAAAGACACCAACCACTTTCTCGAACACCTGGAATCCTTACCCAATCTGTTACCCTAGGAAACAATCCTTGTAACCATTGATGTCACTTCCTTATACGCAAATATCCCGTACATCTAGGGCCTCACTGTGATAGAGCACTTCCTTTCATGCCGATCACCTGCCACCCTACCTAAAACCTCTTTCCTTGTTGCCTTAGCCAGCTTCATCCTAACTCACAACTTCTTCACTTTCGAAGGCCAGACATACCAACAATTAAAGGGAACAGCCATGGGTATCAGGATGGCCACCTCGTACACCAAGCTATTTATGGGTCGCTTAGAGGAAGCCTTCTTGGTTACCCAGGCCTGCCAACCCAAAGTTTGGTACAGATTTATTGATGACATCTTCATGATCTGGACTCACAGTGAAGAAGAACTCCAGAATTTCCTCTCCAACCTCAACTCCTTTGATTCCATCAGAGTCACCTGGTCCTACTCCAAATCCCATGCCACTTTCCTCGACGTTGACCTCCATCTGTCCAATGGCCAGCTTCACACATCCGTCCACATCAAACCCACCAACAAGCAACAGTACCTCCATTATGACAGCTGCCACCCATTCCATATCACACAGTCCCTTCCCTACAGCCTAGGTCTTCGTGGCAAACGAATCTGCTCCAGTCCGGAATCCCTGAAGCATTACACCAACAACCTGACAACAGCTTTCGCATCCCGCAACTACCCTCCCGACCTGGTACAGAAGCAAATAACCAGAGCCACTTCCTCATCCTCTCAAACCCAGAACCTCCCACAGAAGAACCACAAAAGTGCCCCACTTGTGACACGATACTTTCCGGGACTGGATCAGACTCTGAATGTGGCTCTCCAGCAGGGATACGACTTCCTCAAATCCTGCCCTGAAATGAGATCCATCCTTCATGAAATCCTCCCCACTCCACCAAGAGTGTCTTTCCGCCGTCCACCTAACCTTCGTAACCTCTTAGTTCATCCCTATGAAATCCCCAAACCACCTTCCCTACCCTCTGGCTCCTACCCTTGTAACCGCCCCCGGTGTAAAACCTGTCCCATGCAACCCCCCACCACCACCACCACCACCATCACCACCACCACCTACTCCAGTCCTGTAACCCGGAAGGTGTACACGATCAAAGGCAGAGCCACGTGTGAAAGCACCCACGTGATTTACCAACTCACCTGCCTACACTGTGAAGCTTTCTATGTGGGAATGACCAGCAACAAACTGTCCATTCGCATGAACGGACACAGGCAGAAAGTGTTTGTTGGTAATGAGGATCACTCTGTGGCTAAACATGCCTTGGTGCATGGCCAGCACATCTTGGCACAGTGTTACACCGTCCGGGTTATCTGGATACTTCCCACTGACACCAACCTATCAGAACTCCGGAGACTTCAATATATCCTCTCTTCCCGTTACCCACCAGGCCTCAACCCTCCGCTAATTTCAAGTTGCCACCGCTCATACCTCACCACATTCACCTGTCTTTCCCTCTTTCCTGATGAAGCAACCATGGGTTGCGAAAGCTTGAATATTTGAGTGTGTGTGTTTTTTATTTTATTGTGTCTATCAACATACCAGCACTTTCCCATTTGGTAAGCTAAAGCATCTTTGTTTTTTATATATATTTTTCCCACATGGAATGTTTCCCTCTATTATTTTCTCCTTCTGGGTCCAACACTGCATTTGTGTGTGGGTTTGGGAATTTTCTTGGTGGATAATGTACCATACTGCTTTGCATTCATTTGTTGGGAGCACTTTGTATTAATGTTCAAAGCCAAGTACTACCACGTGTATAGATAACCAAACAATTTTAGGTGACCATGTTCACCTTCATTCAACTACACAGCAATTCTTCCCAGCAATGAACTGAATAACCTAATGGCATAGAGCTATAACTGGCCTAAGCTGGATTGATGGGAGAAAGAATTACACAATGTCTTCTCTGACCTCAACAATCACCATATATTTACCCACTTACAAGACGAGTTTTCTTTTCCCAAATTTGTCATTTGAAAAATACAGGGTTGTCTTATATTCACAAATTAAACTCTTGCCACCAAGGTTAATATTTGTACTTTGTTTAACATAGCAAGTACAGGTTATCGTTCATTTTCATATGAGGCTTTGGATACTGATCTCACACGGAGATTTATTTTGAAAAATTTAGAAGGGCAGGGCCGTGCAAATAATACTTGCATTCGAACAGGTTCAAGATTTTCTGATACACCGAAATGCTCCCTACAGTATTAACGTGGCTTGAACAATCAAATGACATTTGACTCATGTAACACTAGTGCATGAGAAATATTCAATAAACTATGAATTAGCCATAACAGTACTCTACTGATCTGCTTAAAATTTGACAGAGTTTTGAAAAACAGATGGAAACAGCACTATATTCTATCACCTTACAAGTGGTTGTTGGATCTGAGTAGGTTTGCAACAAAATTCTCATACATGTATGGATTATTAATGCTGCTTTTTAAATAAAGACACATCCCATAGTGGAAATGTCGTTCTTCAAAATATATTACTTGAGTCTGAACCCAGATCAATATTTTATTTGATTATGAGGGACTGTAATGATTTAAGCAGGTTGCAAATGAGAAATTCAGTCATTTTTCACATACGTATTGGAATACTGGGTAAAAATATTCCCAGCTCTTAATCAGCTTTAGAACATAATGGTGACAGTCACATGAAACTAGAAGAGACATAAATCCAGTATGAAATGTCTAACAAATGAAAACATCCACATTAAAACGATTGTAACTGTTGTGAGAATAAATTACAGTGGCAAAACTCATCATGAAGATAGTACCAGCAAACGTCAGTAGATCAGTGTGACGAAGCAAGCTGGGATCTTTTTACTTCCTCTCCTTTTTACCTTTTGCCTCCTTAAAATTCATTTTTTAACTAATTACCATTAACATACGTGAGTATAATCTGCATTTTCATAAAAGAGAAAGGTTGGCCCTTAGTCTTAAAGAGTATACTGCCTGATCTAATTTTTTGCTTAGTTTTATGTATGTAATTGATTTTCTAATTTACTTTGACTTTCTAGTTAATACTTTTGTTATAGGGTGAAATCAGTAATTTTTTCGTAACTTAAATTCTATTGTTGACTTATAAACAAATATAAATTCTGTACTAATTATAAACATTTGGATGAACAACTAATAGTATTCCTAAAGGATGTTAGCAAAGTCAACCCTTAATTAATGCCAAAGTAATTACCAGGTTTGTCAAAAGTATTGTTTGTGTAACTATATCTGTTAATTTCATCATTTAAACAAATAATTTTGCTTAACCCTTGCAGTAGAAGAAACTGTTAGAAAGAAAGACTTTTTCAATGTATTCAGTTAATTGAATGAGGTATATTTTAATTGTAATTTCTGTAACTTTAATATTAAACAAAGTATAGTTTCAGTACATATTATTGAGATGATATATAAACGCCCTATTTTTGGGCTCGAGTCAGTCAGTCCACAGCCGATTTTCAGACGAGGAATCTGTGCTGGTTAGAACAACAATAATGCATCAACTTAGTAGTGGAATGAGTGTAATACAATAGGCCGTGTGCTAAAACAATGACAGTATCCGTTCAATACTTAAAGTATTATTCTGCAAGGACTGTAAACGGTGTGGTTAAGTTTTTACTGTTCATAGATATTCAACAGTAAACTACTGTAGCAGTATGCTGATGTTTCTGAAAGTACAAAACTGTGAAATGCAACTGTGCAACTGTCGGCTACATCATTTAAAGTAGTCAGTATTGAACTTCCACCCTCCCTCCCCTATTTTTACTCCCCTCCCAGTATAACAAAGCAGTACATTGACACCTAGGACTATCATCGAAGAAATAAAGCAAGTGAATGTCACAACGGGACGAGCAAATGTTTGAGAATCAGCCTAAATCATGATTGCAATCTTTTATTTATGTATTTGTTGCTGTTGTCTCATGACTTGCCCTCTGGAAGATATTGCAATCCGCGTTTCACAGTTGTTCAAGCAACACACTATGGAAGGGTTGGAGAGGGAACAGTGATACCAGCTTGGCTGAGAACTAGATGAGAGTGGGGAGGGCAATAGTGAACTGGTAGAAAATCGCATCATGTCACCAGCAATGGGAATGCATACTGCCCACTTTGTATTTTTAGTAACATCTACCACATTTAAACGGCAATTTGCCTGACTCCATTTGTAGTCCGAATGGAACTGACTTCAAAATTGATTAAATATTCAACAGTAGTATTCTGCAGGAAACAGTAAAAATCTTGATAGGGGCAGTGGCGTACTTCCATATTTTGTGCTACAATGTTGTCAATGTTCATTGTGTCGTGATGGGAAAAAAAGAGACTACTGTACAGAGCCAATGACAGAGTGGCAGGAAGACAATATGTTTGGAAGCAGGTAACATTGTAACATTCTCACATTAGTATAGGAGCAAAATCCGATATGTATTCGCATAAAAATAGCTGCATTCTCAGGTCCCGTGGTAACCACGGCCCCAGTAATCACAAAATTGTCGCAAGAAACAGCCAAATATTTGTAGCAACAAAGATGTAAATTTCACAGCTGTGCCATTATTATTATTATTATTATTATTATTAAAAAAAGTGACGTCGCATATGACATGGTTAGTAAGCAAAAAATTTAGAAAAGGAAACAATCTGCAAAATAGTGTAAACTATTTACATTTGTTTATTTTATTTCTTCTTATCAAAATGTAGACAAATTTAGAATAGGTATAATGCAAACTTTTGAGGCAGATACATTACGAGGGGAATTTGAAAAATCCGTGCAAAGCCCGGCGCGTATTGAAGGACATGTTTAGTTAGTAACATCTTTGGAAAGAACGCACACCAAGGTTCAGCCATATTAGTCTATTTCTTTTTGTTTGGCATTTGTGTGAATCAAGGAAGTCGAGTGATTATCAAAAAAAAAAGACAAAAAAGAAATTTGTGTGGTGATTAAACATTACTTTATGAAAGGCAAAATGCCTCAAGAGACTCTGCACCTCCGATTAGAACAGTTTATAAGTGGTTTCAAAATTTTCCGAGTAGCCATATGGGCACAAGTGATGCTGAACATTCTGGATGCCCTTTGGAGGTTACGACTCCAGAAATCATTGATAAAATCCATGATATGGTGATGGATGACACAAGAGTTTAGGTGTGTGAGATTGCTAGTGCTGTGGGCATCTTGAATGAACGGGTACATAATATTTTGCATAAACATTTGGATATGAGAAAGCTATCCTCAAGATGTGTTCTGCGACTCCTCACACTTGACCAAAAACTGAATCATGTGAAGTGTTGTAAGAATGGTTTGCAGCTGTTCTGGAAGAATCCGCAGGACTTTAAGCGACGTTTCATCACTGTGGATGAAACATGGATACATTACTATACTCCTGAGACCAAACAACAATGTAAACAATGGGTTACTAAGGGAGAATCTGCACCAAAAAAGGTGAAGACCATTCCTTCGGCCGGAAAGGTTATGGTGACTGTCTTTTGGGATTTGCAAGGGATAATCCTCATCAACTATCTGAAAATGGGTAAAACTATTATAGGTGCCTATTATTCATTGTTACTGGACCGTCTGAAAACTGAGCTGGAAGAAAAACGCCGGCAATTGGACCACAAAAAAGTCCTTTTCCATCACGACAATGCACCAACACACACCTCAGCAGCTGTGGTCACAAAATTATTAGAAATAGGATTCCAACTCGTTTCACATGCCCCCTATTCTCCAGACTTGGCTCCCTCAGACTAATATTTGTTCCCAATTTGATTTTTTTTTTTTTTTTTTTTTTTTTTTGGTTTTAGTGCGCACAACTTCAATGGTCATTAGCGCCCTGACGACGTTAAGAATGCACCGCGAGGCACAAGTTTAAAACAACAAGGGAAAACACGATAAAAGACAGACTGACAGGCATAGGATTAAAAAACAGCATCATCAAATGTCCTTAGTGAGATTTGTCAAATTGATAAAACGAACACGAGCAGCTGCTCGTGGGTCATCCGCTAAAACGGCATCTAAAGTACATGGCAGGTTAAGATCGAGACGCAGTGCGTTAAAATCCGGACACGACATTAAAATGTGGCGGACCGTCAGCAATTGCCCACAGGGGCAGAACGGCGCCGGCGCAGCCATCAGCAGATGGCGATGGCTGAACCGGCAGTGTCCTATTCTTAACCGGGCCAAAACTACCTCTTCCCGCCGAGAAGGGCGTGAGGAGGAAGTCCAAGGCACGGGAAGAGGTTTCAAGGCCCGAAGCTTGTTGGCTGTAAGGGCAGCCCAATCGGCATGCCACAGCGATAAAATGCGCCGACAAATAACCCTGCTAAAATCTGACGAAGGGACACAACAAGAAGCTGTCCGAGGCTGGAGGACCGCAGCCTTGGCCGCGGCATCTGCAGCTTCGTTCCCAGGGATACCGACATGGCCAGGGACACACATAAAGCTAACCGGAGAACCGACGCCCACCAGCTGCCGAAGAGAGCGTTGGATCCAGTGCACGAAAGGGTGAACCGGATACGGATCACTGAGGCTCTGGATGGCGCTCAGGGAATCGGAGCAGATGACATAAGCAGCATGTTGGTGGCGGCAGATGTAAAGAACAGCCTGGTAGAGGGCAAAGAGCTCAGCTGTGAAGACCGAACGATGGCCACGGAGCCGGTATTTGAAACTTTGTGCCCCGACAATAAAAGAACACCCGACCCCGTCATTGGTCTTAGAGCCATCTGTATAAATGAAAGTCATATTGATGAACTTTGAACGAAGTTCCAAAAAATGGGAGTGGTAGACCGAACCAGGGGTAACCTCTTTTGGGAGCGAGCTGAGGTCAAGGTGAACGCGGACCTGAGCCTGGAGCCAAGGTGGCGTGTGGCTCTCGCCCACTCGAAAGGTTGCAGGGAGTGAAAAATTAAGGTGTTGAAGGAGGCGACGAAAGCGAACTCCAGGGGGTAGCGGGGCAGAGACATACAACCGATATTGACGGTCGAGAGAATCGTCAAAAAAGGAACGATAAGACGGATGGTCGGGCATTGACAGTAGCCGACAGGCATACCGACAAAGCAGTATATCGCGCTGGTAGGTGAGTGGCAATTCGCCAGCGTCAGCATGAAGACTCTCTACGGGACTAGTATAAAATGCTCCGATCGCAAGTCGTAAACCCCGATGTTGTATGGAGTTGAGGCGGCGTAAGATGGATGGCCGTGCAGAGGAGTAGACGAAGCTACCATAATCCAGCTTGGAGCGGACGATCGACCGATATAGACGAAGTAGGACGGTTCGATCCGCTCCCCACGACATACCACTGAGAACACGGAGGACATTTAAAGAACGGGTACAACGGGCGGCCAAATATGACACATGTGGAGACCAGCTAAGTTTCCTGTCAAATGTAAGGCCTAAAAATTTGGTTGTCTCCACGATTGGGAGAGCAACGGGACCGAGTCATAAGGACGGTGGGAGAAACTCTTTGTAGTGCCAGAAGTTAATACAGACCGCCTTCTCGGCAGAAAAACGGAAGCCATTGGCGACACTCCAGGAGTAAAGACGGTCAAGAGAACGCTGAAGACAGCGCTCCAGGACACGTGTACACTGCGCGCTGCAATAGATGGTAAAATCGTCCACAAAAAGGGAGCCTGATACATCAGCTGGGAGGCAATCCATTATTGGATTGATCGCGATGGCGAAGAGAGCGACGCTCAAAACTGAGCCCTGTGGCACCCCATTCTCCTGGCGAAAGGTGTCGGACAGGACAGAACCCACACGTACCCTGAACTGTCGATCCATTAAAAAGGAATGAATAAAAAGAGGGAGGCGACCGCGAAGGCCCCATGTATGCATGGTGCGGAGAATGCCCGCCCTCCAACAGGTGTCGTAAGCCTTCTCCAAATCAAAGAACACAGCCGCGGTCGGGCGCATCCGCAAGAAGTTATTCATAATGAAGGTCGACAAGGTAACCAGATGGTCAACAGCAGAGCGGCGCCTACGAAATCCACATTGTACATTGGTAAGTAGGCGTTGAGACTCGAGCAGCCAAACCAATCGAGAGTTAACCATTTGCTCCATCACTTTACAGACACAGCTGGTAAGCGAGATAGGTCGATAACTGGAAGGCAAGTGCTTGTCCTTCCCCGGCTTAGGAATCGGGACAACAATAGACTCGCGCCAGCATGCGGGAACATGTCCCTCAATCCAGATGTGATTGTATGTACGAAGAAGAAAACCTTTACCCGCAGGAGAAAGGTTCTTCAGCATCTGAATATGAATAGAATCAGGCCCCAGAGCGGAGGACCGTGATCGGCCAAGTGCGTTTTCGAGTTTCCACATGGTGAATGGGGCATTATAACTTTCACAATTCGAGGAGCGGAAGTTAGGTGGCCTAGCCTCCTCTGCCTGTTTGCGGGGGAGGAAGGCAGGGTGGTAATGAGCGGAGCTCGAAACCTCTGCGAAAAAGCGGCCGAAGGCATTGGAGACAGCCTCAGGGGCCACAAGAACGTCATTCGCGACCTTCAAGCCAGAAACTGGTGAGTGGACCTTAGTGCCAGATAGCCGGCGCAGGCTACCCCAGACAACAGAAGGAGGAGTAAAACTGTTGAAGGTGCTTGTGAAAGCAGCCCAGCTGGCTTTCTTTAATAATCCGACAACACTGAGCACGTAATCGTTTATAATTGATACAATTCGCCACTGTAGGGTGGTGTTTAAAGGTGCGTAAAGCACGTCGACGAGCACGTAAAGCGTTTCTACATGCTGCGGACCACCAGGGGACCGGTACGCGACGTGGAGAAGAAGTAGGGTGAGGGATGGAATATTCAGCAGCAGCGAGAATGACTTCCGTGAGGTGTGCGACCTGACGATCGCAGCTTGGGAAGGTTTGATCCTGAAAGGTCGCCCTGGAAGAGAAGAGCCCCCAGTCTGCCTTGGAGATGGTCCAACTAGAGGAGCACAGAGAGGGGGTATGCTGCAGGAGATGGATAACACACGGGAAGTGGTCGCTCGAACATGTATCAGGAAGTGCATACCACTCAAACTGGCGTGCAAGTTGGGGAGTACATATAGAGAGGTCTAAATGGGAATAGGTGTGAGATGTGTCCGAAAGAAATGTAGGGGCGCCAGTATTGAGGCAGACAAGATTGAGCTGGTTGAAAAGGTCTGCTAACAAGGAGCCCCTCGGGCAGGATGCTGGAGAGCCCCAAAGGGGATGGTGGGCATTGAAGTCTCCAGTTAACAATAATGGTGCAGGTAGCTGAGCAATAAGTTGCATCATGTCTGCCCTGGTAACGGCAGATGACGATGGAGTGTAAACGGTACAAATGGAAAATGTAAAAGTGGGGAGAGGAATGCGGATGGCGACTGCCTGCAGGCCGGTGTGCAACGTGATGGGATCGTAGTAAATATCATCCCGGACCAGCAACATAACCCCTCCATGAGCTGGGATACCTACCACAGGGGGTAGGTCAAAACGCACAGAGGTGTAGTGTGCCAAGGCAATTTGATCGCATGGGCGTAGCTTCGTTTCCTGGAGGGCTATGACGAGCGGACGGTGCAAGCGGAGCAGCAACTTCAAGTCCTCTCGGTTGGAGCGAATGCTGTGAGTATTCCAGTGAATAAGTGCCATCGTAAGAAAAGGAAGATGAAAGAAGGGGTCACCTCGAAGGCCGCTGAGGGCCTGGCTTCGAGCGAGCACTGCCGCCGCTATCAGTAGGCGGACAGTCATTGTCCATTGGGTCTATTGGTTCATCGGCCATCTTGGGAGGATGGCCGGGAGGGGGAGCTTCCTCCGCCGGTGAACGGCCAGATGTTCGGCTACCAGCGGTGCGGCCAAGCGAAACGGATGACGGCCTGGGGCGGCAATCGCTGGGTGGCGCAGGAGAAGAAATGCGCCGTGGCGGAGAAGGAGAACTGTGCTTCCTATCAGCCTTCTTGGAAGGACGTTTGGTGGAAGTACCGGTCGAAGGCTGGGAAGTCGAGGTACGGGATGGTTCCTTCTTGAAGGCCCGTGCATCTGACTTCGGGGTCTTCGTCTTAGCAGAAGCTGATGAAGGGGCTGGTGTCTGTGGGGTGATGGGAGGAAGAGGAGACGTCGACCGCGCGATCTTAGCACTGGCCGAACGGACGACCGTGGTGCTGAAGGTCAGATCGCATGTTTGGGTTGCCACCTCCCTGGTAGTCCGAGGAGAGGTGAGGACAGTACTGTATTTCCCCGCTGGGAGCAGCACAGGCTTCCTACTAGCCAATAGCTTGCGAGCAGCCGAGGTGGACACTTTCTCTTTGACACGAATTTCTTGGATACAGCGTTCTTCCTTATAGACAGGACAGTCGCGGGAGGATGCGGCATGGTCACCCTGACAGTTCACACAACGAGGAGACGGAGGTGGACAGTCACCCTCATGGGCATCCTTGCCACAAGTGACACATTTAGCCGCATTGGAACAAGACTGTCGAGTGTGATTGAAACGCTGACACTGGTAGCAGCGCGTAGGTGTCGGGACATAGGGGCGAACAGAAATAACCTCGTAGCCCGCCTTCACGCGCGATGGCAGCTTAACACTATCGAAGGTCGAGAAAAGTGTCCGGGTCGGTATAAGGTCATTGTTGACCTTTTTCATGACCCTATGGACAGCCGTCACGCCCTGCTCAGCGAGGAAAGATTGAAGCTCCTCGTCAGTCAATCCGTCGAGGGAGCTAGTATAGACTACACCACGAGACGAATTCAAAGTTCGGTGGGCCTCCACCCGGACAGGGAACGTGTACAGGAGTGTGGCCCGAAGCAGTTTTTGTGCCTGAAAGGCGCTCTCAGTTTCTAGTAATAAGGTACCGTTACGCAACCTGGTACAAGATTTGACAGATCCGGCTATGGCATCTACGCCCTTCTGGATAACGAAAGGGTTGACAGAGGAAAAATCCTTTCCGTCCTCAGATCGAGAAACGACGAGGAACTGTGGGGGCAGGCGGTAGTACTTTTGTCACTGGCGGCTGGTCACGTTTCCGTTTTTGGGCAGAAGTCGAGAGAGATGGAGTAGAATCCATTGCGGAGGAATCCCCCATGATTGCCAGCGTCTCCGATGGCGCGCTCCTTCCTTGTGGGGACCCTCTCAGAGGGCACTCCCGCCTTAGGTGAATGTTTACACCTCAGGTCACACCTCCTGAGAAACAGACAGAGGGACCAATCGGCATTGTCAGAAGGTATCAGCTCAGGCAATCACCCCTCCCCGGGCCTGGCCTTTACCAGGGGGTACGCACGTGCCTTACATGTCTACCCAGGGCG
Source organism: Schistocerca cancellata (assembly GCF_023864275.1). Classification (NCBI taxonomy): domain Eukaryota; kingdom Metazoa; phylum Arthropoda; class Insecta; order Orthoptera; family Acrididae; genus Schistocerca; species Schistocerca cancellata. The sequence goes on along the minus strand of NC_064633.1, from coordinate 603,486,394 downwards.
GGGAATTACGCGTTACCCCGTCACCGGCTACGCGTGCGAACGCGTGGGTCGGCCTTCAGGCACGCACAGGGAGGAAGGAAGATGAGGAAAAATAAGAGAGAGAGGGAGAAAGAGGACAGACTGTCTCAAACGCCGAGGCGGAGACCAGAGAAGGCAAGGAGAAGAAGGCAATGAGAAGGCAAGGAGAAGAAGGCAATGAGAAGGCAAGGAGAAGAAGGCAATGAGAAGGCAAGGAGAAGAAGGCAATGAGAAGGCAAGGAGAAGAAGGCAATGAGAAGGCAAGGAGAAGAAGGCAATGAGAAGGCAAGGAGAAGTCAAGGGAAAGAGTAAGGAAGACAGTGAGGTGGAGAAGAGCAAAGAAAGGAACCAACAAAAGGAAGGAAGAAACGAGAAGTGAAAAACCAAAAAGACCACAATCATAGGTCGTGGAACCGTCTGTCTCCGGACGCAGGCGCTAACTACCCCCGTGAGGGGGATGGACTCCTTTTAGTCGCCTCTTACGACAGGCAGGAATACCTCAGGCTTATTCTAATCCCCGGACCCGCAGGGGGCGTTCCCAATTTGAAGAAATGGCTGGTGGGACAAAGATTTTATTCAAATGAGGTGGTAATTGCAGCAAGCAATAGCTATTTTGGAGACTTTGGCAATTCCTATTTTCAGAAGGGATTTACAAATTAGAACAGCATTGGACGAAGTGTATAAGTCTAAAAGGAGAATATGTCGAAAAATAAAAAAGGTTTACCCCAAACACATACGTAGTTTTTATTCTTGCACAGACTTTTCAAATGTCCCCCATATGTCAATAAAACAGTTTGTCATTTTCATTAGTCAGAATACGTACAACTTTATTTGAGACTGATATAAAGGTAAAAATGAACAACTTTTTTCAGTAACATAATAGTAAATACTACAGAAAATGACATCAGAATAAAATACTGTTACAGTTCAATAAATAATCATCTGGAATGATAAAATGATAACTTCTATGCAGATATCACAGATAGGTGGGCAAAGAAATTAGTAAGAAAATACTGAATGTGCAAGGTTTGAATATAAATTTATAATATAAATGATGTGCACTTATTTCTGCGTGCAATTTGAAGAAGTAGGCAATACAATATCCATATAAAACTACTGATGTTAATAAAATAACTCTAATTCATAAATTCCACATATAAATATCTCTGCATAAATAAATCATTGTATATGCTATAAAAATTATAGGTAATGTGTCATGTAAATTATTTCTTCTTGCTTTTCCCAAGAGTAAGGGTGTGGTGACTGGAAGACATCTGCTGCTGATACTGCTGCTTCCTCCGGTTAAACTCAATTATTTCATCTTCCAGCTTCTTTCTGGTTTCATCCAGTTTCCTCTTTTCTTCACCATGTTCCTTCTTCAACTTATCAAATTTTGCGTGAAGCTAATACAGGAAAAAAAAAAGTATTTAACAATGTAAAGTGAAATGTGTTTGCTGATAACTTAATAAAATACACCATATAAATCAAACATATATTTCCATCAAAGGATACTAAACACTGTTAAGAATTATGGGTTTGCTTAAATGGAAAAAGTATGCAAATAGTGACCTGATCATATATTTTCTGCATTTTGTGTCTTATTAAGTCTGATACTTTACACGTTCAATTACGAAAAACTGATATTAAGTACTTAATTCACCACCCGACTATCTTTTGTAATGTTTACCTACAGTAGTTCCAGTGTCTGATGTTGAACAGAATAGTGGAAATAAACTGCACACAGGAAACAGGTACAAAGGGCGAAGAAATGGACCAACATTAATGGAAAACAAATTATAAGACTATTAGGCCAGTGGAAGTGAGTATTGAAGAAATTGAAGAGCTGCAACTAAAATGACACACCAGAAACCTGCTATATATTCATCATTCTCTAGCAATATGAAGATATATGGAGAGTTATTTATTCCATAGTCCAATTCAAGAATTACTTACTTGTAATCATGTGCCTAAAATATAGGGATAGAGGAAATAAAATTAAAACTGTACATTTAAAAATTCTCTGCAACAACTTCGGTAAATTTATTCATTATAAAGAAATGCGCGAAGGATACTTAAAGGTGTGAGTCTCCTTCATCCACTGGATTATACCCCGTCACAAAAATTTGAAGATTAACAGTGGTGATGCAGCTGGTGATGATGCAGCTGACGCAGCAATAAATTCAGCCAATATATTATACATATGGTGCACTCAGTGTTTAGTCTAGACATCTGAGGATAGCAAAATTGCACTCCAGCTTCCTTAATGGGTAATGCCAGTAATTCAAATATCTGCATGAAGCACTTGTTATAACTGTGACACACACTCAAAGGAGTCGTTATATGTCCATTTCTATAAGCCGTAGTAGAAGTATAATTTTCCACAATGGATTTTCCAGTCAGTTTAAACAAGGCACAAAATCACCAATACAGTTCTTTACATGAGGGCAGAGGCAGTTAAGAAACACGTAATAAACAAATAATTTGTAATAGTGCATTGTAGAATCTCTTTCAATATGACCAAATTTCTATGTCCATGTCTTTTGTCTGCGCAGCTCTTAGTACTACTATACTACTGACTATAGACATTAACACCATGAATTCTGTATACATGATATTCACAATGCATGAAATGAATTCTCCCACCTAGACAAGAGAGATAATGTGATACATCTGCAAGAAGTATACTGAAAATTATGCAAGCATAAATAATAGTTACAAGTAAGCAAAGGTATGACATCAAACAATAAAGGTTGTTTAGGAGCAGGTACTGGACAACTTTGTTATGATAAACAAAATTTCATCTTTGTCACAGGGTGAAAGATGAAAGCCAGTTCGTATTTGTTTTATATTCACAATACAATGAAGATGTAAATTCTACCCAACAAAACTGAAAATAGTTGTTACTGATACAGACAACTCAAATTGCACAACACTAACAAGAGAAACATTTAGTGGTAAGAGGACCCAGTGGACAGCCCATCAAAAACAGAACACACATCAAGCATGAAAACAGAAAGAAGGTGTACGGAACTGTAAAAAAAAGTTAAAAACAGTGAACGATCCAAGGGCAAGCATGCAACATAGGGCAGCATGCAAGACCTACGGCATCGTGCTTAAGCAGTCACGGTGCTGAACTGCCATGCAGGATGAGCCCTTTTAAAGCTCCCTCGTGTCAATCTCACCCCCCCCCCCCCCCCTCCTGTTCGCTGTTTTCAAATTTGTGACTGTGTCACAATGTAATGTCCGTTTGCAACAGCGAAGTATACGGAAGGGACCTATAATTATTCTGCACAACTACTCTATTAGCAGCCAAAAGGAAGTAGCTTTCAAATAAGAACCCCAAACATTTGATGACAAGGTGGTAAGTCAACTGAATGCTCTAATGGAAACATGTCAGCTGTACCATACATTGCATTAGGGGCAGTACATGTGTCGTATGATAGGAATCTCTTATTGACGCACCTAATTTGTATGCCTGGTAAAGTGAGTGAGATATGCCTCCTTGCCAGATTTCAGTGTTTGTATGAATGTGAATATGATCACTCCCATGGAAATGATGGAAATAATAAGTTTGTCACATAAGCTGCAACAAATGAACACAAAAGTTTCACAATCACACAGTTTCTCTGCGCTCTGTCAAAGCACATGTTTCTAATGTTTTTGACATTGTGTTCCTTTTTGAAAGCTTCGACTCTTGAATTCTTTTGCTGTAATATAGTTCAAACCTGTTTATTTGTTGTTTTCATTTCCATGAGATATATATTTGGTACCTCGCCCGCTTTCACTATTCATCTCATTTACTTGCGACAATAACATATTCTTACCACATGACTCATACTTCATAACCAATGTATAGTATGACAACAGCCAAGACACAGAAAGAGAACAAACATTTCAATGATTGGATGCACTATTCATAATGTTGTGAAAAAATAAATAAATAAATAAAATAAAAATACATGGTTCAAGGGAGTTGGGAACACAGCTCGTCCGCTTTGCAGTCCAACAACATGACCACATGACCATGATGCCACTGCTGTACAATGCCTCTCAACATTGGATTTGTAAATTTTGGCCTCTTCACTGTTTCTTTTCATTTTTTTTCACAGTTCAATACACCTTCTTCCTGTTTTCATGTTTGATCTGTGTTCAGCTTTTGATGGACTATCCACTGGGCTTCGTCATCTCCATGTAAATACTGCAACCTACATCCTTCTGAATCTGTTTAGTGTATTCATGCCTTGGTCTCCCTCCACGAATTTTACACTCCACACTTCCCTCCAACACTATATGGATGATCCCTTGATAACTCAGAACGTTTCCTACCAACCGATATCTTCTTCTAGTCAAGTTGTGCCACACATTTTTCTTCTCCCCAATTCTATTCAGTACCTCCTCATTAGTTACATGATCTACCCATCTAATCTTCAGCTATCTTCTGTAGCAACACATTTCCAAAGCTTCTATTCTTTTCTTGTCTAAACTATTTATTGTCCATGTTACACTTCCATACATGGCTGCACTCCACACAAATACGTTCACAACAGACTTCCTGACACTTAAATCTAAACTCGATGTTAACGAATTTCTGTTCTTCAGAAACACTTTCCTTGCCAAAGCCAGTCTACATTTTATATCCTCTCTACTTCTACCATCAATTTTGCTTCCAAAATACACTCCTGGAAATTGAAATAAGAACACCGTGAATTCATTGTCCCAGGAAGGGGAAACTTTATTGACACATTCCTGGGGTCAGATACATCACATGATCACACTGACAGAACCACAGGCACATAGACACAGGCAACAGAGCATGCACAATGTCGGCACTAGTACAGTGTATATCCACCTTTCGCAGCAATGCAGGCTGCTATTCTCCCATGGAGACGATCGTAGAGATGCTGGATGTAGTCCTGTGGAACGGCTTGCCATGCCATTTCCATCTGGCGCCTCAGTTGGACCAGCGTTCGTGCTGGACGTGCAGACCGCGTGAGACGACGCTTCATCCAGTCCCAAACATGCTCAATGGGGGACAGATCCGGAGATCTTGCTGGCCAGGGTAGTTGACTTAAACCTTCTAGAGCACGTTGGGTGGCACGGGATACATGCGGACGTGCATTGTCCTGTTGGAACAGCAAGTTCCCTTGCCGGTCTAGGAATGGTAAAACGATGGGTTCGATGACGGTTTGGATGTACCGTGCACTATTCAGTGTCCCCTCGACGATCACCAGTGGTGTACGGCCAGTGTAGGAGATCGCTCCCCACACCATGATGCCGGGTGTTGGCCCTGTGTGCCTCGGTCGTATGCAGTCCTGATTGTGGCGCTCACCTGCACGGCGCCAAACACGCATACGACCATCATTGGCTCCAAGGCAGAAGCGACTCTCATCGCTGAAGACGACACGTCTCCATTCGTCCCTCCATTCACGCCTGTCGCGACACCACTGGAGGCGGGCTGCACGATGTTGGGGCGTGAGCGGAAGACGGCCTAACGGTGTGCGGGACCGTAGCCCAGCTTCATGGAGACGGTTGCGAATGGTCCTCGCCGATACCCCAGGAACAACAGTGTCCCTAATTTGCTGGAAGTGGCGGTGCGGTCCCCTACGGCACTGCGTAGGATCCTACGGTCTTGGCGTGCATCCGTGCGTCGCTGCGGTCCGGTCCCAGGTCGACGGGCACGTGCACCTTCCGCCGACCACTGGCGACAACATCGATGTACTGTGGAGACCTCACGCCCCACGTGTTGAGCAATTCGGCGGTACGTCCACCCGGCCTCCCGCATGCCCACTATACGCCCTCGCTCAAAGTCCGTCAACTGCACATACGGTTCACGTCCACGCTGTCGCGGCATGCTACCAGTGTTAAAGACTGCGATGGAGCTCCGTATGCCACAGCAAACTGGCTGACACTGACGACGGCGGTGCACAAATGCTGCGCAGCTAGCGCCATTCGACGGCCAACACCGCGGTTCCTGGTGTGTCCGCTGTGCCGTGCGTGTGATCATTGCTTGTACAGCCCTCTTGCAGTGTCCGGAGCAAGTATGGTGGGTCTGACACACCGGTGTCAATGTGTTCTTTTTTCCATTTCCAGGAGTGTAGCAAAACTCATCTATTACTTTAAGTGTCCCATTTTCTAATCACATTCTTTCAGCATCATTTGATTTAATTTGATTACACCATTATCCTTGTTTTGCTTTTGTTGATGTTCATCATATATCCTCCTTTCAAAACACTGTCCATTCCGTTCAACTGCTCTTCCAGGTCCTTTGCTGTCTCTGACAGAATTACAATGTTGTCAGCAAACCTCAAAATTTTTATTTCTTCTCCATGGATTTTAATTCCTACTCCAAATTTTTCTTTTGTTTCCTTTACTGCTTGCTCATTATACAAATTGAATAACATCGGAGATAGGCTACAACCCTGTCTCACTCCCTTCTCTACCACTTCTTCCCTTTCATGCCCCTTGACTCGCATCCATCTGGTTTCTGTTCAAATCGTAAATAGCCTTTTGCTCTCCCTGTATTTTACCCCTAGAACCTTCAGAATTTAAAAGAGAGTATTCCAGTCAACATTGTCAAAAGCTTTCCCTAAGTCTACAAATGTTAGAAACATAGGTTTGTCATTCCTTACTCTATCTTTTACGATAAGTCGCAGGGTCGGTATTGCCCCACGTGTTCCAACATTTCTACGGAATCCAAACTGATCTTCCCAAAGTTCAGTTTCTGCCAGTTTTTCCATTCATCTGTACTGAATTTGTGTTAGCATTTTGCAGCTGTGACTTATTAAACTCATAGTTTCATAATTTTCTCATCTGTCAACACTTGCTTATTTTGGGATTGAAATTAATATATTCTTCTTGAAGTCTGAAGGTATTTTGCCTGTCTCATACATCTTGCTCACCAGGTGGTAGAGTTTTGTCAGGACTGGCTCTCCCAAGGCCATCAGTAGTTCCAATGGAATGGTGTCTACTCCTGGGGCCTTGTTTCGACTTAGGTCTTTCAGTTCTCTGTCAAATTCTTCAAGCAGTATCGTATCTTCCATGTGATCTTCATCTACGTCCTCTTCCATTTTAATAATATTACCCTCAAGTACATCGCCCTTGTACAGACCCTCAATATACTCCTTCCACCTTCCTGCCTTCCCTTCTTTGCTTAGAAATGTTTTTCCATCTGAGCTCTTGATATTCATACATGTGGTTCTCTTTTCTCCAAATGTGTCTCTAATTTTCCTATAGGCAGTGTCTATCTTATCCCTAGTGATATGTGCCTCCACATCCTTATGTTTGTCCTCTAGCCATCCCACCGAGCGAGGTGGCGCAGTGGTTAGCACACTGGACTCGCATTCGGGAGGACGACGGTTCAATCCCGTCTCCGGCCATCCTGATTTAGGTTTTCCGCGATTTCCCTAAATCGCTTCAGTCAAATGCCGGGATGGTTCCTTTGAAAGGGCACGGCCGATTTCCTTCCCCATCCTTCCCTCACCCGAGCTTGCGCTCCGTCTCTAATGACCTCGTTGTCGACGGGACGTTAAACACTAATCTCCTCCTCCTCCTCCTCTAGCCATCCCCGTTTAGCGATTTTGCACTTCCTGTAGATCTCATTTTTGAGAAGTTTGTATTCTTTTCTGCCTGCTTCATTTACTGCATTTTTATATCTTCTCTTTTCATCAATTAAATTCAATCTCTCTTCTGTTACTCACGGATTTCTACTAGCCCTTGTCTTTTTACCTACTTGATGCTCTGCTGCCTCCACTATTTCATTTCTAAAAGCTACCCATTCTTCTTTAACTGTATTTCTTTCCCCTGTTCTTGTCAATCGTTCTCTAATGCTCTTTCTCAAACTCTCTACAACCTCTAGTTCTTTCAGTTTATCGAGGTCCCATTTTCTTAACTTCCACCTTTTTGCAGTTTCTTCAATTTTAATCTACAGTTCATAACCAACAGACTGTAGAGAGTCCACATCTGCCCCTGGAAATGTCTTACAATTTATAACCTGGTTCCTAAATCTCTGCCTTACCATTATATAATCTATCTGAAACCTACCAGTGTCTCCAGGCCTCTTCCACGTATACAACCTTCTTTCAAGATTCTTAAACCAAGTGTTAGCTATGATTAAGTTATGCTCTGTGCAAAATTCTACCAGTCGGTTTCCTCTTTCATTCCTTATCCCCACCCACTACTTTTCCTTCTCTTCCTTTTTCTACTATTGAATATTTATAACCCTGTATTCACCTGAACAGAAGTCTTGTTCCTCCTGCCACCGAACTTCACTAATTCCCACTACAGCTTTAACCTACCCCTTTCTCCTTTTTAAATTTTCTAAACTACCTGCCCGATTAAGGGATCTGACATTCCACGCTCCGATCTGTAAAATGTCTGTTTTCTTTCGCCTGGTAACGATGTCCTCCTGAGTAGTCCCTGCCTGGAAATCTGAATGGGGGACTATTTCACCTCCAGAATATTTTACCCAAGATGACTCCATCATCATTTAACCATACAGTAAAGCTGCATGCCTTCAGGAAAAATTACAGCTGTAGTTTCCCCTTGCTTTCAGCCGTTCGCAGTCCAGCACAGCAAGACCGTTTTGGTTGATGTTACATGGCCAGGTCAGTCAATCATCCAGACTGTTGCCTCTGCAACTACTGAAAAGGCTGCTGCCCTTCTTCAGAAACCACATGTTTGTCTAGCCTCTCAACAGATTAACCCCCCCCCCCCCCCCCCCGTTATAGTTGCACCTAAGGTACGGCTATCTGTATCACTGAGGCACCCAAACCTCCCCAACAGCAGTGTGGTCCATGGTTCATGGGAGGAGGATCCACTGGGCTAGCTTACCATTAAATCTGAATGGGGTGTGATAGGGAGTTTCCCTTGTAAGTTACAAATGTGTAGCTTACCATACGAGATAATACAGACACTGTATAATGATATGAAACATTAAAAAGAGAAATTACAGGAAAATGGTCTTACCCGACAAAATGATAACTGAACCATAGCAAATGCTACAGCTGTAAATTAGTTCAAAGCGGATGAGTGGTGTTCAAACTTGCTAATTACTATAATCGACATGTAAAAGGCAGCTATGAATGTCTACTAGGTTTGTAAAATGGTTAATGACTGATCTGTTTTTTATTTCCTCTTTTACTGATGAAGAAATGGGTGGAAGACATTTTTTATTAAACTTCTGGTTTTTTCCCTGGTGTTATATTGTTCTCTTTTCTTTCGCATCCCACTTTCTGACAAATACATAAGGGAATTTTCTTCTTGTTAACAAAATTTTCTTTACAGATAATCCAACCCACAAATGGATTAATAAATTTTACATTCACTGTTTACAGTCACATTTGAGACACATTTTAAAATGTCACTGGAAAGTGTAATGTTAATTTCATTTTCATCTTGATATCTGATTCCAGTTCTTGTTTTTGTCTTTTTCCCATTAACTGTACCACTGATGAGTTTTGCAGTCAACTACTGATAATTACAGGATCTCAAGAACACTATCATTCTGGAAGATACTTCTAAGTACAGAATGAAGCAGATCACCAGGAATGCTGCTCAGAGCTGCTCAACCCAATAACGACTTTTCTTGTTTGACTGATTTAACCAGTGGATGATGAAGTATGAGAATCTTCCATTAGGCTGCTAAGTATAGATGTCACTTTACATGTTAATATTGTACTGGTGGGTCCAGGAAATGACCTGGGGGGGGGAGGGGGGGTCTCTGCAGACATCATGAGACTCTGGCATAAAATGGGGGTGATACGTGATAACAAGAACTCAGCAAGAGAGTTCTCACAGCCTCTGTCACCTCAATTCTCCAACTTCCTACCTACACGTAGTGCCCCTGTTAAGCCGAGCAGCTCAGCAGAAGGTTGGGTAACCAACCCCAGCGGGAAACTGAGTCAGTGAGCAGATAGGAGTTGGAGGACAGTGGAAGGCAACGGGAAACCACCACTGAACCATCCCAAGAAAACCCCATGGCTTCGCTCAGCTCAAAATGTTCCCGAGTTTCAAGTTCCCCGATCGGATCTCCGGGGGAAATCAGGTTGAGAGGAGCTTCACGAAGAGTAATATGGTGCAAAGAGAAGCCTGCATAGGAACATGGAATGTAAGATCCATGTATCAAGGAAAACTAGACAAAGTGAAAAGACAAATGGAGAAAATTAACATCGACATATTGGGAATAGGTGAAATGAGGTGGACTGGCATGGGAGAATTTGCTTCGGATGGCGATATGGTGTATTATTCTGGGCACGATAACAACAGAAGTAATGGAGTAGCCTTCATAGTTAGTGATAAAGTGAGAAAAGCTGTAATGGGATGCAAATATAAAAATGATAGAATGATGTCCATCAGACTTCAAGGTCAGCCCCTCAACATCACAGTAGTTCAAATTTATGCACCAACAACCAATGCTGAAAAGTTAATTATTGACCAGTTCTATGGAGATTTACAAGAATTACTACTGTCAACACCAAAAAAGGATATCGTCTTCACAGTTGGAGATTGGAATGCAAAAGTGGGAAATCAAGCTGTAGAAGGTATAACAGGGAAATATGGTCTTGGTACAACAAATGAAGCTGGACAGAGACTCCTAGAATTCTGCCAAGAAAATTCATTGATAATTACTAATACACTGTTTCAACTACCAAAATGACGCCTATATACCAGGACTTCGCCAGATGACCAACACCGGAACCAAATTGATTACATACTTTGTCATCAGAGGTGGAAGAGCGCGGTTCAGTCAGCTACAACAAGACCTGGGGCTGACTGCGGATCAGATCATCAGCTCCTGATTGCAAAATTTCGGCTGAAACTTCAGAATGTAGCAAAAAGTATCCCAACTTGCAGATACGACCTTAACTCTATACCCTACGACTACGCTGTAGAGGTATAAAACAGATTTCATGTATTACAGCTCGAGAACAAAAGCTCGCAAGAGATGTGGAGAGAAGTAGCTAATACTGTCAAGGAGGCCGCCGAGAAATACATTCCCAAGAAAAGGAACAGTAACAAGGCTAGATGGCTATCAGTTGAGGCACTGCAAGTTGCAGAAGAACGAAGGAAAGCAAAAATCAATGGAGATAGATCAGCTATGTTTGAATTAAATAAAAATTTTCAGAAATTAGCTAGAAGAGATAAAAATATATTCTTTAATGAACAGTGCAAGGAAGTTGAAGATAGTAACGGAATGGGGTAGACAAGAGATCTTTATAAGAAAACTAGAGAAATTAAAGGAAAATTCCAGGCAAAAATTGGAATGATAAAAGATAGAAACGGGAAAGATCTGAGTGAAGCAGAGGATGTTAAGGAAAGATGGGCAGAATATGTAGAAGACCTATACAAGAAAGAACTGCATAATGACAGGGCTCCTACTGCTGATGTTAATGTTAATTTAGAACTAGAGCCAGATATTTTGGAGAGCGAAATCCAGTGGGCCCTTGAAAATATGGCTGATAACAAAACTAGTGGACATGACGAAATGCCAGCAGAATTGTTTAAAGTCACTGGAAAGGATGCAGTGAAAGTGCTGCACTCAATATGTCAAGAAATATGGATCACGCAGCAGTGGCCAGAAGACTGGAAAAGATCAGTATTCATCCCCATTCCAAAGAAGAGAAGTTCTAAAGAATGCTCAGATTACCGAACAATCACACTTATTTCACATGCTAGCAAAGTTATGTTGAAAATCTTACAAAATAGACTTCGCCAATATCTAGATCGAGAGCTACCAGAAGAACAAGCTGGATTTAGGAAAGGAAGAGGAACTAGAGATTAAATTGCTAACATTCCGTGGATTATGGAGAAAGCAAGAGAATTCCAGAAAGATGTGTACCTCTGCTTTATTGACTACGCCAAAGCGTTTGACTGCGTCGATCACAACAAAGTATGGAACGTACTGAAAAACATGGGTGTGCCAGATCACCTCATTCATCTGATACGGAGTTTATACCTTGACCAAGAAGCCACGGTGAGAACTACGTATGGAACAACGAAATTGATAAAGATTCAGAAAGGGGTCCGGCAAGGCTGCACACTGTCACCGTACTTATTCATTCTGTATGCAGAACATGTTATGAGGAATGCAAGGCTAGATGAAGAAGAAACAGGAATTAAAATAGCTGGAATAAATGTAAACAACCTCAGGTACGCGGATGATACGATCCTGTTGGCAGAAAATGAAGAAGAATTGAGCACACTCTTACTGAAGGTGAAAGACGAAAGTGAAAAGGCCGGTCTTATGCTGAATGTGAAGAAAACGAACATTATGGCAACTACACCTACCAATTCGTGGGATATAGCAGGAGAAACCATGGAGGCAGTGACCACATTCAGTTATCTCGGTTCCCAGATCTCTGCTGATGGCGACTGCAGCCATGAAATCCGGAGACGCCTGTTGCTCGGTAGACAGGCGATGTCAAACCTTGACAGGGTTATAAGGTCCAGAGATATAACACTAGCAACAAAGATCCGTATTGTGAGGGCTATGGTCTTTCCAGTTGTGATGTATGGATGTGAGACCTGGACCATTAGAAATGCTGAACGGCGAAGAATTGACTCCTTCGAATTGTGGTGTTGGAGGAAACTTCTTAGACTTCCATGGACTGCAAAGAGAACCAACAGATCAATATTGGAGCAAATAAAACCAGACTTCTCCCTGGAAGGTCTAATGTTAAAACAAAAGCTGACCTACCTTGGACACACAATGCGAAGGCATGCCTCGCTGGAAAAAAAATTAATTCTGGGGAAGATTGAATGAACTGGAAGAAGAGGACGTCAGAGGATGAGATGGATAGATGGCATCACAGAAGCAATGTGTTCCAACCTGGAAGGTCTACGGGAGAAAGTGCACGACAGGAAAAAGTTGCGTGATTTGGTTCATGGGGTCACGAAGAGTTGGAACCGACTAAACGAAAATAGAGAGAGAGAGAGAGAGAGAGAGAGAGAGAGAGAGAGAGATTGTACTGGTAAGTCCTGGATGAAACACAAGTAATGTAACAAGTAAAGGTGACTACACCTCATATAGCTGAGGCACAGAGAGAGAGAGAGATTGTACTGGTAAGTCCTGGATGAAACACAAGTAACGGAACAAGTAAAGGTGATTACACCTCATATAGCTGAGGCACTGAGCGATTGTTTAGCAGGCTCACAAACAAGACTGGAAATGGTGCTGACCTTTTGGACAATGTTCTTTGAAGCTAAAAACACGCTGGTTTTAAAAACCTTTTGTGTCAGGTGAAGTGAGCCATCGTTGCATACATTTGCCAAAGGGGAATACAATAAAATGAGTTAGAATACAATTTTAAACATGGCTGACACCCATAATTGTAAATAAATTTTCAATATATAACAATATAATGAAAAGGTAGTTGCTACTCATCATACGGTGGAGGTGCTGAGTCGCAGATAAGCATGACAAAAAGACTGACAAAAGAGCTTTCGGCTACCAAGACCTTTGTTGAAAAAAGACAAACCGCACACACGCACGCACGCAAGCGTGCACTCACACACACACACACACACACACACACACACACACACACACACACACCACCACAATCTCTCACAGCTGAAGCCAGACTACGAGCAGCAGCATATGATGGGAGAGACAAGTGGGCGGGAGTAAGGAGGAGGCTGGAGTGGGGAGGGGGGGGATGGAGAGCAGCACCCTGCTATGCCTCCCAGTCCCCACCCCAGCCTCCTCCTTACCCCCACCCAGTTGCCTCTCCCATTACGCACTACTGCTCATCATCTTGCTTCAGCTGCTAGCGACTGTGGTCACGTGTGTGCGAGTTACATTTGCGCGTGTGCGCGCGCGTGTGTGTGTGTGTGTGTGTGTGTGTGTGTGTGTGTGTGTGTGTGTGTGTTTCGACAAAGGTCTTGATCGTCGAAAGTTCTTGTGAAAGTATTTTTGTTGTGCCTATCTGCGACTCAGCATCTCCGCTATATGGTGAGTAGAAACTATCCTTTTCACAATATAGTTACATTTCCTCCTGCAGTTTCCACTGCTTGTTTTTCAATGCACGAAGTATACAACTACCCGGCTGCATAAGTTTAATGTAAAAGACCTTGACCAGGTTTCAGTACCACTAAGAGTATCTTCTTCAGAAGGAAGTTACATAAACTGCATGACGTTAAAATTGTAAACATACATGATGAGCAAAAGAGCTCAAATCAAAATAAGGAATAAAGTCCTCACTGGAAACAGTAAAAATTGTTACACAAGTACAGCTTGTTGTCGATTGTGTGAAACCAAAGAACAGGTGAGAGTATTCAAGTATTTGGAAGTTTGATTACGAAAGACATGCATTGTAAACAGGACATCAAAGTCGGAATGGAATTGGTTAAAGAGGCATTTCAGAAGAAGAAAAGACTCTTAGCGGTTTGAATACCAAATTAAGAAAGTGACTAGGGAAATGCCTGAGGTGGAGTGTGGCATTGTATGGAGTAGAAACATGGACACTGAGAAAGCAAACAAGAGGAAAACTGAAGCTTTTGAAATGTGGATGTGGTGCAGAATCGTTAAGATCAGCTCGACTGATGAAGTCAGGAATGAAGAGCTACAGAGAACAGTTGGAGGGTGCCGCTGACAATGAAAAACAGGAAACTAAACTAAATAGCACATAATTTGGGACAAGATTACCATCTGATAAAGGCAACTGAATGCTTCATTCTGGGGAATAAAGGGAAGGACAGAAGAAAATGCTGGGTGACATGAGGAGGACACTACTACAGAATGAAGAGGAAAGCACAGGGTAGAGAAGTATAAAGAAACATAAGCCCCCAGAAGGCAGATGACCCTGTGATGATGAAACAAAACAAAAATATTTGGCAGTTCCAAATTAAATGGATGAAGCCCGAACAACTTTTGATGCACTGAAATATCTTTGAAATATTAATTACACATTTTTTTTATATGATAAACTTCATTTTGGAAAGCAGATGCTCAGTTTTGTTATTAAAATGAATGAGTGGCACGATTAGTCAAAATCTGGACCTACTTGCAAAACACCGTCACTAACCCAATTGCTCCCAGTATATACCTGTGTACAAGGAACTCTGCATTATTACAAAATTGGAAAATAAGTTAGCAGTCGTAACTTAGAGGTTTGCAAGGAGATAAATACAGCAAGGTCCTGGATTTTACATGGCAGGCAATTAAGGAATGTCTAGCATAGTGCAAAAGATTTGTTGCATACCTCCTTTTCTGCCTCTCTCAATTCTGCCTCCTTCTCCTTTACACGTACCACAAACATCTGTCTCATTTCATCCTCTTTTTGTTGTAGTTCTTGAAGGTGAGTGCTGCGTTTTGTTTCAAATGTTTGCTGGAAACTTACAGGCTTGTTGTCAGAATCAACATCACTAAAGCCCATCTGGAATCATGACAGAATTTGTTATTTTATATTGCACTGTGAATTCTTATGGAATAATTGGATTTATAGCTACTGAAGAAAAGTGAAGGAGAAAAGGAAATGCAAGGGTCATTCAATAATGAAACAGATAAAAACAAACAGTGTGAAATCCATGTTCGAATAGCAAAGATATTACGAAAAGATATATTGCTACTCACCATAAAGATGACATGTTTGAACTGCAGAAAGACTCAACAAGAAGACTGTTATATATAAGCTTTCGCCCACAGTCTTCTTCAGAAAAGAAAAATACAAACATATTCACTCAAGCAAGCACACCTTGCACAAAGATGACCACTATCTCCAGCCAGAATGGAACTCAAATGTATCAAGTGTGAGCAACAATCTGCAGTGGGCGAGGGAATGGGAGGGGCACTGACGGGGGGGAGGGAACTAGAGGAGGCAGAACATGGCTGCCATAGACAGTATCAGGAGGGGGGGGGGGGGGGGAGTGGAAAGGAAGGAGAGGGACACAGAAGGGGAGTACACTGGCAGAGGGCAGCACCATCAAAGGCTGGGTGACCTGAGAAAAGCAGCCATGTCGTACCAGCTATACTGCAATCATTGCTCAGCTTTTTATATTGGTATGACTACCAACCAGCTGTCCATCAGGATGAACAGCCACTGCCAAAAATTAGCCAAGAACTAAGGGGACCATCCTGTGCCACAACATGCAGCTGAACATAATATGCTTGATTTTAATGGCTGGTTCACAACCCTGGCTATCTGTATCCTCCCTTCTACAATTAGCTTTTGTATAGTGCGCAGATGGGAGTTATCCTTATAAGACATTCTCTGCTCCCAAAACCATTCCGACCTCAACCTGTGACAACATACTGTCTCAACAGCCTCCACCCAGCAGTTCCAATCCCTCTGTCCTGGCACCACCTTGCAATTCACCTCCCATCACCCTCACTGTGCACTGCTCTCTGCTGGTGAACCCATTGGGCTTCTCCCCTTGTCTGGTCCTCTCCTCTCCACTCCCCATTCTCCCCCTCCATTTCCCCCACAGCCTCCCGACACAGCACCTAGCAGCCCTGTTGTGTTACCTCAAGTCCCCTTATGCAGTGTTGATTCCTCTTCCCCCACCAACATTCTACTATCCCTGCCCCTTCCTAGTCCCACTCCAGATTGTTGCTCCCATTCTGACCAGAGTGGCCAATATATCGGTCATGTAGGTGAGAGATGTGCTTGCTTGTGTGAATGTGTGCGCATTTTCCTTTGCCGAAGAAGGCTTTCGCTGAAAGCTTATATGTATCAGTCTTCTCACTGAACCTGTCTGCAACTCAAAAGGTCATCTTTACGGTGGGTAATAACCTTTCAGAATATTGTTGAAAAGACGAAAACATATAGTTAAGGCAATACCTAAAGCAAAGTACTGAAACTTTTTGCAATTTTGTCATATGATGACATGTTGGAGACCGTGGCTGTTTTTGAAGACAAATGTTGATGGTGTTAGGACAGCAACCAGCCACAAATTTACTTTGAGTTCCTTTATTCAAAGGAAACCGTTACCGGTTTCAAATCGTTGCGATTCATCATCAGACGGTTTACATGCTTTCTTTCTGACATTTGGTAAGAAAGCATGTAAACCGTCTGATGATGAATCGCAACGATTTGAAACCGGTAACGGTTTCCTTTGAATAAAGGAACTCAAAGTAAATTTGTGGCTAGTTGCTGTCCTAACACCATCAACATTTGACTGAAACTTTTGTAAGAATAAGTTGCAAATCTTGTTTGATTAAAACTTACATAAACATAATGTCTAAGCTCTTAGTTACGATGATGTGGCTGAAAAAAGTACTTTTGAAGGACCATGTTCTATGATCAGATTTTTATTTTTGGAAGGTGTACAACAGTTAGAAATATTTTCTCAGATGAAGGAACAATATGGTGCTAGCTGCATGAACCATCTGGGTCATTCCATGTCAGTTCAACCAGGGGCTCCAGCTCAAAGTCTCAGATTTGACTGAAATTCAGTACACTAATTCTACCATGTGTGGAACACTCGTGTGCAAAGCATTAGTTTCCCCTGCCAATTAGTTCCAGAATTATGACTTGTTTAAGAAGGTGGCGTGACCCGGAAATTGCAACCCGCATCTGGCAATCTATCTTCAGATCCAGCTTCAGGTCTTAATAACTTTGGAACTATTCCACACTGTCCAGTGAAATTTTTACAACCCAGTAACATCCATTTAGAGAACACACTCCATGAATCAAAACACCAACAACGTATTTCTGAGGGAAAATAAAAAATTTCAAAATGTGATTAAAAAAATGTAATACCTTAAAAGGTACATATTGTAGGTGCCCTCTATGCCAAATATAATTCACTCAAAAAGGGTATAAATATTTTTGTGGTAAGCTTAATGTGGCCTAAACACACACAGATCTCATCATGCCCATATCAGTCACAAAAACTGAGTTACATGCACACGAAAATACAAAAATTTGAAAAATTACCTGAAAAACATCGATTTTCGGAGTGTGGTAGCACTAAAGGGATAAGTGGTATCCAAGCCAAATTTCACACACTGCATAAGTAGACCATAATGATATATATCTCAAAATTTCAGCATGTTATTGCATGACATTTGTGTGCAATTGAAATTGACAGATGTATTTGGTTATGTGGCCATTGTTCCACAACACAATTTTGTAAAAACATATCGTAAACTGTTCTGCCTCTTCTTATCCTTTCCAGCAACTGTTTAATCACTAAGCAACAACATATAGACAGATAACACAACATATCATCAATGTTTACTGCACCTTAACTGCTAAAAACCAGTTGATTGTGCTTCAAACAGAAGTTCTCCCACACTTTAGCTACTGTACTCTGTACATTGAGTGGCAAATTGTACTGTCTTCCTGACACTGTGGTAGGAACTGGAACAGTTATAAGAATATGTTCAAAAGGAATCCAACACCTGTCTGCCAAACGTGGCCAATGAAATGATCTTGCTGGTGCTATGAAGTTCGCAAATACATCACCTTCTGCTTCACAGCACTCTGCAACACATCCTAAGTACCATTTGTCATCATAAACAGCAATAACATATCAACTTGGTTGCTTTTGCTTCTGAATCCCGAGTCAGACACACTGTGAAGATACATGTTGTGCATGAACCTATAGTTATAACCGGACAGTCTGCTCATCTGCACATTGTCAGAGTCCGTTGGAGAGAAGTGATGATGGCTCCTTGTGCCTGCACCAGTTTTAACATGTTCTAGTCTGCTTTTTAGCAACTCTTTGTCTGATTTCACCTCATCTTTCGAAACATAGAATGATCGTATGCCAGAGATATTTTTCTGTACCCAGGTAAATAACTGAAGAGGTGTTAGAATGTGACTATCTGTAGGGTGCTGCAGACTAGCTCATGACGCCATGCGCTTAATGGTAGCACCAATACCATCACATACATTTTTACCATGACTTGTTGCAAAAAAATTCCGTTCTGCATGAATCTGAAAATCATGGTAATGCATGCATAAATTTTTGAGATTTTTACAGTTTTTGTACTGACTAGCTGCCCCATCACTGAAGTATTCCACAAAATGTATGTGAGGCAGCTGTTTTTCACATATGCCATGACGGTGCAAATGTGGTCATTAACTGCAATGGCATCATGAATTAAACAATCACTAAAAACAGGTTCATGGCAGACACATCACCTGATTCACCTCTATAGTAAATCGCAAATGGCTGGAGAGTTGTTTGACTGTTGTCCCAGTGATATCCTTGGATGGCATCTTGAACTATAAATGCATAATTTTCAGAAAAGTCTAGTATTACTATAATTTCATCTTGTTTCAAATTATCCTTACAAAACTGGAGATAAACCGATTGTGCTGTTGCTGTGAAGCTATGTGTGGGGTCAGTTTGTCCATTTTTTGACAACATATTTCAACAAAATCTTCCACTGTACTTTGCTTTGTTTCAAGACTTGTGCAATCCATGTGTGTCCATTGTTTATAAGAAACAAGTTCATCATCATCCATAAGGAGTTCACCATACAGTTTGTTATTCATCTGTTCTGCAAGATTTGCCTTACCAGGACACTTTTCACACCTGTGTGTCATGCACTGGTAGGAACTGGCTTCACACACTAGCAACTTCATTGCACCTTTGTAATCCAGACCAGAATCCTTTATAGCAGCAAACATCAGCTTAGCATTTTGATGGGTCTCACATACACAAACATTGTGTGTGCCTCTTGCACTTACAGGCACAACCCATTTTGGCCAAAGATTGAAAAAAGATGATAAACCTACTTTGGTATTGTGATACTTTTCCTTGAATTCTACATATAGTTCTGATATGTTGCATAGTAACAGTCTTTTTTGCATATGTACACGTACATTTCCCATTTTCACCGTTACATAGTCTTTTTCTCTAGGCATTATTCGGCTGTTGCCATTATTTTCATAAAACTCCGACACTAGCACCTTTATTTCTGAACTCTATTGCTTACCCTGAGCCTGCTGAAGTTGTGGAAGCACTCCTTGGGTTGGTTTTATTTTCCTAGCCTGCTTTACCATATATGTAGAGACATTGAATTCCTTTGCAGTGTAGTCAATAGACCAGTTGGAAGGTGCAAGGGTAAAAATAGCTACTTTTTTCTGGCGTGTGGATATGGCACACTTTTCTTTCAAATCATGCACAGTTTTGTCCAAATCAGAGCATTTCTGGCAAGATTTCTGTTCCTTTGGCGCAGATAGTTCTTCCTCTTCCACCATTAGTGTGTCAGCTATTTTATGTTTTAATTCCATTTGAGCTTCTTGTAGTTTTCTTCTACCACAGCTGGGCCTGTCTCTTTTCCCAACTTTGTGTCTCTTCATGGGAGACAAACCAATAGCAGTCACTGAAGTATTTAACTGCTCATCCGCTGTGGCTGATACTCTTCGTCACTGTCATGTAAATTATCAGAATATTCTTCATTTTTTAGCAGTGTAACACACCTGGAATATAACTTTTGTCCGGGTTTCATGTTAAACCCCATGCACTTATTCACTTTCAATACTGCTACACTTCACTGTCTTCTTATGAATCCGAAATGGATCAAAACAACTTCTTTGTAGGAAAGAATACTTATCCAGAAACACTTTCATATGACGATAACAAACACTAAAGTTTCTTGGAACTGTACTTCTTGTGGCCACAGGGTGTATCCCAGATCTCCATAGCAACAAATGTTGGTCCGATTCATCCAGATCATACAGTACAAAGCGAATGCCACATTTTGTTCCATATGTTGTTTTATGACATTCAGATGCTTGTGCTCTACCAATACTGCAACGTGTTTGAACAGAAGCACCACTAGTACACTCTTCTGCCTCCATACTGACTTTCCACAACAGTACTGACCAGTCTGAACAAGAATCTTAAAAACATGAGTAACCTGTAATTGTTGCTTGTTTCCTTTGTTGTTCCTGCCTAACAATGACTCATTCTGTCCCTGAAAACTACCATTATTTAACTTTCTGTTGCCTAATGGTTCCCAACAATTGCTGCATGAAACAAGCTGTCTGTATCATCACTATTACTTGCTAAATTGTGTTAAAAGAAACGTAACCAAATAACCCCCCCATGTCTGCTTGTGTCTGTATATGTGTGGTTGGATATGTGTGTGTGTGCGAGTGTGTACCCGTCCTTTTTTCCCCCTAAGGTAAGTCTTTCCGCTCCCGGGACTGGAATGACTCCTTACCCTCTCCCTTAAAACCCACATCCTTTCGTCTTTCCCTCTCCTTCCCTCTTTCCTGATGAGGCAACAGTTTGTTGCGAAAGCTTGAATTTTGTGTGTATGTTTGTGTTCGTTTGTGTGTCTGTCGACCTGCCAGCACTTTCATTTGGTAAGTCACATCATCTTTGTTTTTAGGTATATTTTTCCTTCGTGGAATGTTTCCTTCCATTATAACTATATATATATATAACTTCTTCACTTTTGAAGGCCAGACATACCAACAATTAAAGGGAACAGCCATGGGTACCAGGATGGCCCCCTCGTACGCCAACCTATTCATGGGTCGCTTAGAGGAAGCCTTCTTGGTTACCCAGGCCTGCCAACCCAAAGTTTGGTACAGATTTATTGATGACATTTTCATGATCTGGTCTCACAGTGAAGAAGAACTCCAGAATTTCCTCTCCAACCTCAACTCCTTTGGTTCCATCGGATTCACCTGGTCCTCTCTAAATCCCATGCCACTTTCCTTGACGTTGACCTCCACCTGTCCAATGGCCAGCTTCACACGTCCGTCCACATCAAACCCACCAACAAGCAACAGTACCTCCATTACGACAGCTGCCACCCATTCCACATCAAACGGTCCCTTCCCTACAGCCTAGGTCTTCGTGGCAAACGAATCTGCTCCAGTCCGGAATCCTTGAACCATTACACCAACAACCTGAAAACAGCTTTTGCATCCCGTAACTACCCTCCCGACCTTGTACAGAAGCAAATAACCAGAGCCACTTCCTCATCTCCTCAAACCCGGAACCCTCCACAGAAGAACCCCAAAAGTGCCCCACTTGTGACAGGATACTTTCCGGGACTGGATCAGATTCTGAATGTGGCTCTCCAGCAGGGATACGACTTCCTCAAATCCTGCCATGAAATGAGATCCATCCTTCATGAAATCCTCCCCACTCCACCAAGAGTGTCTTTCCGCCGTCCACCCAACCTTCGTAACCTCTTAGTTCATCCCTATGAAATCCCCAAACCACCTTCCCTACCCTCTGGCTCCTACCCCTGTAACCGTCCCCGGTGTAAAACCTGTCCCATGCACCCTCCCACCACCACCTATTCCAGTCCTGTAACCCGGAAGGTGTACACGATCAAAGGCAGAGCCACGTGTGAAAGCACCCACGTGATTTACCAACTGACCTGCCTACACTGTGAAGCGTTCTATGTGGGAATGACCAGCAACAAACTGTCCATTCGCATGAATGGACAAAGGCAGACAGTGTTTGTTGGTAATGAGGATCACCCTGTGGCTAAACATGCCTTGGTGCACGGCCAGCACATCTTGGCACAGTGTTACACCGTCCGGGTTATCTGGATACTTCCCACTAACACCAACCTGTCAGAACTCCGGAGATGGGAACTTGCCCTTCAGCATATCCTCTCCTCTTGCTATCCGCCAGGCCTCAATCTCCGCTAATTCATAATTTCAATCTGCCGCCGCTCATACCTCACCTGTCTTTCAACATCATCTTTGCCTCTATACTTCCGTCCCGACTGACATCTCTGCTCAAACTCTTTGCCTTTACAAATGTCTGCTTGTGTCTTGTATGTATGGATGGATATGTGTGTGTGTGCGAGTGTATACCTGTCCTTTTTTCCCCCTAAGGTAAGTCTTTCCGCTCCCGGGATTGGAATGACTCCTTACCCTCTCCCTTAAAACCCATATCCTTTTGTCTTTCCTTCTCCTTCCCTCTTTCCTGACGAGGCAACCATTGGTTGCGAAAGCTAGATTTTGTGTGTATGTTTGTGTTTGTTTGTGTGTCTATCGACCTGCCAGCGCTTTTGTTTGGTAAGTCTCATCATCTTTCTTTTTAAATATATTTTTCCCACGTGGAATGTTTCCCTCTATTATATTCATATCATTAATTTGAACCCAACAATCACGTTTGTTATTGTTATTGTCACTGTTACATTTCGTAGTCTTTTCTGTCATCTTATTTCCTCCTTCTGTTTTTGCCAGCAGTTTTACTTTCTATTCACCTTCTCCTTTTTTTACCGTAATCCAGTATACAATTTTATCCCGCCGATATATACTCAATAATACGTAATAATACGTAACCCACTTCCAAATCATAACCAAAATTTTTTTTTTCCGCTTTCAACACTACCGCTGCTATAAAATCCACCGTTTCCAGTTCACAAACAGTTCCTTTCAGCTATTAAACAACCTTTTCGGCTAGTTTTAATATATTTTGCTCTATTTCCAGTTCCGTTTTTCTCACATCATCGATCATTTTTAGCCGCTTCCCACAGCTTTTAACGTCATTATTTCTTCATCAGACAATTGTTGCTTCATTTCCATAATCTGCCACCACCAAACCACCCTTTTAATACATCCTCACGTAGTTTTTTCGAAATTTTCCCGTATTTCTCCACCCTTTAACGTGTTTTGGCGGCACTAACCTTTATGCACATCATTATCTACCTACACAAGTTCACCACAGGATCAACATAGCCCAGCTCTAACCAACCCGTTTTCGCCTTTTTTCACACCAGATCTCCATTTGCTTTCTAGTTTTACCTTTATCTCTCCCCATATATTTTTATATTTATTTTCATTTTCATTTCAGCCTCGTGTTCCACTTTCCACCTTCTAGCACCATGTCACCCTCACAACACCTCCACAACGACCCCATTAAGTTTTATTTACATTCCCTCTGCAAACATGCCTTCGCCCTAGCCAGATTACACTCCCATATTTTATTTTCTCAGGCTTGTCTGACATTTGGCATCACCCCCAAAGGCCTCACACTTAAAGTTCCCATCTCTGGCTGCAACCCTTCTTTCCATCAGTCCCTATACCAGTTCCAAACCGAACAATCCATTGCCCTCACCCAACTAATCCTTCACCTACACATACACTCAGCCAATCAACACACCCATCAACTCCTGTCCCTAATAAAAGTCCTCAATCTTTCCTCTCCCACATCCACACCGGTTGTTCAGAGCATCCTCCTACAGGCCAACCGCAAATTAGAAAAGCATGCCACCCTCCACCTTAAAAAACTATCCAATCTCCTGGTTTCCCACCTCCGGAAAGGCAACTCACTCACCCTTCACAACCTTTCCAGCAAACCTCAACCTCCTCTCATTGCACACAAACCCAGTCTCTCCCATCTACTCAATCTCCCACTTCCAGCTCCACTCCCTCCAAAACCTCAAAATTCCAATCAACACCCTCTGGTACCACAACACCCCAATTCAGTAGTTAACCTCTCCTCCAAACCTCTCTCCCAATCCGAAACCTCTGTCCTATCCAAAGGCCTCACCTTCAGCCCCACTCCCAGATTTAACCAAACAGCCCTTGTCAAAGATTTACTGTCCTACACCCGTACTCTCTGCTGGAAATATCACTTTGCCACGAAGAAAAATGATCCTAATCCTACTCCTAATGATCCAACTCCCCAAGATACTATCCAAATTGAACCATGCCTGGAACAGTTCCGTCCTCCGTCACAGCGGGACCCACCTCCTCTTCCTCAAAATCACCCTCTCCAAACCTTCCAGGAATTTCTGACTTCCAGCCTTGCCTCTCAATCCTTCTTAAAAAACCTCAATCCTACTCCCAACATCACCACTGCTGAAGCCCAAGCTATGCGTGATCTGAAGGCTGACCAATCCATTGTCATTCTTCCGGCGGACAAGGGTTCCACGACTGTGGTACTTGATCGTCGGGAGTATGTGGCTGAGGGACTGCGTCAGCTTTCAGACAACACCACTTACAAAGTTTGCCATGGTAATCCCATTCCTGATGTCCAGGCGGAGCTTCAAGGAATCCTCAGAACCTTAGGCCCCCTACAAAACCTTTCACCTGACTCCATCAACCTCCTGACCCCACCAACACCCCGCACCCCTACCTTCTACCTTCTTCCCAAAATTCACAAACCCAATCATCCCGGCCGTCCCATTGTAGCTGGTTACCAAGCCCCCACAGAACGCATCTCTGCCTACGTAGATCAACACCTTCAACCCATTACATGCAGTCTCCCATCCTTCATCAAAGACACCAACCACTTTCTCGAACGCCTGGAATCCCTACCCAGTCTGTTACCCCCAGAAACCATCCTTGTAACCATTGATGCCACTTCCTTATACACAAATATTCCACATGTCCAGGGCCTCGCTGCGATGGAGCACTTCCTTTCACGCCGATCACCTGCCGCCCTACCTAAAACCTCTTTCCTCATCACCTTAGCCAGCTTCATCCTGACCCACAACTTCTTCACTTTTGAAGGCCAGACATACCAACAATTAAAGGGAACAGCCATGGGTACCAGGATGGCCCCCTCGTACGCCAACCTATTCATGGGTCGCTTAGAGGAAGCCTTCTTGGTTACCCAGGCCTGCCAACCCAAAGTTTGGTACAGATTTATTGATGACATTTTCATGATCTGGTCTCACAGTGAAGAAGAACTCCAGAATTTCCTCTCCAACCTCAACTCCTTTGGTTCCATCGGATTCACCTGGTCCTACTCTAAATCCCATGCCACTTTCCTTGACGTTGACCTCCACCTGTCCAATGGCCAGCTTCACACGTCCGTCCACATCAAACCCACCAACAAGCAACAGTACCTCCATTACGACAGCTGCCACCCATTCCACATCAAACGGTCCCTTCCCTACAGCCTAGGTCTTCGTGGCAAACGAATCTGCTCCAGTCCGGAATCCTTGAACCATTACACCAACAACCTGAAAACAGCTTTTGCATCCCGTAACTACCCTCCCGACCTTGTACAGAAGCAAATAACCAGAGCCACTTCCTCATCTCCTCAAACCCGGAACCCTCCACAGAAGAACCCCAAAAGTGCCCCACTTGTGACAGGATACTTTCCGGGACTGGATCAGATTCTGAATGTGGCTCTCCAGCAGGGATACGACTTCCTCAAATCCTGCCCTGAAATGAGATCCATCCTTCATGAAATCCTCCCCACTCCACCAAGAGTGTCTTTCCGCCGTCCACCCAACCTTCGTAACCTCTTAGTTCATCCCTATGAAATCCCCAAACCACCTTCCCTACCCTCTGGCTCCTACCCCTGTAACCGTCCCCGGTGTAAAACCTGTCCCATGCACCCTCCCACCACCACCTATTCCAGTCCTGTAACCCGGAAGGTGTACACGATCAAAGGCAGAGCCACGTGTGAAAGCACCCACGTGAAGCGTTCTATGTGGGAATGACCAGCAACAAACTGTCCATTCGCATGAATGGACACAGGCAGACAGTGTTTGTTGGTAATGAGGATCACCCTGTGGCTAAACATGCCTTGGTGCACGGCCAGCACATCTTGGCACAGTGTTACACCGTCCGGGTTATCTGGATACTTCCCACTAACACCAACCTGTCAGAACTCCGGAGATGGGAACTTGCCCTTCAGCATATTCTCTCCTCTCGCTATCCGCCAGGCCTCAATCTCCGCTAATTCATAATTTCAATCTGCCGCCGCTCATACCTCACCTGTCTTTCAACATCATCTTTGCCTCTATACTTCCGTCCCGACTGACATCTCTGCTCAAACTCTTTGCCTTTACAAATGTCTGCTTGTGTCTTGTATGTATGGATGGATATGTGTGTGTGTGCGAGTGTATACCTGTCCTTTTTTCCCCCTAAGGTAAGTCTTTCCGCTCCCGGGATTGGAATGACTCCTTACCCTCTCCCTTAAAACCCATATCCTTTTGTCTTTCCTTCTCCTTCCCTCTTTCCTGACGAGGCAACCATTGGTTGCGAAAGCTAGATTTTGTGTGTATGTTTGTGTTTGTTTGTGTGTCTATCGACCTGCCAGCGCTTTTGTTTGGTAAGTCTCATCATCTTTCTTTTTAAATATATTTTTCCCACGTGGAATGTTTCCCTCTATTATATATATATATATATATATATATATATATATATATATATATATATATATATATATATATATATATATATATATATAATTTTTTTTTCTTTTTTGAAGCGACACTATCAACAACCTATACTACTAAAGCACAACAAAGATGATGATGATCGAGCCTGCACTGAGGAGTGGATGTCCATGACGGCAAAGGAAACACACTTCTTCAAACAAATAAATAAATAAACCACTAAACCTCATGTGGCACAACTGACACTGGGAACTATCGGCAAATCTGTTCGGGATCTACTACCTCATCATTCTTATGACCCTGACCTTCCACCTTTGTATTTTTATTGATTTAATTTAATGAAGGAGGTTTTGTGTGGGATTTAGAGTGGAACAGCAACAAACAGATTAAGGAAAAAGTACAAGCCTGAAGTAAAAAAATGTTTCTCTGAGGGGACAGGAAGACATATAAGAAGATGGAACAAGTACAGAGGAGTTTGTGAGAATTATGAGGAAAAATAGACAAAAGTGTGTTGATTTAACAAACCATGTTTGCTGTATAACTATTTGCCTATTTAATTATTGAATGACCCTTAAACTGAAAGGGATCCATTGAACGAAACTCTGGAGAACGTAGCTCATATAATTATTCATAATCACTTCCATTTTTTGCTGATAATGTTTCAGAAAAGAACTCTTCCATAGCTAGAGCTACACATTACTTCTTTATATACTTAGTCGGTATCAATTTTAATGCTGAAGCCTCATTATGAAGCATTCATGCTCACTGAGATTTGCATGCATGAACATTTAATAATGAGACTTAACCCTTGAAACTAGCTGTGACTGAATAAATAGAGAAATAATGTGTAGCTGTGGAAGAGCAGTCATTTTCTGGAAATAGAAGAGATAGGCTTATTTCACTATAACACAATGTAGTTTCCTAAATATGAACTGAAAAGTAACAAAAGAGCTTTAGGTATAAATTAAGCACCAAATTTACAGTTGGCTCACTTCTTTACTACTAATAGCGCAGGGCAAGTCAAAAAGGAGTTCACAACTTTGGAGTGGTATAGAGATGTATTGAGATAACTCACAGAATCGGTAGATGTGTCATTTTATAGAAAACAACCTCAAGTTTTACACCACAGTGCCAAGGGTCATTTTAGTTTGATGAGACTACCATTTGTGATGCGGCAAACATCCCATGGGTAATCAATTTCTCCTCACACTCGTAGCGACAAATGAGGTGTAACTTGTGAAATGGCAGCTTAGATTGCATTTTTCACTCCAGCTAAACTGTTTGGTAGGAGAGGAACATACACACAGTCTTTAATGAAACCACAGAGAAAGAGCTCCAGTGGTGTCAATACTGGAGAGCAAGGTAGCCATTCGACTGACCCTTCACAGCCAATCCACTGACCTGAGAAGCGATTATCAAGAAAACTTCTGAACTTCTGTGAAGAAATGAGGTGGTGCACTGTCTTGCTGGTAGTAAACCATCTGATCTTAGTCACATTTACCAATCTGTGGAATTAAAAAGTTTTCAAGCATATCCAGAGACACAATACCAGTGACAGTTTTCTCCATAAAGAAGAAGGGCCTTACACTTTCAATTTGCTAAGCACAAAAAACACATTAACTTCGGGGCTGTCACCAATGTGTTCCATGGTTGCATGCAGATTTTCGCTGCCCCATATTCTGCCACTGATACGAAACAGTGTCTCATCACTGAAGATTATTGTATTCAGGAATGTCTCACTGTCCTCTCTCTCATGCATCATTTCCACAAAGAATTCCCCACAGGTAACCTTATCTGCATCACTACTGTGCTGTGCCATTGAGAATCTGTATAGTTTCAAGTGCAAACGTCTACACAGTACTCACCAAATAGTCATTTGTGGAATGCCAGTCTTGTGAGATGCAAGTCATGCAGATTTTTGTGAACTTCAGGCAAAGTTCTCCCTAACCTTTTTGACAATCATCAACATGCGGGCAACATGGTGATTTATCATGTCGCAATGAAAAACCCAATTCAACAAAGTTCTTGTGCCAAGAGTGAATTGTAGGGACACTTTGAGGTGCTTTAGCATATTCGGTGAGTAATTTACACCGAACAGTTGTTGCAGAGTCTGTTTCATGAAGCCAAAACACACAGCGAGCATGCTTCAGACCATTGAAAGTAGCTATTTTAACTGTGCGCTATGCCAGGTCTCCTGGTGGTGGATGAGGTACTGACGCACAACGTAAGTCAAACTTGAAGTCATTTCCTACAAAGTAACACATCTACAAATTTTGTACATTATCACAATGAAATTCTATTTCTCTCGAAAGTTGTGAAGTCCTTTTCGACTCATCCTGTAAGTTATCTTCCTACTGTTCACTAACCAACTCTAGCCACACTATAAAATCAATCATCCACGAACATCTCCAACTAGGAAGAGGCCAAAATACTTTCAATTGGAATGAAAATTAATCGTTTGGGAGTCCTTTCACTCTAAGTTACCCATTTAACCATTGTGCATAAACATAACATCCATACACACAAACGGTTAAAAGAAGTGAAGTTTCCACTGGGTAACTGTATTGAGAATTATAATATTGTGCAAATTAACAGGCTGCTGTTAATTATCAAAGAACTAACTTTTCTAGAAACCAAGTTGTTTATCAGGCCTTTCGTTTTTCAGTCGTCACTGCTTCTAATAATTCTCCATTGAAGAGGGTCTTGGGACTTTTCAGGTTTATTTACTGTTCATGTTTGTCATAAATTAGCTAACAAAGTTGTCTATGAAATTTCAGCCTAAATATTCAATTGCAGTCACTACATAAAACGTAAATAAAGCAGTCATCAAAATAGAAAAAGGAAATAAGAACCAAAAAGCTTTCAGAAAGATATTAACAGCTTTCAAAGATTACTTTAGAAAGTATGTAAGCCACTGTGGAATCTGTCACACTCAGCAAGACACACGATGGTGTTTACTGAGATTGAAATAAAACCACCACTGAAAAATAGGGCATTTTAATCTGTTACTGCAATTGTATAAAAGTGTACACAGACTTTGCTGTTTAAATCACGACAACCAGTATTTTACTTACCAATGCTCATTTTAAATGAACACTATACATAAGCCTAAGTCTGAAAGCAAACTATAATTCTGTAAGTATTTGTACCAAGAGTGCACACTGATTGTACTTATTGCATCCAGCTTAAAATTTCTCCCCTTTTTCTTCTCTTTGCAACTCAAACAGTTTGCATTGCTGCTGTCAATAATGATTTGTCTTCACAGTAATTTAACTGTAGGACCTCCTCATAAAAAAAAAAAAAAAATGAATATGGGGGTAGAGAAAAGGAAACCATGCCCACAAACTTAGGGTGTCAATCCAACAAGGTGATTAAATTTGTAAACTTGATAAATTTAACAGCAAGATTCAAAGTCAACTTATTGCTTTATTCTCTCAGTAATTGACCTAGTGATGGGAAAATAAATTTAGCATACCTGTTCCAGGCGCTTTTTTCTGTACAATTCATAGTGTCTCATATGTGTCTTCTCTCGCATATCTTCCATATTAGTTCTTATTAACATTTCACGAAGTTTCACAAAGTCACAATGAGATTCATTTTCCACTGCAAAGAAAAATGTTAACATTTTACTCGTGTAAAAATATACATGTATCAGTGCGATGGCACAAAAAATTTATTCATCAAATATACAATTAGAACCAAGCAGTGAACAAAAGCAGTCTTTAAAGAATAGTAAATAAGGGGGCAGGAGGAGAGGGGCTAGGGAGAAAGGGGATGGGAGAGAAGGGTGGGGTTGGAGAGAGGGGGTGGGGTGTTGGTGTGGGAGAGAGGGGGTGGGGTGTGGGTGTGGGAGAGAGGGGGTGGGGTGTGGGTGTGGGAGAGATGGGGTTGGGTTTGGGTGTGGGAGAGAGGGGGTGGGGTGTGGGTGTGGGAGAGAGGGGGTGGGGTGTGGGTGTGGGAGAGAGGGGGTGGGGTGTGGGTGTGGGAGAGAGGCGGTGGGAGGGATGGGAGAGACACTGGGAGTGGGAGTGGGAGAGAGACAGGGGTGAGTGGGAGAGAGAGAGACAGGGTTGAGTGGGAGAGAGAGACAGGGGTGAGTGGGGGAGAGAGACAGGGGTGAGTGGGGGAGAGAGACAGGGGTGAGTGGGGGAGAGAGACAGGGGTGAGTGGGGGAGAGAGACAGGGGTGAGTGGGGGAGAGAGACAGGGGTGAGTGGGAAGTTTCATACCAGCGCACACTCCACTGCAGAATGAAAATCTCATTCTGGAAAGATCCCCCAGGCTGTGGCTAAGCCATGTCTCCGCAATATTCTTTCTTTCAGGAGTGCGATTTCTGCAAGGTTCGCAGGAGAGCTTCTGTAAAATTTGGAAGGTAGGAGACGAGGTACTGGCTGAAGTAATGCTGTGAGGACGGGGCGTGAGTCGTGCTTGGGTAGCTCAGTCGGTAGAACACTTGCCCGCGAAAGGCAAAGGTCCCGAGTTCGAATCTCGGTCCGGCACACAGTTTTAATCTGCCAGGAAGTTTCAGGAACAAATGTGATTAAAATTTCCAAAAATTGTGCAAACAATTATTAAACCTTCAGGACTATACTGAATCTCTCTGAACTTCATTCTCATTCACCCTGACAAATATTTCAGTTAGCGGTGTCATAATGAAAAGTCTGCAGACATTGGGATCATGTAAATGAGGGAGTGGGGATATTCTGTTTCTTTCAGTTGTTTCCATTTCCGCACGACTCATGAGGTGCATCATACTTTCTATTGGCAGCAGGTACACTTAGCCTGTAAATAGGTATCTTTTTCTGGCAGGAAAATTCTCTGCAGCTAATCAGGCTGCAAATGCATCAGCCCCCTACCACCCCCACCCCTCCCCACCCACAAGCAAGCAACTGAAAGGTACTGCAAACTAATCATAGTTAACTAAACAAACACTGTTTTTTGCCTTGATGTCACTGCACAACCTAGGTTTCAAGTTGTAAGGCCATTTTCAAGTACATTACTGATCATAGTTCATAATTTTCTAGAATTCCTAGCCAGTTTTAAGGCTTCATTTTCCAAATGTTTGCTAAGAAACTTGTAAACCAATCTGTAAAAGTAATAATGCTTTTTGTAAAGGGTTCTATTGGTGGCCCCCACAACGCTCTCTTCCCTGGACCTGGACCCTTTCCAAACATCTGTTGCTTTTCAGTGTCATGAGTGTGTCTGGAAACATTGGATGCAGCCCTCCATGCTGGTCTATACAGCATAAGTCTCTCTATCTCAGGGTAACTAGTGCGGCCTACACCAATTTGAATCTACTTAACAGGTGAGCATTAGTCGCCTCTTACAATTCACTTCAACATAAGGCTACAATCCAACCAGTACTTTCAGAGAATACCTTCTAAAATAAAAATTTACATTCAATGTTCACAATCTTTTTCTCTCTAGAAAGTGTTCCCTTGCTATTGCCACTATTCATTTTACACATTCTGGACTTTTGCAATCATTGGTTATTGTGCTGTCTAAATAGGGAAGCATCTATCACCTTTAGTATCTCATTTCTTTCTCTACATCCCTCAGTACCATTGCAAAAACTTTGCTTTAATTTTATACATCTACATCTACATTTATACTCCGCAAGCCACCCAACAGTGTGTGGCGGAGGGCACTTTACGTGCCACTGTAATTACCTCCCTTTCCTGTTCCAGTCGCGTATGGTTCGCGGGAAGAACGACTGCCGGAAAGCCTCCATGCGCGCTCAAATCTATCTATTTCTACATTCGTGATCTCCTCAGGAGGTATAAGTAGGGGGAAGCAATGTATTCGATACTTCATCCAGAAACGCACCCTCTCGAAACCTGGACAGCAAGCTATACCGCGATGCAGAGCACCTCTCTTGCAGAGTCTGCCACTTGAGTTTGCTAAACATCACCATAACGCTATCACGCTTACCAAATAACCCTGTGATGAAACGCGCTGCTCTTCTTTGGATCTTCTCTATCTCCTCTGTCAACCCGACCTGGTACGGATCCCACACTGATGAGCAATACGCAAGTATGGGTCGAACAAGTGTTTTGTAAGCCACCTCCTTTGCTGATGGACTACATTTTCTAAGGACTCTCCCAATGAATCTCAACCTGGTAACCGCCTTACCAACAATTAATTTTATATGATCATTCCACTTCAAATCATTCCGCACGCATACTCCCAGATATTTTACAGAAGTAACTGCTACCAGTGTTTGTTCTGCTATCATATAACCATACAATAAAGGATCCTTCTTTCTATGTATTCGCAAAACATGACATGTGTCAGTTGCCACTCCCTGCACCAAGTGCCTATCCGCTGCAGATCTTCCTGCACTTTGCTGCAATTTTCTAATGCGGCAACCTCTCTGTATACTACAGCATCATCCGCGAAAAGCCGCATGGAACTTCCGACACTACCTACTAAGTCATTTATATATATTGTGAAAAGCAATGGTCCCATAACACTTCCCTGTGGCACGCCAGAGGTTACTTTAACGTCTGTAGATGGCTCTCCACTGATAACAACATGCTGTGTTCTGTTTGCCAAAAACTCTTCAATCCAGCCACACAGCTGGTCTGATATTCTGTAGGCTCTTATTTTGTTTATCAGTGCGGAACTGTATCGAATGCCTTCCGGAAGTCAAGGAAAATAGCATCTACCTTGGAGCCTGTATCTAATATTTTCTGGGTCTCATAAACAAATAAAGCAAGTTGGGTCTCACATGATTGCTGTTTCCGGAATCCATGTTGATTCCTACGGAGTAGATTCTGTGTTTCCACAAATGACATAATATGCGTGCAAAAAACATGTTCTAAAATTCTACAACAGATCGATGTCAGAGATATAGGTCTATAGTTTTGCGCATCTGCTCGACGACCCTTCTTGAAGACTGGGACTACCTGTGCTCTTTTCCAATCATTTGGAACCTTCCGTTCCTCTAGAGACTTGCGGTACACGGCTGTTAGAAGGGGAGCAAGTTCTTTCGCGTACTCTGTGTAGAATCGAATTGGTATCCCGTCAGCCCAAGGACTTTCCTCTGTTGAGTGATTTCAATTGCTTTTCTATTCCTTAGACACTTATTTCGATGTCAGTCTTTTTTTTTTTTTTTTGTTTGTGCGAGGATTTATAGAAGGAACTGCAGTGCGGTCTTCCTCTGTGAAACAGCTTTGGAAAAAGTTGTTTAGTATCTCAGCTTTACGCGTGTCATCCTCTGTTTCAATGCCATCATCATCCCAGGGTGTCTGGATATGCTGTTTCGACCCACTTACTGATTCAACATAAGATCAGAACTACTTAGGATTTTCTGTCAAGTCGGTACATAGAATTTTACTTTCGAATTCACTGAACGCTTCACACATAGCCCTCCTTACGCTAACTTTGACATCGTTTATCTTCTGTTTGTCTGAGAGGTTTTGGCTGCGTTTAAACTTGGAGTGAAGCTCTCTTTGCTTTCGCAGTAGTTTCCTAACTTTTTTGTTGAACCACAGTGGGTTTTTCCTGCCTCTCACAGTTTTACTCGGCACGTACCTGTCTAAAACGTATTCTATGATTGCCTAGAACTTTTTCCATAAACACTCAATATTGTCAGTGTCGGAACAGAAATTTTCGTTTTGATCTGTTAGGTAGTCTGAAATCTGCCTTCTATTACTCTTGCTAAACAGATAAACCTTCCTCCCTTATATTCCTATTTACTTCCATATTCAGGGATGCTGCAACAGCCTTATGATCACTGATTCCCTGTTCTGCGCTTACAGAGTCGAAAAGTTAGGGTCTGTTTGTTATCAGTAGGTTCAAGATGTTATCTCCACGAGTCGGTTCTCTGTTTAATTGCTCGAGGTAATTTTCGGATAGTGCACTCAGTACAATGTCACTCGACGATGCTCTGTCCCTACCACCCGTCCTAAACATCTGAGTGTCCCAGTCTATATCTGGTAAATTGAAATCTCCACCTAAGACTATAACATGCTAGAAAATTTATGTGAAATGTATTCCAGATTTTCTCTCAGTTGTTCTGCGACTAATGCTGCTGAGTCGGGAGGTTGGTAAAAGGAGCCAATTATAAACCTAGCTCAGTTGTTGAGTGTAACCTCCACACATAATAATTCACAGGAACTATCCACTTCTACTTCACTACAGGATAAACTACTACTAACAGCGACAAACACGCCACCACCGGTTGCATGCAATCTATCGTTTCTAAACACCATCTGTGCCTTTGTAAAGATTTCAGCAGAATTTATCTCTGGCTTCAGCCAGCTTTCCATACCTATAACGATTTCAGCTTCAGTGCTTTCTATCACCGCTTGAAGTTCCGGTACTTTACCAACGTAGCTTCGACAGTTTAATTATTACAGTACCGATTGCTGCTTGGTCCCCGCATGTCCTGACTTTGCCCTGCACCCTTTGAGGCTGTTGTCCTTTCTGTACTTGCCCGAGGCCATCTAACCTAAAAAAACAGCCCAGTCCACGCCACACAACCCCTGCTATCCATGTAGCTGCCTGCTGTGTGTAGTGGACTCCTGACCTATCCAGCGGAACCCGAAACCCCACCACCCTATGGCGCAAGCCGAGGAATCTGCAGCCCACCCGGTCGCAGAACCGTCTCAGCCTCTGATTCAGACCCTCCACTCGGCTCTGTACGAAAGGTCCGCAGCCAGTCCTGTCGACGATGCTGCAGATGGTGAGCTCTGCTTTCATCCTGCTAGCGAGACTGGCAGTCTTCATCAAATCATATAGCCACTGGAAGCCAGATAGGATTTCCTCCGATCCATAGCACCAATGGGTGCCGACATGAGCGACCACCTGAAGATGGGTGCACCCTGTACCCTTCATGTCATCCGGAAGGACCCCTTCCACATCTGGAATGACTCCCCCTGGTATGCACACAGAGTGCACATTGGCTTTCTTCCCCTATCTTGCTGCCATATCCCTAAGGGACCCCATTATGCACCTGACGTTGGAGCTCCAACTACCAGTAAGCTCACCCCCTGCGACCGCCTGGATCTTGCAGACTGAGGGGCAACCTCTGGAACAGGACAAGCAGCCATGTCTGGCCGAAGATCAGTATCACACAGAGACAGAGCCTGAAACCGGTTCGTCAGACAAACTGGAGAGGCCTTCCGCTTAGCCCTCCGGAATGTCTTTCGCCCCCTGCCACACCTCGAGACGACCTTACACTCTACCACTGGTGAGGGGTCAGCCTCAATGTGGGCAGTATCCCGGGCAGTCACAGCCATAGTGCGATTGGGGGATGCGTGGGACGAGCTGGCCGTCCCCGACAAACCCCCATCCGGACCCCCACAGTGATGCCCATTGGCAACAGCCTCAAGCTGTGTGACCGAAGCCAACACTGCTTGAAGCTGGGAGCGAAGGGATGCCAACTCAGCCCGCATCCGAACACAGAAGTCGCAGTCCCTATCCATGCTAAACTGCTTCCCTATCCATGCTATTTTACTGATATTCAGTTTATAACACCTTTCCCAGTCACTATCCTTCCTATTCAACTGATCTTCTAAGTTCTTTGCCATCTTGGACGAAATTACAATGTTGTCAACAAACGTCACAGTTCTTATTTCTTTCCTCTGAAATTTAATTACCTTTCAAAATTTCTCCTGGCTTCCTTCACAGCTTGCTCAATGTCCAGACTGAGTAACATCAGGGATAATCTACAAGACTGTCTCACTCCCTGCTCAATTATTTCCTTCCCTTCATATCCTTTGATTCTCATAAGTGTGGTGTAAGAATATTAAATACGGTTGCAAGATATTTTAGCTTAGCAGCAGTGATGGGATACAAACTGCTGAGTATCTGTGTAGTCAGCATCAAATATTCAGTGATGAAGACAAAGCTGTGGAACACAAATGACAAAAGTTCGAAAGTGTTGTTCAACATACCTAAGACAAGTATGTTCCGAACAAGGTCTTAAGGGGTGGGAAAGACCCACTGTGGTTTAATAGCCATGTTAGAAAACTGCTCTGTAAATAAAAAGAGCTTCATCTCAGATTCAAGGAAAGTCAGAACTCAGCTGACAAACAAAAGCTGAATGAAGCAACACAGTGAAATGATACTGGGTTCCACAGCACTTTTGCTAAACAGTGTTTATAAGAGGCCAATTCTCCATTGGTTAAGATATGGAGCTTAGCATTTTCTATCATTAGTTTCACATACTGATGTGTAGTGCAGTTACTGAGTGTGGTCCGCTATGACCAAGTAAAACACAGTTGTTTTGTGTGCAGTTATGCAAATTTAGAAAACCCTATCTACATTTTGCAAAAACAGACATAATGTCTTATGGGATAACAGTAATCAGATGTTGCTTAAAATCCGTCTTGATTGCAAGAAATTTTTTTTTTTTTATTATTATTTATATGACCGGTTTCGGTTCATTCAGAACCATCTTCAGATCTGATATTTCCGTTACAGGAAATGTATGTGACGTAGCATGTGAAAGTTGCTGGATTTGGACGTGTTACTCCTGTAACGGAAATATCAGATCTGAAGATGGTTCTGAATGAACCGAAACCGGTCATATAAATAATAAAAAAAAATTTTTTTGCAATCAAGACGGATTTTAAGCAACATTATAAACCCTATCTACATTGCCGGAAATTTAGTTTGAAACTTTTATATGCTTCTTTTAAATTGAACAAAATAAGTATTTTATGTATACTGATCTATCTCCATCTTCCACCCTCACAGTTACACAATCTTACTTCCCTGGCATTACTCTGCTTATTTCGTCATTTTCATTAAAAAAATTACTCCAAGATTCAGGCAACAAGTTAGTAGCATTACTTTTTGTTTCCAACTACTTGAACAACTACTACCTATTACGTTACTTATTACTGACTGTTCCAATGGCACATTCATTTTCAGAGAAATCCTCTGCATTAGCAAAAAAAAAAAATTTTTAAGTGCTAAATCAATGGTTTTTAATTTTTTGGTGGAATACTGCTTCATCTTAAGTTCTGTACGAAGTAAAGGGGTCTCTAATTCTTGAAGAGACATATTAGTGTCTCTAGAACAGATGAAGGTGGAGGAATATAGCTTGTTTCATCATCATCCGAAGATTTTCTACAATCATTATTTTCTTGAATATTTTTCAATGAACCAATCTGCTCTCAAAAGTTATCACAATTTTTTTTATATCTTTGGGGTATAAGCAAACATATTGCACATCCCTTCAGGCACATTATGTTTCTCACTGAATGAGTGTTTTTTAAAGGACTGCAGCATTGTAGTGTCTATATCTTTCTCCTTATAATACCATCTGCAGTTAAAGTTTATAAATGTTCCTGCACAGAACACTATGAAAATATACTGAAATATTGAGTAATGACTTAGGTAATGATTTTGTTTGCAAATCAACACTTTACAAAACATTAACCACATTAATCACCAGCAACATTCAAATCCAACTGCCACTCAGTCACCACGAACACTTACGGGTTTAAAGTAACTGAATCATAACAGCTCCAGACTCTCAGCTACAGATGGCTTGACCCTGAACTGACCTGGACATCTACAACCATTGCAGTTAGTTATTTATGATTATTAAAATCAACAATCGGAATTTCTATCCCAGTTTATTCTACTTACATACAGTAATCAAATCTTAATACTTACAGTTACAGATTACATCTGTATTAAAAAGCTTAGTTTTAGTACTTCTGGTACAATAATCACTCATCACAGTGACTAGTCACATTTTAAATGTATTACAAATAAATTTATGAAAAAGTGTAAATTTATTTACCATTAAATGCTCATCCATGGCTAAAAGAGGAACAATCGAGACCCTAAATCCAGTTACAGATTTCTAGAACTCTTCAATTCTACACCAACAAAGATTCAGTACTGTTAAAATGGAAAATATAATTAAAAATATATATGAATCTGGGTTCCAATGGTAATACCTTTGCAATTCTTCAAAATCATTTTTATACTGTCATAATTATATAATACCAAATTGTTAAAGTAATTTTATAAATTATTTCATTAACCAAAATCAGAGTGTGACAGCAAGATGTGCACAAGATACTACAAGTGATTTATAACACCAGGATCGACACATCCCTGATTAAAAGAAACAAGCTTTGTTTTGCCCATCCTGTCCCTAGTGCAGAAGACAGTTTATTGTCATGTAGTGTTTTGAGTGTCCCTTGCAAGTTTATGAACAGCGGTTAACAGAATCCAAGAAGCCATAACAACAGGGGCAACTGAACACACCGAAAGACAGTAGTCATTTCATATAAACAAACTGAATCATTATCCAATTATGTTTATGTGAACAGCAGACCAATAAAGTGAATATTCGTTCATTAGGTTTTTCTTCTCTGCAGAATGACCACAACACATGTTAAGACTGTACAGATCATTAATATTTGTATGTACATTTGTTAAATGCTTTTATACAGCCACAGTAGCCTAAAGATAAGGTTTGCACCTCAAAACATTTTGCTTCATTAAATGTCTTAATTAGCCTAAGTGAACAAACTATGTGATTGGTAGAGGTCTCTGAAAAGCCTTTTTGTAGTGTTTACATAACTCTTACTTTCAAAGAAAAAGACGGAACACACTTTCCATCTGATTAACAAAATCTCACTTTCAAATGGTAAAAATGAGGTCATTAGAGACACAGCACAAACTCGATTAGTGAATTGCCCTTTTTGAAGAATTATCCCAGCATTTGCCTTAAGTGATTAAGTGAAACCACAGACAATTTAAATCACAATGAACATCTTGTATTTGAACAGTCCAGTGTGCTAACCACTGCACCACTTTGCTCCTTTTTTAATTAAAGGGTTGTCTTAGTTTAAATCACTAATACATTACTCTAAAAAAATTAATAGTTCATTAATGTGACAACACGAAAAAGTAACTTGTGAACAACGAACTGTGAATTATTTATTGCTTACCTTGCACTGTACCCCAAGGATATTGTCTGGAACGCATCATCTTGTTGCCTACACGCACAAAATCAGTACTGCCAACAACAGCAAATGGGACATGAGCATTCATTGTTGTGTTAATTTCTGCCACAGACTCATCGTCTACAGGAAACTGGTAAATGTGTACCCCATTGTTTGTCAACTCTGACATAATTTTTTGCTGAAAATGTGAAAACAATAAGTCTGAAGTGGATAATGATGTGTAAACATACTTTCCGTTTCCTTACTAACACTGCTACAATACCTTAAATTTCTGGAGTTCAGTCTTTGAGATCGTATCTGCCTTAGCAATAATTGGGATAATATTAACTTTTGTGTCCAATTTTTTCATGCATACAAGATCAATAGATTTCAATCTAGAAAAAAGAAGAAATATTAATATATTTATGAACATATATTACAATGTAATAAAATCGCCACACTATATTTCACTTGGACATACCCATGGCCTGTAGGGCAGATGAAATAGAGGCAAACATGAGTCCTACTGTCATGGTAAGTCGAAAGGGATCTTTTTATCTTGAGCTCTTCTTGTAAATATGCTTCAAACTGTGCATCTATGTAATCAACAACAGCTTTAAAGCTGTCTTCCTTGTTAATTTGGTCACCATAACCAACAGTGTCACATATAGTGAGCTGAAAAATATATGACATATTATCTATATCCTCACATCACCAAATTTTCAGTTAAGGTATTTCTTACTCACCTTCAATCTTACATTGCTCTCATGTAGTTCATATGTGTGAGCTTTCAATTTAACAGATGGGAGATTATGAGGGCTCGGAGCAGATTCAAAATTTGTATTAAATAATGAGTCCATCAACGTTGATTTTCCAAGACCAGTCTCACCTGGAAAACACACAAAATAAGCAACTCTCATTATTAGTATATTAAAACAATTACTTATGAATACAGCAATTCATAAGAAAAGATAATATTTATCTTTTCCAAGATGTGTATGACAGATGAGAAGTTACAACAGCGTCCAAGTTCTCAAATTTATTCCCGGGTCATCAGATGACATGAAGATACAACCGTCTGTACAGTAGTTTAATGCATTTTGCAGTACTTATACAGTTTCATTTAAATATTCAAAAATATAAATATGTCACTCTAAAGAACTGTTAAAATGAAACTTCCTGGCAGATTAAAACTGTGTGCCCGACCGAGACTCGAACTCGGGACCTTTGCCTTTCGCGGGCAAGTGCTCTACCATCTGAGCTACCGAAGCACGACTTACGTCCGGTACTCACAGCTTTACTTCTGCCAGTATCTCGTCTCCTACCTTCCAAACTGCGAAACTTGCAGGAAAAGGTCCCGAGTTCGAGTCTCGGTCGGGCACAGTTTTAATGTGCCAGGAAGTTTCATATCAGTGCACACTCCGCTGCAGAGTGAAAATTTCATTCTGGAAACTGTTAAAATGTCTGCGCATTCATATTTTTTGATAACCTCTAACATAAGTTTAAAGTTATACTCCTTTACAAAAGTAGTAACCAATTTTCCTGATAGTGAAAAACTATTTTTTATACACATTGTTCCACTGAAAACAATAAAGATACAGTGTCTGCCATTAAGTCTATTATGTTCCATTTACTAAATATTATAATTTTTTTCACTGTTGAGCACTACTGCACAATTTCATTGGTGAGCACTACAGCATAATATTCTCTACTACACATTATTGATATATTCTGTCCCTATATCTTAATTTTGTTGCACCCTCACTTCTTTGAACAATACTGCTGCTCATTTGACATGAAATATTGAAAATGTAGCCACACCAGGTGAATATGATGTTTTTCTTACATACCCATGCAACAAAACAGAATGTGTTTGGTATATAGTCAATCACAATTCACCCATACAGCAAGAAAACTTTACAAGAGACCCTCCTCCAGATATTCTGGTAAGGTCATACAGCGGTCAAGAACAGACATTGGGATCAATAGAGAAAAAGCAATTTAAATTCTAAAGGCACAAAACTTCTATGTACATTATTTATTATAATGATTT
Source organism: Schistocerca cancellata (assembly GCF_023864275.1). NCBI lineage: Eukaryota > Metazoa > Arthropoda > Insecta > Orthoptera > Acrididae > Schistocerca > Schistocerca cancellata. The sequence continues at coordinate 603,444,391 of NC_064633.1, read as the reverse complement.
CTTAAAGGTTTATTCTGTAAAATATGGGGTCATTCAATAACTAAAGAGACAAACTGGTCTGGAGGAAAAAGCATTTACTAGCATTTACTTTTGCAAAACAATACTTTTTCTACTTTTCAACATAATCCCCTTGACCATTTAAACACTTGTTCCGACAGGCTACAAGCTTTTTTATTCTGGATGCAAGGGACTCTTTATCTTGATGTTTGAACCAATTTCCCACAAACTTTTTCATGTCCTAATTGTCCTGGAATCTCATCCCACGTAATGCCTTCTTCAGTGCACCAAACAAATGGAAATCACTAGGTGCTAAATCAGGACTTTAAGGGGGAAGAGGCAGTACTTTCCACCCATTTTGTCGATGGTTTCACAGGTTTGTTGAGCAATATGAGGACTTGCGTTGTCTTGCTGGAGAATCACGCCCCTCTTTTGAGATCCACGACGTCTCTCTCTCATGGCTGGTTTCACTCTGTTTAAAAGCAAATCCGAGTAGTATTAGCTGTTCATTGTCCTCTACACTTTGAGATAATCACAGAAAACTGGACCTTCAACATCCCAAAACACCATCAACACGAATTTTCCTGCTGATGCTTGGGTTTTGAATTTTTTCTTGACAGGTGAGTTGGTGTGCTTCCACTCCATGCTTTGTCATTTTGATTCTGGCTCATAATAGTGAACCCAAGTTTCATCACAAGTTAAAATTTTGTTGAGGAAGTGCTCACCTTCTCTTTCATAATGTTCCTTTAGCTCAGTGCACATTCTCAACCTTGTTTCCTTGTGTAGCCACGTCAACCCCTTAGGGACCCACCTAGCACATGTTTTGCAGTACTTCATCTTGTTGGAGATAATGTTATGAACTGTACCAGTACTAACTCGTCAACTCCTTTGGGACCCACCTAGCACATTTTGTGGTACTTCAGCTTGTTGCAGATAATGTTATGAACTGTACCAGCACTAACTCAAACCTTATCAACTATCATTTCCACCCTCACATGACGGTCGGCACGAATATGTCATCAATTCGACTTTCAAGTGAGGGAGTTGAAACTGCAACTGGTTGGCCAGAACGGTGTTCGTCAGTCACAGAGTCGCGACCAGTTTTGAACTGCTCTATCCACTTGTAAAAATTTGCACGTTTCATACAACCTTCACCTTAACTTTAACTTTAAACATTCTATACAGTATATACTCACGGGTTTCTTGCCTTCAGCAAGTAAAAAACAAACAACAGAACATTGTTCAACTAATGTGGACATTTCAAGCAGACTCGTCTCCTCGAAATGTATTTTTGAGGCTTTAAACAAAACATTGTTGACACATCAGCTGATCAGGGCTCATTGCAGTGATGGCAACTTAAAGCTATAAAAGTGCTAGTAGTAGTAGTAGCTGCCGCCTGCAGTCTGAAGTCAGATTCGATGCAGCTGTCCTTGCTAGTCTATCGTGCGCAAGCCTCTTCATGTCTGTGTAACTGCTGCACCCTACATCCATTTCAACCTGCTTACTCTATTCAAGCCTTAGTCTCCCTCGACAATTTGTACCCCCTACAACTCCCTCTATTACCAAACTGACAATTCCTTGATGGCAGGTTGTGCCACAAATTTCTGTTTTCTCCAACATGATTCACTACTTCCTCATTAGTTATCTGATCTACTTGTCTAATTTTCAGTATTGTTCTGTAGCATCAGATTTCAAAAACTTTTGTTTCCTTTTTTCCGAACTGTTTACTGTCGACATTTTACTTTCTAAAATGGCTACACTTAACAGAAATACCTTTAGCAAAGACTTCCTAACACTTAAAATTTATATTCGAAGGCAACAAATTTCTCTTCTTCAGAAAAGCTTCCACCTTCAATACCAGTGCGCATTTTATGTCGTCTACTTCTGCATCACCAGTTATACTGCTATACAAATAGCAAAAATCAAGTACTTTTAGTGTCTCTTTTGTAATCTAATTTCCTCACAATCACCTGATTAAATTTCTGCTTTATTTCCTTTACTGCTTGTTCAATGTACACACTGAGTGATATCACAGAGAAGCTACAACAGTGCCTCATGAAGAAACTTAAGAAAAATGGGATTTACAATACTATGAGAAGAATTTTGTAGATAAAAAAATCTACTCACCAAATGGCAGCAGGAGAAAAAACACATGAAAGCTAAGGAAATGTACAAGCTTTTGGAGTCAGTGGCTCCTCCTTTTGGCAGAAGGGTTGAAGAGGAAGGAAGAGGAATGAAGGGAAAGGACTGGCGAGGTTTAGGAAATGGAAAGCATTGCGGAAAAGTTGCCCAGAACCCTAGGTCAGGGGAGACTTACTGGACAGTATGATAAGAAAAGACTGATTATTGGGGACTGTACCGAATGAGATTTGAAAACCAAAGCTTAAAGGTGGAAGATAGCGTAATAACGAAGACAGAGATTACTGACAAAATATTGTGCAAGAGTTAATAACATTCTATACTAATTGGTTTAGAGGTTACCATGACACCATTTTGCTGATTTTTTAGCGTGAACATTCACAAATGTCCCCAATTAACTTTGGCTATGTTTTAGTTTCAATTCCAGAGATATAGTCATTTGTTTGACCCCAGTGGGCAACTACTGAAAATGCACCCCTGAGTTTTCACATGCTTTGAGACATATCATCTATCATAATATTTTCTTGAAATAAATAGAACTAGGCCAAAAAAAAAAAAAAAAAAAAAAAAAAAAAAAAAAAAAAAAAAAAAAAAAAAAAAAAAAGGAGAGCAATTTTCGTATAAATGGTCTGAAGCAAAGTCAGCCAAAGAAACAGGTGCTTGAAAAAGAATTTACCCAATTGTATCTTCAGAAGCAACTGCAGGACAAACCTGACATTTTGCACGTAATAACTTACCAGTACAAAGTTTTCTGTGAACTGATGAAAAACTGTGTAAATGGTCCACGGTGGCTTACCACTGCTGGTCTGTTGTACAATGAAAAAACCAGCATCGCCATTGCCATTGGGACCACACCCAATAGCTGCGCAACAACAGCCACCAAAGGGTTCTTTTACCACAAGTGTCAAGCCTGATGATGAATTCCTTTAAGTGTCAGAGTACAAAGAAGAGGTCTCTCTAGGATCTTATGTTGATGTTTCTTAGAAGCTACTTAAATTTGTTACAGATTTCATTAGTTTGCTGTACACTGTCATTAGAAAAACTGTACTGCTAGCCACGTGTCCCTGACAGTGCTGGAATAACTGCAACAATGAGCTACTCCAGAATCCATCAGTTGTCACTCCTTGACAGCCAATAAAATGAATTTTCCAGGCCATGTGGGTGCATAAAGTTTATTACAGCATCCTTCTCCTTAACGGAAGTCTTGTAGATATATATGATATTGCAGAGCCAGTGTTATTCTGATGATGATGTACTGCAGCGACCACAGCCGTTACTAAACAAATCCCATGAATTCACAATTGCGAATAATGACTACCATCAGCTGTAGAATGGAATGACAACAATGAAAATTAGCAGGAAATCTGGGTTCTTCTCCCGGTCCGGCACAAATTTTCATTGTCGACATCCCATTCTACAGCTGATGGCAGTCATTATTTGAAATTGGTCTCTCAGATATTTCCTATCCATAACTCTTTTTCAAAAATGCATGCAGCATATTGTTCTCACTGGAGGTCTAATCCTTCTTGCTTTTGCACTGACAGCATTAATGGCAATAAACTTGCTTTCATCAGTAAAGAAGAAATGGAAGGAAATAAAACATTAAAAGAAGAGTGGTTTTTTTACCATGGACATACTGTAGCAGGAAGCAGAGAATATCACTTTTTTTGCCAATTAATGAAACAACTATTCAGGCCAGGGGATTTTCAAATCAACTCCAGGTAGAAATGTCAACAATGTAGTAAAAGATAGATTGCTACTTACCATCAAGAAGACATATTAAATTGGACACACGCACAATTAAGGCACTTACATAATGCGTTCAGAACCACCTGCATTAGCAAAAGACAAAAGGACAAGATTCATACACACAAGAAAGCACACTTCATGCGCACATGACCACGAACTCCAGCAACTCGGTCTGTGTTTCTCTTTTGTTGCTAAAGGCTGTGGTCGAAAGCTTTATGTATGTGTCTTAACTGTGCCTGTCTCCAACTTAATATGCATTCTTTACGGTAATCAGCAATTTATCTTTTCCTACACTGTTGATATATTAACACTGGACAACCAGTCAGGGCAATATGCAGCATGTGTTTATGGAAAAAAAAGAGTGGTGGTGGGTTGGGTGGATCAGTAACATCTGACAAACTTAATATCTGTGAGACTTACGCTAAGAAGATGTACCGGTATGCTTTAATAAGCTTTATGCAGCAACATGGCCCAGAAAACCCTTTTTATTAGCTATCGAGGAGTAACAAGTATTGGTTTCCCGAATGGCTCATTGTTGCAGTTATTGCAGCACTCTCTGTGACATTATGTGGCCAGCAACACAATTTTTGTCAGGACAGCATATAGCAAATGAATGAAACATAACAAATTCAAGCAGCTTCAAGACAACATACACTTAGGGTCCTAAAGAGGCCTCTTCTAGCTTTGTCCTCTGACACTTAAAAAATTTACCATCAGATTTGGGCACCTGCGTAAAAAAATCTCTATCAGGCTTAGGAACCTGTGGTAAAAAACCCACTTGTGTCTGCTATTGAACCTCTATCAGGTATGGGCCCTGCAGCGAAGGAGATGCTGGTTTTCTCACTTCACAAGAAACCAGCAGTGGTTAAGCCACCATGGACCATAGCAACACATTTTTTATTGGTTCAAATACACAGTTAACTAAGCAAAAACAAGCAAAACCAAAATATGCTACATTTCAAACTGGAATTAAACTATGATGTCAACAGCATCATACAATGAAGAGTCATACTCAGAATTCTCTATAATATGAATACTTCCACAAAATGTCAGGTAGACTGCTATGAACTTCCCCTAAGGTTACATAATGTGACAATGGTGTAAAACTTGAAGGCAGTTTAAATTATGTGTGTTGCAGCTGTTACACAACTATTTTACTACCTCGATGTCCAGTGCTGTGGTAAAGCAGAGGTAACTTTTTGAAGTTTATAACCAGTTTGAGTCTGTGGTTATCAGAGCAGAAAAACGGCTGAAGTATGCCATGACGAGTTGTGATAAGAGATATGAGGTGCATTCAAGTTCTAAGGCCCCCGATTTTTTTTCTAATTAACTACTCACCCGAAATCGATGAAACTGGCGTTACTTCTCGATGTAATCGCCCTGCAGACATACACATTTTTCACAACGCTGACGCCATGATTCCATGGCAGCGGCGATGGCTTCTTTAGGAGTATGTTTTGACCACTGGAAAATCGCTGAGGCAATAGCAGCACGGCTGGTGAATGTGCGGCCACGGAGAGTGTCTTTCATTGTTGGAAAAAGCCAAAAGTCACTAGGAACCAGGTCAGGTGAGTATGGAGCATGAGGAAACACTTCAAAGTTGTTATCACAAAGAAACTGTTGCGTAACGTTAGCTCGATGTGCGGGTGCGTTGTCTTGGTGAAACAGCACATGCGCAGCCCTTCCCAGACGTTTTTGTTGCAGTGCAGGAAGGAATTTGTTCTTCAAAACATTTTCGTAGGATGCACCTGTTACCGTAGTGCCCTTTGGAACGCAATGGGTAAGGATTACACCCCTGCTGTCCCAGAACATGGACACCATCATTTTTTCAGCACTTGCGGTTACCCGAAATTTTTTTGGTGGCGGTGAATCTGTGTGCTTCCATTGAGCTGACTGGCGCTTTGTTTCTGGATTGAAAAATGGCATCCACATCTCATCCATTGTCACAACCGACGAAAAGAAAGTCCCATTCATGCTGTCGTTGCGCGTCAACATTGCTTGGCAACATGCCACACGGGCAACCGTGTGGTCATCCGTCAGCATTCGTGGCACCCACCTGGATGACACTTTTCGCATTTTCAGGTTGTCATGCAGGATTGTGTGCACAGAACCCACAGAAATGCCAACTCTGCAGGCGATCTGTTCAACAGTCATTCGGCAATCCCCCAAAACAATTCTCTCCACTTTCTCGACCGTGTCGTCAGACCGGCTTGTGTGAGCACGAGGTTGTTTCGGTTTGTTGTCACACTATGTTCTGCCTTCATTAAACTGTCGCACCCACGAATGCACTTTCGACACATCCATAACTCCATCACCACGTCTCCTACAACTGTCGATGAATTTCAATTGGTTTCACACCACGCAAATTCAGAAAACGAATGATTGCACGCTGTTCAAGTAAGGAAAACGTTGCCATTTTAAGTATTTAAAACAGTTCTCATTCTCGCCGCTGGCGGTAAAATTCCATCTGCCGTACGGTGCTGCCATCTCTGGGACGTATTGACAATGAACACAGCCTAATTTTAAAACAATGCGCATGTTTCTATCTCTATCCAGTCCGGAGAAAAAAAAATCGGAGGCCTTAGAACTTGAATGCACCTTGTACATGCCCCCCTGCCCTCCCTTTTTAAGTTTTTCAGTTGTTCTGACTCTTTCTCACTTCCCAGTCAGCAGGACTTTCAATACTACCTTTCCGGAGAGTACTAAACAATTCTAGAACATAATAAAAAAAAGTCAGGTTCAATTTGGGGAAATTAGGTATAGGACTGTATTTCAAATGTATCTCCACTTCGCCGTCATTTTATAGCATCTTATATGTTTGCATTGCAAAAACCAAATTTTTTTAGGTGGTTTAGAACACAGTTTCTCTAATGCAAATGGTTTAAAAGGCTTTGGAGAAGACTTTTTTGTGGAAGAGGGCTAAAAATTACCATTTTTTGGTGTTTTTACGAAAATTATCAATTTTGCCCTCAATTTGTGAAATATTAGAAAGCAGTGGGAGAATGAAACTTTATATTCTAAAACCTTGTACTGATAAGTTATTACATACAAAGCTTCAGGTTTATCATGCAATTACTTCTGGAGATATAAATGACTACACTTACTTTTTTTTGCTTTTAATTATACACATAACAATTACTCAAGATTTTTTTTTTAAATTACTTTGCTTAGCAGAGGGCAGAAAGTTGTATAAGATGGTCTAGTTTTGTTTGTTTCACAAAAATAGTGCCAGAGATATTACATCTCAAAGTTGATGAAAATTCTGGGGCACACTTTCAATAGCTGCACTACCGGATCACACAAGTGGCTGTACCTTTAAAAGTATTATATTGGCGAAAGTAAAACTTTACTAATCTTCATTAGAAGATGAGTGAATGTTCACACAAAATTTCAGCAAAATCACTGATGGTTACGTGGGTACTTAGTATGGAATGGCCCAACACCAAATCTTGGATGTAATGACATACTGATCTGTAATATAGCCCTAGATCTAGGTTATGTTGAAAGATGACAGTCTGGTATGGAATTGGTGAAATGCTATCTAACTCTTCAGTTAATCCATTGTCAGAACATCACCACTGAAGTTTCAAAAAAATGCTTCAAGAGATAAAAAGACTATGTAAAGTGAAAGATGCATCAGGTTGAAGAAGCAATTATTAGGAACTCTACAATAATTGGTGAACCTAATGAACTGAAGCAATGTAATGCAAGCTGTGTCTTTAATGCCAATAATGTAGAAGTACAGGGAGGCCATTCACTAGGCAGCAGAAGTGTTGTACTACCAACAGGCAAACACAAAAGGGAATGAAAAATTTGCTGGCTTTGGTAAGGCATCCTCTGATGGGCTAAAGTATTAATACATCTAAGTCTTACATGTTTAGATTACAACCAGATGATCAAAGAAATGTTGAACATACCCAATAGTGAAACCTAATAGTGGGGGAAAAAAAAAAGAGAACAAATTCAAAGTTGGTCTTTAATTCCTGACATACAGCATTGTAAAAGTAGTCTGCTGAGCTAAAAATGCACTAGTCACCAACATGAAGAGAGATAGTTGTTTGTGAAACACCTTGCGAGGAGTGATCTACAATTGAACAATCTGTGATGGGACTAAATGTTCCCACATCTGTGATATTAGCAGGATGTTTCCCAGGACAAAGGGTGTCAAATCCATATAACCTGGTAAAAAGAGTTCTCGTGCAGAAAAGGGACCTTAACATGCATATTAAAAAGAGTATATTTTCAGGAGGTTGTGCTCCACAGCCCTCATATGTTTGAAAAATGTCATATTAGCCTGTTGAGCTGCTGGTAAAATACTTTATTTATGCAACCAGTTTCAATCATCTGACCATCCTTAAGTTCATAAAAATATTCACAGCATCATGTTAGGTGAAACATAAAATCGTCATCGTCATCGCCATTGTCATCATCATCATCATCATCATCATCATCACCACCACCACCATCAAATGATAAAATAATGAATCACACTATAACACGAATTACATCATCAGCCTATAAAAACTGTACTAGAGTGTGTACACATTTACGTTCTGTGTGGTATGACTGCTCACACTGTTATTGCCACTTACAGTTTTACTATGAATATGTAGCCTCCCTAGCACAGTTTTTATAGACTGGTGACATAATTTATACTGTGATATGATAAAAGTGTAATATTTATGGTTTTACCATCTTACAATCACAACTCTATATTTTGTCTAACATAATGTTGTTAATACTTTTGTGAACCTGATGATGGTCAGATGACTGCAACTGGTTGTATAAATAAAGTATTTTACCAGCAGCTCAATGTGTTAATATGACATTTTTCACATATCAAAGAAGCTTAAAAATTATTTACACAGCAACATTCTTATTTGACCTCCTCATGTACTTCCTACAACAGAGAAAGATGAAGATGTATATCATGAGAGGGTGCAGTTACTTGTGCATAAACTGCCTCACAAGATACTATAATTTACAAACAATGCAGATATTATCCGCATAAAGCGAGAATGCCAAAACTGTGGAGTAAATTCTACGGAAAAATTTCTTTCTGAATTTGGCGTTACCAAAAACATTATATTCCTCCAGTGGGTTTGTGGAAAACCAGCTCCAATGAAGATGACTCAACCGATGGCCATCACAGAAGCATCTGCGCATAAAAAAAAAAAAGTTTCTGAAATGCTGATCTCTCTCCACATCTACAACAGAATTAGACAGCACAGAGACTTCAAACACTTAAGGCAATTTTGGAGTATGGTGAAACAATTCTGCATCATCCATCAGGTTTCGAAAACGAAAAATGCAAGCTCACTGCAGTTTTCAAACTGTCATTACTCACAGCTGTGATACACTACCAAGGTCCTGATAGTAATGAATTAAGGCAGCTTCATATGGTGTTTTGTATCATTGTACAAATCATGAAAATTATGTTGCTGCCACCTTCTGTAAGGCTATTTTAACTGATTTTCCTCAATGGGGGCATAAAGTTACTTTCTTTCATTACTAAAGTGATTGAGCAGCACCATCTCAGTTAAAAAAACATGAATTTTTAAAAATCTTCTGTAACATGGATGATTTCCAGCTGAATGTAGCTTCTTTGTTACAGCTCACAGAAAGAGTGCAGTTGATGGAATTGGAGGTGACATAAAAGAGGATGGTATGGTGCGGCATACTGCATGGGAACATGTTACCTGTGTAGACACATTTGCAGAAACTGTATCAAGAGTTGTGAGATAACTATGCATTTTGTATGTTCCTACATAAGAAACTGTTCAGCTTACTATTAGTTTCGAGGAACAAGGGAAAGATCTGAAGAAAGGGTCAGGATCAATATACTTGCACTATATGAAGTGCACTGAAATATCTCACATATCTGTTTTAGTTCAAATTCACCATTTACAGGAAACATCACTATGTATGTTTATCATTGTACGCATGGAAGTATAAACTCTTAGAGTAATATAGCTAATACAGGCCTAATTTGGTATCTCAGTTGTTATAGAGAGAAAAAACACCTCTGAATCATTATGGTGGTCAGATTACCAGCATCACACATGGCAAATTTACAAGGAAACATAAAACTTAAGTAGACAACACAATTTTAGTGTTGCCAGATGTCCCAGATGAATACAATGGTACACATTGTCTGTTTCACTTGAACCAATACCTTGCAGGAGTGATGGAACTGCTTTTTGCTCTCGGGTTTTCTGGATACAATGTGTGTAGTAGTTGGTTTAGGTGTACCTTTGCCTTGTTTGATATTTAATGTTTGTTTATGAATTTAGGCTAATAAGTAATTGTGGATATAACACCAACAATATTTTGTACCAAAGTGCAGTCATCATCAAGTTGTTACCTGTTAAAATTCATAAAAAAATAAACCTTTATCATAGTTTTATCGTTTTCTTTTGGTATATTTTAGCAATTTTGAAGCTCTATGGTCATCAAATTTCCAATGGACAAAGTCTCACATGCCTAAGAGCCACATCCCTAAAGTACAAGTAGTAGAAACATGGAAAAGTGTTATTACCAAGTAATCATAATTAAAAGCTCTGGCTATCAGCAAAATATTATGCATCAAATTCGTAAAAAGCTTCATAAGATTTTTCCACATAACCAAAAAGATGTTATTCCATGCCTCTTCTCTGTTAAATGTGCAACAGGTGGAAACTAATTTATTTTATATATTAAAACAAACTTTTTAACTTGCCATTATTGAATATCCAAACTGTGTTAGTTCCAATAACTATTTGTAAATGAGAGGGTACATGAGAACTATTAACCAAAAGTAGCAAAGGTAAGTTTAACTTTTAAATGTCATGTGCCCCCCCTCCCCCCCCAAAAAAGTCAAATGTTTGCACCTTAACTGGAGTTACACTGGTGCTTAAATATACTCTTCTCTCTCACATCAAGTCATTATAAAAATGGAATTTCATTTTTAGGATGAATAATGTTTTAGTATGCAAAATTTGGTATTCAGAAGCCAGTAGGAAAGTTTTCATTACCCTTTATTCACTACCAATTAGCAAAATACAGAGAAAAATTTCACATGCTATGTTCTTACAGCAGATTTGAAGGTATACCATGGACAGTTTTTTTTATCTTAATATATTACGTCAGCAACAATGACTTGTTGGGCTTTAGGACTGTTTTGCACCTTTTCATTTCTGAAGGAAGTGGGCCTCGTGAAAATGGCTCTACTGCTACACAAAGTTACAGATTGAGCTGAAACTTGGTGGAAATTCATTTTGTACAATCTTCAACAAAATTGTTGATGGTCAAGCTCGAAGCATCTTCAGTTGAGGCCACCTGATGTGAAACAACCTGTAACAGGATGAAGGGGGGAGAGGGGGGGGGGGGGAGCGCTACGAGTTTATTTTATTGCGGTCAGATCAATGGAGGTAATGAAAATAACAGATTACGTTATTATGGTAACAAAGATTTGTCATGTCAATAATAGAATGATACCTCTTGATACAATGGATATTACTGTAGTACCAGAGTACGACACATTTCTTCTAAATAAAGAACACGTTTCTGGTATGGCAATGACTATGTAGTATGGAAGGGTGGAGTGCAGTTTGGAAACCCGCGACAGCATATTATAAATTTTCTTTGACTGGCTTTGAATGCTATCAAAAAAAATTGATTTAAACACATTTATGTATGGTCTATCTCGGTACGAACTTACCAATACACAGTATATTGAACACAAACCCATTCTGTACAGATTTGTTCACAAGCTGATCTGGGAGACTATCGAAACCAACATGACCTGCAAGCTTCAGGTTTCTAACACCCTGCTCCACCTGAAATACATATGCATTCATTGTTTTATTACAGCATTTAAGGTACACGCAATACTGTAACTGTACAGCCAGTTATGGTTAAAAGGTCACGCCTAACTGCAACGCCCTTTGGACTAAAGGTTACTGCGCTAGTGTTTCCGACAATCTGCAGTATTGTGAACTACACAAGGCAATATGTTTATAAACATTATGTTTTGAGACAAATAAACTGAGAAAAATAATTAATATGGAACGAAATTTACGTTTAAACTATTACCGACCCTCTCAACATCAACCGCTGCCATCGTGCCAACGATAAACTGCTGTGTGCTGTCAGTGCGCTTGTTAATTTCTTTGGTCCAATAAGCAAACATATAAAAGAGTTCTACCAACCTATCTAATTAAAAGTAACAGGACGTCTACAACTTAGTAATTAATTAATGGAAGTGACTATACATATTTTACAGAGAACAAAAAAACAAAAATAATGAGTAAACCCATAACGTTTATCGCTAATATTACTGACTACTTTACTGCACCAATACTTCTGTTTATATATTGTAACCTGTCCTGTTGTTAGCAGTTTAGAGGCAGAAATTTTTAGCTTTTATCTAAGTAACGCCACAATGAGCTTTATATACAAGGAAAATTATACTTGTAACACATAACCTTAAAATTTGAACATATACTGTTGGCAAACCTGCTGCATCAGTTTCCAACATGGCAGATCTGCTAATGTTGTAGTATCATGTGATGTGACGGAAACGCTGTTTAACTACAATTCCATGTGTACGTGTCGTATATTTTGATCGGTGAACAATAGAAAGTAAACCTAGAATCATGGCGGACCTTCAGAGTCCGCCATTTAGTGACATCAAAAGACCTGAAGAAGTAGTTAGGATGGCTATGAACGACAGCTTGAAGTTCGCCGTCCTCATCGGCTTAATAGAAGTTGGCCAGGTGTCTAACAGAGAAGTTGTAAACACCGTGCTTCATCTGGTGAGTAGACCGTTGCATACTACATTTTGGATTTGCAATTATAATTTCTTTCGGTGGACGTAGAAAGAATGTCAAGCACACCTTACATCAAATGGTTGTCACCTGAGTGCCGGTGCGCTGACATTTCATGCGACGCTCTTCTGCTCTTAAGTATTTCCGATCGTCGTTTCAAGCTTGTTTTAGAACAGATATCTCACGTATTTACTGCCGATAGTGTGGTCGTTTAAGCACTTACGAAAGTATGAAGTGATTTTATTTTTGTCTTATAAACATGATCTTTATGCGAGCAGTAACAGTGTCAGTTTTCATCTTATTTATAAAGAGACTTAGTAAAATTGCCTTGCTTGTATAGAAGGTTTCGCAGCAATAAAGAAACACAATAGATGAAAGATTACACAGAGATGGTTGGTCACTGGATCTAAAGTCCATACAGAATCTCCTTTTTTAGCTGTAAGAGGTTTTCCGAACAGGAAATCAAGAAAATACATTGATCGCTAATAAAATGGAAAGTGAGTCGCTAAGCGTATGTATAACCTAGAAACACACGCACTTGACTTCTCGTATACTTCATGTAAGGTTAAAAGAGAACCCGTAGCTTTCCACCCAAAGTACGAGTATAGTCCGCTTACATACTGAACCGCTATAGTAAAGCGCTACTGCAGTTTTAACGATCATTTATTGCGGTTTTGTTTACCCGTGAAGGAACAGGGAGAAAGCAACATAAATTATTCCGAAACGACTGCTGAAAGCTGTATGAAACAATAGTTCTTAGCCGTCTGAGAATGACAACTTTGGCGTTCATCTACACGATAATGTAGTTCATCGTGTTATTTTGAGTTGTCAGCATTTACCTTTTTTGGTGTCAATAGCACCTAGTTGTTCCACGGGTTGTGTGCAGTTTACATCCATTACTGCTCGCGTTCTACAGCCCGCGAACGTTCTATTAGTACGTCATGTTAAAAGTGCTGCTTTCGAATTTACACAGTTCTACAGCTTTTGTCATATAATTTAATGTTTTTGTCATATAATTTAATGTACACGTCTACAATCCACGGTAGCTCACATTTCGTAAGTGTTACTTTTACTCATACCAGTCCCTCCTCTCACAACCCACAGTAAATTTGAGTACAAGTGACATTGCAGTTTCATACAGCACTCATAATCTAGTTTTCCTCGAGTCCACGTGAATATCTAGTAGCCTGTTTTCTTACCTTTCTGAGAGTGATTCAACGCAGTAGCGTGTAGATAACGGCATCTACGTACTAGTGAGTGTGTTAGTGGGTCAGTGAAATGCGGCGAAAACAAACATTAATTGTTCATGATGTAGGGTTTTGTAGTTAGCTGTTTCGTTTTCATGGACTTTCTTTTACACACGTTCCTTGAAACAACACTTGCCATGATTACGCCTTTCGTGTTCCACTAGGCCGCGTGGAAGATACACCTTGTAGTCTGCATGCAGACTACTGCACTATATAGCTTCAAGCTTAATGTCATAAAAATGGTGCGAATAATGGGTTGATAAAGAGCAGTTTGAAGTAAAGAAACAAATGCTGAAACCGACTTAGTCGAAAGTTGCAAAAACGTGTTGTGGGATAAATCAGCGCGTGGAATACGATAGCCTACGAATCGCTATTTTTAACATGTGATAAACTGGTTTATTATGCGCATAATTGCTAACGTTGTTGGCTAAGCAAACCTGACCAACATGTAAGGGTACATCATGAAGTTCGTGGGCAGGATTCTTCTAATGCATAGCAGATGGCGTGATTTATTGTCCTGACAAGCAGCTCCGTAGTAAAGGTTGAAGTGTAGCGGCGGAATTAGCAGGTGCAATTTTCGTTGACAACCAAGCAGAACGAAAATGTCAGGAAGCTGAAAAGTTGTGTCGGGACAAGTATCTTCTTAGGAGACATTCGGCACAAGTCTCGTATTTACAAGACTATTGTTAAGTCGTGTTAACCCTGTGGCGTAAGAGTCTACTACAGTAGACAGCTATTGATGCTCGCGTCTTTGGAATTTTCAGTCAGCCCCGAGGCTGCAAATGCACTCAGTCCACTGCAGTGTGCATCCGCTATTGATGATGTTCCTTGCATGCATTCGCAGCGTCGTGACTGATTGAAAATGCCAGAGAAGTGAGCATTCTATCCACTGCAGTGAAAAACATGCTCAACGGGATTAAGCCAATGAGGGCTGCAACGGTGTGTGGTTGACCCTCACTTTCCTGCATGTATAAGTTTTTTTTTTTCGGGTGAAGCTAGTTCCACCTGAGATCGAATGTTTAGTAGTCGCAATAGTCGTTTATAGGCTGCTGTTGTCCACTATAAAATTATGAAGTAAAGCCATCAACAGATTTGCAGAGAACTTGCGAGGGGAGGGTGGGTTACATAATCAGTTAATGGTTAATAGCCCTGTATCTACGTATCCCCTACAAACACCCCGTTCTCCGCCGAGTGAACTGCACCAATGTAAGCCTGTATGATTTTTTTTTTTCTATGAGTGATATTTCCCAAGTTGTCTTACTTGGTCTTATAGACTTACAAGGCTCCAGCGTGAGGGTAATGCATTTTACTTCACGTATCTCGCTCGGGAGATCTCAGAAAGGCGTGTAGTATAAAGGTCATTTAGTTTCGCTGCCATATAGTTCGCCTGATTTGATTTCTTAGTACGGGATCATGTTAGAATTATTGGCTACGAGATACCCGTCCAAAATGAAAACGATCTCCTGGAAATAATTCTCGTCTGCTGTGCTGTTATTTGAACAACTCAGGAGGGAATACAGTGTCGTGCTTGATAGGAGCTAAAGTTTAGTTTTTTGCGTGTCAGTAGACCGTAATTGCAACAGCTCATTATAATGCAGAACGCGACAGTAGGATTACAAATTAGGTTTTCCATTTGGAAACATGGCTACACACTGTCCATTTACACATCTGATTTTCTGATGTAATAAAATTTCCTAGGCCGGTATGACAAGCTGGATTTATTTCAGTTTGTTATGTTTCATTATATGTCAGCATCTGTAACTCACACCGGACGCAGTATGTACTAAATTTTTTTGTTAGCATACTTCGCTAATTTCTGTGCAAGAGTATGGTTGAGTTGTTGATAGAGACGTCCATATTTGTTCCTGTTGTGTTTATGAATTCTATTATTTTCGAACTGTCTCTGATTCCTCATTATGAGAGCAGAGCTTGACCGTGCTAAGCTTCGGCGGTAAGCAGATGAAGTTGAGTATTATAAACTGCAGCGGTACTTCCTTTTGCCCTCTCGAGGGAAATAACTCGTGAGATAAGACACGATCGGCCACCTTCTTAATAGCGTGTTGGCCCACCTTGGGAACGAGATACAGCAGTGATTCTGTGTAGCATGGAGTCTTCAAGTCATTGGTTGATTTCTGGAGGTATGTGGCACCAGACGTCTGTGCGCATGTCACGCAATTGCCGTAAATAACTGACCGGCGGTTTGTGGACACGGAGCTAGGGCCGATAGCGTCTCAGATGGGTTGCACCGGTTACAGAACAGCTAATTTTGTGACCAAGAATTCAGTGTGAGTTTACTGGCATGCTCCTCAAACCATTGTTGCACGATTATTACCGTGTGACTTTGACAACTGTCTAACTGGAAGATGACACCGCCGTCGGAGAAGACGTCAAACACTAAAGGCCTCCACACACGCGCCAGTTTATCTGCAGACTGAGCGACCAATTTCGAGGCATCCTGCACGCGTCCAGACCGACTGCGCTCTGTTTATGTATTACGAAATCCCTTTGGTTTTACTCAGATACAAAAACGGGGGTTTGTGTTAGCTGTTTTCAAAGATAGTAAGGTAGAAAAAAACCAAGAGAAAGCTGTGGGCAAAGAAGTGGCCAATGCAAGGAAAGAAATTCATCCGCGTTCTGTTACTTAAGCATCTGGGAGCCGATGGCTTTCGTAATTATTTAAGAATGTGTGACTCATGCATTTTGGACTTGGTGAACATCATAAAACAACTCTCAATAAAAAAGAATAGTCACGGGTAAGGCTGTAAGCTGCGAAGAGAGGCTTTTAGCTACTTCACGATTTGTAGCCACTGGCAGAAGTTAAGAGAACCTTACATTCAGTGCTGTCGTATCCCCATAATTATTAACTACATTGATTCTTGAACCCTGCTACGTGATTTGTAGTTAAATTAGGAAATGCATCTTGGTAAAGCAAAATAAATGAAACAAAAGAGGTACATGAAAACGTTATTAACTTATTAACGGATGTAGCATAAAAGATGACATGTAAGTTTAACAACCTCATTTCAAATTCGAAGAATAAGTGGTGGTGGCTCACATCAGATACGTAATAAATGAAGCATTTGAATCATTTAGCAACAAAAAAGGAAAACCAATACTATGCTCTCCACAGCAGAGGGCGTGGATATACACTACTGGCCATTAAAATTGGTACACCACGAAGAAATGCAGATGATAAACGGATATTCATTGGACAAATATATTATACTACAACTGACATGTGATTACATTTTCACGCAATTTGGGTGCATAGATCCTGAGAAATCAATACCCAGGACAACCACCTCTGGCCGTAGTAACGGCCTTGATACGCCTGGGCATTGAGTCAAACACAGCTTGGATGGCGTGTACAGGTACAGATACCCATGCAGCCTCAACACGATACCACAGTTCATCAAGAGTAGTGGCTGACGTATTGTGACGAGCCAGTAGCTCGGCCACCATTGACCAGACGTTTTCAATTGGTGAGAGATCTGGAGAACATTTTATGTATCCATAAAGGCCCGTACAGGACCTGCAACATGCAGTCGTGCATATCCTGCTGAAATGTAGGGTTTCGCAGGGATCGAATGAAGGGTAGAGCCACGGGTCGTAACACATCTGAAATGTAACGTCCACTGTTCAAAGTGCCGTCAGTGCGAACAAGAGCTGACCGAGACGTGTAACTAATGGCACCCCATACCATCACGCCGGGTGATACGCCAGTATGGCGATGACGAATACACGCTTCCAATGTGCGTTCACCGCGATGCCGCCAAACACGGATGCGACCATCATGATGCTGTAAACAGAACCTGAATTCATCCGAAAAAATGACTTTTTGCCATTCGTGCACCCAGGCGCTCCTGTCTGTGATGCAACGTCAAGGGTAACCGCAGCCATGGTCCCCGAGCTGATAGTCCATGCTGCTGCAAACGTCGTCGAACCGCCGGCCGCGGTGGTCTAGCGGTTCTGGCGCTGCAGTCCGGAACCGCGGGACTGCTACGGTCGCAGGTTCGAATCCTGCCTCGGGCGTGGGTGTTTGTGATGTCCTTAGGTTAGTTAGGTTTAAATAGTTCTAAGTTCTAGGGGACTTATGACCTAAGATGTTGAGTCCTATAGTGGTCAGAGCCATTTGAACCATTTTTCGTCGTCGAACTGTTCGTGCAGATGGTTGTTGTCTTGCAAACGTCCCCACCTGTTGACTCAGGGATCGAGACGTGGCTGCACGATCCGTTACAGCCATGCGGATAAGATGCTTGTCATCTCGACTGCTAGTGATACGAGGTCGTTGGGATCCAGCACGGCGTTCGGTATTACCCTCCTGAACCCACCGATCCGATATTCTGCTAACAGTCATTGGATCTCGACCAACGAGAGCAGCAATGTCGCGATACGATAAACCGCAATCGCGATAGACTACAATCCGATCTTTATCCAAGTCGGAAACGTGATGGTACGCATTCCTCCTCCTTACACGAGGCATCACAACAACGTTTCACCAGGCAACGCCGGTCAACTGCTGTTCGTGTATGAGAAATCTGTTGGAAACTTTCCTCATGTCAGCACGTTGTAGGTGTCGCCACCGGCGCCAACCTTATGTGAATGCTCTGAAAAGCTAATCATTGCATATCACAGCATCTTCTTGCTGTCTGTTAAATTTCGCGTCTGTAGCATGTCATCTTCGTGGTGTAGCAATTTTAATGGCCAGTAGTGTAGGTTGGACTTTCTTGAACGCTTACAACAATGAAGCAAGTAGATTTTATGCATTAGCGTCCAGGGAATGTGGATCTTTCGGTTTTTAGATTGCATTCCGATAAGTATACGAAGTGAAACGTAAAACCCGAAAT
Organism: Schistocerca cancellata; assembly: GCF_023864275.1. NCBI lineage: Eukaryota > Metazoa > Arthropoda > Insecta > Orthoptera > Acrididae > Schistocerca > Schistocerca cancellata. The sequence continues at coordinate 603,425,605 of NC_064633.1, read as the reverse complement.
GCAGATGGTCGACGGACTTTCGTTCAAATGCGTACGTAAAACCCGAAATGCAGAATGTCGACGGACTTTAGTTCAAATGCGTCTGTAGTGCTAAACTCCGCCCTTCAAGTTTCGTCCGCCTCGCACTCTCTCATGTACATCAGTACAGCATTTAATCCTGCGCAGTGACAAAACATGAACTTGTGTCGGGCTGTTGGCACGGCACACGGCAGCGCGCCCCCCCCCCCCCCCCCCCCTCACTCATGCGACGCGACATAATTTGTTGGGTGGAGTGGCGGTGGAGGGGGAAGATAGTGGGTGGTCCTAGTCGCCCGACGTCCTAACACGATAAGTTCGTCAGTCGGTCGGCCAAAACACGTCCAATTGGTGTGCGGGCAGGACCGTTAAGGCTGCAGGATGTCTGCGATTACTACTATCGGTGCTTTGTCAGCCCAGGTGAATGTGCCCCACGGCATAATACTTCCTACCCTCAGCGGCTTGCGTCTGTGGTGAGGTCCATGTTTCGAGCAGCCGCTCGCCCGGCTGGTGGCCTGTTCTAGCGCGACCATCGACCTGCTGTGACAAGAAACGGGATTCATTCGATCAGGCGACACATTTCCGATGTTCCACAGCCTAACTCAATGATCCCGTGCCCGCTGCAGTCGTAATTGACAATGTTGTTGAGTCACCGTGGGACTACATACGGGTCATCTGCTGCAGTGCCTGATATTAATCAACGTGCGCCAAACGATGTGCTTCGGATCACATGTGGCTTGTACTCAGTCGTCAGATCGCCGCCTATCCTGCTCTACACTGGGTGACAGAAGTCACGGGATACTTCCTACTATCGTGTCGTACCTCCCTCTGCCGAGAGTAGGCAGCAACTCGGCGTGGCATCGACGCCACAAGTAGTTGTTGGAAGTCCCCTGCAGAAATACTGAGCCATGCTGCTCTGTAGTCGTCCATTGTTGTGAAAGTGTTACCGGTGCAGAATTTTTGTGCACGAACTGACCACTCGATTATGTCCCACCATTCGCTCGAATTGCTCAGAATGTTCTTCAAACCAATTGCGAACAATTATGACCCTGTAATATGGTGCATTGTCATCCATAAAAATTACATGAATGGCTGCAAATGGTCTCGAGATAGCCAGACATAACCATTACCAGTCAATGATCGGTTCAGTTGGATCAGGGGGTCCAGTCCATTCCATGTAAACACGCAGCCCACACCATTATGGGGCCAACACCAGCTTGCACAGTTCCTTTTTGGCAAATTGGGTACGTGGTTTCGTGGTGTCTGTGCCATACTTGAACCTTACCATCAGCTCCTAGCAACTGAAATCGGAACTCCTCTCACCAAGCCACTGTTTTCCAGTCGTCTAGGGTCCAACAGATACGGTCACGAGCCCAACAGAGGCGGTTCAGGTGATGTCGTACTGCTAGCAACTCGCGTCGGTTGTCTCCCGTCATAAGTCATTAACGCCAGATTTCGCAGCATTGCCCTCTTGGATACGTATGTTTTATAACCCACACTGATTTCTGGGGTTATTTCACGCAGCGTTGCTTGTCTGTTAGCGCTGACAACGCTACGCAAACGCCGCTGCTCTCGGTCGTTAAGTGAAGGCCGTCAGCCATTGCGTTTTCTGTAGTGACAGGTAATGCCTGAACTGCGGTATTCTGTGCACGATGTTGACACTGCAGATCTCGGAATATTGAATTCTGTAACGATTTCCCAAATGGAATGACCAATGCGTCTAGCACCAACTACGATTCCACGTTCAAAGTCCATTAATTCCAGTTGTGCGGCCTTAATCGCGTCGGACACCCTCTCACACGAATCACCCGATTACAAATGACAGCTCCGCCAACGCACTGCGCTTTCATGCCTAGTGTACGCGATGCTGCCGCCATCTGTATATGTGCACGTCGCTGTCCCACGGCTTTTGTCACTTAAGTATACAGAGCGGGCGTACCTCCGGCGTCCACGTTCTGTGATGAATCGTGGACGTCCAACAGCATTCTGTCGCCCGCTCGTGGTTTCACTGCCCTTCAACCACTTCTCATCGATGCTCATGACCGTAGCACTTGAACGGCAGACGAATTTCGTCGGTAGCTTAGGTCAGTAGACTTCTTCATTTGCTGCCCCTGTCGCCGTGACAAGTGCAGGTTTTGTTACGCGTGTAACACTTTCTGTTCCCTTGTCTGGTGAGCAAACGACACAGATCGCTTCATCGAACCTTTACTGTATATAGGGTCATATTCAAGTAGGTCTTTTTTTAATTGTCATGTTAATAGTTCGGCGTAAATTTTTCAGATGTTGCGTCCGTAACCATGAAATGACCCAAGAAAGATTCGCCATTCGTCTGTGCTCCGCTTACATACTTTCCTCGCTGCGTGACGTGTCAACAACGCCACAGTCGGTATTCAGTCTCGCAGTGGGTAATGTTCACAATGTTTTGGCTCCTCTACTCGTATTCTGTACTATCAGTCTGTATAAAGACAAGTCGCGCTTAACGTTGCCAAAAATCTCAATTAGTTCGTAACAAATTTACTTCAGATTTTTATACTGTACTCTGATCAACATTCGGAAGGACGTAGGCAATATACTTCTAAAATAGATAATATATAAATATATATGTAATATACGAGGGTCATTGCAAAAGTCATGGCAGCTATTGGCGTTAGTTCATACATAAACTTTACGTGTAGGAAGATGGATGAACAACACACGGCCATAAAAATACAGCACGAGGATAAGACGAAACAAATTTACTCGTTTCACACATTTTTTGCTGTCAATTGCAACAGTACTCAGTAGTAACAGTACAAGGCAGGAACGCGGACCTCTGGCACCTTAGAGTCCCTCGAAATTTTCTCCCAACGAAGCCGTAACACACTGCCAACGCTGTGGAAGACGTCGAATACCCGTGGCGTCACCATGACCCAATCGTCGATCTCACGCGTCGGGGCTGTGGCAATGTCTTCACGTGTTCCAAAGCCTGTTCTGCACAATGGCTCAGAGTTCACCAAGGTAAGCACGCAATTTGTAATGTACTATTTCAATAACAGTAAAACAGGTTTACAAGGACATACTGATTTCGTATATTTACCCATTCATTTTAAGCGATCTCAGTTCCCAGTGAAGGTTTCTTTGCTCTCAGAATAAATAAGACTCAACGTCAGAGAGAGGGTAAGAGAGGGTGTAGGTGAGAGGAAAAGGAGAGAGAGAGAGAGAGAGAGAGAGAGAGAGAGAGAGAGAGAGAGAGAGAGAGAGAGAGAGAGAGGGGGGGGGGGTAGAGATGGACGAAGAGAGAGAGGAGCAGGAGATTGGCAGAGAGGAGGAGGAGGAGGAAAGGAGATTAGGATGTATATCGAACTCCCATAAACTTTCAGCAGTTGCGAAGCATTGTCGGGTTCGCTAGTCACACTATATGAGGTACAAAGGCGTTTTGGGCATCATTATTGCCAGAATGCACTATGGCCCTTCCAGGCTCAACACCGTCTTTTTCCCGGGCTGTAACTTTGTTAATAAACGTATTAAGTGAATATAGCAACAGCTTATTTTATATATCCGTATCTTTTCTCCGCTTCGAAAACTGTTATTAATCTGGACCCGGAGGATTAAGACCCATTCCCGATCATCCCGGACATTGGGGACAATTCGATATCTTCGAGAAGTATGTGGTAAGAGATGTCTACACACAGGTCAACCAATCCCCACAAATTACGGGATGTTGGTTTACGGGCACGCAGCTGGCGTCCAGTATGTTCCAGTGTATACAGATCAGGCACATTTGCTGCCCAAGACATCAGTCCGAGTTCACAACAATGCCCATCAAGCCACTGTAGCACGATTCTGCCCTTGCCCCGCGGACAGTTATTCTGCTGGGAGATGTCATCGCCGTAGTGGGAGACTTCAATGATGAAGCGGTGCAGATCGTCCGCAATAATGTTCACGCAGTTCACTGCTGTCACGATGCCTTCGATTTCCACCACAGGTACCGTGGAAGCCCAAAGCATAATTCTGGCTTCACTGGCTTGCGTCTGTGGCACGGTGCATGTTTTGTGCAACCCTTCATTTGGATGAAGTTGTGTAAGGACCCAACCATCGACCTGGTGTAATAAGAAATGCGATTCATTCGACGGGCGACAAGTTTCTATCGATCAACGATGAAAATACACGAAGCTGTGCCCGCTGCAGTCATAGCTGACGATGTCGTTGGCTCGACGCAAGAACACGTAGGGGTCCCCCCCTGCGGGTCCGGGGATTAGAATAGGCCCGAGGTATTCCTGCCTGTCGTAAGAGGCGACTAAAAGGAGTCCATCCCCCTCACGGGGGTAGTTAGCGCCTGCGTCCGGAGACGGACGGTTTCACGACCTATAATCGTGGTCTTTTTGGTTTTAAACTTCTCGTTTCTTCCTTCCTTTTGTTGGTCCCTTTCTTTGCTCTTCTCCACCTCACTGTCTTCCTTACTCTTTCCCTTGACTTCTCCTTGCCTTCTCATTGCCTTTTTCTCCTTGCCTTCTCATTGCCTTTTTCTCCTTGCCTTCTCATTGCCTTTTTCTCCTTGCCTTCTCATTGCCTTTTCCTCCTTGCCTTCTCATTGCCTTTTTCTCCTTGCCTTCTCATTGCCTTCTTCTCCTTGCCTTCTCTGGTCTCCGCCTCGGCGTTTGAGACAGTCTGTCCTCTTTCTCCCTCTCTCTCTTCTTTTTCCTCTTCTTCCTTCCTCCCTGTGCGTGTCTGAAGGCCGACCCACGCGTTCGCACGCGTAGCCGGTGACGGGGTAACGCGTAAGTCCCCGCCCTGGGTAGACATGTAAGGCACGCGCGTACCCCCTGGTAAAGGCCAGGCCCGGGGAGGGGTGATTGCCTGAGCTGATACCTTCTGACCATGCCGATTGGTCCCTCCGTCTGTTTCTCGGGAGGTGTGACCTGAGGTGTAAACATTCACCTAAGGCGGGAGTGCCCTCTGAGAGGGTCCCCACAAGGAAGGAGCGCGCCATCGGAGACGCTGGCAATCATGGGGGATTCCTCCGCAATGGATTCTACTCCATCGCTTTCGACTTCGACCCAAAAACGGAAACGTGACCAGCCAACAGTGACAAAAGTACTACCGCCTGCCCCACAGTTCCTCGTAGTTTCTCGCACTGAGGACGGAAAGGATTTTTCCTCTGTCAACCCTTTTGTTATTCAGAAGGGCGTTGATGCCATAGCCGGATCTGTCAAATCTTGTACCAGGTTGCGTAACGGCACCTTATTACTAGAAACTGAGAATGCCTTTCAGGCACAAAAACTGCTTCGGGCCACCCTCCTGTACACGTTCCCTGTCCGGGTGGAGGCCCACCGAACTTTGAATTCGTCCCGTGGTGTCGTCTATAGTAGCTCCCTCGACGGATTGACTGACGAGGAGCTTCAATCTTTCCTCGCTGAGCAGGGCGTGACGGCTGTCCATAGGGTCATGAAAAAGGTCAACAATGACCTTGTACCGACCCGGACACTCTTCTTGACCTTCGATAGTGTTAAGCTGCCATCGCGCATCAAGGCGGGCTACGAGGTTATTTCTGTTCGCCCCTATGTCCCGACACCTACGCGCTGCTACCAGTGTCAGCGTTTCAATCACACTCGACAGTCTTGTTCCAATGCGGCTAAATGTGTCACTTGTGGCAGGGATGCCCATGAGGGTGACTGTCCACCTCCGTCTCCTCATTGTGTGAACTGTCAGGGTGACCATGCCGCATCCTCCCGCGACTGTCCTGTCTATAAGGACGAACGTTGCATCCAAGAAATTCGTGTCAAAGAGAAAGTGTCCACCTCGGCTGCTCGCAAGCTATTGGCTAGTAGGAAGCCCACGCTGCTCCCAGCGGGGAAATATAGTACTGTCCTCGCCTCTCCTCGAACTACCCGGGAGGTCGCAACCCAGACATGCAATCTGACCTTCAGCACCACGGTCGTCCGTTCGGCCAGTGCTAAGATCGCGCGGTCGACGTCTCCTCTTCCTCCCATCACACCACAGACACCAGCCACTTCCTCAGCTTCTGCTAAGTCGAAGACACCGAAGTCAGATGCACGGTCCTTCAAGAAGGAACCATCCCGTGCAGACTTCCTCCGTCCCTCGACCTCCCAGCCTTCGACCGATACTTCCACCAAACGTCCTTCCAAAAAGGCGCATAGGAAGCAATGTTCTCCTTCTCCGCCACGGCGCATCTCTTCTCCTGCGCCACCCAGCGGTTGCCGCCCCAGGCCGTCATCCGTTTCGCCTGGCCGCACCGCCGGTAGCCGTACATCTGGCCGTTCACCGGCGGAGGAAGCTCCCCCTCCCGGCCATCCTCCCGAGATGGCCGATGACCCTATAGACCCCATGGACGATGACTGTCCGCCTACTGATAGCGGCGGCAGTGCTCGCTCGAAGCCAGGCCCTAAGCGGCCTTCGAGGTGACCCCTTCTCTCATCTTCCTTTTCTTACGATGGCACTTATTCACTGGAATATTCGCAGCATTCGCTCCAACCGAGAGGACTTGAAGTTGCTGCTCCGCTTGCATCGTCCGCTCGTCGTAGCCCTCCAGGAAACGAAGCTACGCCCATGCGATCACATTGCCTTGGCACACTACACCTCTGTGCGTTTTGACCTACCCCCTATGGTAGGAATCCCAGCTCATGGAGGGGTTATGTTGCTGGTCCGGGATGATATTTACTACGATCCCATCACATTGCACACCGGCCTGCAGGCAGTCGCCATCCGCATTACTCTCCCCACTTTTACGTTTTCCTTTTGTACCGTTTACACTCCCTCGTCATCTGCCGTTACCAGGGCAGACATGATGCAACTTATTGCTCAGCTACCTGCACCGTTTTTATTAACTGGAGACTTCAATGCCCACCATCCCCTTTGGGGTTCTCCAGCCTCCTGCCCGAGGGGCTCCTTGTTAGCAGACCTTTTCAACCAGCTCAATCTTGTCTGCCTTAATACTGGCGCCCCTACTTTTCTTTCGGACACATCTCATACCTATTCCCATTTAGACCTCTCTATATGTACTCCCCAACTTGCACGCCGGTTTGAGTGGTATGCACTTGCTGATACATATTCGAGCGACCACTTCCCGTGTGTTATCCATCTCCTGCAGCATACTCCCTCTCCGTGCTCCTCTAGTTGGACCATCTCCAAGGCAGACTGGGGGCTCTTTTCTTCCAGGGCGACCTTTCAGGATCAAACCTTCACAAGCTGCGATCGTCAGGTCGCACACCTCACGGAAGTCATTCTCGCTGCTGCTGAATATTCCATCCCTCACCCTACTTCTTCTCCACGTCGCGTACCGGTCCCCTGGTGGACCGCAGCATCTAGAGACGCTTTACGTGCTCGTCGACGTGCTTTACGCACCTTTAAACGCCACCCTACAGTGGCGAATTGTATTAATTATAAACGATTACGTGCTCAGTGTCGTCGTATTATTAACGAAAGCAAGAAAGCCAGCTGGGCTGCTTTCACAAGCACCTTCAACAGTTTTACTCCTTCTTCTGTTGTCTGGGGTAGCCTGCGCCGGCTATCTGGCACTAAGGTCCACTCCCCAGTTTCTGGCTTGAAGGTCGCGAATGAAGTCCTTGTGGCCCCTGAGGCTGTCTCCAATGCCTTCGGCCGCTTTTTCGCCGAGGTTTCGAGCTCCGCTCATTACCACCCTGCCTTCCTCCCCCGCAAACAGGCAGAGGAGGCTAGGCCACCTGACTTTTGCTCCTCGAATTGTGAAAGTTATAATGCCCCATTCACCATGCGGGAACTCGAAACCGCACTTGGCCGATCACGGTCCTCCGCTCCAGGGCCTGATTCTATTCATATTCAGATGCTGAAGAACCTTTCTCCTGCGGGTAAAGGTTTTCTTCTTCGTACATACAATCACATCTGGATTGAGGGACATGTTCCCGCATGCTGGCGCGAGTCTATTGTTGTCCCGATTCCTAAGCCGGGGAAGGACAAGCACTTGCCTTCCAGTTATCGACCTATCTCGCTTACCAGCTGTGTCTGTAAAGTGATGGAGCAAATGGTTAACTCTCGATTGGTTTGGCTGCTTGAGTCTCGACGCCTACTTACAAATGTACAATGTGGATTTCGTAGGCGCCGCTCTGCTGTTGACCATCTGGTTACCTTGTCGACCTTCATTATGAATAACTTCTTGCGGAAGCGCCCGACCGCGGCTGTGTTCTTTGATTTGGAGAAGGCTTACGACACCTGTTGGAGGGCGGGCATTCTCCGCACCATGCATACATGGGGCCTTCGCGGTCGCCTCCCTCTTTTTATTCGTTCCTTTTTAATGGGTCGACAGTTCAGGGTACGTGTGGGTTCTGTCCTGTCCGACACCTTTCGCCAGGAGAATGGGGTGCCACAGGGCTCAGTTTTGAGCGTCGCTCTCTTCGCCATCGCGATCAATCCAATAATGGATTGCCTCCCAGCTGATGTATCAGGCTCCCTTTTTGTGGACGATTTTACCATCTATTGCAGCGCGCAGCGTACACGTGTCCTGGAGCGCTGTCTTCAGCGTTCTCTTGACCGTCTTTACTCCTGGAGTGTCGCCAATGGCTTCCGTTTTTCTGCCGAGAAGACGGTCTGTATTAACTTCTGGCGCTACAAAGAGTTTCTCCCACCGTCCTTACGACTTGGTCCCGTTGCTCTCCCAATCGTGGAGACAACCAAATTTTTAGGCCTTACCTTTGACAGGAAACTTAGCTGGTCTCCACATGTGTCATATTTGGCCGCCCGTTGTACCCGTTCTTTAAATGTCCTCCGTGTTCTCAGTGGTATGTCGTGGGGAGCGGATCGAACCGTCCTACTTCGTCTATATCGGTCCATCGTCCGCTCCAAGCTGGATTATGGGAGCTTCGTATACTCCTCTGCACGGCCATCCATCTTACGCCGCCTCAACTCCATACAACATCGGGGTTTACGACTTGCGATCGGAGCATTTTATACCAGTCCCGTAGAGAGTCTTCATGCTGACGCTGGCGAATTGCCGCTCACTTACCGGCGCGATATACTGCTTTGTCGGTATGCCTGTCGGCTACTGTCAATGCCCGACCATCCGTCTTATCGTTCCTTTTTTGACGACTCTCTCGACCGTCAATACGGGTTGTATGTCTCTGCCCTGCTACCCCCTGGAGTTCGCTTTCGTCGCCTCCTTCAACACCTTCATTTTTCACTCCCTGCAACCTTTCAAGTGGGCGAGAGCCACACTCCACCTTGGCTCCAGGCTCAGGTCCGCGTTCACCTTGACCTCAGCTCGCTCCCAAAAGAGGTCACCCCCAGTTCGGTCTACCACTCCCGTTTTTTGGAACTTCGTTCGAAGTTCATCAACATGACTTTCATTTATACAGATGGCTCTAAGACCAATGACGGGGTCGGGTGTTCCTTTATAGTCGGGGCACAAAGTTTCCAATACCGGCTCCATGATCATTGTTCGGTCTTCACAGCTGAGCTCTTTGCCCTCTACCAGGCTGTTCTTTACATCTGCCGCCACCGACTTTCTGCTTATGTCATCTGCTCAGATTCCCTGAGCGCCATCCAGAGCCTCAGTGATCCGTACCCGGTTCACCCTTTCGTACACCGGATCCAACGCTCTCTTCAGCGGCTGGTGGACGTCAGTCCGCCAGTTAGCTTTATGTGGGTTCCTGGCCATGTCGGTATCCCTGGGAACGAAGCTGCAGATGCCGCGGCCAAGGCTGCGGTCCTCCAGCCTCGGACAGCTTCTTGTTGTGTCCCTTCGTCCGATTTTAGCAGGGTCATTTGTCGGCGCGTTGTGTCGCTGTGGCATGCCGATTGGGCTGCACTTACCGACAACAAGCTTCGGGCCTTAAAACCTCTTCCCGTGGCTTGGACGTCCTCCTCACGCCCTTCTCGGCGGGAGGAGGTCGTTTTAGCAAGGTTAAGGATTGGACACTGCCGGTTCAGCCATCGCCATCTGCTGACGGCTGCGCCGGCGCCGTTCTGCCCATGTGGGCACTTGCTGACGGTTAGACACATTTTAATGTCCTGTCCCGATCTTAACCAACTGCGCCTCGATCTTAACCTGCCTAATACTTTCGATGCCGTTTTAGCGGATGACCCACGAGCAGCTGCTCGTGTTCTTTGTTTTATCAATTTGACAAACCTCGCTAAGGACATTTGATGTTGTTTTTTAATCCTATGCCTGTCAGTCTCTTTTAGCGTGTTTTCCCTTTTAGTTGTTGTCAACTTGTGCCTCGCGGTGCATTTTTAGTCAGGGCGCTAATGACCATTGAAGTTGTGCGCCCTAAAACCACAAAAAAACAAAAAAAAAAAAACGTAGGGGTCTTGCAATGCGGAGCTCCCCATGTTCAGCAGTGGCCGCTGGATGGTGTGCTTCGAAACACTTGTATCTGCACCAGCATTGTACTCCGTCGTCAGATCTGCCACAGATCGCGTCCTATCGTGGTTTATACAATGGGGGATCCTTCGACCTCTATGTTTCGTGATGAGACGTGATCCGACCACCTTCACCGTTTCAGAGATACTCGTTTCCAGCCGCAGGGCCACAGTAACGTACCCTTTGTGAACACCGCTTATATCAGTGGATTTCCGCATTTGCGGGCCGTATCTTCGCTATAATGACTGCCCAACCCTCTCCTTTCCGCCCACATTCTTTCCTTACTGCGTCACGTGGCCAAAACACCACCAGGTGGCATTCAACCTCACGGTGGGCAGTAGTCATAAAGTCTTTCACTCCAATATATAGACGTTCCAAATCACTGTGAAGCGTATGACAGCGGCTACTATTAATTTCACCAGTTATTAGGACTTGTTCCTGTTCCATTCACGTATGGAATGAAACAAAACATTGACCATTCGTGCTGCCCTTCGTTGGGTATTAGTATCTGCAATATCCCCTGTTATTTGTATTTGGAATGAGGCACGCACATTAAAACAATATTGTTGGATGTGTGTTACACGAATTTTGCAAGACTCTGTGCATTCTCCCAGTATCTTACTAATCAACTGAATCCACCACCTGCTTCACCTACGATTGGGTCTATGTGAATCATACAGTTGCACTTTGCCGCACATTTAAAGCAAGTTGCCAATCTCTGAACAACTTCGAAATTATATCAAGGTCTCATGGAGTATTTGTGCAGCTTTTCAGACGGTACTTCGTCATAGATAACTGCATCATTTGCAAAAAACTGAGGTTAATTTTAAAAGTGTGTGCGGGTACATAACATGAATAGGAAGGATCCCAACACACGCCTGAAGTTACTTCTGTATCTGTCCCTGATCGCTGGCCGCAGTGGCCGAGCGGTTCTATGCTCCTCAGTCTGGAACCGCGCGACTGCTACGGTCGCAGGTTCGAGTCCTGCCTCGGGCATGGACGTGTGTGATGTCCTTAGGTTAGCTAGGTTTAAGTAGTTGTAAGTTCTAGGGGACTGATGACCTCAGAAGTTAAGTCCCATAGTGCTCATAGCCATTTGTACCATTTTGTCCCTGATCCGTTTGATTGTTCTCTCTCTCTCTCTCTCTCTCTCTCTCTCTCTCTCTCTCTCTCTCTCTCTCTGCCTCCCTCTCCCCGTCCCCCACCAGTTCCAACATGCAACTCTCGATGCGCTCTCTGGAGACCTTTAATTTGAATAGTTTCACACTATAAGTCCATGTCTCACTCTCATAAGCCAAAACTTGTCATACGAGATGTGTGAGAAAGGTGATGAGACTGACAACGCTGACAGCGATCGGGCAGCGCTGTGTTGTTCTGCTTGGGTAGATGGGTGTGTGTTCATCCCTTCCAGATGCTCAGTCGGAGTTTTATCTCCATGCAGCAATAAAATAATTTTTAGAGAGCCGCCAGTGAGTAGTGTTTTTGTTGTTTGTTACGAAAATGGAACAGCCGAATTTAGAACAACGTTATGCGATCAGGTTTTGTGTTAAACTCGAGGAATCCATTAGTGTAACCTTTCAAAAGTTGAAGCAGGCCAATGGGGACGATTCCTTATCAAGAGAACAAGTTTTTTGCTGGCACAAAGTATTTTTGGAAGGCCAAGAACACGTTGATGATGAAACTCGCTAACGGAGATCAAAACAAAGTTGATTTACTTTTTGACAGTAGGGGTATGGTGGATACAGATCTTGTACCTCCAGGACAGACTGTCAGCCAAGTGTTTTACAAAGAAGACCGTGAAAGAAGCAGGGACAGTGTGAATCGAGTGAGATCAGACATTGCAGACAAGTGGATGCTCCGTCATGACAACGCCCCATGTCACACGGCCTCTTCGATCACGAAATTTTTGACTTCAGAAGGCATTCCTGTTGTCACACGGCCCCCTCTTCATCTGAGACCTGAGTCCTTGTAACTTTTTTCTTTTCCGAAATTGAAAAATGTTTTAAAAGTATGTACATTTTGGGACTCTGGAGAACATTCACAACAATGTGACTGACATGTTGAACACCCTACCAATTGAAGCCTTTCAGCGCTGCTACCAAGAGTGGTAACTAAGACTCTGCCGGTGTATAGATGCCGAAGTGAAGAACTTTGAAGAGGACGATATTGTTGGTTGAAAAAAACAAAAACAAAAAACTACTACTTTGGTAGATAAAAGAATTAGTCTTATTACTTTTCTCTCACACCTCGTACACCTAGACTGCAAACTTGCCATCTTACTTCTGTAGCTTAGTTTTGAAAATCAAATACCTCATCAAGTGGTTCTGCTTCGATTATGCATGATTTGGTTTTTCAGACATACTAAATTCTTCCATTTTTTTATCTTTTTTAAGATTAGTTTCCACTGTGTTGATATGTATATACGAGAATGTTGTAAATCGTAACCGGAGTTGCACCTTTCAATTTATCTCTATAGATAAAGAGAGAGCTCACGGTCTTTGCTTGCGCAATGAAAAGTGTCTTTATTTATCTTGGCGTCCCTTAGTTGTGCGTTTATCTAGCTGCGGGGAATACCTGGCACGTTCGACGTAACCGAAGGTGCCATGCGGGAAGTTAAAATATGAAAGCAGGTTGGTTTTATTCAGGATTGCAACACATCGTATTATTCCTCACTCTTTTGGCTACAAAACCCTATTTTTCAACATAATCTCCGTTCAGTGCTACGGTCTTAATTCACCTAACATGAGGAACTGTATGCCCACATGTTATCACACTACTGATCGATGTCGGAGCCAGTGTCTTGCCGCATCAAAACCTCCGCATCATCAGCGTACTGCTTTCCGCGGAGAGCATCGTTCATTGGGCCAAACACATGTAAGTCGGAAGGTGCGTGATCCAGGCTGTAGGATGGATGAGGAAGAACAGTCCAATGAAGTTTCATGAGCTTCTCTCGTGTGCGCAGGCTTGTGCGAGGCCTTGCGTTGTAATGGAGAAGTTCGCTTCCATTTTTGTGGCGACGAACAGGCTGAAGACGTTTCTTCAGTTTCCTGAGGGCAGCACATTACACTTCAGAATTCATCGTTGCACTATGAGAGAGGACAACAAACTGAATGACCCTTCAGAGTTCCAGAAGACCTTCGCCATGACGTTACCGGCTGAGATGGCGGCTTTGAACTTCGGAAGGGAAGTGGTGTGCCGCCACTCCATGGATTGCCTTTTTGTTTGCGGTTCAAGATGATGGGTTCATGTTTCTTTGCCTTGACTAAAATTTGACACGATCAGCCACGTAATGTGCAAGCAATTCCGCGCAGATGGTCCTTCGTTGGTCTTTATGGTCGTCTGTTAGGCGGCGTTGAACCCAGTGGGCACACATGTTTGAGTAGCCCCACCTCACGGGCGACTGTGTCAGCACTACCAACAGAGACGTCCAGCTGTGCAGCAAAGTGTTTGATTGTGATCAGTCGGTCACCTCGAATGAGTGTGTCCGAACGTTCCAATACTGCGGAACTGACAGGTGTGTGCGCCCGACAGGTACGCGGAAGATGGGACTGGTTTGCGCGACCTTTGCGATGATGAGGGACGCCTCGCCCAACGATTCATCGTACTTGTTTTCATTGCCAGATCTCCTTGAACACTCCGCACATACCTGTGAATATCTGTGATTATCTGCTTTTCCGCCAAAAGAAACTCGGTTACAGTTCTCTGCTTGGAAACTCATATTGGTTACAGACGCCATTTTGAAAGCTGCTCCGCCACCTATCGGAACTCCGTGAAACTATAGGGGCTGAAGCGAGAATATTCCACGATGTAGCAGAAAAAATTCTGCATTCTTTCAACCGAAATTAGCGAAGATAAAATGTGTCATATTACTTATTGAACGTCCCTCGTATAATATCGGAGAAGCCTGTTATTGCTTTCTACAGAAGTATATGAACTAATCTGATAAACAGAATCATTCACAAAATGACAGTTGTCAGTGAGGCAGACTTAAGCTGAAAACCGTATGTGAGACATTTGTCGACTGTGAAGATTTTGATGGTTCACCGCCGTGCTTGGGTGGGCGTCGTCATCCTTTAGCTAGACTGCCCGATCCTCCTTTAACAGGCTGGGCGAGCCTGATGCCTGTCCGTGTTCCTCCGCCCTGTGAACCAGCTCATAGAGTCGCCGCGGCCAAGGCTGCGGTCCTCCAGCCTCGGACAGCTTCTTGTTGTGTCCCTTCGTCAGATTGTAGCAGGGTCATTTGTCGGCGCATTTTATCGCTGTGGCATGCCGATTGGGCTGCACTTACGGACAACAGGCTTCGGGCCTTGAAACCTCTTCCCGCGGCTTGGACGTCCTCCTCACGCCCTTCTCGGCGGGAGGAGGTCGTTTTGGCCCGGTTACGAATTGGACACTGCCGGTTCAGCCATCGCCATCTGCTGACGGCTGCGCCGGCGCCGTTCTGCCCATGTGGGCAATTGCTGACGGTCCGCCACATTTTAACGTCCTGTCCGGATTTTAACACACTGCGTCTTGATCTTGGCCTGCCATGTACTCTAGATGCCATTTTAGCGGATGACCCACGAGCAGCTGCTCGCGTTCTTCGTTTTATCAACTTGACAAACCTCTCTAAGGACATTTGATTATGCTGTTTTTTTCAATCCTATGCCTGTCAGTCTGTCGTTTATCTTGTTTTCCCTTTTAGTTGCTGTTTTAAACTTGTGCCTCGCGGTGCAATCCTAACGTAGTCTGGGCGCTAATGACCATTGAAGTTGTGCGCCCTAAAACCACAAAAAAAAGCTCATAGAGTTGGCTGTGGAACCTATAGTTTAATGTGTTTATAAAAATGAGAGGAGGCGAACGGCAAGAAAAACCCTGTGGTCAATCGCGCATGTAATCACGAATGTTTTACATGTACTGTCTGACACCTTCTGTGGAAGTACGTTGTGTAAGCGAGAAAATGTCATGCTCCGGTTTACTGATGCAACTATCCAGGAGGCCGCAGAACGTCCATACAGTCTTTCCTTTTTTGCCATGTTACTTACAAACACGTTTTGAGATTGGAATTCATATCTTCAGTGAACTCTTACTCTGTGGGTTTGGTATGGGGATAGATATCAGATTATACAATCTAAGAAGGAGAACGCGCCCCATGAAGGAATTGTCCGAATAGAACGGAAATCGGTAGATGTGATGCACATTACAGATAAATAACAAAAACTTCAGAGAAATTGGTTGACTTATTCAAGAGAGAGAGCTTTACAATTTGAGCAGGCCATTAACGTGTTAGTAAATCTCTGGCCCTTATGGAAGCTGTTATTCTGCTTCAAATTGACTCGGAGAGTTGATGCATGTCCTAGAGCGGGATACAGCGCCAATTTCTGTCCAGTTGGCGCGTCAGGTCGACAAAATCCCGAGCTGGTTGGAGCGCCCTGCCCATAGTGCTCCAAAACTTCTCAGTCGAGAGACCTGAAGGCCTAGCTGGTCAAGGTAGGGTTTGGCAAGCACAAAGACAAGCAGTAGAAGCTCTTCCCTTGTGCGGGCGGGTGTTATCTTGCTGAAATGTAAGCCCAGGAAGGCTGGCCACGAAGGGCAACGAAACGGGACGTAGAATATCGTCGACGTACCGTTGCGCTGTAAGGGTGCCGTGGATGACAACCAAAGGGGTCCTTCTCTGAAAAGATTCGGCCTGGAATCCTGTAGACTGGAGTAGAATTGTCTTTAATGATGTGTCCCACTTCGACCAGTGTCTGGAGACGCCCCGGACAGCGGTGGGATGTCGCCCGCCATAAATCCCAACAAGCAAGGGTCATCATCTGCGGTGCCATTTTATTCCATAGCAGCACCCATTTGGTAGTCACCCGCGACCCTTACAGCACAGCGGTACGTCGACAATATTCTACGCCCCGTTTTGGTGCCCTTCATTGCCATCCTGGGCGTACATTTCAGCAAGATAACACCCACGCGCACAAGGCGAGAGTTTCTACTGCCTGTCATCGTCCTTGTCGAACCCTGCCTTGGCCAGCAAGGCCGCTGGACCTGTCCCCAATTGAGAACATTTGGATCGTTATGGACAGAGCCCTCCAACCAGCTCTGTATTGCGACGATCAGACGCACCAATTGGACAGAATTTAGCACTGAATCCCTCAGGAGGGCATCCAGCGACTCTCTCAATCATTGACAAACCGAATAACTGCTTGCATACTGGTCAGAAACGGACCAAGGCGTTGTTAACTTGATCAGCTTCTGAAGCTCTTACTCTTGGATAACTCCATTTTCCTTTTTCTAAAATCGCAGTCACTTGTTTGTACAAGTACATCACATCTATCAGTTTCCGTTCCATCCGGATATTTCCTTCGTGATGCGCCATTTTTTTTTTAAATTTTAGAGTGTATATCCAACGGCTCACGTATCGATATCTAGTCTGCTCCACCAGCCATTAACATCTCCAACGCCTTGTACCGTTCCAACGCCTTGTGTTTGACGAAATAATAAATTGCACCGTGGTTCGGATTCCACGTTAGCCCATAGATCGTCACAACTGTGTGTGCATCTGTCCCCAGGTTGTCTGAAGACAAGGACATATCGCTTCCAGAATGACCATGGTTGGTAGAGCACTGAAGTGTAAAGAAATCTTTGGAATAATGATTGCTCTGCTTGAAATTGATCGTAAGAGGTGAGCCAAACAGGCTTTTAGAAGAGTTCTAATTTAAAATATGTTTTTCAAAGAAAGAATGCTAATTGTGGGTTCAAATCAGGCACTAGAAAGAAAGAAATTACTTGTCATTAACTTCACAGGCCAGGTTTTAGAGAATATCGACATACATTTGAGCACCTCTTCTCCCCTACCCCGTCTCGTTATTTAGTTTTATTCGCTGTAAACATTACATTTGGATGGGTTCAGCAACTCTGTGGTATTCATGACTAAATTAAAAATAGCGGAAATATTAATTCCAAAAACTGTCAGCTGTGTTGGAAATATGAATTTAAATTAGCCCTCTCATTTACAGCCGTTAGCGATACACTGCGAAAAGCTTTGTGTCGTAGTGTTAATTTTCCACGAGAGTGAAGCACACACTTGAATGACTGCCAACAAATGTTAATAAGCCAGTGATAAAATTAGTAGGATCAGAATATTGTTCTTTGACTGCACGCCGCAGTGGTTACCAGTGTTAACGAGTCATTGGAATGTCTTACTACGAAAGTAAGTGCTTAAACTTAAGCGTCTTTGTCTTTAAAGTTTCGATAGTGTCGGAAATACCCCACTGAAATAAAGCGCAAGTCAAGAATGAACAATATAGACACGTGTCAATCAGGTCATATACTGAAATGTAATTTACGAAGTAATTAAAAAATTACAGCCCTAAAAGCAGAGATCACAGTACCTTATTAGGCATAGAATCCCACTGGCTTCGTAACTGGGCCACCCAGCTAGTTGCAGACGCTTCTTACAAGAAGTAATTATTTACGGGAAGAATACTAGGATCAACGGGGGGAAGGAGGGGGGGGAGTATGTCGAACCTCAAACCTTCGGATCTGTAGTCGTAAACTTCTCCCTGTTTAGTCAAGGCACATTTGTGATGAACTCAACAGACCAGTGGCAGCTTGCTAAGTCTCTTGTGTAGGTTTCACTATGTGTAGTGAAAAATACGTAACAGCTTTATGTTCGAGAATGTGTGTTGTTCCACTTTTAAAATGTAATAAGTGATACTTTCTTCGCGAAAAAATTGCTTTACATTTCTAGTATAAAATTGACCTGTTAACCAGAAGATTAAAAATGCATCTCTGTTTACTTCTGTATTACAGTTTGTTAACCTGTTTGTTTGAAAACCCTTGGCCGGCAAACATAATACAGATTCGATTTTTCAGGAGGCAGTGCGAAGTTTTTCTGGAGCTATATGTATCTCCAGAAATTACAGCGGGCAGTTGACGTCAAATTAAGCTACCTTGGCGAGGCGGCAGTGGACATGCATTCACAAGGCGCGAGGCTCAAAGCTGTATCCGGAAAGCCAGACTTCGTTTCTCCGTGATTCGCCTAAACCGATGAGACCACTGCCGGCATGGTTCCTCTGGAAGGGATACGACTTGTTTCCTTGTCCATTCTTGGCGCAGTCACCCGTGACGTCATTATGATGTGATATATATACACACTGTATCGAAGACAACTTTCGTGATCTTTCGAGACGCCAAACTGCGGAAACCATTTTTACAGACGAATTAAAGAAGGGACTCACTATATCCTCAGCTGGTACAGTCTGCAGTTTTGAAAGCTATTGATGTCGGTATTTTCTTGTGAAGTATGTACCTGCTAACATTAGGAAAAAGACCCCACAGTCTGTTATGTAAATGGTAAAATTGGCTTTCTGTCACAGCATAGTCACTGGAGCAATTGCAGATGTACGATGACAGAGGTCCCGTGTTCGAAACTACCAAAAATACACTGAGATTTTCGATCTCACCAGGGAGAAGGACAGGTGCCGGGTGACGTATGCGGTGTGGGACATCAGGGAAGTTATTAGTCACATTTAATGTTAAATTTAACGTCTCATTTCGTTTCTGTGTACATGATAGGTACAGCACTTTTGCTGCAAAGAGGTGACCAAAGAGCATTTTTCTCAAATGCCAATTTCAAGTGATAGTACTAAGCTTACAGTGTTTGCAAATCGTTTCTTGTATCAGTAAAATGCAAAGTTTTGCTAACGTTACCCACCTGACACTTTAAACACATTTCAAATTTGCAACAGTACTTCAATCGCAGTTTCTAAATGTTGATGTGTACTGAATTGAAGAATTCTGTACATGTTGACTTCGTCCTAAAATAGGACGAAGATATTAAACTACCTGGAAAAATAATCTCTGGCATGATGTGCCCTTCTACGTCTAAGAGGAGACGTTATTTTTCGTTTTCAGAGTAGACTACTTTGCTTACATACATTGTCTTTAGTCATTTTAGGATTGCAATGAGTAACTGGCATTAAAAAAAAAAAAAAAAAAAAGCCTTTTTGTCACCTACTTTCAGCAAAAATGCTACACATATCTTGTACACCGAAACGAAATGAGAAGTCAAATTTAACATTAGGTGTTGCTAATGACTTCCCAGATCGCTGACGGCGAATGAGTCAGGCTGTCACCTGTATCATCCCTGATGACAGACATTGGAAAATCTCCGTACAACGCTGCCGCTTGGCGCCAGTTTTCTCGTTTTTGAAAAAGAAAAGTCATTTTCTCGGTAGTTTCGGACACGGGACCTCTGACACCTTACATCTGCAATTAACTGACTGGACAACAGCTAATACCCTTTTAGGTAGGCTATTGTGGGGTCTTTTTATCCAAAGGTTGGCACATTCATACTTCCATAGAAAATAGAGAGACCAGTAGCTTCCAGAATTGGAGTGATATGCCAGTTGAAGATATAGTGAGCCGCTCCTTTAATTCGTCTGCAAAAATGGCTGCCGCAGTTTAGAGTCTCGAACGATCACAAAGGTCGGTAAACGGCAGCTGTCGTCGTCGATACAGCGAGCACAGTGACGTCACACGTGGCTGTACCAGCGTACAACGAGACTCGCCCTTTTAATGGGTTCTTCGCCGACCGGACACTTAACTGCTTCCTGCTTCCATTCTCTTTTTCCACTCTTTCCGATGGAGGCGGCGATCGGCTCCTACGGCAGTGCCTGCGAACTAAAAGCGAACCCGCTGCTGAGCTCTTTTGACTAGTAGTGGAATTGTCCGAGAGACAGACTGCGTCCTTGGTCACATGACGACCGGCGCTTCTCCCACGAGTAAATTTTCTGGGCTAACACATTGCAAGCAGAGTAGATGCTTACAAGTTATTCTTTCAAACCTTACCGAGTACCGTAATTTAAGCAAGATTATCGACATCAATTTTTCCACTCCTATTGTACGTGACTTCATTATTACTGTCTGGTGCAAAGTTTGCCGACTTTCCATCGAAGGTTGCTCAAGAACTTAATTGTTGCTGTCGGGCTGGAAGTTTGCTGAGTTTTCAGCGAGGATAGTTCGTATTTAGCGAGGACTGGTCATCAGGGTTTCTTGATAGATTTTACCGTGAAGGAATGTGCTGTTAACCAAGACAGGAACACACGGAGTATCTTCAGAAAAATGTTATTGGCTCGATGAATATTTGATTAATAGGCACCAGTACGGTGTAGTGAACGGCGAATGTTTCACAGAAACGATATTAACATCGTGTGAGCCCCAAGGATGCTTAGTAGGAGCTCGCATGTTCCCAATACCCACAAACAGTTTATCAGACAGAATCATCAGCACTATAAGGCTGTTCGCTGACTTGTTTTTGTCTACAGGGAACCGTCGTCGTTGGACGATGGTAAGCATGTGGTCGAAAGTCGCACGTGGTGTATTGAATGAAAGCTCTCTTTAAATGAGGATAAATGTAAGATAATGTGTCTAACAGGGTAAAAGAACGGTGTAGTAGCAGACTACAAGATCAGTAGTGAGCATCTTTATCACGTCGCATAGTGTAGGTATTTAGGCATAATACTGACCAGGAGAGGTGGGATCGACTTTTTTATACGATCTATATCGTGATGTAGGTTAAGGTCCCAGGTGTATCACATGTAACCTCCCCCTCACTTATCGACCTTAATGACAGTGAAAAATTAAACCGCGTGTACCTAATGGGAGTTTTGGAAAAGCAATCGTCACCGAAGTTAACCTGTCGGTAAAGAGGGAGGAAAGGGTTACATCTCAATGAAAGGAAATGTGCTAATGAAACTGGTGGAAATTAATTTTGAAAAGGGGTAAAGTTAATAAAGAAAGTAAATGTGCGGCCGTTACGTTAACAATTAACTAGCGGTAATGAGATATTTGAGATTTGGGGGAAATCACAGTCGCCAGTCCTAAGGACAATTACTACAGTAACTGAAAAGGAAAGGTTATTACACATATAATTAGCTCTAGAAGCGTGGCAACTGAAGGTTGACACGTGTAGTGTGAAAACTGAAAGTTTGTCAGAAGTAATAAATTTCGCTACACCCTGACTTAATTTAGCAAAAGAATTAATAAAACCGGAAAATCTAAAGTTATTTTAGTGACTGAAGTTAATAGTGAGCTTGCTTTCTGAAGCACATCGAAATTCAGTAAAATACGGTTAGTCTTGGACTACCTCAACAATCATTTCAAAAACTACTTGAATCTACGCAATTTAGAAATAAGAGATTTAACTTTGAACTTGAATTAAATGATTCCGAACAATTAACAATAGTAAAATTTAGTACGTACCAAGCTGAGCTGCAGTCACAGGTAAGCTAAAATATGGTAACAAAACTCGCACTCTTAATTTGTGCTTGTGTAATCTAAATAGTGTAGCCAGCTATAAAAACTTTAACCGAATTTTGAAATTAAAGCAGTGAAAACGAGTTAGCTATATTACTTTAATGCTGGCGTTTGGATTTCAACGACACTCGGGTTCATTTCGGAAAAGGAAGGGACTCTGCTTGGTAATGCAATTGGGACAATGAGCAACAAACGTTCATGCTAAGTTGCTGTAATTATAGTGACGAAAATGGAACAGTTTGAAAAGCTGAGGTCTGCCATACAGTTCTAAAACTTTACGTGCGTCCAGTCTTCCTTGTCGGTTGATTGAAGGTTTGAAGCCGTCGGTCGAGGAGGTGGCGACAGTCACTCATTGTCGGCCGTCGCTGTTGCAGAAGCTGGATGTTGGCGCGCCTTCTTCTCGACACGGTCACCAGACGAAACGGGCTCTTGATGTGCGCTAGTTAATGTTTCCCGTCCGCGACACCATGTCAGAAACTATCATCGCAAGTCGAGCGCAATTACATGCTGCCAAACCCTGAAAGCGCGGCAACTCGCGGGAGCGTCACACAACACACCTGCTCCACTCGCTACTCCAGCCAGACTCCCTTCTGCTCAGCCCGCGCTCCACGCGGCAGAGTTAACACTCCCAAAGATCCTACACACTTTGATTCTTCACACGACCTATCGACGTAATCGTTCGATAGCAGTTTTCCCTAGGCAAGACCCAGCGTAAAAATACAAATAATATTTACGAAACAAACCAATTATACATCGACATAAATGCATAAATATACAAATAGTAAAACAATTACAATATACAAAGAGACAGAAATGCCATATCTTGAGGTAACAAAGCAAGGAAAGAAAATAATAGCACAATAGATGGAAATGGGAGGATATGCATTTCCGGCGTTACACACACCAGGCAACCGTTCACACTGGTGGGGCCCCCTTTGGTGGCTACTGGACGAAATAAATTCGGAATTTCACATGATGCACTACAGCTTAGAAAAAAGCCTTATGTGGACTGGTTGTGTAGCGTAATGGTTAACATGTAGAATGTTGTGGGTTGGAATCTTTCATTGTTATTTCTATTCAATTAATTGTAATTGAAATTTTGTATTTCTGTTCCTTTGTCACATTTTAATAATATTAACTTTTTTCAGTTGCTCTGATTTTTCTTCTCGTCATTCGCTTTCCACGTAGAAGCCTTCTACATTTGAATTTAATTATATTTATTTCCCATAATATTTAAACATTTGAAAATTCCGATCTGTCGGTTGAAAAACAAAAGACGACATAATCTGTGAAGTGGTGCCAGAAATGTGTTTTTCGTTACAAAACGTACATTTTTTGGACTGTAATCGTCATACAAACATTTAAAACGCGAACTCTTTATTGCACTATTCTCAAAATAATGCAGATGAAAATTTAATGGAAAGAAGGAATTACGAGTAAAACGAAATTCAGAGAAAATGAGGAATGAAAATAATTAATCCAGTAACACGGAAGAAAATTGGTGATAGAACGAAAGAAATTAAATCGAAATTAATACATAAGAATAAATAGTCTACAATCACTTGAACGAAGAGTCCACGTGGCAAAAATGCAATAGGAAGAAAAATGAGACTAAATGAAAAAGTCAATACTGTGGTTAAAATGAAGTCACAACGGAGTAGAAATTATATGCCATTAAAATTACTACACCAAGAAGAAATGCAGATGATAAACGGGTATTCATTGGACAAATATATTATACTACAACTGACATGTGAGTACGTTTCCACGCAATTTGGGTGCATAGATCCTGAGAAATCAGTACCCAGAACAACCACCTCTGGCCGTAATAACGGCCTTCATACTCCTGGGGATTGAGTCAAACAGAGCTTGGATGGCGTGTACAGGTACAGCTTCCCATGCAGCTTCAGCACGATACCACAGTTCATCAAGAGTAGTGACTGGCATATTGTGATGAACCAGTTGCTCGGCCACCGTTGACCAGACGTTTCCATTTGGTGAGAGATCTGGAGAATGTGCTGGCAAGGGCAGCAGTCGAACATTTTATGTATCCAGAAAGGCCCGTACAGGACCTGCAACATGCGATCGTGCATTATCCTGCTGAAATATAGAGTTTCGCAGGGATCGAATGAAGGGTAGAGCCGCGGGTCGTAACACATCTGGAATGTAACGTCCACTGTTCAAAGTGCCATCGATGCGAACAAGAGGTGACCGAGACATGTTACCAATGGCACGCCATACCATCACACTGGGTAATATGCCAGTGTGGCGATGACGAATACATGTTTCCAATGTGTGTTCACTGTGATGTCGCCAAACACGGATGCGACCAGCATGATGCTGTAAACAGAACCTGGATTGATCCGAGAAAATGACGTTTTGCCATTCGTGCACCCAGGTTCGTCATTGAGTACACCATCACAGGCGCTCCTGTCTGTGATGCAGCGTCAAGGGTAACCGCAGCCATGGTATCCGACCTTACAGTTCATGCTGCTGCAAACGTCGTCGAACTGTTCGTGCAGATGGTTGTTGTCTTGCAAACGTCCCCATCTGTTGACTCAGGTATCGAGACGTGGCTGCACGATCCGTTATAGCCATGGGGATAAGATGCCTGTCATCTCGACTGCTAGTGATAAGAGGCCTTTGGGATCCAGCACGGCGTTCCGTGTTACCCTCCTGAACCCATAGATTCGATATTCTGCTAACAGTCATTGGATCTCGACCAACGCGAGCAGCAGTGTCGCGATACGATAAACCGCAATAGCGATAGGCTACAATCCGACCTTTACCAAAGTCGGAAACGTGATGGTACGCATTTCTCCTCCTTACACGAGGCATGACAACAACATTTCACCAGACAACGCCGGTCAACTGCTGTTTTTGTATAAGAAATCGGTTGGAAATTTTCCTTATGTCAGCACATTGTACGTGTCGCCACCGGCGCCAACCTTGTGTGAATGCTCTGAAAAGCTAATCATTTGCATATCACAGCATCTTCTTCCTGTCGGTTAAATTTCGCCTCTGTAGCACGTCATCTTGATGGTGTGGCAATTTTAATGGCCAGTAGTGTATATATTCGTCGATTACTCGCAAACGAGGGACCACAAGGTGAATGGCTGTAGGCTGTGATACGTGGGACCTTAAACTACATCACCGTATAGAAGCTTTCAAAAATTCGATCCCACCACTGGGAACCTTTCCATGCAAGAGGTGGCATGAAATAAGGCTATCATATAAAAACAGTTGCATTAATTTGGCGAATGGGAGACTTGGTTTTGTTGGAAGGGTTCTGGGAAAATGCAGTAGATCTGTAATGGAAATACCATTCAAGACTCCAGTGCGAAAAATTCCAGAGTATTGTTCCAATGACCCATCAGATTTCGGGCGTGCAACCCCTGAAACATTATTTGTTCTCCTGATATTTCGGCAGTATATCTTTCGCCCATCTTCGGATATAATCGACTGATAGATACTACACTAAGGAAGGAAGGAAAGTAGGTAGGTATGTAGGTAGGGAGGGCAAGCCCCCCTCGGGAATGGTGCTACACGGGCTAAGCAGTTCGGTGCTGTTCCTGCGGTCCTGGCAGCGTGTGACGTTCATTTGAGACATCACATTGTGGATAGGCATCACGGTATGCGGTCGAAGTTTTCCTCAGCTGCTGCACATGCCCTCACGCCCACAAAAAGTCTAACCATCACGGGATCACCCAAAGATGAACCCGATTTCTTAGTTTTCGGATGAATATGTTGTCAGAAAAGACGGGCAGTTTGACGGAAGCGCTCGTTCAGGAGGGGGATGCCTGGCGTCCACGTGAAGCTGGTGAAATAGAGTAGTCGTATGGGAGGTGCACGTCGAGCTGTAGGGTAGGGGGAAAAAAAGTCTGCAACCGTCTGGACAACCTTAGTGCGGGCTGAAGCAGCTTTCCCCCCTCGACGGCAGCGTACTCCAACGCGGGGCAACCAGGACCAGGTAGATGGTTACACCACAACTCGAAGGAAGCAGCTACAACGCTCGCTCCGGCCTTTTAAACCCGCCGACCGTGCCACTGTTCATTAGGCCACGTATACCCAGCCACCAGAGATGCTGTCCGGCGGCAAGGACCTATGAGTACTCTAAAAAAGTTCAACAAACTGCCTCCAGAAGCGCAGCGACTGCCGCCAGAATTATTCGAATGGAAAATGGCACAGGACTTGAAATAGCACCAGTTATACTCCATTAACAATTCTAAAGAGTGACCAGAGTGTTCTGATAAAATAATATTGGTTTAATGTGGTATATACAATGATAAGCCAAAACATTACGACCACTGCCCACCGCGACGTTGGATGCAAAAGCTATGGAAGCGGAGCAGACGCGGACGAGGGACTACCCTAGGGAAGATATGGGTTGCAAATGTGGAAATCCATTGAGATCAGTGACGTTGACAAAGGGCAGATCATTATTAATTAGAGCCTGTGAAAGAGTATCTCGAAAACGGAGAAGCTAGGACTGTGCACGTGTTACTATAGTGAGCATCCATGAAAGGAGGTAGGAGGACACTTCCATGACTCTTCACAGAACGTGGGATTCGAAGGTTTGTCTGCTCTGTAAGGTAGGACAGATGGTGATGCGTGGCATCTCTGCCGAAAGAGCATAATGCAGGTGCACCCACAAGTATTACGGAACACACTGTTCATCGTACATTGTTGTACATGGAACAACGCAGCGGACCACCCCTACGTGTTCACTTGTTGACGCAACGACATCAAATGGTTCAAATGTCTCTCAGCACTATGGGACGTAACTTCTAAGGTCATCAGTCCCCTAGAACTTAGAACTACTTAAACCTAACTAACCTAAGGACATCACACACACATCCATGCCCGAGGCAGGATTCGAATCTGCGACCGTAGCGTTCGCGCGGTTCCAGACTGTAGCGCCTAGAACCGCTCGGCCACCCCGGCCGACCCCAACGACATCGTCAATTACGATTGCAGTGGCCACGGGACCACCGGGATTCGATTGTCGATCAGTAGAAACGTGTCTGCTCTTCGGGTGAATGTCATTTTTGCAACACTAGGTCTATCGTCATTTTCACAAACGCCGTTAGGTCAACGGCGGCTCGAAACATGCAGCGTGCCACGGACGGAGGCTGGTGCGAACAGCAGTATGCTGTGGGACACATTCTCGTGTGCTTGCTGGAAGCTGCGAACCACCTGCATCCCATCATGCTCGATGTCTTCTCCAATGTCGACGTCATCTTTCAGCTACATCATTGTCCATGTCTCGGAGCCAAAACCGTGCTACACTGGTTTGAGGAGAATTATAGTGAAATCGCGTTGATGTCTCGGCAACTAAATTCGCCTGGTGTAAATCCTATGGAACCCATCTGAGTCACTATTGGGCTCCAATACCGTGTATGCAAATCAGCGGCCCGTTATTTAGGAAAATTACATGACCTGTGCGTTGACATACCTACCAACGAGCTGTCGGATCCTTGCTACGCAGAGTCAGTGATGTATTTCGTTCCGAAGACGGACAGACAATTTATTACGCAGATGGTCATAATGGTTTGGCGGATCAGTGTGTGTCCTTAGTGTGAACAATGGTATTTATATATTACCTGAAAAACTTTAAACGACTCACCTATGTATTTTTGACGTAGCATGTCCAGTTATGACTGGTACAGGAAGCAGATCTAGTAATAAAGCTGCATAAACTGAACCTGTGACCAGTTGATGGATCAGTGCTGGGATGTCGATGTATCATTGGTTGCTGCACTGTAGCGACGGGCTTGAGAGTTCATTGAAGACAGCGGCGGATGCCATACTTTGTCAAGGATGAAACTATTATCTCGGTTAATAATATTCTTCGCCAAAAGGATTTCTTCTATTTCCTTCACCACCGAATCCCAAAAGATTAAGGCGACACTGTCGCACCGCATAGAGCAGTGGTTCGCAGCCTCCCATTGCCCCTGAGTGAAATAGGATATTACCAGTACCCCCTGTCCCCCACTTCCTCAACACACATTATCGTCGACATAAGCGCCGAACTAGATTTAAAACTAGAATGTATTTTCTTTCAACATTTTTATTTTTAGAACGCTGAAGATAAATGATACTTTGCTTTTATTTCATTAAATCACGAACTAATGCAGTCAGTGAGCCAAAATGGTACTGCTTACTTCTAATAATCTGTTTTTAAAGGGTAGAAAAGCAATCCTCAGTGCATCATGAGTGCTACACATAACCCCACCTCAGAAAAGAAAGCTCACTGTCCACGATGACGGTCGAGAGCTTCAACAAAACATCCTCCCTCTGCACCGCCCCTCTTCTAGCGACACTTGCATCACCATTTAAAATCAAGCAAGTTAAAATGTGCACACTATTCCTACTGTTTGTAAATCACTTAATTGCTAGACTCTTTACTTTTGAAATGGCAGAAATTGGGACTTCAGGCCGCCAACGCTTTGTGTCTGACTACTCTACTTCTACGTGATTACTCTGCTATTCACAATTGTCTGGAAGAGGGTTCAATGAACCACTGCCACTAATAATTATAATAATAATAATAATAATAATAATAATAATAATAATAATAATAATAATAATACAATTTAGTTCGTTAATTGTTGCGAAGCGAATAATGTAGCAATGTCTGGCCTGTTGTGGGAGATGTCTAAAACTCAGAGAAACCATTTTCAAGAGATATAAAGCACGTGTGATATACGCGTCTCAATCTTTCTGTCATGGAGGGATGGTACGAAATATGTGCATAGTGGGTGATCTGTATGAGGAAGATGTTGATACATTCGTTTCACAAGCTGTAACCGCCACCATATGGTTTCATGCGGTAATACTAGTATTATAAATTAAAAAAGTAGTTATTGGCAATTTATGTAATCAGTATTACAGTCTCAGGAAATAGTGATCTTTCAAAAATAATTTAGTTTCGTGAAACACAAATGAAGCCTTTTGGTTTTACCCGTCACAACATTTCATTTTATCCCTTAGGGGTAATTACTCTATAGCCCAGACGGCATACTGTGTAATATGATTCCTAACAGCACGCAGCGATGTTGCCAGCTGTCAACTGCTAAGCGCTAGCGGCTGGGGGCAGTAGCAGTCACAGAGTTGTGACAACACTGGGGCGTTACCGTGGAGATGTTTACGGAATCGCGTGACGTCACTGGTTGAGGTAGGACCGCGAAGCTGCCGCGCCCGACCCGCAGTAAATGTCAGCGGTCAGCTTAGGCCGACGCAGCTGTAGGTCGGGAACCGTTGCCATTAATTGATGGGTGTCGATACAGCACGCCGCCACAGCCGATGTATTGGGCTGTACGTGCCGTGTGTACTTTTGGTGTTCCATGCATCTTTCATGGACAGTGCGTGTTGTTTGTCTGATGTATGACAGTTGCAAGGGGTCTTGTAAACCTCAGCCGTACGGAGCATTGCTGCATCTTTTGCGAAACCCAGAAAACGGTTGCTGCCTTCTGTGGAGGGCGAAAAATCACTTTCATTTTGTGCTTCGTGGGGTTATGACCTATTTTTGATGACGGGCTTCCCACATATGGTAACGTAGCCATGGAGTTGAGTCTCCGTCATCTCCCTCGATCCTTGAGCTCACCTTCGGTTTTATCAGTAGTGACTTAACGTATGTCTCGTGAACCGTACTCGTTTGCTTCAGGATTTCCATTACAGTATCGAAGCTCATCCTGCAGACTGCCCTCGTGAGCGATGCTATGTGCTCTGGGAATCAAAGCTCTGAAAACACCCATCGCCTCAGAAGAGTAATGGCAGTTACTTGCATGCAAATATTCGTATGAGTCGGTTCCAATATTTGGAGCAATTATCAAGCTGGCATGACAGTAGACAAAAATGGATTCAGAAACGCGTTGATGGGTCGTAACAAATCGCTATAGCTTACTAAAGAAACAGAAATGATTGGGGAGCTCAAATTGTAACCCTTGGAAGAAAACAACGTACTTCTCGTGAAAGCCTGATGGCCTAATTTAGGGACACAGTATCCTAAAAAGACTTGTTTCTCCACCATGCTATCACTATTCTATAACTCGCTGAGGTATCATGAGAATTAGAGATGGGTCGTTCGCGAACTAACGGGTCCAAAGGAACGGTTCACCGAGATGAACGGAACGAGCCAGAAACTACTTCTAAGGAACGGTCTTTCATAGTTCACTTCGGTCGCGGCTTTCTACTTACAGTTCCCGGGAGCGGGAAACGGTCGGTCTCGTTCCAGCCTCGGTCCCGTTCCAGTCTGTCTCGGTCTCGCTCGGCCGGACTCGTCCTCCTTCGCGTGGTCACGTCGCAATTCCACTGCCGACTGGTCGTAGTTCAGTATCGAGTTGTTGCTCGTTTCGTTCACTGCGCACGCCCATTCTACATCTGTTTCAAACTTTTTTTGAACTCTTAACTTCTGGTTCTTTTAGTATTCTATTCAGCTTCTACGACAGGTAATTAAAATTTATTTTATAATTACGTAAATTACATAAAAATTACGTAGTATGTAATATATACATCAATTCAGGTAACAAAACGTCATATCAGCTTACTTCACTATTTCCATAAACAGCAGAAGAAGTAATTGTAAAAAGGCAAGATTTTTTACTTATTACACATGCAAAGGAAGTTGGCACGGCGCACTCGAGTGCCCATTTTCCGTCTTTTTTTGATCCAAGGTAAAAGAGCATGTTCATTGTTATGGGAGGCAGACCGACTTACAATCGAATGAAGCCCGCGCTCCATAATCGGGTGTCTGGTGTCACATTTTGTAAAGAGAACATGATAACTTCTACAATATCATTTCATTGGTACAGGGTGGCGCACGAAAAATCGGCCCCGAGTGCTAGACTGCTCACTGTCGCCCACCAATCGTCATCTATTTTTCGAAGTAGTTGTTTGCATTAGCTTATTTGTTATTTCTTCACTGCTAATCTTTATCTATTCTACTTGTCAACAAATCTTGGGTAATTGGCGAGCAGTCTGTACTCGGGGCCGGTTTTTTGTGCGCCACCTTATATTATTTCAGTGCGATCAGCCACATAACGCTACAGTTGGCTAAACGAGGGGTCTTGCAGAATCACGAAAATTACAAGTGTCTGAGAGTTCTGTTATGAATAAAAATTTTGTACCCCAGGGGGAGGCAAGTGCCCCCTCTTGGCGCCTTCCATCTTCAGGCACGTATGCTACCAATTTTCAATTTTTCATAAGAACCATATAGCAAGTACAATGAACGGTGAACGAGTAAAAATGAACGGTTCCCAAAAGAGGACGATCACCGGCGAACTAGTTCCCAAGGATGAACGACTTTGCCCATCTCTAATGAGAATAATCAAGATTAGGGCACTTAAAGACCCATATAGGCTGTCTTTCTTTCCGTCGACCAATACGCAAATGGAACAGGACAGTGTGTACGCAGAAATAAAAGGTTTTTTCTCCAGTTAAACCTTTAAAGATATCCGTATTTTACAAATTTACCAAACAAGGATATCACTAAGCTTCTCTCTGGGTCTAACGGATTTAGCGCATCGCTCACAGTAGCCACAATCCGTGGTATAATGAGAATACAGGAACAGCTTTTAGGAAAGCTTCATGTTGTAAATGGGTGACGCATATTCTCCTATTTTGCGTCAGCGAAGTGGTATTTCAGTGTTTCTTCTTCCTCGTGACTGGACCTAGAGAATCATTCCACACTTTGTCGCCGCTCCCCGTTGTTACGAGATAAACACGGAGACAATGCAAACCGTGTCTGTTTATGATAATTTTGTGGCTGCATTGTGGCTTACTGACACTTCGCTGCACATATTTGCGTTTGGCTTTGAACATCACTACTCAGTTTTCAGTAATTCACTTCAGTTGCTAACGTGCTTCAAGCGAAGACATAGCATAACGCGCTGTCCGCTGCGTATGACGCCATCAGGTTTTCACGGTCTGTATGTTGCCGCCAGTCAGGGAAAGGCGCATCGTTGGCATTGTAGGTTAAGCACAGGATACGCCGTATTTTGATACGGGTCTAGTGCACGCTGTGTTGCCCCTGAAGACAGAAGCGGCTTTGGTTACGTTAGTGGTGCAATACTTCCAAAGGATTTCGTTTCAGGGATCGTAAAGACAAGATAAGAGGAATGAGGTCACCTCCGGAGATTTAC
Organism: Schistocerca cancellata; assembly: GCF_023864275.1. Classification (NCBI taxonomy): domain Eukaryota; kingdom Metazoa; phylum Arthropoda; class Insecta; order Orthoptera; family Acrididae; genus Schistocerca; species Schistocerca cancellata. The sequence goes on along the minus strand of NC_064633.1, from coordinate 603,393,826 downwards.
AACACCCATTCTTTCACGCTGCCGCCAGGAATGAGGCGAAAAACGAAACTGATAATATTGGCGCGGATCCAGTGTACTGCATTCTTGCTCTCGCTGAACATGTTAAAGAAGACGGACGGCGAGGAGGATTTGCATGGAGAAGCATCCCGCTGATCTTTTTTGTGACCTGTTCTTAAAATTCTTTCAACCTCAGACGCCACAGTTAAATGCAAATTGACTACCCTATCAGATCCTAACATTCAATGGGGCGCCCATCGGTGCCAAAACAAAACTGCTTCAGTTATTTCGGTTTTGCTGTAAACAAATTCGAGTGACTTTCTGACGTGCACATCCACAAAAATTTAGACTGATGGAGGGGTGCGAGAGAGCAAAACTCTAAAAGTGCCATTGTATACAGTAGTTGCTAAAGCCCTAGTGTTGTCAGAGAGCTGTCAGTGACGTAATACTGTAATTGGCTAAACAAGATATTTATCAGAATCTCAGGAAATCACGTCTAATAGTGTGTGAGAATTCTAAGAATTCTACGAGGGCAGTTCAATAAGTAATGCAACACATTTTTTTCTGAAACAGGGGTTGTTTTATTCAGCATTGAAATACACCAGGTTATTCCCCAATCTTTTAGCTACACAACACTATTTTTCAACGCAATCTCCATTCAATGCTACGGCCTTACGCCACCTTGAAATGAGGGCCTGTATGCCTGCACGGTACCATTCCACTGGTCGATGTCGGAGCCAACGTCGTACTGCATCAATAACTTCATCATCCGCGTAGTGCCTCCCACGGATTGCGTCCTTCATTGGGCCAAACATATGGAAATCCGACGGTGCGAGATCGGGGCTGTAGGGTGCATGGGGAAGAACAGTCCACTGAAGTTTTGTGAGCTCCTCTCGGGTGCGAAGACTTGTGTGAGGCCTTGCGTTGTCATGAAGAAGGAGAAGTTCGTTCAGATTTTTGTGCCTACGAACACGCTGAAGTCGTTTCTTCAATTTCTGAAGAGTAGCACAATACACTTCAGAGTTGATCGTTTGACCATGGGGAAGGACATCGAACAGAATAACCCCTTCAGCGTCCCAGAAGACTGTAACCATGACTTTACCGGCTGAGGGTATGGCTTTAAACTTTTTCTTGGTAGGGGAGTGGGTGTGGCGCCACTCTGCCGTTTTGTTTCAGGTTTGAAGTGATGAACCCATGTTTCATCGCCTGTAACACTCTTTGACAAGGAATTGTCACCCTCAGCCACATGACGAGCAAGCAATTCCGCACAGATGGTTCTCCTTTGCTCTTTATGGTGTTCGGTTAGACAACGAGGGACCCAGCGGGAACAAACCTTTGAATATCCCAACTGGTGAACAATTGTGACAGCACTACCAACAGAGATGTCAAGTTGAGCACTGAGTTGTTTGATGGTGATCCGTCGATCATCTAGAACGAGTGTGTTCGCACGCTCCGCCATTGCAGGAGTCACAGCTGTGCACGGCCGGCCCGCACGCGGGAGATCAGACAGTCTTGCTTGACCTTGCGGCGATGATGACACACGCTTTGCCCAACGACTCACCGTGCTTTTGTCCACTGCCAGATCACCGTAGACATTCTGCAAGCGCCTATGAATCTGAGATGCCCTGGTTTTCCGCCAAAAGAAACTCGATCACTGCCCGTTGTTTGCAACGCACATCCGTTACAGACGCCATTTTAACAGCTCCGTACAGCGCTGCCACCTGTCGGAAGTCAATGAAACTATACAAGACGAAGCGGGAATGTTTGAAAATATTCCACAAGAAATTTCCGGTTTTTTCAACCAAAATTGGCCGAGAAAAAAAATGTGTTGCATTACTTATTGAACTGCCCTCGTGTATTGAATCAATTGCCCTCCACATTCCGGGGTTGGGGGGCGGCGTTGCCCGAGAACGCGCCCTCTGCCGTTTACTGACGTGTATTCTTTCTGAATAATGGAGTTCGTTCTCAAACAACTCCAATTTTCACTTTTTTTCACAGGAGAAACCAAACGCTAATATATAGATATGTATATGTGCTGAATATGTGTATATACTGAATTTTCTCCGGTGATGATTACGATGCCTTAAAAGTAGATTTTAGTTCATTTTTTGTCACTGAGTGAATAACAGTGCCAAAATTTGTGAATAAATTTAGGGGTTGTCTGTGCTTGTTTCAGTGGGATTTGTCCGAGTTTAAAACTGAAGCAGAGTATTTAATAGCTCTGTCCAATTTCGAAATTAGAGTGGTTGACATTGTACTAAGAAAATGAGTTTTATAGGCCTTTCTTATAATACGTTGTAGTACGAAACCCTTGGCTACGTAAAATAGTAACACAGATATTACGGTCATAATCTTCTTTCATTACGTAGACTTTAGTCGCAATTTGTTTATGATGATAACCTTGCAAATGCCCACATTCAAAACTTTCACTATGGACAACATTTCAGACTTTACTCTGACATTGTGCTGAATTCTTTGTTGTTTCTATAATTATGTAACATGGGAATGCCATTGCGCTTTTCTCCATAGTGTTTGATCATGCATATTCTCCTTCACGATTGCACTCTATAATGAGCTGCTCATTATGTATGAAGTGTTTTAAGAGGAACAGCGAGTCGCAATTTTCAAATGATACAAGGCGTCGAGTGTACACAGTCATCACAGCGTGAGGCGTTTAACGTACAGCGTGTGTAGTGAATTCGGACCAGAGGTGGTTCCTTGATGGACTGAAGGTGTTCTTCGTATCTTGACTTTAGCCAGCTCGTCCCCATTACCGTGTACGTCAAACGAGAATGATAATTTCAGCGTTCTTGTTGACCAAGTGTTGCTTTTTCAATGATGAGATTGAACTGGTCAATCCCATCTTTCCAGATCATGACAGCCGTGGCCACAGGGCTTACATACCTTGTTGCGGGAATGCTCCGGCATCCTGCGACACCTCGACTGGCCCGCTGGTTCACCCGATGTTTAAATGTCTGCGATTATTTGGAACATCCGGTGGCACGTAGCAGTAGTCACTCCGGCACTTTGGTAGCTCTGCGGTATGTGGTCATCAGTGTGTGGCTAAAGCCTGATGTGGCGTGCCTGGAAAAACTGGTACTCTGTTCCTCGACGAATTTACGGCATTATCAAGGCTAGAAGCGGCATTACGCGCTATTAGCGCAATGTAAGCCGGGGCGACGAGAAGGCGGCGTGACTGACGCTACGTTTTCCCAGGAAATTTATCGCAGCGTGCTGCGGAATACGACTGCGTCTTTCGCTGACCAATGCGGGTCTCAGGACGCTTTCCTAGGCGCGGTGCGGGCCGCAGCAGAACGTCCGAAAAAGGAAAGTGATGTTTTCTTGCAATTTGACAACTGTACGTGATAGACTGATACGAGAACTACCTCCTGACACCTTGTTTTAGTTCAATGAAAATTTTGTGATATTGAAATAGAGGAATAAGCTTTTAAAAGAAAAGCTGATTTTTCGCGCTGCGAAATATGTATCACGCCGTGTCCGCTAAACTCTCTATCGTACAACCACACAATTTTATAGTTGGCTTCAGTAGTACATGTCGATAACGTGTGCGAACTTTCCGGCCAACAAAGTCAGTAACAGTGAAGTAATAAATTAGTGTCATGTATGACACCGAACTTTTAGCAAACCAATATCCAAAATGTAGTAAGCGACAAACTTTTTCTCTTTTACATTTTTGTGGGGGTCACAGCGACAAAAAGTTTCGGAAAGGTTTGAATTTTGATGTAAGTTGGCGGGTGGTGCAGTGTTGTGTGGTTCATTGGCGCTACGCGAGTTCCAGCTCCAGCACGTGCCCCGTGACAGTAGTACTGAAGGCAGCCAAGGGGAAACTTGCAGCCTAGTGATCGATCTAAAAACCTGTCATTTTTGGCTCTCCGAAAGTACACGGAAGTTAGGAAGACTGTATATTCTTGAAAGAACTACTCAGGAAGCGCAAAGCAGTCTCACAAATGGTCTTACATCGTGAAGAAGAACGAGCGTGTAACATTTAAGTAACAAAACAATTGCTCGACGGTGCGGAGGAATGCCACTTCCCGCGACCTTATAACTCAGACGCCAGAAACCAGTGGTACCCTTGGTTCGTGTCATCGGTTACGCCAGAGCTGCGGAATTCACTGCGAGAGAAGCCAATTTACAGAGCACTTCGACGGGCCGAATTCTAATCGTCTTTCACACTCCTGACCACAATAACAACCCCTAACTCATTATGACTGTTGTTAAAGGCTCAGTACAAATATTTTTACCAACATATGACATTGGAAATAATCAAAGACGTTTCTTTTTACATGTCTCATTCATTTTTCTTGCAATTTCTGCCCAAGTTAACCCCCTTTGCATTTGGTTTTTCAAGCTCGGTGTCAACCATGTTCCACGAAATATGGTGTTCGGATACCAACTCGATACGCTGCTGATCCTCTGAAGTAGAGAAACAGTCAGCGAATATTCTTGGTAAATGTTTCAGTAATTAGATGGGAAGAATTAGCTACTCTGTCGCTGCTGCTCAGTTAGACTTTCCCCACTCCCCGAACAAAGCATATCGCTGCGACGTGTGCGAGGACTCCTCCTGCAGCATGCGAGCGTTTCCAGCAGCGGCACTACGTTGCCCGCGCCGTAGGAAGACGGTCTGCTACGTTTAGCGTCGTGCAAGTAGGGAGCGCGGTCTCGCACGCATTTTACCCAGCACGTTGCGGTAAATTCTTGCACATAGGAAATAGTTGCGTAAACCGATACGGCTACTAAAGGGCTGACTCGGAACGCAAGTAGCTCACTGGAAGAAATTTAACTGCGTTCCAAGAAGTGGTGTTCTCGGTGCGCGATTAGGGCATGGGAGGGGCGGGGGAAGGGGGGGGTTCAGTCTTCCTGAAACAGCGGAATTGAAGCGTGCCTCCGCGAGTGGGAAAATAAGAGCACTGCGAATAACCGTCGCAGTGGTGTCCGGCGCCGTCGACGACCAGATGGCGTGTGGCGAAATCGACTGGCTACAATCGAACAGCTCGCTGTATGTATAATGCAGAGGCAGCCAGGTTGGTGTGTTCGTCATCAGTTCAGCGAATCGGTTTTCTTACGGTATTTCGGGAAAACAGACTTGAGGTGTTCCGCATCGATGCGACGACGAAGCCCTGACGGAAAGATTTGGGAGCTGTTACTAGTTGAGGCCCCTTCCCCCCCCCCCCCCCCCAATGAACCATGGACCTTGCCGTTGGTGGGGAGGCTTGTGTGCCTCAGCGATACAGATAGCCGTACCGTAGGTACAACCACAACGGAGGGGTATCTGTTGAGAGGCCAGACAAACGTGTGGTTCCTGAAGAGGGGCAGCAGCCTTTTCAGTAGTTGCAGGAGCAACAGTCTGGATGATTGACTGATCTGACCTTGTAACAATAACCAAAACGGCCTTGCTGTGCTGGTACTGCGAACGGCTGAAAGCAAGGGGAACCTACGGCCGTAATTTTTCCCGAGGGCATGCAGCTTTACTGTATGATTAAATGATGATGGCGTCCTCTTGGGTAAAATATTCCGGAGGTAAAATAGTCCCCCATTCGGATCTCCGGGCGGGGACTACTCCAGAGCACGTCGTTATCAGGAGAAAGAAAACTGGCGTTCTACGGATCGGAGCGTGGAATGTCAGATCCCTTAATCGGGCAGGTAGGTTAGAAAATTTAAAAAGGGAAATGGATAGGTTAAAGTTAGATATAGTGGGAATTAGTGAAGTTCGGTGGCAGGAGGAACAAGACTTCTGGTCAGGTGACTACACCGTTATAAACACAAAGTCAAATAGGGGGAATGCAGAAGTAGGTTTAATAATGAATAGGAAAATAGGAATGCGGGTAAGCTACTACAAACAGCATAGTGAACGCATTATTGTGGCCAAGATAGATACGAAGCCCACACCTATTACAGTAGTACAAGTTTATATGCCAACTAGCTCTGCAGATGACGAAGAGATTGAAGAAATCTATGATGAAATAAAAGAAATTATTCAGATAGTGAAGGGAGACGAAAATTTAATAGTCATGCGTGACTGGAATTCGAGTGTAGGAAAAGGGAGAGAAGGAAACGTAGTAGGTGAATATGGATTGGGGCTAAGAAATGAAAGAGGAAGCCGCCTGATAGAATTTTGCACAGAGCACAACTTAATCATAGCTAACACTTGGTTTAAGAATCATGATAGAAGGTTGTATACATGGAAGAACCCTGGAGATAGATTATATAATGGTAAGACAGAGATTTAGGAACCAGGTTTTAAATTGTAAGACATTTCCAGGGGCAGATGTGGACTCTGACCACAATCTATTGGTTATGACCTGTAGATTAAAACTGAAGAAACTGCAAAAAGGTGGGAATTTAAGGAGATGGGACCTGGATAAACTGAAAGAACCAGAGGTTGTACAGAGTTTCAGGGAGAGCATAAGGGAACAATTGAAAGGAATGGGGGAAAGAAATACAGTAGAAGAAGAATGGGTAGCTCTGAGGGATGAAGTAGTAAAGGCAGCAGAGGATCAAGTAGGTAAAAAGAAGAGGGTTAGTAGAAATCCTTGGGTAACAGAAGAAATATTGAATTTAATTGATGAAAGGAGAAAATATAAAAATGCAGTAAATGAAGCAGGCAGAAAGGAACACAAACGTCTCAAAAATGAGATCGACAGGAAGTGCAAAATGGCTAAGCAGACATGGCTAGAGGACAAATGTAAGGATGTAAAGGCTTATCTCACTAGGGGCAAGATAGATACTGCCTACAGGAAAATTAAAGAGACCTTTGGAGATAAGAGAACCACATGTATGAACATCAAGAGCTCAGATGGAAACCCAGTTCTAAGCAAAGAAGGGAAAGCAGAAAGGTGGAAGGAGTATATAGAGGGTCTATACAAGAGCGATGCACTTGAGGACAATATTATGGAAATGGAAGAGGATGTAGATGAAGATGAAATGGGAGATACGATACTGCGTGAAGAGTTTGATGGAGCACTGAAAGACCTGAGTCGAAACAAGGCCCCCGGAGTAGACAACATTCCATTGGAACTACTGACGGCCTTGGGAGAGCCAGTTCTGACAAAACTCTACCACCTGGTGAGCAAGATGTATGAAACAGGCGAAATACCCTCAGACTTCAAGAAGAATATAATAATTCCAATCCCAAAGAAAGCAGGTGTTGACAGATGTGAAAATTACCGAACAATCAGTTTAATAAGCCACAGCTGCAAAATACTACACGAATTCTTTACAGACGAATGGAAAAACTAGTAGAAGCCGACCTCGGGGAAGATCAGTTTGGATTCCGTAGAAATACTGGAACACGTGAGGCAATACTGACCTTACGACTTATCTTAGAAGAAAGATTAAGGAAAGGCAAATCTACGTTTCTAGCATTTGTAGACTTAGAGAAAGCTTTTGATAATGTTGACTGGAATACTCTCTTTCAAATTCTAAAGGTGGCAGGGGTAAAATACAGGGAGCGAAAGGCTATTTACAACTTGTACAGAAACCAGATGGCAGTTATAAGAGTCGAGGGACATGAAAGGGAAGCAGCGGTTGGGAAGGGAATGTGACAGGGTTGTAGCCTATCCCCGATGTTATTCAATCTGTATATTGAGCAAGCAATAAAGGAAACAAAAGAAAAGTTCGGAGTAGGTATTAAAATCCATTGAGAAGAAATAAAAACTTTGAGGTTCGCCGATGACATTGTAATTCTGTCAGAGACAGCAAAGAACTTGCAAGAGCAGTTGAACGGAATGGACAATGTCTTGATAGAAGGGTATAAGATGAACATCAACAAAAGCAAAACGAGGATAATGGAATGTAGTCTAATTACGTCAGGTGATGCTGAGGGAATTAGATTAGGAAATGAGACACTTAAAGTAGTAAAGGAGTTTTGCTATTTGGGGAGGAAAATAACTGATGATGGACGAAGTAGAGAGGATATAAAATGTAGACTGGCAATGGCAAGGAAAGCGTTTCTGAAGAAGAGAAATTTGTTAACATCGAGTATAGATTTAAGTGTCAGGAAGTCATTTCTGAAAGTATTTGTGTGGAGTGTAGCCATGTATAGAAGTGAAACATGGACGATAAATAGTTTAGACAAGAAGAGAATAGAAGCTTTCGAAATGTGGTGCTACAGAAGAATGCTGAAGATTAGATGGGTAGATCACATAACTAATGAGGAAGTATTGAATGGGATTGGGGAGAAGAGAAGTTTGTGGCACAACTTGACCAGAAGAAGGGATCGGTTGGTAAGACATGTTCTGAGGCATCAAGGGATCACCAATTTAGTATTGGAGGGCAGCGTGGAGGGTAAAAATCATAGGGGGAGACCAAGAGATGAATACACTAAGCAGATTCAGAAGGATGTAGGTTGCAGTAGGTCCTGGGAGATGAAGCAGCTTGCACAGGATAGAGTAGCATGGAGAGCTGCATCAAACCAGTCTCAGGACTGAAGACCACAACAACAACAAGTGGTTGAGGAACGCTTGTGTTCTCTACCAAGTCGAGCTAAAGTAGGTGGACGCTAGCGTTACCGGCGAGACGTACCGGAGGGAGCAGTAGTTTACAGCTGTTGGCGGAAAACAGTGGAGGCAGCATATTGGATTGGTGGGGGTTTCGACGGATTTGTCTAGAACCATTAATGCATGTGGAAGGCACTTCTGACGAAACTCACGATGGATCCATACTTGGAGAAAACGACGAGTCCTACGGTAATAAAGTTGTCGTCAACTCGAACGTAGCTTAGAACACCGCAGTGCTTGACTGTAGGTATGATGGTATTGGAGGTGGTACGCCCTCGTCTTCCTCAGACATTTGCTTATCTAGCCAGTTACGGAAGGACCTACAGTTGATTTTCAATCTCGATGCAATTAAGAGCGTTTCACATTAACCGTTGCCAGGGCTGAAAGAAGCGAGAAGTCACAATTCAGAAGTCCTAGGACTGACCGGACATCGAAACCCACAACTTTGGATTTGTAATCTGGCACATTTCCAATTTTTTAAACCAATTTTTATTAATTCAAGTGTTGTAAATAATAAATTTCAGCTATCAGTCGCCCTTTTTAATTTTTTTAAAAAAATATTATTGGTAGACCTATATTTCTGCTAGAAACTAGCCATTATCAATGCACTCTCGTTTTTGATCAATGCATGTAATGGCTCTTGGTCGTTACATGCATTGATCAAAAATGATCGTGCATTGAGAATGGCTAGTTTCTAGCTGAAATCTATTATTTACAAGTCAATATAACAGTCGCTGAGTGCAACAGCCTTCTGAATGGAAGGTAACCTGATGAATTCAAGTGTTTGTATGAGGTAGACCTAATACCTGTTCTATTCAGAATCGAGATACACTGGCGTGAAAAAACCACAACACCAAAAAATAATTAATGTATAGCGACGAAATTTTGGGAATACATTTTTATAGAAAACATATTTACGTGATTAACGTTGCAGGATCACAGGTTCACGTACGTGCGAGATGAACCATTGCAAACATGCAGTGCTGGTACATTAATAACCGTTGTAATCGTCAGAATGTTGAATGCAAGGATGCAAACGTGCATCCATTGTGTTGTAAAGGTATCGGATGTCAGTTTTTGGGATGGGGTTCCGTGCCCGTTGCAAATCGTCGGTCAATATGCTGCCTGTCGGTGAAGTTGGAGTTCTTGGCGCATATGCGCTCGACTGGAGACAGCTGTAGCAGGGGAAGGCAACATGTCGACACTCTTCAGAGCATGTTGCGTTGCAACAGCGGTATGTTGGCGAGCTTTATCCTCGCGGAAAACACCCCTGAATGCTGTTCGTGAATGGCAGCACGGCAGGTCGAATCACCAGGTTGACGCACAAATTTGCAGTCAGGGTGCGTGGGATATCAAAGAGAGTGCTCCTTCTGTCGCACAAAATCGCACCCCAGACCATAACACCAGGTGTGGGTCCGGTGTGCCTAGCACGTAGACAGGTTGCTTGCAGTCCCTCTATTGGCGTTCCTGTAACCAATACACAGCCATCACTGCCACTGCGCCAGAACTAGCTTGCATCAGAAGACACAACAGGCCTCCTTGCTGCCTTACAGTGAGCTCTCGCTTAACACGGCTGAGGTCGCAAATGACTGTGGTTTGGGTTCAGTGTAGAGATGGGGGATCCGCTCCTGAACTGATACATAGAGTTGAATCTTTCAAAGGAGTGAACAATCAGTGATTCAGAAAAAAAGAACGGTAGCTCCAAACATTTCCCACGGCAGAGAGAAAGAGAGAGAGAGAGAGAGAGAGAGAGACGGAGCATATCAGCAGCGCCTCTGCTGGTCACAGCACAGTGCACGCCACACAACACAGCCAGCGCCGGCCTATGCTCTGCTTCTATCTTGGCTGCCTGCATTGTGCAGTGCCCCATTGGATTTTGTGTTTCACATATGCCATGCCGTCTCTGTGCGTCGTCTGCCGCGTGCAGTGTCTGGCGCAGCTTAACTTAGCATCGCACTCTGTGGGCGATCGTTTGTCGCACGTCCTGCCCTCTGGGCAGTTGATGCGAGCAACAGGACAGAGAGCCACCTAGCGGATAACATAGGAACTACTTGCAACAACCTGGTCGCAAGGGAACGGACGATTTGTCTCGGAGCGGGTGAGTTCACCGCTTCCCCCACCCTCGGAACTCGCCCGCTCAAGGCTCACCCCACCGTTCTCGACTCTAGCCAGAGTGTTGAGCAAAGCAACTCGGTTGTCACTCTGGTCTCTGCGGTCTTAGCTCACGAAGTAATGCAGCTCGCGGCTCGACCTGCTCGACTCAGTGCTTCTGCATCGGAGTTCGTCTCTACTGAATATTGTTCTTCGTAGTAATACCGCTATGTATATTACATTATTATGTTATGTATACATCATTTGTTTTTATTTTTATTTTTGCTTAAACTGATCAGATTAGGTTCCTGACAACTCCTCTTACTATAGGATTTTTGTTATGGACACTCGAATTTACGCTTTAATTATGAGCGAACCGATAAACGTATCGGAAAATGTGATACACCAATATTTTCCTTGTTTTATTCTGCGTAAGGCTATATGCAGCACTTTCGTTTTACAGTCAAATTTATATTTTTTTTTTCTTATTCTGGTACGGATTTTGCGATTTTAGGCGTCTTCGGAAGGAAATGTTCACTTTAAAAAATATATGGCTTGCGATGTATTTGTATGAGGTTAATGAAATTTTAATACATTATAGCCAAATATATTGTTAATGTAAATCTCAAGTTACAACATTTCCCGATCACCCAAAAATCCACGATAGTGCAAAATAAATCAATAATCAAAAACTTTGTCATATCCTGGAAATTTCAATAAACAATACAAAATTCTTACTCATTATCTGTGTTACTTCAAAATAGGATCAAATAAGATCAAAATACAGGTATAGTACTGGAATAAACCAAGTTTAAAGTGCAATGTGCCTTCCATTTATTTTCGATTGTAAATGAGTGGTGAGTCATGAAAAAGAGCTAATTCATTTCAGGGAGTGAACAGTTCTGATCCAATCTCTGAAAAGAACAGTTTTGCCCATCTCTAGTTCAGTGGATTGCACGGTACGGGGTGTCTTCCAATTTGTAACAGTTCGTTGTGCCATTGTGAAGCCAACTGATGCCCAAATTGCTACTGCAAATGCAGTACGATGCACCAGAGCCCTTTTGGTACTGCCACGTCGCCGTTAGGAGCCCAGTCTTTCTGCGAGCGTACATTCTCGTGACCACCGCTGCCAACCCTTAGGTACATTGTTTACATTCCTTCCAAGTCTTTCTGCAGTATCACAGTATTGCTCCAGCTTCTCGTAGCCCTATTATAGGACCTCGTTCAAACTCAGTGACGTGTTGATAATGCCATCTTTGTCACCTTAAAGGTATTCTTGACTAACATCAGCTCACCACGCGCGTTCTCAAAGGTACCTAACACCACTACGCGTGTATTTAAAGCTGACCTGGTCTGCCTCCTCGTAGTGGCGCTACTAGCGGCCACTCTTCAGAGACTGGTGCGAAATTCAATAGCCATCGTCTTCCAGACGTATAAACACGCCTATCATCTACCATTTATGTTCCACGCCTCCTTCTTGGTGCTGCGTTTTTTTTTCCAGTCAGTGTATTTTATGAACACATGTTTAAACATTATTAAATTAAGGTCAGTAAATGAACTTAGTGGGTAAAATAATAACCAAATAAAATGAGCTGAAACTTTCTTGCAGATTAGAGATCGGGACACGAACCCCGGACCTTAAATTTCGCGGACATTGCTGTTTCCGATTGAGCTACCAAGGCGCGACCGACAACCCTGCGTTACAGCCGTGCCTGGATAGCTCAGTACGTTAGACCGCTGCGCACGAATGTCTAGGTTCGGGTTAGGGTCCTGGTTCGGCACACAGTTTACTTTCAAAACAGCGAGTACTCCGCTGCAGACAGAGAAACTTAGACACACACACACACACACACACACACACACACACACACACACACACACACACAGAAAAAAAGGAAAGAGAGAGACAGACAGACAGTTGTTTACAGTGACAGTAAGCAGATTCTTTATTATCGGTCTCAGTTGTAACATTCAAGAGAAAAAGACTTGTACAAAATTTTCCAGAACTGTGAGGAAGCTTGAGTGACACTCTTAAATTCTGGCATTTCTGTATCTTCGTTTTCTTCTTCCGCATCCTGAAGTTCCCCGTCGTGTATGCAGCCCCTCACTGATGATTCTTGAGCTCCTTATATGTGTTCTCACGCTTTGAAATCATGTTTAACGTTTGCTGAAAGTCGCCAAGTGCTCTCATTATCAAACACTAGATGAGTATACTTAGGGTAATTTGCTCTCCGTTTTAAGCAAAAACCAGTTTTGCATTCGTCTCTGTGTTTGTGGCGTCATATCACCTGAACTATGTATCGTAGAATATAATTTTGCGGGTGCATTCAGTGGTATATGTGTATACCGCCTGCAAAATGTGTTGAGAATACAGTTAGTATTAACGAAATGCTAAATACAAAGTTAAAACTTCTTGCTTGCGCAGAGGTTTTAGAAAATAGCCGGCCGCGGTGGTCTAGCGGTTCTGGCGCTGCAGTCCGGAACCGCGGGACTGCTACGGTCGCAGGTTCCAATCCTGCCTCGGGCATGGGTGTGTGTGATGTCCTTAGGTTAGTTAGGTTTAAGTAGTTCTATGTTCTAGGGGACTTATGACCTAAGATGTTGAGTCCCATAGTGCTCAGAGCCATTTGAATCATTTAGAAAATAAACAGCGAAAATGTAGTAGGCGATAAATTTTCTCCTTTCGTCATGTTGTAAGGGGCCTCAGCGAGCAAAAGTTTAGAAAGAATTTGAAAATGTGGGTAAAATTTGTTGGAAGTTACCAAGTGCTCAGAGTCTCAACCACTGCGTGAATTTATTGTGGGTCATTTGCGCACGGGTCCCCTAACGGGAGTACGAATAGTTACGAAGTGTGCCAGCCATCCGCCGTTGTTGGAGCTACGGAGCCAGAATCTACTAGCCTCTTAAAAAGACGGCTGAGTAATTGTGCAGGTAGTATTATATACCCTTCGTTTCGGATATGTTCCAGCATACACGACACGAGGTGGACGGTTGCTTCCATTTACCAGAATATAACAGAAGATCATGTCAGCCATTTCCCGTCTGGAATAATAGGTTTCCATTATGCAGCCTATTGGAAAGATAAACCTACATTGTAAAATAATTTCGCAAAACATCAAAACACAAACAGATGTACATTTCGCGCTGCATGGACAATAAGAGGAATGTGTCCTCATTTCTTTACGGCATTCTGTAGGTCGTTGGAATAGGGAAGACCTTGCAGTAGAAAAGACGTGTTTCACATAGCTTTGAAGGTATGCTTTTTAGAGACCATGTTTACGGGTCATATTTGTCTTGTTTTATTGTATACGACCACCTCTCAAAATATGGAATACAGTACACTACGCATACGGTTAGATGTAGAAAAAAGTACACAGTGAAGGCTAGTTCACACGGCGACACCGAGTTGCGCTACTCATTGGGTGAAACAAGTTGCGCACCAGTGTTCATTTCAGTTTAGTCGTAGTCTGTGCGCCATAGTCGTGTCTAAAATATAAGTTGCACGAGTATGGCGGAGTTAATCCCTGCACAAAACAAAAACAGTAAGAAACGTGTTTTGGCTAATGAATGGATAAAGACGTCATGTCGATTGCTCAGCGATATCGCTGAAAAAAAAGTAGTGGAAGAACTGAGCTGTTACTTCAGACATGTAGTCTACAATGTGTGAATGGGGAGTACTGCTACGACGTTTTAAATAAACGAATAGACGTTTTGAATAAACTAATATTGAATAATTAATTCACCTTTCCAGATTTTGTAATCATTCCTCCTGTCGACAATTTTCCTTGAGAAATAATCAGCCAAGTCCTGTATATGTGGGCTGTTCCACAGCCAAATGTTTTGCTTGCTTGTATTTTTCTTTGTTAATTAGTATATGTATTCGTAATTGAATGAATTTTGCTGTGCAGCTCAGATGCTGCCGACCCATCAATGTTCAGATCGCATATGGCGGCCGTAAGTGCAGTGACATGTCGCTGCTTGTTTTTCTTGTCAACCAATTAAAATTCCACAAACACTCGTAGCACAGATATTCAAAAAGCAAACAATTCCTTCCATTCCTCGCTTCATATTTCAATTTGTTTACACCCCTCCGAATCACCTAACCGCAGTGCTACTGCAGCTGGTATCGCCAAAGTTGGAAGAAGCCGAAATTGTGTAGTTTCACCAACGAGTTGCGCAAACGCGCGCCACGTTTGCGCAGGGGTCGGTATCTCAGTTGCGTGCTACTTAGCTACCGAAGTCATTGTATACAATCACTGTAAAGTTATTTCTAAAGTAACGGATACTAATGCTTAATAGGTGTAAAACAAAGCATAAGACTGTAGAGACAGAGATGCTGAATGAAACATGTCTGATTGTAAAGAGGGCAATGCGTGAAGCCTTCAGTGACTACCGTAACAGAATATTACCAAAACCCAAAGAAAAATATGGTTCAAATGGCTCTGAGCGCTGTGGGACTCAACTTCTGAGGTCATTAGTCCCCTAGAAAATAGAACTACTTAAACCTAACTAACCTAAGGACATCACACACATCCATGCCCGAGGCAGGATTCGAACCTGCGACCGTAGCGGATACGCGGTTCCAGACTGAAGCGCCTAGAACTGCACGGCCACACCGGCCGGCAAAACACAAAGAAACTGTGGTCATGTGTAAAGGCTGTCTGTAGCGCGAAGGTTATCGTGCAGTCCATAGGGATGAGACAGGAACTGAAATTGAAGATACCACTGCAAAAGCTGGAATGTTTAACTCTGTTCTGAAATGCTCCTTTCGAAAGGAGAGACCTGGAGAATTTCCCAGTTTAATCCTCCTACCAATGAAAATATGCCAGCAATCAGGATTAGTGTCAGTGGTGTTGAGAAACATCTGAAATCGTTAAAATTGAACAAAGCTCCAGGGTGTGATGAAATTCCATTCAGATTGTTTGTTGAATTTGCTGCTGAGTTAGCCCCTCTTCTGATAACAATTTGTCATAGATCGCCCGGGGGAAAAAAAATCTAGCTCAGTAGTTGGAAGGAGGCACAGCTACCTCCCATCTACAAGATGGGTAGAAGAAGCGATCCACAAAACTACTGTCCAATATCCTTGACATCAATTTGTTGTAGAATCTTAGAAAATATTCTGAGCTCAAACGTAACGAGGTATCTCGAACAGAATGACCTCTTCCGTGCCAACCAGCATGGATTTCGAAGACGTCGATCATGTGAAACCCAACTCGCACTTTTTTCATATGACATACTGAAAGCTTTTTATCAAGGTAGAAAGGTAGATGCAGTAGTTCTCAATTTCCGAACAGCATACGACTCAGTAGCACGCCTACGCTTATTGTCAAAAGTACGATCATACGGTATACCAAGTGAAATTTGTGACTGGATTCAGGATTTTTCGGTAGGGGGACGCATCATTTTATCTTGGATGGAGAGTCATCGTCAGACGTAGAAGTAACTTGGGGTTTTCCCAAGAGGAGTGTGTTGGGGCCCTTGCTGTTCCTGTTGTATAACAATGACCTTGCAGACAATAGTAACATAAGAGTTTTGCATATGATGGAGTTACCAGTAATGAAGTACTGTCTGAAAGAAATTGTGTAAATGTTCAGTCAGAGCTTCATAATATATCAAAGTGCTGCAAAGTTTGCCAACTTGCTGTAAATGTTCAGAAGTGTAAAATTGTGCACTTCACAAAACGAAAAAACGTAGTATCCTATAACAGCAGTGAGTCACTGTTGGAATCGGCCAACTGATACAAATATCTGGATGTAACACTTTTTAGGGATGCGAAATGGAATGATCACTTACTCTGTCATGGGTAAAGCAGGTGGTAGACTTCACTGTATTGGTAGAATACTGGGGAAGTGCATTCTGCCTACAAAGCAGACTTACAAATCACTTGAGCGATCGGTTCTGGAATATTGCTTAAGCGTGTGGGACTCATACCAGATAGGACTAACAGGGGATATTGTACTTATACAGAGAGGGGCAGCATGTATGGTCACAGGTTTGTTTGAGCCGTGGGAAAATGTTACAGAGATGCTGAAGGAACTGAACTGGAAGACTCTTGGAGATGATGCAAACTATCCCGAGAAATTTTATTAACAGAGGAAAAATTGTATTAACAAAGTTCCAAGAACCATCCTTAAACGATGACTCTAGGAATGTGCAACAACCTCATACGTGTCGCTCACATAGGCTTCGTGAGGATAAGATTATAAGAATTACTGCATGCTCAGAAGCAATCATTCTTCCCGCGCTTCATACGCGAATGGAACTGGAAGAGATCGCGACTGGTACTGCGGAAAGTAACGTCTGCCAAGCACTTCGCGGCCCAGAGTACTTTGCAGAGTATGAATGTAGATGTATAGTCCGTTTAAAATTGCTTGTAGTTGACGTCTGTCACTTGACGATACAGTGTTACAACATCGGCTGCCGGGTACCGCTCGGTTGTAGGTGATACACCAGCACAGCGGGACGCTTCGGAAATGCTGTTAATAGTGCAATGCGGAGCAGTGTTGGAAGAACGCCGCGGGGTGTGTCGGAAATGCGAAACACTTTGTCGACAGCTGATTGTAAGAACCTGTGACTGAGCTGGGACAGACGACTCGTTTTGTAGGCCTGACTTTAAACTCGTGTCCTATGCCAAACACAATTTCGTGATCTGGATGTATCCGAGAAAACGGCGATCATCAGTCGGCGGCAGAACTAAAATCACGATTGCTTTGTTCACGGAAATTAAAGCTAGCCTTTACAAGCAAAGTCAAGACGGGTCAAGTTCAGTTTCAGCGGTAAAAGCAAATTGTGATTTCTTCCTCTCATTGGTTACCTTAAACTATCCACTCACTAGCTACACGAGCTGCCGTTTTGCCAACCCATGAGCAATCCTGGTTGGCACTTGGTTACAATTACAGGCAACGCAGGCAGATTCCCAACGAAAAAAGAACGATAGGAAGGAAAAAGTCAATATAATGATGAAAACGACGACGCAAAGAATTAGAAATAAAAAAAATTATATTTAAACCAATTAATTGAATAAAAATAACTCTTTTGATTAGCAGAACGAAAAACAAGTCCAAAGTTGTCAAAAATGTGCAACGAACAGTTACAACGCATACAGATCTTTGTTTGCGCTGTGATGTCCGTTCACATTTTTGATATGGTTTTCACATCTTCGGAAGTGCCATTTTCGACTATGTTAGATGATTTGACAATAGGTATCGGCCAGAAACTAGTCATCGAGTGAATAAAGAAATAAAATTTGAAACTTTGGATTGGTATTTCGTTCTACTGATCAACAGAAGTTGCAGAGCCACGGCTACTACAGCATGCAGGAAGTTCTGTTGACTAAATTTAAAAATAAGAAATGTAATATTTGACGAGATTCGAACCTACCACCTTTTTACACGGCAGGATAATACGCTAACCATTGGGATATGTCAAAATGCTGAGTTAAATAGTAACATCCATGACTGTTGTGACCTAGTCGCAACGGTGAATTGCACCCTTCGAACATTCGAAATCACGCAGTGTCGTGCGTAGCTTATCTAATGTAAGCCTCTCTCTGTGTTTATGATTACGTGTGACACTGAATCGCGTCTTATGCGGAAGTATCCAGTAGTGTTCGCTTCAGCTATGTGTGAAACGCGCGTATTTCATTAGCATCGTTGTATCTGTGTTTTTTGTTTGTGATGTGTGTAATGACACATTCCGACGCAGAGACATAAAATACCTTGAAGGCTGCGCCAAAGATTAAATTGAGAGGGATTAGAATATAATCTCTGTAATGTTCATACTGGATTCTCTTTTGTTTCATACTCAACTAAGGAGTCAAGATACACTTTCTATTGTTACCTTGTAGAGGATGGACGTAATTTTTGGTGTGTGCGGAAAGGCAGCCATCCTGTTGTATTTATGGTTTGTGCGACGAGCAGAGCAAGTCTTATTGTCTTGTGAATAAAAAATAGTGAGAAGTATCTAAGTTTTACGAGAATTATTTAAAGTGACGTAGCATTGAATTCCTTGGTTTCCACCGTCTTCGTGAAGTAAACCGATGCCGACCTAGGAAGATACACACGGTCAACAAAGAGAAGAACATCGATGGCGACTAATAAATTAATATTGTGGCAGAAGGACTAATTCTACGTCTAAGGTGAGAACTCTGGTTAAATCAACCATGACGTGGAATTCAAAAATGTAATTAATCGGAATTGTAAATAATATTTATAGGCAAATTTCACGCAGTACTGAATTTATCCGCATTCAAGCCGGTCAATACAGTCCGTAAAAAAGCCTTTCAAAAATTCTATAGTTACAGTTCCATATCCATTATTTTTTTCTCTTTTCAAAAAATCAACAAATTTATTTATTTTTATTTATTTCGACACACGTGGTTGTCAAGTGTCATGAAATACGAAATAAAACTGCCGGACCCATAATTTGGGGTCCAGACACATCAACATGGAATGCCGGAAAAGGAATTGAACTAGTGAACTGACCAATTGTTGTGGCAATTAGGCAACGATGAACGGCTCGGGCGTGTGTTGATCGCTCTGATTGGAGGAAACTAGGTCCTGCACGTGAAGTGCCGACTATAAAATAATTTTAATTGGACAATAGATCTAAATCGTCATGCATTAGTCGATCACGGTATTATTTAACCTGGAAGTGAGGGAGGGCTCTTCCGTCGGCCTATCGTGAGTCAGCGCGTAATCAGGCTTGTTGGTATATGTGCAACTGACATGAAACCGTTGATAGTGCAATACGTTTTCCTGAGTCACCTCTGTACTTGTTTCCTGTAGCGTCACCTCGTGTTTTCGATAACGACCAAGTCCAATAATATCGTAATTGAGTACGGTATTGTTGACATATGCCGGACACAGACTGGAGCGGCTATCAGTCTAGGGCAGTGGTTCCCAACGAGCTATGCCACAAGGGTCCTCAAGATGCTGTTAGAATAAAAAATATATATTAAATATATTTCGTATGATAACAGATTTTTTGTTTTGGCTGCTTCCTGCATGAGCAGAGCTTTAACGAGAGCTAACTTCTGCGTCTAGCGTCTTCCTAGAGTGTAGAGAGATCGGCAGTGAGCATGAGCAACTTCTTATTCATATGGAAGTAAGATGGCTTTCTCGAGGTAGGATCTTGTTAAGATTTTTTGAACTTAGAGACAAGGTTCGTGTCTTCCTTCTTGACACAAAGTACGCGGATTTTCTCACTTGGCTTTGCTCAGTTGCCTACTTAGCTGATGTGTTTCTGAATGTGTTAAACTTGAGTTTACAAGGAAATGTAGACATGTTTAAAGTTTAAGGTAAGATTAGTGCTATGGTCAAAAAGTGTCAGATCTGGGCGTCAAGGATAAACTAGTCACTAACTAACCTTTCTACTTTAAAACAATTCTTGGAGTCATCAGAGGAGAGTTTGCCTGACCAGATCAAGATCAGTGTAGCCGAGCATCTACGCAGCCTAGCCATCACTTTTAGAGAGTATTTCCCTGAACCTGACCCTGACGACAGATGGATCTGAAATCCCTTCAGTTGTGAAGAAATAGTCAAAATCCAAGGCCTCACTGAAGAAGAGCAAGATCAACTTGTGGATGTGTCCGGCTGTGGTACGATGATAAACATTTTCATCGGTGATAAAATTACAGACTTCTGGGGATCAGCACGCAAGGACTACAAGAAACTTGGAGATAAGGCAATGGAAAAAATCCTTCCATTTGCGACCACATATCGGTGTGAGCAAGCATTTTCTTCTATATGTTTCATGAAAAATAAATATAGGAATCGGCTCGACACGCGGTCGGATTTCAGAGTGAAAGTTTAAAGTTTGGAACCTAATATTTCAGAAATAATGGACTCAAAGGTCAGATTGAACTCATCTAATTAAGAACTGAAAATTGAAACTAACTGTACACTGACGGAGTGCTCTGTTGTAACCGTGTTTTTTCAAATAAAAAATACCTTGTATGAAATTAGTGTTTTCTTATATTTCACACACGTCTACTCAGTGCAATCTCAAGTGTAGTACAATTGAAAGACCAATACACTCAGTTTTAATTTTTCCTGTCACTTTCAGTTCGTACTCAATTTTTATTTTTTTAAAGGGGTTTGTTATACTAAACACCCACGTTTGAAGACAAAGATCTTGAGCAATAATAAAAAATTTAACAGTAACAATGATGGCTAAATTGAAAAAGTTTTAAGCTGAATATTTTTTCAATAATGAATATATCAATGTTTTTTGTAAGTGCCAAAAATAGAAAACGTGTAAAAAACTCGTAATTTGGCTTTTTTAGGTACTTGATACTGTGATATGACAAGGTACCAATCATGCCCGGTGAGGGGGTCCTCGAGAAAATTTTGTTGGAAACCCCTGGTCTAGGGGAAAGCTAGCGACCGACTGAGCTTGCGAGGCAGTCCGTGCACGGGGCAGGTAGCCGCCGGAGCACAGAGCGCGGCAGGCGGGTGGCAGCGGACGGCGCCGCGCCGCCAGGTTGCGCCGGCTATCGGCCTTGCAGCGACGCGGGCGGGTCGCGTGGGCGACACGGCGCGCTGAATGGCTGGCTGGCAGGCTGGGTGCGCAACGCTGGCGAGTGCCGGAAGCGGAAAGGCCGCCACGCCACCTGACGTGTCCGCAGCGCGCGGGCTTCGCTGCGTCACCTGACCCGTCCCCGTCCCACCTGCTTACGTGGCGCCTCGTCAATAATTCCTCACCACGCAGCCCGAGATCGTTAAGTCGCCATAACGTAGACTGGTGGCTAGTAGGCCACTGCAGCAAAGTGGCGTAATAGACGACCAAATATACACTGAGGTGGCAAAAGCCACGGGATACCTTCTAATGGCGTTCTTTTGTCCGGCGTAGTGCAGCAACGCGTCGTGGCAACGACTCGGCAATTCCTTCGAAGTCCCCTAGAGGAATATTGAGACGTGTTGCCCCTGTAGCCGTGCATAATTGCGGAGGTGTTGCCGGTGCAGGATTTCGTGTACGAACTGATCTTAAGATTATATCCCATAAATATTTGGTGGGATTCGTGTCTGCCGATTGTGAGTGGCAAAATCGTTCGCTTAAATTGACCAGAATGTTCTTCAAAGTAATCATGTGACCATGTAACATGGCACATTGTCATCCATATGAATCCCAGTGTTGTTTGGGAACATGAAATCCATGAAGGGCAACCAGCAAATGATCTCCAAGTAAACGAACGTAACCATTTCCATTCAGTGGTCAGTTCAACTGGACCAGAGGACCTAGTCCATTCCATGTAAACAAAGCCCACAGCATTGTGAAGCCACTACTAATTTGCACAGCGCCTTGTTGACAACTTGGGTCCGTGGCTTTATAGAAATCAGGGCTCATCTGACCAGGACACGTTTTTTCCAGTCGTCTAGAGTCCAACCGATGCGGTCACGAGTCCAGGACAGGCGGTGCAGCGATCTCGTGATGTTAGCTAAGGCATTCGCGTCGGTCGTCTGATGTCATAGACTGATAACGCCAAATTTCGCCGCACTACCCTAATGGATACTTTCGTCGTACCCCCTCATTGATTTCTGCGGTTATTTCACGCATTGTTGTTTGTCCATTATCACTGGCACTGGCAACTATGTAAACGGCGCTGCTCTCGGTCGTTAAGTGAAGCCCTTCTGACACTGCACCGTCCGCGTTGAGAGGTAATGCCTGAAGTTCGGTATTTTCGGCACGCAGTTGACGCTGCGGATCTGGGAGTATTCAGTTCCCCTACGATTTCTGAAATGGAATGTCCCATGCGTGTAGCTCCGACTACCATTGCTCTTTCAAAGTGCGTTAAATCCCGTCGTGCGGCCTAATCACGTCAGAAACCGTTTCGCATTGTCTTGAATACTAATGACAGCTTCGCCAATTCACTGTCCTTTTATACCCTGTATACGCGATACTGTCGCCATCTGTATCCCCCTTTATCACGAAAGTTCCAGACAGGTTAAAAAAAAATGTGCACTTACCGGGTAATGATCCTAGCTCCTATCTGTACGTAATTGCCAACGTTTATGGACGTCTTACAAGGAAGCAGGGAAATTTTCAACTGCGATGCTTGTAAGCTCATTGGCCCAGCCGGTTGGCTTTTTGCGATATCCTGAGAAAGCGTTCCTTTCAATTGCTTTTCACTCGCGGAAACAGGAAAAAATCGCAAGGCGAGAGGTCGGGCGAATATAGCGGATGCTGGATGGCAATAACAGAATGTGTGGATAAAGCAGGATGGAGTCTTGCGTAGTCATGCTATAAGAACCAGTCCTGAGAATGCCACAGATAGGGCTACGACGTCGAATTGCATGTCTCAAACGTTTCAAGACCTCGCAGTGAAGAGTCTGGTTCATTGCTTCACCTGAAGGAACATACTCGTAGTGAACTAATCCTTTACTGTCAAAGAATGCTATAAACATTGTATTTGTTCTCTGACGTTCTCTTTTTACTTTTTTTTCGAGGCTGGTGATCCAGGATTCTGCCATTGAGCACTGTGGCGCTTCATGTGAGGAGAGTCCGCCGCTTGTGGTCCCGCGGTAGCGTTCTCGCTCTCCGAGCCTGGGGTTGCGGGTTCGATTCCCGGCAGGGTCAGGGATTTTAACGTACCTCAAGCTGACTGGTTGTTGTTGTCGTCTTCGTCGTCAGCATTCATTCCCATTACGGTCGGAGGAAGCGCTGCTGTCGCGTCACGTGACTAGGTTGCCCGCGAGCTTCAGTAAGTAAATATATGAATTAGCACCATTGGTCATGAAAGTTTGCCCATGGCTGGCCTAAAGTAAGGACGAGTTTTAGACAAGGAGCGTGGCTTTGTGCTAGAATGCATGCTTCCCATGCGGTCCGCCCACGTTCGATACTCCCCTGAGGTAAATTTTTAAACAAACGTGTACGTTCTACAAGTATTTTTTAAACATAAGATACAGATGAAAAACTTTTGATTTTTAATGTTTTTTAATTGAACTATCTTTGTTAACAATCTTTTTATAAAATATCGATAATTAGGAATTTATAATTGCAACCAGAACTGGATTTTTGAGTCATATGTAATTAGGAATAAGATAGCGTGCATTTTTATAAAAATGACATTTATAACAGAAGAAATATAATCGCAACTGCGAATACGTTTTGTTTTCAGCTGCACAGCGTATTAGTGGCGCGTGAAAATTTGTGCCTTTCACTCGAACCTGGATTTGTCGCTTTAAGCGAGCGGTCGCCTTAGCAACTTCGGCTATCCGAGCACGCCCCCTGCGCTGACCTAAACTTCCACATGTTACGATAAATACGAGATCTCCCCCCGTGGGAGTGTAGGACATAAACACAAGGCGACATTTCCTCTACATAAGTATTTCATACGTCTGTAAATTGTAGCAGTGTCTATGACATTGCATAGTATGCTGTAAAACAACATACTGCAGAATAGTGTGATACATGGTAATTAGCATATATTTGATGAATTTTGTATTTAAATGACATAGTTATTCGAATTGAACGGGGAAAAAAAACGAAGTGCGAGTCGGACTAGTCAACCAGCGATAACCAGCCTCGAGGGCTACCGATTTTTCCGTCTTCACATATTTTACGCTCACGGAAATGCTCGTAGAACATACACATTTTTTTAAAAATTTACCACAGCCAGGAACCGACCCGAGCTGTCCACATGGGAATAAAGCATTCTACTGCAGGACAATGCAGCCTGACGAAAACTCTATCTTATTTTACGGTATTAAAGACGCTCAAAAAGTAAATTTGCTCGAGAATTTTTGAGAGTTGCATCGAACTGGTTCGTGAAATTTATATTTGAAGTCTGAACTTCATATAACATAAATATAAAAAATCACAAAAAGGCGATTGTAATGGTCTCCCGAGTCTCGTCTGTCAGGAGTGTAGTTCTCGTTTACACGCCAGCCCATAAAATTGCGTCTGTTGCGAGTTCTGGCTGCTATGAAGTTTGGCACTTGAACCGTGTAGGTGAAGTTGCGAGAGACTAACCTTTTTACGAAGAACCGAACTACACTAACACAGTGTACGAACAAGGAACGATAAGAATTTATTAGAGACCAAATAAAAGTTCATGATGGATGTTCCTGACAAGGGTCGCAATATAAATTATCTGTACTCCTGAGAACTGAAAGACTTCTTGTCCAAACATTTCACAACTTCTACATTTATCTGTTCTAGAAACTACATACGTACAGACATATCAGACAGTATTAAGAGGGCTGTAGATAGAGCCGTTTTACTTTATCGTGGATATCTTATTTAAAATAAAGTCACAATGAAAACTATTTTCGCCTTCAATAGATAATTTTTCACTCTACAAACAATTTCCATTCAAATAAATTCACTTCTTAATTATGCGTGGTGTAGGATTTCTCTCCGTGCAGGTATTCTAAGACGAAAATACATTTTTGTTTTCAGATATTTCACATACCTTGTGGGAGAATACTAGTAGACAAAATATCAGGCCCTCGTGCAAGCTTTTCAGTGTGTCACGTAAACCAAGCAAATAACAGAATAAAGATTAAGTCACAAAAGCCAATACTATAACACAAGTGAGCTGGGCGAGAATAGAACAGATAATGCCACTGGCGCCATGCTTCTGCACATGCGCAGCCTGTACCATATTCAGCATTTTGTAACGCCACACACCGCACAGTGGTGTCTCATTGACGTCGCTGCACCATTCACGACTTGTTGGCGGTTGATTTACACGCAAGCACGTGACGCGCACCGACGACGAGTTGGCGATTCTGACCAGAAAGTAGCTCGAACTAACGAGTTTCTTACGTTGAAGCAATAGTCATCGCTCAGCATCATCATAGGCTATCACTCGCTAGGGGCCCGGTAAGAGGAGAGGGCCAGTTTTGGCGTCAAACATTAGCCTCCTCGTTGTCATTGTGCAAGTAGGCAGATGTTAACAGTTCAGGTTGCAGCATCGGCGCAAGCTGACATGCCTACAAGCTGCTGAAATTTGAGCTGGTGTGCATGTAGCATAATACGTCATTGCACAGTAGGTGATGGTGTTTCCTTCACGAAGAAGAAATTGTTGCGAAATACGGCGCAACTGTGGAACCCAGAAACGTAAGTATCGACACTCGTTAACGAAAGAATACATAAAATTACTTACAGATTATTTGTTTGTCTAAATAACAGTAACGAGATGGGGAACACTGAATGCAGAATATAAAAAATCCACACGTACATGGCTGCGAATACATCACAGAAAAAAAAATTCCAGACTTAACCTTCAAACTACTTGCAGTTCTACACCAACATCCATACATACTCCGCAAGCCACCTGACGGTGTGTGGCGGAGGGTACCTAGAGTACCTCTATCGGTTCTCCCTTCTGTTCCAGTCTCGTATTGTTCGTGGAAAGAAAGATTGTCGGTATGCCTCTGTGTGGACTCTAATCTCTCTGATATTATCCTCATGGTCTCTTCGCGAGATACACGTAGGAGGGAGCAATATACTGCTTGACTCCTCGGTGAAGGTATGTTCTCGAAACTTCAACAAAGGCCCGTACAGAGCTACTGAGCGTCTCTCCTGCAGAGTCTTCTACTGGAGTCTATCTGTTATCTCCGTAACACTTTCGCGATTACTAAATGATCCTGTAACGAAGCGCGCCGCTCTCCGCTGGATCTTCTCTATGTCTTCCATCAACCCTATCTGGTACGAATCCCACACTGATGAGCAGTATTCAAGCAGTGGGCGAACAAGTGTACTGTAACCTACTTCCTTTGTTTTCGGGTTGCATTTCCTTAGGATTCTTCCAATGAATCTCAGTCTGGCATCTGCTTTACCGACGATCAACTTCATATGATCATTCCATTTTAAATCACTCCTTATGTCTACTCCCAGATAGTTTATGGAATTAACTTCTTCCAGTTGCTGACCTGCAATTTTGTAGCTAAATGATAAAGGATCTATCTTTCTATGTATTCGCAGCACACTTGTCTAGACTGAGATTCAGTTGCCATTCCCTGCACCTTGTGTCAATTCGTTGCAGATCCTCCTGCATTTCAGTACAATTTTCCATTTATTCATTTAGCGTATGTGGTAAGTACAAATGGTTTCATATTTAAATACATACCTACAGATAAAGATAAAATCAACATACATTATAACACATAAATAATGTCTCGTCTTATGGACATTCACTTAAGGATAAAGTAGGCATACACAGGTTGTTACAATAAGGTATCTTGTCAAAGATAAGATAAAATTATCCTATAGAAATGGTTGCTATAAGGTCATTCAGCAATCACATATATGGAATCTATAGAGTCTCTTTAAAGTTCTGTGTCTACGTTTTCCATCCACTCGACGGCTGCAGGGGAGGCTGTATAAAGTTCTCGAATGGATTCCTTAATCGCACGTTTAGGGCATTCCTGAATGATGTGCTGGATCGTTTGCTCTGGATGTCCACAATCGCACTGTGGTGAATCTCGTATGCCCCATCTACAGAGCATCTCGCCACTTCTGCCATGACCAGTTCTGAGTCTATTGAGTATAACCCAAGTTCTTCTTGGCAGGTCTGTACCAGGTAGGTTTCCACCAGGTGATATTTCATTGCAGTTCTTAGATAGTCCAGTCTGAGACCATTCATTTTTCCATGAATCCATAGCATCGTAAGACGTAGCCATAAGGTTTTGAGCTGTTCTCCATGGTGGTCTTCTAGATCTTAGTCGGGAAAGATTTGGGGCAATGCCCTGATGGATTGGAAGGTTGGTATTAGAGGAGATTTTACGCCATTCATTAACTGAGGCGGTTTGCCGCCTAAGATGTGGTGGAGCTATACTGCAGAGAACAGGAAGCCAAGGCAGTGGGGTGGATTTAATGGTCCCAGTTATGGTTCTCGTGGTAATGTTTACTTGAGTATCCACTTTAGACGTGTGGCTGCTGTTAAGCCAAACAGGGCTGCAATATTCCGCAACAAGAGTATACCAGCGCTACAGAAGAAACCTTCAGAGTATGTACATCAGTTCCCCAGCTAGTATTGGCGAGCTTTCGAATAATATTATTTCTTGTACGTATCTTAGCAGCAGTATCTATTAGGTGTGGTT
Source organism: Schistocerca cancellata (assembly GCF_023864275.1). Classification (NCBI taxonomy): domain Eukaryota; kingdom Metazoa; phylum Arthropoda; class Insecta; order Orthoptera; family Acrididae; genus Schistocerca; species Schistocerca cancellata. The sequence goes on along the minus strand of NC_064633.1, from coordinate 603,366,174 downwards.
TGAATGTAAGCGATCTATCCAATTTAATACCAAGATATTTTGGGTTTGGGTTATACTTTAACTTTCTACCAGCAAAGGTAACGTCAAGTGATCGGGTTGCCTGTTGGTTGTGTAAATGAAACACTGAAACTTCTGATTTTATTGGGTTAGGAATTAATCTCCAAGATCTGAAATATTTACCCATTACTCCGAGGTCTTGGTTAAGGGAGTTTTCACACTGTTCAAAACTTTCATGTTGCACAGCCAGGGCCATGCCATCTGCGTAACAGAACTTCCGCGCATTTGTTGTTGGTATGTCGCTTATGTACACATTGAAAAGTAATGGTGCCAATACAGAACCTTGGGGTAAGCCGTTGTTTGAAACAATGGTTCTACTCTTCTTTCCTTCTAGATGAACTTCAAGGGTTCTATTGGTGAGCATATCACTTAGTAATTTGTACAAGGTCTGGTAAGGGATAATCTCAAGTATCTTGCTAAGAAGACCATGCCTCCACACAGTATCGTATGCAGCGGTTAAATCTACAAATGCAACAGCTGTTTTAAGTTTCCGTTCATAACCGTTCTCGATATGTGTTGTTAAAGCCAGTACTTGGTCGCAACAGTTACGTTGTGGTCGAAAACCAGCCTGCTCGATGGGGATTATTTCATTCATAGTCGTCCCAGTACGATTATACAAGAGTCTCTCCTAAAGTTTGAAGCAGGTGCTCAGGAGAGAGATTGGTCTAAAATGTTCAGGCTTGTCTGGTGTTTTCCCAGATTTTAATATTGACGCTACTTTAGATCTTTTGAATATCTTAGGCACTCGGCCTTCTTCAAGGATGTTGTTATAGAAGTTCACGAGCCAGTTGATGACATTTTTCCCACTATACTTAATAAATTCTGGGTATAACTCATCTGGCACAGCTGCCTTCCAAGTTTTGATGTTCGAGATAGCCGTTTTCAGTTCTTCCACTGTGAAAGGTGCTGCAGGATGTGATCTTTCAGTAGCTTGTCTCCACCGTGTTTTAATTAGTTTCTTAATGTTTCTGGCGGTTTCTTTGTCAAGAGGTGCCCTGGACATATTGGCTATACGGCCTGCAATTGCATTGGGAGTGGTTTTTGTTCTTTCAAGGGATTGTATGCACCAGATCCTAGTTTCCTGAGTAGTGCCCACGCTTTTCGACTGGACTTTCTAAAGTCTGTACCTTCCACGGTTTTTTTCCCACTTTTCTCTTCGGGCGCTGTCAAGTGACTCGATAAGTTCCTCTGCCACTTCCCTGTCTCCCGATTCTTTGAACTCGTTACAGAGGCGTTCAGTTGTTTCATTCCAGGCAGGTGTATATTCTTTCCTGGTATAGTTTTCTTAGCTGATGCAATAAGAGCTTTACTAAATCGTTCATAGTTGTTAATGATTGGCTTTATCCACCGTACAGTGGCATCGGCACGTTTTGCGTATGACTCCCAATCAGCCTTTTCAAAATTCCATCTTGGTTTTGGAGCTGATTTTATAAGAGAGACTTGTATTCCGATCTGGACAATGACAGGTCTATGCTGGCTGTGTGGGAAGTTAGTTAATACTTTCCTGCTTGATGGGTAACCTTTACCCTTGTGGTCTCTACTAACAAAGCACAGGTCTGGGTTGAAACCGCGTTGCCATCTAGCTGACCAGAAGGTGTGTCTCTCTTTAGCATTATATATTAGTTGCAGGTCTTCAATATCTGCCCACTCAAGTAGGGCTTGACCATTATCTTCGTTTTCACTATAGCCCCATAAACTGTGGTGACTATTGAAATCGCCCATTAAGAGGGTAGGGTATTTTGTTTCAGGGAGTGCTTCTTTTGGCCATTGGGTGTTAGGAGGCTTATATACATTGACTATTGTGAGGTTACTTACTAATGTTTCTATTAAAAATATGTTATCCGAAGAACTTATTTTTATTGGAGCCCAGTTATCAATGTCACTACGCACGTGTATAGCAGATCCATAGTTTTCATGGTGAATAGCTCCAGCAACGGTGTATCCACTTATGAGACCTCTTTTCATGAGGTCTGCCTCGTGGTTTACATGTGTTTCTTGGACCAGTATGACATGTATATTGTTATCCCAAGCTAGTCTTGAGAGAATATCACATTTAGTCTTACTTATACCTTCTATGTTAATTTGCAGTACTCGGACTGATGAGCCGAGGTCTCTTGGCATTGGGTTTTGAGAAGACCCATTCATTTTATTGTTTGCTTCCATTTGCACTTTTAAGCCGCGAGATGAGTTCACACTCACAGTGCAGCGCCACGATAGTAGTAGACTTTTAGCTACCTTTCGGCATTGCCCGGGGTGTACCACTAGTAGGCAGTCTACTTTTACGCCCCAATTTTCCATTGTTACAACCTCTCGATATTCTACAGCATCATCCGCAAAAAGCCTCAGTGAACTTCCGATGCTATACACAAGGTCATTTATGTATATTGTGGATAGCGACGGTCCTACGACACTCCCCTGCGGCACACCTGAAATCACTCCTACGTCGGAAGTTCAGCTGAATGGTTCATTAGCGTCAATATAAACGGGCGTGCATCGCTACACGAGACAAGGCATAATGGAAATTTCGATGTACACACAGTTATAGCCGGCAGCTGTGCAAACGCACTCCATCTCGGAGATCTGGGTTCTGGAATTGTATCAGTGCTTCTGGCACCTACAAGTGCAAGGAAAACGTTGTAATTCAATGCTGTTTCGGGAAGATGAAACGGCGTTTTCCAGTCCACCAATCAAAAATTGTTCGCCACAGCGTGCCTTTCGTTATTTTATAGTGTATGGTGCTGGACAATGCGTCGAACCACATGAAGGACGAAGATTTCGAAATTCCGGAAGCGGAGAAAGAAAGTTGTGGTTGAGAGTGCGGACAACAGATTAGCGACAATTGCGAGAATGATGCGAGACCGTCAGCATGGAGCATGCTCAACATTTTCCTATAGTGTTATGTTTTATTCTTGATATAGTTTTAATTCCTTTAAAAATGAAATTTGTCTCATACTGGGTTGCCAGGTGTTCGGTTTTTTACCGAACTGTTCTATATTTCATTGTATTCGGTGTTCGGCGCCAAAGAAGACTGGTTCGGTATTCTTAGAACTCCATTCATATTAGTAATTTATTTCATTTACAAAATGAAGTCAATAAACATTTGGTGCGCTGTTGCCAGCCAGTTGCAGAGTTAAGCGTGTACTTTCACAAACTCTTTTTCGTGAATAACTTTTTTAAACGAAAAAGAAACGCCTTATGTAAAATAAATTATCACTAGGATAATGGCAGGTTCATGCAGCAATGCCTCGATGGATTCAGTCACGTGGAACATACATAGTTTGATGCTAGAAACAAATTGAGTGTCGATATGGTGAAAACTGAATTAGGCACTCGTTTTAATTTCAAGTTTGCAACGAATTTTATCAAAAACAAAAAGCTGTAACTAGCAATAATAAATATATTTTTATTGTTTGCTATGTGTCTTGTTGTGTTCACGACTAGCTCAGCAAATCCTTTCGCCAGGCAATTTTTAGTAATTTTTCAATTTAACATGCCATTCTTACTTTCGGAACATGTTGTGATATCTAGTTAAAATGCAGTTAACTTGCATTATTGCGGAACACTAACTACCAGTCTACCAGCACATTTCGAATCCCTCATGGAGTGAATAGTTGGTCAGTTTACTTTACCTTCCGAACATGCATGCAGAAACAAGTGAGACTGGCCGTGCCTCAGACTTAGGAAGACACGGTTTATCAGGAGGTGAGTCGCAGCTCGAGCCAGGGCAAGTGGGGCTTGTCCGGATTCCAGTAGCACTACCTGTTGTGTATCTCACGTTGACTTGCGTGGATTATTTCAGTGGGAAACGAGCAAATAAGCTTGGGATGGGGTGAGCGGAGATATATATTTTAAACGATCGTGTACCTGATTCCGCTCACCTGCACCCACAGTCGACGTTCGCTTCTTCCCTAGTACCACTGCACTGCAACGAAGCGGGAACGTTTGTACGATGAACCGGTAACTAGAGAGAGGATAAAGGAGTGTTACACAACCACTTGACTTAATACGAGTGCGATAGAATTTTAGTATAAACACGTGTGTGGCAGAACTTAAGTATATTGTTAACTTCAACTCTTCACAAGGCTGCATTGCTCACACACTATGATAGACATTTCTTGACGTTACATCCACCGTAATCCACCAAGATCGGCGTTCGTGGCAGTGTAGGCTAATTAATCCAGTACTGCATTTACACGACACAGGAGATTCACGCGGATTTCTTGCCTTCCGATTCGACTTTGCAGATTCCGCGAATCACCGTTACTGCCACGTTATGTGAGAGTATATTTTTGTCACAAAATTAACATTTTTTTCGCGATCCGATTCCTTGGCAGTTCCGTCGCTGGAGCCAATCAACCACCGACTAAGCCTTCATTCATTTGGCTCCAACGGTTACCAGTTGCGCGTCAAACGATTGCGAAGCAAGATGCGCTGATGTAACCAACAATCTCGGCGATTATAGTAGGTAACATGCTTGCACAGTGCCGTCATACTGCTGGTGAAACAAACTCGTGACCAACAGCGTAGCCCTTCCGCGGGTCTTCTCCGTACCTCCCATTAATCCAACCACGTAAGGGTTCCAGACTGTCGACAATATTCAAGAATTGATGATAACTAAAATATTTGTCAGCCACCTCCCCTGTGGGTAAATTTTACTTCCTTCCAATAAATTTACCTTCCGTGTGGCTGAATTGTGTCCGTTGTACATTCAAATGAAGTCGAATTAAATCAGATGATCCTGATAAACTACGAAATGAGAGATGAGAAGCAGTCTGTAAGTTTGTGGTTTGCGTTGCAGAATAGATGATGGAGGCTGAAGTAAAGGGGACATAAAATGCAGATTGGCTATAGCAATAAAAGCGTTTTTGAAAGGGAAAATTTTCAAACTTTAAATTTGAATTTGTTTGGTAGAGGTTTTGAAATAATCTGTGGAAATTATAATCATTTCTCATTCTCTTGTGTTGGACCACATCAAAGAATTAAGTCACACTAATGCTAATCCTTCTTGTCAGACGACTAACGGGTCTGCCAGGATGATTCACGTTCCCTACATGTCCATCGCTTTATGCAGGCAGCATGTTTAATCTGCTTTCAGCGTCCCGAAAAAGCAGTTAAGCCACGCCGACGCTTAACAGCTCACGCGCTTTATAAAACGTTATCCCTATAAGCCCATTCTGAAAACTCGAATGATCGTTTCTACGCTTCACTGCCTACTGACGCTAAATTTGATTTCGTAGCGCTGCTCAGGCTGCTTATTGGCTGGTATAAAGCTCGGACCGTTGAGTGCCAAAAATGAACTTCCTGGCATTATCGACGCGAACATTTCATTGCAGATACTGAAGTGGCGTACTTCGTCAAATTTCAAGCAATGTGGTTTCGGCGTGGAAGTGTTCTGCCTAACAAGAAATGTAAAACACGAAGACTGTGTCGCCATCAACTACTACTACTACTACTACTACTACGTCAGCATCGTTATGAGCCATTGGACATGCATGCGTCGCTTCCCAACTATATGCTCCCGTGATAGTCTCCCTCGGGTTTGCTCCCGGATCCTAAAATGAACATGATTCGAACTTTCCGAGAACGCTGCTACTGCGGCGTACCGCTGGAAACTGATGCCAACCCTGCGAATCGTCGTCCTATATAGGCCTCCGAACCGTACACGGCGCATGCACCATCCATCACAGTCGCTACCCGAAGTCTGGGCTGGTAACGGCGGCATCTATTTAGCGCACTCTGAAGACTGTCTTCAAACACTCGGGTCTGCCTAACCAAAGAGCGTTGTGTTTTGTTGCGAGCTAGCACAGGTTTCCACGCCCTGGTAAGGGGAAAACTCTTTGTCTTTATTAATAAAATTATCTGCCAACCTGATGTAAGTTGCCACTTTATAGACACTATCCCAAAACACGAAAGTACAGGCAGCTGTCAGTCTCGTCAAATTTCATCCCGTATCCCGTTTAAAAAACGTTCCGCTATAGCCGATTGTCCAGGCTGTTGTATCCGCGTGTGACAGCGATGTTCCGCACATCTCTGCAAACCGAACGGCTGACGCAAGTCTTCCCTCAGGTACATGGAAGTTTGTATGTGCTAGGCTTTCTAAGCTGCAAATTATCTTCGACAGAGCCGGATGGTGTCCTAATCTAGGCATGTTGACGGAACATTCGTAATGTTAAAACTCGCTAGAATTCTTCCAGTGTTGAAAGACATAACCACAGCATAAGAAACAAAGGTTACAAATCTATGCTTCTCTTTATGCACTTCCGGGGATTGTCGAAATTGCATAGCCCCACGAATCTGCTTCTCAAAGTAACCATTTTCCATAGGAACCCTGTAGTGGACACTTTCTCTTTTTGCCTTGCTGCTTTTGTGTAATGACCCACCCTCTGATAGCTTATGGTGGGTCTGTGAACGCCACTTGGCCGCTGTGACTGGGTTCTGGGATCCGAGGCGTTAGTGTAGCACTACCTCGGCTCCCGACTCCACTCCCACCGTTGCCCGTGTCGCGCCACGTGGAGGCGGGCTTTTTTCTTTTTTTCAGCTCACTGAAAACTTTTCAAATAATAACAATTATAGATAAACAAATACAAATCCATTACCATGAAACAAATAATAATTATAACATAACAAATACAAATTCAAAACAATAAAACAATGAACAAGAATTCTATTAAATATGAGAAGCAAAGATGGATAGAGAGAAGTGGAAAGAAACGAGAAGAGAAAGTGTCCCATCACAGATTTGGAGCGGCGGTGAGGGTCTCGGAAGGACTTCATGTCCGTGACGGCCGTTCCCAATTTCTGTTCGTACCCTTGACTTTGCTAATTCTCTAGCAAAACTATATGTAACTACTGCTCTTAACATATATACTAATCTGTTTACAAAACTACGTCTGGAACTACTCCCACTGGGCAAAAATCCGGTTGTTAGCTGCTCCTAGCTGCGCAAACAACTCAGCCTGTCCAGTGGTTTTCCCCGATCTACTCCCGTGTCTGTCGGGTTGGGCTCTGTACAGAGGAACCACAAGTAAGATCCTTTTGGCCAGGCTGCACCTCGCTGCTCACCAGGAGGCGTAGGTCCCTCCAAGAGCTACCTGACACTAAGCCCCTTCCCGACTGCTGACCTGGTGGGACCGGACCAGCTGATTTTCTGGTAGGCAGCTAGATGGGTTTACACATTGTGTAGTCGCTAGTAGTGTTTACGCTACTGTCCGATGAGATGTCTTCAGATGCAGCCTCGCCACCGTCCACCCTGTGAACTTCACGTCGTCTTTGCATATACTGTGTTGTCTTGTCATCAGGTATTCTGTCTGTATGGTTTTGGAGATCTCCTCAGTTTGTTAATGGATGGCCATTGTTCATCGTTGTAAATCATGTCTTTGATTATTTGTTCAATGTTTGATGTATCGATGTGTAGTGTGTGTCTTATGTTTGTGTATTGTCCGCAGAAAAAGACAATATGTTGAGAAGAACTATCCTCGCCACATGTGCACCTATGTGTCTGCCAGAGACTTACGTGGTTCAAGTGCAGGGCCGTGTCCCGTTAGGAAGTGTACCATACCGCTGCTGGGATCCGTATGTCGAAGTTTTAGTCTTCCCTTTATGTTGGGGAAGAAATTATATAGTCTCCGGACCATATCACTGTTGTCCCACTCAACCTACAAGGTATCAAATCGCCACGTCTTTAGTTGGCGTATTTTTTGTATTGGTGCAGTAGTGATCTTCTGAAACTGGGCTTGTCTCCCCATCTTTAGCCAGTACGTCGCCGCTCTGTATCTTATTGTGAGGTCTATCGGGAATACTCAAAGTGCCACACACAGTGCTTCAGCTGTGGTGGTGCCGAAGACCCCAGACGGTCTCAGTAGTGGATAGCGCATGCGCCGACTACAGCACGCAGTCCTATATAGGGCGACGATTTGAGACGCCGCAGCAGCAACGTTCTCTGCAAGATGGCGGACAGATGTACCACCGAAATATCGAGTGACGTTGATTTTAGGATCATCCAGCAAACACGAGGAGAGTACCAAGCATTATTACACCAGGAAAGCCTGTGAAGTCATTTACGCCCCCATGTTGCTCCAGCATGTCTTGCAGTCTCGTTTGCCCACGTACCAACAGGTCATCATATCGATATTCACTCCGCAGCTCGTGGTCTAGTGGCTAGCGTTGCTGCCTCTGGATCACGGTGTCCCGGGTTCGATCCTGGGTGTGTTGGGGATTTTCTGTGCCCGGTGACTGTGTGTGTGTGTGTGTGTGTGTGTGTGTGTGTGTGTGTGTGTGTGTGTGTGTGTGTGTTTGTTGTCCTCCTCATTTCATCACCACCACCGCCATCATCATCGTTCGTGACTGTGGTTAGATTGGACTGTGTAACAAATTGGACTGAGTAAAAATTGGGACTTTGTACGGGCACTGATGAACGCACAGCTGAGCATCCCACAAGCCAAAGAATCATCATCATACCGATATTTAGTTGACCCTTGCAATCCAAGAATTTCATTGGTCAAGCTACCACCCATTCGCTTGACTACAAGCTTGCCAACTTGAGTTTGTTTTCCATGCATCTACAGTCTAGCCCATTCATTTCATATCCATTATTTATTTGCATGTTTCTTCTACTAATTCTCAACAAGCATCTCGATCTCAGTCCATACCAAGTGCTAGCACAATGTACTACTTGCATGTCATGAACGAAATAGAGCACAACTGACTATGTTGGCAGTTCCTTTCTGCAGTAAAATTGTTAAGGAATCAAATTCCATAACAAATACGTGGGTGGTTTAAGACGAGATGGCTAACGGGCGCTTAAAAGCCCTCGGCATGTAAGAGTTAACACGATGGATTAGCTTGTTATAGTGTTTACGTTCCAGCGGACCCTCTTACAGTTCATGGTTTCTGAATTTGTTTCCCGTAGCGGTGGCGGGGGAAGGGAGGGTGGAGGGGGAGGGATGGTGGAGTGCCGAGAGTCTCGCACAGCAGAGAGAAATACCAAAACAAGAAGCAAGAAGTTTATCGGACCGCGTTCAACGCTCAGCGCTTCGACTGGCAGTTCTATTTGTTGGGGGATTTATCGGGATGCTCACGCAGAAGCAAAAGAAAAAGGACTCAGGATTACGGCGATGTACACCTGTGATTATGATCCCTTAGGACACTTGCAGAAGTAATGCGCAATGCCTGTGTCCAACAAGTAACACCGGATTAATCCTCTTCGTTGAATGCACCATACGTCTACGTTTTGCCTATTGACACTGAACTCTGTGTTCAGCGCTGAAAGAAACGCAACGTCACTTGCCGGCATTCCGTGGCTCCTGGTTCGGGCTACTCGGTCGTACGTTCCGTCGTGTTCACTCTGATACTGTAGAGTGTTTAATATCTGCGTCTAGGCGAAGAGCACTGAAATTATTACTGCTAGTACTTCGTAACGCGCAGAGCGGCTGCACTCATTACTTGTTAACCTAGAGCATGAAGGTCGCATGCTACAGTACTCGCTTGCTAATTGATTCACTGTGCTGTCTGGATCCTAGACTTTTTTTCCCATTTAGACGAATCGATTGTGTGTCCTTCCGCAGGTCCTAGCCCTCTATAACGCGTCGTCCGCGACCTGTTTCTGTGTTTTATTCAGCGTGTGACGTCTATCACGCGCAAATAATTATATCCATTACTAACAACTCTGTCTCACTACTAACATGGTCTGCTGGCTGCAGTTATTTACATGTTCATTGATATGAATCATATTTTCTTCCTGCAAGCGTTACTTTCTCGATTGTGCAGCATCCGCTGGTGTAGTGGATTTTCCACCTTACCAAAATGCCAAAATGAGTGGAAATGGTGTGCGCAATCTGTCTCAGAAGCGGTAGTGTGTTTTTTTTTTTTTTTTTTTTTTTTTGTAGTTTCAGTGATCGCTCTTTTCTCAGTAGCATCTTTGCATGTACTTGTTATAATGTTTTTTCTTCGTTTTGTGAACCTTTATGCTTGCTGTTAGCAATATGTACGAGATAGGCGAAATACCCCCTTAGACCTCAAAAAGAATATAACAGTTGCTATTCCAAAGGAAGCAGGCGTGAAAATTACCGAACTATCAGTTTAATAAATCACGGCTACAAAATACTACACGAATTCTTTACAGACGAATGGAAAAAAAACCGATAGAACCCGACCTCGGGGAACATCAGTTTGGATTCCGGAGAAATGTAGGAACACGCGAGACAATACTGACTCCACGACTTCTCATAGAAGATAAAGGAAAGGCAAATCTACTTTTCTAGCGCTTGTAGACGTAGAGAAAACTTTTGACATTGTTGACAGGAATACTCTCTTGCAGATTCTAAAGGTGACAAGGTTAAAATACATGGCGCGAAAGGCAATTTACAATTTCGATAGAAACCAGGTGGCAGATGTAAGAGTCGAGGGGCATGAAAGGGAAGCAGTCATTGAGAAGGGAGTAAGACATAGTTGTAGCCTATGACCGATGTTATTCAATATGTATATTGAGCAAGCAATAAAGGAGAAAAAAGAAAAATTTGGAGTAGAAATTAAAATCCATGGAGAAGAAATAAAAACTTCGAGGTTCGCCGATGACGTTGTAAATCTGTCAGAGACAGCAGAGGACGTGAAAGAGCAGTTGAACCGATCGGCCAGTGTCTTGAAAGGAGGGTACAAGATGAACAACAACAAAACAAAACGAGGATAATGGAATGTGGTCGAATTGAGAGGATTAGGAAATGAGACACCAGTAAATGAGAAGTGTCCTAAGGATTTGAAAAGCTTATCGTGGTCCTTAGACAACCGACTAACGAAATAGTAATTATAACAATAATGCCAAAACATTTGATAATGAACGTGGAAACGTTATACAGTGATCTTGTTGTTGTTAACTTGTCATGAAAGAAGTTGTAGAAGAATCTGTAATCCTTTAAAAATGAAACAGTTACTATCTTGTGCAGATTAGTTAGTTAACCCAGGCTGTTGCTACCTGACACGCCACACGGAACCTCGGCTAGTGGTTTCTGGCTGGAGCGTGTGCCGTGCTTCAGGGTGGCGGCCGCTGGGAATATCGGTGCGCCCCTCGTCCATCAACAGAGCCACCCCAGAGACCCCAGGAATACCGCCTGACAAAGGGTGGCGCCAGTCAGCTTTTTTGTCACGCCTCTGTTGTAAAAGGCCGAGCGCGGTGGAAGGCTTTAATCCTTTGTTTTTGAGCCGTTAAAGTGTGTAGTGCACAAAAGGCTTCTAAACCGGGACATGCCGGAAGTTAAACGTTTGTTTCACATAGCTTCATCACTCTGCGGTCGCCGCTCTTAGGAACTCCCCTCTTGTAAGACTGCACTGTCGTGATACTGTGATGTTTGGTTTGTGGGATGCACAATTGCGCGGTCATCAGCGCCCATACAAAGTCCCAGTTTTAACACAGTCCAATTTGATTCTTGAAGTTTTTCCGGCGGACACAATGTTCTATCATTTTTCGCGCGTGCACTCGGGACAGCGACAATTCTTCTTGCGATATTTCGGCTAGAAACCTCCCAGCCATCTTCAAGGCGAGTCAGAGACTGCGTTCGTAGCGTTTGCGCGTGCCTATTTATGACGTGACTCGCCGTATAAATAGGCACGCGCAAACGCTACGAGCTCAGTCTCTGACTCGCCTTGAAGATGGCTGGGAGGTTTCTAGCCGAAATATCGCAAGAAGAATTGTCGCTGTCCCGAGTGCACGCCCGAAAGATGATGGAACAGTCCAATTTGTTCACAAGCCAGTCCAGCCCCTGTCACGGACGATCGATGACGATGATGACGATGATGATGGTGATGATGGTGATGATGGTGTTGATGGTGATGATGGTGTTGATGGTGATGATGGTGTTGATGGTGATGATGGTGATGATGTGTTGATGGTGATGATGTGTTGATGGTGATGATGTGTTGATGGTGATGATGTGTTGATGGTGATGATGTGTTGATGGTGATGATGTGTTGATGGTGATGATGTGTTGATGGTGATGATGTGTTGATGGTGATGATGTGTTGATGGTGATGATGTGTTGATGGTGATGATGTGTTGATGGTGATGATGTGTTGATGGTGATGATGTGTTGATGGTGATGATGTGTTGATGGTGATGATGTGTTGATGGTGATGATGTGTTGATGGTGATGATGTGTTGATGGTGATGATGTGTTGATGGTGATGATGTGTTGATGGTGATGATGTGTTGATGGTGATGATGGTGATGATGATGGTGATGATGATGGTGATGATGATGGTGATGGTGATGGTGATGGTGATGGTGATGGTGATGGTGATGGTGATGGTGATGGTGATGGTGATGGTGATGGTGATGGTGATGATGATGATTATACAACAAACACCCAGTCCCCAGGCAGAGAAATCCCCATCCCGGCCGGGAATCGGACCCGGGACCTCGTGATCCAGAGGCAGTAACGCCAGCCACTAGACCACGAGCTGTGGACTGAGTTACGGTCGATACGTTCACCCATCGCCACAATAAGATGTGTTGTTGTGGGGACGAGTCAGGAGAGCATAAAGTAGTTACCGTGTAAGGACGTGCTAGTGATAACTCCATTAGTGAAATTAGTCTATTTAGTGTTGTATCAATGTGGAATGTCCAAACCTGTCTACAAGGAATAATGTGTCACACACAGCCGTGTAACACGGCCTAAGAAAAGTCGTCGGAGAGGAAGGTCGTAACTGTCAGGCACCGGAGGCGAGTGTCAGGTCTTGTCAATCATCACTGGCCTCAAAATCGGCAGGAATTTCTGCTGTCAGGGAATGTAGGTCTATCTGAAACAGCTTCCGATCGACTACGTGTAGTGGGCACTTGTAGACGGATGCCTCGCGAAAGGCTGTTGTTCACAGTCGTACGTACAGATGCTCGCCTCCAGTGGGGGTGTTTTCACACCACGGTTTACGCTCAGTTATTCAGGTTACCCTGAACATTAATCATAATGTTTATTTCAACATACTCGGTGACCAGGTGTAGCCCGTATTTCTACACGTTGATGATGAGTATGCTGTGAACACACTCGTCTTTCTAGATGAAAACAGCTATGTTCGCTGGGCAGCATGCATGTATACCTCTTTTGACGAAAGTTGAAACAGCCTACAGCATCTGGCTAAATCATCCGATATCAATGGCACAGAAACTACTTGGGACTATTTGCAATAGCAGAGGAAACGTAGCAATCAGCATACCCCCAATGTGGTAGCTTATCCGTATATAATTACAGAGCAGTGGCGTCCGCTGGGTATGACATAGCTGAAGAAGCTTGTGGAGTCGATTCCTCGTCAGATTGCGGCCATTACCAAGGCTGCAGGCGTTCAGGAGGGGGCGTGAATTTTTATCTGATGTGCTACTTTGCTGTCACTCGCCACACATCATCCATTACATGCATTTGCATTTGTAAAGCAGGTAATACAGTGAGAAAGCTTTATGCAACGGCAGCAACAGTTTTTAATTATTGTTGCCGGTGAACAAAGCTTTCTCACTGCATTAGCCGTTTCAAAACTCCATATTATGATGAGTGATGAAATTTTACTTATGCAACTGCACCCTCCTCTTTTTCACCTACGTTTCGCGAGATCATGGGTTACGACCTGGTTCCCCTTTATGATGCTGTTAAGATCAATATTGTCATAGTGTGGTTTTTTTTTTTAATACAAATGAATGGTTCCGTGATGTTCACCGTTGATACTGTTTGATGCGTTTTCATCTGCATATGATTTGAACGAGCTGAAGATGGTTGTTATACACAACCGAAACTAGTCATCATGTTTTAGTTGTCCATTGTAAATTGCGGTCCAGGCAGTAAAAGCATTTTGCATATTTTTTTTAAAATTTCCATTTAACAATAATTAATTGTTTGACTTTGTCTACTTGGGAAGCAGAATAACATCAGATGGTCGTAGTAGGAAAGATGTAATAAGTAGAATAAATCAGGCAAAGATTGCATTCTATAAAAGGAAAGGACTCGTCACATCAAATATGATAAGTCTGTCGTTAAGGAAGCGGTTAATTAAACCTTTGTTGGGAGTGTGCTTCTCTACGGCAGCGAAACCTGGACACTTGGAGAGGACGAAAGAAGAAGGATTGAAGGATTCGAAATGTGGTGTCTGCGAAGGATGTTAAAAATTCCATGGACGGCCAGGATGACAAATGAAGAAGTCCTGCAGAGAGCGGAGGAAGTTCCAGTTCTTTGGAAGACGGTCAAGAAGAGGAGAGATATATGGATGGGACACATTCTGAGACATGAAAGTCTTCTCCACACTATAACGGAAGGCCTTGTGGAGGGCAAAAGGGCAAGAGGCAGACCTAGAAGAAAGTACATAAGCCAGATAATGCAGGACCTAGGATGCGGAAGTTTCACGGAATTGAAGAGGCTGGCCGACAATCGCACTGAATGGAGAGCTGCTGCAAATCAATCTTAGGATTGGCAACTTAAGAAGAATTGTTTGACGTAAGCTGCTTGTTAGTAGTAGTTTATTTTACCGGGCTAGTTTCGAGCGTTCTCCCATCATCGGCAGTACCTTATACGTAAAGCATAGCGTGTGCTAATAACGATATTTCGCAGTAATCATGTAATAATATTATTACATGATTTATATATGTACATACATACATGCAATCAGCATTGTGGTATCGATAGCAACGATGCCACGGCAAGTTATTAGGTTGACACTACGACAGATACCGACGACATCGCCCTCTAGTCGGTGTAGCTTGCTGTCCAGGTTTCGAGAGGGTGCGTTTCTGGATGAGGTATCGAATATATTGCTTCCCCCTACTTATACCTCCCGAGGAGATCACGAATGTAAAATTAGAGAGATTCGAGCGCGTACGGAGGCTTTCCGACAGTCGTTCTTCCCGCGAACCATACGCGACTGGAACAGCAAACGGAGGTAATGACAGTGGCACGTAAAGTGCCCTCCGCCACACACCGTTGGGTGGCTTGCGGAGTATAAATGTAGACGTAGATGTAGATGCTGTGCAGATTTACGAGCTCCGCTACAGATTTGGCCCATTTCATCAGGAGCAGACGGCCGGGACACTTCGCACCTCATTGCAAAGTTACGTATTCTTCTCGCTAGAGTAAACGTGATTTAAATTGATACTGCAGTACCGACGTGTATTACCTTTTCCTGCTCCTACTCACTTCTTTCATTCGGCCAACCTTTCAGTTTTCCGTGAGCAGACCCACGCGCCGCCTTCCAGGCGGGTCACAAAAAGCATAAGGTATTTTTTCGAAAATATAACAGTTGTATACTCTGAGTCAACGACGTGTGACAGCATATATACGACGATTTCAGAGGAGCGCTGCTAGGAACGTGGAAGGCCTCTATAGCCGATATAAAAGCTCGGGTAACTTCGTTGGGAATATGTGCAAGAAAAACGGCACAGTTCTCACGAAACCCATGTGCAGAAATTCAGAGACCCTACTTTCAAGAAGACCGTACGACAGTTGAGCTACGAAAATCGTGTAATCGGCCGGGAATCGTGGAGATACACTGATCAGCCAGAACATTATGACCACCTGGCTAAAAGCCGAAATGTCCATCTTTGGCACGGACAGCAGCGGCGACGCGTCGTGACACGGAAGCACTGAGGGAAGCAAGAGGTCACCGCAGTGAGCTGGCGCACACAGGTCACCTAATTCCCGTAAATTTCGCGGAGAGGGGCGATGAGCTCCGACGCCACATTGTCACATCCCACGTGTCTTCCGATCGGGTTCAGATCTGGCGAGCTGAGGGACCAGCACATCAATTGGAACTCGACACTGTGTTCTTATAACTATTCCATCACACTCCTGACCTTGTGACATGGCGCATTGTGTTCTCGAAAAATGTTTCTGCCGTGGGGAAACGAGATCGTCATGGAGGGGTTACGTGGTCTGCAACCAGTGCCGGCCGCCGTGGTGCCCTGCACGAGCCCCACTGGACCCATGGATGCCCGTGTGAAGGTTCCCCAGAGCATAAGGGAGCCGCCGTCAGTTTGTCTCCCTCCCTCAGTACAGGTGTGAAGGAGCGCAGGCCGTGGAAGACGACGGATTCGCGCCCTCCCATTAACACGATGAAGAACGTATCGAGATTCATGAGAGCATGCAACGCTCCGTCACAGCGCCAACGTCCAGTGCCGATGGTCACGTCTACATTTCAGTCGTAGTTGCCGACGTTGTGGTGTAAACATTGGCTGCGGAGGCCGATCGTTAGGAGTGTTGGGTGCACTGTGTATTGACGCCCACTTGTACTCCGACCAGTATTGAACCTCGGTGTTAGCTGCGCCACTGTTCGCCGCCAGCACTCGTCGAACACTCGAGAAGTCGCGCAGTTTCCGAAATGCTCGTGCCGAGCCTCCGGGCCACCACAATGTGCCCTCCGTCAGACTCAGATAGATGGCGCGCCTTCCCAATTCTACACACGGACAGCACGCTCACTGGTTCTACACGAACCGTGCGTGTGTCTGAGTTGCAGTCATTCCTCGTCAGCTGAGGCTGCTATCGCGTGGAAGGCTTTCCATTGACAGTAGGTCGGTGGTCGTAATGTTTTGGCTGATCAGTGTGGAGCGAGTAAGTCACATACGTAAGAATACAGTCAGTTTAGTCTGGCGCGATAAGCGAATGAAATTAGAAACCGTATTGGTAATATTGGTACGCTGTACCCTTCACCACACGCTGTGGGCGATTTACGCAGTATATATGTAGTTGGCAATGCACATGACGTGCCTTACAATGTGGAAATTGCGAAATGTGCAGGTTCTGTCCGGCATGAGAGAAGCGAGGTGACCCTGTGTGACGGCGTTACGTGCTTTCCTTCTTTTCCATACTGTTGAACTCCACAAAAAGAACTGGCCGCCTTTGTTTGCACGAATAGGCGTGCCCGTAGAGCGTTAAACTGGCCGACAGCAGGACGGGTGTGCGCTGAGTGGGTGCCGGTGCGTGGGATTCGCCGTCGCAGCCGGCGGCCGCCCGCGCCCGACTCCAGCAATTCGGCCGGCCGGCGGGCGTCTGTGTCGCCGGGGCGTTATTTCCTGCGGGCTGGGCGCCCCGAGCCAGAGGCAGCGAGCGGCGCCGGCCCGCCGGAACTGGGCAATCGCCGGCGCTATTCGCGGCCGTAGCGCCCGCCTGCCGGCCTGTTCGGCCGCTGCTGCCTGCCACCTGCCCTGCGTCGCACAGTGCTGGTCCAGTCTCGAGACACACGGCGTTCTGCTCACCGAAATGAATTAAATTAACGGAAACAAAATTAAATGATTGGATCGGTGGTGTGACAGTGTCGGGAAAAATGGACTGGGTGGGTGGTTTCTCTACTGGAGTTGGGTGGAGGAGTAGAGGATGGAGTCAGCCAGGTGTTGTTACTCACACACAGACGTAGCGCTGCGTGCCCGCAGTGAGCGCCCTGCCGCACCGAGGCGCCACGGGTGGCTCTGCTGGCAGCGCTCACCTCTGGCGGTACGACACGCCGTCACAGTCTCCGCTCAGGAGCAGAGCGACAAGCTTTGTGTGCAATTTGGAAATAAAAAGGGAATGCGGAACAAGAAATTCTGGGTACATCTCTTCATTCCCGATGGTGACATTAACGGGTTATTTGACACGAGTGTAATGATTTAAGAAATTACAGCGCTGTATTTTCCAGTATCCTGAGAATGTCATTCTGGTCATTTGACGAGGTAGTGGAGATCTACCGAGATTATCTGACGAAATAGGTCAGCGTTTTAAGAACAGTAAACTCACCAGTGAAAAATATTTTCGTGATCTGTGTACTCGGTAGCTAATTGTATTTTCTCTGCAGTGATATTTACAGTTTTAGTCGTAACTGCAAAGTATACGCAGAAGTGCTTTTCAGTCATCATTTGAACAGTATGTTGTTACGAACTGAAAGTAAATTTACAAGTGTTAGAGACAAGCAGTCGGGACCCTGTCTCATTTGTTTACATATCTTTCTCCTTAAAATAATTCTACCGTGTCTGTATCTGGCCTATTAGCATCACTTGCTGCAGCAGGAACTATTTCGGTCTGGAAGTACGTTACGAGGAAAAATTACATAGCCCGAATAGTAAACGACCTTCGTCTGACTTTTAAAGCTCTTGTGACTGGAGTGGAGCATGTGGAACAAGCTGTGAGGAAATTGAGAGTCGACAACTTCAAAGATCTCCAGCCAACCACAGTCCAGAAAGTGCGTTATTGTAAGTAGTTAGAACGTGACTGCAATGTGGACAGGTTTACTCTTCGAACTGAACTTCATTTATGGCCCTCGTAATTCCCAACACCTTTTTTTTTTTTCTCGATTAAGCTGTTTGAAAAGTTCTGGGATGGAGTGTCCCAAGTTGCTGATTCAAATGAATATCGCAGATAAAAGATTCGGTGTCGAAACTATCCTTAGCGCTCACGTGGGCGGACAAAAGTAGGCACGGGTGGGCAGCAGGTGGCGCTCGGCAGCTCTGCCGGAGCCTCGGTGCGGCAGCCGCCACAGGCCGCCGCGTGTCCCAATGGCAGCGCCGCCGGCAGAACCCCGCGGCGGTCGCTCTGCCGGCACAGCCACCACGCTCAGGTAGATGACAGGCTCCACTGCGTCCCGTGCTTCTGTCTGGCGTCTCTGCCAGCAGCGCCGCCGTGCCATCCCAATGCGGTAGGGCCCTAAGCAGGTGGGAGGTGACGGGCGCCGATCCCTGCAGCCAGATACGCGCGCTCGGCTATAAGCGCTCCTCGCAGAGGCAGCCCGGTACGAGTGGGCTCGGCTGCCACGCATTCCGAGCAGCCCGTTGTCGCTGGGTCAGGATGGCGGCTGGCCGGAGCGGGGCAGCCTGGCGTAGCGGGACACGGCAGTGGCGTCCGGGTGACGAACCCGGGACCGACGGTTGGGGCGCTCCGTCTCACGGCGTCGGACCTCGGCTGCGCCGTGCGTGGGGGCACCTCAGCCCGTACCCAGGGCGTCGAGGCGGCGCCAGGATCGGCGGCTCGCGGTCTCGTCGAGGCGGTGGCGGAGTCGAGGCGACGTGGTGGCGAGGCCGTCACCCAGTGGTCATCGGTTTGCATCCCGGCGGCGTCAACGACAGCTGCGTCAGAACACTGTCAGCGGCCACACGGCAGAGGCCGACACACGGCGCCGATCGATTGTGCTCCAGCCGGCTGGCCCGGAGATAAACCGGGTGATCAAAAAGTCAGTATAAATTTGAAAACTGAATAAACCACGGAAGAATGTAGATAGAGAGGTACAAATTGACACACATGCTTGGAATGACAAGAGGTTTTATTAGAACCAAGAAAATACAAAAGTTCAAAAAATGTCCGACAGATGGCGCTTCATCTGATCAGAATAGCAATAATTAGCGTAACATTGTAAGACAAAGCAAATATGATGATCTTTACAGGAAATGCTCAACATGTCCACCATCGTTCCTCAACAATAGCTGTAGGCGAGGAATAATGTAGTGAAGAGCACTGTAAAGCATGTCCGGAGTTATGGTGAGGCATTGGCGTCGGATGTTTTCTTTGAGCATCCCTAGAGATGTCGGTCGATCGCGATACACTTGCGACTTCAGGTAACTGGAAAGCCAATAATCGCACGGACTGAGGTCTGGGGACGTGGGAGGCCAAGCATGACGATAGAGGCGGCTGAGAACACGATCATCACCAAACGACGCGCGCAAGAGATCTTTCACCCGTCTAGCAATATGGGGTGGTTCTAATAAAACCCCATGTCATTCCAAGCATGTGTGTCAATTTTTACCTCTCTATCTACATTATTCCGTCGTTTATTAAGTTTCCAAATTTATACTGACTTTTTGATCAATCGGTATATTCGGCCCAGATGGACTTGTTAGTGAGGAGGACAAGTGCCGTCGCATACTTCAGTGTCCTCGAAGCTTCCTGAAGGTAGCTCGTTGCACAGAACAAGGTTCCTGCCTCGGTCCATATGAATATAATGGGGATGCAGTCACTGAAGAATTATTTATTTATTTATTTGTTGAAAAATTAAAGACGTGTTACCTGATGTTTTAAAACAGCTACTACATCTTACAGTTTTCGTCTGTCATCGTTTTGTAGTTCTTTGTTTCGTTTTTATCTACAACATTTGACAAAGAATAATACCTCTTTAAAAATAACAATCTAAGGTTGAAACATGAATATTTTTTGTTTTAAGAAACATGTATAGATTTGTTAGTGCCATCACCGATTCTGACTGGCGGTGAAAAGAGAATAATATCACATCAAGTACCCTTCGGCCCCAATCGCTTAAATAAGAGCGTTATTCGCAAAGTAAGTTTCGATCGGTCACGAAATAGAAACCACTGTGAAAATCAAAAAAGTTTGATTTGCAACAGTTAGCTACACCTTCGAGCTACTTCTCTACATAGGCCCCGCTCCGACTTACACCTTTGTCTTAACGTTGTGCCAACTTTCCAGAACTCTCGTTATAGCAGGCAGCCACCTGTGCTTTCTGCCAATACTCTACGCTGCTCTGGAGATAGTTGTCTGTACCAACATCATGTCTTCATAGCCAGCGGTTCATGTGAGAAGAGATGAACATCAGAGGGAGCGGTATGGTGGGTGATCAAACACTTTCCATCCAAAACGCTACAGGGGCGTCCTCATAGCCACTGCAGAGTGCGGCCGAAAATTGTAATGAAGAAGAAAACGTGTGACAGGTAAGTTATATGGTCTGCGTGGTATCAGGCAAAATCTCTCACCAGGTCCTCGTACTCTGCGGGAGACAGTGTTTTCGAGGCATTTTTGCGTGCCCACTGTGCGCCCAGAATTGAAAACGACGACGTTCCGCGATCGACGGGCGTGCAAGAGAGACTGCCCAGCACGTCTGCGCAAAACTTCACAAGTTCTCCGCAGTGGTTTCCACATCGCGACAGATCGAAACTTGCTTTCCGAACAGACCTCGCATGTTACCTGGACACATGTATTCCTGAAATTTCATTACTCTACATTAATTATTTGGGTGTTGCGAGTTTTTTTCCCCGTCTGTGTACTTTCCTTGCCGACTATGGCGTAGTTTAATTGCGCAGCAGATTCACGTGTAGTAGTGCACGTCGTCTGGCGTACACAAGCCGCTGGCGTAAACAAACATCTCAAGAGAGGTGGAAACGTCACGGAGTTTGACTGTGTGACTCATTTTTTGTGTTCTCGACTGATTTTACTGTACATTTATGAAGGCTTCGTCTTTCCTTTCTAGTAAAATACATAAAATGTAAAACATCCGCCTTAATTATGCAGAGCAGAAGTTCTTCCGAATAACTTTACGAGCTTCAACGTCATACTGGCAATACGCCCCCGTCTAAGAATCTGACGTAAGACTTGCGCTGTAATATTGTTGCAACTGCAGTGAAGATACTCTTCGGTACTTTATCGTATTCATTTTCAGTATTTTCGTTTTTCAAATAATTCCATTTAACTACACAGAGAAATTTCCTCTAGAATTAAAACAGTACTGTTACAAACTGTGAGCTAATCTTCGTAGCTCTGTTTTATAGCGTAGCTTTCAGCTTACAGATGTGATTACCTGGTGGCAAAGTAAATCAGAGTCGACTTCGCTACATAGTACCCGACAAGCCGTCGTTCTGTTAACAACAAAATTGTTATGCAACTTCTCGCGACACTGACATTTTTTCCTCTCTTTGCAGTTAATATCCCGTCGATTTCAACAGCAGTATTTATATAAAAATTGGAGATGAATTCCACCTTATGCTAACCGATGCCTTATAGTTTTGCTTTCACCCAGACATGTTTCAGCACATTTTATGCTGTCTTCAGTAGGTTTATTTATTTTCTTTCTCCAAAGTTGTTGTTAGATGTTAACTTGTAAAAAGACTTTCGGTACAAAATATTCACATTTGTAAAATAAGAGATTATTGTATACTATTTTACATTAGTTTGTATACACCACAGAGCTGAGACATGCATCAGTGAGTAGAGGCATGAAATAAAGTGGATGTATGCATTTGTTTACGTACCTCACAGAAAGCTATCGGTTGTTTACCCTGGTAGTTTTAGATATACTACACAGTTTCAGGCTGTTTTCATCTGCAAACAGCAAAATGATTTTTATATTTCTGTTTATTATGCATCTCCAACTGAGAATCACTAATAACTGGTTGTTTAGCGTGTTACTCGAAATTTTTCGATGTCGTATTTTTCCTTCATTTTTGTCGAGGTAATGCACTTCTTCCGCCGTTGTATTTACAAATGCATAGTGAGAGAGAGAGAGAGAGAGAGAGAGAGAGAGAGAGAGAGAGAGAGAGAAGGGGGGGGAGCAGTTTAATTTTAGAGAATGATCATACGCAGTTTTGTGGTGGGAGCTATTTATCTAGTTCTGCTATTGTGACAAAGAAGAACTGCACCATTCACGAGATACATACATCTGCTGACTCAAGTTTGAAAGGAGTAGGATTGTGATATGCTTCCATGTCGATTACGGCCATAAAGGTTCTGGGGTACACAGTCTGAAATGACTGTTTCCAAGCCCGAATCCCAGTATCGTCGCTTTGGACTGCAAGTTCGCTTTATATTTCTCTCCACGTTGTTAAAATGTTTCTTGTTGCGACTAATTTCACTACCTTTTGGAAAAGGAAAAAGACTAAGTTGAATACATTGGACTGAAACGAACTTTATACTGCAGATGAAGTACATTAAGTTTGACAGATTAAGATTAAAGAAACAGACATAATATATGGTTTTGTGAGAACGCAAGTATGATGCGAAGCTTCCACATGACGGAAGTGGAACTTCTGAAGAACAAGGCGTGGAGTCAAATTTGGCGTGGATATGATACTGGGGGAATCTCGCTTCACGCAGTTAACATGCAGTATCACTTAATATCAGTGATGGTGGCGAACGATCAAGTTGTCGACCAATCCTATCCTAGAAACGTTTGATGAATGGCATTTCTGCCAACATGTAAAGTAGGAAATCAGTGGTAGCCGTCGTTTTCCCGTGCAACATTCTACTCACTTCACAGCCTATAGGCGGACATTGTGCTGTTGAAAGATAGAAAATTGTGAAGCTGGTTGAAAAAAGGCCAGTGCCCCACAGTCTCGAAACTTCTCCTGAGTAGCGGTTAATGTTGAAATTGCGCTCAATGCGGAGGAGGCGAGGTCGCACTTCACTTTTCATGACGATGTAAACCAGCGCACTCGGCGTTCGTCCTGTAAGCTTTTGAACAATTGAGACTGCAGTCACCAGTGTTGCTTCTAACATATAAGCAACCATCGATAAGGAATTTTGCCATTCATTTGTTGCCTGAGGCGCTTGTGGTTTCTTCACAGCGAAAGCCGACGTAATGGCCTGTGTCCTATTGGTTAACAAGCAGCCGGTGGCGTCAAGCTACCGAAGCAGACAAGCCACCTTTGCATCAAGGTTGTAGCAATACCGTTCTCTTGCGACGGAAACGCGTATATTTGGTGCAGACGCAGGAGTCAAATTATTTCATTGAGGCGGCTTCTATTTGCGCTTCAGTGTACTGATGTAGGCACAGGCAAGGATCTAGGGTCGGGCTCTGGGTGGGGGGGTCAGAGTTTCTTATTTTCTCCTCTCTGCCACCTCCCCTCCCCCCAGATATAATTTGCTGTCCCTCCCACTTTTTGCTGTCCCTCCCACTTTTTGCTGTCCCTCCCACTTTTTGCTTGCCAGTGTTTAGTACATCGGTTTGGCGTAACTTGCAAGAATAGTGAGTGAGAGCAGGGGTGGCAAAGACTTCAGCTGGCGGACCGTGCCGTGGCACGAGTGCCCCACCGCTTACCCTGGTCTCCCCTGCAGACAGCCGGCCGAAGTGGCCGTGCGGTTAAAGGCGCTGCAGTCTGGAACCGCAAGACCGCTACGGTCGCAGGTTCGAATCCTGCCTCGGGCATGGATGTTTGTGATGTCCTTAGGTTAGTTAGGTTTAACTAGTTCTAAGTTCTAGGGGACTAATGACCTCAGCAGTTGAGTCCCATAGTGCTCAGAGCCATTCCCCTGCAGACAGGCTACGCTGTCTGAGCGTGGGGAGGATAGAGACTGCGAACGTGCCGCATTTAAAATGTCAGTGAAGTCGCTACTTGGTTTTGTATTTCACATTTCTCAATAACATAGATGAAAACAAATTTTCAATATTATTTAATTACTTTTGGCACGCAGGAGACATAAAAATTTTATTTGGTACAAAGTTTTGGCATGCGGGCGCACACGGATAATTTCACAGATTTTCGAAATCATGTTGCCACGTAATCGTGACTTACTTAGTTTGGTCGAAATGCAGTAGAACTCTCACAACCTCATTACAAAGACGTGGTAACTCTACCCGATTAATCAGTGTCGACGTCCTGGACTGTTTTAACGTGAAAGGGATTTGTCCTTAAAAAGGGAATTACCTAGCATATCAGTCAGTTGCACGTGCACCTTCAACTAAAACGCCAAATGGTCTCTGAAACAGATGGAACGTTGGCAGTCTCCTCAGAACGTTCAGGAAGCTTTCCTTGTAATTCTTCCAAGGCCACTAGTAGTTCTTCAGACGTCGCGTTTTCTTCGTCAGTAAGCTAGGGAACTGGACTGTGTGTCAGAAAGTGGTCCTTCCACGACGCGATTTTCTTTTTAAATTCCTCCCTATCACATCAAAAATAAGTTCTTTCTCTCCTTGCAGTGTCTAACTGTGGACAGTATGCAGTCAAATGGTTCAAATGGCTCTGAGCTCTATGGGACTCAACATCTTAGGTCATAAGTCCCCTAGAACTTAGAACTACTTAAACCTAACTAACCTAAGGACATCTCACACACCCATGCCCGAGGCAGGATTCGAACCTGCGACCGTAGCAGTCCCGCGGTTCCAGACTGCAGCGCCAGAACCGCACGGCCACCGCAGCCGGCAACAGTATGCAGTCAAGTTCATTGAAAACGCAAGATCTACGATCTATTCCGGATAGTCTGCTTTCCGTCCTTGCACTCACTTTCCCATCGTAAATTCAGGCCGAGCGAGGTGGCGCAGTGGTTAGCACACTGGACTCTCATTCGGGAGGACGACGGTCCAATCCCGCGTCCGGCCATCCTGATTTAGGTTTTCCGTGATTTCCCTAAATCGCTTCAGGCAAAGGCCGGGATGGTTCCTTTGAAAGGGCACGGTCGACTTCCTTCCCCATGCTTCAGTAATCCGATGAGACCGCTGTTCGGCCCCCTCCCCAAAACCAACCAACCAACCATAAATGCAGTAATAGCTAATTTTAAATTGAAAAATCGTTTCAGGGGTGCCCCGTGAGTGAAACAAAGTACCGGGTGATCAAAAAGTCAGTACAAATTTGAAAACTTAATAAACCACGAAATAATGTAGATAGAGATGTAAAAATTGACACAAATGCTTGGAATGACATGGGGTTTTATTAGAACAAAAAAAAATAAAAAAATAAAACGAAGTTCACAAAATGCCCGACAGATGGCGCTGGACAGCAAAACTGCTACCGTGACGGGTGAGAGGTACGCTGCCGATATGTTGCAGAATCGCATCATCCCCAGCCTACCTGATAAACACCCGATGGAACGTACAATGTTTATGCAGGATGGCGCTCCACCCCATATTGCTAGACGCGTGAAAGATCTCTTGCGCGCGTCGTTTCGTGATGATCGTGTGCTCAGCCGCCACTTTCGTCATGCTTGGCCTCCCGGGTCCCCAGACCTCAGTCCGTGCGAATATTGGCTTTGGGGTTACCTGAAGTCGCAAGTGTATCGTGATCGACCGACATCTCTAGGGGTGCTGAAAGACAACATCCGACGCCAATGCCTCACCATAACTCCGGACATGCTTTACAGTGCTGTTCACAACATTATTCCTCGACTACAGCTATTGTTGAGGAATGTTGGTGGACATATTGAGCATTTCCTGTAAAGATCATCATCTTTGCTTTGTCTTATATTGTTATGCTAATTATTGCTATTCTGATCAGATGAAGCGCCATCTGTCGGGCATTTTTTGAACTTTTGTGTTTTTTTTGGGTTCTAATAAAACCTCACGTCATTCCAATCATGTGTGTCAATTTGTACGTCTCTATCTACATTATTCCGTGATTTATTCAGTTTTCAAATTTATACTCACTTTTTGATCACCCGGTTCTTTGCAGTCACCATACTCTTCAATTCCGTCGAAAACTGTTCAAACCGACAGCGCAATAATGTGTGCGATGTCAAAAATTTTACTATTCGCACCACGAGTTTCTTCAAGTGCTCTATGCCTAAAAATTGAACACAAAGTGATTCCCGTCTATCGATCGATGTAATTTTTTGCTCTTTCATTGCGAGCTAAATTTTTAATTCTTTCTATATGGCATTGTAATGTTGTTTCATAGCAAATTTGCCGAGTGCATAATATGTATTCAGAATCATTATCCCCCTCTTCTATCATTCCCACTCATGTTAAAGGCTTGTTACGATAGATACTTAGGCAGCCTCTTTTTGTGCAAACAGCCACAGCTACTGGACCTCCGTACCAGGAACGAATAGCGAGGGGTGTACAGTGCTGACGCCACGATTCCACCAAACTGCCCGACTATCTCCGAGGAGGACCGAACAAAGCCGAAATAGGCCGGGCCTTGTCCAGCCCGCGTTCCGCACACGTAGAGTTCGGCACGCCGCGGTCGACCCTGACTGGACGATATAAAACCCAAGTGTGCAGTCACTGTTGTCAGTATTTAACTTAGCGTTTCAATTGTGGACACGGGTCTGCAGACTATGGGTTTGCGAAGCTACGTTTCTTTCGGTTGTTTCCCTTTCTGTCTTGTATCACTACCTGCCTGTGGTTTGCCGGTTCCACTACTGGTCTGAAGAACAGTGTCTCAGCTGTATCTGGCCTCTGGTGTGGCCAGATTGTCAATGGACGTCACTGCCTGGCTGCAACGCTCTTACCAGCTGGTCAGAACTTCAGCTCGCTCACGTGACCTAGCCTCCAAGGGAGTATCTAAAAAGTGTACCGTCTTAAATTCACCTTCTAATGGCCTCGAATTGCTTGCCATTTTTAAGCTGTTTTCGTGCTGTATTGTATTTCGAAAATCACACTCCTCCACCCTGTTGCTCACGTCTCCACTCTCCTTGGATCGGCGCCTGTGCAGGCACGTGTAAAATTAGTTCCACGACAGCAGTTCGCGGGAAACAATGGTGTAACGCAACGTCGAGCAGAGGTGTTTCTGGGAACATCCTGTTAGCTGTTTGTCGACACGCGAATTGGCATCCATCACTAAACCTCAGGCCTTCGGAAACATCTGTCTCTGGAGAACGACTACGCCAGAGCGCGAAAGCCGTTTCTGGAAGACGGCGAATTGATGGGAATTCGGCCGTCAGAGAAGGAATTTCTCCCGTGGCCGGGAGCACGTGGCAAGCGTACGTGGGAACTCCAGTCGCCACGTGCTTCTGTGGGAATTTCTTTGACGGGTACACAAAGTGGCACCAGGGAGACATAACGTCGATTCACGCCGTATGTTACGGAATGGAGCGCCTGTGTCGAGTATTCTCAGGAAGACCATTCGAGGGGTCCGCGGATGAAAGAGTTTGCCCCACAATAGCGTATTTTCAGTTATTGGGTTTTTACGCGTGCTTAGATTGAAAGAGAAGAACCTACATACAATAAGACGATACAGATTGTATACACTGAGGTGACATAAGTTACGGGCTAGCGATATGCGCATTAGAGTAGCATGGAGAGCTGCATCAAAGCAGTCTCAGGACTGAAGACCACAACAACAAACGATATGCGCATATACAGACGGCGGTAGTACAGCGCACACAAGGTACAAAGGGGCGGTGCACTTCGGACAACTCAGTGGCCGACTGTCTTCAATTTACGACCGAGAGCAGCGGCGTTTGCTAACAGACAAGCAACACTACGTGAAATAACCGCAGAAATCAATGTGAGACGTACGAGGTACGTATCCGTTAGTACAGTGCGGCGAAATGTGGCGTTCATGGGCTATGGCAGCAGGCGACCGACGCGAGTGTCTCTGCTGACAGCACGACATCGCCTGCAGCGCCTCTCCAGGGCTCGTGACCGTATCGGTTGGACCCTAGACGACTGGAAAAACGTAGACTGCTCAGATGAGCTGATGGTACGATTCCAGTGTGGCGCAGACCATACCAAGCCGTGGACGCTAGTTGTTAACAAGGCGCTGTGCAAACTGGTGGTGGGTCCATAATGCAAAGAACTGTCTTTACATGGAATCGACTGGGTCCTCTGGTCCATCTGAAACGATCATCGACTGGAAATAGCTATGTCCGGCTAGCTGGAGACCAATTGCAGCCGTTCACGGACTTAATGTTCCCAGACAACGATGGAATTTTTGTGGATGACAGTGCACCAGTCTCTGGGCCACAGTTGTTCGCGAGTGATTTGAAGAACATTCTGGTCAGTTAGAGTGAATGTTTTGGCCACCCACATCGCCGACATGGATCCTCATTGAACATTTATGGGACTTAATAGAGAGGTCGGTTCGTGCACCGGCAACATTGTCGCAATAGGTTATTTTACTAGGTTAAAAATGTGGTTCGGAATGTTATTATTCTACGTGATAATACGATACGGTCAATATTCTCACAAAATATCACTTATTTTAATGTGATTAAAACTTAAAAATCATTAAATATCATGATTTGGTCACATGATGGAAAACACTGTTATTGGCTGCCGCTCTGGTGACGTCACATACTAGGAGTAAGACGAAGTTACACGTTTGCTAGAGGAGTGTTAGCCGTAGTTACTACGGATTTACGTACTTTTTCTGCAAATAATTCAGCTATTTAGTGATGGAAAACGCATTTACAATTGTTAAGTAACAATAGAAAGGAATATTGTGAACGCTTATAGTGGAAACTTTACGAAAATTGATGCCTTTATGCTCCACTCGTGTAGAGCGACGATACGTGAAGAACGGACATGCTTTTCCCCGCTCCCTGCAACATCGTTAAACCCAATCGAAACTAAGGAATTGTGAAACTTTTGCAAATGGTCCGTAACTTATATGTAGATCGTCGACAGTCAGTCATGAAATAAGACGCAGAGCACAACAAAATTATTCTTCGCAAATCTTATACAAGATACTCAGCAGAGATAAAGGCAGAAGCGCGGGCTCTGTGGCGCAACGAATAGCGAATGTAACTATGGCAAAGGCGAACGCAGGTTCAAATTCTGGAAGAGTCATAAGTTTCAAAAAGTTTTACACGATGTATGAAAATAGAACTCATTTTAGCAGTTGTTTCGATGGGGGGACGTATTGTAGACAGCCTGACATTAATCTTGGTCCGACAAATGGACAACTGAGGGTTAATGCATCTACTTTGCTTACAGACAATTATCATTTTTGGAAAGCATTGCTGGCATTCAAGAAATTACCGTACTCTCGCAGTACAGCATGGTGTAGGACGATGAGATTTTGTATGTGGAGAGATATAAAGCAAGTGCAACATGCAGGTAACACAAACGTAAGGGATGTGCTGTTTGTGAATGTAAACTAACGTCAGTGTCCGAAGCAGACTTAACTTTATCTTATATAAGATGATGAAACTTCAAAAGCTTAAACGATAAGGATCCTAGCAGAACACTGCGAAGTTAAAAAAAAAAAAAAAAGTTTCTAATAAAGTGTGTGGTCACATTAACTAGAACAAACCTTTTAGAATATGACGTGTGTAAAGAGCTATTGCAAATGTAAGCGCATGTAAACGTCAAGGAAAACACAATAACACTCTGTTTTGTAATCGTTGCTGTGAAGTATTGTAATTGTGATTTGGTTTTCGTATGAAAGTACAGTCGATTTGTTTTATAAATAAATTAAAATATTGTTTCAGACTACATTCTAACCAGGGACCTATGGATATCATCTTTTAAAATTCGACAGCTCACCGTTTTACCAACCGAGCTACCAACGGTGTACAAAGAAGTGGCTCTAACGATAAATTTTTACAAAGAGTTAAATTTCGTTGACTGACGCTACCCTTCTTCGTAACAGTGGGAAAGTGTATCACGGAGGTAAATTAATGTTACCTTCAGAGTGTAAGACATTTTTAATTAAGTAAGAGTGGCATTTTACCAATAAGGTGCAACGAATTTTTACGCACCTTCTCATTCTCTGAAACACTCGAAAACAATTTTCCAAGAATTTTTGTCGATGTGTTTGTACATTGCGGTACTACACACCATTTTTAATCCATTTTCCGAAACGTAAACTCCAAAACAAGACATCACTGTGAATTAGTTTGTTGACAGTAGGAGCAGCGAGCTAGCCAATGAAGTCACAGACATGCGGGCATTAGAGTTATTTCATTTGCATTTTTATAAAAGAATACTGAAATTCAAGAAGGAAAAAGCATGTTATGAGCATAAAACGACATAATTAACCAGGAAAAAGGTCAAATACTCCATTACGGCCGACTACACGTGTAGAGGCAGCGTTGCTCAGTATTTCCGCGGAGGACTTCCAACGACATGACGAGTGCTGCGCTATGCGGCGGGAAATCAGCCCCGACACGATGTCGGGAGTACCGCGTGACTTCCATCACGTCACTGTAGCACAGATCTCTCTCTAGCGCTAGGTACTTGGTGTATTCGAAAGCACAACATACAGGTGTGGTCAGGCTAATCGCTACTAAATGTGGTGTCAGCACTTTCTCCCGTCGACCCCCTTCAGTCGACATTGCTGCGGAGAGTAGCAGCTCCTGATAACATCCTAAGTTAACCTAGTCTCGCCGAGCTCATTCTTGTTACAGCGTCAGATATCGTGCTTTGGGTCTCTTCCGTCTTTATTTTATTAGTTATTTTCTTTGCATAACACATTGCGAAGGTTTTATCACCACTTACTTATTTTTCCTTTGAGTATTTTTGGTAAAGTCCTTGGGCGGAGCCTAGAAATAACACTATTTTTGTCCCAACTCTCATAGCCAAACGAGGAGAGCGAAGTGAACAAATGGAGTATCAAAATGACATGCGTGATGTCTAATTTTGCAAAGAAAGATTTAACTGGTTGGAAGTAACTAAGATAATTAAGAAAAACATAATTAGTGACTGGAGGCAAAATTGAAATAGACCACGAATAACTGCTGCTGACTATGTAGATGAAGTCTGAGAAATAACGAATCGCATCGTGAAATGAAACTTCTCTCCTTTTTCTTGATCTGTACCGTTAGTCATAATAGAATGCCGACCTATATTTAAATACACTTCATGCGACCTGAACAAAACTTTAAAAAAACTGAAAAAGTTATTTGTCTGAAAGTATATATATATATATATATATATATATATATATATATATATATATATATATATGTTTGACACGCTCTTGAATGGTGCTCGAAATCGTACACAGCAAATGAGGTGTGGATAAGAATGTGTGTTTGACTTACGACCTTAGAATTCTCAAGAGTGCCTTAGGGTATTAGTGTGGTGAAACGTCATTCAGTTGTCTCCTAACGTCCCTAACGCGTGAGCGTCTCGGCTGCTGTACTTAATTTTGAGCATGATGCAA
Source organism: Schistocerca cancellata (assembly GCF_023864275.1). Taxonomy (NCBI): domain Eukaryota; kingdom Metazoa; phylum Arthropoda; class Insecta; order Orthoptera; family Acrididae; genus Schistocerca; species Schistocerca cancellata. The sequence goes on along the minus strand of NC_064633.1, from coordinate 603,334,655 downwards.
AGGCTCGTCACATGTTTCTGTACTCTGTTTTATTTCTTACTTTCACGTAAATCATTTCATAAAACATTTGACGGTGTTGTTTGTCAACCTTTTTTTATTCCACAAAAGAAATCAAATAGCTGAAAGGAAAAAAAATTATAGCTTCTGGGCAAAGAAAAACCTTATACTAAGCATAAATAAAACTATAAATAAATCAAGCAGTTTTCGTTAAAACCTTCAACGGTGAAAAAGTCAGCTCTATTAAAGAAAAAATATGTTTGCCGATTTCTAGTACTTAAAACGAAAAGAAAACACTATGGTTTACGTCAAGAGACTCTACAGTGCGTTTTAAATTTTATTTGATGTGTTTTTGTATATTTCCTGGAGGAAACAAGCATTGCTGTTTACAGAATGAGATTTTCACTCTGCAGCGGAGTGTGCGCTGATATGAAACTTCCTGGCAGATTAAAACTGTGTGCCGACAGAGACTCCAACTCGAGACCTTTGCCTTTTGCGGGCAAGTGCTTTACCATCTGAGCTACCCAAGCACGACTCACGACACTTTCTTCCAGGAGTGCTACTTCTCCAAGGATCGCAGAAAAGCTTCTGTCAAGTTTGGAAAGTAGGAGACGAGGTACGGGTAGAATTGTAGCTGTGAGGACGGGTCGTGAGTCGTGCTTGGGTAGCTCAGATCGTAGAGCACTTGCCCGCGAAAGGCAAAGGTCCCGAGTTCGAGTCTCTGTCCGGCGCACAGTTTCAACCTTCCAGGAACTTTTTACCGTTATTCAATGTTTATATGACACAGTTTACCATACACTCTTCGTCAACAACACATGCTACAAATTTTGCTTTGCACTTTAGTAAACGACTAATTGCTTAATGTGCATCCTATATTCAGAATTTTCTGTCACTCCTGACGTTTTGTAAGCCCACTTTTACCGTTCAATACTGGGATATGCGTAGTGACGTTGAGTTCATGTTCCGTCTATTGTGAACACACGTCCATTTGACGGTGATCTTCCGTTTCGTTGACGTCCAGTGTGCATCGACTTTCAGTGCGAGTAATGGGTTTTTAACACCACATTCCATTGGCTGAAGCAAGTAAAAAGACAAATGTTGGAGCCTTGGTGAGCACCACATGGAAACAACTGCGCTCTTCTGAGTCTCGGAGAAGTCAAGATTCCACATTAGCCGCTGCCACTCAGAGACAGTAGCATTGCCAGTGTCTGCGAGTGCCACTTCGTCCACAATGTGTTACGCACTAGTAGACGCGAAGAAACAGTCACACGCGGCCCGAGGTGGACGCATCAGACCTCGGCGCTGTGTGCACGGTAGCCCCAGCTATTAAGGAGAGCCGAAATTCCAAAACCACTCATCACTGATACAAATGCCCGTAACAGGAGAACTTGGTGGCCGGAGCCATATAACGTGGACTGTGGAGCAATGAAAGAATACCATTTGGTCAGATGAGCCTTTCATATCGCCTCCAACTTCTGTCGGAGTTTTTAAGTCCCAAAGTGAAAAATTGGGGGGTGGGATGTGATTTGTTCAGCCATATCGTGGTATTCCATGGGTCCCATGGTTACTTCACAAGGCAGCATTACTTCCAAGTATTATGTGACCATTTTGTCTGATCAGATCCGCCCTGTGGAACAGTGTTTGTTCCCCGAAGGTGATGCTGTGTTCAAAGACGACGGGGCCCCTCTTGATACAGCTAGAATCAGCGAGGACTGGTTTTGTGAGCACCGGGATAAATTGTGGCTTCTCCTCTGGCCACCACTGTCACCACATCTCGAAGTTGTTCAGCCTTTGGGGTCTACTTTGGAGAGAAGGCTGTGTGATGGCACTGTCATCCATCATCGTTACCTGAACTTACCACTATTTTACCCAGAAAACCATATAAGATCTGTGTTTATCCATTCCAAGTCTAAAGCTGTTTCCAATGCCTACAGTTTTACTATACCGTATTAGACATGCTAGTGTGTTCTTGATGTTAACACATTCTTGTCCATCCACTGGGCCTCTCTGCACTGCTAGTCAGTAGTGCAGGTACACCGTTCCACCCATCGTCCTAACTTGGCTTCATTCCTTTCTTTATGATGTTGCACCTTTCACAACGATTATTGCACCTCTTCATTTATAGCAATTTAGGCACCTTTTTTAAAGTTGTATATTTTCAAATTGTTTACAAAGCAATCTTATCCCCTTCAGAATAGTCTCCATTGCAACTAATACATTTGTCTCCCCCCCCCCCCCCTTACATTTTTGTAGTCATCTTTAGAAATGGCTGACAGCACCTCCCTCATTTTTTTTCTTGACCTCTTCACTGTTGTCAAATCTGTGTCCTTTAATTTACCTCTTTCTCATACGTGGAAATAAGAAAAAGTCGCATGGAGCCAGGTCAGGCGAGTAAGGTACGTGGGACGGCGGAACCATGTCATTTTCAGCCAAAAACTAAAATCCAGGCCGGCCGAAGTGGCCGAGCGGTTCTAGGCGCTACAGTCAGGAACGGCGTGACCGTTACGGTCGCAGGTCCGAATCCTGCCTCGGGCATGGATGTGTGTGATGTCCTTAGGTTGGTTAGGTTTAAGTAGTTCTAAGTTCTAGGGGACTGATGACCTCAGAAGTTAAGTCGCATAGTGCTCAGAGCCATTTGAACCATTTTTAAATCCAGCAAACTATTCGTATACTCGAGTTTTTTTCCTTAGCGCCATATTGGCAAGCTGTTTTCAGCGTTAAAACAGTTTCAGCAACATTTTTACCGAGTAGAAAGCAAAATTTCCAAGCTGCACGTTGTTCACGTGAACGTTACACCATAGGAAACGAAACTGAAACAAAACAGCACTAGCGGGAAACAATCACTGCAGACGAACAGAACAATCCTGAGTGACAACACAGGTGGCGCTGAACTGGCAATGAGTTGCACTATACACGCGTAGCGGCAGAAATGCGTGCCACCTAAGTTCCGCCCACCGCAGTGTTATTCCGTTTTCTGGGTACCACGCCGTACACATTCGAAGTAGGAACAGTCATGACGACGCATTTAGTGAACTGCTCGCGTGTGCGTGTGGCTGTAGCTAACCACGTGTATCTGCACCAGTGTTGTTTCTTTTAGCACGTAATTAGATCATTTCACGCTCGTCGTTGCGGAGCTGTGAGCAGCTGTTCGTTACAGGAAGTCTGCTGCTGTGCCCCGCTATTTTTCTTCTCCGGGGAAAGACTACTTGGTCATGCTCGTTACAGGGGAGTCGCTACGGACCTTGTTATTGTATTGAGCCATCTTTTTCTCACCCAGAATCTCAGTAGTATCTGTCTCGGCTACGTGCCTTGTTTCATTCATTGTTCCGCATTTCTTCTTCTTGGAAACACTAAAATGCGATAGTAAGCAATCCGTGCTCTGGGTACACACGCTACTAGTCAGTATTATTATACCGGGTGATCAAAATGTCAGTATAAATTTGAAAACTTAATAAACCACGGAATAATGTAGATAGAGAGGTAAAAATTGACACACATGCTTGGAATGACATGGGGATTTATTAGAACAAAAAACGAAGTTCACAAAATGTCCTACAGATGGCGCTGGACAGCAAAACGTCAGTGACTGCGCATGACAATCGCGTATAAAAGGAGCTGTAATGAGAGAGAGAATGAGATGCGCCAGCAGTCGCAGCATGTTGACGTTACCTGAAAAGGCTCTTGTAGTGAAGCTGTATTATCAGAATGGGGAATGTGGTAGTTCAGTGTTACGATCCTATCGCCATAGGAAGGGGATTCGAACGGGTAAAGGTCCGTTGACACATGCAGCTATGGCGAGAATGATTTCGAAGTTCGAAGCCACGTCTGTTACCTGCCGATTTAGTGAAGCGGAGGGCATTTGCGGTGTGGGCGTTTCAAAAGATGGCGGAAGATGACGATTGGTTGAGTAACGTGTTGTGGACCAACGAGGCTGGAGACGTGGTGAAAATTTCATTTGCAAACAGATACTGTATTTTAGTGATAGTAATGAGGTGTCTGACTTCAAATTGACATAGCGTAAAGGTTGTATGCAGTGCGAGCAGCTGCACCGGTCTTGTCTCGTCTGCAGGGTTATCCTGAATTACCCACACAATTACCCAGTTGTTGACTATTCCAGTATGACCAGACTCTGCTCTCATGTGGCTCCGCACTCTTCAGATTCGGTTATTTTTATGCACTACACTTTTTTTTTGCCATGTACGCACGAGCTATGCGCCGGTTTTAGATTATAAGTTGTGCAAATGCGGAACTAGCAAGTTTCTGTTTGCATTGCATCAGGTAAAGATCTGGGATTGTATAGATCGTCATCCATACATCTGGCTTTGCTACCTAGGCGTGAATCTCATAACCAAACCACCCCAGGCACACCATACAGAGGGTGGTGGTAATTAAACTTCCGCTACTTGGCGCAATTGGATGGAGGACTACTTATCATATGGTTCCCAACTTACAGAAATAATGATCGGGCTACGCGCTACAGGATTTCTGGTTGTAGGGATACCTGAAGGGTAGGATATATCAACGGGACACTAAGACACGTTCGAGGTTGGAGATAAGCATATCGAAGGAGGCAGCAAATATCCCACCTGAGATGTTCCGGGCAGATGTAGATCAGTCTCTGTTTCGGTTCCAGGCTGTCGTGGATGCACATGGTCGTCTCACGGTCGTAACCCGGAACGTAAATTAACAAATGTTACCCGCGCATGTGGAAATTAAATTGTTTGTTTCGATTGTTCATTCGTTATTTCTCTTCCGAATGTTCTCACTGATGTTTCCACAAAGTTTCATTGTCCTACGATCACCGGTTTTCCATGGAGGGCTTCTCAAGTATCGAAAGTTTAATTCTTACCGCCCCGTACTTAGTTTTCACACCAATAGTATTTTCGGGACATAACTCTTTCCGAGTCGTGCTGAAGTAGACGAAAGAGTGTAATTACGAGTAACAGTTTAAAGGTAAGAGTAAGGAAGCTCAGTAAGAGCTACAATGTTGACGCTGTTACCAGATGCGCATGACGCTCGAATAAAATAAATTTAACGACGGAGACCACAACAGTGGGGTTACACCTGTAATGCTTTGAGGTTCTCATAGAGGATAATCGGCCTACACGTATCAGTTGGCATTCTGCATTTACATAACTTATGTAATAGTGATATGTTATAAAATACTGCACGAGATAAATACGCAACGGTGTACTTGGTATAACATACAAGCCAATGAAAATTCGAGTATCTGCAGATGTAGTATACTCGTACATTGACAAATCAGCTCCACACATTATTGGTTTAACGCTAGCTATCTAGACTCGTAGCTTCAAAAACCTCTTCAGTCTGTCACTAGTGATGAGGCTCTACATGTAACTTCATACAGGGAGTTAGGAAATTTCCGTTACAAACTTCTAGGACTCGTAGACGGGAGCCAGTACATAATATTTTGAGTAGGAAACCTTGTCCGAAAACGTACCGTTTCCGTTTTGCGACGGTATAAATTCAGATGTCTCAGAGTTGCTTGTCGTAGTACGCAGTAGGGTATACAGGATGACGCGTGCTTATCAGACGGGCACCTGACATCACTTAACGTCTGCCTTGCTGCGAGGCCTATTCAATACCCGTGCGTCTCCGATTCAGTAAACATGGTTAGGTAGACGTTTTCGGAATACACAGACACGCCCCTCTTGTATGGTGAAGCTCGAGGTAACAGGAGAGCTCACGTTTCCCGCGAAGCAGCACGCCAGCCCACAAACGTTTTGCCCGAGTTACGCAGCTGTTCCGAGAAACTGTTGCCTACACCGTGATAAGGCAGGACTTCGGTGCTCCAAGGCAACGCTACACGCCCGAATTTGAAGGTGGTGTACTGCATCGCTTTGAAGAGAACCAGTCAAGGAGTACTCGAACAATTGCACGTGCAATGGGTCTTACTGAAAGTATTGTCTGGGACGATCTGCGTGAGCAACAGTTACATCCGTACCACTTAAAAAACTTTATACGCTTTTGGGTACTACCGATTTTTCACAGCGCGTTGCTTACTACGTGTGGTTCCTGCACCACTGGATGGACACCCCTCTGATTCCACTTAGATTTCTGTTCACAGGCGAATGTAAGTTCACAAGGGACTGTGTACCGGATTCGCAAAACAGTCATGCCTGGGCAGACGAAAACCTCGTGTCACGCATGTTAAGGAATTTCACCGGTTTGGTATTAACTTCTGGGCAGGTACTCTAGACTGTCATATCTCCTTCGACCCAAGCTAAATGGTCCTGTATATTTGGTGTTACTACGAAACGTATTGCACCCGTTCTGGGAAGCTGTGCCACAGAATGTCTGTCAGTAAATGCAGTTTAAGCATGATGGTGCAGCACCTCACTTCTCACGTGCGGCTGAGAAGTTCGTTTCGGAGAAATCTCAACAAACGATATGGTGAAAAATGGATAGGCCGAGGTGGTCCAACCGCGTGGCCGCTGCGATCGCCGGATTTAACTCCTAATGGTTACCTCTTGCGGGGTCGTTTGCAAAGTTTGATTTCCGAGACTACTGTAGAGACAGACTAAGATCTGCTGGCACGAGTTCTGGCCGCTGTACTAGAAACTGAAGGGGATGATGAGTGGTTCGGGGAGAGGGGGAAGTCGAACTGAGCAGCAGCGACGGAGTAGCTGAAATTTCCTGGGAAATTAAAACTGTGTGCCGGACCCAGACTCCAACTCCGGACCTTTACCTTTGGCGGGCAAGTGCTCCACCAGCTGAGCTACCCGAGCACGACTCACGACCCGTCCTCGCAGCTTCAGTTCTGTCAGTACCTCGTCTCCTACCATCCAAACTTCACAGAAGCTCTTCTGATGCAGAACTAGCACTGCCGGAAGAAAGGATATTGGGGAGACATGGCTTGGCTACAGCCTGGGGGATTTTTCATTCTGGAGACAGAGTAGCTAGTTCTTTCGATCTAATTCTTGAGACATTCTTCAAGAATATTGGCTGGCCGCTTCTCTGCGTCAGAGGATCAGCAGCTTATCGAGTTGGTATCCGAACAGCATATTTTGTGGCTGACGCCGATTTGAAAAACCGAACGCAAAGGGTGTTATTTTGGGCAGAAATCGCAAGGAAAATGAGGCATACGTGTAAGAAGTAGTGTCTTTGATCATGTGCAATTTAATACATTTGTAAATATATTTTTACTGAATCTTTAACAACAGTTTAGTGAGTTGGAGGTTATTACTGTGGTCAGTAGTGTGAACAACGATTAGAATTCGGCCCGAGTAATCAGTGAATCCGCTTCTCACAGTGAATCCCTCAGCTTCGGCCTAACCCGCTGACACGAACCAAGGCTATCAGTGGTTTCTGAGGCCTGCGTTATAACGCAGTGGGTCGGCATTTCTCCGCATCGTCGAGCAACTATTTTGTTACTAAAATTTTATAAGCTCCTTGTTCCTCACGACGTAAGAACACTTGTGTGACTGACTTGCCGTTCCCGAGTACTCTTCCCAAGAATGTAGTCTCTTCCTCCTCTTCCCTAATTTCCATGTACTTTCGGAGGGCCAAAATTAACAGGTTTTTTGATCGATCGCTCCGCCGCATGTTTTGACTCCGCTACTGCTGTCACGCCGCACTGCACCGCCCCCGTAATAGCAAAATATTCCTCGCAGCGCAACTCGCGCGGTGCCAGTGGACCACAAAATCCTGCTCTCGTCTAGGGGACACAGTAGCACCCACCGACTTCAAAGAAAGTAAATTCAAACATTTCTGAAACTTTTTCTCTGTTTGGCCCCCACATAAAGTGTAAAGGAAAAAAGTTTGTGCTTACTGCATTTCGGATATTGGATTAGCAAAGTTCCGCGTCATACGTGAGATTTTAATTTATTCCTTCACGACTCCACTGGCCAGAAAGTTTGCACGCGTTATAGACCTGCACTAGTGAAGCCAGCTATAATATTACGTTGTTGTATGATACATTGGTTAGGAGATACTGTGTGATAAATATCGACCAGCGCGAAAAACCAAATTTTCTTAAAAGCTTAAATATTTCTCTATATCAGTAGCACAAAATTGTCACTGAATTATAAAAAAAAGCCCACGGAAGGTACTTCTCGTATCACTCTACCAACTTCTTGTATCACTCTACCACATACTGCTGTCAAATTATATTAAAAAAACACACCACTTCCGTTCTTTACGTTCTGACGCCCACCGCCCCACGCCTATAAAATCGTTCCACGCAGCGTCCTGTGGCCCACATCGCACAGCGACAGACGCAAAGCGTATTCCGCAGCACGCGGCGTTAAGTTTCCGCACCTGGCCAAAAACGTAGGCCATGTCTTGATTTTCCCAGTTCGCATTACTGTACCTTATACTAGGTATCCATACATATTATAAAAATAGATGTATGTATATTCTAGATATCCTCCTAAACCACTGAACCGATTTCAACCAAACTTGGTACAAATATCCGTTACTGTCAGGCAACAGTCGCCGTGGCGTAATAACCACCTGCCTATCACTGTTCAGGAGATACGACGCCATAAACATTAAGATGCGTGGAACATAGCCGCATCATGCATGACGTTTAAATTTATTACTTCTTTGCTACCAACCCCATTTGCAACTTGTTTCGCAGACAGTAACCAGATATGCCACTCAATGTAATTACACAAATACACCGTTGTACGACACGCAGTCCAAGATATATGACGTCATAAATACTGAGATGTGTGAAACAGTGCCGCATTCCGGATAAACTAATACTTTTATTATTGACTACTAAGACGCTCCTACAGTCGAGTCAGCTCAGGGAAATCCCTGACTCCTGGCAGGGCTTTCGAAAGCTTTGAACTGCGAAGCGCGTACTGCTGTAGGCGGAAACAATAACCCTCTATAGAGCTACGCTGAAGCGTTGCCATAGAGACGTTTACAACATCGCGCTATAGACACGGGAAGCAGCTGCGCCCAGCGTACAGTAATTATCCGGGATCAGCCCACACTGTGGCCGCTGCAGCACGCACAGGCTTTCATTTCTAATAGAAAACTGGCTAAATGATTACCCGGACAGCGCCAGGTCTGTCAGCTAGTTGGAGAGTGTGACTATATAAAACACTACTCATATGTATTTGGATTTGTTTCACTGAGCCGTACGACTCAGGTAAGTTCTTTCTGCCACGTGGAGCCGCGCCTTACAACAGCCATCATGGGCAAAATACACGGTGCAGTGACGTTGCTGCGAACACCGCCCATGTTGGACGTTGACGTGCAATAACCATCCACAGACGGCAAATAGCAGCAGTAGCAGTGAAGAGTATACAGAGCGTGTTGGGGGACGCGGGAAACAGTCTTTGTCGTAATGCGGAAGTGGGGTGATTTACCTGACGTCCAAAAGGACATGAACACTGGCCTCCAGGCCAAGTGTGGAGACGTTTCTGAAACGGCTAAGTTTGTAAACTGCCTGCATGCCGACATGTTTGAAGTATACTATACGCGCATTGCCAAATGACGCTATCCAGAGCCGGGCCATTGATGACAGGAGTAGATGATGACTGCATAGTTGTGTTCGGACGAGTAGACATGCAACTGTCGAGCACCTGACTGCCCTGATGAACCAACTGGCTACCAGCAGTGTCTCCAACTGTTCACTGTACGTTTCTGCGTGTGGCGTTCTGTAGCAGGCGCCTGCTTTCTGCACCCACGACGACTGGAGTTCATCGGCGCGGGGAAGGATGGAATTCATACTCCAGTACTGCAGCTGGGCGCCCAGTGAGTGGCGGTAGCAGGTGGTCTTTCCAGGAGAATCACGCTTTTTACTCAATAGGACTGAAAGCAACACCCTGAAAGAATCGTCGGAAGTGTGCAGCTCGGAGGAGGGAGCGTTATGGTCTGCGGAATGTTTCCGCACCATTCCCTGGGTGATCTCGTCATACTGGAAGACACAATGGATCAACGAAATTACGCATCTATCCTTGGGGCCCATAGCCACCCCTACATGCGGTTTGTTTTTCCTCGGCGCGATGGCATCAACCTTTAGGACAATGCCACACGTCACATAGCGCGCAGTGTATGTGCATGGTTGGAAGAGCATCAGCATGAGTTTGCCATACTACCTTGTCCACCAAAGTCCAGAATTTAAGCCCAATCGAGAATCTGTGGGACTACCTTGATCGGGCTGACCCACGGCACTGGAGTCGCCTTAGCTCCACATCCCTGTCGGTACCTTCCAGAATGTCGCTGACACTCTTCCTGCACGTGTTGCACCGGTCCGCGCTGCTGAAGTTGGTTATTAAGGCTTTTTTTTCTTTTTTTATATACAGTTAGTCACATTAATGTGACTGGACAGTGTAATACGGAATCTCCCATAGGTTATCGTACTTAAAGTTACAGTCTTGGCCCTGGTTCTCACGCATTGTTAATTATGGGAAAAAGGAAGTCGTAAATACACATTTAAACTAGTTCGTAAAGATATTTTCATGAACGATTTTTCTGATTGGTCAAGAATATTTGGCACACTGGATTATTAGTGTCTCAGTGACCCCGAAATACATCTGATATTTGTAAAGACACTAGCTCCGGCGTGTTGGCATAATAGGTACTGTTCTCCAGGGTTTCTAGCGGAAGCAGTTAATCAATTACGTAACATGTTGGTGGCGCACTTTCCCATCCTTGCTGTTTCCCTAGCTTCGTCTGTACATCTCCTCCGCCTACTCCCACCAAAAGAAACAAAAAATTTAAAAAAAGAAGCTCTCGCACGAGGCTTGACTCAAGCAACCGGTTGCTTCCACTGAGAATTTTCGTTAGTACTTACATTGTCCTACTTTACTGCGATCTGTGTTCGTAAATGAAATGGAGGTCAGAAACTATTGTGGCTTTTTCCTGTGTGTGTGGAAATTAAATGGGCCAGCGCAGGTATATGAGTCGCTTTTCACGTTATTTTCCAAGGTATAAATAATTTTGTTAAATAAAAGTCACCACATTGCAGAGAAGTGATATCATTGACAAAAAAAGTGATACGGACATTCTTTTAAGCTGATAACCTCTGTACTGTGAAGCAATTGAGGCGTTGTCTGGAACAACATCTTAACTGAAATACATTGAGGTTTATATACAGAACATCAAAGATTGTAAACGAAATATTCTGGTTTCAGAATATTTGATGTGATATCGTAATACGTAAGAATGACTGACTGATTAGGATTTCTGTTACGTCGTTGTTCCAGAGAACGCCTAGATTGATCTGTACAAATAAAGTAGATGGCATCCGTATTTGTTATAATAAGATCCTAAACGCTAAGTGAGTGCATCATGCACTCTCTAAGCAAGATAAGGACAGACGTCTTGCGAACCCCTAACAGAACTGTTGCTTTCGAATGACGGAAGCATTCCTTGCAGAAATCAGCGAAATATTAAGGCCTGCGATTTTTCTTCAATATAACGTTTGTTTTGAAGACTGTGAGTAAAGAGAATACGTACTTGCTTATCTGATGTCAATTTTCGTGGCTTTTCCTAGAATTCTGTAGATGACCTGTTTCTAGAATATCACCACCACCAGATTTCATCGTCATCATTTGCAGTAGCAGTACCCATACAGATCATCCGCTACGCTACAACTCGGTCGATGATTTTTTGTCCGTGACTCAGAACTCTAACTAAATTAAATAAATTGAAAGAAATGAATAATATGTAAGTACACCGTGGATGACTTGAAGGCTTGTTCATTACATAACATGTCATCCCTGTCCCCCCCCTCCCCCCCTCTCTCTCCCCTCCTGTACGCACAAAATTACAGTAGTAGTCTCTTGCCTACATTTAGTTGAGTGAATTGTGGAGTTTGCTGCTTCCATTTTAGGGCCGCCGCTGCATATCGGGTACGCACATCCACTTCGTCTCGCTCATAAACGCTGTATTTAACTTTCTCTGTATATTTATATGCGCGGAAGAGTTTTTCAGGACCGTTGGTAAATACATTCTACAGCAGAACACTCTTGTTTCTCTCTCTCTCTCTCTCTCTCTCTCTCTCTCTCTCTCTCACACACACACACACACACACACACACACACACACACACACACCTACCTTACCTTACCTTACCGTCCTATCCACTCTCTTTGTTACCGTCCAACGTAGCGTAGTTCATCACTAAAACTTGAATGGTACCAAAGTTTCATTTTCACAGCGTCTGTTTCATTTCCGTAACAGATGAGTTCTTCACTTGTAAGACACGTCACCTCTTAATTACGGCCGCTTCATAAAAATGGTCCTGATGTTACTTATCTCTACGGATGTTTATAATCAAACGTTGCGTCGTTTTAGAGATGGTTTCGTCTTAACTTTTATCCTTCAGACCTTCAGATATATTGTTTGCGATCTCTGAAAGTAGTGTTGGTTGGATTAGCGATAAAGTGCCGTATTAGCTCTTGTGACCATTCAGGTCTATTAATTTCTCTAAAAGCATTCTACGAGTAACATACAGCTCTGTCTGTTCACTTTCCCGTTCGTGTTCAGGAGCTGTTAAATCATGAAATTTCTTTTATTTCCATAGTAACACGTTTGGTTACTCATGCGGCTGTCTGCCTCGCGTGCTGGAGATTTTTCGAGATAACGGAGCTAATGTAGAACTGGTGAACATGTAAGTGAGGTTGGCGTGGCTCTGATCTCTATCCATAAAGTCGTATTCCGACCACTGTTGGCGATAATGTGTGAAGTCATTTGTCCCAAAGCTGATTTTTGGGTGGGGATTGAATAAATATATTTGGAGACGGACGGAAATAAACGAGAGGCAAGCTTCTTTTGTATGAAGAAAAAAAAAGACATGTTCACACGTTGGTACAAGCCTTTTGCTGTGATACGTGGCTGACGGCTTTAGTAAGAAAGTAGTTGACAGTGTGTTTAGATCCTCACTTGCTCTTCGCCGCTTAGGGGACCTCGCCTGAGCTCATTCTGCGGGAGAAAATTCTGAGGTGGTGACTGAGTCATACCCGAGACGTGTGTACCAGCAGCGGCTAGTGCTTCGCAGTGGGGGTGCAATCAAAGTGAGCATGGTGAGTGATAATTACGTTTATGAATCCAAGCAGTAAAGGGCGTTGCAGGAAAAATAGTAAAACGGTTGCACGGGTAACTTTAATTTAAAAAGTTAATATTAATTTGTGTCCACGTTTGAGTGACTGCCAATATATACAGTGAATCACTTTAATATTCGGACCCTGTGATCGGTTAACTTTGTAGCATCATAACATTATTCATAACTAAACAAACAAACATATAACAAAGTATTATTTCCCGTGGTGTGTCTTGTAAATAATAGCATAAACTTTCTTAAGATAACATACGTAAGTTCTTTAAGTATACTGTTTAAATACAACTCGGTCCTATCTTCACGTTACTTTAATATTCGGACACTTTGCAAGTCTAATCATTTCAGTACAAGATTTTGTGGAACATTAAATGTTCCAATACCGTGTCTGGTAGCCATTCTGTTTTATAACTTCTTTCAAACGCTGCGGCATACGGCCACACCATGCTTCGTCCATCGGACCCAAAAACGTTAAATTTACTTTCGTCGGCAAAAATGACGTCGTTCCACCATATTTCATCCTTCGTAATAAACTCCCTGGCGGTCCCGGTGGATGTTTGAGTCCTCCCTCGGGCATGTGTGTGTGTGTGTGTGTGTGTGTGTGTGTGTGTGTGTGTGTTTGTGTTTGTCCTTAGGATAGGTTGTGTGTAAGCTTAGGGATTGATGACCCAAGTAGTGAAGTCCCATAAGATTTCACACACATTTGAACGTTTGAAACTTGCTAGCAAAGTGCAATCTCTTCTTTCGATTCTGTTCATTCGCATACGGTTTCTTCCTGGCCACTCTTTCATTGTAGACACTTTCATTCTATGGTCTGCGAATCGTTTGAGGATGTACCTTCTTGCCAGTCTCGTTTAGCAGCTCACGTGCTAATCTGGCTGCACTTAGTGTAGGATCCTTCTTTATTTTCTGTATTAGCTGTCTCGTGTCACGTGCATCAAGCATCGGTGGCTGGCCCTTCTGCGGCATAGAGTCGATACGGTCCCCATTTTTGAATTGTCTGGCTGTATCTGCCACAGTACTCTTACTTACGTTGAGCGTGGCAGCCCCGGTGTGAACGGTGAAAATAAGTGCGGCGCTGCCAAGTGTCCGGATATTAAAGTAACGTGACCATCGATGAGTGCTTTATTTCAGTCGCGTTATTTAACAAGTGGTATACGTTGTGTAAACATCATGAAACATCCCCTTAGAAAAATTTATAAATGACAGTGCTGGAAAACCACTACGTTATTTGATTCTCAAACAGCTGAGCAAAACTGAACGTACTCAGACATTTCTCTCTTTACTTATTCTGATCAACACTAAACTGACACACAATACTTTTAGCGCAACGCAATCTGTCTTTCAATAATCCCTACAGAAGAATGGCCCTGATTAACAACAACTTACACCGTTCATGAATCATTTACTTCAAGAAATCTTCGTTACTGGAACTACTGCAATACAGCGAGCGCCAATACTGCCAGCTAAATAAAAGATTCTAACTACTGAAGGCACTGACTATTGGTAGGCATAGTTAGCAAATGAAAGATTTTGATAGAGAACAAAGAATGTATTTACCTTCATAATGTTCAAAAGTATATATAAATAATCAGTTCATGATATTCAGTGTTACGAATTTCGTGTTTCTGACGGACACAATTCTGCCATCTATCTCCCCACATCCACCATTGCTGGCGGCTCACCTCGAACTGCGCAACGTTACGCGCTGTTCACATCCAACTGCCCAACACCACAATAGCAAATATTCCAACAATGCAAGCCAGTCACAGACTGCACACAGCACAGTCAGTGATTTTCATACAGAGCGCTACGTGGCGTTACCAACATAAAAACGTAAACAGGCTACTTACAATCATTCATACAGTTATTTACTGACATCTGCCTTCATATAATATGTGTATATATTATATTTTTCTTTTATTAAAAATACAGTTATGATGCAGCAAAGTAAAAATCTCTTAGTGTCCGAATATTAAGTTTATTCACTGTAGCTCTTTTTTTTATGTGTGAGATTGACTGTCTGGAAGGCAAAATCTGCACTCGAATTTTTTACCCGATTTCCTGTACGTCGTCTATCCTACAGTTTGCGTGGCAGAAAGTAATATGTTGCTTAGCTCTTACTGCAACGTACACTCTTGGAATTCAACCAGCAAAGACCTTCCATGGTCCAAACGCCTCTGTTGCGGCGTCTGTCGGTGGAGTGTGATAAACGTGACAGTGACGGTCCGGCGCATACCAACTCAACGCTGACTAAACGCGCTGCTACTCCCTGTCTCCTCTATTAGTCCTACTCGGTGAAGGTCGCTGACAGGGCGAGCAAGGTTGGATTGAGCGAGGGTTTTGTAACGTACTACCTTAGTGGGTGAATTACATTTGCGTAGTGTTCGCTTTGTCCTGAGGCGTTACTAGCTACCAAAGTTCGATGCAAACTACATATTATATGTATTGTCACATTTTCACAGCGCTTGTTCGTAGTTCTGTTGATTTATCGAGTAACATCTATTAACTATTAGTTACTGTTCGTTTAAAAGCCACGTGTTTAATTTAGAGTTGCGGTCCCGGTGTTTTGGTACGTAGCGGTAATGAAATACTAAAACAACAAATTTTCGTCGGATAGAAACACGGGCGGTGGACTAATTGCTGAGTAAAAAGGTGGCGCCGCGTGTCAGCGTTCGTGTGTAACGTGCCGGCGCGTCGGTTGGCATGTTGTAGAGGCGTGCGCGGCGTTTTGTTCGCGGGCAGCTGGCGTGAGCGGCGCGTCTAGCGCTAGGCGCGTGCGATCGATTCACGTCACGCGTGCACGCTGCGCGGAAAGGCCGGCAGTCGCGCTGTCTGCCGAGGCGGCGGCAGGGGGGAGTCACCAGCGAATAAGTAGTATAGGACAACGGGGCTGATGAAACCATTCCTGCATGTTTTAAAACTCCGGCAGAAAGTCTGTGTGAGGACTGACGATAAATGGTCTTTTCAGCTCATCATCACTACGATTTCCGCATCGTAGCCATTGCACAAAGACAAGCAAAATCCCGTTTTCGTATGTCAGCTTGTAACCTCCCCCTCACTTATCGACCTTAATGACAGTGAAAAATTAAACCGCGTGTACCTAATGGAAATTTGGGAAAAAGCAATCGTCACCGAAGTTACTCTGTCGGTAAAGAGGGAGGAAAGGGTTACATCTAAATGAAAGGAAAAATGCTAATGAAACAGGTAGACATTAATTTTGAAAAGGGGTAAAGTTAATAAAGAAAGTAAATGTGCGGCCGTTACGTCAACAATTAACTAGCAGTAATTAGATATTTGAGATTTGGGGGAAATTACGGTCGCCAGTCCTATGAACAATTACTATAGTAACTGAAAAAGAAAGGTTATTACACATATAATTATCACTAGAAGCGTTGCAACTGAAGGTTGACACGTGTAGTGTGAAAACTGAGAGGTTGTCAGAAGTAATAAATTTCGCTACACTCTGACTTAATATAGCAAAAGAATTAATAAAACAGAAAAATCGAAAGTTAATTTAGTGACTGAAGTTAATAGTGAGCTTTCTTTCTGAAGCACATCGAAATTCAGTAAAACACGGTTAGTCTTGGACTACCTCAACAATCATTTCAAAAACTACTTGAATCTACGCAATTTAGAAATTAGAGATTTAACTTTGAACTTGAATTAAATGATTCTGAACAATTAACAATAGTAAAATTTAGTACGTACCAAGCTGAGCTGCAGTCACAGGTAAGCTAAAATACGGTAACAAAACTCGCACTCTTAATTTGTGCTTGTGTGATCTAAATATTGTGGCCAGCTATGAATACTTTAACTGAACTTTGAAATTAAAGCATTGAAATCGAATTATAGTACTTTAATGCTGGCGTTTGAATTTCAACGACACTCGGGTTCATCCCGGAAAAGGAAGGGACCCTGCTTGGTAATGCAATTGGGGCAATGAGGAACAAATGTTCACGTTAAGTTGCTGTAATTATAGTTAAGAAAATGGTACAGTTTGAAAAGCTGAGGTCTGCCACACAGTTCTAAGACTTTACGTGCTTCCAGTCTTCCTTGTGGGCTGATTGAAGGTTTGAAGCCGTCGATCGAGGAGGTGGCGACAGTCACTCATTGTCGGCCGTCGCTGTTGCAGAAGCTGGATGTTGGCGCGCCTTCTTCTCGACACGGTCACCAGGCGAAACGGGCTCTTGATGTGCGCCAGCTAATGCTTCCCGTCCGCGACACCATGTCAGAAACTATCATCGCGAGTCGAGCGCAATTACATGCTGCCAAACCCCGAAAGCGCGGCAACTCGCGGGAGCTTCACACAACACACCTGCTCCACTCGCTACTCCAGCCAGACTCCGTATGCCCTGCCCGCGCTCGAAGCGGCCGAGTTAACACTACCAAAGATCCTACACACTTTGATTCTTCACACGACCTATCGATGTAATCGTTCGATAGCAGTTTTCCCTAGGCAAGACCCAGCGTAAAAATACAAATAATATTTACGAAACAAACCAATTATACATCGACATAAATGCATATATATATATATATATATATATATATATATATATATATATATATATATATATATATATATACAAATAGTAAAACAATTACAATATGTAAAGACACAGAAACGTCATATATTCAGGTAACAAAAATAAGGAAAAAAAATATAGTACAATAGATGGAAATAGGAGGATATGCATTTCCGGCGTTACAAGCTGAGGAAAGAGACAATTGGCACAAGTGAGATAATATTTTATTCATTGCAGTTAATGAAATTTATAACAAATTTTGTGAATTCCAGCACCGCAGAGAATTTCGCAGCCTCGTGCAGCGCACTGAAACGCATTAAACACTTCTTCGACAGATTCGTTAAGAGTCGGTGGAAGATAATTACGAGAGCGCGTTGAAAAGTAGGCCTCCGATTTTTTATGTGAAAACTCCAAAGCTTTTGAAGTAAAGCAAACGTTATCACCATTCTGCATCTTTATTCTTCGTTTCTACATATTGGCAGACTTTTGCGGCTGGAGGCCGCCGGCGACCTGTAGTGTGTAACATAGCGCCGTGTAACGTCACTGTGGCGGTGCGTGACGAGCACCGTGCTGTAATGGAGTTTCGAATCGGAGGAGTTGGTTCACGTATAGAGCACGCCCTCCTCAAGCGTGAAAATGCCGGACTACGCACGAGCGCTGCGACATCTGGAACAGTCTGGCACCTGAGGTTCTCTGCAGTCGTCGATCACCCTCCGTACAGTCCCGGCTTGGCCCCATGCGATATTCAACTGTTTCCAAAACTTAAAGAACGCCTTCCAGGAATTTGATAGTGATGAAGCGGTGTAAGAATAAGTGAGGTTGTGGCTCCGTCAGAAAAATCGAACATTCTACGGTGACCGTATGAGCAAACTTGTCTCCCGTTGGGAGAAATTTGTTCGTCGCCAGAATAACTTACGTTGGCAAATACGTAGACACGAAAAATAAAGATGTAGAATGTTAATGTTTGTTTTATTTCGAGAGCTCTAAGAGTTTTCGCGTTCGGAGACGTTACTTTTCAGCACATCCTTGTAGAATAAAAACCCTTCAGCGTGACTTTGCGATGGGTTCTTTGTCAAACTTTGTACTTATTACACAAAAAAATACAGAATACTAGTAAATGGACACGGTACTCAAAATCTTCATCTGACATACAACACTTTAATGTTTATTTTCTTTTGTAATAACAGTATATTGTAAATCTTGTTCGATCGATTCCCTATATCTCAAATTTGACGCTACGTTTTGCTAGATAATCAGCGTTTTTGCGTGCGTACAGTGTCTTCTCTACTATAAGGGCATGCAAAAATGTGCACTATACCTAATTTCATAATTACGAGGTATTTACTAGATTGCCATTTCGCTAATACTTTATTATTATATACTTCTGTGTATTGCACATTGTTATTAACTCACTAAAGACTTCTGCTTGGATTTGAGAGAGACCGTAAAGTCTCTGATCTTTCCAGGTAAAATAAATACATTTATTTGTAGCAAGAACTAACAGAAATGAAGTTACTTGTTTGCATGTCGATCTGTACCATGTAGTAAACTCCAAGCTGCCTGTACATCTCCCGATTGTTGTTAGCCACATCGAAGGGAGTACGAAGTGGAAGAAACTGGTTCCCAGTTGGGCAGGTTAGCGAAGGGATTTGCATTTCCGGTATTTGCCTTCCTGGCAGAAGAGACGTCCCAATGTTGACATTGTGTTATTGAACCTTACTACTTTGATTATTGAGTACGCAAATGAGCGCAATTGTTTTAGACATGGTTGCTGTGCTTTCGGGAGGGAGGGAGAGAGAGAGAGAGAGAGAGAGAGAGAGAGAGAGAGAGAGAGAGAGCGCAAACAAGCATAACATGTCTTAGGCGGGTTTTTCTAGTCCCGCTGTCAGCTACTCGGTTGAAGGATTTGAAGTAAAAGTTATTGTTGAAACATTCATCCTATTCGCCACATTTTGTTCCCTCTGATACACGCTGCTCTCGCCACTCTTGATGAACTTGGCGACTACGAATCTCTTTGAGTCCAAAGAAAAAGTTACTGCACCGTAGACAAGAAGCCTATATTGCAGGGTTTCCAGAACTACACTTCAGGAAATTAATCTTCGCTCTGGTCAAAATGCCGTGACATAAAGGTCTTTCGCTGATAGGCGGAGAAATTAACATTGTATTCGTAGTGAAATGTACGACGTGATGTGTAAGTTCGAAAATAGCCAGCCAGTTATTTTGCTGCAGTAGCTTGGCATACAGTTTGAGTTTGACTGGAACATGAAGACGTTACAAGAAGAACAATGTCCCCGCTGTGTGTTTCCCTTTCCGGCGTTACCCAGTCTACCGAGCCCTGCTCGAGTAAACGGCGCCCTACGTGCTCGCTGCTCGCTAAGTAATTAAATGTGGCAGCCGGTTGGGAAGCCAATCGCGCTGCGTGGCGCGCATTTTTAATTAGGACGGGCTCTTTATGCTCAGACGTTGACAGCGGCGGCAACTTCTGCCTAATGAAATTGGTGTGTTAACATCGGCGTCGCGTTCCCTGAACCCTGCGCCGCTCCGGCAGTTTAAGTAGCGGTTATCGACTGACTTGTCCGCTGGTGCGAACAAACTCCAAAAGGCGGCCACCCTGAAAGCGTCGCCGGACACCGGTTGACATTGCGTGCGCCTGAAAATGCGAGAAAGTTGCAGAACCGTCAACAGGAAGCAGTATGCAGACCGAAGAACTGGTGTATCGTACGTCGTTATTACCTTGTTACTATTCCTGGCTGTTTTAAACGATTTGCGGAGTTGCTGTGGACAATAGAGTAGGAGCAAAAAGCATGAAAAGGCAGCATCAGAGGTTATCATCAGGGGAGAAAAGAAGACAAATGATAATATCAGAAGAGAACTCGTAAGGAAGAACATCGTTTCATGTATTTGCGATGCACAGTAAGCTGTGACGTGATGTTGAAAGAAACAGAAAAGAGAGTAACAAGTATTAAGGAAACATTTTTACTGGCAAAGAGAAAATTTAAAGAATCTTTTGTATTGAGTGTGACCTTTGTGCTCAAGAGTGTGCGGTGTTTATAAAGATGTTCCAAATACGACTGTCTGCCGGAGGCAGGAATGAACTTGAAGTGAATGAAGCAGCTCTAAAAAGGACTGACCAGGGAGGAAAACTGCCACGGCCACGCAACTCACTTCGATGCCAAGAGACTGTATAATTAGTGATGCTTTCGAAGAAACTGGAAACATTTCAGAGGTGTTGGGGAGTAGATACCAGTGGGTGAACGTACAATATGTCCAGGATAATCATTTAGGACTATATATATCGAAGCAAAATGAACGAAAATATTAACGAAACTTAACTCTACCGGGCAGTGAGATTAACAAAAAGGATTAATGAGCTTATCAATGTATTCATTGTCTTCGAGAACTACAAGGTGCGTTCGATAAGCAATGCATCACTTTTTTCTCTGAAAGCAGGTTGGTTTTATTCAGGATTCCAATGCATCGTAGTATTCCCCACTCTTTACGTGACAAAAACGTGTTTTTCAATGTAATCTCCGTCCAGTGCGACGGCCTTAGTCCACCTTACTGGGACGGCCTGTATGCCCGCATTGTTCCGCTCCACTGGTCAACGGCGGAGCCAACGCCTCGGTGCATCGATAACCTCCTCGTCAGCACGTACCCCTTCCGGTGGAGTGCATCCTTCATTGGGCCAGACAGATGGAAGTCGGAATGTGCACAATGCAATTTCCGAGGCTTTTCTCAGGTGCGTAGAATTTTGTGAGACCTTGCGTTGTCATGGAGAAGTAGTTCGTTTGCATTTTTGCGGCAACGAACATGCTAAATCGTTTCTTCAGTTTCTCGAGTGTAGCAGAATGCACTTCAGAGTTGATTGTTGCACCATGAGGGAGGACACCAAACAGAATAACCCACTTCAAAGTCCCAAAAGACCGACGACTTTACCAGCTGAGGGTGCGTCTTTGAGCTTTTTCTTCGCAGGAGGGGTAGTGTGGCGCCTCTCCATGGATTGCCTCTTTGTTTGCGGTTCGAAGTAATGAACTCACGTTTTCTACCCTGTGAAGTAGTTGGACTAAAATTTGTCACCATCAGCCACGTAACGCGCAAGCATTTCCGCAGAGATGGTCCTTCGTTAATCTTAACGGTCATATGTTAGGCTATGAGGGACCCAGCGGGCTATCCCAACTGGTCGACGACTGAGGCAGCACTACCGACAGGCGCCGCAGCCGCGCGCGAGAGAACGGACAGGTTTGCGATGAAGACAGACGCCTCGCCCAACTACTCAGCTTGCTTTTGTTTACTGCCAGGTCTCCGTAGACGTTCTGCAAGCGCCTGCGAATATCTACGATGCTCTGATTTTCCGCCAAAAGAAACTCAATGGCAGCTCTCTGCTTCGAACGCACATCGGTTGCAGACGCAGACGTTGAAAGTTGCGTGTAGCGTCGCTACCTAGCGGATCTTCATGAATCTATAGGGGCTAAGGCGAGAATGTTCGGCGATGTCCCACAACAAATTCCGCATTTTTTCGACCGAGCTAGCCGAGAAAAAAAAGTGCTGCATTACTTACTGAATGCCTCTCATACAATTAGTTACGGGATACGACTCCGTGCCGCTGGTGTTCATAATGAAAACTGAGCCGCATTTTATGTGGTTTGCGTACGGAATACATCATGTTTACTGCAACAAATAATCGCGTGCCAAAGTAAAAAAAAAAAGTTTTGTTCATAAAAGTCGGAGTATTTAAATGAGCAACAGGTTGAAAATGCGTAACTAAGTAAGAGAGAATGAATATTTAATGCGCTATTCTACATGCTCTATATTATGTGAGTAGCAGTTTGCAAGTTGCGCGCGCACGCTCGCACTTCCTCTATGTGCTCGCAGGGCAAATGGGAGACAGATTATTTTGTTGGCAGTATTTTGGGATTATCTATAAAGTTAACCGTATAAAGGACTACAGTGCATCCTATCATAGAGCAGTGCGTCAAGAATTGGATTCCTTGTCATGTAGGTGTAACAACGAATGTCGAAGAAGTATTAGAGATTCGGTGGTAGGGTCTTAAGTAGTTGCTGTGCGAAAGAGCAACCGCCATTGTATGGGAACGGTAATGAGAATTTGATTTTCCTCGCGATACCCTGTTTGGTAAATACAGGGAATCAGTATTCCAGAGAGAGAGAGAGAGAGAGAGAGAGAGAGAGAGAGAGAGAGAGAGAGAGAGAGCAAAAATTCTAATGGCGCCATGACATACGTCGCCTAGGAAACACGGGAATAAGGGAAAAGACACAAGGAGGTTTGTCATACTGAAGGACATTTTTCCCCACTGAATACGTGAAATGAATAGGAAACAAGTTTGCTTGTGTGGCCATCATCCGCAGCAAGCACAGAAATACAGTGATCTGCTTGTGGTGTACTATTATTCTTTGGCACTCGATATAGCTATTCATTCGGATACGGTGCTTTTAACAACGTAAATAGTTATGTAGTTAAAAGCACAATGTTCCAACCCCCCCAGGGGGTCCACAACTCTTTTGTGGATACGTGCGTAGCGAGCACGGGACCCCGAGCTAATGTGGCCTTCCTTCCTTTCCGGGCTGCATACCTTCCCATTCCGCATCCTTCCGCATCCCTATCTTCGCCCCTCCTCCCCTCACCTCTGGCTCTTTCCTTCCCTTTCTCCCCATCTGGGAGTATGGTTTGTGCCTACGTCCGGAGACGGACGCTCGTAAATGTACTGCATTCTTCGCCTTTCTTGCTTTTATGTCTTCTTCCTTCCTTTGTCCTTCCCTTTTTCCTTACCTCTTCTCTTTCCCTTTTCTCCGCTGCGGCGTTTGAGACCTCTCTTCTTTCCTTTCCCTTTCTCTTTCTTCCTCCCTGTGCGTGTCTGAAGGCCGACCCACGCCCTTCGTGCGTAGCCGGTGACGGGGTAACGCGTAATTCCCCGCCCCGGGTAGACAGGTAGGACACGTACGTACCCCCTGGTAACGGCCAGGCCCAGGGAGGGGTGATTACCCGAGCTGATACCTTCCGAAAATGCCGATTGGTCCCTCCGTCCGTTTGTCGGGAGGTGTGACCTGAGGTGTGAACAATCACCTAAGGCGGGAGTGCCCACAGAGAGGGCCCCCACAAGGGAGGAGCGCGCCATCGGAGACGCCGGTAATCATGGGGGATTCTTCCGCAATGGTTTCCTCACCTTCCACTAAGTCTAGTCACAAACGTAAGCATACTGAGTCTCAGCCACAGACGATTCTTCCATCGTTGCCACAGTTCCTTGTTGTTTCTCGGTCTGATGAAGGTCACGACTTCTCCACGGTCAACCCTTTCATTATTCAGAAAGGAGTCGACGCAATAGCAGGTCCTGTAAAGTCTTGTTCCAGATTACGGAATGGCACCCTGTTGTTAGAAACACACAGTGCCCTCCAGTCACAAAAATTGCTGCGTACTTCTCTGCTCCACACCTTCCCTGTCCGGGTGGAACCGCACCGTACCTTGAATTCCTCGCGTGGAGTCGTTTATACACGCTCCCTCGATGGATTGTCTGACGAAGAAATTCAGCACTATCTGTCTGACCAGGGCGTAACGGCAGTTCATAGAGTAATGAAACGGGTTGACACGAACATCATTCCAACCCGCACTGTCTTCTTGACATTTGACACAGTTCAACTCCCATCGAAAATCAAAGCAGGCTATGAGATAATTTCCGTTCGCCCTTACGTCCCAAACCCTACGCGTTGCTATCGATGCCAGCGGTTCAATCACACCAGCCAGTCCTGTTCCAATCCAGCCAAATGTGTTACGTGTGGCACGGATGCCCATGAGGGTGCTTGTCCACCTCCATCCCCTCGCTGCATCAACTGTATGGGTGACCACGCTGCTTCCTCTCGAGATTGCCCCGTTTTTAAGGATGAGAAGCTCATCCAGGAAATAAGGGTGAAGGAAAAGGTGTCGACCTTTGCTGCTCGAAAATTATTCGCCAGTCGCAAGCCCACCGTGCCTCAGACAGGAAAATACAGCACTGTCCTTGCTTCTCCTCGGCCAACAAAGGAGGCGGCCACGCAGACTTGCGACCTCACCTTTAGTACCACGGTCGTCAGATCGGCCAGCGCAAAGATCGCTCGTTCAACCTCACCCCTTTCGCCTGCCCACTCTATGGCTCACCCTTCGTCGGGTTCTGCTACATCTCGAGCCCAAAAGTCGGACGCCAAGTCTTCGAAAAAAGAGCATACTCGTGAAGAGTTTTTACGGACCGCAGCTTCACAACCATCGGTTCCTCCTTCCTCTAAACAACATTCTTCCAAGAAGGCTACAAAGAAACCCAGTTCCTCTCCTTCTCCGCCAAGGCGTGCCCCCTCTACAGCACCACCTGGCGGAAATCGCCCTCGGCCATCTTCTGTGTCGCCGAGGCGCACTGCTGGTGGCCGGTCAACCGGCCGATCGCTGGTGGCAGGGACTGCTCCTGACCAACTTATGGATCAGGATCTTCTGCCTTCGGCTGACTGCCATTCCATGCTGTCGGTTGCTAGCTCCGAGCAGTCTTTGAGTTGACAGCAACTTTGGTCCCATTCCTCCATTCTCTTTTCACCCCATGTCCATTATCCACTGGAATATCCGCGGCATTCGAGCCAATCGGGATGAATTGTCGGTCCTCTTACGCTCCTACTCGCCGGTCATCTTCTGTCTTCAGGAAACAAAGCTGCGTCCCCATGACCGCTTTGTTCTCCCTCATTTTCAGTCTGTCCGATATGATCTCCCCTCTGTTGAAGGCTCTCCAGCCCATGGAGGACTCATGATTCTTCTCCGTGATACTCTCCATTATCACCCAATCCCCTTAAACACTTCCTTCCAAGCTGTCGCCGTCCGTCTTTCACTTTCCGGATACACGTTCTCTCTTTGTACTGTATACATTCCATCGTCCACACCAATGGCACGAGCTGATCTCCTTCATCTTCTTGGTCAGCTTCCACCCCCCTATTTGCTGGTTGGGGACTTCAATGCCCACCACCCGCTTTGGGGATCTCCACACCCTTGTCCACGTGGCTCCGTATTGCTAGACGTCCTCCACCAAGCGGATCTAGTTTGCCTCAACACTGGGGTCCCCACATTTTTGTCTGCCTCCACGACAACCTTATCTCATTTGGACCTTGCGGTCGGTACTGTTCCGCTAGCTCGGCGCTTCGAATGGTTCGCCCTTGATGATACACACTCGAGTGACCACTTTCCATGTGTCCTCAGACTGCAGCCTCAACTGCCATATATGCGCCCGCGACGCTGGAAGTTTGCCCAAGCCGATTGGACACTTTTTTCGTCTCTCGCGACATTCGATGACCGTCGCTTTCCCAGCGTCGACGATGAGGTCACACACATTACCGACGTTATCCTTACAGCTGCGGAACGTTCAATACCACGCACCTCCGAATTGCCCCGGCGCCCCCCAGTTCCTTGGTGGAACGAGGCATGCCGTGACGCAATACGTGAGCGGCGACGTGCTCTTCGCGTTTTCCGCCACCATCCTACTTTGGCCAACTGTATCCGCTATAAGCAGTTCCGAGCGCGATGCCGGTGTGTCATCCGCGATAGCAAGAAGGCAAGCTGGAAATTTTTTATTAGCTCATTTAACACCTTCACTCCCTCCTCGGAAGTTTGGAGTCGGCTTCGACGGTTCTCAGGCGCGCCTAGTTTCTCCCCGGTTTCTGGGCTCACTGTCGCGCATGATACCTTAGTGGACCCCGTCGCAATTTCTAACTCGTTGGGTCAGCACTTTGCTGCGATTTCGAGCTCTTCAAATTACCCGCCAGCGTTTCTCCCGAAGAAACGTGCAGCGGAAGTGCGACCTCTTGCTTTCTCCTCCCAAAATCACGAAAGCTACAATACTGTTTTCTCCATGCGGGAACTCCAACATGCCCTCTCATCTTCTCGCTCCTCCGCCCCAGGACCGGATGGTATCCATGTCCAAATGTTGCTGCATTTATCCACCCATAGTCTGCGTTGCCTCCTTCGCCTTTATAATCGAATTTGGACCGGCAGCACCTTTCCCAGACGGTGGCGGGAAGCTATTGTCGTTCCCGTTCCGAAACCTGGAAAGGACAAACATCTCCCCTCTAGCTATCGCCCCATTTCTCTCACGAGTAGTGTCTGTAAGGTTTTGGAGCGTATGGTGAATTACCGTTTAGCTTGGTGGCTGGAATCCCGCAGCCTTTTAACACCAGCCCAATGCGGATTTCGGAAGCATCGTTCTGCAGTTGACCATCTTGTCGCTCTCTCCACTTATATCATGAACAATTTTCTCCGGCAACGCCAAACGGTAGCAATATTTTTTGATCTGGAGAGAGCATACGATACCTGTTGGAGGACAGGCATCCTCCGCACACTGTTCTCTTGGGGCTTTCGAGGCCGGCTGCCCCTTTTTCTTCGCGAATTTATGGCAGAGCGCACTTTTCGGGTGCGGGTGAACACTACTCTCTCCCGTACTTTCTCCCAAGAAAACGGGGTACCCCAGGGATCCGTGCTGAGTGTTGTACTGTTTGCCATCGCCATAAATCCAATTATGGATTGTCTCCCTCCTGATGTCTCGGGCTCCCTCTTTGTGGACGATTTTGCGATCTACTACAGCTCTCAACGGACCAGCCTTCTTGAACGACGTCTTCAAGGATGTCTCGATCGCCTCCACTCGTGGAGCATCGAAACTGGCTTCCGTTTTTCACCCAGTAAGACCGTTTGTGTCAATTTTTGGCGACGTACGGAGTTTCTTCCGCCCTCCTTACATCTAGGTCCTGTCAACCTTCCGTTTTCAGACGTCGCTAAATTCTTGGGTCTTATGTTTGACAGAAAACTATGCTGGTCCTCCCACGTTTCCTATCTTTCGGCTCGCTGTCTGCGATCACTTAACACCCTCCGTGTCCTGAATGGTACCTCCTGGGGAGCGGACCGAGTGGTCCTTCTCCGCCTCTATCGCGCCTTAGTGCGCTCGAAATTGGATTATGGAAGCATAGTCTACTCCTCTGCTCGGCCGTCTATTCTTCGGCGTCTCGACTCTATCCACCACCGTGGATTACGTTTAGTGTCTGGAGCTTTTTACACTAGCCCTGTGGAAAGCCTTTATGCTGAGACTGCTGAACCTCCGCTGTCCAATCGGCGAGCAGTCCTCCTGAGTCGTTATGCTAGCCGTCTGTCTTCCATGCCTGCTAATCCAGCCCACGACCTTTTTTTCGACGCCTCCTTTGATGTAGGGTATGCAGGCCGCCCCTCCTCCCTACTACCCCCGGGAGTCCGCTTCCGTCAACTGCTCCATTCTCTTTCCTTCCGCTTTCCTAAAACCTTCCTGACAACTTGGGGTACAGCACCGCCTTGGCTCCGTCCCCGGATCTGCCTGCTCCGTGACCTTTGTCAATTTCCCAAAGATGGTACCCCTACACTTGTTTATCGTCGGGCATTTGCTGCTCTATGTGCAGCAATGACGGACGCCACATTTATTTACACCGACGGCTCGAAAACATCGTTAGGTGTAGGGAGTGCCTATATTGTTGGCGACACCCCAAATCGCTTTCGGCTTCCCGACCAGTGTTCGGTTTATACTGCGGAGCTTTACGCTGTTCTCCAGGCTGTCCACTACATCCGCCGCCATCAGCGGATACAGTACGTTATCTGCTCAGATTCTCTCAGCTCTCTCCTCAGTCTCCAAGCTCTTTACCCTGTGCACCCTCTGGTCCACCGGATTCAGGACTGTCTGCGCTTGCTTCACCTGAGGGGCGTCTCGGTGGCGTTCCTCTGGCTCCCGGGACACGCTGGTATCTGTGGGAATGAGGCGGCCGATATAGCGGCCAAGGCCGCAGTCTCTCTTCCTCGGCCAGCTATTCAGTCGCTTCCCTTCACCGATCTTCGGAACGATTTATGTCGCCATGTTGCTCAATTATGGCATGCCCATTGGTCGGCACTTCCCCGTAATAAATTGCGGGAAGTGAAAGCCCTTCCTTGCGCTTGGACCTCTTCCTCCCGAACGCGTCGTCGGGAGGAGGTAATTTTAGCTAGACTCCGGATAGGGCATTGTCGTTTTAGCCATCGACATCTTTTAAGCGGCGATCCTCCCCCACTCTGTCCCCACTGCTCTCAGCTGTGGACGGTAAGACACCTTTTAATTGAATGCCCCTATTTTAATCCGTTACGCTCCCGTCTACAGCTATCGCCTGATCTATCGTCGATTTTAGCAGATGACACGCGCTCCGCCGACCGCGTTCTACAGTTTATTAGTGACAGTGAAATGACGTCAGTCATTTGAAGCCTTTTTTGGGGACAATCACCCCCTTTCTGTAGTGGATTTTTAAGCAGTCTTCTATTTTTAGTTTCTCCAATTTTCTGACTTTGTTCCCATTGCTGCTGGTTTTAAATTTCGGTTTTTTACTGTCTTAAGTCACGGGCTGGGCGCTAATGACCATAGAAGTTTTGCGCCCTAAAACCACAAAAAAAAAAAAAAAAAAAAAACAATGTTCCAACAGATAGCTATATCTAGTGGCAAAAGAATAATAGTGCAGCAGAAAAGAGGAGGAGAAACATGGTGAACAGCGTGAAAAATTTCGGAATACAAAATCGTGCTTGTGTTTCGGTGATACAGTGGTAGTGCGATCTCCATACCAGATGAGAGGAAACGCAGGTCACAGCAAACTATGCCACTGAAAATGCCTTAGAGCAAGAAAAAGACGAAACGCGTCTGGGAAAAATAACTAAGTTGCAGCAAGAAAAGGCGGTTTTATTTAGAAAACAAGTATTGAAATGAATAGGACACGGATGGTTCACATCGGTCCCTAACACACACTCCGCCAAAGCACTATCCAACAGCTTACGTCTTACGACGTTGTGCCGTGACTGTCGTACTCAGTGCTCCCTGGAACTTCTCCAAGCTAAAGTAAAAAGGTGCCCACGCCACAGGCTATAGAACACGCGAATACGCTCACCATAATGGTGTGCATCTACAGTAGCTTCGCAAATCTTAAGCACCAGGACTGTATCAAGTAACATTTTGGATCTTTATTAGTGTTGGACATTTTAATTGATACGATGCAATTCTCCTTCCTTTGGCCACCTCGGATTCCACCCCTAAGCAGGATGACGTTAGTATCGCCGCCGCCCCCCCCCCCCCTCCCCGTCCCACCCCACCCCAATATATATGTACATATTCCCGGCCACACGTTGTTGTGCCTCAATCGGATTAAATGGAAAAGAAAGAAAAGACAAGGCACACGTTTCTAATGAGTATCGGAACTGGATATACGTCCTAATCTCCTCCTCCTTGCCCACCGTCGCTGTCCATTACCTCCTTCCCCCCTGTCCATCCACTCCTCTCTGCTCCTCCTCCTCCTCCTCCTTTTGCTTTCCACGCCCATTTCGTCCCTCTGCTCTGTCCATCTCCTCTTCCCCACATCCCGCTGACCTTGAGCTTAGTTTTATTGCAAATTCAGTTTCTATAGCTGTACTCTAACCATAAACCGATAAGTTATAAATGCAACTTTTCTGTTTGGTAACAACGATGCCTCCAACCGTTAACTACAGAAATGTGTAAAAATTTGAAGACAGTCGGTCGAGTACTTCTTTTTATTTTATATATATTAAAACTATATAGTCCGCAGCTCGTGGTCGTGCGCTAGCGTTCTCGTTTCCCGCGCCCAGGTTCCCGGGTTCGATTCCCGGCGGGGTCAGGGATTTTCTCTGACTCGTGATGACTGGGTGTTGTGTGATGTCCGTAGGTTAGTTAGGTTTAAGTAGTTCTAAGTTCTAGGGGACTGATGACCATAGATGTTAAGTCCCATAGTGCTCAGAGCCATTTGAACCATTACAACTATATAGCGTGTCTTCCTCTGAATGTTCATTATAGTATTGTCTAAAAATTTGAAGTGTATCAGTGAAGAACTATTAGAGATTTTTGGTAATAGTGTTTCTTCTTTATGTTTACGTATTTATTGATATATTGCGTATATTAAAAATAGCCGTATAAAAATATGCGCTTATTCGAATGCAACGTTGTCTCCAAATTTCGAAGCAATCTGTGAAGAACTTCCGGAGATCTGAGATTTTCAACCAGTGAACATTTAAATTTTTGTTTATATAGATATAAGCAAGAGGTCGTGCAGACAGCTGATCCCCTTCGCCCCATCACTCCCACTATGAGAAAAAAAAATTGTGATATTCAGGAAAGAACCCTCATCGCACTCCGTCTCCCCGACAGACGTATGCAGGAACATGTAGTTGATACTGATAGTAACATCAAATTCAGCCAGAGCAATTAGTCGTGCAGTCCGAGGACTGTCCCACCGTTCTCCGCTGATGGCTCTGTTATCTTAAGGCTTCCAACAAAGTTGCACCTTCCATTTCAGTTTATTTCCGTGTTGTGAGCCTATAATCGGAAATTATACTGAAAACGTGGCTATAGAAGGTTTGGAAACGTCCCTTTCCCACATCCGCAACTCGGCTTATTCTGGTTACACTCCTGCGCCGCTGCCTATTTTGCTTTCAGAAATTCCTCTTGCAGAATGCTATTGCTTCGTCAGAAACGCAATAACATTGTAGCTGATGTTAAGACAGCGCAACTTAAGTACATAATTATGTACGGAAGTATATATGACAGTTTAAAGTCTTCTTGTCTCAGTCAAATTTCTTTTCTACGTACCTTACTGTAGTGTCTTACTTTTGTTGCTGCATACCTGTTTTCTATTCATGGCATGTCCCGTTCAAGATTTGATGTAGCTTTGAGGACCCGAATTCACAGTTGGTGACCATATGTTGTTGAATGCCCAATGTCAGCGTGGGTGCTAACAGAGTTCCATTAGCGGCGTGTGGCTACCAATGAGGTTTTCTTGAAGCAGAAGTTCGCAATAACTGTTGGAATATTAGCTTATTCTGCGAAAAAGCTTTTCCGCTGGTTATAAAAGATAACGTTAACTTCGGTAGTAAAACTTTTTCACAAAAGGAACTTTCGAACCTCCTCGCCTTGCCTGACCGTCCAGTGATTTATAATGGCAAACTACCACCGAAGCAAGGAAGAAAAGATGGCTGCAGCACGGTGAGAATAATGCGTTCAGGTTTTTCCATCATTCAGGCAGATTACCGCGTGGATAATGCGGGTTATGCTGATCAGACCCATTTCCAATTGGGACATTACCTGAGATTTTTGTAGTGTATAATATATCTCTTTTTGTGTACAGTATCTATGTTTTTGTCCACGAGACGACTTAGCAGTTTCTCAGATTGTATTTCCCAAGCACCGAACCGTAACGCTGAGCTCTTGCTCATATATTTCAGTGGCTTTCCCCGTTTGCTGCTGGTGTCGCCGCTAGAATGATTCTCCGTCCGCCTCTGCTGCGCCCGCGTACTTTCCTTCCCTCATCACGTGATCGTAATGTTTCGGCTCACCAGCGTATTAGTTGTTAGTGGCACCATAGCTAGTGTCCAGTCCCTAACGAATGAGACAGGAAATGAAGTGGAGGGTAGCAAAGCAAAAGCTGAAATGATGAACTCTGTTTCCAATTGTCCCAGTTTAATCTTCGTACTATTGAAAAGGTTAATGAAATCAGGATTTGTGTCGATGATGCTTAGGAACAGCTGAAATCGTTAAAAGTGAACAGAGCTCAGGGCGCCTTGGAATCCCTATCAGATTGTATACTGCATTTGCTGCTGAATAAGCCCCTATACTGTCTATAATGTATCGTAGATACCTCGACGAAAAACTCGTGCCCAGTAGTTCAAGGAAAGCACAGGGAACACCCGTCTACAACAAAGGTAGAAGTGATCGACAAAAGTACCGTCCAATATCCATGACATCGATTTGTTGTAGATTCAAACCACATATTCTGAGCTCAAACGTAATGAGGTATATCGAACAGAATAACCTTCTGTATGCCAACCAGCATGGATTCCGAAAGCATCGATCATGTGAAACCGAACTCGCCCTTTTCTCACATAACACACTGAAAGCTTTGGATCAAGGCAACCAGTTAGATCCAGTATTTATTGATTTCCGGAGAACATTTGACTCAGTACGCACCTATGCTTATTGTGAAAACTATGATCAAATGGAGTACGAAGTGAAATTTGTGACTGGATTCAGAACTATTTGGTAGCGAGGGCGCAGCATGTTATCTTGGATGCAGACTCATCGTCAGATGTAGAAGTAACTTCGGGTGTGCCCCAGGCAAGTTTGTTGGAAAACTTGCTGTTCATGATGTGTATCAGTGACTTTGCAGACATTGTTAATAGTTACCTAAGACTTTTCGCAGATGATCCATTTATCTATAATGAAGTACTATTTGAAAGAAGCTGCACAAATATTGTCAGATCCAGATAAGATTTCAAAGTGGTGCAAAGATTGACAACTTGCTTTTAATGTTCATAAAAACAAAATTGTACATCCCACAAAATGAAAAAAAAAACGTAGTGTCCTATAATTATAATATCAGTGAGTCAGTATTGGAATTGGGCAACTGATACAATTACCTGGGTGTAATACCTTGTAGAGATATGAAATGGGATAATCACATAGACTCAGTCGCGGGTAAAGAAGGCGGTAGACTTTTGGTTATTGGCAGAATACGGGGTAAGCGCAATCAGTCTACAAAGGAGATCGCTCACAAATCGCTCACGCGATGCTCAAGTGTGTGGGACCCGACCCAAATAGGAATAACAAGAGATATCGGACGTATACACAGGAGGACAGTACGAATGGTCACTGGTTTGTTTGATCGGTTGCAGAGTGTCACAGAAATACTGAAGGAGCTGAACCGGAAGACTCTTGAAAATAGATGTAAACTATCCTGAGAAAGTCTGTTAAAAAAATTTCAAGAACCGGCCTTAAATGATGACTGTAGGAATATACTACAACCCCCTACGTATCGCTCACATAGGGGTCGTGAGGATAAGATTAGAATAGTTGTTGCACGCACAGAGTCATTTAAGCGTGAGTGGAAAGGGAATAAATCCTAGTAATTGGTACAATGGGACGTACCCTCTGCCATGCACCATACGATGGTTTGCAAAGTATAGATCCATATGTGTTTTTGGATATCTGATAGTAATTGCCATTTTGAAACCTATCTGCATGATCCTTCCACTTCTATATTCATCGGTTGTATCGCTAAGTGATTCAACTTTCAATTTTTTATTTCACTTAATTTTCTTCGAACTTCCGCGGCTCTCACGAATCTACTCCCTTTATCAGAATATTTCCAGGACACGTTAAAAAAAAAAGGAAGTTGCATTTACCAAGTAATGATCCTAGCTCGTATCGAAGTAGTCCCGTTGGCTGTCTATGCGCAGTTGCCAACGTTTCTGCAGGTCTTGGAAGCAAGCAGGGAAATTTCAACTGTGTTTCCCGTTGGATGTCATTGATATCTTGATGAAACATTCCTTTCAGTCGCCTTTTCACTCGAGAAAACAAGAAAAAATCGCAAGGCAAAAGGTGTGGAGGATGTGGAATGGCAATAAAAGAATTTCAGGCCAGATTCTCGGAAGATAAAGTATGGGGCTTGCATTGTCACGCAGTAAGAACAAGTCCTGAGAATCCCACAAATCACATCGAATTGTTTGTTGCGAAACTTTCAAGACTTCGATTTAAAGAGTTTGGTTTACTGTTTGCCCTAGAGGAACATTATCATGGTGAATTAATCGTTACTACTAAGTTTCCATTTCTTTAAATCTTAAGCGTAAAATCTCATGAGACACATCACGATTCAAATTGAGTTCTTTTGATATTGCATGCAGAGTTACGTGGCGGTCTTCTTGCAATAACTGCCATACACGCTCCATGTTTGTATCGGTTATGTGCTGTTGCGGGGCGACCAGCTCTGGGATCGCCTTGCACTGAATCTCTGCCATCGCGAAACCTTTTGCGCCATTCGAAAAACCCACCTCTTGAGAGTGCCTCGCCTACGCATGCTTCTTAATCATTGACCACATTTTACTAGGGGTTTTCCCGAGCTTAACACGGAACTTAATGTTCATTCTTTGCTCAAAATCGTCATGCATTGTGTCACTCTAATGCGCCAAGAACCCAGACAGTGTGTTGCTAAGTAGAGATGGGCAAACTCGTTCATCCTTGGGAACTAGTTCGCCGGTGATCGTCCTCTTTTGGGAACCGTTCATTTTTACTCGTTCACCTTTCATTTGTGGTTGGTATATGGTTCTTATGAAAAACTGAAAATTAGTAAGATAGGTGACTGAAGATGGAAGGCGCCAAGAGGGGGCACTTGCCTTCCCCCTGGAGTACAGAGTTTTTAATCATAACAGAACTCTCAGACACTTGTAATTTTCGTGATTCTGCAAAACATCTCGTTTAGCCAACTGTAGCGTTATGTGGCTGATCGCACTGAAATAATATAAGGTGACGCACAAAAAACCGGCCCCGAGTACAGACTACTCGCCAATTACTCACGACTTGTTGACCGCTACGAGCAGAATAGATAAACATGTAATAATTGGGCAGTGAAGAAATAACAAATAAGCTAATGCAAACAACAACTTCGAAAAATAGATGACGATTGATGGGCGACAGTGAGCAATCTAGCACTCGGGGCCGATTTTTCATGCGCCACCCTGTACCAATGAAATGATATTGTAGAAGTTATCATGTTCTCTTTACAAAATGTGACACCAGACACTCGATTATGGAGCGCGGGCTTCATTCGATTGCAAGTCGGTCTGCCTCCCATAACAATGAACATGCTCTTTTACCTTGGATTAAAAAAAAGACGGAAAATGGGCACTCGAGTGCGCCGTGCCGACTTCCTTTGCATGTGTAATAAGTAAAAAATCTTGCCTTTTTACAATAATTTCTTCTGCTGTTTATGGAAATAGTGAAGTAAGCTGATATGACGTTTTGTTACCTGAAAAGATGTCTGTATTACATACTACGTAATTTTTATGTAATTTACGTAATTATAAAATACATTTTAATTACCGATCATGGACGCTGAATAGAATACGACAAGAACCATAAGTTCAGAGTTCAAAAAAGTTTTGAAACAGATCTAGAATGGGCGTGCGCAGTGAACTATCTATGAGCAGTCGGCAGTGGAACTGCGACGAGTGGCCACGCGAAGGAGGACGAGTCCGGCCGAGCGAGACCGAGACGGACTGGAACGGGACCGAGGCTGGAACGAGATCGGCCGACGTGCTGTTGCGGGAACGAGACCGACCGTTTCCCGTTCCCGGGAACTATAAGTAGAAAGCCGCGACCGAAGTGAATTATGAAAGACCGTCCTTAGAATTCGTTCCTCGCTCGTTTCGTTCATCTTGAGAACCGTTCCTTTGGACCCGTTAGTTCGCGAACGACCCATCTCTATTGCTAAGCACTTTCCTGCCACCTAGTGAGTTTGCTCGGAAACTTGGCGAAGGTCATTTCAGGGACGCACACATGACAGGTAACATAAAACAACAGTTGTTCTTCCGTAGTATTGCAAACTCAGAAATAAAAAATAAATTAAAAAAATGTCCTGGAGCTTTCCTGACAAGGTGAGTGTTTCAGACGCTTGAATCTATCTTCTGTGTTTTGTTGTAACGATCCAGGTGTCATTGCTGTGGAGAAATCTTGGAACTGTGATAGTCTTACGAAATTTTAGTTCTTTTCCTCGTCTAATTCTGTAAGAGGCCACATATATATTGCATTCATGGAAGACGTTTTATCCGCATTTTGATCTTACGGATAACGTACTTGATTTTCCGGATCCATGGAGCTACGTAATTGTTCTGTTACTTCGTAAAAAATGACGCTCTTATATATTACACGTCCGACTCCTGTAAGTACCAGAAAGTATGTCTTAGCTGTAGTGATTTCCAACAGCCATTGTTTCAAAATGTTTTAAACAATCCTCTTTCACTTCACGCCATTTCTACTAGATAGTCTGGTGTACGGGTCTTCTTCGGCGGCCAGGAGAAAACTGTTGTCGTTTGGCCGAGGCACGCTTTAATTACAAGGAAATGCTGCACAAAAGCGTAAAACAAGCTACGGCCTGAACACAAAAGTAATTACGGTTTATTATACTAATGATTTTCATTCGCTTAGGGCAGAAGAAAGCAGACAGGCCTAGCGACAACAGAAACCCAAAAATCGCCCGAACCGATGTAATATAAGGGTTTTGTGTGGGGAGTAGAATAATCGACGCAGCCTAGGGAACGAAAATTGCTCCTTGACAACGAAAACTGCGCTCTATGCGTGAAGCATGTCGTGTCCAGTAACCTTTCTCAACAATGAACTGTTAGATCCATTCACAGGAAACACATCGCTTGGCTCCTGTCTTTCGAGCGACGCGTCGGTGCGATCTCCTCGCCAGGAGGTTCAGACGGCTTGGTACAACCCGCACTGCTTTGTGCTCGTACTACAAGTATGCATACGTGGTGAGGACGAGCTGCCTGCAGACGTTGGCTGACACACACACACAACCACACACACACACACACACACGCACACACACGCACACACACACACACACACACACACACACACACACACACACGTCCGTGTGTGCAACGCCCGGCTGCGGTATCAACGCGGTGGAGCTATCCACCCAGTCGGCGGCTTTCGATATCGCCAGTCCCCACGCGGTATATTATCGGCTCTCCGGGACCTGCTCCAGAAGAATCGGCCTGTAAAATATATATCGCCTTTTGTGTCTCATGGCAGCGCACACATGCTGTGAATGGAACTCGCCGAATGCGTGAACAGAATCACTTCAGCCAGAAGGAGGTGGAGGGGGGGGGGGGGGGGTGGTTCAAGATTGCTTTGTCGATCGAAGAACCAACGCATAAAGACTCCTCCTCACGGTAGCAGAACGATAAATTTTATCGTCACTTTTATTTGAAATACATAGTGGTGAAAGAAAATGAATCGGATGATCTAAAAGTTCGTAAGTACCTCCATCAGTTACTTTATAGATTGTACCACATACATTTATAGATACACTGGGTGATCAAAAAGTCAGTATAAATTTGAAAACTGAATAAATCGCGGAATAATGTAGATAGAGAGGTAAAAATTGACACACATACTTGGAATGACATGGGGTTTTATTAGAACAAAAAAAAAAAATACAAACGTTCAAAAAATGTCCGATGGCGCTTCGTCTGATCAGAATAGCAATAATCAGCATAACAAAGTAAGACAAAGCAAAGATGATGTTCTTTACAGGAAATGTTCAGTATGTCCACCATCGTTCCTCAGCAATAGCTGTAGTCGAGGAATAATGTTGTGAACAGCACTGTAAAGCATGTCCGGATTATGGTGAGGCATTGGCGTCGGATGTTGTCTTTCAGCATCCCTAGAGATGTCGGTCGATCACGATACACTTGCGACTTCAGGTAACTCCAAAGCCAATAATCGCACGGACTGAGGTCTGGGGACCTGGGAGGCCAAGCATGACGAAAGTAGCCACTGAGCACACGATCATCACCAAACGACGCGCGCAAGAGATCTTTCACGCGTCTAGCAATATGGGGTGGAGCGCCATCCTGCATAAACATCGTACGTTCCAGCAGGTGTTCTATCAGCCAGGCTGGGGATGATCCGATTCTGTAAGATAGCGGCGTACCTCTCACCCGTCACGGTAGCAGTTTTGCTGTCCAGTGCCATCTGTCGGACATTTTGTGATTTATTATTTTTCTTTGTTCTAATAAAACCTCATGTCATTCCAAGCATGTGTGTCAATTTTTACCCCTCTATCTACATTATTCCGTGGTTTATTAAGTTTTCAAATTTATACTGACTTTTTGATCACCCGGTACATTCCTGCCAACTCTCCCGATTCGGGCGACACACTCCAGATTTTCCACTTTTTCTCCCGATTCCCCATTATTCCATTGCTCCTCGCGACTTTTAGCTAATTATCCTCAAATTTAATGCATTTGTTTTGAAAACCCGCCATTTCAATTTTTTGACCAGTTGTAGGAAGTCCTTCGCTCATTAGTAGTTTTCAATCGATAT
Organism: Schistocerca cancellata; assembly: GCF_023864275.1. Lineage (NCBI taxonomy): Eukaryota > Metazoa > Arthropoda > Insecta > Orthoptera > Acrididae > Schistocerca > Schistocerca cancellata. The sequence goes on along the minus strand of NC_064633.1, from coordinate 603,296,151 downwards.
ACATATCGAAGTTCATAGAAATCTGGATGCCACACCCGACATGTATATCGCTTGTTATTTTTCCGAACTCACACATATTTCATATAATGTATACTCGTATTGCTCAGCGTTGTTGTGTGTTCGGACTTCTGTTCGTGTGTCACAGTTGTGTCTAAATGATATCCCTTACTATTTAACATTTTTATAATTAGTGTAAATCGTCAAAGTAGTGCGTAACAGTCTTATTTTGTTACCCGAATCCGTGAAGGGCTTTATTTTTGTATGATCGGTTTTTTCACGTGTATCGTATTCATCACATTTATGATATTAAAAAAGATGAAAATAATGTGATTAAAACTTATGGTCGAAGTGCTGTAACGGAAATAAGTTGTACCAGGTTAACTGCATTTTGTCACGTGTTTCTGTGCACCACGCACTGCTCCGCTTTAGGTAAGCGGTTGTTCTTTTCCCTTGTTTCACGACTCAACGATTTAGGTAGTTGTAGTGTTTTTATTTGCGTTTTGTGGCCGTTGTATGGCTCTGTGACGTTATAGGGAAAGACACATCAGTTTTTTCGAGATTGTACTGAAAATGAGCCGTAGGTTTTGGTCGTTCACATCTCTCGATTTTTAAAATTGAAACTCCCGATTTGCAGATACGGATATAACTACAGGGAGTCCCAAAACGAAGTTCAGGCTTTCACCAGTCACTCTATGCTCTAAAAAGAAAGATCCAATCAAACCAAATGCTGATAAACCACACCACATTGTAACTCCTGGTAGGTTCGCATGGTATTCCACTGTGAAGTGAGGGTTCTCAGCTGCGCATTAGGTACAATTGTGACGATTAATAGAAACATTTAACGTAAAAGTGGCCACTTCGCTCCTTATATGGGAATTTTTGGCCTTGTGCGCATCTCGCTTAATACCATTCGCAAAATTCAAATACCACTCACAAAGTTAAATTTTCTGGTCGTGGCCATTCTCAATCAGAGCATGGAGTAATCTGGGAGTAAAATTTTTCCGTCCTACACGCTTCAAATCACGATGGACGCTTTTCGTAATTCCTGTCTCGCCAGCCGCTTGGCGCACAGGCTTTATAGGAGGCTGATGAAACCTTTCCATGGCATCTTTGTCTTGTGGAACCGGCAGATGATGGTGGTCTTCCGGAACGGTTGTTTGGACATTCTGGACGGTTCTTTCTTCCTCAAACTTACACTGCAAATGAGAAATAGTGAGTCACGCTGGTGCGTCTCGATGAAACTGCATTTGCACTTTGCTTACGTTGTCAGTCTTCCAGCAGAATTTCAGGATGAACTTCCTTTGCACGAGGTTCAGCCTGCTTTCAGCAATTTTTTCAAGCCATCACACATACAAAATGGAAAAAAAATGTAATTATGAGCTGTAAAATTGTGTATACATACACTGTGTGTGTTTTTAAGTCGTAGGACGTCACTGCGCAATATCAACAGTGAAGTCACTGATGCCAGTACCACAACAGCAGACTTATTCAACACGGTCTCCCAAACCTCCTTCACCAGAGAAGACTAAGTAAATATATATTCGTGAATTCCAATCAAGAACAACTGCCAAGATAAGAAACATATAAGTAGATATCCTCGGTGTACCAAAGCAGCTTAAATCACTTAACAAAGGCAAGGCCCCCAGTCCAGATTGTATACGAGTCCGGTTCCTTTCAGAGTATGCTGATAACATAGCTCCATATTCAGCAATTATATACAACCACTCGCTCACTGAAAGATACGTACGTAAAGACTAGAAAATTGCTCAAGTCACACCAATACCCAAAAAGGGAAGTAGGAGTAATCCGCTAAATTACATGTCACTAACGTCGATTTGCAGTAGGGTTTTGGAAGATATACTGTGTTCGAACATTATGAACTACCTCGAAGAAAACGATTTATTGACATATTATTGACGGATTCAGAAAATATCGTTCTTGTGAAACACAACTAGCTCTTTATACTCATGAAATAATAAGTGCTATCGACAGGGGATGTCAAATTGATTCCATATTTTTAGATTTCCGGAAGGCTTTCGACACCGTTCCTCACAAGTGTCTTCTAATCAAACTGCGTGCCTACGGAGTATCGCCTCAGTTGTGCGACTGGATTTGTGATTTCCTTTCAGAAAGGTCACAGTTCGTAATAGTAGACGGAAAGTCATCGAGTAAAACAGAAATAATATCCGGTGTTCCCCAAGGAAGTGCTATAGGCCCCTCTATTGATCCTGATCTATATTAACGACATAGGAGACAATCCGAGTAGCCGTCTTAGATTGTTTGCAGATGACGCTGTCGTTTACCGTCTTGTAAAGTCATCAGGTGATCAAAATTACTTGCAAAATGATTTATATAAAACATCTGTATGGTGCGAAAATTGGCAATTGACCCTGAATAAGAAAAAGTGTGAAGTCATTCACATGAGTACTAAAAGAAATCAGCTAAATTTCGATTACGCGGTAAGTCACAGAAATCTGAAGGCCGTAAATTCAACTAAATACTTAGGCGTTAAAATTACAAATAACGTAAATTGGACGGATCACATAGATATGTTGTGGGTAAAGCAAACCAAGACTACGATTAATTGACAAAACACTTACAAGGTGCAACAGGTCTACTAAAGATACTGTGTACACCACGCATGTACGCCCTATTCTGGAGTATTGCTGTGCGTAGTGGAATCCGCATCACGTGGGATTGACGGATGACATCGAAAAAGTTCAAAGAAGGGCGGCTCGTTTTGTATTATTGCGAAATAGGAGAGATAGTGCCACAAACATGATACATGAATTGGAGTGGCAATTGTTAAAACGAAGGCGTTTTTCGATCTGCTGGATCTTCTCATGAAATTTCAATCATCTGTTTTCTTTTCCGATTGCGAAAACATTCTGTTGACACCCACCGACATAGGGAGAAATGATCATGACGATAAAATAAATCAGGGCTCGCACAGAAAAATTTAAGTGCTCGTTTTTCCCGCGCGGCGTTCGAGAATGGAACGGTAGAGAGACAGCTTGAAGTTGGTTCGTTGAACCCTCTGCCAGGTACTTAATTGTGAATAGCAGAGTAATCACGGAGGTGTAGGACGAAAATTTTGGTTAGAGCGTACTTTTGGGAATCACTCTCTTTGTTCCTGGATGTCTTTCGTGTCTCCACAACCATCGTGTAACCTAAGGCAGGGATGTCGTATGCACCGCTTGTTCCTGATCCGTGTAAACTTACCGTGTGTTAGCGTGTTGTAACTGTTTGCATATTGTGTTTTCTTGGTCGAAGATTTGGAACTAGCCCAGCATAGGCGTAATCGAGTGCCGGCGGCTGGTGTTCGAGAGCAACGGTCGTTAATCGCCGGACGGGTTCTCCCTGTCGCGCAGTCGAGCGCGCTGCGCTTTAAGCCATCTGAGTAGGTCATCTTCATTTTGGAAGTAAGCAACTCAAAATAAATCATTTGCCGAAAAGCTAGGGATAAGATTTTTTAGTGCAAAGAGTGATATACATAACGAGTTAGACTTAAAAACAAACAGGAACTACCCCAGTAACCCAGCCGTTTTCCATTCTGTGAAATAGAAAATCGCCGTTTTCATTGTTTTCTCCGTTCCTTGAATCGAGACTGCCAAATCCGAGGCTCCGCATTCAAATGAAATTAGATGTCGTATTGCGTCAAATCGCTACTTAATTTTCTCTCTTTTTTGTCGTCATTACATATTTAGGGGAATACCCCTTTCGTCTGGTGAGTTTACATTAAATTGCTATGCAAGGCAGATCCTCCTATACTCGTGATCTACGTTTGCTTGTCTAGAGACTTCCGAACATACAATAAAAATCCTGTGTTACGAAATAACACTGCGTAGAATATTAGGAAGCGGACCTCGGCATCAAGTTAGGATAAAAAAGATTTTTATTTTTGTACCTGGTTCGTGGAAATAAAAATTTCTATCCCGGTCTTCATTGCAGACACTGAATATTGAAGAGTCCTTCAGTGTTGTTCGGAACTAATGGGTTGCACGTTTTCCGTCATTTAACAAGATACGTGAACGTAATCGTTATGTAGCCCGTGCTTCTACTGCATTCGGTACGCCACGGAGACTACACCATCTTCGGTTGCAACCAATCATAATGCTCTCCTTCAGTGGATTTGTTTCACTGTTACTGTGTTTCCCAATCGGTTACCTGTTACTGGTGACAGGGTCAACGTTTCCAGGGTAAGAGCGTGTGTGATAGGGAATAGGGATGTGAACTGGCTTGATTCTCGGACAGTTCATTGTAAGATACTGCATCATGTCCCGATTTTCACACGCGGTTTGTTACTACTCTTGCGTGCCTATTGGTTGTAGCTTCTTTTATAGTATGTCGTATCAGCTTTCTTCTATTTGGAATTTTTAATAATCCTTACTACACTTAACGGAATCTGGAAATATGACTATACCGGCCTGTGTACAAGATACGTCTACTTCTTCGCTGATTTCGATGGTTTATTTGTAGCATATTAAAGCTTTGTTCGATAAAGTGTATTGTATGTTCTAGGGGAAACGATCAGTATTCCAGGAAGTGTGTGAAGTGGGAATTTGAGACAAGAATTTCATAGACATAGTTCGCATTTTGAATGATTCCTAGGACACATTCTCGAAAATGTTTGTGAATTTTTGTTTGGAAGAACAAGTAGGAGTCACATGTTGCAAGAAACAAGAGAGCAAAACTATTTTGTAGTTATTACGGCAGTCTGCATTTTCGATAGTTGCAGTATACATGGTGAACATCAATAAAAGCGACAAACTGCATGGACGGATTCCTGACTGGAAATGTAGCAAAATTGGTTTATGAACATGTGTCCCGAAATGAACGGTGTACGTGCAACGACAACAGATCGTCTCGGAATACATCGCATCCATGTCAGAACAGATGTTTAAAGTAGCCTCCGTGGGGTGGAAAGCACGCGTTCACACATACCTCTCGTGCAGCATACACATAATCGTACTCGGGCTGCCCCTGCGGGTCGGGGGTTAGAACAGGTCCGAAATACCCCTGCCTGTCGTAAGAGGCGACTGAAAGGAGTCCCACATTTTTCGGCACTATAAGTTCAGGTCCCATTTTATAGTTTGACCTGCCACTTCGCAAATTCTTCAAAAGTGCGGGTTATATGGCGAAGGACGTCTTACGTGGGGCACGAGTTATCCATAGTGCCCTTAGATTCGATCTCCTGAACCTCTTGTCACGGCTTTGCATCTCCATCTACTATTCAACCATTTGGGCGAGGACACTTTCCAGGGTATGTCATCTTCTTCCGCTCTCTCCTTTCATTTTTCGCCCCCATGGCAGAACTGGATTTCTCTGCGGCCAATATCCTGCATCCAGCACGGTAGCCAGTCCGTTGTGGTGGGGCTGTCATATACCCATTTGCTGGTAGCCGCCTGACAACACAGGGATCGCACTGCTGATGCCTGAGCTGTAAACTCCCACGTATGCCAAGGAGTAGATGCCTGTCTTCCTGGGGCATCAGGACTCCTGGCAACGGCCGTCATGGCAGGTAGCCTTTGCGGTGGGTGGGTGGTGCCCATGGGGAGAGCCCCTGATTGGAGTGGGTGGCATCAGGACGGATTACCTGCAATAAAGTGGACTAAGCCATCTCTTGCTGGTGACCATACGGCGCCAGCAGTCTCTAAGAAGGGCAAGATCGAGTAGAATGCTGACAGATATGACCCTAAATCCTTTCCCTCCCTCGCTACACCACAGGAGGAACGTAGTGCTACAGAAAGAAGACAGACACATTCGCCACAGTATTTAGTCTGTAGCTGAATGGACGGGGACTCGTTTCTACCTATGAAGCCTCAGTTGTTTGCTGAACGTCTTGAGGATAAGTTTGGGGAAGTGACAGCGCTGTCCAAGAGAAGCGGAGCAGTCTTGATTCAGACAGCATCCCCAGCCCCAACCCGGGCGTTACTCACTTGTGACCGGCTGGGTGACATTCCTGTTTCGTCACTCCCCATGAAAGCCTCAACATGTTCAGCAGATTATTTTCCATCGCGACCTCCTCTTGCATTAATGCCACAGTGGACACTCGCCAGTGGCTAGAGCCAGCAAGCCCCTAAAGAGAAGCGAGAGGGCAAGCAAACGATGGCTTGTGTGGTAGTGACCACTCTCGCATCTTCCTGTCACTCCCCCAGCTCCATTCCCCCAGACGTCTACCAAGATGGGCTTTAAACAAAGCAGGTGAGGAAGCTGTCACCTCTGCTGTCACTGTTGACTCTCCCCCACTTGGTACCATCGATGTGGAAGTTGAGCAGGTCACTAGAACGATCGTTTCTGCGGTGGAAAGCACGATCCCTCAATCTTTACGGTGCCCCCGGCGAAAGTCAGTACCTTGGTGGTCGCCGGAAATCGCTGAGGTCATTAAAGAGCGTCGGTGAGCTCTACTGCGACATAAGCGACACCATTCCCTAGAGCATCTAACAGCTTTTAAACGGCTCCGTGGCTGCGTTAGCCAGCTTATTAAAATACGGTAACAGGCGTGTTAGGATAGGTACGTTTCGACCATTTGGTGGTATACGTCACCTTTCCAAGCATGGACGAAGATCAGACACCTTTTTGGGTAACAGACCCCAGCAGGTGTTCCTGGCGTTAACATCAATGGCGTGTTTTCTACGGAGGCAAACGCGATTGCCGAGCACTTCCCTGAGCACTGTGCTCCAGCCTCCGCGTCAGAGAATTATCCCGCTAACCCTCAAATGGCGGGTGGAAAGGAAAGCCCTCTCGTTCACTGAACGTCTCAGTGAACTCTATAATGCTCCATTTACAGAGCGGCAGCTTCTCAGCGCCCTTGCACATTTCCCTGACAGCTCCTGGGCCAGATCGGATCCAAAGTCACATTATCAATCATCTCTCGTCCGACTGCAAGCGACATCTCCTATTCATCTTCAACTGGCTCTGGTGCGATGGCATCTGTCCAACGCAATGGCGGGAGAACACCATCATTCCAGTGCTCAAACCCGGTTAAAACCCACTTGTTGTGGATATCTATCGGCCCATCAGCCTCACCAACGATCTTTGTAAGCTGTTGGAACATATGGTAAGTCGGCGGATGTGTTGGGTCCCGGAGTCACGTGGTCTACTGGCTCCATGCCAGGGCGGTTTCCGCCAGGGTCGCTCTACCATTGATAATGTAGTTTCCCTCGAGTCTCCCATCCGAACAGCTTTTTCCAGACGCCAGCACCTGGCTGCTTTCTTTTTTTTTTTTTTATTTACGCAAAGCACACGACACAACCTGGCGACATTATATCCTTGCCCCATTGTATGAGTGGGGTCTCTCGGGCCTGCTCCCAATTTTTATCCAAAATTTCCTATCGCTCCTTATTTCCATGTCCAAGTAGGTGCCTCCCACAGTTCGCCCCATTTCCGAGAGAATAGGGTCACGCAGGGCTCTGTATTGAGTGTATCTCTATTTTTAGTGGCCATTAACGGTCTAGCAGCAGCTGTCGGGCCGTGGGTGTCACTTTCTCTGTATGCAGACGGCTTCCACATTTCGTACTGCTCCACCAGTAATGGTGATGCTGAGCGTCTCCTACAGGCTCTCATCCACAAGACGCAGTCATGGGCTCTAGCCCACAGCTTCCAGTTTTCAGCCGCAAAGTCGTGTGTCATGCACTTCTGTTGGCGTCGTAACGTTCACCCAGAACCAGAACTTTACCTTTATGACGATCCACTTACTGTAGTGGAGACATATCGATTCTTAGGACTGGTTTTCGACGCTCAATTTGCTTGGCTTCCTCACCTTCGTCAACTTAAGCGGAAGTGCTGGCAGCATCTCAATGCCCTCCGCTGCCTGAGCAACACCAACTGGGGTGCAGATCTCTGTACGCTGCTGCAGCTCTACAGGGCTCTTGTTCATTCCCGCTCTGTGAATTTGGGAGTCCGGTTTATGGTTCGGCGGCGCCCTCAGCGTTGCGTTTACTCGACCCAGTGCACCACTGTGACGTTCGACTGGCAACAGAAGCTTTTAGGACGAGTCCTGGTGGAGGCCGGAGTCCCTCCATTGAAGGTTATTCGTGCACAACTGTTCGCCAGTTACGTTGCACACATTCATAGTTCTCCTGAGCATCCGAATTAGCGTCTCCTTTTCCCATCCATGGCAGTTCATCACCAGCATCGGATGCTCAGGCCAGGGCGGAAGATTGCGGTTCGTGTTCGATCTGTTCTGTCTGAAGTAGAGTCCTTGCCTTTGCCACCTGTACTCGAGGTCCATTCACGTACACCTCCATAGTGTACACCTAAGTCGAAGCTTCGCCTGGCCCTTTCACTAAGGACTTATTTAACCCCGCCGCTCTCTGCTGTCACTTCGTCTCGATTCTGCACATGTCCCGGGACGATGAAGTGATTCACACTGACAGCGCCGGCCGGTGTGGCCGAGCGGTTCTAGGAGCTTCAGTCTGGGACCGCGCAACCGCTTCGGTCGCAGGTTCGAATCCTGCCTCGGGCATGGATGTGTGTGATGTCGTTAGGTTAGTTAGGTTTAAGTAGTTGTAAGTTCTAGGGGACTGATGACCTCAGATGTTAAGTCCCATAGTGCTCAGAGCCATTTTGAACACTGACAGCTCGATGGCTGATGGTCGCGTTGGCTTCGCATATGTTCACGGAGGACAAACTGAACAGCACTCCTTGCCAGATAGCTGCAGTGTTTTCACTGCAGAGCTGGCGGCAATTTTTCGTGCTCTTGAGCGCATCCGCTCCTGCCCTGGCGAGTAGTTTCTTCTCTGTACTGACTCTTTGAGCAGCCTACAAGCTATCAACCAGTGCTACCCCCGCCATCCCTTGATAGCGACCATCCAGGAGTCTGTCTATGCCCTGCAACGGTCCAGTCGTTCCGCAGTGTTTGTGTGGATCCTAGGCCACGTCGAAATCCCAGGGAATGAACTTGCCGACAGACTGCCCAAACAGGCTACACGGAAACCACTTCTGGAGATCGGCATCACTGTAACTGAGCTGCGATCATTATTACGTCGCAAGGTTTTTTAGCTTTGGGAGAGGGAATGGCATAATCTCAGTACGCACAACAAACTGCGTGCCCTTAAGGAGACTACGAATGTGTGGAAGACCTCCATGCGGATCTCTCGCAGGGGCTCTGTGGTTCTCTGCCGGCTCCGCATGGGCCATACGTGGCTAACACATGGCTACCTCCTCCGTTGCAAGGACCCACCCTGGTGTCACTCACATATGACTGTCGTCCACATCATGATGGACTGCGCACTTTTAGCCGCTCTATGGCGGACTTTTGACCTTCCCAGCACCCTACCTTCGGTGTTTGGCGACAGTGTGTCAACAGCAGATTTAGTTTTACGTTTCATTCATAAGGGGGGGGGGGGGTTGCACCATCTAAGGGTGGGCATTTAGCCTTCTCTCACAGGTCGCCACCCTATCTCCATTTTAACTGTGTCGCACTTTTTTCCATTTGTTTATCTTGGTGGTCGTCTTTTCCCTACATGTGTTCATCTCGCCTTGTCTTTTTGGGGTGGACATTTTAATGTTTTACAGAGTGGCTGGCTGGCTCATCCTCTTTTATTATTGTGATCAACCAGCCCAGACCATACACTCTACGTTTTTAATACCTTCTTCTACTTGTGGTGTATTTTTTCTCCGTTTTTTGTTCGTTCCATTCGTTTTTTAGGTGTGGTGTTGGGTGTTTCTGTACCTTGAGCCTTACTTGCGTCAGAAAAAGGGACTGATGACCCTGTAGCTTGGTCCCTTTATACCCCAAACCAACCAACCAACCGTACTGCGGCTTGCACTTTGTTGGCGGGCCACTTGCCTGGAGCTTGTTGTACGGTTCGTCCGAAGATCGGATAGAATCCTGTGGTCCAAATCTGGTGTACGCACTTTCCACCGCCTCCCTGCAACGATCATCTGTCGAGGACCTAAGATGACGCAAACGCCCACAAAGGGAGCGGGGTAACAGGCGACTATGTCGTTGTCAGCGAACGTAAGAAGTTGACAGTAATGGATTTTGTGTCCTCGTAATCTTCAGTTTATTGTTTGCTTTGTATTGCTAGCACAAGGAGAAGGTTGTACGAGGGTATCGTATTTTTCCTATTTGCGTTTTCCCACAACAGAGACGAAATGTGTGAAGGCAAACAGGTACTGACGTTTTACGGTACCTGCACAAAGAGAAAACCTAAACTGTGCGTTAATAAGAACACAAATTGATAAATATTTTTAACAAAAATTGTTCGCACAATGAAAAAACATCCATCGAAGGAGCAAATAGTTTCCGATGTTACTGTTTGTTTAAAAGAAGACGCGAAGGATGCTGTGAAAAGGCGCTGTTAATTGCCTCCTTAATAATGTTTTATGTATTAGTATTTGTATATTTTCTCGAACAGAGGAATGTAGAAGTTGGAGTTTTTGAAAGACACGTTTCCTATTTATTCACTTCCCAGAAGTGCGTAGAATTTGTCTTAGGCCCTTCCGCAGCGTGGTGCATTATGAATTTCACGTTGGTAATTAATAAACTTAATTGCAGCTGCTTATTTATAAATCCCGTTTTTATCTTTCGAATTTTTTGTAAAAAGGGCAGTCCATCGCGTAACCTCACTTTCACCGTTCAGGAACTGAAGTGCACAGAAGACAGAACTTGCGACATACGTTTATTTTTGCGGAGCCGCGTAAACGAGAACGACCATTCGGGACAGTACAGGAATGAGTTACCAGGGGCGCTGCAGTACACTCACTTGCGAGGAGGAGTCTTCGCCTAAGACAAAGTCGCTCGTGTAAGATGGACCGCTTACACAGGCCAACCATTCGGTCCCCCCCCCCCCCCCCCCTCCTTTCCCCCTGGAGCTTGCCTGCCCAGAATTCTTCGCCAGTGTGTCGGCGATTTACTAGCTGTCGGGTCCCCAGCCCGGGTGGGCGGACACCCACCTGCCGGCCTACACTACGTCAGTGCACACAGGTAGGGTCCGGCGTCACGCGTACACAGTGAGACGAGTCGGCAAGCGAGTCGCCGCACAGGTCGGGCTATAAGTGAGCGGCCTGAGCGCGGCAACATCTCTTTCTGCAGAGCGGATGTTTTCTTCGGAAAGATAATGATTGGTGAAGGTAAACGGCGCGCCCCGCCAGGCGGCCCGTCGTGGGTCGGAGCGCGCGCGCGCCCCAGCCGGGGGTGGGAACACTGCGCGCGGCGTGGCGCGGCGCGAAGAACGGCCCTCGCTATCGACCGGCCGCGCCACGACTGTCTGCCGCCACCGCCGGCGGCAGGGCGCCCTTTGTGCTGCCGCCGCCGCCGCCCCCGGCACTCTGCCCCGTGTCCGGCGCCACACCTGCCCTGCAAACCACGCCGGGCACACACCGCGCGCACCAGTCGCTATGACGGCCACGTCAGTCTGTGCGTTGAAACCGGTCACCGTCTTTACGAGTAGGTAATTTCGTAACGTCAATATTCGTATGCGACGCACGTCGAGCTCGTCATCTTACAAAAACGTCCGTGTACACAATAGTCCACGCGCCGAAAACAAAAAAGTGCTAGAAAGTCCGACAGGTCACACCAGTAGACAAGTTGGGAAATACAAATAACCCGCAGAATTATAGAGCCGTGTCACTGACTTCGATATGTACTAAGGTTTTGGAATGTACAGAGTGAAGAAAAATTAGCCCAGTGCGACTTCGCAGCGCGATTCTTCACGTACAGGGGACAGGCTAAATAACGTGAACACCTGTACTTATTTGGGACTGGTTTATTAATAAGGGGCTGGACCGCAGTTTGCCCGTAATACAGGGTGCATAAAAAAAATGTATACACACTTAGAAGCGTCACAGAAAATTTATTTCCCCTTCTACAATGTTAAATTTCTGGAAATGGAAAGCTTAAAGTCCAGTTGCGAAAATAAATATACTTTGCAAATGTGATTAATGTTCAAACTGGTGGCCTTCAGCATCAATACATATCTGAGTACGAGTCACCACTGATTCCGTACGTCGTACAAAAGTGTCCAGTGAGATATCTGCGCACGCCGCCTGAATCTCATTCCAAAGTGTGTCCAGGTTACGTGGTTTACGTTGTACACTTCATCTTTTACTGTGCCCCATAAGAAGAAATCCATCGGCGTGAGGTCTGGAGAGCGTGCAGTAAACTCGATTGGTCCCCTGCGTCCTATCCACTGGCCTGGCACATTGTGATCCAGGTATGCTCGTAACGTCCCTATGATAGTGCGGCGGGGCGCCATCTTGTTGGAAATAAAACTCATCATTACCGTATAATGCACGAATGGCAGGGGATATGGAGTCAGCAAGCATTGTTAGGTACGTTTCTCCAGTAACACTACCTTCACAGCGGAAAGGCCCAATGAGTCCCCTTGCAGACAAACCACACCACACATTTACACAAGGCAAATCCACAGCCTTTTCAACTGTAATGTGAGGATTATCTTCAGCCCAGTACACACAATTGTGCCTATTGACAGTTCCATTGAGTTTGAATTAGGCTTCATCCGACCAAATTATGCTACCCATAAATCCCGGTTCACGTCTCACCATCTCCTGAACCCATTCACAAAATTCTAACCTTCGATCTGGATCGTCGTCACTTTGCTGTTGCACCGGCCTTGGAATGAACACACGAAACTTGCCTTTCCTCAGAATGCGTAGCACACTACTAGCACTAACATTATTCTCATGTGCCGCTTGCTTTTGAGGCGAACGCTGAAACAGTTTCAAGACCGCAGTTGTGGAATCATCACTTGTAGCTGTACGAGGTCGCCCTGATCGACCTTTATGCACATCACACACTGTTCCACGAATTTCGAATTTGTCTCGTAGACGTGTAATTGTTAACCTTAAAGGTGGTTCTGTACCATACTCACTTCTCCACTGTCTTCGAACCGCAGTTACATTCTCAAACTTCCAGTACCACTTAATTATCTGCTTCCGCGCTTCAAAGCTCAAACGAACGTCCGGCATGTTGCACTTACTTCCTTGCCACTGCTGCCACCTGTTTAAGAAACGTAACAATACTTTCTCACAGGTATTTAACCTTGTAGAACGGGAAATAAATTGTCTATGACAGTTCAAAGTGTATGTACTTTTTTTTGACGCACCCTGTATAACTGCGATTTTTCTTGGAATACTGTCATATAATGAGTGCATATGCTGTGTAACTCTTCGATCAGAACCTCTTCTACCTCCTTAGTGATGAAGGAGGCGGAAATCTGCTCCGGAGTCTGCGCTCCACTATCGCCCACAAGGATTCGATAATGTTGAAGTCCAGGGACTGTGCAGGCCGGGGACGACGCTGCAGTTCAAATATTTCTGAATTCCTGAGGGACCAAACTGCTGAGGTCATCGGTTCCTAGACCTACACACTACTTTAACTTACGCTAAGAACAACACACACACACACACACACACACACACACACACACACACACACACACACACACACGCCCGAGGGAGCACTCAAACCTCCGGCGGGAAAGTCCGCGCAGTCCGTGACATGGCGCCTTAAACCGCGCGGCCACTCCGCGCGGTTGCATGCTCCTCGTCTCACGACTGTGCTGTCCTGGCTGTGTGAATGGGTGCGTTATCGTCGTGAAATATGCATCATTTTTGGGGAACAACATTTGAATCATGGGGTGCACCTGATCACCTAAAATGATCACACTATCGTTGGCTATAACACGGCCTTTGACGGTAATACTTCAACCAGCAGAATATCATGGTATGGCTCCTCACTCCACCACACTTCCACCGCCATGCTTAACCGTTGGAATCAAGCAATTGGGATTGTAGGCTTCGTTTGGCGTTTCCCAGGCGTAAGCCCGGCCCGATGTTGGAAATAACGAAAACGTTGACTCGTCGGACCATATGACGTGCTTCCGTAGACCTGCCATCCAGGATTTATGCTCCTGACACCATGTTTTACGCGTCTTTGTGTTGGTGGTCGTCAGTAATGGCTTCGGTATAGCAGCTCGTCCACGAATATTCGCGTCATGGAGTCCTCGGCGGACAGTGTCGATACATAGAGATGGCCATTGAGCTCTGCAGTCACTTTAGCCGCCGTAGTTTTGTGTTGTTTTGACAAAATTCGTGTTAGCGTACGACGATCTCTGTCATTTAGTTTCGATTTGCGCCCACTATTACGTTTACACGATGATGTCTTTCCATGTTGTCTGTAGGCTGCCTTGACTGCTGAAACAGTTGCTCTTGAAACAGTTTGGCTGACTTGGTTACTGATGGTCCAGCTAATCGGGCCCCCACAATCTGCCCTCTTTGGAACTCAGTTAGGTCTTCCATTGCACGTCGACCTCTGCCTCTGAATGCAAATACGACGTGTGCACTACTCGTAAACAACCTGTGCTGATGCCTATAGTCCGTATTGGACACGCACGGACTGCCACTGTTCGCGTTATTTTGCCTATCCCCAGTACTGGCAACACAAAAGTGTCTGACACAAAATTTCGTCCCGCGCATATTTCGGGCAGTAAATGCACGTTAAAGATTGGCTGTCTGGCAACACTCTTATCACGTATACGCTAACTACCCTTGTCTGTCACGATGTAGCAGTGAATAGTGTTTTGGGTTACGAGGCAGGCGGTTGACGGTTCGATTCTGGGTAGAGGCTTATTTGTTTTTATTTGCTGAAAGTAGTCTGCGTGATACGTTATCTGGCGTCTTAATCGTTGTACAGCGATTACAGTGAGTCCCCTACAAAACATTTGCAGTTACGTGCTACAAACACAGAAATGAAAATAGTCGTTTTCATTGGTCAGCTTTTAAATAAATCTTTCGCACGTCGTGGACGCGAATTGTTTCGCATCGTTGCATCTACTAGATTCCAAACTTGCTTTGCGTGCACCCTCCCCCAGTGGTCCCATTGATTTATACGTTGTACTATTCTTACCACTTTCAGGTCCTTAGATTTCGTCAGGGCATTACGTCGACAGTAGAGGTAGCACCGTGCTTTCCAAATAATTTCGATCTGGCCCATTACACAGAAAACGGGTCTGGAATTTAGTAGACGCAGTAGTGCGAAACATTTCGCGTGCACGACGTGCAAAAGGTGTCTTTAAAAGCTGACCCATGAAATCATTGTACTTCCATTTCCGTGTTCGTTGTACGTAACTGCGAATATTGTGTAGAAGGCCCACTGTAACCGCTATACAACGATTAAGACGCGTGATATCATACCACGCAGACTACTTTTAGTAAATAATAACAAATAGGCCTCGATCCAGAATCGAACCGTGGACCTCCTCCGTGCTGACGTGAAACACTATCAACTGCACAGCATTACCGTTTCATTCTGACGGAGGTAGTACCTTACACTTGATTGCAATGTTGCCCGACTGCTGCTCTTTAACGTTCGGTTACTGCCCTAAATATGCGCGGGACGAAATTCTGTGACGGACATTTTGGTGTTGCCAGTATGTGAGGAATCGCGATGCGGAGTCTGAATGCGCGAATGTTTCTTCACCCTGTATATTGTGTTAGTACATGATGAAATGCCTCGAAC
Source organism: Schistocerca cancellata (assembly GCF_023864275.1). Taxonomy (NCBI): domain Eukaryota; kingdom Metazoa; phylum Arthropoda; class Insecta; order Orthoptera; family Acrididae; genus Schistocerca; species Schistocerca cancellata. Next base: position 603,280,664 of record NC_064633.1, on the reverse strand, counting down.
ACAACGGTCTATACAGCATGTTCGAAAATTCGCTTTACATTATTGTAGGACTTGCAGGTGAGAGTGAGTACATAATATTTTGAAGTGGAATCCATGCCCAGAAACGTAGCCTTTCCGTACTACAGCCATTCGAAAAAAATGTTTAGTTGGCAGGTTTGCAACGGGGTAGATAAGATGGGTGAAGGGGGGGGGGGGGATGGTTACGTCGGATCGACTGACGACATTTGACGCCTCACTCGTTCGGGCCTCATTCACGTGTCTGTGACTGTTACGAGTTGGCATGCAGTGCTGGAGGCGGTAAGGATGTAGTTGTTAGTCATCCAGAACACCCCACACGGTGGTGGGAGCAATATCCATTGCAGTGCACTGGTTGGCGGGTTCTCTTCAAGGTGATGCAGTACGCTCTCTTCCATTTCGGGTGTGTGGCGTCTCCTTGGGGCACAACAGCCACGCCTATTGATGGCGGAGATTCCTTTTCTCGAAGCCGTTGCGTAATTGTGGCGGAAGGGGTGTGTGATGACGTCTGACGGTGTGGACGACGATCTTGATAAAGGCGACGAACAGCTCTTCCATTACCATGAGCTTCGCCATACAGAAGTATCGTGTCTTTGTATTCTGCAAACGTGTACTCGACCGTGTTTCTCTAACAATCAGAGACACGTGAGTGAGGCTCGGACCAGGTCAGAGACGTAGGATGGACGTCAAATGACATCAGCCGATCCCACGTAACCGCCACCCGTCATGAATACACTGTTGTTTACCTACTAGGAAACATGTTTTCAAACGGTACGTTTCCGAACATGGGTTTCTATTCAGAATGTTGTGTACTCACCCCCTCTACAACTTTCAGAAGCCTGTAACGGGAATTTCCGAACACCCAACTGACACACAACCACATCGGATTCAGAAAATGTCGTTCCTCTGAAACGCAACTAGCTCTTTATTCATATGAAGTGATCAGTGCTGTCGACAGCGGATCTCAAGTTGGTTTTACTTTTCTGTATTTACAGAAGGCTTTTCACACCTTTCCTCACAAGCGGCTTCTAATGAAATTTCGTGCATATGGAGTGTCGTGTTAGAAAGGTCACAGTAATAATTGATAGAAAGTCATCGAGCAAAGCGGAAGTAACTTCTGGCGTTCCTCAAGAAAGAGTTATAGGCCCTCTGTTGTTCCTAATCTACATAAACAATTTAGGAGACAATCTGAGCAGCCCTCTAGATTGCTTGCAGATGGTGCTATCGTTCACCGTCTAGTAAAGTCGCCAGACAATGAATACGAACTACAAAATGAGTTGCACAAGAAATCTGAAAGGTGTGAAAAGTCGCTATTGTCCTTGTGTAAGGATAACTGAGGGGTCATCCGTTCCACGATGAATCGCACAAGTTGAAAGGCTGTCGATTGAACTAAGTACCTGGGCGTTGTGATTACGAACAACTTAAATTGGAACAACCACACACATAATGGTGTTAGGAAGTCAGTCCAAAAACTGTGTTTTATTGGCAGAATTTTTAGAAGGTGCAACAAATCCTACTGAAGAGTCTACCTGCACTACGCTTGTCCGCCCTCTTTTGGAGTATCTCCGCGCAATGTGTGTTACTTAACGGGTAGGATTTGTGGAGAGCATCGAAAATGTTCAAAGGAGGGCAGTTCGGTTTTGTGAGCCGGGGTGGCTATCGTAGAACAAAGGCTTTTTCTTTCTTTCCGACAAGATCTTATCACGAAATTTGAATCACCACCTTTCGCCTTAGAATGCGAATATATGGTGTTGGCGCCACCTACATAAGAAAGAATGATAATCATAATAAAATAATAGAAAATAGAGGTCGCACGGAACGATTTTAGGGTTCGTTTTTGCAGCGCGCGTTTCGAGAGTGGAACGGTAGAGAAAAAGCTTGAAGCTGGTTCCAAGAACCCTCAGCAGGACACTTGATTGCGTATTGCAGAGTAATCATGTACATGTGTATAATGTCATATTCAGGCGTATCTACTTATTTTCGGGTTACTATTCAGTGTAAATTGTAGAAAGGTTACGTTCGTAACCATGGAACGACCCAACAAACAACGAGTAATACAAATATGCTGCACATTGTCTGCTTTGTTATTCCACATTTTGAGTGATAGCAGACCGTCCTCCGGCAGTGTGCGATACGCCCGGGATCTAGATTTTGCCGTGTCTTATTTACACGGAGAGTTCTAATTCCTTGATAACTGCGTGTGTGATTTTGTTGTTGTTGTGGTCTTCAGTCCTGAGACTGGTTTGATGCAGCTCTCCATGCTACTCTATCCTGTGCAAGCTTCTTCATCTCCCAGTATCTACTGCAACCTACATCCTTCTGAATCTGCTTAGTGTATTCATCTCTTGGTCTCCCTCTACGATTTTTACCCTCCAGACTGCCCTCCAATGCTAGATTTGTGATCCCTTGATGCCTCAAAACATGTCCTACCAACCGATCCCTTCTTCTAGTCAAGTTGTGCCACAAACTTCTCTTCTCCCCAATCCTATTCAATACCTCCTCATTAGTTACGTGATCTAACCACTTTATCTTCAGCATTCTTCTGTAGCACCACATTTCGAAAGCTTCTATTTTCTCCTTATCCAAACTAGTTATCATCCATGTTTCACTTCCATACATGGCTACACTCCATACAAATACTTTCAGAAACGACTTCCTGACACTTAAATCTATACTCGATGTTAACAAATTCCTCTTCTTGAGAAACGCTTTCCTTGCCATTGCCAGTCTACATTTTATATCCTCTCTACTTCGACCATCATCGGTTATTTTACTCCCTAAATAGCACAACTCCTTTACTACTTTAAGTGTCTCATTTCCTAATCTAATTCCCTCAGCATCACCCGACTTAATTTGACTACATTCCATTATCCTCGTTTTGCTTTTGTTGATGTTCATCTTATATCCTCCTTTCAAGACACTGTCCATTCCATTCAACTGCTCTTCCAAGTCCTTTGCTGTCTCTGACAGAATTACAATGTCATCGGCGAACCTCAACGTTTTTACTTCTTCTCCATGAATATTAATACCTACTCCGAATTTTTCTTTTGTTTCCTTTACTGCTTGCTCAATATACAGATTGAATAACATCGGGGAGAGGCTACAACCCTGTCTTACTCCTTTCCCAACCACTGCTTCCCTTTCATGTCCCTCGACTCTTATAACTGCCATCTGGTTTCTGTACAAATTGTAAATAGCCTTTCGCTCCCTGTATTTTACCCCTGCCACCTTCAGAATTTGAAAGAGAGTATTCCAGTCAACATTGTGAAAAGCTTTCTCTAAGTCTACAAATGCAAGAAACGTATGTTTGCCTTTTCTTAATCTTTCTTCTAAGATAAGTCGTAAGGTCAGTATTGCCTCACGTGTTCCAACATTTCTACGGAAGCCAAACTGATCTTCCCCGAGGTCGGCTTCTACCAGTTTTTCCATTCGTCTGTAAAGAATTCGCGTTAGTATTTTGCAGCCGTCACTTATTAAACTGATAGTTCGGTAATTTTCACATCTGTCCACACCTGCTTTCTTTGGGATTGGAATTATTATATTCTTCTTGAAGTCTGAGGGTATTTCGCCTGTCTCATACATCGTGCTCACCAGATGGTAGAGTTTTGTCATGACTGGCTCTCCCGCGGCCATTTGTAGTTCTAATGGAATGTTGTCTACTCCCGGGGCCTTGTTTCGACTCAGGTCTTTCAGTGCTCTGTCAAACTCTTCACGCAGTATCTTATCTCCCATTTCGTCTTCATCTACATCCTCTTCCATTTCCATAATATTGTCCTCAAGTACATCGCCCTTGTATAAACCCTGTATATACTCCTTCCACCTTTCTGCCTTCCCTTCTTTGCTTAGAACTGGGTTGCCATCTGAGCTCTTGATATTCATACAAGTGGTTCTCTTCTCTCCAAAGGTATCTTTAATTTTCCTGTAGGCAGTATCTATCTTACCTCTAATGAGACGAGCCTCTACATCCTTGCATTTGTCCTCTAGCCATCACTGCTTAGCCATTTTGCACTTCCTGTCGATATCATTTTTGAGACGTTTGTATTCCTTTTTGCCTGCTTCATTTACTGCGTTTTTATATTTTCTCCTTTCATCAATTAAATTCAATATTTCTTCTGTTACCCAAGGATTTCTATTAGCCGTCGTCTTTTTACCTATTTGATCCTCTGCTGCCTTCACTACTTCATCCCTCAGAGCTACCCATTCTTCTTGTACTGTATTTCTTTCCCCCATTCCTGTCAATTGTTCCCTTATGCTCTCCCTGAAACTCTCTATAACCTCTGGTTCTTTCAGTTTATCCAGGTCCCATCTCCTTAAATTCCCACCTTTTTGCAGTTTCTTCAGTTTCAATCTGCAGTTCATAACCAATAGATTGTGGTCAGAATCCACATCTACCTCTGGAAATGTCTTACAATTTAAAACCTGGTTCCTAAATCTCTGTCTTACCATTATATAACCTATCTGATACCTTTTAGTATCTCCAGGATTCTTCCAGGTATACAACCTTCTTTTATGATTCTTGAACCAAGTGTTGGCTATGATTAAGTTATGCTCTGTGCAAAATTCTACAAGGCGGCTTCCTCTTTCATTCCTTCCCCCCAATCCATATTCACCTACTATGTTTCCTTCTCTCCCTTTTCCTACTGACGAATTCCAGTCACCCACGACTATTAAATTTTCGTCTCCCTTCACTACCTGAATAATTTCTTTTATCTCGTCATACATTTCATCTATTTCTTCATCATCTGCAGAGGTAGTTGGCATATAAACTTGTACTACTGTAGTCGGCATGGGCTTTGTGTCTACCTTGGCCACAATAATGCGTTCACTATGCTGTTTGTAGTAGCTAACTCGCACTCCTATTTTTTTATTCATTATTAAACCTACTGCTGCATTACCCCTATTTGATTTTGTATTTATAACCCTGTAATCACCTGACCAAAAGTCTTGTTCCTCCTGCCATCGAACTTCACTAATTCCCACTATATCTAACGTTAACCTATCCATTTCCCTTTTTAAATTTTCTAACCTACCTGCCCGATTAAGGGATCTGACATTCCACGCTCCGATCCGTAGAACGCCAGTTTTCTTTCTCTCGATAATGACGTCCTCCTGAGTAGTCCCCGCCCGGAGATCCGAATGGGGGACTATTTTACCTCCGGAATATTTTACCCAAGAGGACGCCATCATCATTTAATCACACAGTAGAGCTGCATGTCCTCGGGAAAAATTACGGCTGTAGTTTCCCCTTGCTTTCAGCCGTTCGCAGTACCAGCACAGCAAGGCCGTTTTGGTTAATGTTACAAGGCCAGATCAGTCAATCATCCAGACTGTTGCCCCTGCAACTACTGAAAAGGCTGCTGCCCCTCTTCAGGAACCACATGTTTGTCTGGCCTCTCAACAGATACCCCTCCGTTGTGGTTGCACCTACGGTATGGCCATCTGTATCGTTGAGGCACGCAAGCCTCCCCACCAACGGCAAGGTCCATGGTTCATGGGGGGCTTTTATACATCGTAATATGTGTTGTCGCCCAAGAGTGGTAACGAGGTGGGAGCCATAGTACTCAGTTGAAATATCCTGTCCGTTTTTTCTGGGCAACATAATATCATATGACACATGTCTTCTCCTTCTCATCATCTAAAACGAGGGTTGTAGGTCAGCCCCAGGCGATTTTTTAACGGCCATTATTGAATGTCGTTCGTGCAATGATAGTATAATTTCCTCTTGACGCCCGTTTGTGTCATATAACAATTAGTTGTGTCTCAGGCAGTGTACGGGATGGTCAGAAACAGTCTGAAAAGGTTGTAAGGGTTTTGGAAGGTAGTTTTTATGACAAATAATTAAGAAGAAAACTCCATACGTTGCGCCGTTTTTGAGTGATTATCTTTGAAGTTAATCAGGCAATATCGCGCGCAGACACATTCAAACGGTCTGCCAGAGACGGTGTCGCCAAATCTGTTGTTCGTTTGGTTTTGTAAAGCAGAGCAGGAAGCGGCAGAAAAGTTGGACATTGGACGGTAACAAGGACACAACTATAGGCAAAGGCTAAACATTCTTGTGCGCTATCGGGTACGGCGGTTCTACGCTGTGAAAACAACCGACACTAAGATCATCTGACGCACCGCTGGAATTCGCGCGCAACGGACTGACAAGGTAACTTCAATGCTAAGTAACTCGGAAACGGCGCAACGTACCGAATTTTTGTCTTAACTATTATTGCTCAGCTCATCGTACCTTTCAAAATCGTTACCAGCTTTTCAGACTGTTTCTGACCACTCTGCATTTTTGGAGTGGCCGTTCCCAGCCACGCGTTGCTGTGGCTCACTCTGGTTAAACTAAAAATAAAGAAAAGAGAAAGCACAGTTTCCGGCACGTATTCGAATTGGCTAAACATCCTACTCTCTATGTCGCCCGTATCTTTCTCCCCCCTCTCCCTGTCAGTTTTCTCCTTTTGGCTTTCTTTGTCCATCTCCTCCGACTCCTTTGGCCATGTCCTCTTCCACCCCTCGTGTTAATGCAAATTGAGATTCTCTAGTGGTATTCTATTTATAGGCCGGTAAGCGATAAATAGAAATTTCCTGTTTGGCAGCAACATTTCATTTTTATAGATTTTACATTTGAATTTTTGTTCGTTAACATTTATAGGCTACATGTGCCAGACTTTTTATTAGAGTATTGTGTAAAAAAAGTTGAAGTAATTCATTCAAGAACTCTTACAGCTTTTTTGTAATGACGTTTTCAAATGGTTCAAATGGCTCTGAGCACTATGGGACTTAACTTCTGAGGTCATCAGTCCCCTAGAACTTGGAACTACTTAAACCTAACTAACCTAAGGACATCACACACACCCACGCCCGAGGCAGGATTCGAACCTGCGAGCGTAGCAGCAGCGCCGTTCTGGACTGTAGCGCCTAGAACCGCTCGGGCACTTCGGCCGGCAATAACGTTTTCCCTGTACGTATTACGTATTCACTTATATATTAGGTATATTAAATATAGGTATATAAAAACAGGCTCGTATTTGAATGCAACGTTTTGTTAAAATTTCGAAGTAATCGATGAAGAACTTTCGGAGATTTGCTATTTTGTACCAACGGACATTCACATTTTTATTTATACAGATGATTTTGAGCGGGAAGCAGCAGTCTGCGGCACTGTGTAGTTTCCACCGGCAGCCCCTGTACGTTCTGCGTTACGCCACGTTGCAGGTTGACTAGTGGGCGCGTTAATGAGATCCGGAAGGGTTTTCCTGCGCTGCGATTTCGCCTGGGAGTTGAGTTGCAGCAGGCGGCCGGCGCATCTGGCAGGCAGTTACCGCGGCGGCGGCGGCAGCGGCAGGCCCGGCGCGCTCACGCCCAAGTTAAATTGGACGGTGACTGCAGGCCACGGCAGGCGCCTGGTGCGATGCGTGCGTGGCCCGTCTCCACAGGTAGCCGGCCGGCCTCGCGTCGAGACCTGCTAGTTAACCTTCAGCAGAGTGAGAGACAGGAAGTCTCCTGGGATATCTATTCCTACATCTTCATACATACTCCGCAAGCCACACTACGGCCGGTGGCGGAGTGTACCGTCTATAAACCTCCGTATGAGCTCCGATGTCTCGTGTCTCATGTTCGTGGTCCTTACGCGCAATGTGTATTGACGGCAGTAGAATCGTTCTTCACTCAGCTACAAATGGCGGTTCCCTAATTTTTCTTAGCAGTGTTTCTCGAAAAGAACGTCGCTTTCCCTCCAGGGATTCCCATTAGAGTTCCCGAAGTATCTCCGCAACGCTTATGTGTTGTTCGAACCTACCGTAACAAATCTAGCAGCCCGCCTCAAATTGCTTCGATGTCTTGCTTCAGTGCGACCTGGTACGGATCCCAAACAGTCGAGCAGTACTCAAGAACAGGTCACACCAGCGCCCTACATGCGGTCTCCTGTACAGGTGAACCACCCTCTCCTAAAATTCTCCCAATAAACCGAAGTGAACCATTCGCCTGTCCTACCACGGTTCTCATATGCTCCTTCCATCTCAAATCGCTTTGCAATGTTAAAAAAAGGCTCTTTGCACTATGGGACTAAACATCTGTGGTCATCAGTCCCCCAGAACTTAGAACTACTTAAACCTAACTAGCCTAAGGACATCACACACATACATGCCCGAGGCAGGATTCGAAACTGCGACCGTGGCGGTCACGCAGTTCCAGACTGAAGCGCCTAGAACCGCACGGCCACACCGGCCGCTTTGCAATGTTAGTCCAGGTATTTAAACGATTTTACTGAGTCATGCTTGACACTAGTAATGCTGTATCCGAACATTACAGGTTTGTTCTTCCTAATCATCCGCATTGACTTATTTTTCCACACTTAGGGCTAGCTGCCATTAATCACACCGACTGGAAATTTTGTCCAATTCACCTTGTATCCTCCTAAAGTCACTCAACTTCGACACCCTACCGTACACCACGGCATCAGCAGCAAACAACCGCAGATTGCTGTCCACCCCGTTCGCAAAAACAATTATGTATACAGACAACAACAGCGGTCCTATCATACACCCCTGCGGCATTTCTGACGAAACCCGTGTCTCTGATGAACTATCGCCGTCGAGGACAACATGCTGGGTTCTGTTACTTAAGAACTATTCGAGCCACCCATATATCTGTGAACTTACTCCATATGCTCGTACCTTGGTTAACAGTCTGCAATGGGGCACCGTGTCAAATGCTTTCCGGAAATCTAGAAATGTTGAACCTGTGTTTCTGCCCTTCATAGTTGCAATATATTATGTGAGAAAAGGGCAAGTTGAGTTTTCGACGAGCCATGCTTTCTAAAACCTTGCTGATTCATGGACATACGTTTCACTAACCCAACAAAATTTATTATATGAGAATGAGAATATGTTCCAGAACTCTGCAGTAAACCGAAGTTGGGGATATTGGTCTGTAATTTTGCCCTTCGTTATATACAGGAGTCACCTGCGGTTTTTTTCCAGTCGCTTGGGACTATGTGCTGGGCGAGAGATTCACGATAAATGCAATCCAGGTAAGGGGCCAATGTCGTACGTTAGAGTATTCTTCTTAAAATCGAAGTGGGATTCCATCCGGACCTGATGATTTATTTGCTTTCAAATCTTTCAGTTGTTTCTCGACGCCAGGCATGCTTATTACCATGTCGTCCATACTCTAGTGCGTCCAGTGGTCAAGTAAAGGTAAGGAGACTTGGCAGAGGTGGTTTGGAACGGAGAGGAGAGGTTTGCTGGCTTCGTAGGCCATGAATAAGGGTGCAAACACTTCCAGATTAAATTTCAGAATTAACCCTACTCGGAGAGGTGTCTTACAGCGGTTTTGTGTTCTTCATCATCATTGACACGCAAGCCGCCGAAGTGGCGTAAACTAAAAAGACTTGCAATACGGCGGCCGAATCCCGAAGAGGATATCCGGGCCAATAAATGCCATACCATCATTTCATTTACACATCAACGAATACATTCTATCACTCTTCACGTTAGTCCTCTTTCCAGAAACTCCGGATTCCGAATTTACCATTCACTGTCAGAGTGAAGTGCTCTGTTTGCAACTGATATTGATGTTAGAGAATCAAATACTCGAAACGAAGGAAGAGACGATTGCGAAACAGCACTCGTTCCTTTCTGCATTCTGACTCTCAGAGAAATACTAATTATCTGTCGTTGCAACTCGTGCAGCTACAGACCTTACTCACTGTAGGAGACAAGCGTAAGACGGCTTTTCTTCCTCTGTGTATTCGCACAAACAGAAATATTACTGCTCGTTGGTACTTCTAGAGACAAACTCTACAGATGATGTTCTTTACTAACAGGCAGAAAAGTGAAGGTGATAACCGTGGCTGGATGGTTATCGGGAAATTGGTTGCCTCCCTTGAATGTCTACACTTTAGTTTACTGCCGAATCATCGAACAGTCACTGTATAGACACAGCACCCGAAAACTCGGCTGCTCCCTGTTGGTGACACCGACTCTGACCGCGACTGCCGAAACTGCCTCAGACTGCGTTGTATGTAAGGTATTTTCAGAGTATTGCAGGAGTTTCTCCAGCGGTATTTTTTGCCGCTGCTGTTACTGAAGGTTCTCTTAATTATCGAAATATTGCCAGAAATTATTCAAACCTTCTTGGATATTCTGGAAACGCCCCACCTTGAGCTAGTAGTTGACTACTGATACAGAACAATAACCCACGTCTCTGCGCTCTATACTAAACAGGTCGAAGTCCCAGATGATAATATTATAAACAGCCCTACCGCTGATAACCTGAGTAAAATAACTACTCCTAAGTATTCATTTTAAATTGAAGTGCAAAAAACAAAATGAATCTGCGTCAAAGGAAACACTGGTGCATGGTGGTCAGAAACAGTCTGTAAAGCTTTAAAGGGTTTTCGGGGCAGGGGCGGGTAGGTTTGTGCTGAGAAATAATTCTTAAGAAAAAAATTAAATGCATTGTCCAGTTTCTGATTTAATTAGCATTGGCGTTGATCAATCAGGTTGTTGCGCACACAAAATCAAGCACTTGCACACGCTAAATGCAGGGCCCGTCAGTTAGCGCTTGTTCAAATGCTCATTACCAGTTAGAATATGCCTTTTTCGGATGTGATATATTCAGCTAGGTGAGCAAAAGTTAAATTTGTTCGGTTTGCGGAAACAAAACGATGGACACGTTTGGTGACGCTGTCTCTGACAGGCTGTTTCAATCTGCGCACGTATCAACCTGATAGTCAAACTCGATTCATTAAATCGGAAATAGCGCAACGTGTCGAATTTTCTTATTAACAATTATTTATCGGCACAATCTACCCTGCAACACCCTGACAAGTTTTCCAGACTGTTTCTGACCACCTTGTGTATCAGATGTGCTCACTGATGTAAGGAAACGCACTCAGTATCATACTAAATTGAAAATCTTCGCAGTAATTTTTATATACAGATATGGTCCGAAATTTAGCCCGTAGCCGTAAATTCCAATTTAAAGGATTAAGTCAGCCAGCATAAATTCATACTTACTTCTGCTCATGTCTCCTATAATCTACTGAACACAGTGATATAGACGCAGAGCTCCAGACGCGCTAAATTCCCGAAATCAAAAGCAGCTATCGTACAACTTCTACCTGGAGACCAACTCTCGCCTCTTCATCTCATTCAAACCGCTGGTAATGTGCCACCCGATACTAGATTCAAATTTCTCGGACTGAATCTTTATGGCAAATTCAGTTTCTAAAGTAATTCATCTGTAAGCCCTACAGAAACACAAAAACTAACACGATATTGTGAAGCATCGTTTCGTAATTTTGGCATTCAGACATAAAGACGGAGACCTACGCTGCCGCAAGCTTTAAACTCAAACTGCTCTCTGAACACCGTTAGATTATTCGCCCTGTCGGTCGGCCGCTACGCGTTTGCACATGAACCTGTTTATGCCACATTTTTTGTAGAACTTACTTATTTACCAGCCTGTTCAACGCCCTGTGACTCGCTGTGGAGAATCACGCATCGGGTACGAATCCCGTGAATGGAAGTTAGAGACTCAGTCTGACCGTCCCAGAAAGGAGACGAAGGTTTAACGTCTCGTGCACGGCGAGAACTGATTGACGTAAATCACGGAGAACTCTAAATCTGGATGGCGATCCGCCGGCATATAAGTCCTCTGTCTTAACCATAGCGTCGGCTCACCCGGCTCAAGCGTCCCAGTAGGGATAGAACGTTGATGAATCGTTCGTCACAGACATAGCTTTCGTAATAGGACTGTAGGCAGTGCAGCAAGTTTTCACGATAGTGTTCGCGATGCCCTTGATGACGATGAAACCACCTCGAAATCACACTGAGACATCACAACACTAATAGCTAAATTCAAAAAAAATTACATATCAGTTTCATATGCGTTACATACGTGTGGCTCGGTAGCTCGAGTGGTATTATTGGGGGAGTAATTGTAATATGCAGAAACTCGCAATTGCACACGGGAAAGGTCAGTCATGAAATTTTAAATGTCGGAGAAACACGTATGGATTATAGTAGCGGTGGCTTAGAGGTTAAATGCCAGACTGCAAATTCAAGGGAGTCGGGTTCGATCCCGCTCAGTCTTCGTATTTTGCTTGTCACTTGTCACTTCTGGCAACGTTGTTGACGTGTAACACGCCGAGCTGCACCGTGGTTCGGAACCCAAGTCTAACTGTAGCTCCCTCCCCGCCACCCCCCCCCCCCTTTCCCCGTCTCTCTATCTGGCTGGGTGAGTCAATTGAGAGAATCACCTCTAAAGTAGGACCGTGCCTCGTAAAGCACATTCGGAACATAAAAAGTCGTATTGCCACAAAGAATTGGCATTCTCGAGGCGATGAGTGGCTCATTTTAGTGCGTTATTTTTCTTCAGTTAGTGCACCTTACCAATTCGATACAATAGTTCTTGTACAAAACTGTATGAACCGGAAACTGACTATAGAAATGTGTAGCTCTGAATCTAGGCACCGTTTCCCTCGTAAAATACATAAGAGTCTATTTCTTCACGACAAATATATCACACGTTTCATCGTCATTCTCAGTCTGCTGCTGTTCGTTTTCCAATAGACGTTCGGTAGAGTCGTAAACTTTTCTCTTTTTTTATACTCCGACGTACGCTTACCCTATTGACAATGGTCGTACCGATGTTATCACTGGTGCGACGCCTTCTGTGGCACAATCCAATCCCACATGAGATTGCTTCACTCGATCTGCTTTGCAGGCGGAGTGGCGTGACACACAACGTGCACTCCACTTAACGCATAGTCGGAGCGGTGCAGTAATACAGTGCATTCGGCGTTCGCGCAGCTGCAGCTGTCGGCCCAGTGTGTCATACTATCTGTTAAAGCGAGTGCTACGACGACGTCGTCACGAAAGTGTGAACAAGTCCATTTCAATAGATGACTCTCTTCTTTACGCTTTTTTTTTTCAGCATTTTTTTACTCGCTTACCATTTTTCAGGTCATAACCGAATGAATCTTCATAAAATTCTTTAAGACGCAAATTTTTAACTTACACAGTTTAAGTCTGTCGATGCGTCTTCAACATGTGATTCATGTTTCCACCTCAGGCATTTTCATTACAGAACCACTTATCTTCGCTACGTTCTGTTAGAACCGTAGAGAAAGAGAGAGAGAGAGAGAGAGAGAGAGAAGTAGTAGTAGTAGTAGTAGTAGTAGTAGTAGTAGTAGTAGTGTTGGTGGTGATAGCAATAAGAAGCATTTTGTGTTACCCACTTAATCCGTGTAATTTCAAGGATAATTTGCAGTAAGGGTTTTTCTTGAAGAAACGGGAGCTTCTTTCGCTGCGTAAGCACCACGATTCTTACTTAAAACATACCGTTGTCCAGAGGTACCCCAACTCCTTCGGGTTAAAGGCACGAGCGCCACGTTTCCTCCATTATGTAATTGACAACAGAGTGATGAAACTTGGAGTAAGTAATGACATTCTGCAGAATGTTATCAAAGTCACCTGTCAAGGTGTGTCTTTGGCGTCACATCGGTTCTGTATGTAGATAAGTCACCAGCTCCTTATGTCGTCTACGACACGCGGCAAGCGAAGAGATTAACAGTTGCGGCCATAATACGAATGAAAGGGGGATTTTTTAAAAATTTGATGCCACCAAATTGCCAACTTGACACCCGTTTTAGTAGTTACCGAACACTCAGTATTATTTCAGGGTGACCAGGGTTTCATACTTTTCCTCTTGGCGCTGATTCGCATAAAAGCTGTAAAAGTTGACAGTTACGCACTGAAGAGACCGTCGTCACATTTCCTATTCATCTATGTATCGTAAACACTTGGTGGAGCAGTCCATGATACAATGTATTCAGAAAAAACATTTGATGTTTTCCTGTGCCCAAAATTCCTGCAATTTGTTGCTTTCCATTCGAAACTCTGTCGTTAAGCTGTTCCCAGTCACTTCATGACGCTGGCCCATACAGATTCATTTGTGAAATATCACACACGCGATCCACCTCCGTGTTAATGAGACCCACGATGATATTAAAATCTACTACCTGCCACGATCCGAGCAGATGACGTACTCTGTCGGAGGCTCACACAAAGAAGAACGTCATTGGTTTTTAAGTCGTTTCGATAAAGCCCAAATACCACATGCTTCAGTCTTTTCTTTGCACATCTAGTCTAGATCCCTAATTCACACTAATGAGATGACTCTTGAATAGAGAGCAGCAAATTTATATCATTTCTAAGGGATGTAGCTTGATCTCCATAATAGTAACGTAGCACACGAGAGCATATTCTGTTGTGTAAGCAGTGTAGCAAGTGAAACTAGGGCTGCCAGATTAAACTGATAAAATCACCGAATACTGTCTGGCGAAAGGATTTGCTGAGCTGAGGGCGAACACAATAAAACATTTATTCTTGCAGCATTTGTTCCCCGTTTAAAAACGCTTTCCACGAAAAAGAGTTTGTGGACGTATAAGCCTGACTTCTCAATTGTTCCAAATTTTTATTTAGTATATGGATCTCACCGTATAAACTACGTTTATGAATGTCTCTTTCAGTACCCACAACCTTTGATGCTTGTACATATTTCTCATGCGTATGAGTTACCTTTCCTACATCCACGTAACTGAAAATGTTAAAGAAGAGTTTTCGTTGTCAAACCAAGGTCACAAATACAGCATGCACCGGCTGAAAAAAGGACACCAAATGGTTATGGATTTGATTTTGCAAATCAATAAATAAATGAGAGATATGAGTGAAATCCTAAAACTACCGAACTACACATCCTTCGGTACCGAACAGTTTGGTAAAAAACCCAACACCAGGCAGCTCAGGGGTAAACTGGCGTGGCACTCACAGATCTCATAATACACCAGCAAACTGGAAATAACAAGCTGTTACAGCATTTAGGAATCTCTCTTACCTATATGGAATCAAAAAATTTAGGAAATTATTTACACCCAATTTTTTTTAAAGGTAATCGAGTCTTTAATCTGCCTAATTTCGCTGCTGTGATGTATATGAACACAGCACAAATAGAAAAAAAACTTCAAAACTCCCCATGAATGCTTGCGTAAGAGATGTATGTAACATACGGTCTTCTCATGGTGTGAGTAAGAGTAAGTGCGTGATTTTCGCATCCTCTGTTTACTTCATCGGTTTCATAGACGCGGCGTCTTCAGTACCTCTCCTCGGATATCAGATACCTGTACTCACTCGTCGACGGCAATACAAGATAGATATGTGCAGCAACTTAACACCAAAACTGTCTTCATCTCCTTCTCCACGTCAGCCATATGGCTCTGGAAAGGACTACCCGGTAAACTGCGTCTTATTCGAAACCTCTGCATTCAAGGTGAAACTGAAGTTTTGTTCTTTATCATCGACGTAGCTTCCCTCTTGGTGTTGGCGGATCCCTATTGTCTTCCTTCTGTCAGACAGCGAACCAGTATTTATGTCACACTTTCAACACTATACATGCTTTCCTCATACCTAACAGTTCCTGTTTTCTTTCCTTCATCTCGTCTGATAACCTTATCGCGTTATTTCTGACTCTTGTCGAGACACGTCAACTTCTACTCGGTATTTCTTTCCTTTTGTACTGCCACCGGACATTTGTTGTATGTCGTCATTCACATACGAAAAACACATCAAGGAAATTAGTTAACACGGTGTTTACTAGACTGACGTTTCTGAAATCTCGTGTATTCATTACTTTATCGTCATTACTGTATTTATTATTATTGTTTTTGTTGTTGTTTTGTACTGCTGAAGTACTAAACATATTGGGTTGTTAACTAGCTCGGGATGGCTGGATAAATGTAAGAGATGACATTGAAGCCCTAATCTTTCCAGCCATAATATATATATAAATAAAATGCATCCGCATGCAGCCACTGATACGCCATGTAAGATTTCAAGCGCTGCAGAAACTCAGTCACCGTTTCGGTGTCATTGTAGCCAACTATCCGGCGCGGTTTATCACGACAGCTTACGACTTGTTTTTCTGCTGTTTCCGCCATAAATAATATTATTATTTGTAAAATTGTTAGTGTGAAGAGTGTAATAATACATATTAAAGAGAACATCGTAGAAAATTATTAGAATGCGAAGGCGAAAGCATTCACTTGAAAAACTTAACCATCCACGATCCCCACTCTGTTGTCACCACATTCGCGAAAAGCATAGTTATTCCTATGCTGGGACAGCTGGAAAAGCGGCTACTCAGGGTTGAGTTGCTTTTAATGCTTATTTAAGGGATTTGTTTGTGGTGTACGTTTCTCCCAACGCAAGTTTTTTTTCGCGACTTAATCTCAAGCGACTTGGAGTGTACGGAAAGATAAGGTAGAATAATCGCAGTTCGTCGCAATATGTCCTGTGTACTTCTAAAATTACAAACTTTAGATTACTTCTGGGGAGTAATTTTAGCCACTTCTCCTTGCAGCATCAGTACGAGTGAGAATGAAGAAGTGAAGGCAATTTTTTGAAGAAACTTTTTATGGGCAAAACAACACTGCGAGAAAGTAATTTCTCTACATAATCTTCATCAAGATCCATGCTTTCGGTACGTCACTTGGCAAGTTCCATAATTCCGTCCTGGAAGAACCTTCGTGGCGTCGTGCCTTTGCATTCTGGCACCGCGTTCACGACGTCGTCGTCATCCGACGAAAATTAGATTCAAGCAGCTGGTCCTTCACCGGAGCAAAAGGAGAAAATCACTTCCAGATAGGCCTGGACTGTACGGTGGAAGCTCCTAGAGCTCAGAACGAAGATTCTGAGTGCTTCCCCAGATTTGTCAAGGCGGGCGGAGAATCACTTCTTCCGAAAGCCATCCTCTCATCTTCGCTTTGATTTTCGGTTGCAGAACTCGCAGTAGCTCACATTAACTGTCATTATTCAGCGTTAGACCTTTAGCGGTATAATGAATTCACAGTGGATCATTCATATTTCATAACACACATCGTCAGCATTTCCGACAGAAACTTGGATTTTTCAACTTTTTTTGATGTAGACGAAGATTGATGTTTTGGTATCATGCTCTGCCGCTTAATCCACGCTTGGTCATTACTGACCGATCCCTCATCAACGGCTACTATCTGACTGAGAAGGTCTTCTGGTCACTTTCCAAAACGCCTAAAATCTGATTTACATTTTCCAAAGTTCTTGTCTCTGTTTGTGTGTCAGCTTATGTGGTACCCAACGAATGCAAACGTTGCGATATTGTGGAGATAAATGGTCCACGGTAATTGCCGAGGCGTAGCTGTTGTCCAGCTCACGCCCAGCATCATAATTCTGACACTACTATAACCACGAACAATTCGCTCAGTTGTGTCGAGGTTTCCCTCCGTTCTTCGAAGTGGATGGCCTACCCAAAGTCTCTCCTTCCCAGACAGATTCACAAACACTTCTAAAGAGATTTATTCGTTCTAAAACTTTCCTTCGATAAGACAACTACAGCCATGCTGCACCTGCGTTCTGTGGATAATCTCGTCAGCGTGAGTCCCCTAATCCGGCAGTGGAGCGACCTGCAATTCTGACGCTACCAATGTCTGGGGTGTAGCACACTCCATGTACTTTTTTAATATATTTTGAACATTGCAACCCTGAAATTAGTGGTTTAGTCAACTGTAGGTTATTACTAATTTTATTTATTAATTATTAGTCACATCGCCGGCCGCGGTGGTCTAGCGGTTCTAGGCGCTCAGTCCGGAGCCGCGCGACTGCTGCGGTCGCAGGTTCGAATCCTGCCCCGGGCATGGATGTGTGTGATGTCCTTAGGTTAGTTAGGTTTAAGTAGTTATAAGTTCCAGGGGACTGATGACCATACCATTTAAGTCCCATAGTGCTCAGAGCCATTTGAACCATTAGTCACATACCAGTTACAAATATTGACTCATACAAAACTAAAATTGTTATGTGCCCAAAGCTATCGTACGGATATAACTGAGGTTATAATCAACAAAACGTGCTTTATATATAGACAGTACAAGACACCCGCATTATGGAAATAAATGATTTGGTGGTTTCTTCTTACTCGCACAATTGTTTCCTCTATTTAATCGTTTCATCTTTTCCCAGATTATAACTATCGCTGACCTCATCTTCATCATGTTTGTCTCCTTCCTGCTCTGATGTGTTATGACCAGTGACAGTAACAGCATCGTCATCATCATCTCCACCATTAGAATCAATTGGCCTCTCGTCAAGTCCATCAACCAGTGCTGGCACTTGGTCTCCTTCAGGCCTATAACTATCCAGTTACACAACATTTCTTCTTAGTTAAACTGTCAAATATCGTATCTGCTGGAAAATACTCCCAACAATGCACTGAAATAGCTGCCTTGACTTTTTCGTCTTACGGGGCTGACCAACCAACCCCAGTAAGCTCAAACTCGTTTCAACAGCACCTCAGGAAGCCGTATGCACGACTAAAGTTACAAAAGACACTTCTCTCTCTCTACTGACATCTCGTAGCAGCCGCCTGGAAATACAAAGTAGTGCGACTTGCCATCTAGCAATTAATTATAGAAAGTCGTCGTAATGGGTACACCACATCACAAAACACCACTGTCGGTTTAAGAGCACAGAAAACGAATCACTACCCATAGTTCTTCTTGGCACTCGTAATACAATGCCTTCAAGTCACTACAAATAAGAACTTTTCAATGACCCCGACACAGTTAGCGCAGAACAATAGTGGCTTCAGTGCGTGTCATTGTTGAGTCAGTTCCGTCAACGTATGGACCGTAAAAAAACTGACTTCATTTTCTGACTTACCCTCGTAGTGACTAAAAATTTGTACGTCTGTAGTTGCTTAACCCTTTATTTGGCAGTGTTGCTCTGAAGCAACATCAAATTTACGTTGGCCTTACGGGACAACAAACACTTCCCAGTGATTTTTACTGGCACAGATGCCTCCAGGTAACGTTCCTTTACTCACTGCGAATGCCAGTTGTTCTAATAGTTCAAGGTTTTTCACACGATATGGCAATTTGTGCAGTGGTGTTACAGAGATCTCCTCGTGCGAGCAACAGGAGTGTCTTATTTTGGTTCTGAAAGAGTGGATTTCAATAAATTGGCAGTAATCTTAGCAGATTTTCTTCAAGAAATACCGAGAGGTGAGTTTACAGCAGAAATATTTCAATCTAATATTGTTTTGAATTACGTAAATAGTATAAAACTTTTATGTTGCCTGTGAGTAACATTGCCCATAGTTGGGACATGTGCCATTAGTACAGGGTGATTCAAAAAGAATACCACAACTTTAGGAATTTAAAACTCTGCAACGACAAAAGGCAGAGCTAAGCACTATCTGTCGGCGAATTAAGGTAGCTACAAAGTTTCATTTAGTTGTACATTTGTTCGCTTGAGGCGCTGTTGACTAGGCGTCAGCGTCAGTTGATGCTAAGATGGCGACCGCTCAACAGAAAGCTTTTTGAGTTATTGAGTACGGCAGAAGTGAATCGACGACAGTTGTTCAGCGTGCATTTCGAACGAAGTATGGTGTTAAACCTCCTGATAGGTGGTGTATTAAACGTTGGTATAAACAGTTTACAGAGAATGGGTGTTTGTGCAAAGGGAAAAGTTCTGGACGGCCGAGAACGAGTGATGAAAATGTAGCACGCATCCAGCAAGCATTTGTTCGCAGCCCAGGAAAATCGACTCGCAGAGCTAGCAGAGAGCTGCAAATTCCACAATCAACTGTATGGAGAGTCCTACGAAAATGGTTACTTAAGAAACCTTATCGTCTGTAATTGGTTCAAGCACTGTCTGCAGCTGATAAGATTAAAAGAATCGATTTCTGTGATTTTATCCTTGCTCAAATGGAAACAGATGAATCTTTCGTTTCAAAGATTGTGTTTAGTGATGAAGCAACTTTCCACACTAACGGGAAAGTCAACCGTCACAATGTCTGTATATGGGGCACTGAGAATCCGCGGGAAACAACTCAGTATGAACGTGACTCACCTAAGGTGAACGTTTTCTGTGCCATTTCAGCCAATAAAGTTTTTGGTCCCTTTTTCTTCTAAGGTGCTACTGTAACTGGACTACAGTATCTGGAGATGTTAGGGAATTGTCTGTTCCCTCAGCCCGAACAAGAAGCACAACAATTCATATTTCAGCAGAATGGAGCGCCACCACATTGGCACTTATCTGTCCGTAACTACCTGAACGTCAACTACCCGAGGCGATGGATCGGCCGCCAGGCAGCCCGTGACAGAGCACTTCATCACTGGCCTCCAAGAAGCCCTGATCTTACCCCCTGCGATTTTTTCTTATGGGGGTATGTTAAGGATATGGTGTTTCGGCCACCTCTCCCAGCCACCATTGATGATCTGAAACGAGAAACAACAGCAGCTATCCAAACTGTTACGCCTGATATGCTACAGAGAGTGTGGAACGAGTTGGAGTATCGGGTTGATATTGCTCGAGTGTCTGGAGGGGGCCATATTGAACATCTCTGAACTTGTTTTTGAGTGAAAAAAAACCTTTTTAAATACTCTTTGTAGTGATGTATAACAGAAGGTTATATTATGTTTCTTTCATTAAATACACATTTTTAAAGTTGTGGTATTCTTTTTGAATCACCCTGTATATTACAAGTGCTTACGGCAGATATTCAATACAATAAAATCGTGAAGCTTGCAAACTCATTTTGTGGTGTCTAAGCACTCTCAACAGTAAAATGATGGGACAGCAATGAAAAAAGAAGAATTTATGTGCTCTGTCCCAGTATGGTACGTCAGTACAAGCATATGGGAGGAGTTGATCTTGCTGGTATGCTGATAGAGCTCTACAGAGTACCAATGAAAACTAGGTGTTGGTACATGAGGTTGTTTGGATTTATGCTAGATCTGAGTGTTGTAAATGCCTGGCAGGTATTTCGAAGAGAATCTCTGGACAAGAAGAACTCACTGAAGTCATTCAGGGCAGGTATTGCCAATGGTTTGATGTTTTCAGGGAAAAGGAAAGTAGGAAGGCCCTCAATAGACATAACACCACCACAAAAGAAGAGGAGGAAGCCAACAGCTCCGACTGTTACTCAAGATGTCCGATTTGATAATATGGAGCATTGGCCTGTATACGGTCCCAAAGGTCGTTGTCGTTATTGTCCATCTGGATTTTCTACAGTCATGTGTTCAAAATGGAATCTAGTATTGTGTTTCGTTCCAAAGAGGAACTGTTTCCAAAATTTCCATTGCAAGAAGAACTAGAAGGAAAAATGAAACAGTTCTGTTACACAGCAGGAATGCATAAATGTGTTTATAAATTAAATTATTCACGTACAGGAAAGCTTTTGCTTGAGGTTATTGGCAAACACTTTTTTTCTATAATATGTATAAATGTGGTCTACTGCTGGCAATGTTGCTTGTAAGCAGTATTTCATAATTTTCATAATGTTTGTCAAAAATTTCTAAAACGGATTGAATTGTATTTCTTTAAGCATAATAAATAAATAAATATAAGGACTGAAAAAATTTTTTTGTTTTTATTTTCACCATTTGCCAAATAAAGGGTTAAAGAATAATAATAATTGACAGAATTTGTGGCACATAAAAAAAATCTACTCGCAGGCACATCTCGACGATACTGGGCAGTGCTGCAGTGGCAATCGCGAGCCTTCTACGTTTCGGCCTTCCTCTGTGGCGCGGCGGGCGCGTGAATCTGCCGCCTTACAAGCGCTCGTTACACGGCGGGCTGGGCCGCGCCTCGCCGCCCCGTTTGTGTAGCAGCCAGCCGGCCGGCCGACCCACGGCTGCGGGCTGCCGCCCCCCTTTAACAGCCTAATAACTGCGCAGCCGGGTCGTCTCACGCTCTTTGGCCCGTGAATAATTCCTGGCATCCGTATTTTCGACTTCGTTACTGCGTTTCCTTAGCCTGCTTTGCGAGTTTATTGGATTCGAGGTGCTTCGCCATGGTAACGGGAGGCGGAAAGAGTTCAAGTAATTATAAAGAAGACAGGCTGCCAAAGTTGTACAGTTCGGCGAGAGGGACTGAGCTCATTTAGGGGTAGTTTTTCAGCGTCAAATAAAATTGTTTTTTAGCGTTTTTTAGTAATAGCACAAAAAATGTTTTAACCAGCAGTACTAGTTACCTAATTAAAAACTTGAATGCGAAAGATAAGTGCATTTGCAGTCTAGAAGATGCAAAGAAAATAAAAACGAGAACGTCACTGCTAGATTTGCTCTATATAATGAAGAATTACACTGCGGGGGGGGGGGGGGGGGGGGAAGTTGCTATAAGGAGGAGGAGGAGGAGGAGGAGTCAGCGGGGATGTTTGTGCGTCTGCACCGTGACGTCTATTCAGATTTGGCGCCGGGCGCATAAGGGCGGCGCTAGTAGCGCCAGTATGAGGATGTCAGTCAGACTTGCTTTACAGGCTACCGTCGTTATCAAAGCATGCTTGTTTCCCTGGTATGACAGTTATAATATTTCTGACATTACGTTTAACGCAGCCGGGAATACCTCATCACGCTCTACCTCCATACTTCACACTTTTGCGTTTTGTGACTTCACTCAACACTTTCGCATTATGTGACTTCTCCAACACAAGAAGCCACTTCCTATGTACGGTGCAGGAGGACACAGACTATTGGCGTCTTGGTCAACCTGCGGCGCTGCTTCTTGGGAAAGTCCAGTCCTGAAGATGCTGTGGAGTGTACGTTAAATCCTGTAGTATCCACAAAAAATGGAGTTAACGTTCGTAACCCACTGGAGAACAGCGCAGGGTGAATACTGAGGTGTCATTATGGCGTGGGATCGTGTGAAGGGCTGCAACGGTAACCTGTACATTTCCTACGAATCGAATAGTTTTCGTCGAAGCCCCGTCGATGGAAAGTCATTGCAAGATACTGGAACTATCAAACAAAAAGGCTGTCATAAAGCTTGAGAACATGATGTCTGTCATAACTACGCCTCCAGATTGTGCAAATGCACGGTACTGACTTGCGTTTCGCGAAAGTCATTCAATAATTTTGAAAACTTGAACGCATAGTTTAAAATTGTCTCACAGTTCCATAAAAACCCCGACAGAAGACTAAACAAAGCAGTGTGGAAGGCAGTGGCACGTGTAAAAATATTTCATGTACTTTCGGTGCTTGCTGAAGCGAGTGTAAACTCAATACGTTCTGCAGGTAATAGGAGTTGTGGTATTACTTTACCTTTCCGGAACTAAACGGGATGATATAGAAAGTGTATTACAATCCTCTGTAACAGTGGCTATTACCTTTCCTTCTATTGCCATAGAGGTCTGTCAAAAAAAAAAAAAAAACACCTCGCAACAACCAGACGTAATGATCCATCGTGACAATTGTTATGCAAGTCAGCCATTACGCTATACACAACGGAGTACCGCGCCATGGCTGGCGGGTACTAACCAAGGCGACGATATTAATACAGTGGGAATGTAGTACTGTCAACAGCTGTGCCATTTTATTTCGAATTTGTTGCGACAACACAAGCATTGCGGACATGTTAAGATTATTAAGATAACTGGTTGCCGTATTGAAAACGCCGTTACATAGGCACAGTGCAGTGATTTCTATGCATAGTGTAAATTCCCTTAGTTATCCGAAACTGAACGCGTGAAGCGTGCTGAGATGCTTTTTCCACTCAGGTTCAGTTCACCCCTATCCTACAGTAAGCCTAATTTCTATTACGTCAGTGAAAAGAACTACAGTTCTTTCATCCCAGCTTGGTTTTTTTCGTTGTATAGGTGAAAGACGTAGAAATAAATAAAAAATACTGAATTTACACAGCAGCATTCTCGATTCAGTTATTGGCTGAAAATGAACATCTGTCAGAGGGATCGGATCCCGGTCGAGCCTTGGCTTTTTCAGTCTGCGTTTTAATCCAGCCTTCACCTCTCAACGATGTGCGGAGCCTCAGGAAACGGCTCGTGGTTCTTATTCCACGAGAAACTTCAGGCCGCCTTTCCACGTTCGGGTAACTCGGGTAGGTTAAGGGCACACAAGCCGCCGAAGTGACGTCCATTAGGAAGATACGTCAGAAACTGCAGGTCTCTGGACAACGGAGCGTCTCATTACAAAAGCAGCTGATTTCAGGATGTTTATCACGTCACTCCGCAGTTTTACACAGATTTATGCAGTTGTACGGTCAAAGACGATGATAACTGCAGCTGTGAAAAATGTCAACATATTTTTCTTCCATTCTCTCAGTCGCGTTTTCTGCTAATTATGGAAATGAAGTCCCATGCTTCTTGACAGCGCGCAGGGGAACGATGCGGGAGACCCTCACCGCCGTACTAGGCAAGGTCCTAGTGGAGGTGGTTTGCCATTGCCTTCCTCCGACCGTAATGGGGATGGATGGATGGATGGATGATGATGATGATGATGATAATGATGATGATGATGATGAGACGACACAACACCCAGTCATCTCGGGGCTGGTGAAAACCCCTGACCCCTCCGGGAATTGACCCCGGGACCCCGTGCTCGGGAAGCGAGAACGCCACCGCGAGACCACGAGCGGCGGACTGCTAATTATAATCTAGACAAAATCATGCGATAGCAACAATAGAGCAAAGAATGAAATTGCAGAAATTAAAGATAAATCTTCATAAGGTCTTTCTGTTACCTTTAAAAATGCTTCTTCGGGTAGCTATCGAGTAACAATGTGAAATAAACGGTTGCAGTCCGCTGTTATCATTGGACAGTACAATCAACAATTGCTTTGTTATTAATCTCCACCTCTTATTACTATATCGTATAGGAAACTGGTGTAGACAACCGATTTTCGTAATGTTTTATCATGAAGTTCGCCATTGAGAAGGAGTGATTTGAATAACATTCTTCCTCGACTTGAAAAATAGATTATCGGTGTACAGACTCCGAATCTCAGTAATGCCAGTATCAGCTCCATTTATTCCATCGCGAAAACGGAGTTGCACTGCAGCATCCAGAAGGTACACTGGAGTGTGCTCATAGCCATTGGGGAGGAATAAAATGAAACGCTAACGACATTGTAAGATACTATCTAAATCTTCAAGTTGCAAATCAATTCAGAGAACTTCAGAAGACTTACACGATGCAGTCGGAATTGATCCGCACGGAAATGTAATCACCGTGATTCTAATGTGAGAAATATGAAAGCTGCTGCATGCTAACTCTGTTGAAGACGTAGACAGTTCTTTCTTTTTGTGACAATAAAACCGTTATCTCGTACTCCGATGCGTGAACGACTACTGCTGTCGTTACAATTGGCTTTTGAGAGCAGTCAGCGGACCAGTCCTGGTTTACTGCTTAGTCTGTTCATCACTTTTTTTTTACGAAAAAAGAAAACTCAATTCTCATCTCTGCACCCCGTAAAATATACATTAAAGTTTCCGAAAATTGTAACGAGGGAGAATATACTTTATACCCGACTTACTAGAATGAAAACACATTAGCCTTTAGGTTTGTGCTACTATTTATTTCTGATGGTTCAAATGGCTCTGAGCACTATGGGATTTAACATCTGAGGTCATCAGTCCCCTAGAACTTAGAACTACTTAAACCTAACTAACCTAGGGACATCACACACATCAATGCCTGAGGCAGGATTTACTTCTGAAACATTGGGAATTGAGTGCTTTCTGAAGCGTCCGCGTGCCGCACTCATAGCTGCTCAACACAAATGTGATGGAATCATGAGTGATTCCCGGCCTTTGAAGGACAGTGTAATTTGTCCGACATTTTGTCGACGTGTGTTCAGTAAACTGTGAAACAAATTTCCTCCAACATGCCAGTAATTAAAAAAGACGACAAACCAGCCTGTGTGCCAACACCAAACCCGCCCGCGACAGTGTAATCCGGCGACTGCGGAAGCCCAGTAGCCGTTAGCCCGTGTTGGTCGACGAAAGACGGAGACTGCATCCGGCAGGAGTACGGTTAGTTCCTGTACCTGGCGTGTACCGAGATTCGGCGTGCCAGTCAGCCGGTGAACACACCAGATAAACTCAGCAGATCTGCGGCATCACTTGCTGTTTCGTCGTGTAGTGCGTGTTTCTCAACTGTTGGCCTCTAGCACCAGCGGAACGTAATAATGTGCAGGGAGTATTAGTATATATCCCCCCCCCCCCCTGTCTTCCATTGACACACTTTTTGACAAGACTTCTCTTTTGTGTATATTACATGAAGCAGTAGCTCAGATGGCAACTGCTTTCTTCCACATTACAACCGCTGCTGGTATGAGTTAACTGAGTTGCTATAAAAATAGTGTGAAGCCAGGTATAGTTTCTGCACAGCATATTTCCAATTCATTTACAAGGACATATGCAGTTAAAACACTTTCTTTCTGCCCGTAGAGGGTGTAACGGGTGTGCTTCCTTAGTACGTACACACAGCAGGGTGTCGTTTGAATTTTCCTCTGCGTCAAATAGCCTTCCCACAAACTAATCACATAATTTACTAACCGATGTTTTCTGCACGGTCGTAAGTGCGCCACTAAGTGAACTACGCCTGTCAGTATAGACTAAAGTTCTGCGTTCATGCGTCCGCAGTTCAACGCTTGACGTGCTGCCCAGAGGACAGTAAACATTAATGGCTTGCGCTTGCCAGAAGTGCTTGCAGAACTCACAAGCGTAAGAACATAGACTAGTAATGGGTATAATTATTAGCCTTCGTATAGCAACGTTTATTTCTGGAGTCCGTGTTTGTTCTACTTTCTTTCCTCTCTTCTATGAAATCGTTCTCTCGGCTGCCTGCTGCGATACCACGCTACGACCGAATTGCCGCAGTGCTTGCTGCTTTGCCGACAACAGCTCCCTGCCAGTGTGTAGTCAGTCTCTACTCCAGTGCGTGTATCACAGCCTGGCACCTGACCGCATCGTCATTTAATAGTTGTGAATAAACCAATGTAAATAAGCTGTGTAGGTCTTCAGTGTGTATGTGTGTGTGTGTGTGTGAGAGAGAGAGAGAGAGAGAGAGAGAGAGAGAGAGAGAGAGAGATGATTGAAGTTGGGTGTACCTTTGAAATGTAACATTGGAATGTATAATATACGAAGGACACAATAAAAATTGTCCTCTCTCTCTCTCTCTCTCTCTCTCTCTCTCTCTCTCTCTCTCTCTCTTCCAAATATAAGTAGTATGTACCTCTGTCTTCATCATCCACTAATTGCGGTATTTAAATTTGTTGCAGGTACGTACACCTCAGTTCTGCTGTGCGAAGACGGTGGAAACGGTATTGTCATTGTGTTTGCAACCTGGTAAGCGGTACATAAAAACACAGTAAGGTAAAACTGCTTGAGCTTCGTGGCTTACTCGGCAAAAATCCCATACTGGAAAACCTTCTGCTGCTACTGTCGACCATTTGATGCTTCCACCTCCAGTTGGCTTCCTGAGCGACTCTTGCCTAGTTGTTTGTGTCTCACCAGATGCACAGCTGCAAGAACACTGAACTGTCACGTTCGTGGCCAGCCAGCTGTGTTGTCTCGGCCAGATCGCAGGTCGCGATGGCTGCGCTTATATGGCGATAAAGCCGCAGGGTGAGATAGCGGAAGGCGCTGCGCCGTTTTATCTACACAGCACGCAGATAGCTGCTGCCCCGTTATTTGGAGCGAGCTGCAACGCCCATGTCACTCGGTATAATATGGTGACGTTCCGTCCCAACTGGCGGCGTGCGAACTGTTACTCTATTGTCGGGCAATTCGAGAAGTGACAGGTTGTGAATTCCAACGTGTTCTCCAGAGCTGACGTCGCGCATTCGAACATCCCATCGAACCCCCATCTCTCATATTGGATCGGCTTGAGTCGGCTGCTCTTCAAACCGGTGTCGTGTCCTGACATAGGTGCGAGAGGGAGGAAAGGGGTTACTGGTCAGTCTGCGCTCCCTAGCGGCACAGAGCAGAAGGCAGGAGGACAATTCACACTGAAGGCATTTGTTTTCTTCTACCTGAGCCTACACTGGTACAGGCATTTACTAGAAATGCAGGTGGTGAGACTCGGTAGGGAACTCGTTGTGGAGACTCTTGGACAAACACGGTTTTGAAAAAGTAGTTTATTCCAGACGGGACTAACTAATATACACTGGAGGCTAGTTCTAGGGTCAAAAAAGCGTGAATAACACTGTTACGACAGAAGCCAGTGCAGAAGTCCCAGGAGTGAACGCTAGCCACATTAGCGAACACTAGCAGCATCTAAAGGCAACAACTTAGTTGCACAGCAAAACATAATGAATGTGAAACTGTTCACTGAGGCACTCCAAGTGAGAGAGAGCAGACTTACGCGGAGCTGGAACGAGGCTGGAGTCGACGGACGCCGATTCGGCGCCCAGATCGTCTGACTGAGAGCTCTGCCAAAATGCGGAATCAGGGGTTTTAAAGAGTCGCGTGGGGGCACTGTTTTTCCCACTTAAAGCCACCCAGCCAATCCCGCAGGTCTCTTGAAGGCGCCTGCCAATCACGGTTTAGTTAGGCTCCCTCTGCCGGCCGCTTTGGTCGAGCGGTAGTAGGCGCTTCAGTCCGGAACCACGCGGCTGCTACGGTCGCAGGTTCGAATCCTGCCTCGGGTATGGATGTGTGTGATGTCCTTAGGTTAGTTAGGTTTAAGTAGTTCTAAGTTCTAGGGGACTGATGACCTCAGATGTTAACTCGCATAGTGCTTAGAGCCATTTGAACCCATTTTAGGTCCCCTCTACTGCCCCTAAGGCGGGGATGTTAATGCAGTTGCACTAACTAAGTCCATATTTGGTATCAACATTGTTCAGCTGAAAGCTAAACGTAACTGCTCTGCCAAATAAGGCTTACAACATTATTTTTACACGTCATTTATCGCCGTCCCCCGGGCTCCCCGGAGTAGGGACTGCTAGGTCAACCGTTTTTGGCGATTTCGCTCTCTTTCTAACCCTTGTGAGTCTACTGACGTTTCTGTTCTCAGGGCTGGTATCAAGCTGGCTTAATCGCTAATACGCGCCTGTTGGTCACAAGGTTGTACAGTGGCAAACTACCACAGTGCCTAAACGACGTATGAAGTTACATGTTAATTCCTTGAAGAGTAACTAACGCCCTGGGTCGCGTCTGCATTTTCGCAAGGCTCTCCCCTTACGGTTTACTTCTTTTAACAATATGTCTCCTAGTTTCGTCTGCCCTCAGCATCGCCTCTGCTTCCGCGCCTTGGAGCGCCTGTCCTCCTTTCTCACGGCTTCAAGATAACACCACAGTAGCATGGAATAATCACTATATTACACGGGAACGAGAAGTTTCTATAGGCTGTTCGCGCCGAAGGACTCGGTTCGCCGATGTGTACCCGTTTCCATTTGCTTTCAGCTGCCTCCAGATACGGGAATTTTGGCAACGGCTTTGACTAGTTCGTTAGTTATTTGGTGTCGACCTAAGAGTGAGGTACCAAAGCAACGTTGGTACCTCACAACGCAACGACTACAGAAGACAGTCGCTGCAAGCCGCACCGACGAATGAACGACACGGCTGTAGCCACGCCCAGAAACGCATCGCTGCGACGCCGCAACCGCTCTTCTACCTGCGGCCGAGCAGAGGACCGCTCAGCCCAGTCCGCGATCATCGACTAAGGCCACAGCGTCGTCTTACTGTAAGTCAGCTGTGTGATCATTGCATTACGCCTAACTCGACGTTAAATGTGTTCTGGACAGGGAATGGTCAATTCCGACATGTCGAAACCAGCCCCGAAATTTTGTAAGCAGTAAGAATACACCAAAAGAATCACATTGGCTTAATTTTAGCTGCCAAGACACAATGCAACAAATTTTTAAAAAATGTTGAAATTTTCCAAAGCAATAGCTCACCATGCGACTGGAGCGATGTACCACCGTACCGTAACTGTAGGAGAGACGGCAAGTCGAAGTCAGGTGGACTGGTGTCTGGTGGGTAGGGTGTGTGCCGGAGCGTCCATGTTCCAGCACGGCCAACCTCACACACAATGTTTCAAGTGCTGGTGCCGGCCCATCCTAGCATGCGGTAGCAGTATGTCGGTTGATTTCGGTGATGTTTGCCACGGGCTTTCAGAAGTATTTACTGCAATTAAGGTGATGCTACCAATCGGTGGCTTGTTATGGAGTAATTGCATTTTTTTTCACTGCTTACACTGTTTATCTCTGTGTCTGTGGTGCACGGAATGTAGTGGAACAGTGCCACG
Source organism: Schistocerca cancellata (assembly GCF_023864275.1). Taxonomy (NCBI): domain Eukaryota; kingdom Metazoa; phylum Arthropoda; class Insecta; order Orthoptera; family Acrididae; genus Schistocerca; species Schistocerca cancellata. The sequence continues at coordinate 603,250,570 of NC_064633.1, read as the reverse complement.
ACGACGCTATGCTGAGCGAGCTGGCCTTAAGAATCATTAGAAAAAGTGTAACAACAACAACAGCAATAAACGTGTTAGTACGACATAAACAAGACGAAAAAGCACCACAGCATCTAAAACCAAGACAGGCTGTAAATTGTATAGTAAATTTGAAGCTACCACCTTACACATCTAACTGCTTCATCGTGAGAAAGAAACAAATAAACCCACTGAACATAGCAGAAAAGGTGATAAAACACGTCTGTGTGAAACCAACACTATCAAACAGTATTTTGCATAAGGTGGAATTCCTCTCTAGCTTTTCTTAGCAAGTGTGGAAATGAGAAGTACTTCAACATCCACAGGATGATTATTTATATTTCCTCCGGAGAAATGGCTGCTTTTGACTACTGAACTAATACCTAGATTTTCCTACAACAAGAAAGACAGTGACTTGCCTCTTAAAAGAAAAGCGTTCATTTTTTTTGTCCAAGTGAAATGTAACTCGTTGTCCAAGTGGCAAGTTTTAAGCACAGATAACGTACTTCTTCGTATTTCGGTGTGTTTCTTGTAGCTATTTCCAGCACTGTGCGTTGGGGGCGGACTCCGGGTTAAATGCCGAGAGAACGAAGCACGTTCGTGGTGGCGCAGGACTTTCTCATTTGCTGTCGACTTTCCTTGAGGTGTGCCCGCTGCGATTAAGATAAGAAACTTCACGCGTACGGCCACTTCAGCAGCCTTATCTGCTCCGCTCATAAAGCCGTCGTCAGTGACGTGTGTTCTCTTCAAAGACCCAGTCCGCCCACCTCTCACAACTGAGTAGACGTGTGCGCTATAGGTTCGAGCCTTGCTCAGCAACAAGCCACATATTACTGGGCTTTCCCACTGAAACCTTGCCCTATAATGTTTAAATTAATAGTATAAGAGTAAATTGGCGTCAGATGCTTAGACACTTTCGTCTTCCTGACAAGGGAAACAAACCGGAAGCTCGAAGGAATACTCTAAGGCGAAGTGATTGTTACAGATCAGTACTGTGACTGTAGTTAGTCAAAAACATCAATATTTCGTTCCTTGTGAAACGTACTAACATCGAGAGAGAAGTGGCCAGTTTGGAAGGTGCGCTTCTTGTAAAAATGACAAAATTTGATCTGAAAATATTAAATGTTATTCTTTGTCAACATAATATTGTAAAAGTGATTGAATTTGCGTAGATTATGTACTTGTATAGAAGGGGAACGCAGTATTTAGTTAGAGAATGGTAACGAAAGTAAAGATTGGTTTTCATTCTGACGTAATTTCCTGCTGCTGCGCGTAGTGCTTTCATTTTGCACAGCTGGTTTCAGTTCCATAGGGACACAGAGTTAAAGCAGCGAATTACAGCACTGTACGAGCTGCTCGGGGGCAAATAGCGAAGTAAAACTTGCCCCCAACAAATACCGATTTCAGTTTCTGAAAAACTTCGCGTGTGTGTGTGTGTGTGTGTGTGTGTGTGTGTGTGAGAGAGAGAGAGAGAGAGAGAGAGAGAGAGAGAGAGATATGGAGGAAGTAGTAGACTGAGCTCACTATATTGGAACACATTAAAACCGTGTGCCTGTTTCGTCTCTCGAGTTCTGATACTTCAGTGTGATTAGGTTTTTGTTATATTCTTCGTCGTGGGGGCGCATGCGTGTGGCATGGAGAAACGCTTTGATGGAGTTAAAATAAATAAAATTTTGGTGTGTTTTAAATGTATAGGATATTTAAGGTACTACTTCTCTTGGCCTAAAAACCGATATTCCTTCATCGACCACATCCCAGTTCATTTCATGATATTTTACCGGATACATGCGACACTTTACACTGTTACGCGTCTCAAGAGGCCACTGTGCTGAGCCCTTCTCCATATCGAAAAAGTTTTAAATTTTGACTATTTTAACGAATAAAAGTAGTCTCAATTGTCCCACTGTACGTTGGTCGACCAACAGCTCTACCGTTAAAGGTGCAGAGCGTTGTGTCGGCTTCATCACAATCGGATCATATACTAGAACGTAGATTCATCGTGCTTCACGTCTCTGACGACTCTTCACGGAATTTTCCCCCACCCTGCCTTCACACAATATGCGTTTTTTCTAAGGTGACGCTTTAACCAGGAGTAAGTCCTAACACAGACACGTGTACACCTCCTGTGCATGTGCCTCGTGCTTTCCTCAGTCAGGAGATACCACGGATCGAACTGCTGTTGTCTGCAAGTTACTTAAGTAATATTTAACTGTCTGACGCTTTCGAACTGCCAAGTGTGCGTATTTATAGCTTTGAGGAGTGACATGGATTTTTATGCAGTACAGTAAAGAATTATGTTTATTTTATTACTCTTGAATGGAATAAAATGAAACGAGAGGGCGTAACTCGTCGCCGCCGGCCGGAGTGGCGGAGCGGTTCTAGGCACTTCAGTCTGGAACCGCGCGACCGCTACGGTCGCAGGTTCGAATCCTGCCTCGGGTATGGATGTGTGTGATGTCCTTAGGTTAGGTAGGTTTAAGTAGTTCTAAGTTCTAGGGGACTGATGACCTCAGATGTTAAGTCCCATAGTGCTCAGAGCCATTTGAACCATTTAACTCGTCGCCGTCACGCTGCCTGCTGCTATGGAACAGCACGTACGAGCCATGCAGTCTAACATGTTCTTCCTGAAGATGAATACCCACCAGTGTTAAATGTCCTGACTCTAGTAGACACTACGGAGGAATTGGAGACATTAGAGCTCAGTCTGGGGTAGAACTTCCACGCCACCGACGATGAACATCTACTTCACAGATATGATTGTAACCCGCTACCCTCCTGGTCATACAAAAAGAGAATGCACGCTTTTGGAATGTTGTGGTACAGAAGGTACGTAGATTGGGTAACTAATGAACTGATACTGCATCGAATTGAAGGAAAAAAAACAAATTTTTGGTTCAACTTGACTAAATGGGGAGGGATCGATTGATAAGGGACGTACCGAGACATATAGAAATCGTCACTTTGGCATTGGAGGAAAGTTGAAACGTCCCCTTAGAAAAATTACATACGTGACTGTGCTTAAACTGACACACAATATTTTTTTAGCGCAACGCAATCTGACTTTCAGAAATCCCTACAAAGGAATGGCCCTGACTAACATTAACCTGTACCTTTCACAAATCACTTACCTCACCAAAAATCTTCGTTACTCGAACTACTGCAATACAGCGAGCGCCACTACTGCCAGCTAAATAAAAGATTCAAACTACTGAAGGCACTAACTACTGATAGGCATAGTTAGCAAATGAAAGATTTTAATAGATAACAAACAATGTATTTACCTTAATAATCATAATATATATGCCATCCAGTCTTACAAATTTCAAATCTCCGCCATTTCTCTCCCCCCATCCACCATTGCTGGCGGCTCACCTTCAACTGCGCAACGCTATGCGCTGTTCACATCCAGCTGCCGCTGCCCAACACTTCAATGGCAGACAACAATACAAACTAGCCACAGACTGCACACAACACAGCCAGTGATTTTCATACCGAGCGCTACGTAACGTTGCCGATAAGAAAACATAAACAGCCTACTTACATAGCCCCCATGCTCCCCACAAAAAATTTTACAAATTGTTTTGGGCAGTGGCTAATAATGATTTGATAAAATTTTTCATAATTACAATGACAAAGAAATCAAATGCACACACTTATTGATACAATGTTGGTCAAAAGCTAAAATTTTCTCACAGTCCCATTAAGACAGTCCTGATCATTCATCACAGTAAAATTACAGTGTTTTCTTTCTCAAAGTCTGAGTAGTAAAAGAGAATGCACACGGAAGTAGTGGATTTCCATGCAGTCTTGAAGAAGTAGTGTTGACCTTCCAACGGAAAGACAGTGCTGACACTTGACATGTTGACAGATAATGGGCCACAACAGAGCAAACCCACAGCAGAGTCAGTCGAAGTTTTGAAGAATATTGGTAGGTAGGTCATCACACAGTAGACCCACTGTAGTCCTGGTAGAAATGGCCAGCAGCCATGTGCGGGTGCACAATCACCATTGAAGAGTCTTGGAGATAATATAGCAAGTTCATAAACCACCACTTGTGCACACACAAAGTTTTTGGAATTGTCCTTAGAACCAGCAATGCTGTTATCCAGTCCCTTGATGAATTATCAACACACGTGCAAACACTAACAGTCTCTGCTTCTCACATATTGTCCATATACTATGACCAACAGAAACGTGTGCAGTGAAATGGAACTTATAAGTCAATAATATGATGAACTGGTGTCAATTACAATTTTATAACATAAGAATACAATTACAAAGGTACAAAATACATCATTAAAGAACATAACAATACAGATAACATTTGTGGTACAGGCTTTACAAAAGAATCGAACTAACATATACATCAGTGTTACAGGAATTATGACATAAGTAAATACATAAAAGATCAGAATAACTTTTGAAACATCAACTTTACACATGAGCATTAAAACAAAACAGAATAAATAATGTCTAAGCATATTTACAAGGTAAATAACATGTTATTAATGCCAATTATATTTGAGGATAACAGTATTCCTCATCATAGTGAATGTAGCTTAGTATTAGAAGAAGAAGAAATTCTATGGAACTACACAGAGACAGGAAAAAAACAAATACACAAGGGTACACAAACACATAGTGGGATAACACAAAAGGAAAGGATAGGGTTCGTTTTCAGTGTAACATTTGGTACTGCAGTCCAACCCAAAACTTCATTCCATAGATTTTTTTTTCTTATTTCAACATTTGTTTCCACCAAAAAATCCTATCCAAGCATGCTTTCTGTATTCTGTTGATATCCTCTTTCAAAAATAGTTTTTCTCCACTGTATACTACTTTTTTGGCCAAACCATTTTCTTATAGCTTCTCAATGCATTTCTTCCAATCCATCATAGTTAGTTTCTTATATAATCTACCCCCCCTTAAGCTAACTTAAATCTACTGAGCTCAGATGCTAAACTAAGGGACGAGGCAATGCAGCAGCACAAAACAATTAACACAAACAGCAATGACAAAAAAAATGGAAAATTGCAAAGCAAGCTATAGTAAATCTAAATTACCAAGCAATGCAACATTACAACTAATATGAGCCAATGTGCAGCAACAAGAAAAATAAATCAGTAGTACAACTAGCTTAACAGAGTAATACAAAGTGAAATTTAGTAGCACTATGCCTGGCAAACAGCAGCAGCATATGAAATAACTTATATCTAAACATGACATAGCTCAAGCAGAAAAAAATATCACATTAAAGACAACAATGCAGACAAGGGAAATATATATCACATCTTAATGTCTATGTAATTAAAGTGGTGCACCACAAAAACTAATTCTACAAAAAATTACCAAGTACTTGAAAAGAAAATTCTGTATGCAATTCCTGTGAAGGGAAATGTGTTTTTGTGCTCCTTCGTTCTTTTTTTTATTTTTTTTTTAAGTCCATCAAAGTTATTCTTTTTTTTCTGGATCTGTAGGCATAAAATATTTATATTAGTACATCTATAAAATTTTATTTTAACCAATGCTGCAGTGCAGCTAGGAACTAGATGTTAAAGAAAATGAACAAATATGTACAAAGGAAGGCATGAAACATCATTCATTAGCCATATGGCATTCCATAAGGTAGTAAAAAAATCTCTTAATTCTCGTAGAAAGATACTTGTCATAATCAGTTGTGCAGATGTAAGAAAGTTTCCAAGTAATGAGCGTGTCGTATTTGCGGTGCTTTCTATAAAGGAATGTCAATAGCGAGGTTAATGGCCTCCCCTTTCTTTTTTTCTACCTGTGCCTCTGAAAAGGACACACTAATGGCTTTTTCTCCAGCCGTCTGACACAGCTGGGTGCCCACGACACGTTACGTGCAGGTGGTCACGTAACTTTCTTACGGAAATATTTACGACAGCAGTTTCCGCTACAGTGACAGACTCATATAAAAATATTTCACAGGTCAAGAATTTGCGTTGCAAATGTGTCGAAACAAAATCTTATGAATATAACAGTGTCCAAAAAATTTTCGCCGGCATTGTGATACATTCACGCATATACACACACATTTCATAACTCTTAAAGTACGATTCTTGGTTTCCAACATCCTTTTTCACAAGTCAGAGTCCCTAACCACTACTCATTATTCCTTACCTTATTACACATATACATATTCGTCAACACTTCTTCAATATTTCATCTTAATAAATATGTAGCATAATCAAATTCCTCATATAACATCGGCGTATTGATCATAAACATATCTCAACAGCATAATACACATTGTCGTCGTAAAAATAACATCATAACTCCTCAGTCAAATCTCAAAAACGTCGTAGCTTTCTGCAATAATTTCAAAACCTAGAGAAAATTCTCTGCTCGTGTCAAAAGTGTCATCTACCTCAAACGTACCTTAAAAATCATTCTCCCTTACCAAATACATCATTCAAAGCTCTCATAGTATCACAATGGTTCCGAAAAATATGAAGGGTTCACCCAGTACAGACAAAATACAATTTCGTTAGTGTGAAGTTACCCAACGGTGTAATTACGTAAACATGTGTCACTGACGTAGTAAGAAAAGTTTATCTCTCACAGTTAAATGATCAGATAGCTGTGTAATTTATGTATTAGAGAAATATGGTACCGATGTGTAAAGTTGTATAAGCAAATACCATATTAGCTAGGGCTCCTTGTGCTTGCCAAACACATGGTACACAAAGTAAGTGTGTACCCCCCCGGGGATTAATGTAATTATACCCTCAGGTGTTACAGATTACAAGAATGGAATGAAATGTATTACGGAAAACCTTTGTATCATTGTACTTCAAATATCTTTAAAAATAAATGATTTAAGTACAAAATTAATCACTCAAATACGTGTCCTGTAGCGCTAAATGTGCGTCTTGCTTAAGATAATCTCTGTGGAAGTGTCGTAGTTATTGTCCTCCGAAAGCGAAGTTCTGCAGAAGTCAATGTACTTACCTCATGATAAACAAAAGTGAAATGCTTTGCGTATAGATATCTTAGTTATTACGCTTATTGCCGTGATGATGAAAGTACTGTGCTGTAACGTATTGTTGTGCTACGGAAAAGGCTGTCTCATTGTAGCTATACCACAAAAGTTACTACTAAAACATGTATTACTTTCCAGAAGAATTCAGAAAAACAGATACACTGCAAAAGCAACAATGTAAATTGTGTCACACATTAGTAGCGTCGTGATGTAATCGTGTAGCTGTCAAAGAAACCAAATGCTAAGTCATCTTTAGTCCCACAGAAAGTACTCCAAATAAAGAATGTATTTTCAAGTGAACCAAAATGTTGCATTAAAATCTCATTAGCAGTACTGGTAAATGTTCTAAGTATGTGAGCCTTATAGTCGTTAGGTAATCGTGCAACTAACAAGCAAGAATGTACAAATAACAACACTGTGTCGTCTGTTCACTATAACAATGCTTTCGTAATTTCTGTTTAAATAAGTTCTCTTGGTTCTTGACTGGATAGTGAACTTCAAAACATAGTTCATGTTAACAGTTTTTAAGTCTGACAAAGCATACTAGAAATGTGAAGTGAAAAGTTTTATGGCAAAGACAAAGTTAAAAAGCAGATTATCTTTCAATAAACGGTTTTACATGTGAAATGTGGTGCAATCTTTTACCCTTTATAGCGCGCAGAGTTTCAACTTCAACGCAATTATCATGTTGTATACGTCGGTAAGGAATGCTAAAATTTTTTTTCAAGGTTAGCGTGTATGCTATTTTTCCCTGAGCCAGCCGGCGCAGGTGGCTGCCTGCAGTGCGAGTCATTGTCTGCTATCTCTTTGTTGGCGCGCGTCGTTATTGGGATTTGGAGACCTAACTTCCACAAATTCACGTTGTCGAGAGTGCCCTGCTCTGTTTGAATCCCACCAGTTCTGATGAAATTCAGGTCTGTCGTTATGATTATATTGTCTGTCGTCATGTCGGTAGTTCCTGTACTTTCTTTCTTGTCGGTTAAGTGGTGGAGAATTTCTCCCTGAATTATCACTGCACGGTGGACTGCTGCGTCTGAAGTTATTCTGTCTCCCGTGATAATAATAGTTCTGGTTGCCAAATTGTCTGTTTCTATGAGTGTCTCTGTCATATTCATTACTACGGAAATGCGATCTCTCTCTGTAACTATTACTCTGCCAGTGGTTGTCATACGGGTGGTGTCTCTTTTGGTCACGATTTACGTTGTAAGAATAGAATTGTCGTGTCCAGTTATTGTTTCTGTCGTCACGGAATTGTGACGGATGTGACCTGTAGTGATTGTTTTCCTGTTTTCGCATCCCACGACTGTCTGTGTCAATTTCTAATTCTTGTAAGAGTCCCTGAAAAGCTTCAATGTCGTCTTTGCAACATCCTGCCAAAATAATATGTCGTAAATGTTCAGGCAGTTTGATTAAGCAAATGCGGATGAGTTCTGAGGGGCTGTATGGGTTTGAAAGATACTGATTCTTATGCAACATGTCTTCAAAATATTTCACAAGACTGGGAAATTCAGATTGTTCGAAATGTTTCATCATTATGATGCTATGTTTTACTCAGTCTTGTGTAGCTTGAGACCAATATGCTGAGAGGAAGGCATGATAAAATTCTCCTTCACTGTGACAATCGTGAATGACCGATCGCATTCTTACAGCTGGTTCATTCTCCAAGTAGCCACACATAAATTCTAACCTGTGCTCCAATGACCAGTTGGGAGGGAAACAATGAGAGAATTGATGGAGCCACGCTTGTGGATGAATGTCATTGGCAGAATTCTTAAACGTTTTGAATTTACGTGTAGTAATAAACAGCTTATAGACAAAATCATCGTGTCGGCGAGTAGCATATCGGTCATTGTTACGTCGTGTCGGCGGTTCCATCTCAAAATTCGGTGTACCTTGCCAATTTCTTTCATAATTTCCGAAGTGCCCTGAGTTATTATTTTGTGGCTGTTCCGTATTTCTATGTCCGTCTTCCCGTATTGGAGCGCGAGTGTCCTCTGAAATATGTAATTCTTGTATTACCTGTGTCAGCTGATCTTGTACTTCCCGGATTTCTCTTTGGTGTTGCGTATTAATTTGATTCTGAGTTTGTTTGAATTTCCTGATTTGTTCGCACTCTTCTGTGTCAGTGATGGCTACAGGTCTTGTGTCATTCAGATCATCATCTACCTTTGCAGATAAGTTAGTGAACTGATCCGAAAGTTCGGCTACTTTCTCCGATAGTGTACTTATTTCCTCAGTGTGTTTTTCTGAACCTAGTTTCAGAGTGTCCATTTGTGTTGAAATCGTATCTACTGTGTCCTTTAAGTTTTCTTGAGTTTTTGCAAGTTGCGTAACTGAATCGGCAGATGCAACTGAGTCAATTTTAGCTTGCAAGGTGTCGTGATTTTCATGAATAATAGTTTGGAGTTCTTTTATGGCTGCTTCGTGATTCTGTAATGCATTTTCATGCCGCGAAAAAATACGTTGAAAATGCTCACAAATTTGTGTTTTTACATCATTACAGACTTTTTGACATTTCGATTCAATGTTATGTAACTCAGTAGTTAAATCTTCACGTGTTTGTTCAAGCTTATGTTCCACTGAGTCTAACTTTTGAAGGTTTTGTTCCATTGTGTCTAACTTTTGAAGGTTTTGTTCCATTGTGTCTAACTTTTGAAGGTTTTGTTCCATTTGTTGCATTAATTGTAATAACAATGCACTGGTGTCTGAAACATATTCCTCAGTGCTTTTCGGAAGTGAATTTGCACCGGCAACATTCACATTTTGACAAGCGGAAAATGTGTCTTGACTCAATTTGAGAAAACGGTGAGAACCCAAAACCTGAGTCTACAGTATTTGCAATATTGTGTTCTGTCATTCCCGATTCCTGAGGCGAGCTGTTGCCGACCGATCGATCGATAATGCTTCCCTGTTTACTACCTGTTTCACTGTCTACACCATTATTTGACGACCGCTCCATTTCCCTATGCACAGTTACCAAATTACTACTTTGAATATTAGTTAATTCATTACATGGTGGCGCTAACACACTGCTTTCGTCTTCACTGTCATTTCTCAGTTTACTTTGGAGCCTAGTATTACGTTTTTCACACGCCATTATTGTCACAATATTTCACACGACAACACAGAAAAACACAATTTGAAGAGCAACAATAGGGGAACACATTAACATAGCACTGAAAATAATATCTAGTTAATTGCAAGCGCAGCTGCGAAATACTTGGTGCAAATCTACATGCATGCCACAACTGTTTTACTGTACAACAATGAAAGACTGCAACTACAAAGGAGATTCTCTCTACAATTACGCAATAGCAATAAACAAAATCTACACTAATTACACAAACTACAAGAAAAAATGAGAAGATTCCAGTGCGATATCCTCGGCTAAGGGTCGACATATGAAACGTCCCCTTAGAAAAATTATATACGTGACTGTGCTTAAACTGACACACAATATTTTTAGCGCAACGCAATCTGACTTTCAGAAATCCCTACAAAGGAATGGCCCTAACTAGCATTAACCTGTACCTTTCACAAATCACTTACCTCACCAAAAATCTTCGTTACTCGAACTACTGCAATACAGCGAGCGCCACTACTGCCAGCTAAATAAAAGATTCAAACTACTGAAGGCACTAACTACTGATAGGCATAGTTAGCAAATGAAAGATTTTAATAGATAACAAACAATGTATTTACCTTAACAATCATAATATATATGCCATCCAGTCTTACAAATTTCAAATCTCTGCCATTTCTCTCGCCACATCCACCACTGCTGGCAGCTCACCTCCAACTGCGCAACGCTACGCGCTGTTCACATGCAGCTGCCGCTGCCCAACACTACAATGGCAGACAACAATGCAAACTAGCCACAGACTGCACACAGCACAGCCAGTGATTTTCATACCGAGCGCTACGTAACGTTGCCGATAAGAAAACATAAACAGCCTACTTACAAAGTGTGATAGGCGAGCTTAGCGGAGGCAGGCCAAGAATGAATACAGTGAGCATGTTCAAATGGATGTGGGTTGCAGAAGCTACTCAGAGGTGAAGACGGCCACACAGACTAGACCGGCGCGGAGAATTGCACCAAGTCTTCGGACAGAAGGCCACGATCACCTCGCCATGACCAGCGCCACAGAAGCAGCACCTTAGGTTAGCTGGTTAATTAGTTAGTTAAATTCATGTTCCATGGATCATTTGCACGATAAATCCTAATTATGTGAAACGAGTTATTTTACATTCATACCGCAAATTGATTTGTAAATATGGCTGCTTTGCTCATTGCAATAACAGAAATTCTTCTACGGAATAGGAGTCGTTCTCGAGCAGTAACTTTCCCAGTTTGTTCCAAAAATTTTACTTTTCTGGCTGCCAAATACTTTATACCACTGGGTAACTTATCAAAAATTTTATTTGCGGCGTTGTGCACCCCTTCATGTGCTAAAGGTAGCCTTAATGTGAAGTAATGAATGTCATTTCTCCATCAGGTGTTGTAATCATGAACACTGTTGTTCTTTTTGAGCTGCGGTAGATTATCTACAACAGATTTCATCAGGGAGTAAATAAACTATGAAGCAGTAGTCAGAATTCCCAACTCCTTAAACAATAAAATGATAAAACTTCAGAGACTTAACTGGTCTCATACAGATATGATTTTATGAACATAGACTGAAACGGCGAGTGAAAATTTGTACCAAGGCCGGGAGCAGGAGACCGGCCTTCGATTCCCGGCCTTTGTACAAATTTTCACTCGCCGCTTCAGTTTGTATACATAAAATCATTAAACAATGTTTGCAAGATGATCGTGGGTGTGCACCAGATATTATTCTTACAGTACGTTTTTGGGCTACCAAGAGTTTCTTTCTTAAAGATGATTTACCCCAGAACACTATTCCATATGAGACTCCTGAATGAAAATATTACAGATATGTCAACTTACTGATCTCTCTCTCCCGAAGATTTGCGATGAGTCAGATACCCAAACCTCCAGATGTCAGACACTCACATCGGTACCAAACGTTGTGCGTAAACGGTTTAAAAAATTGTCACCAGAGGGATTTGAACGCGGGACCATTAGTAGATGGCCAGACGATCTACCAACTCACCTACGCGAGATCTTCAAATCAATCACTCACAGGTGCGCGTTTCCAGTGCTCCGTAGTGCTGGTGCTGATTTTAATTACATTTCACAGATGTTCTACTGAACGATAGCACACAGCACGAACTAAATCGGTGTTTTGGTTGATACTCTATCCATACACACTGTTCGGTACCGATATGAGTGTGGGAAATATGGAGGTTTGGGTGTGAGTGAAAATGCGGCTGAACTAAGTTGTTTTAGGTGTTTCAAAATGTGTTTTTTGCTGTTAAATTCTGTCCAATGTGGACCACTACAAATGTTTATGTTTGTTCTCTATTATTTTCTCATAGTGTTACACTTCCCAGTTGTGTAGTACCTCCTAGATGTGCAGAACTGAATATCTTACGTCTTTCTAAAATCGATGGTGCGACCAGTCAGTGATAATTTCACAAGCATTGTTTACCATTTCTGCTGTTTCCCTGTGTATGCTTGGATTGATTACAATACTAGTGTCATCTGCAGAAAGAACTAATTCTGCTTGGTGTGTATTAGACGGAAGATCGTTTACATACACGAGGTGCAACAATAAAGTAATGAGACTGATTTTCTTTGCAAGATGTGCAACCCTACAGGCTTGCATAGGCACAATATCTTTGACCTTGGCCTATAAGCTTCTTCTAGTCCAAGCAGCACATCGATGCAACTGCTCAGTCGTGAGTTGTGCTGTAATAAGTTAACACGTGTTTGTGTGTCTCGTCACGGAAATGGAACCGCATAATATTGCGTTGAATTGGGCGAAACGCGACAACTTACGGTAAGCTTCAGAAGTCTTTTGGAGAGGAGGTTATGTCAAGAGCTCAAGTTTGGCATAAAATGTTACGTGAAGGCAGAACGAATGCTGAAGATGAAGACTGCAGTGTACGACCATCAACCTCACGGACAGAGGTCAACTTGGCTGGGGTGCGTGAACTCGTACGATCTGATTGAAGATTATCCGTGAAAATGATTGCAGAAGAACTGAATGTCAATCAAGAAACGGTTCGTCTAATAATAGCTGAACATCTAGGTATGAGAAAGATTTGGATTCAGCATCACGATAATGCGCCATGCCATACTGCTCTGTCAGTACAGCAATTTTTAATCTCAAATCAAATTTCAGTACTACCACAGCCGCCTTATTCACCAGATATCGCTCCGTGCGACTTTTTTTTCTATTTCCAAGAGTCAAAACGGCGGTCAAGGGACACCATTTTCAAACAACACAAGATGTCCAAAAAGCTGTGACTAGGACCTTGGAGGATATTACAGAAAATGAGTTCCAGAAATGTTACCTTCAATGGCATAAGCGCTGGAAAAAGTGTGTGCACTCAGAAGGGAACTACTCTCTAGGAGACAACACTAAACTTGACTAAAACGGTAAGCAACATTTTTTTTTTTTTTCACAGCAGTCTCATTACTTTATTGTCGCACCTCGTATGTGGAAAAATAATGGATCTAAGATTGAGCCTTGGGGAGCCCCATACAGAGACTGCTCCATATTTCTTCATGGAGACCAAGTATTCCAAACTCTACGTTCTACGTTAGAGCTCCAACAGTAACCATTGATTTTTGTAGTTCAGAGTGTGTGAGTAGATATGGGATATACGACAGCGAACCCGTATTTTGAGGGAGTCAGGATCAAATCCGTCTCCCGCCCTCCATATCTAAGCTTTCTGTCGCAGAATAATGACAAAATGATTCGCAAGACACAACCTTCTTGCAAGGTGGGGAAAATATACGTATCTCATAAAGTACACAATCTTGTCTGATTATAGACATGTGTTTCTCGTTCCTCATGTCTTACATTGAAACATGTCGTAATGTTAAAGTCATTGAAGGAAGTCAACAAATGATTGTGACTTCTAACGAGCTGTAAGAAAACTATTTATTTTTCAAGTAGTAACGGTCGAGTAAAGATCAGTATGGGTTCAGATTGACGCATCAGCTGGGCAGGAGACTGCGTTATTTGTGAAGACGCAGTGTTGACAAGCGGAGCCCCGGTTGTATTGAATTAGACAGAGCGGTGAGTCACGTGTGTGCAGGCGAACAAAGCTTCGTCTGCTGTACCAGCCTCCGCCACCAGCCCACCAGCTGCGGTCGATGGCGGACGTTCCACCGGTCCACGTTAACGTTCCCCCAACATGGGCGCCATCCCTGGCGTAAATTTATGCTGACGCCGCCGCCGCTAGAGGGGAAACTTCCAAGACACTGATTGTTATCGCGTCAAGCTGCTGATGTCTATCAAGCAGCATAATATCAGTCAGAATTCTCAATGGCTGCGAAACCGCAGTACGGCCTCTAATTGGAATCGTGAGGCTACCTGGGTACCTGTCTTGCTGGCCCGTAAAGCTATTTAGAAATTTATTGCTACGTCAACATTACTTTACGTACTTGTGAAGTAATAAAATAACCTTAACGGTTACTGTACATCAACCGCTCGTAATTACGTGATTTCTAATCCCCTTCTTAACTTGTCTCTAGATTTAAAGACATCTTTTCATGCTACACTATGACCTGTGCGTCATAAATTTTATGAAAGACACGAAACAGTTGTTCTTTAGCACGCGTCGTAGGCCGCCCATTCCAGTAAGGGACTGACCGGCCGCCATGTCGTCCTCTGCCACACAGCGACATTTGGATACGGTATGGAGGGACACGGAGTCAGAACACGGTTGTCAGCTTTCCAGACTTGGAGCTTCCCCATGTCACTCAAGTAGCTCCTCAAATGGCACCAGGAGCCTGATTGCACCCCATTCCTATTGTTCCAGCGGGGAACAATCACTGGCAGTACCTGGCCTTGAATTCGGGTTGTCCGCGTGACAGATTCGGAGGGCGCTCACGTCTAGAGTAGAAGTGGGCAGTACAACAGAGCAGTGACTGTTACATACTTTTGCATGAAGCCCCCCTGCCCAGGTACTTCATTAAATTCTGTCTCTTATGATTGTACTCTAAACTGTGTAACTGTGGAGTAAAAGCGTACATGCTATTCTAATTACTGCGTCCTGTCAGTAGATCACAATATTTATCTCCATCCCAGTGCCTCCGATCGTGCCTTCTTGTTTGCCTTGCATATTTAGCATCCGAGTGGTAAAGCGTACTTTACACGTGAGTCCGATTTGCCGTTAGTAGGCCTGCTCTGGCCACAAGTACGGTATAACTGGCACATTTTGTCCTGTTTTCAGGAAAACCATTTTCACGTCGTTTGGTTTACAGTGAGCACCCGAAGTCGGCTAAGAAAGTTTCGGAGGTTGTTGGTGGGTGTTTCCTGAGTATTAACTGTGAGCGAGCCGTGGCCGCCAGTGGTTCGTCACAGAGAAATTGCAACTTATTGGGTTGGTTTGTCCGATTATCTATGCTTCTGTGAAAATATCTTAACATCAGTGAAAGAGCCTGCAATATGGAATCGCCAAAACGTACAACCCAAAATGGATCAAACATCAGTTGCGAAAATACTGCGGTTACTTTTTCTGTTGGATCACCTAGGCGTAGCATCGTCGTGACGCTATTCCATTGCGTTCACTCAACCAGCACACGAAGCGCACACCGACCAACTGTTCACCAATAAACCAATCCATAATACTGTGTATCACGGTTAACATACAGACACTGTCGGAAAAGGCCGGCCGGTGTGGCCAAGCGGTTCTAGGCGCTTCAGTCTGGAGCCGCCCGACCGCTACGGTTGCAGTTTCAAATCCTGCCTCGGGCATGGATGTGTGTGATGTCCTTAGGTTAGTTAGGTTTAAGTAGTTCTAAGTTCTAGGGGACTGATAACCTCAGAAGTTGAGTCCCATAGTGCTCAGAGCCCTTTGAACTGTCGCAAAAACAAACCCGAGACAAAACCTAGCAGTAAGGAATGTGCAAGCAAGCTTGAAGACTAAGACTCAACAGTACAGTGAGTGAAAGGAACAAGTTGATTTCCAAACGGAACACACAGCGCATACCGTCGACATACGCGCTTTTGTGCAGATGTTTTGTGTGTAGCACAAACATAGATGGATGTAAGGAATTAAACGAAATGCTATTAATGTGTGATAAAGGAGGCAACAGAGACCGCTGGTGCCTTGTACGAGGATACTCGTATATTCAACAGGCTCCCTTGTAGATACACCTCCGTTGCAGAAGTCCAAAACGTTGTCTAGCTAAGCCTCGAAAAACACGTGCTGCAGGCTAAGATAATACTGCTCTTTTTTTTTATACTGTTGTATGATTCATGAAGTTCTGTTATATTTTATCTTATTTTTCAGTTTTCTGTGACATAATGGTTGCAGCATCAATACCAGCCATCCCCCCCCCCCCTCCCCTCTCCCCCCAGCCACCCATCACGCCCATCAAACACGAGACACACTTACAGCAACTAAATTTCGCTGAAGCGTGTTACTTACTGCCACCATGTCTAATGTACCTTTACACAGACAGAGTTTGAAAGGGGCATCATTGTGGGCCTCCATTTGGCGGCTGGTCGAATCGTGCAACATCGTGATTGGTGGGGCGTTCGGATGTGACAACAGGCTGATGATGTTGGACTGCGTGAGAACGTGAGGGCAGTTGTACTCCGTCAGAGTTCTGATCAGCTACGTGTGACCGCCCCAAGGAAGGATTGCCGTACTGTGCACCAGGCACACCCTAAACCCTTCACATTAGCGCCAGCCACTCGAGGACCGCGTGCAACATTTCGTCACACGCCATAGCACTGATCGTGGCTAGCAGTAGACGGACTAGTGCGTGGGAGTCCTCCCGTGACCAGGAATCATGGACTGCTATAGAATGGCGTTGCAGTGTGTTCGGCGATGAATTGCGGGCCTGCAGTACCCCAAATGAGCAGCGTGGGCGATTATGGAGACGGCCTGGGAAGAGGTCCCTTTGTTCCGATGTTTTGGGGAGGAGGTGTTAGTCCTTGAGTTATGATGTGGGGAGCCATTGGGTATGACTCCAGGTCAGGGTTGGTAGTGATTGAAGGAACACGGACGGCACGACGGTATGTTTTATCCTGCGTCATTCAGGACTCTCTTCCCAACCGAATCAGTAGCTAAATGCATGCAGTCCGTACTGATTAGCGGGCACGTACTGCCAAGTTCTGTGTAAAACTTAACGCGATTTTGTAATTACCGACATAACATCGCATACACTCTGAGCCCGTGAAGTTTAATTCCGTTTCGTCGTCCGCTTCTGCGTACTTTACTTATTTTGTCACGCAGTGTAATACAACTAATGCAAGAAACGGACGCGAATGGAATCTACTTAAATCACCGCGCGCTGCTGTCCAGTACTAGACAGAAAATTGATCAAAATTATCCTGTACGGTAGTTGTAGCGTTCACACGGAAAAGTCATCATCCTCTACCACAAGCACTGCTCGCTCTAAAGTGTACAGACAGCGCTACAAGAGGCAGACGTACTCTCTCCCCGTAACTCTCCCCACTCTTCGCTTGTTCTGTTGTTAATACTAAGCGCATTGGACAAAATATTAACCGAGCGAGGTGGCGCAGTGGTTAGCACACTGGACTCGCATTCGGGAGGACGACTGTTCAAACCCGCGTCCGGCCAATCTAATTTATGTTTTCCGTAATTTGCCTAAATCGCTTAAGGCAAATGCCGGGATGGTTCCTTTGAAAGGGCACGGCCGACGCGCTTCCCCATCGTTTCCTAATCGGTAGGGATCGATGACCTTGCTGTTTGGTACGCTCCCCCAAATCAACCAACCAACAAAACATTAGTCACATCCCAAGACGAGTGCACTAGTCTCTTTGGATCACTGTAGACGGTGCCAAACAGGTACGAGGCGGTCGTTTGACCGACAGCAGTGAAGTGGTGCTGTGTGCTGGTTGGTTGTACGGTACAGCGTAGTGAGACGAGTTGACGTGCAGACTGCACAGAATGCCAGAAAGCAGCTGTGGAATTGGGACGTGAGCATGAGAAGACCGAGAAGGAAGTTGCCCTATTTGTTGTTCCATCGATGCGGACGGCCCGGTGTGTCTACAGGTGTCTACACTGCCAGCCATGCAACTCGGTGTAAGGACAGAGATCCTAACCGACAGAAACTGGAGCGTCTGCCATGCCTCGTCAATGACAGCCAGTGTCAGATTCGACAGGAATTCCTACTTTCAGTGAATGCCGGTCCATCTGAAACGTGTTTCACACCAAACATGGCGAAGAAAGCTGCATGCGGACATTTCGAGTCGCATGCCTCGCAAAGGCTGCTGCTCAAAGCGGCACGACTTCAATGGGACGAACAGCTCGCAGTCTGAATAATGGTTGACTGGCGGCGTGTAGTGTGGTCTCGGCGGCCTGCGATTTAGTCACTTCTCAAATGCAACAAGATGTTGTGGTGTGTAGAAGGTGTAATTAAGGACCGAGATGGTCCTGTGATATTTTGGGGTGTTTTTAGGACTGTTGTTAGGATTCCCCCCCCTCCAGCCTGGTTGCCGTTAGCATGATCCAAAATGTTCATTTCATAATTGTCGGTGACCATGTGTTGCTGTCGTGTCCATGTTCATGGTGAATGTATTATGAACAGTCACCTTCCAAGACGACGATAGCCATGTTAAGAGCAGTTCTCGCGTAAGTGTCTGGTTTCACGAACACTCAGGCACAATATTGCAATCCGTCAGGTATGGCAGGTCAGTAGATCCCATAGGAAGTATCAGAGACTAATTGGAACATCGGAAACGTAGCAATCGAGCTGCCCGCAGTTCTGTAGCTATACGGGATCCAGTCATCGGTACTGAATACCGGAAAGGGCGTGTGGGCACCCCTCCTTTACCGTGACTAGAGAGTATTAGTTCCGTGTTTCCTGTTCTATTGTAAGAACGTTTCGCAGTGAACGGATTCAACGTCCTTCCAACTAGGCCTGTCGGCTTATAGGCGTAAGTGAAAGTTTCGTCAAAACAGACGTTAAACTTCGATATGAATTAATTAACTGAATGAAATTTAGCGATAGTTATGTAACGTCAAAAGAAATCTTTGGAATTTAGCTACTGTTCGGTCATCAGTTCCGTAAGTTGTATATATGTTATGCTGAACTGATTTCCCAGAAAATACGTTTACGTTAAGTGGCTTATTAGTGGTTAGAAATCAATCTCTCTCTCTCTCTCTCTCTCTCTCTCTCTCTCTCTCTCTCTCTCTCTGTGTGTGTGTGTGTGTGTGTGTGTGTGTGTGTGTGTGTGTGTGTTTGGTATTGGAGAGTGGTTGTTACATACGCAAATAGTGTCACGGTGACGTATTCGCTGACGCAATTAGCGGCTAGGGCGCTTGCACAATACAGCCAGCCAGAAAGTGATCCCTCGCCGTAGCCGCCTCTAAATAGGCAGCAGAAACCCTTGTCGCTTCTGATTCGTATTTAAAACGGAAAAAAGGTTTCGTTTTCTCAAGCTGAGCAAACGAACGGTAGAACACTATATCGACAATATTTTTTTATATTCAGATGAAACTATGCGGTTTGAGAGACTTTTTCAAGTGTAAAACATATCCAGACTGAAGTGACACGAATGAAAATCTGTACCAAGGCTGGGATTCGAACCCTCGTCTCTCGCTCTGTAGGCAACACCCACTGTCCCATCACGCCTCTCTCCTCTATCGACATTTCCATTCACGCCTCAAGCCACTTGGTGTTAAACATTTTCAACACTTCACGGCCGTGACAGCAACTGTATAAATGTTGTGGTTTTCAGTCCTGAGACTGGTTTGATGCAGCTCTCCATGCTACTCTATCCTGTGCAAGCTTCATCTCCCAGTACCTACTGCAGCCTACATCCTTCTGAATCTGCTTAGTGTATTTATCTCTAGGTCTCCCTCTACGATTTGTACCCTCCACGCTGCCCTCCAATACTAAATTGGTGATCCCTTGATGCCTCAGAACATGTCCTACCAACCGATCCATTCTTCTAGTCAAGTTGTGCCACAAATTCCCCTTCCTCCCAACGCTATTCAGTAACTCCTCATTATTTACGTGATATACCCATCTAATCGCCATTCTTCTGTGGCACCACATTCCCAAAGCTTCTATTCTCTCCTTGTCTAAACTATTTATCGTCCATGTTTCACTTCCATACATGGCTACACTCCATACAAATACTTTCAGAAACGACTTCCTGACACTTAAATCTATACTCGATGTTAACAAATTTCTTTTATTCAGAAACCCTTTCCTTGCCATTGCCAGTCTACATTTTATATCCTCTCTACTTCGACCATCATCAGTTATTTTGCTCCCCGAATGGCAAAACTCCTTTACTACTTCAAGTGTCTCATTTCCTAATCTAATTCCCTCAGCATCGCCCGACTTAATTCGAATACCCTTCATTATCCTCGTTTTGCCTTTGTTGATGTTCATCTTATACCCTCCTTTCATGACACTGTCCATTCCGTTCAACTGCCCTTCCAAGTCCTTTGCTGTCTCTGACAGAATTACAATGTCATCGGCGAACCTCAACGTTTTTATTTCTTCTCCATGGATTTTAATACCTACTCCGAATTTTTCTTTTGTTTCCTTTACTGCTTCCTCAATATACAGATTGAATAACATCGGGGAGAGGCTACAACCCTATCTCACTCCCTTCCCAACCACTGCTTCCCTTTCATGTCCCTCGACTCTGCCGGCCGAAGTGGCCGTGCGGTTAAAGGCGCTGCAGTCTGGAACCGCAAGACCGCTACGGTCGCAGGTTCGAATCCTGCCTCGGGCATGGATGTTTGTGATGGCCTTAGGTTAGATAGGTTTAACTAGTTCTAAGTTCTAGGGGACTAATGACCTCAGCAGTTGAGTCCCATAGTGCTCAGAGCCATTTGAACCATTTTTTCCCTCGACTCTTATAACTGCCATCTGGTTTCTGTACAAATTGTAAATAGCCTTTCGCTCCCTGTATTTTATCCCTGCCACCTTCAGAATTTGAAAGAGATTATTCCAGTCAACATTGTCAAAAGCTTTCTCCAAGTCTACAAATTCTAGAAACGTAGGTTTGCCTTTTCTTAATCTAGCTTCTAAGATAAGTCGTAGGGTCAGTATTGTCTCACGTGTTCCCATATTTCTACGGAATCCAAACTGATCTTCCCCGAGATCGGCTTCTACCAGTTTTTCCATTCGTCTGTAAAGAATCCGCATTGGTATTTTGCATCCGTGACTTATTAAAATGATAGTTCGGTAATTTTCACATCTGTCAACACCTGCTTTCTTTGGGATTGGAATTATTATATTTTTCTTGAAGTCTGAGGGTATTTCGCCTGTCTTACATTTTGCTCACCAGATGGTAGAGTTTTGTCAGGACTGGCTCTCCCAAGGCTGTCAGTAGTTCTAATGGAATGTTGTCTACTCCCGGAGTTTTGTTGCGACTCAGGTCTTTCAGTGCTCTGTCAAACTCTTCACGCAGTATCATATCTCCCATTTCATCTTCATCTACATCCTCTTCCATTTCCATGATATTGCCCTGAAATACACCGCCCTTGTATAGACATTCTATGTACTCCTTCCACCTTTCTGCTTTCCCTTATTTGCTTAGAACTGGGTTTCCATCTCAGCTCTTGATATTCATTCAAGTGGTTCACTTTTCTCCAAAGGTCTCTTTAATTTTCTTGTAGGCAGTATCTATGTTACCCCTAGTGAAATAAGGCTCTACATCCTTACATTCGTCCTCTAGCCATCCCTGCTTAGCCATTTTGCACGTACTGTCGATCTCATTTTTGAGACGTTTTTATTCCTTTTTGCCTGCTTCACTTACTGCATTTTTCTATTTTCTCCTTTCATAAATTAAATTCAGTGTCTCTTCTGTTACCCAAGGATTTCTACTAGCCCTCGTCTTTTTACCTACTTGATCCTCTGCTGCCTTCACTATTTCATTCCTCAAAGCTACATATTTTTCTTCTACTGTATTTCTCTCCCCCATTCCTGTCAATTGTTCCCTTATGCTCTCCCTGAAACTCTGTACAACCTCTGGTTCTTTCAGTTTATCCAGGTCCCATCTCCTTAAGTTCCCACCTTTTTGCAGTTTCTTCAGTTTTAATCTACAGTTCATAACCAATAGATTGTGGTCAGAGTCCTCATCTGCCCCTGGAAATGTCTTACAATTTAAAACCTGGTTCCTAAATCTCTGTCTTACCGTTATATAATCCATCTGAAATCTGTCAGTATCTCCGGGCTTCTTCCATGTATACAATCTTTTATGATTCTTGAACGAAGTGTTAGCTATGATTAAGTTATGCTCTGTGCAAAATTCTACCAGACGGCTTCCTCTTTCATTTCTAGCCCCCCCCCCCCAAAAAAAAAAAAATCCATATTCACCTACTACGTTTCCTTCTCTTCCTTTTCCTACTATCGAATTCCAGTCACCCATGACTATTAAATTTTCGTCTCCCTTCACAATCTGAATAATTTCTTTTATTTCATTATACATTACTTCAATTTCTTCGTCATCTGCAGAGCTAGTTGGCATATAAACTTGTACTACTGTATTAGGCATGGGCTTCGTGTCTATCTTAGCCACAATAATGGGTTCACTATGCTGTTTGTAGCAGCTTACCCGCACTCCTATTTTTTTATTCATTATTAAACCTACTCCTGCATACCCCTATTTGATTTTGTATTTATAACCCTGTATTCACCTGATACCTAACCTATCCATTTCCCTTTTTAAATTTTCTAACCTACCTGCCTGATTAAGGGATCTGACATTCCACGCTCCGATCCGTATAACGCCAGTTTTCTTTCTCCTGATAACGACGCCCTCTTGAGTAGTCTCCGCCCGGAGATCCGAATGCGGGACTATTTTACCTCCGGAATATTTTACCCAAGAGAATGCCATCATCATTTAACCATAGAGTAAAGCTGCATGCCCTCGGGAAAAATTATGGCCGTAGTTTCCCCTTGCTTTCAGCCCTTCGCAGTACCAGCACAGCAAGGCCGTTTTGGTTAGTGTTACAAGGCCAGATAAGTCAATCATCCAGACTGTTGCCCCTGCAACTACTGGAAAGGCTGCTGCCCCTCTTCAGGAACCACACGTTTGTCTGGCCTCTCAACAGATACCCCTCCATTGTGGTTGCACCTACGGTACGGCTATCTGTATCGCTGAGGTACGCAAGCCTCCCCACTAACGGCAAGGTCTATGGTTCATGGGGGGGGGGGGGTCTGTATAAATGTAAATATTAATTTTAAAAACCAACAGCCTCAGTTTCCTAGACAGGCCATACTTTGTAAGCACGTGATGCCTTTCTCATATCATGACCAAAGAATACTTCATAAATGTTAAGACAGTCGATCTAAGTACGTTCTGTACAGGATAACATATACGCCCTTTTCCTCAGCTGTAGGTTTCTTTAATTTCACTTTGCTAGTAAATTACAGGTCAGGAGTTAGGTTCGCGTCTTGTCCCAACAAGCACCGATCACACAGTTTATGCGCGGGCGCAAGGTATTGTGTCCGCTTAGGCGGGCCTAATGACGCTATGGTCAGTTTCAGTACAGCACTCGCGGCTGCCGCACCTGCAGTGTTCGTTGCGGTCGTTATCCATGAAAATGAAGTCAGGACCGAATGTACTCCAGAAAAGACGAACACGGGAATGTAGTAGTGTCACAGTACCGCTGACTCGTGAGTGTACCATGTTGAAAGATTTGGAAGTCAGTACGCCCAAGCAACACCTGACCAACCAACAAGATCATGATGGCAGTGTTTTTGACGTGTTCCCACCTGTCGCTGCTTCCATCGTTGTCTAACGTCAGATTCAGAATAGTAGAGCTATTTGCATTGTTGTCGCGGCTATGTCACCAACTGGTTTCTCTCTGCCCTCATGCTTTGTTAGCAGAATTTATCTTTCGCGAACTGTTGATTCTCGAATAGGTGTCTTAGAGTTTTTTATTATTATTCTAATTCGAAGCAGTAATGCTCGATGAGAAGCGTTTGATTTTCCCCGTCCCGTTTGTGTTAAGTATCAGTTTCATTCTCCGTCGTTTTTTGATCATTTGTCTGGCTATCGATACAGTTTCATCTACTGGTGCGCGTCTAAAGTGCGGCGAATCTGTTTTTAGATTCAATAGGGAATTTCATTGCGCTTTGTTTTCCACGGACGATATGCTAGTTGTTCTTTGTTTCAACGTTCCTTTGTTCGCTGTACTCGTAGATTTTCGCTCTCGACGGGACGCTGTTTTTGTGACAGGACATTTCGCCACCGCGCCGTTCTAGTTAGATAGTGCTTCTGTGCAGGCGCTGCATTGAGTTCTGTGTGAATCACGTTTTTTGCTGCACCCAGCAAATATCGTGAGGAAATACTGCAAACGAGCTCACGCCGTAATATAAACTATCAGCGGCATTATTCTACAAAGTGAAAAAGTAAATTGCAGTTAAAATACGAGTGGACATCCTACTATTTTGTGAGTAATTTTAGTCACGAGTCACTTTGCAGTGGGTGGTTCACTAACCTCACGAATTGATTTGGTTATTCTGTAGTACAAGCGCCACATCACATCTGGACATTCTAATAGTAAACGGTAAACAGCTTCGCTTTTCGTCTCTACGTGCATTCCAGTTGACACATAGGACTCTGCGTTTAACGGGAAGAAACACTAGTGTAATTAGAATCTAAAAGTTCGGAAGTCATTAAAAGTTTATTTTCGCATATAACATATGTAGTTATATTTATACCTTCAAGCGCTCTAGAAAGACGTGGGCACGATCTGTCTCGCGAAACGTTTTTTTTTTCTTTCTCCCTAAATGATTCTGGTAGACCTGCATTGCAAGTGGCTTATGGTACTGCCTTTCACCTAATGTGGAGCAAACAGTCTATTGTTCGTTTTTTTTTCTTATTCTGTAATTGCGATGCAGTTTTTACTAAGATGGAGACGACGCGGAATCATCGGCTGGCAGCTCGAATGGCGTATTTACCTGCGAAGGAAGATATTCGGAACTTCACGCAAGAGAATCTTTAGTTCATTTAGGCGCGTTAGATTTTTAATAAAAATTCTTAATTCAGAAAAAAAGTGCAACCCACTACCTGACTACATATGTTGCTGTTGTGGTCTTCAGTCCTGAGACTGGTTTGATGCAGCTCTCCATGCTACTCTATCCTGTGCAAGCTTCTTCATCTCCCAATACGTACTGTAGCCTACATCCTTCTGAATCTGTTTAGTGTATTCATCTCTTGGTCCCCCTCTACGATTTTTACCCTCCACGCTGCCCTCCAATACTAAACTGGTGATCCCTTGATGCCTCAGAACATGTCCTACCAACCGATCCCTTCTTCTGGTCAAGTTGTGCCACAAACTTCTCTTCTCCCCAATCCTATTCAATACTTCCTCATTAGTTATGTGATCTACCCATCTAATCTTCAGCATTCTTCTGTAGCACCACATTTCAAAGGCTTCTATTCTCTTCTTGTCCAAACTATTTATCGTCCATGTTTCACTTCCATACATGGCTACACTTCATACAAATACTTTCAGAAACGACTTCCTGACATTTAAATCTGTACTCGATGTTAACAAATTTCTCTTCTTCAGAAATGCTTTCCTTGCCATTGCCAGTCTACATTTTATATCCTCTCTACTTCGTCCATCATCAGTTATTTTGCTCCCCAAATAGCAAAACTCCTTTACTACTTTAAGTGTCTCACTTCCTAATCTAATTCCCTCAGCATCACCCGACTTAATTCGACTACATTCCATTATTCTCGTTTTGCTTTTGTTGATGTTTATCTGATATCCTCCTTTCAAGACACTGTCCATTCCGTTGAACTGCTCTTCCAAGTCCTTTGCTGTCTCTGACAGAATTACAATGTCATCGGCGAACTTTAAAGGTTTTATTTCTTCTCCATGGCTTTTAACACCTACTCCGAATTTTTCTTTTGTTTCCTTTACTGCTTGCTCAATATACAGATTGAATAACATCGGGGATAGGCTACAACCCTGTCTCACTCCCTTCCCAACTACTGCTTCCCTTTCATGTCCCTCGACTCTTATAACTGCCATATGGTTTCTGTACAAATTGTAAATAGCCTTTCGCACCCTGTATTTTACCCCTGCCACCTTTAGAATTTGAAAGAGAGTATTCCAGTCAACATTGTCAGCCTCGCCATAACTCCGGACATGCTTTACAGTGCTGTTCACAACATTATTCCTCGACTACAGCTATTGTTGAGGAATGATAGTGGACATGTTGTGCATTTCCTGTAAAGAACATCATCTTTGCTTTGTCTTACTTTGTTATGCTAATTATTGCTATTCTGATCAGATGAAGCGCCATCGGTCGGACATTTTTTGAACTTTTGTATTTTTTTGGTTCTAATAAAACCCCATGTCATTCCAAGCATGTGTGTCAATTTGTACCTCTCTATCTACATTATTCCGTGATTTATTGAATTTTTCAAATTTATACTGACTTTTTGATCACCCGGTATATGCTACTTTATCGATACTTCAGATTTTATCGGGAATGGATTAAGCGGAAATAGCCTCCATGTCTGAAATTACAGTTAATAAAAGACTAGATCCATTCAAAAGAGTTTCACGCGGATATAATTATGCAACTATCTACGCTGACAGATACTGGGAAAAGAATGCTGATACAAAAACTAGTCGCGATAAAATTTCACGATCACTTTAACTGATTCTCATTCCGTGTCGTAGAGATTTTAAAAGAGCCCATGTTGGAAAATTTTTATAGCGAGTATACGGCCAGCAAGGTGATGGCGTAATTTTCGTGATTAAGTCCTGGCGCCAATGTCCTGGATTAAATTCGAAAGCTCTCCGCATTGTTCCACGACGTGAGGCCATGTGTGACACTGTCGGTGGTGATCCGTCCACTAAGCTCGGCGCACTTGGAGAGGATCAGCCCGTATGCGGACGCCAGCTTTCACTTCACCCTCTCCCTCACCGCAGTCGGTCATCCACACGATACAGATGCAGACGTGACACTACCTACACACATGTCGGCGGAAGACAACGGCAAACCACCACCATCGGTGCGATGTACCTCGATGGCACGGTGACTACCGAACGGTACGTGAAAGGTTTGGAAGATGATTTCATCCTCATTATTTAAAGTCGCCCATATTTCGATAGGATGTGGGTCATGTAAGACGGAGCTCGACTCCGTCAAAGCAGGAGAGTGTTTCATGTCCTGGAAAAGCACTTCGGGGACCGTATTCTGGCTCGATTGGCCGCCATATTCTTCGGATCTTAACAAATGCGACTCCTTTTTGTGGGGCTGTATTAAAGACGAGATGTACAGCAATAACCCCAAAACCACTGCTGAGCTGAAAACAGTCATTCAGGAGTTCAACGCCACCACCGATGTTCCTGCACTTCAGCGGGGCATGCAGAATTTCGCTATTCGCCTCTGCCACATAGTCGCCAATGGTGGGAGGCATGTCGTAACCAAAATCCGAATATCTGTAGTGACGCTTACGTGTTGAATAAAGTGTGAGCACGCCGTAGTTTGTAAATAATTTACGTTTTTTTTTTCCTCCAGATAGTTCAATAATTTTACCCTGTAGGTTTGCTCGGAGCATGAGTCGAAACGTTTAAGATATAATTCCTTACCAGACTTGACTTAGTTTGTGAAATCATCAGTAAATTTAATGGACTAGATTCGATTACCATTAGTTTTTAACCCTTTGATAACGTTTCCGAAGTATTTATATTGTATTTTCTGTGAATAGTTTGAGGTCTGACTCTTTTTTTTTTTTTTTTTTTATCGGTCCGCCCGGAGTGCGATGAACCGGACTGCAGCTGAGGCGAGACCGTTGAATGTGGAACAGCAAGACGACCGAGGCGGCTGCCTCCGTGGCCACAGCGCCGCCGCCGCCCCCGGGGGGCCGCAGCTGCCAGAGTATTTGGTTTCGCCGAGGGTACTATGCAAATGATTCGCGGCGGGAATTTCCAAATGGAAGTGCAGGTTTCATTCGGACTAATTCGATGCTGCGCGATTTGCATTATTTGATTATTTTAGAGTGATAGCTGCGTTCGCAGTTTGCTCTTTCACCACAGCCGGCCTTTCAGAATGACACTCCGTGTTCCGGAGAGCGTTTGACCTTTTCGTACATTCTGTATTTCTTTGCGGTGTGGCTAATGCGACATTCAGCTCTCACCAAGTCATCTACCGACTGCGTTGAAGCCGTCATCTACGAATTTCTGTCTTTATGCCTGTTACTTTTATTTTAATAGGATTGTAAGTACCGTTAAATGACAATAATTTCGAGAAACTCCTCTTTGCACCTATATAAAAGGCGATTAAAAAATTTCCCGTCGATACGTAGGCAAGGGATAAGTGTTGCATTCGTATCTTTCCAATGTGCAGGCGACAGATACTGAAACGTGAACTGTGGCGATGTTATCACCAAATGCCTCCTGACATGACCACCGCCCTGTCATCCTATTCTTAGCTGTCCAAGGACAGACATTGGAGGATGAAAAATACGAATGGGACAGACACCACTGATTTCCTTCCCCAGTCCAGTCTAATGTACTGTATCTAATGACATTATCGGCAGAACGTTAAATTCTAATGCCCTTCTCTATGCATTTGTTGAAAGGGTTTTCTATACATAAGAATCTCAGCAGTTACTTTCACGGCAGTCGCCTCATTGCTAGATGTAAGAATGCGTTTCTTTTATGCAGTTGGGTCTTACATGAATATTATGTTTAGCAGACGCCATTTTGGCGTGACTATATGTACAGTTGTTGCAGAAATTTCTGACGTTGATGCAACACCTAAACGGATGCAGTTCTCTCCTTTATAAGTCCGGCAAGAGTCAAAAAACAGACCTACTGAGTGTTCAAAAAATTACAAAAAGTGTGTACATGGATTCTTTTATTACTTTCCGTATTTCACTATTTCATTTTTAAAGGTGAAAAAGCAAACAAACTGATTTTTCTTCTGATAGTACTTGCGTATTACGAACCAGTTTTCAGCTGTTTCGTTATCTGATTGTTTACTAAGCCTGAAACATGTTCGTACCAAAGAAATATTAGTAGAACGAAACGCCATTGTTCGCTTTTCACCCTTGAATGCTTTGTGAAATGTTGAAGCACGATGAAGAAATAAGACAACGTATCTGCGGTGCAAAACAATCTGGCAGAAAGTTCCAAAAATGAGATGCGTATACCGTAATGTTTATTTCGTCCAAATTGAAAAGTGATTTGGAAACTGCGGCTCTTAGTGACATAAAAGGAAACATAAAACAGTTACTGTGTCATTCACTTCCGTTTCCTTTCACGGCGCGCTTACAGTGTCATCTTTAGGTGGATTAGTGGATTACGCGAGAATTTCCTTTCCGGATATTTCCCACTGTCTTACGTACCATTTCTAAGATATTTCAGCTAAGAGCACACTGCATGTCGTTCTGTAAAGGCTGATTTTGCTGAATGGGGACGAACTCGTGGAAAAGTTCCGTGTGAGGCCGTGGAGCAAAAAAGTTCATGTGGAGATACACGCGGAATTGCATTCCATGCGAGGTTCACCCACTTGAACGTGGAGATAGTTCTTTGAAAGTGACCTGGGTATTGGTAGCAGGCAGATGGCCCGCCAGCACTGGATGAGCTAGACGACCGTGTGGAACATGCTATATGACAACGGCCAATATCCATGTCACGTGCAGCGCGTACAGGACTCATTACCTATGAAACATGCTCTGCGGCGGCGGTTTTGTCGCTCGTTCTTCGCTCCGGCCACCATGGTGTTAGGATTTCTGTCATTCACCCTTCACGAGGGGCGGTATCGTCAACGTTCATGGAATACCTCTACCTGTGGGCTACGAAGAGCCTGCATGGTGCAGTGGCAACGAACCATCAGCGCCGATTTAGCCGTAACGTGTGGTCGGGGATTGTTGGTAACCACCTCGTGACAGCAGTCATCCTTCCACATATCTGTACTTCCAGGTGGTGACCGTGCCTCCCCTGTTAGAGCGCTTGTCTTTGGTGGTACGAAGTGGTAATGTTGCCACTAGTACAGACAGAACATTCCCATTTGGCTGTGTTCCCGTGAGTGCTTTCAGTCATTGAAACCCTCTTCCCA
The DNA here is from genome assembly GCF_023864275.1 of Schistocerca cancellata. Taxonomy (NCBI): domain Eukaryota; kingdom Metazoa; phylum Arthropoda; class Insecta; order Orthoptera; family Acrididae; genus Schistocerca; species Schistocerca cancellata. Next base: position 603,220,436 of record NC_064633.1, on the reverse strand, counting down.
TAGAGCTTTTATCTCCACCTTCAACAGGTGCGTAAGACATTTTTCTCTGTGTATGCGCTCAAGAATAGTTTACTAGAGTATGTCTTCATTTACGAAAACCACGTCGTACGTATACACACATTTGCAGTACAGTGGAACACACACAGACAGAAATTGGGAAGGAGATAGGGGCTATTCGGGTAATGCACTGTCCCATCTGAAGATAAGAGTGTAAGCTCTGATAACACGCCGTGCAGAAAACAGACTGACAGGGATAACTGTATAATTTGCCTCTCGTACCATTTTGACTGTACAAGGTTATTATAACTGGCACAAGCGTTTTCACAGATTTGCTGTAAATATTATTGACATACTGTCACAGGGCTTTGCGCGCACACACACACAGACACACACACACACACACACACACACACACACACACACACACACACACACAGTGAGAGACAAACCGCAATTAGGTCGAGAGAGCGTGGAGGCTATGACATGAAACGAATGATTAAATTGTATATTCCGCCAACCAGCATCAAATTCCTATCAGACCGACGAGAACGCTGACCGACGGCATTGTTTAGAGGGCACTGACCGACCTAAAAACTACGCATTTACATTGCCCGGATACTGATATAAAAGACTGCTAAAAGAGATCTCAGGGACGCTGAAATAAAAGTTTTATAAAGTAATAGCCGTTTGAACACTAGTAGCCTTCGGCTGTGGTCACCAAACATTTCGTCGGCAACTCTCCTTAGCTGCAGCCTGAAAAAGTTCTAACATGCAGCGTAATAATTTGACATGTGGAATTAATGAAAAAGGAAATTACAGTCTTAATTAAAACGCGGCTTTTGAAATTAAATTAGCGTAATTATTTGCCAAACGTTTCAGAGCGACACTTAGATTTTTGAAGCAGCCATCGAAAACAAACGAGAGAGAGAGAGAGAGAGAGAGAGAGAGAGAGAGAGAGAGAGAGAGCTCTCAGCTCCTGCTTTTATATAATCCAAAAACACATTACGGCGACTGCCTTCAACTTGGTATACAGTTTCGATACATAAACATTTCTCTCGAACATTCTTTAGCTGGACAGGAAAAAAATTACATCTTTTATATTAAATCGTGACCTTCTCTCTTTACCTTGCAGAATTATTTCAACGGAGAAAATTAATTCTTAACATATTTTAGCCATAATTAAAAAAATTGGGGCATATTCTATTAATTATTCACAAAAAGCATCGTTTCGTTCCCCAGTTGAACACTTGTTTCGTATTCTGTCTCTAGAAATACAAAACAAGGGTTCAACTGCGGTAAGATTAGGATGCATTGTGTTACAGAGGAATAAGTAAATTCATATGCCAACAGAATCATTAACAAAATACACTGTCCATTTGGCAGTTCTTTTAGAGAAAATGTTCGGTACGTACAATTTACACTTCACTGTCTTTGTGTACCTGTTTTTTAAAGTTTTTTCAAATGCATTTGTCTTTTAGAAAATATTCATAAACTTTCAGTAAATATACATAAATACAGTACTACAGACGTAAGTTCTTTCTGACTTTGTTATCTCTTCCTTTTTTTACTGATTAGTTTTTAATAAGAATCTAGACGCACTTGGTGGTGACTACGAAACGCGCGGCGCGTTCGATTGACATATCACATTTTCACGATTTGGCGCGCTCTGTTGAGACGGGGTCGTCGGCTCGTGCGGTGACCTCTGGCGGCGATTCCAGGAAACCCGCTGCTCAGCTAGGTGTCCATCGTAACTGAAACGCGTACGAACAGCGCTGGCGGCTGTCCACGCTCCCACTCCTATTTGCTCTGCTTAATTTCGCAGAACTGCCCTAGGGAAAAATTTGATTAGTAAAATAGATTTCACTTTCATTATTGTCTTCCGTGTGTATTGTTCTCACGATCCAGGTCTATCTTCAGGGAAATTTATCACTAGTTTGCAGTGGGCACCACTGTCTACAGATTATCGCGTACTTCTACACTACGTGAGTAGAGTTCTTGACTGCTGACTTAACTAACAGTACTCGTTTACGCTTTTTAGTGTTCACCACAGGCATTTCAGAATCGCTTCTTAGAATTGTTACATAAAAAAAGTCAATCAGTGTATAACTGCAAAGTTTGTGTGCGGTGACAATTAGACACGCTTTCACACGGTGATTGATTATTGGCGAAGGCAGTTTTTTGCTTGTCCATTACCTCGCCAATACAATAATATCTTCCATAAGTTCACTAACGCACTTCTTGTGTGCGGATACATGTGTCTACGTGCGGGTACACACCGAAGACAAGTCATGTGCACCGGACTTCCCACTGCGCTGGCTGGCGTGTAGTTCACAACGGCGAGTTTGACATATGAACTGCTCACTTTATGTAACACTTACTTCCTTTATATATTTTGGTTTCCCAACGTCACTCGCTTGAGTGCCCTATTGCGACAATTGTCCACCCGTTCACGTCGCAATCTTCATTTATAAAAGCACAAATAAACGAATCCCTTTTTCTTGTCCACACCAGTTTGTTTGTTCTCTGGATCGCATTTACTTCTTGTACAAATTAACTGACATAGTTTTACATTTGTCTTTCTTACAAGTGGCGTACTTTACATGAATAATGTGTCGCTCGTGTGTTTATTTTTTATGTATTTATTTATTGTTCCGTGGGACCAAATTAAGGAGAAGTGTCCATGGTCATGGAACGAGTCAATACATAAAATTATAACACGATATTAGAAACAGATAAAATGAAATATAAAAAAACATATTCAGGTTGTAACCTCCCCCTCGCTCATCGACCTTAATGACAGTAAAAAATTAAATCGCGTGTACCTAATGGAAATTTGGGAAAAGCAATCGTCACCGAGGTTAATTTGTCGGTAAAGAGGGAGGAAAGGGTTACATCTAAATGAAAGGAAAAATGCAAATGAAACTGGTGGAAATTAATTTTGAAAAGGGGTAAAGTTAACAAAGAAAGGAAATGTGTGGCCGTTACGTTAACAATTAACTAGCGGTAATTAGATACTTGAGATTTGGGGGAAATTACGGTCGCCAGTCCTATGGACAATTACTATAGTAACTGAAAAAGAAAGGTTATTACACATATAATTAGCACTAGAAGCGTGGCAACTGGAGGTTGACACGTGTAGTGTGAAAACTGAAAGTTTGTCAGAAGTAATAAGTTTCGCTACACTCTGACTTAATTTAGCAAAAGAATTAATAAGACCGAAAAATCGAAAGTTAATTTAGTGACTGAACTTAATAGTGAGCTTCCTTTCTGAAGCACATCGAAATTCAGTAAAATACGGTTAGTCTTGGACTACCTCAACAATCATTTCAAAAGCTACTTGAATCTATGCAATTTGGAGATACGAGATTTAACTTTGAACTAGAATTAAATGATTCTGAACAATTAACAATAGTGAAATTCAGTACGTACCAAGCTGAGCTGCAGTCACAGGTATGCTAAACTACGGTAACAAAACTCGCACTCTTAATTTGTGCTTGTGTAATCTGAATATTGTAGCCAGCTATGAGTACCTTAACTGAACTTTGAAATTAAAGCAGTGAAATGGAATGATGCTGGCGTTTGAATTTCAACGACACTCTGGTTCATTCCGGAAAAGGAAGGGACCCTGCTTGGTAATGCAATTGGGACAATGAGCAACAAACGTTCATGCTAAGTTGCTGTAATTTTGTGATGCAACAATTTTAAAAGTTTGAAAAGCTGAGGTCTGCCATACAGTTCTAAAACTTAACGTGCTTCCAGTCTTCCTTGTTGGTTGATTGAAGGTTTGAAGCCGTCGATCGAGGAGGTGGCGACAGTCACTCATTGTCGGCCGTCGCTGTTGCAGAAGCTGGATGTTGGCGCGCCTTCTTCTCGACACGGTCACCAGACGAAACGGGCTCTTGATGTGCAGCAGCTAATGCTTCCCGTCCGCGACACCATGTCAGAAACTATCATCGCAAGTCGAGCGCAATTACATGCTGCCAAAGCCCGAAAGTGCGGCAACTCGCGGGAGCTTCACACCACACACCTGCTCCACTGCACCACCCCAGCCAGACTCCCTCTGCGCAGCCCGCGCTCCACACGACCTATCGATGTATTCGTTCGATAGTATAGTTTTCCCTAGGCCAGACCCAGCGTATAAATACAAATAATATTCACAAAACAAACCAATTATACATCGACATAAATGCATAAATATGTATATACAAATAGTAAAACAATTACAATATACAAACACACAGAAATGTTATATCTTCAGGTAACAAAATAAGGAAAAAATTTGCAGTGCAATAGATGGAAATAGGAGGATATGTATTTCCGGCGTTACAAGGTGACAAGTCGTAAATTTAAATAAAGAAAATCAGCAATGTAACACTGGAATTTGCTTAATTTTTCAGCTCTACCAGGAGCTCCTCGACAGAATAGAAGGAGTGAGCCATGAGGAAACTCTTCAGTTTAGACTTAAGAGTTTGGGCTACTGCTAAGATTTTTGAGTTCTTGTGGTAGCTTATTGAAAATGGATGCAGCAGAATACTGCACTCCTTTGTGCACAAGAGTCAAGGAAGTGCATTCCACATGCAGATTGGATTTCTGCCTAGTATTAACTGAGTGAAAGCTGCTAACTCTTGGGAGTAGGCTAATATTGCTAACAACAAACGACATTAAAGAAAATATATACTGTGAGGGCAATGTCAGATTTCCCAGATTTCAGATACTGTTCTAATGGTAAATAAAGCAGCATTTAGTTTCTGAACAAGATCCTGCACATGGGCTTTCCACAACAGCTTACTATCTATCCGAACGCCTAGGAACTTGAACTGTTCCGTCTCACTTATAATATGCCCATTCTGTCTGATCAAAATATCGGTTCTTGTTGAACTGTGAGTTAGAAACTGTAAAAACTGAGTCTTACTGTGATTTAGCATCAAATTATTTTCCACAAGCCACGAACTTATTTCATGAACTACATTATTTGTTACTGTTTCAATATTACACACAAGATCCTTCACTATCAAGCTGGTGTCATCAGCAAACAGAAATATTTTTGAATCACCTGTAATACTAGAAGGCATATCATTTATATAAATAAGAAACAGCAGTGGCCCCAGCACCGACCCTTGGGGAACGCCCCACTTAACAGTGCCCCATTGGGACTGAACATCACTACCACTCTCAATATTGCGGAGAATTACCTTCTGCTTTCTGTTCTTAAAGTAAGAGGCGAACCAATTGTAAGCTACTCCCCTTACTCCATAATGGTCCAACTTCTGCAGTAATATTTTGTGGTCAACACAGTCAAAAGCCTTCGTTAAATCAAAGGAAACACCTAGCGTTCGCAACCTTTTCTTTAATCCGTCCAAAACCTCACAGAGAAAAGAGAATATAGCATTTTCAGTTGTTAAACCATTTCTAAAACCAAACTGAACATTTGACAGCAAATTATGTGAATTTAAATGCTCCAGTAACCTTGTATATACAACCTTCTCGATAACTTTAGCGAACACCGATGGCATAGAAATAGGTCTATAATTGTCAACATTATCCCTGTCTCCCTTTTTATAAAGTGGCTTCACTACCGAGTACTTTAATCGGTCAGGAAACCGACCACTCCTAAAGGAAAAGTTACAGATATGGCTAAGTACTGGGCTAACATACATAGAACAATACTTCAGTATTCTGCTAGATACCCCGTCATATCCATGAGAGTTCTTGGTCTTTAGTGATTTAATTATTAAATCAATCTCCCTCTAGTCAGTATCATGGAGGAGCATTTCAGGTAACAGTCTCGGAACACTTTTTTCTAAGAACGCTATATGATTCCCTGTTTTGACTAGGTTTCTATTTAGTTCACCTGCTATATTCAGAAAGTGATAATTAAATACTGTACATACATGCGAATTACCAGTAACACGGACATTCCCACTATACACTGATTCTATATCCTCGACCTGTCTCTGCAGACCAGCCACTTCCTTTACGACTGACCATATGGTTTTAATTTTATCCTGAGACTTAGCTATTCTATCTGCATACCACATACTTTTTGCCTTCATAATAACATTTTTAAGCACCTTACAATACTGTTTGTAATGGGCTGCTGCATTTAGATTTTGACTGTTTCTAACGTTTTGATATAATTGCCACTTTGTTCTACAAGATACTCTTATCCCTCTAGTCAGCCACCCAGGCTGCCTGTTTTTGCTAGTACCCTGTTTTGAATGTTCTAACGGAAAGCAACTTTCAAAGAGCACGAGAAAAGTCTTGAGAAAAGCATTATATTTATCGTCTACTGTATCAGCGCTATAAACATCTTGCCACTCTTGTTCCTTTATAAGGTTTACAAAGGTCTCTACAGCAACTGGATCAGCTTTCCTAAACAGCTGATGACTATATTTAACACGTGTAGCAGCACAAAAATCTTTTTAGAGTTAAAATCTGTGTATCGTGATCTGAAAGGCCATTGACCTTTTTGCTAACAGAATGCTTTTCTGGTAATGAGGAATGAACAAAAATGTTGTCTATGGTTGTTCTACTGTTCCCTTGCACTCTCGTTCGAAAGAATACGGTTTGCATAAGATTATATGAATTAAGGAGGTCTACCAGCATCCTCTTCCTTGCACAATCACTTACACAATTAATATTGAAGTCACCACATATAACTTTTTGTATTTCTTATAAAGTGAACCAAGAACCTCCTCTAGTTTTAGCAAAAATGTTGTGAAATCGGAGTCAGGGGATCTATAAATAACAACACAAGTTTAACTCCGTTAAATTTAACCACACATGCACAACATTCAAACACCTTTTCAGTGCAGTACTTTGAAACATCAATTGACTCAAATGCGATGCCGTTTTTCATATACATGGCTACTCCCCCACACCGCAAAGAGCTCCTCGAAAAGCAGCCAGCCAACCTGTATCCTGGTAAAGGAAGCCTCTGAATTATCTCCTTATTTAAGAAGTGTTCAGATATACCAATAATTTCAGAGTCAACATCTATAAGCAGTTCACTAACTTTATCTCTAATACCTTGTATATTTTGATGAAATATACTAATTCCCTCATTACTCAGATACATAAGCTTTGTCATAAGTGGTTCCTTTGTTAGAGAGACTTCCCTTAAGCAGGAATACCTATCAGCTGACTTCAATCTAAAAAAGGTGCAGCTCTAACACCCACTACTGCAGGAATTTTCCCACGAGTGATCCCACCAACCCCACCTATGCTGTCACCTATTCGCTTTGCCAACCTCCCCTTCCCATACCTGTTGAGGTGCAGGCCATGTCTAGTGAAACCCGTCCTGCTGATAGACTCCACCGACACCTTTGAAATGTGACCCATGCCTTCTGTCATCAGCGCACCCCCGAGTCTCATGTTATTACGCCTGACGGCTGTATTAAGATGAGGCCGATCGTGACGCTGAAACAGTTCCACGAAATGCACATTTGTGTTGCCAGTCTGAGTGGCTATCTTTTCCAGGTCACCATCTATGTCATATTCCCCATCCCTATCAATACTATTACCAGCCCCACCCACAATCACTACCTCATCCTCTTCAGTAAAATCCCTACGTGACCCCCCCTATGTTAACAGTCACCTGAGCCAATCCTGCATTAGGCTTCACAATGCTGGTGACCTGGTACTCACTCCCCAGCACTTCCTGCAACTGCTGGCCTACACCTCTGCCATGAGAACTACCTAACAGCAGAACCTTCTTCTTCCCCTTCGAGTTTGCAACTGTTCTAGCCACCGGAACTAATGAGGTCTGCTGCATACTTCCTACATCAACAGCTACTAGAGATTCCTCTCCACTAGACTCTGACAGTTGGTCATATCTATTGTAAACACCAATAGTAAAACTATCTGAAAGTCTTCTTCTCCTAGCAGATCTCTTGCCAACAGCCAGCTCCCATTCCCCAACCCCCTTCTCCCTCATCCTATCTAGCTCCTCCTGTGCGTTTTTCCAACTGCACCTGAAAGACACAGATCTTACGCTCCTGCTCCTGTATCAACTTACTCTTGCTACATAACCTGCAGTTCCAGGAGAGGATCTCACCAGAATGCCCACTGGCTTCCCCACTGCATTCCCCCCAGTGAAAATACTCGAACAAGTCCCACACCGCAATCCACTACTCACGAACCTACGGCAAAGCCCACACTTCTCACTCATGGTAAAACTTTAGTTTTCTAAGTTTCGCTTCTACAATAAGATGATGTTAAAAACCTGACTACAATAAACACAAACTTACTCTACAAGGGAAGTAACTACTATTATTAACAGTAGTAATAAACAAGAAATGTGAATAAAACAAAAGACTAATACAGAAAGAGAATCAAACGTCTAATGACACAATAACGAAGCTGAAAACAGTTCCCAAAAGGTTCTTCCGAAATTATTTCACCAGAAAACACAAAAAACTCCGGTTGAAGACTTCTAAAGTTCCTAAATAAACCACTATACACAAACAATTAATTAGTACTTAGCTTTCGATGCGCCGCTACAGCTGCAACTGGTCAGCGCGGAATGTAAACACAGGTAAGAGGTTACGTTGCTCGATACGAAACACAAATATCAGGTCACAACACAAGAAAGGCAGAGGTGAATGAAGAAACCACTAATAAGTCACTTGTATAGTAAATATTATCACAAAAACCGTTAAAATACGTATCTGAAACCTAAAAATATATAAAAACTTGGAGAGCGATCTCACACGCAGTCACTCGCTTATGACGTCACACCAAAGAATTTGGTATATTAAGCCGTGTTTGCTACAATGCATTGCCCGTGGTCTGGTGTTCACAAAAGTCTTTACTTCCTTCTTTTTATATTTTATATATTAAGTATCACTACCTAGGTTATAGTCATGATACCATGTACCCATAAAGTAATCTCGTTCTAGATACGGATCGGCAACGAGCAAAGCACAAATAAAATCCAAACAACGCAGACCGCCATCACGAAAATACACATGCCTCCGAAATCGCATGTGGCAAAAATCTAAAGTCCTGCGCCGCATAAACTCATGGTCTTACATCATTTAACGTATGATGGATCATGCTGATGAAATTGACAGTACACCTTCGCATAGCAATTCTCTAATTCAAAATAGAATTCATATGAACTCACATGAAATAGATAAGTAAGAGATTAGCAGACACAAATATTTACGTACAAAACAAAATAACAGTCCAAAAGCATCTTGTATTAACTCCTGCTTGACTTACATACTAGAAATGCTATTTTTCATGCTGCTTACATACTAATATTTAGGCTCACTATAGTTATTACATGGCCTGTAGATCTTACTTTCAGTAAATTATCAGCTCAGTTTAGTATCACCCTATATAGCACAAATGTGAACAGAGAACGCACTCTGTTTGCATACAGTTCACTGTTAGGTCTACTAATTGTCCTTTACTTGGTAGTATTCAAAGTATAAGTGCATGACATATTTATTTCATAGAAATTAAACTTGAAAAGAAATAGATGTTTACCACAAGATAACTAGTTACACTATATATATTGTCTCTTGCTCAAGTTCTCATTTGGCTTTTTTTATCAGTTTCCCGTATCTTATACTTTAAATGATATATGCAGAAATATCTTCCCTAATAAACTTGCCAAACTTCTAGGCTTCATATAAATAATACTAAAAATAATCTTTTCACTGACAAAATAATCAGTCCTCATTTCCACATTTCACAGTTTTAGTGCCATAGTGATGCGTTCTCATTACATAGTCACTTTTGACAACATAAATGTACTTTCTTGAAAACACACAGTAAAACTTCCTAACCAATACTTAAATTCAGCAGATACTTAAAAGATCATTATTGCTTCTAATGTGAACCAAACGTCAGCAGTTTTATCACCTTCTAATGCTATCTATCAGTATATATCATTGGTAATATTTATGTCCATTAGTTTTTGTACATTAGTACACGTTCTTCCTTGCACAGTAGACTTCAGTAGTGTGACAGGTTCAGCGTAACACTTCAAAGAGTGTATATATTCACCATACAGAGTGGTAGATAAAATATAAAATACAAAATACTTTGGCATCTGTGCAAATATCCTTACTGAAGATATGTCTTCAGATCCTTGTGGTCATAAAATTTGTGATCTGCTTCTTACGGGAACAATTATTTTGTTGATAAATCGTGCATCAAGAACAAATCGCACCCCCCCCCCCCCCCGCCTGCCTTGCCCACAACTAATAACGGGCTGCTGTACGGCTAAAGGGAAGGCTCTTATAACACCCCACTGTAGCATCTTCTGGAGCTCCCGTTTGACAGCCTTCCTTTTGGACCACGGGGCGGAATAGGTTGCTTGGCAGTAAGTTTCATGCGGTAGGACTTCCATCTGGTAAACATAATCCTTGATCACGCCAGGCTTTAATGAAAATACCTCGACGTATTTCTGAAGTAACATAAATAATTCCATTTTCTGTTCATCCGATAAGGGTTTCGCTTCATCGGATTAGCATCGTAAGCGCGAAGAATCTATTTCGTTTTGCCCACTGTTCTTTAGTTCAGCTTCGTATACTGTGAGTGGTATTGCACCCACAGCACTTCGTTATTGATAATTTTAACTTGCATTCCTTGGCACCGTCGGCTGTGTTTCGCTTTTGACTTTATCAGATTCAAAACGAACTCCTCACCTCTTAACCTTGTATGGCATTTCCCATGCGGGAGGTCGATCTTTACGTCCCGTTCCCGTGTGAATTCCATGCCTACGAGACAAGACACGCTTAAATTCTTCACGACGAGAAACGTACAGTGATCCGCTCCGTTCCCGACTTCTATACCTATCCGTGCCTGCAACGTAACAGTCTGGCCTCTGGCACCAATAGCACACACGCAGCTTTGAACCGGCAAAGTCGGAATCTTTACAGACTGCACTGTTACCTTAAAGGAATTAGCTTCAATTACCTTTACGCCTGCACCGGTATCTAAAGTCAATGTCGTGGGAATACCTCCCTGCTTGAACAGCGGCTCGTACGTACTCCGAGGGACCTTCAGTATTACTGTCTACCTCGTTAAATAACTATTGACGGATGTCAGTCTCATCGTCACAGCGGAGCATGTTTATCTGTTCATTCAAACTATTGCCCCCATTCCGTCCCGCGACTGGCCTCAGGGAGCTCGATACAGTCGCCTTTAGACTGACGCCCCGGACGATGTCGTCGGTGGCGCTTCAACCACCTCGAGTGTCCGGACGTCCTGCCTGTCTTCACTCCTATTCCGGTTCACAGGCGTACCTTGCTCGTGATTATTTTGCAACCACTGATTGTTGTGGTGTTGTTTCCTATTTTATCGGCTTCCGTTTCGGTTATTTTGATAATCGGGATGGTACCGATTACTGTTTCGTCTCTGTTTTTGAAAGAATGACTGTCCGCTTAGAGGATCATCATTGTTGGCTCTTATAACATGGGTGTGTGGTTTGCGATGTTCCGCCGTTACTTCGCGACCCGCCGTTACGGCTATTGTGGCCGTTCTTACTCGCGAACTGCGAGCCATTGTTGCCAGTGCTGCTAACCGCATCTTCTTGTATTAGGTCCATGGTATCTAGCATTTACAAAAAATGTTAAAGGTCAACATCACACAGAGGCAACTTTGCCTTTAAGACGCGCAATACATCTTTGAGCGCGACCGGTTCGTCCCAGTATCTCGTTAAAGTAATGTATTTTTCGAAATACTTCCTAAGTCCACCATGCTTTGGGTTGTAAATTTCTTGGCTGAAGACCTGTTTTCTAAGGCGTTCTTGTATGCCCACTAACCAGTACTTAGCAAGAAAAGCCTTTTCAAATTGTTCCTAATGTGTACAATTCTCTGCGGCTTCAATAGCCCATAAAGCACAGTCTCCTTGTATATATTCCATGACCTGGACAGTAAGTTGCGGAATGAACGTATAAAAACTACGGGATGGACTTGTTTTTTGTCTGGGATCAAGATCTGAAATTGTCTAGGTTTTAACAGGCTTTGTTCCTGAGAGAGATCTCTGTTAAGGTTGCACCTGTCCCCAACGCATCACGCGATTGTTGTACAGTGCTGTTTACAGGGTGATACGCTTCAAAGTATGCCTCTGAGCTTTGTGGACCTGCAATATACGCGTCCTGCATTTGCATATCGATAGTCGTCGCTTCTCGTGACGGCTGTGGTATTGTTTCCACCGCTCGTCGCACTTTTCTTACCTGTGACGAAACTTCGACTCGCCACTGTGAATGGTCGTGATGTATCATGTGCTTTATGTGGTCTATTTCAGAGCGGAGCGTTTGTTTTGCCGTGCCGAGTTCGGCCATCACTTCGCTCCCAGCTCGTTGTATTGCGCCTTTCCACTCTGAATTTATTTTATCGGTGAGCATTTTGTCTTTCTGCTCAAGCCACTAGGCGAATTCGGTATTCAATTTTTCACTCGGCTCATTTACCTTGGTTTTTAACACTAATTCTTCTGTTTCTACGGACAGGCTGTCGACACGTTGTGTTAATTCGTGCGTCATATCTTCCATCGTCTTCTGTGGTGATTGTATTGTTTCCACATCTTTTCAAAGTTTGGAAACAGTTTCTGGTAAATTCTTATATGCCGCCTTTAGGCTGGTTATTTCGGATGCTATTGGTCCTATACTAGTGTTACATTTTTTACTAATTCGTCATTTACCTGAGTGATTTGAGTTGTCTGCGCTGCATCTCTCTCTGCAGGAGTACTCCTGACACGCCTAGAGATTTCAGAAAAGTTGTTTATGCGTGAAGCAAGCGCTTCATCGCGTGTTAATCATCTCAGCAATTTTATTGAGTAGCAGAGAAAAGGGATCTACGACGGGAGGAGGTATTTGCCCGGCACTTAAAATTTACTTGTGCCTACGTATTAGATTCTGCCGCCACGTTTTGAGCATCATATTCTGCCAGCGTCGGATCGGTACTATTTTACTGCCATCGACGTTATTTTCTGAAACACTGTGATTTGCGGTTTTCACGTTTACCTATCTTTGTCATAACACATAAAAAAAATACATTCCCGGTTGGACAGGGATATGCGATGACCTGTACGCGGAGTTCCTCAAGAATGGGGACCGGGAAATAGCGGATGAACTATTACATAACATCGACTTTATTAGACGGCAAAAATGGGAGAATACTGTTGAAAATCTAGACTTCTCAAAGTCAAGCCGACAAGCCTGGTCCCTACTACGTAAACTTGGAGGCGCAAACCAACCTGAACGTAGAAAGGACGAAATATCTCCCAACAAGGTTGCATCCCGCATAGTTTCTGCGTCTAGAGCCCCACGAAATAGAAAGCACACAACAAAAGTGAAGAAAGACTTAAAAACATTAAAAAGGACCCGTGCAATGGACTCAGAATATTCATCAGATATTCGCATCAAGGAGGTTACCAATGCCCTGAAGAAGGTTAAATCAGGCAAAGCTCCGGGTTTCGATGGTATCCACCCTGAGTTCCTCATACATGTTGGAGCCTACACAAAACAATGGCTGGCTAAGTTCTTTACGGACATTCTCCAAGTGGGTAACATTCCTCCCTCACTTAAACGAGCAAAGATCATCGCAGTCCTGAAACCTGGTAAACCAGGCGATAGACCAGAGAGTTACCGCCCCATTGCCCTTCTCAGTATGGTATATAAATTACTAGAAAGACTGCTCCTCAACAGAATAGGCCAGACTATACTCAAAAAAATCCCTGTCGAACAAGCAGGATTCCGTCCATATCGCTGCTGTACAGATCAAGTCCTATCACTGACAACATATATAGAGGCGGGGTTCCAGAAGAAAAATAAAGTAGCTGCAGCATTCATAGACCTAACAGCAGCCTATGATACAGTTTGGAAACAGGGGCTCATGTACAAATTAATCTGTGCCGTCCCCTGCAAGAAGATAACCAACCTCATTGATGATATGTTGTCAAGTAGAACCTTCCAAGTAATAATGGGGAATGAGAGAAGTAAACAGATGAAACTCAATAATGGACTCCCACAAGGCTCTGTCCTTGCGCCCCTTCTTTTCAGCCTTTACATCGCTGACATGCCTGCAACCAGATCGCGCAAATTTGGTTATGCTGATGACTGGGCTCTAGCAACAGCCGACAGAAATATAGAAACTGCCGAAGATATCCTTACGAGTGACCTAGGGATTCTCAGCGAGTACTTTAAAAAATGGAGGCTACAACCTAGTGCTACAAAGACGGAAGTATCTGCCTTCCATTTGAACAACAAAATGGCCAACAGAGAACTACAAGTCTATCTAGACGGGAAATTACTAAATCACAACAAACACCCAAAGTACCTTGGGGTTACCCTAGATAGGACACTAACATTCAAAGAACACCTGACGAAAACTGCAGCGAAACTTAAAACACGCAACAACATATTGCAGAAGCTCTGTGGCACCACTTGGGGCTCCACAGCATCTACCTTAAGAACATCCGCACTTGGCTTGGTGTATCCAGTGGCAGAATGCTGTGCCCCAGTGTGGCTCAACAGCAAACACACACACATGGTAGATAGCCAACTTAATGCAACAATGCGTATTATATCAGGCACAATCAGGCCAACTCCTACAGTGTGGCTGCCCGTTCTCAGTAACATAGCCCCTCCTAACCTGCGCCGTGAACACGCTCTGGTTAGAGAATTTCAAAAAATCATGACCAACCCTCAATTACAAATCCATGAAGATACTCACGACATCCAAGGAAACCGACTCCGGTCTAGGCATCCTCCACTAAAGACCGCACAGGCTCTGCACCAAACCAACTTCAAAATAAATGACCGATGGAAAGAGGAATGGGAGAGCAGAACAGTAGTAAACTGCCACAGTATGCCATGCATCTTTAGTAAACCAAAAGGATTTGATTGCCCTCGCAAAGTTTGGTCAACTCTTAATCGCATCAGAACCAACTGTGGGAGATGTGCCGACTCCTTACACAGATGGGGTAAACTTCCTTCGGCCGCTTGCGACTGTGGCGCTGAGAGACAGACGGTCAAACACATCGTGCAGGAATGCCCACTAAGGGCATACGAGGGTGACCCACAAGATTTCCTAATGGCGACCCAAGAGGCAATCGACTATTTACTATCTAAGCTGGACGTCTGCTTGTGACTGGTCTTCTGTGAGTGTAACTTTACAATTGGCGGTGTCCTTATATACAAAGTGTTATTTATTGCTCTGTTTATACATATGTGATTTTTTTTATCGTGTTGTTTCTGTAATTTTTACTGTGATGTTATGAGCCATACGCTAAATAAAATAAAATGTCATAACACAAATTGGAAATATACTTTGAAATAAAATCTCTTGACAACACACTGGATAATTAGCGTAAATTGACCAGAAACTAATTGTTTAATTAACCCTTAACTACTATGGTCATTCACAGGAACACAGTTACTATGGATGGGTCTCACAGACCGCATTTTTCTATTTTATATATAAAACCAGAATTTTGCTGAATATACATAGTTTCTTGACTTCCAGCCATTCATTACACTTCTTAGAGGTGCCTTTTGTAGAAATTTGATTTTTTTAAACACTGCGGTATTTTAAACACTTCGACAATTAAAACAAAGCTACATCTGGAGTATATTTTTATTTTATGAGTTACGAAATTAACAGCAAATAGTTAGCTCTCTACTCACACATAGATTTTCATCAGAGGGATTATATTACAAATTGGCAATATAACTAGATGGAAAAACCCGACACGACTTACGATAAATTGTGTGCGAAGTCAGCTTTCGGTTTACGACTCACTTTGCAATGTAGAGCGAATATTTCAGTCCGTACGTCTTTGAATGGAGAAACTTTGCCACCATTTTATTTCTTAAATAACAAGTAAAAACTAAATACTTGGTCTCATCTGCCACTGAATCATACTTTAGTCAATTTCCACCTGAAAACACTTCACGCAGACCTTCCTGGATCACTCCAAACAAATCGGAACACCACGCTGTTGATATGGATGCCTTGTTTTCCTCTTCAGACGAGGAGGGCAAAAGGTGCACGTTTTTCGATTTTCGAATTCTGCTTTCGGTGTCTGAGGCTCAACTTGCAAGTGAAGACATCCGTATCATATAACACACGTTGCACAGATGGCCCAGCTTTCCCCGCCATGGAGAAACAGTAGCATGCAATAAAAACGCGGCACGCAAACACTATGGTACGTCTGTGAGACCTCTCAAGGCTAATAATGACGAAACAAAGAGCAGCAACAATGCAAGAATGCTGGCACGTGTAGCTTGACAGCCAATAGGAAGGTACATGGAAGAGTCCATTTGGCTTTGCGGGGGTGTGAGAAATATCTCGACACAAAAATTAGTAGCGGTCTGAGAGACGGTCGATAGTAGTTACGGGTTAAAATGACAATATGGATGCTTCAAACTAAAACAATCCACTATCACTCGTTTTCACTTCTATTGGGCGCAGCGAAAATAACCATCTTAGTATAGCGCTTAGCAACAATGCCTACTACAATTACAAACTACGCAAAATGCAGAAAATCCTAAATTGTCCCTGAATTAAATGAGCTACGCGTTGCAGACTACGAAAGCAGAGGCAACTGGTAACACGTTGTGATAACCATACCTTTTTTTCCGTGTTGCTGCTTGGATCCTGCTTTAATTCAGTTACATCGGTTAATTTCATTTATATTTCGTGTAGCCGTCATAAGTTTTTTATTGTCTCGAAAAATACAGTCGACTTATGAAAAACAGAACAGACAACCATCAGTTAACATCATACAATTTTTTGTTCGAGCAACACGTTGGCTGCGCCAGTTTAATATTACTGGTATTTTTTAAATTATGTAATACCAAATTTATCTTTTGCTGGTGGCAATGCTTCCGAAATGGTAAAATGGTGCATAGAAAATTTTTACTTTTTGATGATGAAATTATATAATCCGCCAACTAGCATCAGATACCCATCAGCTGTTGAGAACCGTTATGCGACGGCATTGTTTAGAGGCCAGTGCCGATCTAAAAATTACGAAGTTTCCGTAATTACATTGCCCAGATACTGATAGAAAAGACCGGTAAAAGATATCTCAGGAACGCTGAAATAAAAGTTTGATAAAGTAATAGCCGTTCGACCATACAATTCGGCTGCAACTCTCCTTCGCTACAGCCTGAAAAAGTTCTAAAATGCAGCGCCATAATTTGACATGTGGAATTAATGATAAAGGAAATTACAGTCTTAATTAAAACGCGGCTTTTGGAATTAAATTAGCTTAATTATCTGCCAAACGTTACAGAGCGACACTTGCATTTTTGAAACAGCCATCGAAAACAAACGAGAGAGCGGTAGCTCACAGCTCCTGCTTTTATATAATCCAAATACAAACTACGGCGACTGCCTTCAACTTGGTATACAGTTTCGATACATAAACATTTCTCTCGGACATTCTTTAGCTGGACAGCAAAAAAACAAAAATATTCCTTTCATTAAATCGTGACCTTTTCTCCTTATTTGTCAGATATCTTTCAACGGAGAGAAAATTAATTCTTAACGTATTTTAGCCATAATTAAAAAATTGGGGCATATTCTATTAATTATTCAAAAAAGAAACGTTTTACCACCACGAACATCCATCGGTTTCTCAGTTTCACGAACATCATGAAGGAAGTGGGGCGGAAAACCATCCTATTGGTAGATGAAGTACACAATGTCTGCCCGCGTTGCTGGCAAGAGACAATTTTCCAGTATGTCCAGGTGCATGTGTCCTGCAGCGGTCTTTTCGCAGAAGAAAAAGGGACTGTAAATTTTAAACCGTGAGTCTGCAGAGAAAACATTGACTATTGGTGCATAGTAGCGTTGGGGAGTCTCTCTCCCCTGGATTCGCACACTGTGCCATTCACGAAAAGATGTTGCTCAATCACTGAAGATGAATGTCTCCAAAAATCCATTCTTTTCCATGAGCTGTAGTAGCTTTACCAAAAATTCTGAGCGCCTATCTCTATCATCGGAAGGCAGGGCATGTAGCTGTTGCAAACGGTAAGGCTTCAGCGTCTGTCATATCCTTAAGATCTGCCAAACGTTCGGTTGTGACATGTTCGACGCTGTGCTTACTCTGTTCGTAGACTTCTGCGGGCTACGTGCGAAACTCGCCCGGAAGCCATCAACCGTCTCTGCACCCACTGCAGGCCCACCCGTTGATTTCCCCTTACAGTGTCATCCTGAAGCTTTAAACTGCACGTATCTTCGCCGAATGGAGTCGGCAATTGATGGATCTTCGTTGAACTTCGTTCTGAAGTGTCACAGACTGATGCAACGCGTTTAAAGCACAACATACGGTTTCTCGGCTCCTGTCGCCATTCTTGCCTGATTACTCACTGTTGCGCTCTAGTGACAGAAATATGAAGTGCAGCTGCAACAATAAAAATCTTTTGACTTCGTCTGGATGAGTGTTGATTTGGTGACAGTGTATCAGTGTAGCTACAATGAATTCATGAAACCGCTTCCATGATCTAGAGGGGTGTTCAGTAAGTACAGTACAATTTTTTTTTTCTGAAAGCAGGCTGGATTCAGGAATCAGATACACCATTACCAATCCTTTTGGCTACGTGACTCATTATTTTTCAACATAATCATCATTCAATGCTACAGCACTACGGCACCTTACAGTGAGTGTTCGTATCTGCCCATGGTACCATTCTACTGGTCGACGTCGGAGCCAACGCCTTACTGTATCAGTTCTTTGTTTCTTTCTTTCGCTACTGCCTTGGTCCCGCAGCGTGCGCAGGGTCGGCAGGGTTAAGTACGGATTTGGCACAGTTAATTTTAAGGGGTGGCCAGATGTCCTTCCTGCCGCCACCCCATACCCCCCGGGACGGAATCAGTGTACCCCAGCTGTCTGCGTCCAGTGCAAATCGTGAAATAGTGTGAATGTGCTTCAAATGTCTGCGAGTCGTGTAACTGAGGCGGGACATGGGGACCAGCCCGGTATTCACCTAGGAGGATGTGGAAAACCGCCCTAAAAACAACATCCAGGCTGGCCGGCACACCGACCGTCGTCGTTAATCCGCCGGCCGGCCGCGGTGGTCTAGCGGTTCTGGCGCTGCAGTCCGGAACCGCGGGACTGCTACGGTCGCAGGTTCGAATCCTGCCTCGGGCATGGGTGTGTGTGATGTCCTTAGGTTAGTTAGGTTTAAGTAGTTCTAAGTTCTAGGGGACTGATGACCTAAGATGTTGAGTCCCATAGTGCTCAGAGCCATTTTGTTACTCCGCCGGGCGAATTCGATGTGGGGCCGGCGCGCCTACCCGAGTCCGGGAAGCAGCGCGTCGGCGCTCTCGGCCATCCTCGCGGGTCGTCTTGCTGCCTCAGTAACCTCCCCGTAATCCACGTATCGGTTCCCGCGGAGTGCACGCTTCATTGGGCCAAACAGACTGAAGCCGGAAGGTGCGAAGTGCCGACTGTAGGCTGGATGAGGAAGTGAAATTTCGTGAGCTATCGGGTGCGCAGGCTTGCGTTGTGACGGCGGAGTAGTAGTTCGTTTGCATTCATTTGGTGATGAACGAGCTGAAAATGTTTGTTCAGTTTCCTGAGTTTAGGACAGTACACTTCAGAGTTGATCGTTGCACCGTGAGGGAGGATGTGAGACAGAGTAATCCTTTCAGAGTCCCAGAATACCGTCCACTTCAGCGGCTTGAGGATGTGGCTTTGAAGGTTTTCTTCGGAGGAAGAGGTGGTGTGGCCGCAGTCCATAGATTTCCGTTCAGTTTCCGGTTCGAATTGATGAACCCATCTTTCATGGCCTGTGACGACGTTGGGCAAAAAATTGCCACTATCAGCCCCACAACGCGCGAACAATTTCGCGCATATTATCCTTCGTTGCTCTTCAACGCAGTGGGCATATCCCAACTGGTGGACGAGTGTGTCAGCAGTACCGAAAGAGACGTTCAGCTGATCAGCGAGATGTTCGATAATGATCCGTCGATCACCACAAATGAGTGTGTCCGCACGTTCCAACATTGCAGGAGTCACGGCTGTAAGCGGGCGGCTGGCACGCTGGACGTGGGACGCGTTTGCGCGACCTTGTTGCGATGGCGACGGAGGAGGCCTCTGTCGCCCAACGACTCGTCGAGCTTTCGTTCCCCGCCAAGTCTCCCAAGGCATTCTGCGAGCGCCTATGAATGTCCGCGGCCCTCTTACTTTCCTCCAAAAGAAATACAGTGGCAGCTCTCTCGTGGGAACGCACCTCAGTCACAGACGCCATTTTAAAGGCTCTGTGTCGCGCCGCTACTTATCAGAACTTAAACAAATTACAGGGGCTGAAGGGGGAATATTTCAAGACGTCCTGCAACAAATTCTGCGTTTTTTCGATGGAAATTAGCCGAGATAAAAAATGTGTTGCATTACTTATTGAAAGCCCCTCGTGTAATAATCTTCTACTTTAGTCTGCGGCCGCAGTTTCGTTTAGGAATTGAGTGAGACCTGTCTTCGTGTGGCTGTTGCGTCGCGACACTAGGCTGAGGGAGGAGGAGGCGTGTCGGAAGCCGTGTGCGGACGTTGGGTCGCTTTTGAGCAGCAGCGGCAGGACGTCGGCCGTTCATCAGTTGGCCGTGCGGCAGGTAATGTTTTCATCGCGGCACAAAGGGAGACGGAGGGAGGCAGGCGTCCCGGCGCCGCCGCCGCCGCCGCGCGATCCATCATTCATGGCGACCCGCCCGCCCCAAAAAGTGCGGCGCGCGCCTTTCTGCTTTCCCATTCATTACCTCCCCTCTGCGACGGCGCGCTGCTCTGCGGGCTCCGACCCTTTTATGCTAATGCGACGCGAACAAACTGCGAAAATTAGTCGTGGCTTATGTAGCAGCAAGATTCGCAAACGCTTTTTAATTCCACCGGTTCCGTAAGCGCCGTGGGCGCGCGTCTGCGTAACGGGGGCAGCCCGGGAAAAGCCGACGACGATGCACTGTCTGGGAAGGAAGGGGAGAGGAGGTCGAAAGACGTGAAATTTGCAATCTCGACTGGACCTCTCCTCTTGGCAGGGACCTTTTTTCTGAAGATTACTTTCATGAAAGCCTTAGCTACTACGTTAGCGTTACACAGTACTGTCCGTCGTCATCGATATCGTAGCCGCCCTGTTAATTATTTTTCGTACGTAATACCACTGTGCGTCCTTCTGACAGTGTAATTATCTATAAATGGGCGATATTGCGGGTTGGTGGAACGATTTTATGTTTCGAAAACAGGTTATAACACACAACCAACCAAATACAAGCTTTCGAATGTGCTTCTACCCAAAAATGCTAAAGATAGGTAGATTGGCCAGTTACTGAAGAAGTACTGAATCGACTGGTAAGAAAAATACGAGTACAGTGGCACAACTTGACTAAAATAAGGAAACATGTCGCAGGACACAGCCTGAGTAGGCGGAGGCCAGGTCTTGACAACAGTGAGTAGTTGAACCAGGGACCTTTGGGTTGACTGTCTGGGCAGTAACGTGCTGAACTATCGAACCACGAATACTGCGTAACGTTTATGTTTTTGGAAGTATGGGCGTTGTAGGGAGTCAGAATACTGAGCAACGATGCTGATCGAAAAAAGAAACTGTTTATTATTTCAAAAGTAATCGCCCCATCTGTTAATACAGTTATCCCACTGAGACAAGAACGGTGAGTGCATTGAAGGAAAAATGTTTGCAGTTGCGAGCCACATCTTGCTGAAGTTCTTCCGACTTCGCTGCAAAAGTTTCGCTGGGAAGCCGTTACACATCCTCCATCAACTCGCTAGCTCTACCCATGCGATCTCCATATGTTCGGAACCCTGGAAAAAGACGTTCGTGGCCTTCGATTTAATTCAGACTGAGAGACGCACGCCTGGATACAGACACGGTTCCGTAGGCAACTGTAAACATTTTTCCGTGAAGGCATTGTTCGTCTTGTCTCAGTTGGATACATGTATCAACAGTTATGGCGAATACTTTTGAAATAATAAACAGTATACTTACTGTTTGTTCCACCTGCTTCGTTCCTATTGTACTGCCCCGTGCGTGTATATATAAAACGTAAGTCGCTGTATGCAACGCAGATCACGACGGATGGCACCATGCTGAAATACACACTGGATGAACCAAAAATACACCTACAAACAGTCAGAGTTGGTAGTATGGACCCAAACAGGAAAAAAAGTCCCGTAAACATGGGCTCTAAAACTCCAACCATAAGAGTTATGAGAACTTAAACAGTAGAAAAGACGTGTTTCACAGTAACAAAGTGCTCATACCTCTTACGACAGGCAGTTAAGAGCCCATGTTTACTGGACAACTTTCCTTTCATCCGTCCTTACCTCTGAAAGTTTGTCGGTGGGGTTCTGGTCCACGTTGCAGGATGTCTATTGAATTTGTAGTTTGCAGTGGATTACTCATGTCATATTATCCGATATTTCGTCGGCTTTCCAAGCTCCATCGTAAGTTTCGTCGAGAAGGTTGTAAAGATCAGGATATTTACACAGGGGTGATGTTACTGGTGCTTCATAGCTCCAATGTTAAGCGCATAAGGAGGCCCTCTTCCGCATTTGATTACCAAAGAGGGAAAGAGATCCAGTTTGCGCTCTGTGTACATACTAGGAGGAGTCATTCCAGATGTGGAAAGGCTGTTTCCGGGTGCCTTCAGGAGCACAGGGTATACGACTACGGCTTTGAACTGGAAGAGATTCTCTCTGGTTTCGGCCGGCTGGCTGAAGATGTAAAGACCGCCAGTGTTGCTTGCAAGATGAAGGCGGAGCTCACCATCTGTAGCGATGTGGAGTGGAGGGTCTGAATCAGAGGCTCAGACTGTCCGACCGTGTAGGCTGGAGATTCACTAACTAGCGTCATACCGTGGCGGGATATCGGGTTTGGTTAATAGCTCAGGGCTAGCGGGGGCTGGGTGGAGTGGCCCAGGCGTTCGTGTTTAGGTTAAACGGTCTTGGGTAAGAACAACGGTTCTAGTCGCAAAGGGTGCAGGTCAAACAAAGGGGGGGGGGATACACCTAGGAACCATAGGTATTGTAGTTCTAAATTGTTGTAGCTGTATTCAGAAAGAACCAGAGCTCCAAGCGCTGATAGACAACAGTGAAGCACAAATCGTTACAGGTACTGATGTTAGCAGAAGTCTGCGAGAAGTTCAGCCGAATTCTGGACAAAGGACCTAACTGTGATCAGGAAGTATAGATTAAATAATGTTGTCGTGGAATATTCATTTCTTTTAGAAGTAGTTTTGTAATGAAATTGAGGTACATAGTTCTTGTGAATTAGTGTGGGTAGAGGTTGTACTTGATATATAGTTAGTGGTGACTTCAATCTATCCTCGCTAGATTGGCAACAATACACGTTCAAAGCGGGTGGTAGGGATGAAACATCGTTCGAAATTGTACAAACTGCTTTCTCCGAAAATTATTTTGAGCAATTAGTTCAGGAAACTACTCGAAGTGTAAATTATTGCAAACTTCACATCTTAGCAGCAAAAAAACGTGAGCAAATAGGATACAGGGATTAGTCAGCACCAGCCGTTAGCTCTAAAACGGCACTGATCGTCTCGTGAGAATACTACAAAATAGCAAGAACCAGTGTAAGAAAATAGTCGAGAACAATCTGCAATCCTAGACATACCACTACTGTAGGGAACCTACGAGACAAGATAAGATTTATTACGCCCCACCTGGTCGCAATTATGCCTAGCTCCACTCTTGATTGTATTTTGTTGATATATATAGCCTGTTTGTACAGTGACGCGTTCGCTCAGCCATGTACTTTAAGATTGATATGCACCCTTGGGTGCAAAATCAGCGTTTAACTGTAGTCTCGTATGAAAAGAATGCCGACGTCGCGGCACGGAACATGCGCAAGTAGGAGTGCAACAGCGGACGCCCTCCATTAACAGTAATTAGCCCCAGTGGAAAGGCTTCGTGCCGAGGGTCGGTCCCGTAGCGATGCCGCCATAACTGTACCCAACTTTTCAGCAAAGACCGTTAAGGCTATGAAATACTCCACTCTCTTCTTCCAGCACTATTTTCTAAATGTATTACTTTTATTATTGCAGCTGCACTAGCTTTAAATCATCCTGTGCGCGAGAGAACAGGCCGTATAAGATTAAATATAAGTGGCATTATTATTAACACGTCAGGTAACAATATGACAAAAAGGAATAGAATTAATATGCAGGCACCCAGGAGAGCATTCGGAGATACGTACGTTTGAGAAATGAGTGCTTCATGTGTTTTTTAGCAACACCTGCCATCAGATAAATACATGACAGTTCTATGGAACCTATTCTTCAAGTTAGAAAAGACGTTACTGTTAACCATTGAGTAAGCATTGTCGTACCATTGAGTAAGCATTGTCGTACGATTTGTTGGGCGTTGTTTGTTGAAACACGGAGGAGGTATGTACTGTTCGTTGTGAGCTCATAGTCACCCCGAAAGAAATGACTCCTCCGAATTTCGTCCTCGTGTGGTACTTACCGGGCGAAGAGAGGAAAAAGGTACTCAGATTTCGGAGAATTACCCGTTGCGCTGCTTAAAATCGCAGTGAAAATAAGTATTTATGAAAGGCATTTGATCAATGTAGATACTGTATGATGAAAGCTGACACGGAATAAGATTTTTCTGAACAGAACCTTAGCGTATTACCGCTATCATAATCCGATTTTATTAATAGCCCAACTGTTACTGGTTTTAAGTAGTGCGTCGAACTGTTCATAAAATTCCCTTCGCAGCAACAAACAAATTCCAACCCCACTGACATTTTGAAGTACACTGTAGCTGTACAGGTGTGCTACGAATACTGTTCTGCATCTGACATTGATACCGGCTGTTAAAATTGCGTAACCATAAAGATGCCAAGCTGTCGTGAGTACTGCAAGGGCGTGCTGAGGAAAAATAATGCTTCCGAATTTTTATGTGAAAACTGTTAAAACTTTTTTAAATAAAACTACATTCTACAGCCTTATTTTTCATTCCTACGTATTTATTTCTCTACAGAGTCACTGGGGGCACAAAGCGAGAGAAGACTTTGTTGGTACCGTGATTGTTGAGTGCTTGAGTTGCTTGAATTTATAGACGGAGCCACAACCTTGACCTCTGCTTGCACCCCTTCATTACTGTCAAGAGTGAAGTCCTCGAAGGTGTTCTTTAAACTTTGGAAACAGATGAAAATCGGGTGACGCCAAGTCGGGACTGTGTGGAAGGTGATGGATGACTGTGGAGAACCTCAGGTGTCGGATTGTTGCAGACATGGCAGCGCTCTTGTGTGGTCTGGCATTTTCATGCTAAAGTAAAGGGTGCCCCTTGTGTGGACAAACTCTTCGAATTCGAGCTTTCGGTTTTCTGCGGGATTACAGCATGCTGTTTCCCACGCATCGGTATAGTTACGATACACACCGCCTTGTTAACACGCTGCAATTCGGAGCCCTCTAGCGGCAGGTGGGTGCAACTTGCGTCAGCGAAGCGGGAAAGTCGACCGAGTAGTATGCATCACACGTAATACTTCAATCGATACTGAGAAGAGAATAAAAGATTCTCAGGCATTACTCGTGCATGCTTCGATACGCACATTATAGGCATTTCAGCGCACCTACACGAAATAGATAGGAGTAGAGCCATCCGTATTCTGTATATGAAGTAGGAGTAGAGCCATCCGTATTCTGTATATGAAGTAAGATTGTACAGCGAATTTCTAATTCGTAAGTCTGTAAGGGGAATTAGAACGGAAAGCTCACATGGGAAGAATTTTATTTTATTTACTTAAATATAATCTACACCGGTTGAAATTGTTAAAATTTTTACGTGCATTACTTCAAGATCTAATGAAATCGGTAATTTTTTATATAGAAGACTGTGGATTACAATGTTATAAAGGCTAAATACCTTGTCATGTCCAGAAGAGCATGGGCACCAGATTGAGCAAGTTGAAACAAAGTTTGAGAGACAGGAGTTTCTGATGGTAAAACCATAAGAGGCAATCTGACAGACAAAATGATTGATGAACTACAGCAGTATTTTGGGATGGCCATTAGAAATAATGCTGAGGATTTGTTGAAAATGAAGCAGGCTGTATGGGCTACCTTCTTCCACAGACAATCAACTGATGAAAAACCGTTACACCACCTTTGCCCTCATGGACCTGATTCATGGTGGAATTACCACAATGTCCAGCACTCAAACGGTTCATACAGCCATAAACATTCCATCCCAGCTACAGTCACATATTACTGAAGAAACGTCTGCATGGTAAGACTCAAAATCCCAATGAGTCGTTCAGTAATCTTATATGGACTCGCTTACCAAAAAGTGTTTTTGTTGGAATGAAGACACTAAAGTGGGGAGTCAGTGATGCTGTTATTGCTTTTAATTATGGCAACACTGGCAGGATAAAAGTGCTACAGCATATGGAAATTCATCCTGGAGCAAACTGCATCAGAGAACTTGAACGGATGGACAAGGTCCGCATTGAGAAAGCGGAATATGAAGCACAGTTGGCCACTGAGGAGTCCAGAAAGAAAAAAGAAGTTGGAAAACGATCAAGACGATGATATACAGTATGGTACAGGGTGCTTCTGAGTGACTAAAAATAAAAGAAAAATTAAGCATATATTGAGTTACAGTCTTTTCAAACTTTAGAAGCCGTTTCTGGAAATTTACCTTTTCTGTTGTATTTTTCCCTAAATTTCAGGAACCATTTCGAGTAGAGTATTCATATTTTCAGGGAGTAATGACTTACATATCCTGAGTCTACTGAACTAAAAGAAGAACATAATGTTCTGTATAATTAAATTTATTTAGGATAATGTACAATAAAGTACATAAACTTTTAACCGTGTAATAAAAAAAATTGTATTTCCGAAATCAGTGGCTGAAATGCAACTATAGTAGTTCAGTAGACTCATAACATACAGTTTAATGTTCTTTAAAAGTTTCAGGTCAGTGGCTAGAGTGATTCCTGAAATACAGGGAAGCCGAGTCACCAAATCTAAAACTGTCGGGACAGGGCGTTCCAACTCCCCTTAAGTGATTGTTTCTTTGTTAGAATATCGTGGTATAACTCTTGCAAGAGGGGAGAAATGGCTACCAACATTATCGGTATCTGACAACTGCAGGAACGAGTGCGGTGTGGGATCCTTACCAGATAGGACTGACGAAGGACATCGAAAAACGAAGGGCACCTCGATTTGTATTATTGCGAAATAGGGGAGAGTGTGTCGTAGATGTGAGAAGCAAGTAGGGGTGTCAGTTATTAAAATAAATGCGCTTATCTTTGCGTCGACACCTTTCCACGAAATTTCAATCACCAAGTTTGCCCTCTGAATACGAAAACATTTTATTGATGCCAACGTACACAGGGAGAAAAGGTATTCTTAATAAAATAAGACAAATCAAATTTAAGTGTTCGTATCTCCCGCGCGCCATTCGAGATTGCAGCGGTAGAGAAGTACGTTGAAGATGTCCCAGTAAACCTTCTCAAAAGAAGTTGTATGTGGGTTGCAGAGCTGTCGTGTAGATATCTCTCTTGCAAGCTGAGTTCGACTCGGTAGCTACCGATTAAAGTTGTTGTCGCTACCAGAGGCGAAGCCACCGTGTATACCCTGACATTACCTACAGAAGTGTTCTTCCTACTGTGTGTTTTACGCACTGGAAGTAAAATTCTTCTATTTTCTATCCTACCTAATGTTGCAGTTTTAATGCCCAGTGTTGAACTACGACCGAATTACAATCGGCAGCTTCTGCCAATCGTATGTGCTTGTCTGTTTTGTTGGCGAGGTGAGGGAGAGCTTTCTCAGACGACTTCACACCTGAGAGCGCGCAGTGGGTGGCGTCTTCCACGGACACCGCTACGGGCCGGTTACACAACCTGTTCTCGCGGTTACATGGAGGATATCAGTCTGAGAGTTGATTTTATTGTTAGTCCAGCCTGCACAGAACGTTGGAGTAATAGTACTGCGAGGAATAATCTTCGACGGAGGCCCTGAGCAAAGATGAAATTTGTGTGGGTTTGTCACTCGACGACAGATTGGCATCCTCTCTCGTTTCATCTGTTGTGCCGATTTAAAACGAAAGAAAATGTTTGTTTTTCAACAGAAAAGGTTGCTGTGTCGCGGAAACGGGTTCTGCAGTACGTTTATTGAGAGTACGTGGCGATCTTATCAGCCGGCACAGTGGTTTCCGACTGAGCTCCGCTTGGGATGTGGCGTTGGCAGAAAGACGTCGGGAGCGCTCTGATATAAAGGCAGCAGACAAGTAGCACCAGGACACTGTACGGACGGAGACCCCCTCCACCACGCCGCCCCTCCCCCATAGCATGACATCTCCTGTGGACGCACGGGACTCGCCCAACCGCTGGCGGAATCCTCGGCAGAGGTGTCGCCGTCCAGCGGGAATAGAGGAACGAACTGGAACTGAACCCGACAGTTCGCCTGAAGATAACGAGTAGGAATCTGGTCGAAACGCCGCGACTCGCATGATAACCCGAAGTCATTTCATCACTAGTTAAACTTCACAGTTCTTTGGAGCCAACAATTAAAGATCTATAGCTAACTAACTACTATTAGATTCCGTGATCTGAATACTGTAATGGCGCGTGTACACGAGAAACAGTTGGTACATCGCCTCCAGATCGCTCACCTCGTCAAAATGAAACAAAAAACAAGAGGATAATAGTGCAAAGTCAAAATGGAGCAAATCAGACAGTAACAAATGGAATTTCATTGAGTTGGGACCTGGACGTCATGACCTGTATTTTTTACTATTATTTTGAAATCTGTGGAGCGCCGGGCTCCACGTCACTGCAGCTGCCGCTGGGGACACCAGACGTGCCGTGAAGCCGTCCGTCGTCTCGTCTCGCCTCGCCTGGCACGGTCTGTTCCTCACCATCTCTCTCTCTCTCTCTCTCTCTCTCTCTCTCTCTCTCCTCTCTCTCCCCCACCCCACCCCCCTACCTGCCATCACTCCAGTCACACGACGGAGCACAACGTTTCGTTTCACCTACACTAAGCAACACGGTATCGTTCGAAGTACGAATTTAATATGTATATGAAGATAGTAAGTGTTCCCAAAGAACAGATACCATTGATGACCCAGATGGATAGAACGTCTGCCATGTAAGCAGGAGATCCTGGATTCGAGTCCCGGTCGGGGCACACATTTTCAGCTGTCCCCATCGAGATATATCAACAACACCTGTCGGCAGCTGAGGGTTCAATTAAGTATCATTACGAATTTAATGATTCTGCTATCTCCGCAGTTACTGTAGTTCTCTCACTTCCATACCTACATCACGAGAGATCTGGAGGATTAGGTCCATAAGAGAGATGAGATCCACATCCGCGGATATCTGCTAAAGTGACCTTAATGACTTTCCCTCTTCGATTTTTCTTGTTCTTCAGAATTAAATAATTTGAAGCTCAGTGCCCCGACACCAGTTTCCTAAAAAACGTTGACGCGATTCTCATACAAACTCGAAGATAAACTACCTTTCAAAATAAGTGGACTTTTGAGCTCTGTTAATTACAAAACATTTTCACCGTGCTACAACATCCGCCAGTAGCATATTGCGTAATGTGTAAGACTCATAATCCGAAAGTCGTTCGTTTGATTGGTTGATTCGGGGGAGGGGACCAAAGCGAAGTCATCGGTCCCATCGGATTAGGGGAAGATGGGGAAGGAAATCGGCCGTGCCCTTTGAAAGGAACCGTCCCGGCATTTGCCTGAAGCGATTTAGGAAAATCACGGAAAACCTAAATCAGGATGGCCGGACGCGTGTTTGAACCGCCGTTCTCTCGAATACGAGTCCAGTCTGCTAACCATTGCGCCACCTTGCTCGGTCATTCGTTGGATTCTCGCTCGTAGCATACCTTTTTCCTCTTACTGAAGTTCTATATTTATTGCCAATTGTAAGTGTTCATTAGCAAATATTGAATCGAAATGTTTTAGTAAAAATATATTTTTTTAAATAGCTAATCACATAAAAATAAATTAAAATTTGATACAGACAAGCGAAAGAGCTTATTCTTAAACGAAAAGATTATACACTTTATGATCTCTGTAAATAAAGTTTCTCATTTGTTATTTTGTGTTTAGCATATTTGTGCCAAATTTCAATTTATTTTTAGCAATCACTTGTTCATTCGAAGAAGAATTAAATATGTTTTTATTAAAAATTACGATTCAGTTTTTGTGGGTAACTTTTTCTTTTCATGACAGATATAGAATTTAAATAAAATTAGCAAAGTTACTACTAACAAGATTCTAAACAGCGACCAAGCAACTGCATGATTTTCACATTACACACTAAGGTGCCAGTAACTTTACTGAAAAAGTCGAAATATTTTGTACTCAACGACTCTCAAATATTTCTCATTTTATTTATAATTTAGGAAATTTATGTCCAGACACTGATCTTTAACTGTCATAAGCATGAAGACTCATAAGGCCCCCTTGTAAATACTGTAGGCTAAATTAATTTAAATCTTACGGGACACGAGAGCTACGGGCATAGCATCGCCCCTGGCCTAAATTTTGGTTTGCCGAAGACGAACCTCGTGATTAACATTCGATAGACTGAAAACATTCAAGCCGATCGTAACCATATTTCAACATAACACAGAGCATTCTATTCTTAATATGATCCGTAAACTATAACTCTGTCGGAATTGCTGAAACGGATTTTATAATTTTTCTGCGTAACACGTCAGAAACAGTGGGAAGCAGTGTTAAACGCTACCACATTTTGAATACTGTTAAATGTTAGCCATATACCTCGTTTATCAAATGTTCATCTCACCAAAATGTTAAGTCACGTTAATCTGCAACGGTTCTCAATGTATCAAGAGTTGTATTGACTACTCGTAAATAATATATATTTGAGAGAAGGTTTGATAGGTTCGCCGATTTTATATCGATCATTATTTACGTCATAATAAGTCACAGCTGCAAAATACTAACGCGAATCCTTTACAGACGAATGGAAAAACTGGTAGAAGCCGACCTCGGGGAATATCAGTTTGGATTCCGTAGAAATGTTGGAACATGTGAGGCAATACTGACCTTACGACTTACCTTAGAAAAAAGATTAACGAAAGGCAAACCTACGTTTCTAGCATTTGTAGACTTAGATAAAGCTTTAGACAATTTTGATTGGAATACTCTCTTTCATATTCTGAAGGTGGCAGGGGTGAAATACAGAGACCGAAAAGTTATTCACAATTTGTACAGAAACCAGATGGCAGTTATAAGAGTTGAGGGACATGAAAGGGAAGCAGTGGTTGCGAAGGGAGTGAGACAGGGTTGTAGCCTCTCACCGATGTTATTCAATCTGTATATTGAGCAAGTAGTAAAGGAAACAAAAGAAAAATTTGGAGTAGGAATTAAAATCCATGGAGAAGAAATAAAAA
This sequence comes from Schistocerca cancellata, assembly GCF_023864275.1. Lineage (NCBI taxonomy): Eukaryota > Metazoa > Arthropoda > Insecta > Orthoptera > Acrididae > Schistocerca > Schistocerca cancellata. The sequence continues at coordinate 603,189,068 of NC_064633.1, read as the reverse complement.
ACTTTGAGGTTCACCGATGACAAGGACTTGGAACAGCAGTTGAACGGAATGGACAATGTCTTGAAAGGAGGATATAAGATGAACATCAACCAAAGCAAAACGAGGATAATGGAATGTAGTCGAAGTAAGTCGGGTGATGCTGAGGGAGTTAGATTAGGAAATGAGACACTTAAAGTAGTGAAGGAGTTTTGCTATTTGGGGAGCAAAATAACTGATGATGGTCGAAGTAGAGAAGATATAAAACGTAGACTGGCAATGGCAAGGAAAGCGTTTCTGAAGAAGAGAAATTTGTCAACATCGAGTATTGATTTAAGTGTCAGGAAGTCGTTTCTGAAAGTATTTGTATGGAGTGTAGCCATGTATGGAAGTGAAACATGGACGATAAATAGTTTGGACAAGAAGAGACTAGAAGCTTTCGAAATGTGGTGCTACAGAAGAATGCTGAAGGTTAGATGGGTAGATCACGTAACTAATGAGGAAGTATTGAATAGGATTGGGGAGAAGAGGAGTTAGTGGCACAACTTGACAAGAAGAAGGGACTGGTTGGTAGGACATGTTCTGAGACATCAGGGGATCACATATTTAGCACTGGAGGGTAGCGTGGACTGTAAAAATCGTAGAGGGAGACCAAGAGATGAATACACTAAGCAGATTCAGAAGGATGTAGGTTGCAGTAGGTACTGGGAGATGATGAAGCTTGCACAGGATAGGGTAGCATGGAGAGCTGCATCAAACCAGTCTTAGGGCTGAAGACCACAACAACAACAACAACAACAACAACAACATGTCGCACTCAAGCAGAAGTCAGACCATGTAGCAACGATTACAACGGCTAGAGTATCATAGAACAGAATGTCCGTTTGTGGCAGCTTTCTGGATTTCTATGAGTGAGTGACCCATGTCACTGTCAACTAAACAGAATAGACGGACGTAAGTCTTTCATGATGGAAACAGAGTGCAGAAAACGAGGACCTTTAGACCCTACAGCATGGCCCCTCTTCAGGATACTGCGTTCGATCCTCGGTAGGGATACTCCGTCACTAATGGGCAATAATAATTACTCAAAACAGCAGTGATAATTACTGCCGAATAATCGTAATAGTGACAATTTCCTATAACTTTGGTCGAAAAAGTAATTATTATTGCGGATATCCATAAGTATTCACATCCGTGCAGACCTCTATTAATCGTGGTTGCGAAAAATAGCGCGCCAACGGGTACGCGAAGATGCAAGGATTCTGCGGTGTGTGCACTACTCTTAACTGTCTGCGAGTTGAAAAGCAGTTGCAGCGATCCTGCTGTTTATGGTGGGAACGGAACTGCCCTGCAGCTGGGCGTTTTTCACATCTATAAAGCTGTAGTTGCTTACTGGCCTTCCACAGTGGTATCAGAGCCACTCCGCAGTACTTACCAGATTGCCCGTGTCAGTTTTTGATCGTGATATAGATGATCAGTGTGACAGGAAATTCAAATCTCCTAAACGGAAGTGCCAGAATGAGTGGATATTTGTGGTATTAAAACAATTTAATTCCCTTCATATCTGTGCAAATAAAGGTAAGAGGAATGAAGAGTATAATATTCATAGTTCTGCTCGACTACACTTGGTCATAAGTAACATCCATAGTATAATCAAGTAGTATGGGAAGCGCGGCTATTACGGATTACACAATAATATCAGTAGGTTTCGATTATTTTTACTTGACTTCCATTCCCCCCTCCCAGTTTTCGCCGCCTTACAAAGCGAGCCCCCCCCCCCCCCCCCCCCACCCACAGACACGCGCGCGCGCGCCCCACGTAACTTTCTAGTTATTGCAGTCGTTTGTACGAAAACTGATTTGATTGAGTTCCCTTCCGTAGTGTATCGTGTGGTAATCGTTACAGGTCTGTAGCTACTGCTTACTGTACCGACTGGTTGTAATTAAAGTGCAACTACTCACAGAGCTCCAGTGCGGGCTGTAATAAAAATTAGTTCTAATTTTATTCGCCAGGTGCACCTCTGACGCTGTACAGCATCTCGTAGACGTCTCCGGTGCTCATATTGCACAAATTGTATAGGCGACGATTAATAATACAATCAACATTACGCCTTTCTTACTCGTTTCACCTTTTCTGCTGACATCCATTATGTATCGAAACATTTCTATTTGACTTTCTGGATTCACAGTGCCACATTTGCACCTGGGAGCCAAATTTGGAACTAATTTGTTTTCCAACGTAAATCCGTTCCGCATTAACACATTAGAATGCCTACCAAGTTCCGCGGCCATGCGATGATTACAGCCCGCACTGGACCTCTGTAAATAGCTGCACTTCAATTATAACAACCTGGTAGTAAAGCCTTGCTCTCCCTCTACAATTCCCCTCTTCCTCTCGCACTTCCCTCCATTACCAAATTGATAATTTCTCACGATGTGCCTTATAAATCTGTCCCCTCTTTTACTCAATTGGAGCCATAAGTTTCTTTTCTCACAATTTTGGAACAGTACACTTTCATTATTTACCCGATCTACCTATCTAATCATCAGCATTCTTCTGTAGCACCAGATCTCACAAGCTTCTATTTTTTTCGTGTCTCAACTGTTCAGCGTTTATGTTTCACTTCCATGTAGGGCTACACTCAAGATTTCTCAACACCATGATTTTTTGCTTTGAAGGTGTCTCTCGTTACCGGTCCATTGTTCAGTTGGTTACACTAAATATTGGTCTAAATAGCACTGAGATGAAACGGTAGTGACAGCGTTCAGGTCAACAACTTCCATCAGGCAGGAGCGAGCAAAGTGGCAGCCATTTAACAACGTAATGTAAAGTATAAGGCTACACGAAGTCTGGGTACTGGCTTATCAAAACTATGCCGCCATAGCAGATTAGTGTAGTTCAATATCCTGAACAGTTCAGAGAAAAACTTGAGTCATTTCAAATAGGTACCCCACTCGTACAATTATAGTCGGTGGCGACTTCAATCTACCATTGATACGGTGGAAAAATTATACGTATATAGCCGGCGGCAGGCATAAAACGTCATCCGAAATTGTACTGAATGTTTTATCAGAAAATATTTTGAACAATAAATTCATGAGCCCATTCGAAGCTTCACTGATTGCAAAAGCATACTTGATCTCTTAGCAACTAATAATCCTGGACAAATAGTGAGTATCGTGACGAATACACGGATTAGCGGCCACAAGGCATTTGATGCTAGGCTGAATACCGTAACACCTACAACCATCAAAAAGAAACGCGAAGTATATTTATTTAAAAAAGCTGAAAAAATGCTCTTAACGTCTTTTTAATAGAGTGTCTGGTTACGTAAGCGTAGAAAATATGTGGAATGATTTCAAAAAGATGTAGAATGATTTCAGAGAGATAGTCTCGATAGCAATTGAGAGATATTAATAAGTGATGCTACTGATCCCCCATGGTACATAAAACGGCACACATCGCTGTTCCAGAAGCAGCGAAAAAAGCATGCCAAATTTAAAAGATCGCAAAATGCCAAAAACTGGTAAGGTTCTGCAGAAGTTCGAAATACAGCGCGTACTTCAATGTGAGATGCTTTGAATACTTTCCACAACGAAACTGTGTGTCTAAATCTGGCAGAAAACCTAAAGAGATCCTGGTCATACATGAAACACACAAATGGCAAGACGCAATCAATACCTTCACTGCGCGTTAACAACCGCCAAGTCACTGATGACAGTGCCACTAAAGCAGAGCTATTAAACACCATTTTCCGAAACTCCTTCGCCAAAGCATACGAAGTAAATATTCCTGAATTCCAATCAAGAACAACTGCCAAGATGAGAAACATAGAAGTAGATAACCTCGGTGTAGCAAAGCAGCTTAAATCACTTAGTAAAGCCAAGGCCTCCAGTCCAGATTGTGTACCAGTCAGGTTCATCTCAGAGTATGCTGATGCAATAGCTCCGTATTTAGCAATTATGTACAACCGGTCGCTCACAGTAAGATCCGTACCTAAAGACTGGAAAATTTATCAAGTCACACTAATACCCAAAAAGGAAAGTAGGAGTAATCCGTTGAATTACAGGCCCATATCACCAAAGTCCATTTGCAGTAGGGGTTTGGAACATGTACTATGTTCGAACATCATGATGTACCTCGGAGTAAACGATGTATTGACACATAGCACGGATTCAGGAAATATAGTTCTTGTGAAAACAACTAGCTCTTTATATTCATGAATAAATGAGTGTTGTCGACAGGGGATGTTAAAATGATTCCATATTTTTAGATTTCCAGAAGGCTTTCGACACCGTTCTTTACCAGCGTCTTCTAACGAAACTGCTTGCCTATGGGTTATCGCCTCAGTTGTGCGACTGGATTCATGATTTCCTGTCAGAAAGGTCACAGTTCGTAGTAGTAGTCATCGAGTAAAATAGAAGTAATATCCGGCGTTCCCAAAGGAAGGCCCTCTATTGTTCTTGATCTATATTAACGACACTGGAGAAGATCTCAGTAGCGCCGGCCGATGTGGCCGAGCGGTTCTAGGCGCTTCAGTCGGGAACCGCGCGACCGCTACGTCGCAGGTTCGAATCCTGCCTCGGGCATGGATGTGTGTGATGTCCTTCGGTTAGTTAGGTTTAAGTAGTTCTAAGTTCTAGGGGACTGATGATCTCAGATGTTAAGTCCCATAGTGGTCAGAGCTATTTGAACCATGTTTGATCTCAGTAGCCGTCTTAGATTGTTTGCAGATGATGCTGTCATTTACAGTCTTGTAAAGTTATCAGATGACCAAAACGAATTGCAAAATAATTCAGATACGATATTTGTATGGTGCGAAAAGTGGCAGTTGACCCTGAATAAAGAAAAGTGTGAAGTTATTCACATGAGTACTAAAAGAAATCGGCTAAATTTCGATTACGCGGTGACACAAATCTGAAGGTTGTAAATTCAACTAAATACTTATGGATTGCAAGTATCCTTAATTGGAACGATCACATAGAAAATGTTGTGGGCAGAGCAAACCAAAGACTGCGATTCATTGGCAGAACACTTAGAAGGTGCAACAGGTCTACCAAAGAGACTGCTTACACTACGGTTGTCAGCCCTATTCTGGAGTATCGCTGTGCGGTGTGGGATCCCCATCAGGTGGGACTGACGGATGACATCGAAAAAGTACAAAGAAGGGCGGCTCGTTTTGTATTATCGCGAAATAGGGGAGATAGTGCCACAGACGTGATATATGAATTGGAATAGCAATTATTAAAACAAAGGGGTTTTTCGTTGCGACAGAATCTTCTCATGAAATTTCAATCACCAGTTTTCTCCTCCAGTTGCGAAAACATTCAGTTGATACCCACCTAGATAGGGAGAAATGATCATCACGAAAAAATAAGAGAAATGATGGCTTGCACAGAAAAATTTAAGTGCTCGTCTTTCCCGCTCGGCGTTCGAGAGTGGAACGGTAGAGACACAGCTGGAAGGTGGTTCATTGAACCCTCTGCCAGGCGGTTTGTTGTGAATAGCAGAGTAATCACGTAGATGTAGACGGCAGAAAAAAACTGGTATATGCTGTAATCTTCACTCGGGAATTCTTCTGCCAGTAGGACATGAATTACTTGACGGTGTTCAGCGCACGAACGTATTGACGGAACACCAAAAAAGGCTGCTATCTTTTGCCCTCAGAGCATTGGTTCAGCGTTTCACCGTGTTATGTTTTATTGTAATAATCGCCCACGCATATTCGTATTCGTCGCGAAATCAATTAAGAATATTTCTTTTTCTCTTTCAGCTTGATCAATTATGTTTTATCAGTACGTAGCTGTAATTATTTCGTAATATGTTGTAATAATCTGTCTGTTGCAGTTATCTTAGAATTTCAGTAAATGTGAAAAACATAATTAGGTATACATGTTTTTGTATTAACACAGTTGCTGTTAAGGAATTTGTACCTCGGAATACGTTGGATTAATAAAAGTGTATGTAGTGTAACGCCGGAAATGCATATCCTCCTATTTCCATCTATTGTACTGTAATTTTTTCCTTGTTTTGTTACCTCAAGATATGACATTTCTGTCTCTTTATATATTGTAATTGTTTTACTGTTTGTATATATATATTTATGCATTTATGTTGGTTTGTTTCGTAAATATTATTTGTACTTTTACGCTGGTTATTGCCTAGGGAAAACTGCTATCGAACGATTACGTCGATAGGTCGTGTGAAGAATCAAAGTGTGTAGGATCTTTGGTAGTGTTAACTCTGCCGCGTGGAGCGCGGGCTGGGAGAAGGAGAGTGGCTGGGGTAGCGAGTGGAGCAGGTGTGTCGTGTGACGCTCCCGCGAGTTGCCGCGCTTTCGGGGTTTGGCAGCATGTAATTGCGCTCGACTTGCGATGATAGTTTCTGACATGGTGTCGCGGACGGGATACATTAATTAGCGCACATCAAGAGCCCGTTTCGTCTGGTGACCGTGTCGAGAAGAAGGCGCGCCAACTTCCAGCTTCTGCAACAGCGACGGCCGACAATGAGTGACTGTCGCCACCTCCTCGATCGACGGCTTCAATCCTTCAATCAACCGACAAGGAAGACTGGACGCACGTAAAGTTTTAGAACTGTATGGCAGACCTCAGCTTTTCAAACTGTTCCATTTTCGTCAATATAATTACAGCAACTTAGCATGAACTTTTGTTGCTCATTGTCCCAATTGCATTACCAAGCAGAGTCCCTTCCTTTTCCGGAATGAACCCGAGTGTCATTGAAATTCAAACGCCAGCATTAAAGTAATATTCTATTTCACTGCTTTAATTTCAAAGTTCAGTTAAAGTCTCAGAGCTGGCTACAATATTCAGATTACATAAGCACGAATTAAGAGTGCGAGTTTTGTTACCATATTTTAGCTTACCTGTGACTGCAGCTCAGCTTGGTACGTACTAAATTTTACTATTGTTAATTGTTCAGAATCATTTAATTCAAGCTCAAAGTTAAATCTCTTCTTTCTAAATTGCGTAGATTCAAGTAGCTTTTGAAATGATTGTTGAGGTAGTCCAAGACTAACCGTATTTTACTGAATTTCGATGTGCTTCAGAAAGCAAGCTCACTATTAACTTCAGTCACTAAATTAACTTTCGGTTTTCCGGTTTTATTAATTCTTTTGCTAAATTAAGTCAGGGTGTAGCGAAATTTATTACTTCTGACAAACTTTCAGTTTTCACACTACACGTGTCAACCTTCAGTTGCCACGCTTCTAGTGCTAATTATATGTGTAATAACCTTTCTTTTTCAGTTACTATAGTAATTGTCCTTAGGACTGGCGACCGTGATTTCCCCCAAATCTCAAATACCTAATTACCGCTAGTTAATTGTTAACGTAACGGCTGCACATTTACTTTCTTTATTAACTTTACCCCTTTTCAAAATTAATTTCCACCAGTTTCATTAGCACATTTCCTTTCATTTAGATGTAACCCTTTCCTCCCTCTTTACCGACAGCTTAACTTCGGTGACGATTGCTTTTCCAAAACTCCCATTAGGTACACGCGGTTTCATCTTTCACTGTCATTAAGGTCGGAAAGTGAGGGGGAGGTTACAGTAGGATGTAAACAAAGCGTGATTCTTAGTGGCGTTCACTGTGAAATGTGTTTATTAGTTTGAACAGCCAATAGAGGTATAAGCAGTATCAGTAATAGACTGACAGAGTGAGTCAGAACAAGAAGCAATGAATGTTCGGACGGAACGAAACGAAACGAAACGAAACGATCGTATGGCACTGATGGCCAGGGGTCCACGCCTGGGGGTGTTGGGCCACCGAGTTGGGCGTCTGTTCAGTTGACGCCACATTGGGTGACTTGCGTGTCGATGATGATGAATGACAATGAAGACAACACAACACCCAGTCTATGAGCGAAAAAAAATCTCCGACCCGGCCGGGAATCGAACGCGGTCAGCTTCACCGTAGTTAGATGCGCCGATCACTCTGCTAAGGGCGTGGTCAGAGTTACGATGTTAAACTTATACTGACGAAAAATCTTTGTAAGCTTAAGGCATTTAGCAGTATACCACCATTAACAAGGAGTAGAATTACATGTATCAGATCTTAGAAGAGTGAGTCAGTTAGTCGATAAAAAGAGAACGCTGGATAACGTTTACAGACAGGTGTCATTAAAACCGCATAAGGAATTAATATTTTGTAGGAACATCTAAAGCTGAGCAGTGACGGACGGACTTACAGGATCTGGAAGCGAATAACTAAAAAGGTTAGTAATACATCGATATGTCAGAAATGACAATCGGAAACAAGGGTTAAATTCAGATAGACGGACGTGGGATTCAGGATAGAACAGGAACGCAAAAGGTGGGGAGGGACGGGATACTGGCTGAGTGGCAAAATCCGGCAGCATAAGTAGAAGTAAACAACAAAATTTTGCTCCTCAAGACGTATTCCATAAACCTTAATTAGAATACAGAGGAATACAGAGCAAACTAAAGGACCAAAAATTTTAGAGCAACTTTACAGATAGTTGGAATAAAATTTTACAGATCTGATGGCAATTGGAAATTTTCTGACTATCCGAGTGACGTAACCGTGGTACGGAGAAGCAAGGTGATAGTGTTTATTTCGAGAGATGTCCACCACGAATACATTTGCTTGCGGCGTGTCCCCGAGGTGGTACGAAACGCGGAGGACAAGTCTGCGTAGCAGCGAGCGTTTTTTGTCGACACGGCACGGGGACTGCATTGCGGAAGAAAGGCCTGTGTGCGCGGCCCACTTGTTTTGAGGAGGAGGAGGAGGAGGGGGAGGGGGCGGTGCGTGAATCATGCATCACGCCCAGCGGCCGCGCTCTGCCCCCCCTGCGGCCTGCTTGCCGCCGCGCCGCGCCGGGCCACTGTGGCAAAACAGAACTGAGGAGGCGGCGGGTCGGAGCGCAGTTCTCCGTGATTCTCACACGGGCTGTACGAAGGTTTCCTGTTGTCCACTGTGGACGCCAAGGGTGTGTCGGTACAGTTTTATTACAAACGGGACGTCTTCACATTACTGTAAGAGGTGTTGCGTTTGTTCATAGAATCAGAAATGAAATCTCGGTAGAGGTAAACGGTCATCCTGTAAATAATTACGCTAAGTCGTCATTGGATAATCATTTAATTATGATCGCCTTCCGCGTAACTATTGTTGCAGATGTGCTTTCAAACTTAAGTTTCGGAAAGAGGTAGGCTTACTATTCGTATGTTCACTCCACCTGAAGAGACGTTAAATGAGTGTTTAATATTTTTAATGATTCGAAGCCATATACAAATGGAGTTAACCTAGCAAGTAACAGCTTCAGTTCATCATAAGAGAAAAGGTGTGCACCTAAAGATCCTAGCGTTCATGGTAACAGAGCTCACTTAGTACTGCTGTAGGTATCCTGGTTTTTCGTTTGTTCAGTTAATTTTAAGTTCAGTGCAAATGTGGCTTTAGGATGTATTTGCCATGGTTCAGGGCAATTTTCATAGATTTTTTATGCGTGGATTCGTTTTAGCTCATTTAGGTGCACTAGTGTGCTCATTGCAATGTATAGCATAGATGAGACTTTCCTAAACTACACGTCGCGACGTTTCATTGTGTGGCAAAGTCCTTCCGCGTTTGTCGCGTCGCTGTGTTTCGTCCAGAGGTCTAAACTTCATAAGACAGTGCTGCTTCCTGACGAGAGAGCCAAGACACATGATACACATTGCAGAGATGCACGAGCAGGCGTATTCCTTTGCATATTTTTTTTAAAATAATTGTCCTTCTGACCGTGTTTTGTCTAAACGTTGTCACTACTGGTTGTATCTGCAGATAGATGTGAGATTGTTGAAATCTGTCTGCGAGCATTACCTGTTAGTGTTAGCAAGAAGGCGTGTTTTTTTCCATATTACACCCATTTGTGTGAAGCGGACGTGGGAACTCTTACCGAGGCCACCTGTGCTGAGGTGTGGCCGTGTAGCCGCCTGCAAGATGGGATCGAGGCAGAGAAGCAGAACCGACACGGGAAGGTGTGGGATCGCATAGAGGCGGCGCCGGCCACCACTGTCTGGCAGTCTCGATACGTTACCGCGTAGCCATCTCATAGTGTTGACAGCTTCATTATAATGAGGGAACGCAAAATATTTAGCTGTTTATTTCTCTAAACAGTGCTTTTATTTCTCTGCATGTGAGTGCAACTAATAAAGGTGAACTTTGACGGATAGTTGTAGTCTGATGAGTAAGGTTAATTGGTTGAAAATTAAAAAAGTTTTTAGCATCTCTTACCCATCATTGTATCTTGTTATATGGAAGTGAAATGATTGGTGTAGCAAAAAGCACGCATGGGAACTTCGTAGTTCATCAGAGTTGCAGGCCCCGCGAGGCATCAAACCGGTGCTGTGTTCACGTGAAAGTGCATCGGAATTACTCTAGCTCACGGGTCTTGGCTGTCGATAATGACTCGGACACCAGTTGTTTGAGTGTTCCCGGCGGTGCTGCACCTGGTGCGCTGCGACGCCACAGCAGAGCTCTGTCTTCTGTCTGTAATTGTCTTATCAGAAACAACTTTCACCGTTACTGTCGTTCCTTCCGAGGAGAAGCAGTTCAGGATAATTCGTGCACCGAATAAACTGTACTTCAACGGTACTGGTGTGAACGTACGTAGCTGTTGAGTGCATATGGGTCTTCTCTCTCTCTCTCTCTCTCTCTCTCTCTCTCTCTCTGTCACACACGCGCGCGCAAACAAAGAAACAAGTACGGTGACTTGTCATCGCCGTGATCGGCCCCCTCATTATTTCGGCGATGTTTACCATATTCTACTGAAAACTTTTCATAAAGGACTCACTGTTCTACTCTCTGAACCTCGCTTTAAGGCGGTTAAGGCAGCCGTTGTAGACAAGCGGAGCATCCGCGTTTTAACTCGCATCATTGATTAACTTCAATGCCTTAATGCGGCCGCCGTGGGGAAAATTTCCCTGATTATCAGAAGTTGGTGCACACGGCCCATCATCAGCTGCACATACTGTGCACGTCCACATCAAACGACGGGCATGTCAAGTGTAAAATCTGTATGATGATGTCGACCCCTGCGGAACACAGTTCGCCAAATATATGTTACATAAATGTAAAGCGGCAAGTAGAATGAAAATGATCATCTCTTGAAAACACATGATATTGCACTTACGACGCAGCTGATGGAACAAATTGTCTGATGGAGCGGTCATTCTCACTTCACTTAGCGTTTTACAGTTCTAAAATACGTTCACGCCACCGACTGTGTACTGCACAGATGGAAAAAGATTCGTCACACCGATTTTACACCTGAGAGGCACGCGGTTTGTGTGGAGGTGCGCATGGCACGTGATTCACTGTGCGCCCGAATACCGACCTGCCGAACAAATGCTGTGCAAGTGCAGCTGCTGCTGAGCAGCAAGGTGTCCTGCTAAGACACACGTCCGAGATGCGTCCTCATTCGACTGACACGAGGCCGTCGCCGTACCGTGGCTGTCGGAATTCTTGCACACGATTCTTTTCTCTTTGACAGCCGTGCGACTCGTGGAGTGTTTGTGTTTTAAGATTTCTCATTTTGCAGTTTCCTGTTCCATTTATCATAAGGAATAAGAATGACGAAGATTATACTGCATCGGCGCATAACTCAACCGTGTCATGGTCAGCGATTTAAAGATTCCTGTGTGGAGTAAAACTGAAGTGGATATGGAAACAAATGGTATGAAGTACACGTTTATTAATGTTTTTATGTATTAGTTTGAAATAGCGACATTTTATCGACAAAAATAAATATTTTTTGGGTTTTTCATCTGTTTCAGCTTGCGTATTTCAAACTTTCATTTCCTTATATCTACGTATTTCATGACCAATGTGTAGACCAAAGGCATTAATTCACGTACTCAGCTGTGTTATCTCCATGTAAATGCAAATTTTACTGTTTATCGCCTCCACACCTAAAATCCAGTTCCTGTGCAACGTTACTGCATGAATTTGCACCGTATCTTCTAATAAAATTATGCAGTCGATGTGGCTAAATTATGTAAAGCTTGAATCAGCCTAGTGAACATGACCGAAAGAAAACACACACGCACACACAGCCAGTGTTCTCTTCAATGCAAATGCGCTCCAGCCCTGAACTCTGACGGGAATCTGCGAAATGCCGCTAGTAATGAGGATAATGGGCACGTTATTAGTAGTGAGTGATACACGTTGAGAATCTGGGCCTCAGTGAAGAATGGGCTGCCATTTCCCAAGAAACCTTCCAGCGCCTGGTTGAATGTATGCCTGCGAGACTGGAAGCTGTCATCAAGGCTGAGGGTGGGCCAACACCATATTGAATTCCAGCATTACCGATGGAGGGCGCCAGGAACTTGTAAGTCATTTTCAGCGAGGTGTCCGGATACTTTTGATAACATAGTGTACGAGGTTAAATCGATGTAGTCACCGTCGTGAGTGAATCGACGCCAGCACCAGGTCTAGACTGATAGTCATATGCCGGCCACTGGAGAATCCAACACGCGTTTGTAGACATTTCTTCTTCCTAGGCTACGTCTGACACTGTCTTTCCACAAACAAACAACATTCAAATGCGCTTAGCGAATTCCAAGTCCACAGTGTAGTCTTCCCTCGCCAATACAGAATGTACCGTATATCACTTTACGCTCATCTGTTTCATGTTGTGCTGAAATATCCATGATCAGCTCAGTACTTCAGTTGTAAATGATGGACTAGGGAAGCTTTAATGACCTTCCGTGGGAGCTGGAGAGGGGGGGAGGGGCGGCATATCACAACATGCCGGAAGTCTGTAACAACAAAAAACTTAAATCGGCAAGGCCAGAAATATTTCTCCGAATTTCAGGTCAGTTCCTTGCCCCTTCTCAGCCTTCTCGTTACGTCACTTGGTGCGTTAAATAAGTAGAGGTACGAAATTACACTGCCACGCCGTAGTGCGTATAAACAGCGAATGCTGACAAGTTTTGAAACAGCTTATTAAAATGTGATGGTATCATCTCTGGAAAGTTTGCAGCCGCACGACATAATTGTATGCAAGTGCTGTTGTCGACCTTCTGTACCACAGCTGGCTGCGAATTTGTATGTATGACGGACGAAAGGCTGTAACCGCCCTCAGGAGAGGCAGACGAGCACTTTGTCCTGGGTTTACGTGGCTGCAGACAGGCCCTTCAGCGAGTCGGGGGACGGCGCGTTGAACTCCTAACCACTAGAGCACCACCCAAAAGCTCGCGACCGGCTAACCTGGCTTCTGCTTGTAACTTCCCCGCGGCGTTTCTAACCCCTTCCAAGCTTAACGCATGCCTGCGTTCTCAAGTAACACCACAGCCTGTCCACGTCGCTGATCCTTAGTCACGTACTAGTTGGCCCTCCATCTCTTTCGTCACGTCGTCCTGCACTTCGAAGGCGAGATCCGACGAATTCGTTAGTTGCCACTCAAGAATTCGTGATACATAATTTGACGGAGTGCCGAAAATATCTTTTGCAGAAGAGCTTGATACTAAGAAAATCGTGAACGTGTATTTCCTCGTCCGTGAAAATGACAATTTTCTGACTCGCCTGCTCCTTTAGTAGCAAATTCGGCAGCTCGTCCGGCTTCTTGATAACAGGCCGTTAGACGAGGAATGGAACTAATGTTCTACAAACAGAGGAGCAATACTACCTTATTCTGTAGTGCAATATTGTGTTAAATCATGTTTAGAGGCGCAGTAATTATGTCTAAAGCCAGATTTCTCATAAAAAGAGAAAACAAAAACGGATATACAGAACTACGTTTGATATATGTTTCTGGAATAAATTTGACGCTTTAATGGGCTGATCTTTCTTTCTGAAATAGTGTTTTTTGTAAAACAAATTCTAGATTTAAGAGTGTGGCTTGCGTAGCATAAAAGGTACTCACTTAGAAACAGAACAGCTGGCTGCTTCGATAACAAATATTATCTATCGAATGTGTAGAATTACTATTTGATTCGACTCACTAAGATAGGTGAACAAGGCAGTCGCTATGGGGATAGCATTGACGGTTAATTTGCAAGAAAATCTAGATATTATTAGTTTCCGTTAACAAAACTGTTGGGCGGTGTGATTTTGTTACGGAGTAGGTCAGTTTCTGATCAGCAACTTAAGCGGAGGTAATTGTGACAGATTGATGAAAACTTAAGAAGTGTGAGGTGCCAAATCGTTGATTCTCCCACGCTCCCCGCTACTGTTTTCAGGGTGCCCACCTCGGATGATTAATTACTGTCCTTAAACCAGAAGTGTGATCGACTACAAAGATTCTGGAGCAAATGATGCCCGATTGACGAAAGTCCAGGGGAATCAGTAGAGTAAGTGTAGTATCAAGGTGAGTGCATGTTACAAACGCAGTATACATTAAGGTGACAAACATCATGGTATAGCGATTTGCTCATGTACGTATGGCGATAGTATCGTATACAAAAGATACAAACGGTCAGTGCATTGGCGAAACTGTCATTTCTACTCAAGTGGTTAATGCAGAAAGGTTTCCGACGTGATTATGGCCGCACAACGGGAATTCACAGAATTTGAACGCGAAGTGGTAGCTGGAGCTGGACGCTTAGTGTATTCCATTTCGGAAATCGTCGGGGAATCCAGTATTCCGAGATCCACAGCGTCAAGAGTGTGCCGAGAATACCACACTTCAGGCAGTACCTGTCACCAAGAGCAACGCAGTGGCCGGCGGACTTCACTTAAAGACCGAGAGCAGCGCAGTTTGCGTAGAGTCGTCGCTGTTACCAGACAACCAGCACTCCGTGAAATAACCGCAGAAATCAATGTGAAACGTACGCCTACGGCGCCTCTTCTGGGCTCTTGTATTTCTTGGACCCTAGCGACTGGGAAATCGTGGCCTGGTCAGATGAGTTGCAATTTCAGTTGGTAGGAACTGATGGGAGGGTTTCGAGTGTGGCGCAGACTCCACGAGACCGTGGACCAGAGACGTCAGCAAGGCACTGTGCGAGCTGGTGGTGCGTCCATAGTGGCGTGCGCTGCGTTTACATGCAATGCACGGGGTTCTCCGTCCAATTGAGCCGACGATTGTCTGGAAATGGTTACGTTCGTCTACTTGGGAGATCATTTCCAGCCATTCATGGGCTTCATGTTCCCAAACAACGTTATAACTCGTCAGGTTACCCTCCATTCAGAAGGCTGTTGCACTCAGCGACTGTTGTGTTGACTTGTAAACAATAGATTTCAGCTATCAGTCGTCCTTTTTAAATTTTATCGACATATCTATATTTCAGCTAGAAACTAGCCATTCTCAATGCTAAGAATACAAGAGGTACATAGTTAGATGATGTCATAAAAAGTTGCCATTAATGGCTTAACTCATATGGTTTGTATATTACATACCACTATCATTTTTGATCAATATGTGTAATGCCTGTTGCTCGGGCTTCATCCACAGTTCATTGAATACTACTGTTTGCGGAAAGCGGGCTGTATGGAGAACACATCAGGTGGTTACATGGCGCCATCTATGTGAACTACGTATAAAACCTCAAGGGAAGTAAACCACTTAAAATTTAATAACGTACAATGAAACATAAGTGAAATTCTTATATTGTCGTCCGACTTATTTCATATTTATCATCAAGTAATAAAATTTCCATGTTCACTTCTTGTGAGGCCGTTATTTTTATTAAAACATTTAAATTTTCATGTGGGCAAAACGTTTTTAAATTTTTAAAAACATTTTTAATATTTATAAAACACTAGAAGACACGTGCCGTATACACCTATTAGTTGATATGGCTTAAATATATTTATTTTTATATTACGTCTCCCTTTATTAAAACATAATAAGTATATTGTTCATTATAATTACTAAATAGTTCATAGACGGCGCCAAACATCGGTCAGATGCATGGTTATTACAATTTGGCTATTCCGCTATTGATATAGAGGGTGCCGACCGCATTCTCCCTTAAACCCGAATTTTCTTGTAAATGCAAAACAACCAGTATATTGAATTGCTGTTAATAATACTGTTTATGCATTGGGACAAGGAAGGAAAGAGGAGAAAGACTAATTGAGTTCTGTAACAAGTTTCAGCTAGTAATAGCGAATATCCTGTTCAAGAATCACAAGAGGGGAGGAGGTATACTTGGAAAAGGCCGGGATATACGGGAAGATTTCAATTAGATTACGTCATGGTCAGACAGAGATTCCGAATTAGATTACATCATGGTCAGACAGAGATTCCGAAATCAGATACTCGATTGTAAGGCGTACCCAGGAGCAGATATAGACTCAGATCACAATATAGTAGTGATGAAGAGTAGGCTGAAGTTCAAGACATTAGTCAGGAAGAATCAATACGCAAAGAAGTGGGATACGGAAGTACTAAGGAATGACGAGATACGTTTGAAGTTCTCTAACGCTATAGATACAGCAATAAGGAATAGCGCAGTAGGCAGTACAGTTGAAGAGGAATGGACATCTCTAAAAAGGACCATCACAGAAGTTGGGAAGGAAAACATAGGTACAAAGAAGGTAGCTGCGAACAAACCATGGGTAACAGAAGAAATACTTCAGTTGATTGATGAAAGGAGGAAGTACAAACATGTTCCGGGAAAATCAGGAATACAGAAATACAAGTCACTGAGGAATGAAATAAATAGGAAGTGCAGGGAAGCTAAGACGAAATGGCTGCAGGAAAAATGTGAAGACATCGATAGAAATATGATTGTCGGAAGGACAGACTCAGCATACAGGAAAGTCAAAGCAACCTTTGGTGACATTAAAAGCAACGGTGGTAACATTAAGAGTGCAGCGGGAATTCCACTGTTAAATGCAGAGGAGAGATAGGATAGGTAGAAAGAACACATTGAAAGCCTCTATGAGGGTGAAGATTTGTCTGATGATGTGATAGAAGAAGAAACAGGAGTCGATTTAGAAGAGATAGGGAATCCAGTATTAGAATCGGAATTTAAAAGAGTTTTGGAGGACTTACGGTCAAATAAGGCAGAAGGGATAGATAACATTCCATCAGAATTTCTAAAATCATTGGGGGAAGTGGCAACAAAACGACTATTCACGTTGGTGTGTAGAATAAATGAGTCTGGCGATATACCATCTGACTTTCGGAAAAGCATCATCCACACAATTCCGAAGACGGTAAGAGCTGACAAGTGCGAGAATTATCGCATAATCAGCTTAACAGCTCATGCGTCAAGGTGCTTACAAGAATAACATACAGAAGAATGGAAAAGAAAATTGAGAATGTTCTAGGTGACGATCAGTTTGGCTTTAGGAAAAGTAAAGGGACGAGAGAGGCAATTCTGACGTTACGGCTAATAATGGAAGCAAGGCTAAAGAAAAATCAAGACACTTTCATAGAAAAAGCGTTCGACAATATAAAATGGTGCAAGCTGTTCGAGATTCTGAAAAAGTAGGGGTAAGCTATAGGGAGAGACGGGTCATATACAATATGTACAACAACCAAGAGGGAATAATAAGAGTGGACGATCAAGAACAAAGTGCTCGTTTTAAGAAGGGTGTAAGACAAGGCTGTAGCCTTTCGCCCCTACTCTTCAACCTGTACATCGAGGAAGCAATGATGGAAATAAAATAAAAGTTCAGGAGTGGAATAAAAATACAAGGTGAAAGGATATCAATGATACGATTCGCTGATGACATTGCTATCCTGAGTGAAAGTGAAGAAGAATTAAATGATCTGCTGAACGGAATGAACAGTCTAATGAGTACACAGTATGGTTTGAGTGTAAATCGGAGAAAGACGAAGGTAATGAGAAGTAGTAAAAATAAGAACAACGAGAAACTTAACATCAGGATTGATGGTCAAGAAGTCAGTGAAGTTAAGGAATTCTGCTACCTAGGCAGTAAAATAACCAATGACGGACGGAGCAAGGAGGACATCAAAAGCAGACTCGCTATGGCAAAAAAGGCATTTCTGGCCAAGAGAAGTCTACTAATATCAAATACTGGCCTTAATTTGAGGAAGAAATTTCTGAGGATGTACGTCTGGAGTACAGCATTGTATGGTAGTGAAACACGGACTGTGGGAAAACCGGAACAGAAGAGAATCGAAGCATTTGAGATGTGGTGCTATAGACGAATGTGGAAAATTAGGTGGACTGATAATGTAAGGAATGAGGAGGTTCTACGCAGAATGGGAGAGGAAAGGAATATGTGGAAAACACTGATAAGGAGAAGGGACAGGATGATAGGACATCTGCTAAGACATGAGGGAATGACTTCCATGGTACTAGAGGGAACTGTAGGGGGCAAAAACAGTAGAGGAAGACAGAGATTGGAATACGTCAAGCAAATGATTGAGGACGTAGGTTGCAAGTGCTACTCTGAGATGAAGAGGTTAGCACAGGAAAGGAATTCGTGGCGGGCCGCATCAAACCAGTCAGTAGACTGATGACGAAAAGAAAAATGCATCTGACCTAACATATGATGGAAGAAGTTCTGTTGGTTCAGAATCATACTCATCGTACTCGTATAGTATAATGCAAATGGTTGCTACATATTGGCAAGACGGCAGGTGTTACCTCGTTCCTCCTGGGTCAAACCCTACACCGTTTCCCAGCACCAAGTCCTCGAACAACTCCCAGAACCGTGCATTTTTCACAACAACCTGAGGCCGAGGAACCCGCCCCGCCCGTCTCACACTTAGGCAGCAACTTCATATTGGATGTCAAAGTCGGCACCTTATGTTTTGCTGTAAGCTAATGTGCCGCCACACTCGATTTTTCCATGGTATCTTTTCTTCCCAATTCGACGTGTTCACCAAACCTTCCTGTTTGGCCAAAAAAAAAGCCTTACAGTCTGGGCGATCAATTTTATAAACTACTCAAGACTTCCGGAAACAGTAGTATTCAATGAACTGTGGATGAAGCCCGAACCAACAGGCATTACATATATTGATCAAAAATGATGGTGGTATGTAATATACAAACCCTACGAGTTTAGCCATTAATTGCAACTTTTTATGACATCATCTAACTATGTACCTCTTGTATTCTTAGCATTTGAATGGCTAGTTTCTACCTGAAATGTAGATATGTCAATAAAATTTAAATAGGACGACTGATAGCTGAAATCTATTATTTACAACGTAATAACTTTTATGGGTGACAAAGAAAATTGTGGACAATTTGAGCGAATGACTTGGCTACCCTTTCGCCCGACATGAATGCCATCGAACATTTATCGGGCGTAATCGAGAGGTGAGCCCGTGCACAAAATCCTGCACCGGCAATACCTGGGTATAGAGGCAGCATCGCTCAATATTTGTGCAGGGGAGAGTTCTGACGACTTCTTGAGTGCATGCCACGTCGAGATGCTGCACTACGCTGGGCAGAAGGAGATCCGGCACAACATTAGGATGTATACCATTACTTCTGCCACCTCAATATATAGCCGTTTGCAGCCCGACTTTTTTTCGCTGTTACCTCACTTTTGGGAGGCAGATAATGAGTAAGTGGCATAATAAGTAGCCACAAGCAGAGTAAGATGAACTGGAATAGCCACGTCTTGCTATATTGAACGCTCATGCATTTACTCTGGTGGAAGGAAATGTGTGAAATAAGGCACTGCCTTATGAACAAGGGGACAGATTCTGATGCCGGGACCCACGACTTGCTGTCCTTGTGCCGTGCCTACTTTGCTGGATTACATTTTATTTAGTGTGTTTCATGTTCTGATAAGACGACAGTCTCACTGCTAGCTGCATCTTCGGCCTGCATTTGAGGCAACGATGATGCGACTACCGTAATGATTTTAAAAGTTGCCGTGGCGTCAGTATTTCAAAGGAAATTGATAGAAAGGAGATCTTACTGTGTGCTGAGAGAGCGTTTTGAAGTGCATTGAGATTCATTGTGAAAATTCTTACCCTTGAGATGACCGTGTTGATAAAATCTCAAAAATTGTAGCTGACGTGGAAGCATATAATCATGTATCGTTCTTCCTGCGAACCGTTGCCGAATAGAAGAGTTACGGAGGAAAGTGTCAGTCGTACACGAAGTTAAAGATGCCGACTGGAAATTCTTTTAAAGTTCGCTGCTACTATTTTAACAACTTATCCTTAGTAACGAATTGCTTGATTATTGGTTATCAAGTAGTCGTGTGTCGTTAACTTAAACGAGAATCGCATCCTAGAGTTTCTGTTGTGCCCTCTCGCATGTCTGCTCGACGGTCGTGTTTTTTCAGTGAAGCCGGCTACAGCGGCAGATTCAGACGCACAGCACTGCGGGAAGCTCGCTGGTATTGTCCGCGGAATAAACTGCAGCTACAGTCCGCTGAACGAACACGGCCGTAGGGGAAGGGGGGGGGGGGGGTGCAGGTGTGCGTGAATAACTGCCTGCCTCTCTCCCTGGAGCGTGCTAAAACCGCCACTGCACGTCCCAATCGATCGGTGTGCGGCGAGCATTTTGGTAACCCCAGCTCTGTGCATCTCCAGTAATACTACCGTCACCGCGAATGATTTCGGCAAGAGACCAAAATTTGTCGTTAGTTTGCTCTCATTCTGGCGGAGGGTTCTGTATCTGTCAAGGGCACCATCCATCAGTCCACATGCTGGAGTGCAGCACGCTACGTTTGTAGCCTCGTGTCCTGTGGTGGGGCCGTGAGAGAGTGACTCGGTTATGGTAAAAAAGCATTCTATCTAACTCAGTCGTGCGGTTGGTACCTGCTAATCGAAGGACTATCTTCGATGCTTCGGTTTTTTCTGGCTAGTACTTCTTCTTTCGACATCTGCAGAGTGGTGTGCCGCAGACAACCTGTAATGACGCGGAGTGTCTAGTTGCTAGCTCCACACAACTACAGTTGCATATGTGCCATACGGGGCATGCATACTCAGCTGCGGAGAAAACGCGAATCAAGTGCAGCAGTACTCAGAGTGACTGGCAATAGTCCCCCGAGTCGTTGGCATCAATGTCCGCATAGCAAATCTGTTACTTGTCATCCGTATTGTAGTTCAAGTAAATCTAGTGGGCAAGCAAAATACGACAAAAATAAGAGAGTTCTGGATTTTAAAGGTACACGTGTTATTAGAACGAAAATAATTATTAACCATTATCCACTTAACAGATATCACATTTCAAGTGTCTGGTATGCGTTACAAGCTACGATATCGAAATAAAATGGAAAAAATGTTTGTTCGTCACAGTATTTGCATTTTTTGACACTTTATCTCTCAGTTTTCCTAATAAAGGAATTTTATTTTAAATAATGTAGCCTGCTATATAGATTAACTATGTTATTTGGCATTCAGATTTGATATTCTCCAAAGAAAATAAACTTCATACTATACTACATTAATCTATTTCAACTTTCTGTGCTATACCAGTCGATTAAGAGGGAGAATGTGTCTGATTTTTTGCGACTTGCTTGTCACGTTGTGTGTTGGATTTGCTCGTATAATTTGTTAATTATGATTGAAAGGTCTTGTGCGGACCGAAAAGTGAAATTCGTTAGAGAATTTCCGGACTACAAATATTTTACGACTTGAAAGTGCCATTAACGCCTAAATTGTATGAAGATCGGCTTACGAGATGTCTTTGGTGAAGTAGTTCCATCAAAGGCAACAATTTGTAGTTGGTACAGCGAATTCAGAAGGGATCGTTTATTTCGTTACTGGAAAATTTCGTGAAGGACGCTCAGGAACTTGATGATGAGAATTTGCCGCTATTCCACCAGTGGTTGAAGAAGATCAACAGACGTCTTATGAATTTACTCGGGCGTCATTGGTCACTGGTATGACTAAAATGCATAATGTTTTATATCAACAGTTAGAAGTGAAAAAACTTAGTTGTGCATGGATTCCACATAAACAGACTGGCGTCCAAAACGACATCGCATCAATTGGGACAGAAAGACTCTGGAAAAATTCCAAAGTGGGACTAGTGATTTTCTTGTTATGATCCCGAAAAGAAAGATCAATTGGCCGAGCAGGTCTGCCCAAGAGCCCCTAATCCTGCAAAAGTCCAATTAATTCGCGGTAATGGCAAGAAGATGATTACTAATTTCTCTTTAAAATGGGCTTATTGTTACAATAACATTAGAAGATACACGTGCTGCCGATTGGGTAGGCTACTCAAATGTCAGTTTATTGCAAATTTTTGAAAATGTTTGTGAAAGCAAAACTATTTTCCAGTAAGATAAGGAATCATCGCATACAGCAAAACTAATATCTGAGACTGATTAATCTTGTCGAACCTTGTCCCTGTGGGAGTGATACCTAATTAGCAGTGCTATATTCGTAGATTCTTCACGTAATGCTGGTTGTTGAAACGTTGTACAAGAGATATTTTTTTCAGCCTGCGGTCGGTCGCTAAATTAAAAGCAGAGTGAAAATCCGGTGAAAGGTTTGTGCAATGTGTTACGCTGTGTCCCTAGGATGCCCGTCCTCCGCGTCACCTCAGATTTTCCAGTTGTGAGGGGACAGCGAGAATGTAAAGATGCCTGGAGGACACCTTCCATGTGTTAAGTCTTGTTGAGGGATTTCGCCTGATTCCATGCAGTGCACATAACGTAACTGTCACGCGTTCCTTCTTCGTAACAATTCTCGGGCGTACACTGTAGGGGCAACGAGATTCTTCAGCGTTTTCGATGGGAAGTGTTTGATCACGCACCATACAGCCCAGACGTACCTCCCTCTGATTTTCATCTCTTCGGTCACGTGAACCGCTGACAGTGAGTACAGCATTTTGGCACAGACAACGAGCTGCAGAACGCAGATCAGTGTAGGGAACTGGCGGATATCACAGGCGGCTGGCTTCTGTGACGAGGGTATTGGAAATTTGGTGCAAAGCTACGACAGATGTCCAAGTTGGACCGTCGACTTTGTAGAGAAACAACTGTAAGGTGATGTTAAGTGTTGCAAATAAAACACTTTTTACTGTCTCTGTGGTTTCCATTTCGCAACCAATCGCAGACTGAAGGGGAAAAAAATAGCCCTCGTAAGTAGGCTTTGGCGGGATAGATGTCCTCTGTCTTCAAGCGTGTGCCAGTTGAGTTCTTCCAGCATCTCGGTGACGTTCTCCCACGAGTCAGACCTGTTACCATTTGAGCTGTACGTCTTAGTATTCCTTCAGTATCCCTGTTAGTCCTATCTGGTACGAGTCCCACACACTTACGCAGTCTTTGGCAATATTCGTTATGTGGGTGCAGGACTCTATTATGTTCGAAAGGATTTTCGAAATTTAAGAGCTCTGTTTATTTCATTAGTACCGGTGGCCCTCCTACCTTTCGGGTAATTCAATCCTTGCAGTAATTCTTGTGTAGGTACTGGGTCTACAGAATTATTACCTTTATTTTCTTCTTCCTCGTTTAAACACTTTTCTATGTATATAGCTACTTTTCTTCGTGTATTACATTTACAAAACCGTGGGGTTTCGTGGAAGTATAGCACACCAGTCAGGCCCTCCCCCATTAGTGCGTTTTTCCGACAAAGGTAGGGGAGCCGTCAGAAAAAAAGCCGCTGTAGGTGAGAAACCTCGGCCTCCGTAATACCGGCCCTCCAGTATTTGTACGTCTGCCGCGCAGTCGTGTTTCACCGGACAGCGCCACGGTGGTCGATGGCACGAGCTGTGTAACATTCCTCATATTTTATGAAACTTGCGTCGGATGCTTTATTCTGGAAGTGAGTGTAGTAGTGGAGGTGTGAGAGCCAGTATTTTACGCAGAGCTGAACGGTTAAGGAGGAACTTTGTTGGTAAATGGTGGATAGCGTTTTGTATGTTTCGTGCCGTGTCGAGCAGCTGAAAGAAATTACCTCTGACCGAGGTAAGCGAGACTAGTGCATTAAATTCCCTTCCCTAGTGGTTTATTTGTTGTTAAATAAAGAAGCGTTGCGAATGTCAGAATGGCGAGCTGACCGTTTTGCCGTATTTTACGAAGAGAAATTTCTGCCTCATTAAACAAAGAACCGTACTGGGTGTAGTGAAAGGGAAACTTTCGAAATATACTCGATCCACTGTAAGTTGAATTCATCTGTGCGTGGATACCCGTTCCCTGTGTAATATAGGAAACGCATATTCAGCCGCCACTATGTACGACGGTAATCGTTGAGAAGGACCATGTGGAGGTGGCCCGTTGTCACACTCACTGTTGCCCTACTATAACACTAACGTATATCACTCTTACCAAATAACTGAACCTTTAGTCCTGTCACGGGAAAGGCACGTACAACACTGTAACGTGCCGTGAAACACGCTAATGTTAGCCTATGAGAGGATTTAAAAGTTTGACCGCGCGTGTGTCTAACGGATGAGGGTATCGGACTGTACTCGTAATTTCAAATTTGGTGAAATAACAGAAAAACCAAACGGTCTTTTATTTTTTGGGGGGGGGGGGCAACGAAAGTGGTAAAATCATAAATGAACGAAAAAAAAAAAACGGCCGCCAGCCCAATTAAGCACATTAACTTGGAAATGTATATTTGAGAAAATTGAATATCGGTTATTGAAGTTGCTTTTGTTGAGATTTCTCTCTGAATAGCAAACAGGATACAAACTGGCACAGCAGTTACCGATAACACACACACCAGTAAATTATGGGAACTAGATTTGCTCCAAGCTCATACTAATGACAGCCACCCTCAAGAGCACTACTTCCTCAAATACTGAAATGTCATTGCATGAAGTCCACGACTAAATTTGGACATCATTGGCTGCTATCCTGACTGACATTAAAAACACAAAGATGAATAACATCATAAATACATTGTTAAAGCTCCTCTGCACATAGAAGTTTTCCTTAGCTACATTAATAGTTCAGCGTTTTCCTAATAGGTGGAGAATATGATGGGGACCCATAAACTGGTACAGTTTCACTAGTCAACGCTCTTTGATTATTACAGTAGTAAAGAGTAACTCTAAAAAGCTAATCATTCATTTCACTTCGAGTAGTTCATAAATTACTTTGGAACACAATAAAATACAACAATGGGCTTAATTAACTTCAGAAAAGGAACCATTTATGATAGAAACTAAAACCGTACTATTCTGGAAAATGAGCGTAACTTCACTTCTAACATTACTATCGTACATCTCTTCATTAAAGGTTTGTATGTATTTGCGTTTTAATCACCTGTGAAGCAGGTATTCTAGACAATAATATTTACACAATCTTGCACTGTAATTCTATAAAACTATGTTTTATATTAAACTAAGGGTACTTTAGCAGCCTATCCAACTTCACATTTGTGGTTTTAGTTTTAACTTTTACTACTCCTTTTACTTTAGACAAAAAATCACTTTTAAACACTGGAACGGAAGAATTGTTCATTTACACCAGAATACTCGGTTTCAGTAACACTTGTGAGGACCCTGCGTAGGTTCGTGAGCAGGATTGAAAATTCAGGTTTTATGTGGTTATTATTGAAACACACACAATTTAACTGGTCCATGCCCATATACATTACTTAACGGAATATATGGAGTTTGTGAAGCAGTGGCGAAGATTGGTGGCCAACTGTACTCACGGCTCTTGATGTACGAATGCTCTATAAAATCTCTTCTAGGCATCGGATTTTCAACATACCAGAGCCATTCTGCTATGCCGTGAAAACCAAATAATAGCCAGATCCACATGCGAGGCAAATCCTTTATAATGCAGCTTCCAATCGCCTCTCTTAGCGCCGTCGAAGTGTACCGTGCTACGGCTAGCCACATACTGCGTGCCGTTCACACAGCGGAGCAGCTCAGTTTGACCGCCAAACCCACCTTTTACATCGCGCCACGCTACTTCCGTTGCGGAGGGGCTTCCCTACAGCGTTTACATCTTACAAATACAAGTGCCCTAAGCAAGAACCAGCTTTTAACAAATATTTTCTGTATATAAACATATTGACATTGTAATAATTTACCATTTCAGCATATTCTTTTGCTATTTTCATATATACAGTACAAAATTCTAAATTTCTTGCCATAGGTTAAGAAGTTAAAACAACGGAGAATACAGACTTCATAAATTGCAGCTACACAGTTACATAATATAAACCTAATTATAATCGATATAAGTGTTACCCTACTTCAAGAATACTAACTTGAAAGAATGACTAAACACAACTACTATTACGGTGTCTAAAAACCTGGCTCGACAGCTTACTTTCTTCCAAATCATTGCGTAATGCAGTCAGTGTTGTGAAGGAAATTTGATGTGAACACAATTCTTCACTAGGCATTGTCATATTGGAGGTGGTGTATCGCTGCGTCACTCCAAACTTCGAAACTGACTTGTGCAGCCGGTTTCAGTGTACTCCGATCCACGGCGCAGCTTGGCTGTTTCACTCGTACACTGTTGGCCATTAAAACTACAACGCCAGAAAGAGTCGAAATAAAGAAATTTTACTTGTGTGTATACAGTACAGTAGGAAGAACAAACCATACCATTCGTAGGGGATTTGGTGAGTACAGTGTGCGAAACGTAGCACAAAGATCTGCCACTACAACGGTAGAAGACTCTAACGCGGCAGAGCCTCCTGTCGAACTCTAGCTGCATGACAGAGAGGGATACGTCTTTCCATGCTGCTTAAACTCATAGATCATCAACTGTTGTCAGATTTAACGAACCGTGCTGGCTAAAGAGTGGTGTGGTGTGACAGTGTTTGGGCAACCCATGGGCTTGAGTCCAGCAACTACTATCAGATTTTCAATGTTACTTGTTCATGTTTTATTGTCGATCTTTTGTAATCGGGAATTCGTGAACTGCATTTTCAGTTTCTTGCTCAACTACTAAATTTGCAACAAGATGTGGCGTTGGGTGTTATTTACTCAATTGATCAGTATGGATAATGATGACGGTGGTGGTGGATGACCCTGTTGCATGGGCAGCTCGGACATCGGACACGAACTATACTGTAGATCCAGAATTTCGTGGTGTCTGTTGGCAGTAGGAGCCTCAGTCGTTCTTTTCAGGTATGTACTGACGATCGCAGCAAGAGAGCACGTTGCTATCTTCGCGAATAGTGTGGAACTAACTCCCAGCCGACGGATCGTCACAGTTTGTCCAGTGACGGAATTGCTCCGAGTCTCCGCTTAACGTACGGTATATGGTTAGTCATTAAATCCCTCTGGCAATTATACGGAATAACGTATTTAGTCATAATAAACTTAGGCCGCGCGGTCCGAGGCGCATTATCACGATTCGCCCCCCCCCTCCTCCTCCTCCCCCCCATCTCCCCTCCCCCCCGTCGGAGGTTCGACTCCTCCCTCGCGCATGGGTGTATGTGTTGTCCTTTGCGTAAGTTAGGTTAAATAGTGTGTTAAGTCTAGGGACCGATGACCTCAGCACTTTGGTCCCATAGGGCCTTACCACAGATTTCCAGATTTTCTTCTCTTACATACGGACGAGGCCCAACGTTAGCGGCGCACCCGACACTCTGGAAGGTTGGAACCAACGATCCCCATCCACACGCAACGGGAATATCTTGAAATACAGTACGAGTGGAAATGTTGTAACATCTGTCTTTAAATACTTCAAACAAGAACAAGGTTTTAAGCTACTGTATGTACTTAGAAAACATACTTTTCAAGCGTGCACATAAAAACCATTAAAGCAAATAGCAACAAACTACAAATAATTTCATACTTGACATCGCAGCTAATAATTAACTCTCATTTGAGAACGCGGCATGTTTGACCGCTATGTTACCTTTCCTCAATACATTTTTAGCCTTCATAGCTTGCTTACGCGTCGTCCCTGTTTCATGGATTCGACGATCGACAATAGCAACTGATACGTGAGGAGCTAAAACACGCTGTGGGAACCTCCTGAGGAGTGGACCGAGTTGTTTTCCTCCGCCTATATCGCGCCTTAATGCGCTCGAAATTGGACTATGGAAGCGTAGTTTACTCCTCTGCACGCCCGTCTATTCTTCGGCGTCTCGTCTCTGTCCACCACCGTCACCGGGAGTCCGCTTCCGTCAACTGCTACATTCTCTTTTCTTCCACTTTCCTAAGACTTCGTTGTCAAATGGGGGTACGGCGCCAACTTGGCTTCGTCCCCGAACCTGCCTCCTCTGTGACTTTTGTCAGCTTCGCAGGTACAGTACTCCCCCTATCGTTTATCGTCGGGCATTTGTTGCTCAGTGTGCACAAATGGAGGATGCCACGTTTATTTACACTGACTGCTCAAAGGCCACATTTGGTGTTGGGAGTGCCTATATTGTTAGCGACAGCCCTATTAGATTTTGGCTTCCCGACCAGCGTTCGGTTTTTGCTGCGGAGCTTTACACTGTTCTCCAGACTGTCCAATACATCCGTCTCAATAAGCGGCTCAGTGTATTATATGCTCGGATTCGCTCAGCTCTCTTGTCAATCTCCAAGCTCTTCATCCAGTCCTCCCTCTGGTCCACCGCGTTCTGGACTGCCTCCATTTCCTCCACTTGGGGGGCGTCTCTCTGCCATTTCTCTGGATCCCAGGGCACATTGGTATCCGCGGAAACGAGGCAGCCGATATAGCGGCAAAGGCTTCAGCCTCTCTTACTCGGCCCGCTGTTCGCATGGTTCCCTTATCCGATCTATAGAACGTTTCATGTCATCGTGTTGCTCATTTATGGCACACACATTGGTCTACACTTCCCGATACTAAATTACGGGACGTAAAATCTCTTCCCTGTTCTTGGACCTTTTCCTCCCGGCCTCGTCGTCGGTAGGAGTTAATTTTAACTACACTCCGTACAGAACACAGTCTTTTTAGTCATCGACACCCTTTAAGTGGCGATCCTCCCCCGCTTTGTCCCCATTGCTCTCAACCGTGGACGGTGAGACTTCAGTGCTCCTATTTTAATCCGCTGCGTGCCCGTTTACAGCTGTGACCTGATATATCTTCCGTTTTAGCAAATGATACACGCTCAGCCGATCGCGTACTTGAGTTTATCAGTGTCTGGGAGATGACATCGGTCATTTGAAGCTCCCTTTTGGGGAAAACCGCCCGCCCTTTCGATAGTAATTTTCTACGATTTCTTTCCGATTTTAGTTTCCCTCCTCCTTGAGTTTCGCTCCCATTACTGCTGATTTATATCTCGGCTTTTTACTCTTCACTAAGCCACAGAATTGGCGCTTACGACCGTAGCAGTTTTGCGCCCTAAAACCATAGTTCCATATCGCAGATGCACATCTACAAGCTCGTTACACATATTACCACTACCACGAGCACTACCATAGCACATCGGACAATGCGGTTGTAATAATCTGTCAATTCCGTGATACACGCACAGGGCTCAGAGGTCAGGTTTACTACCGACCTCTACGATGTTAAAATGAACGAAGCTAATAGTCCACGTCGTGTTTGCCCAGACCAGTGGTGGACTTCAGAACCGTCGGGTGCAGTCGCATGCCTTAACTGAAGTGCCTCACCGTGTTACCCAACATATCAAGGAAAGTAGACAAACACAGGAGTATCACATGTGTTGACGCTGGACGACATTACTAACGTACCTGCATTCCGCTTATGCTGGAGATTCGTCAATTTGCCCCATACACGAGAGATTCCATTACCGTCCAGTCGTAGTTGCACAACTCTTGCGCCTTCTGCTTTAGTAACAGTGAGCCTGTTGTAGAAAAATAGAATGTCAGTGCGCAGATGATTTCGTTTTATTGTGATTAAAAGTTAACCAGTCACAGGTGAAGCAAAGGTTGTCTCTTCACGGACGGTTGTGTTCAATTCCTTAGCTTAGCTTAGCTCGGAATCGGCCACATTTGCCCATAACTATGTAGCCTGTCACACATCTTCCGCTTGGTACAACGATTTCTTCGCATCATCTAAGCGAGGTAATTGTGCTGCTAGAGCGGTGCAAATCACTATTCTGTCACGAGCTGGTTATCCATTAATGCGGAGTTAGCTTCCACGGATAAAAATACCTCACTGCGTAACCTGATTATAGGAGTTCACTTACTAGAGTTGACCTCCTCTCCCCTCCCCCCCCCCCCCCCCCACACACCTATAAGGAAGTACGCTGTTCCGAGAGCCGGAATACGGTGGGTCGGGAAATAACGTTGTCCCTGGAGGCGTTTCTAATTAATGTTAATGGGGCAGGAAGGCGACACGAAAACTGCCCCCAGCGCCATTAATCACCCTGCGTGCGCGCCGCAGCCTTCCAAATACCTAGGGTCTCCGCCACGGAGCGCTTCCACAACGGCAGTCTCGTTGGGGCAACGAGTAGAACATCGTGTAAACAAGTCTAATAAATTACACAGATTTAAGAACTAAGTCCGCTTCCTTTGACATTCGGTGGGAGCTAAGCCGGTATGGTATTACATCTCGCACCTCACACGTACAAGTAAAGTGTAGCCGGCCTACCGTCTAGCAGCTGAACGGATGAAGCTGAGATTTTAGCAGGCGGTTTACCCGCCGGGGAGTAACTGGAACCGTTAATTCTGCCGTGGATCCGCACAGCCGCAGTAGTGGACTATGCGCGCATGCGCAAAACGCAGCATTTCGAGCGGGCTTGCTCACGTGTTTCTTTTGGTGGCTTTTAATTATTGCGCGAAGTATTCTGCACATTTTTCAGTGAGCAATTTTTTATAAGTATGGTAACAAAACAAATGAACATTCTCGTTTTTTGTGTTGCTGTTGAGAAAAGCTGCATGTCTAATGATAGCTTCTTATCGTAGAAACGGACTAAAATAAAGAAAGTATAAGTGTGCTTATTGAGGCATACAGCAAGGAAACGTGTTTAGCCTATATGATACTCGAGCTAAGTTGTACTATACCATAATGATACGGCTACAAATGTTTCATTCTGAGTGCATGTTTCACGTAAATTTGCATATAATTTTACTGTGAGTTTACATATCATCATAATTGGTCAGACTGCCTCACGTGTTTGATTTGATTGCATTTTTTGTATTATTTCAGCATCAAAGCAAAGATAGTGTTAGGAGAATAGCCGTAAGCCAGCAGAGCAGCTGTTCCGGCTGGAAAAGCCGGTTTGCATCCTTGTGCAGAACGGGAAGAGAGAGACACACTGACAAGGCAAGCTCCCCACCGCACCCCCCTCGGATTACTGAACTGTGAAACAAAAAGCAAAATAGAAACAGTGAACGGTCCAAGTATAAGAAGAGCAACACAGACCAGTTCGCAAGAGCGGTGGTGTCGCCCCAGAGTGTGGTCACACGGTGTTAGATTGCGAGGTTGCCCAGCGGTGTTCGAAGCATTCTGGTGTGAATTTTTAATTTTTTTCCTGTGGCATGGTATAAAGTGTGATCACTCCCAAGGAAATGATGGAAACATAATAGTTTGTCACATAAGCTGCAACAATTGAACGCGACAGTTTCACAACCACACAGTTTCTCTGTGTTCTGGCAAAACAGATACGTTTTAAAACGTTTTTGGAGTTGTGTTCCGTTTTGGAAGATTTGACTCCAGAATTCTTTTGTTGCAACATAGTTCACACCCATTTATTTG
The DNA here is from genome assembly GCF_023864275.1 of Schistocerca cancellata. Classification (NCBI taxonomy): domain Eukaryota; kingdom Metazoa; phylum Arthropoda; class Insecta; order Orthoptera; family Acrididae; genus Schistocerca; species Schistocerca cancellata. Next base: position 603,157,708 of record NC_064633.1, on the reverse strand, counting down.
TTGGTTACATTCCTGTGAGACGTCATGTGCTATCTCGCTTCCTCCCACTATTCATCAGATTTATATGGGACGGTAACGTATTAGTTCCACATTAATCGTATTCTATAGTACAACTGCCAAGACTACAGAAAAAGAACAAACATTTCAGTGACAGGACGGACAATTCATAATGTTGGGGGAAAATAATAAAAATAAATGAACTAGGTAGTTTTGAACGCGCGTAATACCGTGAACACTTCTCCACGACGCTGTGGCTCTGGCATTTCACTCGATGTTGCACTTGTAAAGCTCGGCCCGTTCACTGTTTCTATTTTTCTTTTTTTGTTATAGTTCAATACATCTCCTTCCCGTTCTCACGTTTGATCTGTGTTCAGTTTTTGACGGGCTATCGACTCCGCCCTCTTACCACTAAATCAGAGGGGGCTGCGACGGGAGGAGATTCCCTTGTGGGAGGAATGACGCGAGCTCGATAAAAGTACGCAAACCGACTAGGTGAAACAACTTCTCTCATTACTGGATGAGTCCGATCATGGACGATCGACAGGAGCTTGCCAAAACAAGGCACCTCCATTCCGACAGAGTTCCTAAATTCCTGTGGGTCGTCGGGCCTCAGCTTCTTCATTAACAGGTAGTGTATATTTCCCTGCCTTCATTCCTTCTTCCCGGTCGGACTCGAACCTAGTCCCTACTCCTGGCACCCTTACGTGGTCGTTCTGCCCTCCTCGTAATGACTAAGGTAAATGCTTCATAGATCACTGCGTTCTCCATGTCTAAAATGTTTGTCAACGTAGACAGTCACTTGTTTGTACCGGCGCGATGTAAAACGAGCGCTTCACTCCACAATTCTGTATAAACGTAACGTAATTTCATTGCAGCCGCACAAGATAACAGTAACCGCTTAATAAATATGAAATTAGACCTCTCAGAAGTTTCAATACTTGTAAATAGCAGCTTCACAAAAATATGAAGTTCTACACTCAGCTGCGTAAATAAGCCTGTAGTTCCGATTGTGTACCCTTGGGGCGCTGGTGCTCACTTACGTGTTAGGTGTATGTGTAATAGCGCTGTCGAAAAAGTTAGCAGATCCAGACTTGTACGCTTGGGACGCTGGCGTAGATGCGTACGGTATACGATAGGTGTGTCGTGTAATACCGACTTTACTGACAGAGTACATCGAACAAACAGTAAAGGAAAGCAAAGAATAACTTGGAGTACGAATTAAAGTTCAGGGAGAAGAAATTTTTGTCAGAGACAGCAAAGGACTTGGAAGAGCAGTTGAACGAATTGGACTGTCTCTTGAAAGGATGATAAAAGACGAACATCAACAAAAGCAAAATGGGGTTAATGGAATGTAGTCAGATTAAATCAGTTGATGCTGAGGGAATTATAAGGGGTGTTCAAAAAGAAACGAGCCGGAGGCATAATCACAGAAACCAGTACCTTTTTGTTAGAAGTATTGACCCTGGCTGTTGAGGCACTTGTCCCACTGTGACACAAGGCGGTGAGTGGCTGTCTCATAAAATTTCCTAGGCTGCGATGCTGACCATTTCCGCACGTACAGCTGGACGGCGTCGTCCACACGAGTACAGGAAAGGTTATGCTGACGGTCTTCTTTGACCAAGAACGCTCACTCCTGATTGACATCCCACAGCACGGGACAACATTGAATGACCAGCGTTACTCGCAAACCTTGACTACCCTTCGCCAAGCGATCAAATCAAAACGAAAAGGAATTCTCACCCATGTGGTCGTTCTGCTCCACGACAGTGCAAAGCCTCATACGGCCAACATAGTCGCGGCACTCTTGCAGAAATTTAAATGGGAGGTTCTTGGCCGCCATCCAGCCATTTGTTGTCCCCTTAAAAAGGCTCTGAGAAGCAAACGATTCACCTCGGACGACGTCGTCCAGCTGTACGTGCGAACTGGTTAACATCGCAGCCCCGAGAATTTTATGAGGCAGCCATTCACCGCCTTGTGTCACAGTGGTACAAGTGTCTCAACAGCCAGGTTCAATACTTCCAACATACAGGTATTTGTTTATGTAATTATGCCTGTGGCTCGTTTCTTTTTGTACGCCCGTTATAGATTAGGAAATAAGACACTTAAAGTAGTGAATGAGTTTCGCTATTTGGAGGGCAAAATAACTGATGATGAACGAAGTAGAGAAGATATAAAATGTAGACTGGCAATGGCAAGGAAAGCGTTTCTGAAGGAGAGAAATTTTTTAACATCGAGTATAGATTATAGTGTCAGGAAGACGTTTCTGAAAGTATTTGTATGGAGTGTTGCCGTGTATGGAAGTGAAACATGGACGATAAATAGTTTGGACAAGAAGAGAATAGAAGCTTTCGAACTGTGGTGCTACAGAAGAATGCTGAAGATTAGATGGGTAGATCACATAACTAATGAGGTATAGAATAGGATTGGGGAGAAGAGAAGTTTGTGGCACAACTTGACAAGAAGAAGGGACCGGTTGGTAGCACATCTTCTGAGACATCAAGGGGTCACCAATTTAGTACCGGAGGGAAACGTGGAGGGTAAAAATCGTAGAGAGGGACTCAAGAGATGAATACAATAAGCAGATTCAGAAGGATGTGGGTTGCAGTAGTTACTCGGAGATGAATAGGTTTGCACAGAATGTAGTAGCATGGAGAGTTTAATCAAATCAATCTTTGGACAGAGGACAACAACAACAACTGACAGAGTACAGGGTTATTGAGCCAGTGTTCGTTTATGGGGCTCATACATTCTGAGCGTCGGTTGTTGTTCGATGGAGACGCAGGAACGTGCAACCCACAGTTTCCATAACAGGTGTAGCAGTACAGCAGCTTTACCCTTTTGTGGAACCTGGCAATCCAGGAATGTGCGTTTACTTCTTAAGTTCGTAAAATGCCACAGCTATTCTCGCTCTTCTCTCTAAAACATCATTGTACCGTCGAAAAATGTGAGAAGTATTTTCAATAAAGAAACGTGAATGGAACAGATAAAAGTGGTTAAGTATGTGTTTACCTGACACTGACAAAGGAAGTTTCCCTGACAAAAGGGAGAACTGTAGCCGTATTATTAGACCCCAGTACCCTAGGAAACGGGGAAGAACTTAACTCTCATCTTCGGATCAGCACCTCGACTCGGCAAAGTGCCCAGCTGAATTCAAGAAGCCAGGATGAGTAAGGGGTACAATGTAGCTACATCAAGACAGCAATGATAGTAATACTCCCTACACAATAATTTGTGTGTTTCTAGGAATCGTTCTAACAATGTTGATATTCTTATCGTTTCGTCGGCAAGTGGCTCCTACATGTGTATCTTTCTGTGAATCGGAATGTGGGTATCCAGCTGTCGAGATGATGTCACGCACAAAAATACACTACAAATCACACTGTATAGAATCGCATGTGTACGTCGTAAACAAGTTGCTAACGCGTGTGTCTTGTGTGTGTTCGGGACAAACAGCTGACAATAGTGTCCCCTTGAAGGCCTCTTTGATGTGCGTCTTTTGTTATCAACAAAAGCAACGCGCCTTTCGTGCACAGTTAACAAGCTTTAAGCACATGAGCAGATTCCAGTAGAAATACAGACCGAGCGACCGTAACTTACCAGTGCCATGATCTAAGGGTATTAAGATCTATTAAAGCACAGAAACAGGTGGCTGACTATCTGTACTCTTTACAAGCGGCATTTGTCTAACGTAATCACTAGCGTTGTGCGGAAAATTACGTGCCATCAGAATGTTTTTGTACAAGCTTATGATTATATTCATTTCGATTTTTTAAATTAGTATTCCTTTCTCTGATACTCGGCGGTGGTCGTCACACAGTAACTTACATTATAAAAAAAGTAGGAAACTAACGTGTGCGGATTTTATTCTTCATTCCAGTATCAGGTAATATAGCGTACATCAGAGCAAGGCTTGCAACACCTAAAAAGTTAGTATTTTTCTTGCAGTTCACGAAGAAAACTTAATCGGACTTTCGTTGTAGGACAACATACACACACTCACTCCAGTCATTCAGGTACACTTTCTACAGCCCACTTTCCTTCAAAATGTTCTGAGTTATTTGAAGAGAAAAAAGAGGCTCCAACGTAAGTAATTTTCTATTGTCAGATGATTTAATACAGATTCGTATAATCCTTGCAGTGATGAAATTATGGAAATTCTTCCGGTCGATGTGAATGGACCGAAGCATGTGTCTACATTAACTGTCGACTGTTTTATTGTGTTATTATGGAGATGGTTTTTGGAAAAGGCAACTTCGGCAGAGCTGTCATTGATATTCGGCTGCATCGTTGTTTGTGAATGCTTTGCAGGCAGCGTGGTATTGTTTGCCGAAGTTCAGCGTGTTTGAATGGAAACGTGGGAACAAAACTGTTCCCGCTTTCGAACAAAGCCTTTTATTTGTGGACTGTTGTAGTAACTGATATAATACGCCCGGTTTTAATGTAACTTGTATTTGTGGCTTGGAAGTTATGGACGGATGGTTTTAAAGCAGGCACAGCGCCATTTCAGGCGGCATTCGACGCTTGCGAAAACAGCGGTTCTGCTCAAAGGTTTCTTGGATCAGGTAAACGTTAGCTACCCAGGTGTTCCGAAATTACCGTTACAAACCTCTAGATTGCGTGCTGGTAACGCGACCACTTTCACAGGTAATTTATTAGGCGTGACCCACTACGTCACTTGTTTTACAGTTCCACTCATTAACAGCCAAAGAAATTGCTCGTGTGCTAATTGATGGGTTCTCTTCAACGTGATACAGTGTACATACAGTCTCTTCCAATTCAGGAGTGCGGCGTCTCCGTGGAGCATAACGGTCACGCCTACTTACGGGGAAGGTACCCTTTCCCGTAGCCTTTGGGTAACTGTGGCGAAAAGGGTATGCGATGGAGTCGGACGTTGTGGAGAATGATCTTGATAAAGGTGACGAGTAGCTGTTCCGTTTCCGTGAGCGTCGTCATTCATAAGGATCGCGTTATGTATTCTGCAAACATATACCCAACCATGTTGCTTTTTCTAACACTCACAGACACTTGAATGAGGCTCGAACCAGGTCAGAGAGGTAGGATAGACGTCGAATGAGATCAGCCGATCCGAGGTAATCACCACCCACGAATCCGCTGCTGCACTCCTACCTGGGAAACTTGTTTCCAGACAGTACGTCTCCGGACATCGGTTTCTATTTCTGTCCCGCGCCACACCACACGCTCTATACGCATCTCAGTTTGCACCTAGCGTAATGTTGCAGCGACGTACGTCTGCTTTCTTAAATGAGCACGCACCTGCATTCATTTATGTAATCATCCGTATATTGTATTGCACGTAGGAAAATCAGCGAATGTAATTTTTGAGCTCCTTGCAGTTTCACTATCCCACTATATTTCGTCACAAATGTCTGTATGACGTGCTGGTTGAGAGAGGATAATGTCGTTTCACATACTTCTGTTTAACAAAAGTGAACAATCTTTTCGTGACCTCACTGTCAGTCTGTGGTCTGATTGCTCACTGCAAACACACATTTGATCCTTTTTACTTCCGAACTGCTCAAGTGTTACCTTAAAATGCAAGTGAAAATTGTCTGAGCAACTTCTATATTCAGTTGGGCTGGTGGTCATGTGCTAATATGCTAGAGCACACTGTAAATATCGCACAAAAATTACGCCATTTCTCTTCGAGTGCAAGCCAGAAATCGCACTAAAATTACGCCAGTTGTCTTGGAATGCGTGCTGGTATGCAAATAAAACGGACGAAAACATGTTTTGTAGCACTCCCTCCGCGATAACTAGAAACCAGTTTTGTCATATGACGGTCAGCCGCGCTACGATTCACGCTGAGAAGGGATCCAGCTGTTTATTTTTCGACTGCACATGCTCTGATGTGACGTCATCCCTGGCGGCACTGGTCACAGCACCAGGACAGTATTTTTCTTCGAGCACAGCGTCAAAGTTTTGTGCAAGAGTGGAGTATGAGGGAGTTTATAGACGCGGCAGACACATCACTTTCATAGCCCAATGGTTAAGTGCGCTGACTGCAAATATACAGGGTTGGGTTCAGTCTCCTCCTCCCCCACCCACACTACCATCCTTATTTTATTTTATTCCTTGCAGTGTTAAACTATTAACTATAAAACTTAACCGCGTGACTGCTACAGACTTGTTCTCCACATTCCATGCTGAGAGCGGCTATGCACGTCTCGCCTTAATGCTGCCTCCTGTGCTGAGAGAATGCGTTCCGGCCACTAGGCAATGGTTACCGTCAGATTCTAAGAAAATTATTCAGTGAAAACACTTGATACTTGCACATCGTAACAGTCCGGTATTTTCACAGCATAAAAGACGAATTTCTTTCGTTTCTCGTCATAGTTAACCGTGCTGCATCAAATTAAGTAAAGCATTTCACGAAATTTTAAAGAGTTTGCAGAGGCAACAACGCATTGCATAAACTTCTCGTATGGTTACTTTTAGCCCGTACGTTGCTCTGTATGAAATGTAAGTAAGAGATCGAAGTTTAATTTAAAATTGAGAGCGGTATGATATCTCATTTCGTTCTTGAGTTACTGGCTTTTGTAACTGGCAGGCAGTCGCCCGCGACTCGTCCATTCATGCCTGCGGTTTGGGAATCAAGTGGTCCTCACGAGCGTCATATCTCATGAACTGTTTAAGATAGTGAAACATCGTCATTGAATTTTACGGTTCGTTGTATTGTGAAACAGAAACAGTTAGCTTACTGAGATGTGCTGAAGTGAGGCGAGGCTCGTTTACCTTATTGTGTTATTATGCCTCGAGTTCATCCTGCTTTGGCCGGTTTTGTGTTTTCAGTAGAAGCTGATCACCGGTGTTCCCGCCGTCACACTGCTATAAATTAAGTTTGCAGTTTTTGCCTAGACTGCGTTACTAATTGTTATACAATACCACTCATTTGTGGACAGTGTGTCGATGTGCACGGTTTTAGATTTGAGTCGTTTCGTTACGTACGCCTGTTTACTACAGGGTGCTATGCATTCGGTGACGTTTTCTGCAGGGTTTTTAATTAACATTGGTTATGCAGTCATTTAAGGTAACGTTTTTCAGAGTTTTTTTCACGTGGTAGTTTCCGTGAAAGTTCAGACGTCATCTGTTACTGACACTAATTGTATTCACCGCCATGTCTAATGTGTTTTTTCCGTGATACCGTTGTTTAAAGGTTTTGTTTTATTGGAACACCGATGGTTAGGTCTCACAAAGCGGGAAACATTATTTTAGTCATAATCATCGCTCTTGTCACAGCATTTGGGTAACGTCTGTAAGAAATTCGTTCTAAGGAGTCATGGAAAAGATAATTATGTATTGATTGACTGAGAGAAAGCCAAGTGTAGTAAAGCAGGTAGCAAACGGCAAGTGCATTGATATGTGACCAGTTATTCGAAGTAAATGAACTTCATAACTGTAGTTTACAGGGATGTAGAATGATGTCACTAAACAGTACCACAATTGGATGATCGCTTAAAATAAATAAATAAATGTGAGTTCAGTTTTTGCAACTTCAGTTTTTGCAGTCGCCTTGGAGCGAAACGCACAAGCGCGCGCGTATACACACACACACACACACACACACACACACACACACACACACACACACACACATATTTTCATTTCTTTTTTCCACGCAGTTATTTGTATTTGTTAAAACAACGAATATCGGGAACAACATTGGCATCGTTAGTAGTTTAATTGCATTTGTAAATAGTCCAGTTAGGTCACGGGGGATATTCGCAAAGCAAACACTTGACTCAGCTCACAGGCGGTTATTTTGTTACGGCGTTTCAACTGCCCAGAGAGGGGTCACCAAACGTCTGCGAGTGACAGCGGGCAATTATTGTATTCTCATAAGCGCATTTCAGATGCAATCCACCTGTCTGTCACAACGGTAGATTGCTTCCTGCCACTCGTGCCAGTTCTGTTGTACTGTGTGATTGTGTGATAAAACGAGATACGATGTTCAGCCAAAAAATCAGAGGGTAAGTAGAGCGTATGTTTTCGTTTCAAAAACCAGAAAATTATTTAAATGTTTATTTTATAACAGCTATTGAAGCATTGGAGGTTAGTTACATGGTTTTGTATTTATACACAACGTATTTATGCTTTTTAAGTGGTTCTCGAAATAGAATATTACGCAGGAGGTAGAATGTACAAAGCTGGTGGCAAATTTCTTCGGTTTTCGTAAAAGGTAGCCACAATGTATCAGTTGAGAGAATGTGTTTTCTGTACGGGAAATCTGTTGCTGTTCTCAGTTGTTGTGACATCATCATCTTCGTTTCACCACAAGATATGTGACTATTACGGAAACACTGAAGAAGTAGAGGTCAAGGTAATTGATGAACTCAGACAGATGTGGGATTGAAATGAGTGTGGTGAGTTTTAATACTCTACGTCGAGTTAAAAAAAAGTCGCCACTTTGGTATGTTACCACGAATATCATATTTTAGATTAGAAATAATTAAAGAATGAAACAACTCCCAAAGTAGTTTCTAGGCCACAGTTTTATGTGATTATAGACACATACAGACGTTTTTGCGCTGATTGATAGTTTCTTTCCTTACAAGAGCAACTTCATAATTATAAATGAAAAGTACAAAATAAATATTGCACAGAATTAATTCTTTAACGAGTTTGCTGCTTCTAAGGCCATTATCAGACAATAAGACAATAGTCAGTCATAGATGGCCCCGTAAGCAGAAAAACCTCAGTCCGTTTTTCTTCGAGGGCATGTGCCCAGAACTGTCATTCGCTGTGTTTCGTGCAAAACTGAATCCGATCTCGAGAACACCAGAGTGTTAGGTTTAGCCATTAGGAAATGTTTGTCATGTTGGATTATTCGGTCAACTTCCTCCAAACTATAGAAGTACTCCGCAGAGAAAATTATGTATAATATTTAGCACAGAATTCCTGTGCGTTAAAAGTAGTGTATGGATTGCAGCAATGTACATCTAATTACATCATACTCGTGCATCACTGGGAAGGAGAATGGTCAGAGGTGAAAGGCACGAAGACGGTGAGAGTCGTCGTTCCGTTCGCGCGAGTGATTGGGACATGATGGGCAGGATTCAAGGCGGGAGAGGGAGGAGGTTCTTGGAAAAGGGGAGGAGTGTTTCTGCTGGACTGAGTACCCTGCGCCACATACCGTACAGAGACTCGTAGAATTCGATAGTGCGTTACAGGGGCATCAAAATTACAGGAAGAGTTTATCACAAGTATGATGAGACTTGAGCTGTTAAAAATAAAATAACTGAAGTTGCGTTTTTTATGGGAGATGTGAAATTTTACTTTCAAAAATTGTAAAATCTTATGGGAGTTAACTGCTAAGGTCATCAGTCCCTAAGCTTACACACTACTTAACCTAAATTATCCTAAGGACAAACACCCACACCCATGCCCGAGGGAGGACTCGAACGTCCGCGGGGAACAGCCGTACAGTCCATGACTGCAGCGCCCCAGACCGCTCGGCTAATCCCGCGCGGCTACTTTCACTGTAAGGATAGTTTATTCCATACTAGTGCTTTTTTCCGACCATAAAATGTTAAAGTAAGGTACTGTAGGTAACTGCATGTGAAGCGTCATCTGACATTGTTTCACTGAAATGTAAAAGAGAAATATTCATCAGTGATAACTGCTTTTCGTCACAAAGTAGTTTGGTACGCCGCCTTTTTGTGCTTTTTCGGGGGCGACTGTATTGCATAGAAAAGAGAGGGGTAGCGCGAGTTTACTTCAATTGGTATGTTTTGAATTTTTTTTTTATGTGCTTTCCTCATCCCACCCCCTCTCCCCGTCTCCCCGCCTCCCCGCCTCATTCAAATGGCCCGCTTCTGTTTCAGATATTCCGTGCCATAATTGCCGTTCAAACTAATGGCAAGATCAGCAACTTCCGCATTGTGTTATTTCCGTTGAGGAGCCGTTCCCTGTAGCTTATAGATCAGAGCGAAAGGTCTTTGTTCTGCAGCTGTTATTGTTCCCGTACAAAAGAGGCGGACCTAGGGACCAAATGAAGCAGCGAATCCCGTTGTTCGCTACAAAGAGAGGCGCCGGGACGGTGTCTTTGGGTCGACGCCGAGCTGTTTTTTTAGCGCAGAGGTTTTACAACTTAGTGAGGTCTCGCATAGAACATTTATGCGGCTGTGTCTTTGTCAGTTTTAATGGTTAATAACTTGGTGTTTGCGATTGGCAGTTGCACTGCAAAGAGTGATTTTGCAATCGGCATACATTTGTTTTCTGTTCGTACTACATACACAAGTGCTTTTGGAAACAGCTGAAACAGTTCTGTTGTCGGGAACAAAGTGTTTCCGTACGGCAGTTAACGCGCGGAGCCTGTTAACACCGATGCCCAGTGGTCAGGCCGGCCTGTTACTGGAGACGTGCGTAGATAATGCGACGCGATCAGCAACTTTCGACTGGAATCCGAACAGCGGGGCAACGAAATAAGTAAACATTCAACGTGTAACGAAGGCAAGCAGGGGAATTGTCATTTTTCTCTCGACGAAATTTCGACACTAACTCGGTTACACACGCCAAAGTTTGAAAACCCAGCAATGACTGCATGCACTCACAGTTGAAAATCTGCTGCCCAAATGGAACGCTTGCTACGTAGTTTCAACCTCTAAATGTTTTACGATTACCAATAAAGTTTTAGCACGACGCAAATGATGTTGAGATAATGCGTTGTAAATGGAAATTGATGATAAAACAGCAATAATTCGCTACTCGTTGTGTATTACGCGCGCGAGCACCCTATTGTCTTATCCCCCGAACTTTTTTTCTACCATTGGAATCAGAAGTAGCTTTTTAAGGAAAACGAGAAGTTTGCGTAATTTACAAAGGTGACGGATGGCTGCTTTGATAAATAACATAACAGACAAATAGTGTACACACTTTATTTTTGCAGAATTAACATACAAGGTCATTGTTGTGTGTGATAGATTCTGTAAAACGAGGTAGAACTTTAGAACTCATAAACATTACAGAAGCATAAGAAGAACGTTGCTGATTTAGGAACGATTATTTCAATGATTATTCTTGATTATGGGAATTCTGGTCCGCCTGTTAAGCGAGCAACTAACATTTTTCTGTTGCCCAAAGATGCTTCGGCTCATTTGTGCCATCACCATGGCTATTTTCGCTCCAATCTGCAAAATACATGTTTCAAGTAATAATACTATTGAAAGGAAAAATTGAAGCTAAAAATTTTGTCTGTGTTGTGATCACTGTCTTATTGTCTATAAAGTTAGGTTATATAAGACATTTTTCATACAATAATTTCGCTACCATCTGCAGCTTTTTTTTTTAGTCGGTCGTGGGTAGCGTTTGGTTTAATTATTCTGCAGTCCGTAATACAAAGGGGGGAAATGGTATGTAAAACTACGTGGTAAAACTAATACAAGCAGCACAACCACAAGAAAATGACATTCTGTGACCTACCGCACTAAACGTGTATATACAAAATAGGTAATCCATTCAAAATTAAGGTTACATACATGGCCTAAAAAAGAACGCGCAAACGCATCTCAAAAGCAGACACACACCAGTAGCCAGTTACGTAATAGCTCAGCTGCATTGACTGTGGCAGTCTACACTGGGATGACACGCAGATACTGGTGCTGAACAGGGCGTGGAAATTCAGTACAAACCACTCAACATTTGCAGACCACTCTAAACAGGAGTAATTGTGCATTTAGCTACGGATCGATACCTCAAGAAGTTGAAATGATTATCTTTGCCTTGTCATCATGTTTATCTGTGCGTTATCATCTTTGGGAATGAATAGTGTACTTGGAAAATGGGCTTATAACCCGAAACCTAGGTTGTGCAGTAACATTAATAATAAATTGCGAAACAAGGCTAAAAACAATGTTTGTTTAGTTAAATACAGAAATGACAAACAATTATAGACAGCTGCTTAACGACCAAATGAATATTGGAAATCAAACAGTACACGAAATCAGTGAACAAAGAAGGTGACTCCCCCCCACGGTCTCTCTATCTGTCTAATTGTCTGTTCACTTGCCCTTTCCTGCTTGACATTAATTACCTTTACTCATCTAGCTCCTCCCCCTCCCACATAACCCTCCACAACACCCCTCGCACCTACACTCTGTTATTTAGAACTTCATCTCCCACACTGCTCCTTCATTTCACGTATATATTAAACACTAATTAACATGATTAAAACGACATAATACGCATACGAAGAGAGCATTTTTAGATAAAGTCGCAATAAAAACTTGCTGTCAAGTCGGCAAAACTACTCACAGAGGAACAAATTTAGCCAGAATTCCGCAAAAAAAAAAAAAAAAAATGTGGTGCTATATCACATCAAGAAATACGTAGTATTGCGAACCAATCCGTGATAGACAAAAAAAAGCAGTGGTAAACAAAGGAGTACCTCTAACAAAGGGAAGGCCTCAGACACGTCCAACCGCAACAAGACAGCAACAGCGGACGATAGCAGTCGACAACGGCCAATTGCGCTCGCGCGTTCAAAACATGTGACGTCACGTCACAGCCCGGAAGCTCGCGGAAGCGGAATTTGGCTGTAGTCAGTAGCGAGCCAGGGTGTGGATTGGACACTCAACAAAACTACGATCCCCCTTGAGAATGTTCTCCGGAGATGGAGACGAAACGTCGGATTTTAAAGTGAAATCGCCGGCCGGTGTGGCCAAGCGGTTAAAGGCGCTTCAGTCTGGAACCGCGCGACCGCTACGGTCGCAGGTTCGAATCCTGCCTCGGGCATGGATGTGTGTGATGTCCTTAGGTTAGTTAGGTTTAAGTAGTTCTAAGTTCTAGGGGACTGATGACCTCAGATGTTAAGTCCCATAGTGCTTAGAGCCATTTGAACCCATTTTTTAAAGTGAAATCCATTCGACCATAGCGTAATAACCCGGAACATTTTTATTGATTGTGAAAGAAACTAATGATAAATTTAGTCCTCGGGCTGCAGATAAGACAAATCGTTTAACTGACAGTTAAAAAATGTTTACGTCGCTTGTTCCAAACCTGGGAAATTGAAACATTCAGTTTACAGAACGCTTCTAGAGAACATTTTGGAACCATACATAGCTGATACGAAATGTTGTCTTGTCTGATAGGGATTCCTGGATCGGACAAGCTAATAACATGTTTATAAATGAAAAGGCTCAACCGACTTAGCACGGTAAAATCGCAAAACTGTGAACACCTGTGTTGCAGTCGTCTGGTATTTATTTGATATCGCCGAGTTTAAAAACTTCATGTCCAAGCTTAAGAACTGCAGTGTGCTTACGAAAACCGAACGGGATTTCCACAACAGCGCCGGTCCAATACCGATTCATAGCATAATTCATGATGAACACTGGACCGATTTTTTGGGCGAGATTATCGTGTGCTTGGCGCGCATCAAAATTAATTCCTGGGAAATATTTATAAACCATGTCTGTTTCCCGCCCAATCTTCGGAAGGAATGAGGTAGTTAGGCAAATATTGTTGGGGACGCGAGTATATTTGTTTCGAAAGTTTTAAAGGCAAGTGCCATCCATCTAGTTGTAACGAAAGAAAGTGAGTACACGCATTACAGAGTCAGTGAAACAGTCATTGTAACGCGACCACCATTAAAACTGTTGTTCATTATTAATCCAAGTTGTATAAGTGCGTGCATTCATATAATTGATTCACCTCGATGGGCAGTGAATCCACAACCTTCAGTGCGGATGCACATAGACAGTCGACCTCGGGTGGGAATCTAAAATTAGCGAACACGGAGGAGATGGGTGGGGACTGAGGATGGGAAAGAGTCCGTGCATGCGCGACGAACACAGTGTCCGGAGGGCGCAGCGGTTAACGCAGCTGCCTGGTTAGCGGCAGATCACGGGTCTCACTCCTGGCCCCTCACACAGTTTCACTCGTCGCCGCCGATTCCGCAGAAAGTCCCGATGCAGCTGATATAATCAGTCCTTTCCATTCCCTTCCAATTACATAATAACAATAACCCAAGTTGTTTCAGAAATTCGACTGTTTTGTTGTTGTTCTTTATTGATTTACGTCTACGATTAACACTCCTATACCTACCAATTTCGGTGCAGAAAGAATAAAATATAAAACAACTGCAGGATGTATTGTGATGTCAAACAGAGGTTGTGTTCCGCAGTCGCACGCCTTGTTTTCGTTAAAAACAGCGTCTGCCTTACGGGTACCCAAGCAGCACTGGGCAAAGTTTCTTTCCTCAGTTTCAAGCAAAGGATGCGTTTGTAGATTTCCCCCCCCCCTCCCACATGCGTTTGTAGATCCTCCCCCCCCCCTCCGGCATGCGTTTGTAGATCCTTCCTCTTCCCCCCCTCCCGCATGAGTCTGTAGACCCCACCCCTCCCGCATGCCTTTGTAGGTCCTCCCTCCCCTCCCGCATGCGTTTCTAGACCCTCCTCCTTCCGATCTGATGATGCAAAATGATCATCGATCCTTTCAATTTTGAGTCGATTGGGTGCCATGAACTTCAGGGGCGGTTCTCTCAACAAAGAGGGTGGGGGTCTGAACCAGAATACCTTATTCCCTCATTTTAGGTTGTACACAAGCGACCTGTTGCCCCTGTGGAAGGGCTTGCCCTTGTAAATGTGCAAGCAGACAACACTTCCTGACGTAAGCGTAAATCAGACATAAAATAAGTAAAATCATAACTCAACGAACTGTTCCTGGGTCTAGAAAGCAAACCAAAGTCTAAATATGTTTCACGGAAGAACACTGACGATGTTTTATAGCAGTAAAACGAAACGGGTATTGCGATACAAACAAGTACCCTCCTGTAGTTGCAAAAGATGGATTTTAAATACTTCAATAATATTTCAATTCGGCTTACAGGGCGCCATTCAATATGTTTGGGGTATTTTCGTCTCAGCTTCCGCTGTATATGCGTGGCAGTATCCTGCTGTGTGTCTTGCATGCTCGTTTGTGAGACGTGGGAACACTCATCTGCTAATCGAAACTTTCCTTCGTCATTAGCGGCGAGTCTCCGACATGCGACTGGCAGTTGAGCCGGGCTCCCTATTTGCTCCTCCAAGCCACTTGTAAGTGCGTGTGAAATGGATCTTGGGTTTCCGTTGATTTGTGCCCTGACGACTTGGACCAGACTCACTCCCACAGGTGGTGGCCTAGTGGCCAGCGTCGCTGTCTCGGCATAGCGGGGTCCCGCCGTCCATTCCCAACCGGGTCGGAGATTCTTATCGCTTGCGAACTTAGTGTTTTGTGTCCTGCTCGTAGTTTCAAGTCGCCAGAGTGCACTAGGCAGCCGAACAATCGCACCTCCCAGCCAGTAATGCCATACAATCAGTAAATTCTCTGTTGAGTTGTGTTTGTCACGTCTGTTGTGAGTGAGAGCCAAAACGGAGAGTTCTGCAGTACGACAGCTGTATGATACTTTTGTTCTAGCTCAAGTTACTCACTAAAGGGTACAACTTCTTGCAATGTAACAATGCCACATTCACACTTGGGGAAACTGTTGAGGTACACGGGTATAAGCTTTACTCTCTTCGGTCCACATAACGTTTCACTCGAACAGTATATCTTTAATGTGACAGCTTTCGAGTAGTGCACAGCATGACGAATTATGGAGTACAGAATTGCCAAAATGTGCGCTACCATACAGCTACGCATTACACGCACTTGAAGGTGTACCATAGCGCCAGTAAACGTGTTCCTGAAGGAGTTGGTGTTATTTGTACATTTGCTCTGTAACAAAATTAAGCGAGTTGTTAAAATGGTAAGTCGCTGTTTGACGTTCGCGCCACCCTAGATTAATTGTATACCTGCAGGTCTCTTTAACAAACAAGAGCGCAGTGAGGAGTCCCGTGCTGTTGCAGCGATCAAGCGGAAACTTCTGGTTGCAGTAGTTGAACAACAGTTAGGGCTGGCGGGCGCTGTTCCTTCAGGACGTAAATGTTAGCGATTCTGAATCGCTGGCAAAGCGCTATTTTAGAAAGACACAAACTGTGCAGCGTCCATGAGGAGCTGTTAGTATTAATAAAGCCACACAGAGGGGTGACTGGGAAGATTGTGGAACCCGAGTAAAGGAGTGTGCCGTACCATGCTGCGGCGTGAAGCAGCAGGGAATATAAAGACACTCCAAATTATGGGACAGGATGAGTCACTCGGTGGCTGGCTAGCAGCGAACGAGCAGGAGTGCGATAGAGCATCAATTATCCGAAACAATTTGGGACGAGGGAGTGTTCGAGCACCTAATTTTTCTCGTGACTGTACCAGTGTTCATAAGGGTATGAAACAGGCACTGTATTAGGCACAAAACAGAACTGTTTTGTTTCACACCTCTTACGAGTAATTAAGAGAGCTGTCTGCATAATGCATATATTAATTTGGAAATTTCAATATCACCGTGAAAGTAGCCCAAGAGTGAGTGGAAATTAGGCCAAAATTACCGTTTGCTTCAGATTTGAGATTCGCCTCTATCGCCGCTAAATATCGCAAACGTTTTAAAGGCAGGAGTTTTACGGCGCCACGTTACTCTTGTTGTGGCCGCCTTGTAGCCGTCACAGAGCATTTTCAGCACGGTTGCTGTCGCTGGGATATTCGTCGTCCTCGCAAGCGTCATGGCAGCAACAGTTACTTCATCGTCTGTCAGTACTTCGTAGCCGTGTCGGCCCCCACATTTGTTTGCCGACTCGAACACTTCTGGTTAATCGATGTTTCGCTTGATCGGTATTCTGAAAATCGATGCTCTAGTGCAGGTGCTTCCAGACTTTTTTTGTTACTGCGTTCCACTGCAAATTATTAAAAATTTGGGCACACTGCCAGAACTTGTTCACTTTGTAACAAACTGTTGAGAGAGACACCGGGGGGGGGGGGGGGAGGGGGGGGGAGTACGGAAGGAGGACTGCCTCAGGAGCGCGGAATTTTGCGGGTGGAATAACATTCGCCATCTTGCTCAGTGCTAACAAAAAATACAGTTTTTGCGTTGTGCCGATCAGCAGCTATGTACAGTAGAAATCTGACGAAAGCTAGGGTTTCATGGAAGCACTTTTTACGGGGTCGATCATGTTCACATGTTGAACTTATTTGTAGAAAATAACATGAAAGTAAATTAAGCCGGTTTTGATACACATATTCAGTGAGTAAGAGAGGCGTGATATTTAAAATATTTATGAAACTTTTACTCGAGATTTCATCATATTTGCGATTAGAAATTGGTTTATGTTGTTTAACTGCATAGTTGGAGGTAGGAACATTCTGTTTTAAAATTCGCTTTATGATTGACGTAGAACACTGTAGGGTATATGTCACATAATCAAGTTTAACTTCACTGCGCAATTATAGTAGTCAAGAATCGGTTCGTTGTAATACGTACACTACGGTCCCAGACGCACGCTATCTTCGTATCACGATGCCACTCAAGGTACCACCCAAAAAAGCAACAATAAGAACAAAGAACCTTTCACTGCATAAGAACTACAGCAGCGCAACACATTAGTACACCTCAAAAGTTGGCAGCAGTTCCAGAGCGGCACGAGAACCTTGGAATAACCACCGGCAAGAACCGGTCAAAATATCACTAATGTTAAAGTGAGATGCATCATTTCCGGCGAAGGCAGTGACGACTAATGGAGGGAGGAATGGGGAGTGTTCAGTCCGACCTTCCTGTGTCCTGCGCCCAATCCGAAGCAAACATTCTGCGGTAAATCTTTTCCTTAACATTGTACAAGTCTTTCTTTCATTAGTCAGTTTCCTCGCCGTCACTTTACTTTAAAAATGCAGTAACGAAGAGAATAATTTCACTTACATCAGTATGTCTTCTGCTCGCTTGTATGCGTGCTACCTCGTATGTCCGTCTAGGAACCTCTCCGCTACCGCAATTGTTCAGCGTCTGCCGCCTCTACGTACCAGTTACTTCCGGTTCTGTAAATAAGTTGTGATTTAATACTGATTTTATAAGGCATTTCAGACTTTATCGTGAACAAAATAAATAAACGTGAGGGAACGAACCTGGTGCAAGCCTTTCAATTTGACGCCACTGTCTAGTAGTGTGTCAGTGAGGATTCTGTTCGGCCCCAGAAGGCTGGATGAGTTCCTTTCCAGACGTTAACATGCGGAATAGAACGCAGGACTTCAGCACCGCGAACCACTATCGACTGGAGATGGCCTGACTGATAAGAGCATTGACACGCGGGAGATTCGTGGGGGCGGAGTGACTGATCACATACGGATCGCGATGAGGGTGAGCGACTGATCGAATTCCCACGCCAACACCGCGCCTCCTGTCTACGAACGCCGTTCGGAATCGCTGCGCGCTACGTACGGTGGCGCGGGCGCACAGACTAGCAAGGGTCCATGTTACGTCTTCCTTCCGCCACCGGCTGACTCAGCTTCCAATGGCTATCCTACTTAGGAGTTTCCATGGTTCTGCTAAATTATTTGACACAAATTATCGACCATACCGAACTCCTCCATTCGTGTTCTGATCGTCGTATCGACTTTATGATCACTCCTCTGCGCGTATCTTGATGCAACAGGGTATATTTCTTTTGTCGTAACCAGTTTCAGGACCTGTTTGTCATCATCAGTGGGTTTCTAATTCTGAAAGCAAGAGCAACAAGGAGACGTGCACAACGAAATTAAAGTGATTTTGAATGAAATGTGTTGTCAAACGGTGAAACGTTTCAGTAACTTTCCTTTTTTCACATGTCAACAACATGCTGGACGTACCTGATGATACAGCATGACATCTACAACACGAGCACTTGCGTGGCAGAAATATACTGTCGACGTTAATTGACTGTAAATTACAAGTTGTTTTATGTGTAGGCCAGTGTGAAAACAGATGGAACATTTTTAATGTATATTTGCTTTATAGAGTTTATAGTTAACAACTGTATTGTACACGACAGAGTAAATCTAAAATTGACGTTCACGACTGTTACTAAAATAGGATAAAGTCGTATTTGTATGGATATTCCAAGATGTAGCAGTAACGATTAAATGTACCAGCTTCGTGTACTAATTTTTTTTTTTTTTTTTTTGTCGTTGACTTCGACTTGGGTGAAAGTAACCACACAGTCTATTTTGTTTGTTTTTCGATACATTGATGGGAGAAACCTCGAAAACAGATTTTATTTCGCTTTATATCCTTTCTGTGTTGCGCCTAGTTCCATAAATAGGAATATACCGTCGATAACAATACCACTGTCAAAGATATTAGAGGTTAACAAAGGTAGGAAAATACTGAATAGATCGTGGATTATGTCCACTGGATCGAGGACTTGCTGTGTAATAGAAATCAGTGTGTTGTCCTAGACAGTGCGCGTTCGTCAGAGAAGAACCTCACGTCATGTGTGGCTCGGGAAATTATGTTCTGCATGTATACCCGGTACAGAAACGATCTCTTGGATAGGGTGGGGAGCAATTTGAAAGTGTCTGCTGCTGATGCTGTTGTGTTCGGGAAGGTGTGGTCGTTGAGGCGCTGCCGGAAGATTCAAAATGACTTGGATAGAACTTCCGTTTGTTGCAGTGTGGAAAAATATACGTTAATGCCGATCCATAAGATCAACATTTCTGTAATTTTCGAATAGGGAGATAATTGCATACTGTAAACGTAGGGCCGGCCTCGGTGGCCGAGCGGTTCTAGGCGCTTCAGTCCGGAACCGCGCAACCGCTACGGTCGCAGGTTCGAATCCTACCTCGGGCATGGATGTCTGTGATGTCCTTAGGTTAGTTAGGTTTAAGTAGTACTAAGTTCTAGGGGACTGATGACCTCAGATGTTAAGTCCCATAGTGCTCAGAGCCATTTGAACCATTTTTTGTAAACGTAGGCATCCGCGGCCGTTGTCGCAGTCAATAAAATTCTTCTGGGTTTGAGGCCGCATTGTCATCTGTAAAATGCCGACGTTTCGGCGACTGTTGTAAGGCGCCCTCCTCAGGGTGTATTGCTAGCAACAGTCGCCGAAACGTCGGAATTTTACAGATGACAATGCGGTCTCAGACCCAGAAGAATTTTATTGACTATAATAGTATACTGTTTGACTCGGTCATATCCGTTAAGTATCTCACCATAGCGTTCCGAAACATGAGCTAGAAATATCACTAAAGGCTAGTGCTAGGGAATGCGAATGTGCGATTGTGGTTTATTGGGACACAGTAGTTGTGGCAAAGTGTGGCGCTCATAAATAAAGCAGACTGAGTACGTCATACCGTATGCATGTGCGATTCATTCCTTAGTACTTGCAGAATGTTCAGCAGTCCAACCAGCTCGTACTATAAGAAGGATCGAAGCAGTTGAGAGGCGTTTTCTTAATCACGGATTTTTTTGGGTTTTGGGTGTATTGTTGAGGGACCTGTCCTGAGTATCCGGCTAGCGGCTTTTCATGCAACGCCCCCTGGTTTGGAGAAAATAGATTTCGATGTTGTACGCATATCACCTACATCTGTAACGCTAATCATATTTCGACCAAAAGAGCATAGCGCAGTCACTAAGGTGAACGGCTACCACACTGTCGGCACGAGTTCAGTTTCTGCCCCTGTATTTTTTTTTCTTCAGCTTGATTGTACAGAATAGCATTAAATAGCATGTGTTAGACAAAATTATTCAAAAAATAGTAATTTTACCTGCTATAATTCCATTAATATGTCTATCATTATAGCAAACTTCGTTCAGATGTATATTCCATTTGTTATTCGTAGTTAAAATTCCAAATACTTTGACATCGTTCGCTTCCTGATCGCGCCTCCTGTTATCCGCTCTCACTCACAGACCGTTAGCAACTCCCAGGCTGTGCTAACTGCCAGCCGGTATTTGTTGCCAGCATCAGTGGTTCGCACCGCTCCGTCAGTGCAGTGTGTGTGTGTGTGTGTGTGCGCGCGCGCGCTAAAAGAGTACAGTGGAAGAAGTTATTGTTTCTACAGGAAAGTCTAAAGATGATTCATCAGAACTAAAGGAATATGATGAGCAGACGAAGGATGAACTCACGCCATCAGATGCACGGAAAGGTGGCTTCACGATTCCTTCATACATATTATACACTTCCCAGCACGATTTGTGCTAATTGCATTGCAACTGGAGGTGCGACTTGCAGCACAATACAAGATGTGTTAGGTGAAAGACGAGTGGTCATTCGAATGATTTAATAGATGTTGATGAAATAGGCCAGCAGCTATAATATGAGACCTTAAGTTTGGTCGTTGCGTGCCATATATTTTTCTTCGGATAGATTGCAAAATAAATAAAACAATTTATTGTGCAACGAACGGAAGTTGAGGTCGGTGGCTGTGTGGGCGAGGGGGGAGGGGGGGAGGAGGAGGAGTACGACGATTTTGTCGCACAAGAATTGCCGCAGAAACCGGAGGATTATGTGCCTTTATAATACAAAGAGCAGTCGCTCGTGCTGCAACTGTTACAAAATGGTGCTTGAAGACTTCGCAGTTGCACGGAATCTCTCCATTGAAACTGAAAGCAAGTGTCTATTGAAGGAAAGAGATTGTTAAAGAAGGAGGCACCAGTTTGAATAAATGAAAAACTATCGATCGCGAGAGATGGGAACGATGGGGAAAACAAGGCTGGTAGAAATCGAACTCGTGCCGCCAGCGGTGCAGCCGTGAACGTTAGTCGCTGCGCTACGCCCGTGTGGCCGAAACACGATTAGCGTTACAGGTATAGGGCGTACGCATACAGCTTCAACGTCGACTTTCTCTGAGGCTACGGCCCGTCGATTGAAAAGCCGCTAGCCAGGTTAGGACCCTCCGCAACATACCTAAGAATCGCCAAATTTCGTGATCAACAGATCTGATGGTTCCCTTGTTAATGGGCCTAGATGGAGAGAAAAAGACGATTTCTTTGCGAGACGTTATTAAGGAAGTTCAGACGACCAGCATTTACAACAGACAAGAGAACCATTCTGTTCTCTGCGTCGTCCTGGCTTATGATAGTAATATACTGAGGGAGACAAGAGCTCCTTACAGACACATCAGGCAAATTATTTCTGCCTCTCTCCGCTAGGGAGTGGAACGGGCAAAGGAGTGACTATCAGTGTTGCAAATTACCCTCTGTGGCATGGTCTGTACATTTGATTCCGATTTATAGAAATAGATGTAAGGGGACCCACCAATCGTACAATGTTTTCAGCAAACATGGGCCATTCAGTAGAAGAGAAAGTGAACGAAGCTGATATCTTTTTTTCACAAATGACACTATCGGTGGCAAAATGTACTCCGGATTTGCCATATTTAGAGACTTTCCGAGTTTCTTGCTGCCCAGTTTTTGCATTAGGTTTTGGATAGCGTCTTTGCTGCCTGAAGGAGGGTCCCCTGCCCGCTGAGCCAGCGTCGCGGGCGTTTACGCGGGGCAGCGGTGGTGAATTTTCTGGGATTCCCAATCTCGTTAGCGCGTTCGGAGCGGCGCTTCGCGGCGGCGCTCCGCCCCGCCCCGTCCCGTCCGTGTTCAAGTGGCCGAGAGGCCTGGCGGCTGCGCTGCGCATGCGCGGGCGCCGGCGCCGGCGGCCTTGCGCGCCTCTGCTCATTAGCGGGCCGTATCAGCTGGCGAGCTCTCTCTCTCTCTGCAGGTACGGCGGTCAGCTAGCTGTTTATATAGCGGCTGGCGCGTCGCAGCTCTTCACCCTTCTTCAGTTGGCGTCGTACATTTAGCCGGTTAGAGGTATGAAACCGTAATTTACCTATACATGGAGCTAGCCGTCAGTGTAGGGCCCGTGAGACCGAGTATCTGTTTCAAACCCGTAAACATGTCGAGTTTTGTACCTACGAACGAAGATTCACGGACAGCATTGGTTTTCTGTTATCATTTGAAGAAAACTGCTGCAGAATCGCGTGAAATGCTTGTCGAAGCTAGCTTTCGGCGAACGTGCTCTTGGAAAACCACAGTGTTTCGAGTGGTTCAAATAGTTCAAAAGTGGTGATTTTGACGTGAGAAACGACGAGCGCGGGAAACCACCGAAAAAGTTTGAAAACAACGAATTGCAGGCTTTATTGGATGACGATGTTACTCACCCTCCATAGGAACTCGCGGAACAATTGAATCTGATGCAGCCGTTGAAGGCTGTGGGAGAGGTGGAGAAAGTGTGAAAATGGGTTCCGCATGAAATGAATGAAACATAGCAAGCAAATCGAAAGTCTACTTCTGAAATGCTGCTCTTCAGATACAAAAGTAAGTTTTTTCTCTATCGAATAGTGACAGATGATGAAAAACGGATACATTTTGAAAATCCTAAACGTCGTAAATCATGGGTCAATTCCGGCAAACCTTCGACATCCACTGTAAGACCAAATCGCTTCCGAAAGAAGACAATGCTCTGTGTTTGGTAAGATCAGAAGGGTGTCATCTATTACGAGCTCCTAAAACCTGGTGAAATCGTCAACACTAATCGCTACCAACAGCAAATGATCTATTTAAATCGAACATTATGTGAAAAATGTAAAAAGGCATCTCAAAGTCGTAATACCCCATGATAACGCCCCATCACACACACACACACACACACACACACACACACACACACTAAAACGGGTCAGCGAAACGATCAAGGCGTTCAGTTCGGAAATAGTAGAGCATTCGGGCTATTCCTCCGGCTTGCCTCCGTCCGATTACCATCTATTTGGATGACTGGGACACGCTCTCGCTGACTGGTTCGCTTCAAACGAAGAACAGTTTTTTTGGTGTGGCATTCGTAACCTGCCGTAGAACTGGGAGAAATGTATAAATAGCAGCGGAGATTATTTTGAATAAAAAAAGTTTGTCAGTTTCAAACAACAGACGTGTAATTATTACAACCAAATCCCGGTTTCATACTTCTACACCTGGTATACCACTACCATTTGGATACTTTCCTGTTCAACTCGCGAATACAGCGCAGGAAGAACGACCGTCTATTTGCCTCCGTATGAGTCCTGCTTTGTCTCACCTTATCTTTTCGCTCCGTCCGCAAAATGTACTGCGGCGGCTGCAGAGTCCTTACGCATCGGCCTCAGTTCCCGGTGCTCTAAATTTACTCAGTAGTGTTCCGCGAGAAGAAAGTCGCCTGCTCGTCAGGGATTCCCATTTCAGTTCACAGAGCATCTCTGTCCACTTGCGTGTTGTTCGAACCTAGCAGTGAAAAATGTAGCAGCCCACCTCTCAATTGCTTCGATGTCTTCCTTTAATCCGACTAGGTGGGATCCAGACACTCGAGCAGTACTCGAGAATGGGTCGCACCATCGTTCTGTATGCGATCTTTTTTACAGGTGAACCACACTTTCTTCATCGTCTGCCGCTAAACCGAAGCCGACCATTCGTCTCCCCAACAAAATCCATTCAAGCTAGTTGCATTTCAAATCGCTTTGCGGTGTTACGCCTGCATTCTCAATCGACATGACTATGCCAAGCAGAACACTACTGGTGCTTTGTGTGAACATGACGAGTTCGTTTTTTCTACTCACCTGCATCAACTTAAATTTTTCTACATTTAGAGGTAGCTACCGTAAGCCACAGGAACTACAAATCTTGTTTAAGTCTTCTTGTGTCCTCCTACAGTAACTGAACGGCTTCACCTTCCCGTACGCGACACCATCACCAGCCAACAGCTGCAGATTGCTGCTCATCCTGCCCGCTAATCACTTACGTTTACAGAGAGAACAAGAGCGGTCCTGTCACACATCCCTGGGGCACTCCTCACCATACCCTTGTCTCTGAACACTCGCCGTCGGGGACAACATACTGCGTTCTGTTCGCTAACTACCTGCAATGAGGCACTGTGACAAACACTTTCTCGAAATCTAGCAATATGGAATGTGCCCTTCATTCGTCGCTCGCAGGATATCATGGGAGAAGGGCAGTCTGAGTTCTGCACGACCGGTGCTTTCTAAATCCGTACTGGTTTGTATCAGAAGCTTTCCTGTCAGAAGAAAATTTATGAGAGGTTCGAACTCAGAATATGTTCAAGAATTCTGCAGCTAAACCTGTGTCAAGGATGATGCTCTGTAATTTTGTGGGCCCGTTTTTACCCTTCTTACTTCGACTTTTTGAGAGACGCTTAGGCACACGACAAGGTACATCGTATCAATAAGGGTGTTTGAAATTGAATTTATTACATTCAGCTTACAATAATAAGTACTACTTCAAATGAAAGACCAGCTCAAACACTTTTTCTTACATTTGTTCAACGTGAGCACTATTCGCTGCACGGTGCTCCTCAAGTCGTTGCTCAGTATACGGGGAGCAATTGTTACAACAACCGCTTAAATCCTGTTTCTTCAGCCGGGCAGATCAGCTGGTAGCGGAGGCGCACGTAGGTGATACTTCATGAAACCCCGAAGTTAAAAACCGCAAGGCGTCAGATGGCGTGTGAACGTGGAGGTCACGCAAAACAAGCCGTGTCATGCGGCCCCTTGCGGCCAACCCAGCGGTCGCGTACTGAGTTACGGCAGTGGGGCAACACTCTGTGACGTTCTGTGGTCCAACTTCTTCCAGTTGAAGAAACAGCTACAGTCATAGGGCATTCAGTTAACAAACACCAGCTACAGTTGCTGCTTCGATAAAGAGAGGCCCACAAACTTTCCGCCGGGATATGGCACGAAAAAACCTCCGTTAAGGGGCAGTCTCGATGCAACTGCACCACCGCGTGGCGATTTGCTGATCCCCAGATGAGATCATCAGGTGTTGTCACAAAATACTCATTCACACGCAGCAACGTTTCGCTTGGAAAGGTGCCACGTAAACTGTAAGCCTTAGGCTTTAGTGCTGTAACAGATATACAGACAAAACTTTGGTGTTGCTCACTCATTTGATGTTTTAAACACCCGGTATTACTGATTTTCTGTCTTGCGCTGTTGGCAAACTGAGCAAGAGAAGGTTGACTGTCCCACCTGCTTCAGTGCGCTTACTGACCTATCTTACCTTACTCTCGTGGTCCCTACTCGAGATACAAGATGGTGGCAGCGTAACGGTCGCACATTCTTGTTCTAATACAGGTTTTCCAAATCTGCGCAACATTTTTTCCCCAAGAACCAAGTCGCCTTTCTTCCAGTGATTCCCATTTACATTTACACACACGCCGACTGGTTACGAACCAAAAAGCGCGTCTCTGAATCACTCGATGTCTGGCGCCACGCCTGCTTGCCTGGGTCTGCAAACGGTGCTACAATACTCGAGATTTGGACTCACTAGGGATGTCCGTTGCAGATGCACTGCACTTTGTCCTAGAATCCTTCCAGTACATATCTACCGTTCACCTTCCCTAATACTAATTCTACCTTATGCTCTCATTACATATCGCAACTTGTTCATCATCATCATTTAAGACTGATTATGCCTTACAGCGTTCAGTCTGGAGCATAGCCCCCCTTATACAGTTCCTCCATGATCCCCTATTCTGTGCTAACATTGGTGCCTCTTCTGATGTTAAGCCTATTACTTCAAAATCATTCTTAACCGAATCCAGGTACCTTCTCCTCGGTCTGCCCCGACTCCTCCTACCCTCTACTGCTGAATCCATGAGTCTCTGGGGTAACCTTGCTTCTCCCATGCGTGTAACATGACCCCACCATCTAAGCCTGTTCGCCCTGACTGCTACATCTATAGAGTTCATTCCCAGTTTTTCTTTGATTTCCTCATTGTGGACACCCTCCTGCCATTGTTCCCATCTACTAGTACCTGCAATCATCCTAGCTACTTTCATATCCGTAACCTCAACCTTGTTGATAAGGTAACCTGAATCCACCCAGCTTTCGCTCCCATACAACAAAGTTGGTCGAAAGATTGAACGGTGCACAGATAACTTAGTCTTGCTACTGACTTCCTTCTTGCAGAAGAGAGTAGATCGTAGCTGAGCGCTCACTGCATTAGCTTTGCTAAACCTCGCTTCCAGTTCTTTCACTATGTTGCCATCCTGTGAGAATATGCATCCTAAGTACTTGAAACCGTCCACCTGTTCTAACTTGTTCCTCCAATTTGGCACTCAATCCGTTTATATTTCTTTCCCACTGACATTACTTTCGTTTTGGAGATGCTAATCTTCATACCATAGTCCTTACATTTCTGATCTAGCTCTGAAATACATCCGCATATGCAAGACTGCTTATTTTGTGTTCACACATCTTAATCTCACCCAGCCAGTCTATTGTTTTCAACATATGATCCATAAATAATATGAACAACAGTGGAGACAGGTTGCAGCCTTGTCTTACCCCTGAAACTACTCAGAACCATGAACTCAATTTACCGTCAACTCTAACTGCTGCCTGACTATCCATGTAAAGACCTTTAATTGCTTCCAAAAGTTTGCCTCCTATTCCATAATCTTGTAGAACAGACAATAAGTTCTTCCTAGGGACCCGGCCATATGCCTTTTCTAGACCTATAAAGCATAGATACAATTCCCTGTTCCACTCATAACACTTCTCCATTATTTGCCGTAAGCTAAAGATCTGGTCCTGACAACCTCTAAGAGGCCTAAACCCACACTGATTTTCATCCAATTGGTCCTCAACTAATACTCGCACTTTCCTTTCAACAATACCTGAGAAGATTTTACCCACAACTCTGATTAAAGAGATACCTCTGTAGTTGCTACAATCTTTTCTGTTTCCATGTTTAAAGATTGGTGTGATTACTGCTTTTGCCCAGTCTGATGGAACCTGTCCCGACTCCCAGGCCATTTCAATTATCCTGTGTAGCCATTTAAGACCTGAAATTCCACTGTATTTGATGAGTTCCGACTTAATTTCATCCACCCCAGCCGCTTTATTGCACTGCAGTCTATTGACCATTTTTTCCACTTCCTCAAATGTGATCCTATTTCCATCATCATTCCTATCCCATTCTACCTCGAAATCTGAAACATTACTGATCGCATTTTCACCTACATTGAGCAACTCTTCAAAATATTCCCTCCATCTGCCCAAGGCATCCACAGGATTCACCAGCAGTTTTCCTGACCTGTCCAAAATACTTGTCATTTCCTTCTTACCTCCCTTTCGAAGACTGCTAATTACATTCCAGATTGGTTTTCCAGCAGCTTGACCCATAGTCTCCAACCTGTTTCCAAAGTCTTCCCAAGATTTCTTCTTGGATGCTGCAATTATCTGTTTGGCTTTGTTTCTTTCTTCAACATAACTTTCTCTGTCTGAGTTCTAGTATGTAGCCATTTTTGATACGCCTTCTTTTTCCTTTTACAGGCTGCCTTGACTGTATCATTCCACCAAGCTGTTTGCTTCATCCTACCTTTACACACTACTGTTCAAAGACATTCTTTAGCCACTTCTAGTACTGTGTCCCTGTACCTTGTCCATTCCTTTTCCAATGACTGTAATTGACTACATTCAACTAACTGGTACCTTTCTGAGATCGCTGTTATGTACTTGTGCCTGATTTCCTTATCCTGAAGTTTCTCCACTCTTATCCTCCTACATATGGACCTGACCTCCTGCACTTTCGGCCTCACAATACCAATTTCGCTGCAGATTAAATAATGATCAGTGTCATCAAAGAATCCCCTGAATACACGTGTGTCCCTCACAGCCTTTCTGAATTCCTGATCTGTTATTATATAGTCAATGACAGATATGGTTCCCCTGCCTTCCCAAGTATACCGGTGAATGTTCTTATGTTTAAGAAAGGAGTTTGTGATTACTAAGCCCATACCGGCACAGAAATTCAAGAGTTGTTTCCCGTTCCTGTTGGCCTCCATATCATCTCCAAATTTACCCATAACCTTTTCATACCCTTCTGTTCGATTTCCAATCCTGGCATTAAAATCACCCATGAGCAGAACACTGTCCTGGTCCTTTACTCTAACAACTACCTCACTGAGTGCCTCATAAAAACTATCCATCTTATCTTGATCTGTCCCTTCACAATGCGAATATACTGACACAATCCTAATTTTCTTGCTAGACACTGTCAAATTTATCCACATCAGTCGTTCGTTTACATACCTTATTGCAACTACGCTGGGTTCCATTTCTTTCCTGATGTAAAGCCCTACACCCCACTGTGCTATTATCGCAACTTGTTATTGCCTCTAAATACTTACTCTATACGACCTGCTCAATATCCTTACCACTGAACTTGTAATCAGATATTATATATTTGTGATTCTTATTATATGGACCATCTTCTATTTATCCACATTTTGGAGGGTTGCCTTTTTTGTGCCACTTCGATCTTTGTTGTTTCCTTTATTTTTGGGAACGGAAAAACGTCATATATGTGGCGAATATAGATGCTGGCGCAGCAATATAGTTTGGTTTTGACCAGAAATTCACGAACGAGCAATGAAGTGGTACAAAAGCCATGAAGTCTTTCGCCATAAATCCGGTGTTTTTTTTCCGGACTGCTTCACACAAACGGCCATAAACTTGTAAATCGGTCCACTGTACCCTTGTTTCTTTATTTAGAGTATGGAACACGTGGTACTGTACTACAAGATACGTAGAAAACACACAAAATATGAATTTTAGTCCTAAGATTGGTTCCAGCTATCCACTGAGGCAAATTGGCATAGGAACGCAGAAGTCCGACAGATCACCAGGGTTCACATCGTTGAGCAAGATGACGGAAGCAGTGTGTGCGAGCTCCACTGCGACGGTAGGTGAAAGTTTTCACTACTTCTATGGGTTTTCTGCACAAATACCATGTCCCGTGCGACTTATCAAAATTTTATGTATTTATCGTCGGAGTTAAAGATAGCTTCTCACTTATGATCAAACAATTACGTCACTTAGGTGGCGTTTTCCAAAATTCGAACCATTTGTTACTGTGATCGAACATGTCGCCATTGAAACTTCCTGGCAGATTAAAACTGTGTGCCGGACCGAGACTCGAACTCGGGACCTTTGCCTTTCGCGGGCAAGTGCTCTACCAACTGAGCTACCCAAGCACGACTCACGCCCCGTCCTCACAGCTCTAATTCCGCCTGTACCTCGTCTCCTACCTTCCAAACTTCACAGAAGCTCTCCTGCGAACCTTGCTCAGTTGGTAGAGCACTTGCCCGCGAAAGACAAAGGTCCCGAGTTCGAGCCTCGGTCCGGCACACAGTTTTTATCTGCCAGGAAGTTTCATATCAACGCACACTCCGCTGCAGAGTGAAAATCTCATTCTGGAAAGATGTCGCCATTATATGTCGAGCGAGACAACAGTGTTGCCTTCGGTATTGTAGACAGTTTCCTGGTAGAGGGGCAGTCCAGGATTGTTCATGTGATCTCTTTTTATTTCTATGAAACCTGCGCGTCCGTGCTGGGAGGGGTCGAGCCATATGGCTGCGTGTTTCAAGCCAGTACACCGGAGTAGGCTTGATGCACCCAGTAGTCATCCTCACTGCCGTTGAAACTCTCACATTTGCCAGCAGTTGTCGAGCTTTCCTCTGGAATAGTTGAGCCGTGTTTTCAACATCACATCAGTTAAACCGTGTGTCACTCCCAGGAGACTCACAAAAAGAAAAAAGTTATAACATTTCTGAGACTTCGTTGCACTTTATGCCGCTCGTATAGCAAAACTGAATACAAATTCTGTGATCCACGATGACGTAAAAAAATTAATCGCCAGTTGTACCAAAATACAAGCGGCCTTTTTGACAGCTATATATGCAACATGGTCAGTAATATAAAATACTGATCGTGCATGTTTGCCAATGCAACAACGGAAAATTGCATTGAAGGTACTAATACAACATGAGGAATTACTAAATTCCCGTTATTTTCTGAACACACACAGTACATTACGGAAAAGAGGCTGCTACGTTAGTGGTTGGCTGTGACTGATCTGTGTCCAGGCTTGCAAAATATAGCAGTTGCAACGCTGTTCCAGTTTTAGGAAATCATGAAGCTCTGGGTGTCAGTAAAAAGATTCACAAGTTGTTTGTATTACATTTTCACTGGCTGTAATCATTCCTACGTCTTTTTCTGACATTTCTCCTTTCGTCATCCCTCGAACTGATTTATGCACCTCATCTTGAATTTTAGTATTAACTGTCTGTGTTGCTGATTCATTCATTGGACCATTCAGACATTTTCAGGAACCTTCAGATGATGATAAACAGTTCCGAAAACATTTCCGAATACTTGTCTCGACTGGTAAACTTTATTTTACCGTTTGCTATCCTCCGTGAGCGATGTTCGCAGTAGAAATTATCTTTCCTGCAGATGTTTCCTGAGAAGAACATGGAATATCTGAAACAGAAATATTATTTAGATCTCACAGTATTATTATTTACATTTAACAGTATTCTGTTATCACTTAAGTTTTATAACATCCACATGGTCTTCACTGCTTGTAAACAGAAAAGGTTTGAATGTTCTTTCACGGACATTACCTCAACAGCATACAATCGCCGCTAATAAGTCGGGAAAACAATATAAAGTTTCTCATTTATTTTGGAACTAGAAAGGAAAATGACTAGGAGAACAAGGGAAAACGTAAATTTCAGCTGCCTTCTAAATGTTGTTCTGCACAGTGTGTTAAGATCTGCCTGTAACAAACTCCTAGGACTTGCAGAGGGGAGTGAGTGTGTAATATTTTGAATAGGACCCCATGTCCGGAAATACACCGTTTCGGTTCCGCGACAGTTTCAGTTCAGAAGTTTAACTCGTCCACTTCAGCGCGAGAAATTGAACTAGGCGTGACGCAATACAGTTAATATGTAACAATTCAGAAAGGAAAAGTAACGAAACGCCCATTTCTCTCTTAAGCACGTCTGTTTTAAACATTACGTGTTCACATTATTCCAAAACAGAAGATAACACAGCTCACTCTACGTACAGAACAGTACTGATGCATTACAACAGTGGCTCGATGTGGCTGCCACCGGCGCTGTCTCAGACATCGCACATACGAAGCACGCTGTGGTACACACTCCTCATCCCTTCTGTTCTAGTGCAGCGGCCGGAACTCGTGCTAGCAGATCTTCCTGTCTCCTCAGGAGTGTCGTAAATTAAAGTTTGCTTACGACCACGCAAGAAGTAAGCCTTAGGCGACCACGCCATTGGACCACTCTGCCTCTCCATGTTTCACGGTATCGTCTGTTGTCCGAACCGCACGTGAGAAGTGAGGTGCTGCACCGTCATGCTGAAACTGCAATACCTGACAGACATTCTGTGGCACTGCTTCCAAGGAGTGGTCCAATACGTTTTGTAGGAACACCAAATATACAGGACCAGTTACCTTGGCTCGAAGGAGATACGCCAGTCTAGAGTACCAAACCGGTGAAATTTCTGAACATGCGAGACACGAGGAATTTCGTCTGCCCAGTCAAGGTTGTTTCACGAATCCGGAACACAGTCCCTTGTGAACTTACATTCGCCTGTGAACAGAACTCGAAGTGGAACCAAAGGGGTGTCCATGCAGTGGTGCAGGAACCACTTGTAGTAAGCAACGCGCTGTGAAAAATCGGTCGGACCCAAAGCGTATACACTTCTTAAGTGGTACGGATGTAATCGTCGCTCACGCAGAACGTTCTAGACAATACTGGACTAACACTTATTGCACGCGCAATTTTTCGAGTACTCCTTGACTGGTTCTCGTCAAAGCGATGCAGTACACCTCCTTCAAATTCGGGCGTGCAGCGTTGCCTTGGAGCACCGGACTCCTGCCTTATCACGGATTAGGCAACATTTTCTCGGAACAGCTGCGTAACTTGGGCAGAACGTTTGTGCGATGGCGTGCTACCTTGCGGAAAACGTTCGTGATATAGCCGACTAGCAGCTCTTCCGTTACCTCGAGCTTCACCGTACAAGAGGGGCGTGTCTGTGTATTCCGGAAACGTCTGACGAACCTTGTTTACTGAATCGGAGACGCAGAGGCGTTGAATAGGTGTCGCAGCGACGCCGACGTTAAGTGACCGTCTGATGTAGCACGCGTCATCCTGCATACCAGGACAAGCAACTCTCAGACTTCCCTCGTTCCCGTAGCAGTCGTGGACGTTATAGATCTGTGTTGATTGTCGATCGGAGACGGTACGCCACCGACTATATCGCTAGATGGCGCTGCTATACGTCAAACGGTATCAACTGCGTTTTTTAAAAATAGGAACCCCCATTTTTTGTTACATATTCGTGTAGTACATAGAGAAATATGAGTGTTTTAGTTGGACCTCTTATCTCGGTTTGCGATAGATGGCGCTGTAATAGTCACAAACGTATAAGTACGTGGTATCACGTAACATTCCGCCAGTGCGGACGGTATTTGCTTCGTGATACATTACCCGTGTTAAAATGGACCGTTTACCAATTGCGGAAAAGGTCGATATCGTCTTGATGTATGGCTATTGTGACCAAAATAACCAACGGGCGTGTGCTATGTATGCTGCTCGGTAACCTGGACGACATCATCCAAGTGTCAGGACCTTTCGCCGGATAGTTACGTTATTTAAGGAAACAGGAAGTGTTCAGTCACATGTGAAACGTCAACCACGACCTGCAACATATGGTGCCCAAGTAGGTTTTAGCTGCTGTCGCGGCTAATCCGCACATTAGTAGCAGACTAATTGCGCGAGAATCGGGAATCTCAAAAACTTCGATGTTGAGAATGCTACATCAACATCGATTGCACCCATACCATATTTCTATGCACCAGGAATTGCATGGCGACGACTTTGAACGTCGTGTACAGTTTGGCTACTGGGCACGAGAGAAGTTACGGGACGATGACAGATTTTTTGCACGCGTTCTATTTAGCGACGAAGCGTCATTCACCAACAGCGGTAACGTAAACCGGCATAATATGCACTATCTGGCAACGGAAAATCCGCAATGGCTGTGACAAGTGGAACATCAGCGACCTTGGCGAGGTAATGTATGGTGTTGCGTTGTGGGAGGAAGGATAATTGGCCCCCATTTTATCGATCGCAATCTAAATGGTGCAATGTACGCTGATTTCCTACGTAATGTTCTATCGATGGTACTACAAGATGTTTCACTGCATGACAGAATGGCGATGTAGTTCCAACATGATGGATGCACGGCACATAGTTTGCGTGCGGATGAAGCGGTATTGAATAGCATATTTCATGACAGGTGCATTGGTTGTCGAAGCACGTTCACCTGATCTGACGTCCCCGGATTTCTTTCTGTGGAGAAGGTTGAAGGATATTTGCTATCGTGATCCACCGACAACGCCTGACAACATGCGTCAGCGCATTGTCATTGCATGTGCGAACATTACGGAAGGCGAACTACTCGCTGTTGAGAGGAATGTTGTTACACGCATTGTCAAATGCACTGAGGTTGACGGACATCATTTTGAGCATTTATTCCATTAATGTTGTATTTACAGGTAATCACGCTGTAACAACATGCGTTCTCAGAAATGATAACTTCACGAAGGTGCATGTATCACATTGGAACAAGCGAAATAAAATGTTCAAACGTACCCACGTTCTGTATTCTAATTTAAAAACCCTAACTGTTACCAACTGTTCGTCTAAAATTGTGAGCCATATGTTTGTGACTATTACAGTGCCATCTATCACAAAGCGAAAAAGTGGTCCAACTAAAACATTCATATTTCCTTACGTACTACACGAATATGTAATAAAAATGGGCGTTCCTATTTAAAAAGACGCAGTTGATATCCCATTGAGCTATGACAGCGCCATCTAGCGGGCCAACCATAGCGCCATCTGGTTTCCCCCTTCAAGCTAGACAAGTTTCGTTCCTTGTAGTTTTTTCGTTTGACGCTTATTTCGTGAGAGATTTGCCCAGTTCACGATCAGTGGACCACCCTATATATATATTCCGACAGGTTTCATTTTCCGTGGATTACATGCTGAGATCAAATGCACTATTTTTTGTAG
Organism: Schistocerca cancellata; assembly: GCF_023864275.1. NCBI lineage: Eukaryota > Metazoa > Arthropoda > Insecta > Orthoptera > Acrididae > Schistocerca > Schistocerca cancellata. Next base: position 603,122,954 of record NC_064633.1, on the reverse strand, counting down.
ATTGTATTGTGAAATATAACTTTTTTGCGTTCAGTAATTTGATAACATTGACAGTCTGTTCCAGGGCTTTCGTTTACACCCAACGTGGATGGGTCTTGCTCGCCTGAAATTTGATCTCTCGATGACTAAGAAACTTGCTTGCCAGTAAACACGCCGTTATCCTGCTTAAGCAGCGACCACTGCTTGGATTATAACAGGTGCCTCTGGGTGCGCGCATTCCGTGTTACCGATGCCAGTTACCCATCCACCACGTTCGCTTTCATCCTTGAGCAGCCCGGCTCGACGTGGCAGCCATCCGCCACTGAAGTGGAGGACGGCGTGGCCCTCTAGTATCGGTTGCCTCCAGCAGCAGAAGTCGCGGTCGGAACTTCGGACACGCGATGCCGCAGGTGGTGCGGTACTCCGGCTGCAGCGGCGGAGGGGCAAGTTGGTCCACCGTAGTCAGCGGGGCTTCCACCAGCTGGCAGATCCACTACAGCGTAACCGGCACTAAAACTAGCTGAGAGCGACTGTCATTCGCATAGCTTTGCCACAGGTGAAAGTCGTGGCGGAAAAAGAAACAAGTCTTAAAGGCAATCAAAGATTGAACTCAGGTCGTTTGGGTTGATAGTGAGACATGTATTCACTGAGACTTGAAGTCGACAGTTCGAGATGTAATATCCCTGACAAGCAGTTCCACTGGAAATGAGCCTCAACTGCAACTTCGTAACAGCACACTTTTCTTGTAAATATTACCCACATTTTTGGCTACAATTCTTTTCTGCTTTTTCACTGCATCGTAGCTTTGTGAGACACAGACTACTTTAGAATTTAAATAAGTAACTTGTAAAATGAATGTAAATACTCAGATCGTTTTTGCCATCGGTAGTCGTCGTCTAATTTGTGGATGAATGGGTCCTCGGATTCTTCAGTAGCCAGTAAAAACACCACTTCTTAATGCGTCTTCTTGATTTTTTCAGATTTAAACTGTTGTGGGTTGGCAGGAGAGCCAACACCGTGATACTAGAGGAAGCCGAAAGGCACGCGTTTTAGCTCACGCAGGCTGGCGTGAGGTCTGGAACAGGACAAGGAAATTAGACTTTAGAAAAAACGGACGTAGCTGGTGGAATACTTAACTTTAATCCATTAATGGTGAACGTCGCTCTTGACGGTACATGTTTTACAGCATCAATAGTAACTGGTATGGCGCCTTGCTAGGTCGTAGCAAATGACGTAGCTGAAGACTATGCTAAACTGTCGTCTCTCCAAATGAGAGCGTATGTAGACAGTGAACCATCGCTAGCAAAGTCGGTTGTACAACTGGGGCGAGTGCTAGGAAGTCTCTCTAGACCTCTCGTGTGGCGGCGCTCGGTCTGCAATCACTGATAGTGGCGACACGGGGGTCCGACGTATACTAACGGACCGCGGCCGATTTAAAGGCACACCACATAAACTATGACTTGCGTATAGTAAAACACAACAAACTCTTTTTCACACTAGTGAATCTCATCTGCGCGCAATTTCTCATAACAGAAATATAAAGTGAAATTGATTTTGTTGAAGCTAATTACGTTTTTTGAATACACTGATGGCTGTTGGTCTGATAAAATTAAGATTTTCTGTAGCTTATATGAAACTTGGAATTTTGCTTGTTACAAATTATATAAATGAAATGAAGGGTAATTGCAGCTTTCAAACATACAAATTCTTCTTTACTATAGGCTTTTGTAAAGCGATATCTATAGTACGATCAGTTTTCGTAATGTAATGTTTTCACATTGGAACTGGTAAAAATGTTTTAGTGTATGACAAGTAAATTTGGAAAAAAATATAATTGTGAGAACTGCGATTTGACTGCAGGGTATATGGTATTCTCGAAACATTTATCAGAGTTCACAAGACTGTATGTTGTTCATGATTACAGAAACTTGAGGTGAATATTCCCTTGTGCATCGACATTAAAAGTTTTCCTCTGCGCTGGTTTTAAGCTGGCTGTTTATGTGGTTGCCGGTAGCGGTCTCTCTGGAGCACCTTTCTCGTTCATTATCTAATGCGCTGACAGTACGGCAACCACAGGCGTTTCACATTCTTCGTTTGAATGGGTGCAGTGTCGTATCGAAACCTATTTTTGAATGAAGGGCAGTATTACTTAGATATTCGAATGTGTTCCTTCTGTACGAATGCAGTGCACACATGTTCCCCTTTTGTTTTATTTGACTCCTGAGCCGTGTGGGACACACACACACACACACACACACACACACACACCGATGACTGCAGGTTTGACATCGACTCCCACGCCAGAGGTGCCACTCGAATACCAACCCGACAATACGTGGAATGGCGGGTGGGGAAGAGGGGACGGGGGTGGAAACAGCGTTGTAGAAGGGTGTTGACAGGCGTCCGTCCGTGTGTGTGTGTGTGTGTGGGGGGGGGGGGGGGGACATTTTGCTGGTGCCAGTAAAATTGGCGTCGTTTTGGGTAGTTAGGGTGGGGGGCGGGGGCGCTATACTGGCGCCAGCTGTCAGCCGGACTGTCATCGCACAGACTCCCCCCCCCCCCTCCCCTCCCCTCCGGCCCCTTTGCCCTGGACCGGAATGTTTCTGGCGTGTCGGCGCCAGCAAACTGGTGGCGGGCCGTGTCGCCAATATGAGCGCGACACGGCGAAGCCGTACAGAGGCCAGGCCGCTCCGCCCGTAGAAAGGCGACGGGGCGGGGGAAATGTCAATATGCACGCCAGGTGCTCCGGGGCTTAGCGGGTCGATGTCGGCGTCGTCGTCGCTGCCGCTGCCTCTGCCGCCTCCCGGAGACGTCGGCCCCATCGCTCAAGGGGCAGTCTCTGCGGAACGCGATTCCGGGAGAGTCTTGTCGCCACTGATATGCGAGACCACACGGAAATAACGTTCTACGACGTTTCGAATCCTGTCGATTCATCTTTAGGTGATTTGACTTCCACTTTTACGGTGTCTTAGAATATTGCGATACAACAGTGTTGTTGTTTTGGTCAGAGACATTTATGTAAAAAGAGATCCAAAAGCACAGGAAGCAGTGTAATATAACACGGTATAATTGCAGTACCGAGCTTGACGAACAGTGTGCCTGACTCTAGTAACGATCTCTCTCTTGGAATCCCACACACTTCTTCGGACCAAATGGTGATAGACTCACAACAGTGGACATACACGACCTTAAATTTCGCGCTAACATGAGATCCTAAGTTGGGGAATTGCTGTAAAATCAATTAAAAACTTTATTTTAATAACAATTTTTCCCTTTCTCCAGTACCTCTTCTTCTATGTTCCAACCTTCTCAAAAGTTTCCTTGCAGGTGCTGGACTTGCATGCCGCTTATGGCGCCTGCCCGGATGGTTCCTTTGAAATGGCGCGGCTGATTTCCTTCCTCCAATCCTTGCTGGTGCTCCGTCGAAATTACCCGACGTCATTATTACACTGAACGCTAACCATACTTTCCTTTCCGTGGGCATCCGCTTTGTTCGCCTGCTGCTGCAATTGCCGCAGGCGGTCGGTACCTTGCGGAATACCATCCCTTTGACCCCCGTATATAGCCGGAATGAGGAAGAAAGTGCTCATGTTGTGCATCCATGTTACCTGCAACACCGTGCTGTACTCCAGACAGACATTGTCACAAATTACTTCCTCAAATTAAGTCTCTGCGTATACGTTTAAAATTCCTAGAGCGTAGGTTCCACCTCACGAAAAGTATCCCGACACCTCAGTTGACATTAATACGTGGTGTGTCCACCTTTCGGCTTTATAGTGGCTTGAATTCTTTTGGGGACACTGTACGCACCACACAACGCTGTAAAATGTGTTCGTATCCTCTTGACATTTACCGCTTTTGCAAACGCAGTAAGGGAGCCTCACCACACCCATGGGAAACATCGCCGTACCGTAACTCCACCTCATCCGTACTTCGCTGACGGTGCTACACATAATGGCAGACATTCGCCAGACCCAAACCCTCCCACCGGATTGCCACACGGTTTCGCGCGGTTCACCTCTCCCAGTCACTAATTTCCAGTCACCCACTGTGCACTCTTTCAAACCACCTCAGGCGGCGCTTAGCACTGACTACAGAAATGGGTGGCTTCGAAGACGCTGTTGACCACACTCTTTTTCCAATCCCTACGCCTGATCATCGCGCTATTTGGACTCATAGTAGCACTTGGAAACATACTGTGTTATTCGAAGCATGCTCCGCTTACGCAGTACGGCAGTAGTTGTAGGAATACCAGTGTAGGTCGTAGAGGCGTGGTTCACGACATACGGAAGCCGTGAGTTGTGCTCGGATAGCCTGATGTTAGGGCGACCGCTCGCGGTAAGCGGGAAATCCGGGTTCGAGTCCCGGTCCGGCACAAAGTTTTCATTGTCGTCATTCCATTCTACAGCTGATGGCAGCCCTTATGCGCAAATGCGAATACATTTCATGTATTTCATAACGGCTGTAGTTGACACAGCGCCTGTTCCTTTCGACATGCTTGCGTATCCGAACATGGCATTGTAATTCGGAATAAAACAGACACTGCAATATCACACTCACTTCGTTATGGTTGCCCAAGAGTGTGATGTCGAGTTTTCGCGGCGTCCAGTGGAGATCTTCACTGAAAAATCAGTCCATTAGATTACGCTGCACGAAAGTTCAATCAAAATCCGCGATACACCGAGATTTCAAAACGATGTGGCGGAAACTCGCAACTATTGCTCAGCACTAGTAATAAGAAGCAATACTTTGCAGTCTCATTTCTCAGCATTCTCTGGGCATATTAAAGAATAATTCTGGTGGTATTGTGAGTTCTCTGAGTCAACAGATGATTCGAGGATAAATTAATTCCAATCAATAATATTAAAAATAATTACAGATCCACGGGTATCACGAATAATTGTTGTTATTGTTATAAAGTTCCGAAAAAAACTGCACCATTAGCGATCCCGTATGACGAAGGGAAAGATTTCTTTACACTGACGAATTGCCACGGCACCTTCAATGTTTGAAACTAACAATCTGTTACGAGATGCTACCACACCCTCCCACTTCCCGAGATTTCGCCTCTAGCAACTACGTATTCGTCACCAAGTTTAAGATATATTTGTGAGGAGCAGAAATTTGCACTAATTGAAGAGATAGCTAACTGGACATATTTCTAAATAAGAGAGCCCGGAGAAATTAACTGAAAGAACTTCGATCAAACAGCACTTGACTAAAAGAAGTCTGTCATAAAAAAAAAATTTAAAAAAAAACAATTTAATTGTAGATGAAAGGAAAACGAAGGGAGGGATCTTTTGAAAGGCGCAGACTTCTCAATGAGTTGTGGCATTCTCACTGTAGATTGTCGCTCCTAAGAGGTAATGACTATTCGTTACCAAAAGTAATGCACTGCACGACGAGACTTCTAGGTAAGTGCAATTAGAAATTTACTTGTATAAATTAAAATAAATCCTCGAACTGCACCACGTAGGCTCGTTTCCGTCTCTCTTGATACGTGCTAATTTGCTTTGAAACGATTCTTAAATGTATCGTCCAAATAAAAGTACGACAAATTCTTTGCGTACAAGAACCTATGTGACGTCGGGACTGTGACAGAGATGTCCATGTAAGTATTTGGACTCATAAGTAAACCCGCACAAAATATACACTTCGATTTTAATCGGCACTGAATATGTTGTAGCGTAGAGCAAAATAAAACATAAATACGGCAGGTAAGTGGTTGAAATATCACCTTGAAAAATACACGAGTTTAATATTTCTGAATGAATACCTTTGAAACGATAATACATATAAAAAAACTTCAAGTAAAACTTCTATGTTTTTTCAATGTACGTTACAATGGTGCATCCACGTTTCTCGAAATAGCTTTTCGAAATCACACTGCCCCACCATTTTGTTTCTCATTCTGACATTTGACAAGCAGCAAAACGTATGAAGTTGTATTTCAAACACGCATTTGAAAGAAATCAGCTAGAAAAATCTCTACACCCCTGTACTAGCACCCGATATATGTCCGCTTCAATGCCAGTTTTTTTTTTTTATCTGTAACCATTTCAACGGTATTCATTTAGAAGTATTTAACTCTTTTCTCCTAGAGGGGTGTTTTCACTGGCAGTATGGGCACGTATAAAAAATTCGAGTCTCTTATTTTCCTGTACACTGCAATGCATTCAGAGCCCACCACAATTGTAGTGTATTCCTTGGGTAGGTTTACATCTCAGTCTCTCACCTAAGTTTTCTTACTGGTAGTGTCCAGTATACTCAGTCGGAACTGCTGCGCTACTAATACATACGACGGGTGTTTTGGACAGAAATATTAGCGTTTTAAAGTTACATGTAAGAACAGCTGAATCAAGACACAACTACATAGCTTGTAGCACTGCGTTACGCGCTGGTAACTGGGAGTCAGCTCGTGGATTGGCGTCCTGCAGGTAGGAAGGTATTTGACAGGAATTCTGACGAACAGTCGCTGGACCGTATCATCACTGTGTCCATGTCGTGCGGGTCTCGCTGGATAGCGTGCAAGGTAAGTTCAACTGGGTTCATGACAGGTAACACAGATGGTATTCTGCAAGGTACCGACCGCCTGCAGCAATTGCAGCAGCAGGCGAACAAAGCGGATGCCCATGGAAAGGAGAGTATGGTTAGCGTTCAGTGTAATAATGACGTCGGGTAATTTCGACGGAGCACCAGCAAGGATTGGAGGAAGGAAATCAGCCGTGCCATTTCAAAGGAACCATCCCGGCAGGCGCCATAAGCGATTTAGGGAAAGCACGGAAAACATTAATCTGAAACTGCTGTCCATCAGAATGCAAGTCCAGGATCTCCAAGAAAACTTTCGTGAAGTTTGAAAAGTAGAAGAAGAGGCACTGGAGACAGGGAAGCTAGTTAGGGCATGCTGCGAGACATGACTGGATAGCTCGGGCCACAAAGCACTTGCACACGAAAGGCGAGGGTCCCTAGTTCGAGTCCAGGTCCTGAATTCGTGCCATCCGCAGGCAACCTGTCCCGGAATTCAGGAAACAGCGAACTTCATATCAGAGGTGGGCCACAACTCTGGTGGCGAACCGCATGCTGCTCGCATTTGAGATGTGGTGCACAGACGAAAGTTGAAAATTTGGTGAACTGATAAAGTAACGAATGAGGAGTATCTGCGCAGAAAAGGAAACAAATATGTGGAAACACTGATGAGGAGAAGGGACAAGATGATAGGATATCTGTTAAGACATCAGGGAATGACTTCCATGGTACTAGAGGGAGCTGTAAAGGGAAAAAGCTGTAGAGGAAGATAGAGATTGGAATTCATCTGGCAAATAATTGAGGATGTAGGCTGCAAGTGCTACTCTGAGACGAAGAGGTTGGCGAAGGAGAGGAATTCGTGGTGGGCCGCATCAAACCAGTCAGAAGACTGATCATCCCCCCGCCCCCCCCCCCCCTCCAAAAAAAAGCGCTTCACTTATAACCACTAACGTGTGGTAAACATCTCGCTGTGGCTATGTCGGATACTAAATAAATCTGTGACTACACGTGCTTCTAACTTCTTCCGTGTTTGCTCGATTAACCCACTGGTAATATTTCCGTTCTGTCAAACCTTGGACTCAAGGTTGTTCCTTGATCCAGTAAAGATGAGAGAGCAATTGGGCTAAGCACGTATACATCACAAAAAAAAAGAATGCAGTTCCGAAAGACAAGTAACGGATCTTTATACGTATGGGGCAAGTAGCAGATAAATTTATCTACCAGGCGTGTTGTTTAAGTAAGTGCCGTTTTGAAATTAAAAAAAGACGTGCTAAGATATCTCAGTAATTTTATTTTTACATGAAAGAAAGCCTGTACGTTAATCTACATAATTTCCGTCAATATTGAGGCACTTGTCATAACGTTGTACCAGTTTTTGAATACCCTCCTCATAGAAGTCTGCCGCCTGACTTGTTAACCACTGCATCACAACTGTTTTGACTTGGTCGTCGTCTTGAAGACGCTGACCGCTCAGGTGTTTCTTCAAGTGCAGGAACAGATGGTAGTCACTGGGCGCAAGATCGGGGCTGTACGGAGGATGATCTAGATTTGAGAGTTTCCCATCGAATAGATGTGATGAGATCTTTGGTCTGATTCGCCACATGCAGGAAGACGATGCCCTTGCTCAACTTCCATGGACTGTTGCTTTGATTCTGTTGTGACGTAGGCCACCCGTGTTTCATCGCCCTTAACAATTCGGCTTAAGAAATCGTCACCGTCGTTGTGGTACCGCTCAAGGAATGTCAAAGCACTGTCTAAACGTTTGGTTTTGTGCACATCCGTCAACATTTTCGGTACCCAACGTGCGCACAATTTTCGGTAATTGAAGTGTTCGGTCACAATGCCATACAAAACACTACGAGAAACATCATGAAAGTCATCCCGCAAGGAGAAAATCGTAAAGCGTCTGTTTTCTCTCACGTGATTGTCCACTTCCTGCACCAAACTTTCATTAACGACTGAAGGACGCCCACACCGTTGTTCAACACGCACATTTGTACGGCCATGTTTAAAAGCTCTCACCCACTTTCTTACCATTCCATCACTTATAATCTTTTCTCCGTAAACTGCACAGATCTCACGATGAATATCGATCGCTTTTAGGCCTTTAGCACTAAGAAATCTTATAACAGCCCGTACTTCACAGTCGGCGGGACTCAACGATTGTCGGAGGCATCTTAAACACTCAGTACACAACGCAAACATGGAAGAATGAGACTGTAATGGTGTCAGTGTGTAGATTGAGGTACAGGCTTTCATGTAAAAATAATTTTTTTTTAAATATCAAAACGGTACTTACTTAGAAAACACCCCTCGTATATAAATTCAGTGCCGAAGGATAGGTAACAGTTCTTTATACCTACAGGATAAGCAGATGAGAGTTCAATTTCTCTATGTAAATTAATAAACGAGTATATAAATGAGTAAAAGGTATCCAGGCAGTACACATATATCTGGGAGGGAGCTGGCAAAAATTCCTGTTCGGGTGCGAAAATTAACGTTTTTCTGCTGTTCCCTAAATAATTTCAGCCTAATGCGAAGAAGATTTCTTCGGTATCGCTGCGTAACTGGTCGTATGATCAGTATGCAAGGACTTACAGTCAATGGGAATTTGAAAACTATTGATTGTTTTCCTACTGGAAAATCTCCAAAAGCAAACTGGACCAGTTCGTGTTGAAGACTGTCCGACTTATTTTATGACGAAGAGAGAGTCTCAGAAAAAGAACGAAGCTGTTCCAAGTTTCAGGCCTTTTTCCTGGAGAGGTACTTGGTAGGTGGGCAACAGATGACAAAGAACGTGCACAGGAATGTGGTTGTCTTGTCGCGTCGCCGGCGCCTGCGGCGGACGCCCGCTTAATGATGCACGTGAGTCGGCGTCCCGGAGACGGTAATTAATTAACGCGAGTGCAAAGTGGAGGAGCGGCAGCGGCGGTCGATGGGTCGTTATCTCGGCCAGGGCGCGAAAGAATGGAGGCCGCGCCGCGGCCCGGCCCTTCGTTATTCCCCTCTGGTGGCCGATACGGACCTGACCTGCGGATTGATAGGTCTGCGCGCCGACGGCGGGCCGAACCGCACCGCACCGAACCCCGCCCCGCCGCCTCGCGCTTCCTATTCTTAGGCGCCTCCTCGCCGCTTCCACCGTGGCAGTGCGATGCGTACACACGACGCGTCTATGTATTCACGGTGAAGACTGGAAGTCGGATACGATGTAAGTGCCAAAAATAAATATTTAGGAAAACCTTAAGAAACGTATATAGCAAACTGTTAGTTCTGCTATTTAACATCACTCTTAACATTCCACCTAAACACATTAAATAAAAAAAATTTTTTTTTTTTATATTGAGCACAAGCTCCCATAAAACTTAACATTTCAGTGAGACTTAATGTGCCCAAGGAAAACGATGAATCTCCACCCAGGTTCTTACACTCTCATGTTACTTACACAAAAGATTCATAAAATACTCGTATTTCGTGTCAAGAAACGAAATTACAGCACGCAGGTCTTTCTTTTTCCCTTCGCTTAATTTGCTTGCCAGTGGAAATTCGGACTTCTTCCCTAAGTGCGACAGATAATTAATTGAGTTCTCTCCAATGTTGAACACAGTCCAGTTCGCTTCATCAAAAATAGTTTTCATTAGATGCTTGCCTTTCTTGTCTAGAGTTAAACATGTTACCCAAGCTATGCTATAGTTTGCTGGTGGTAAGATATGTACTAATTAAGGCAGCCAGATCTAAGAAAACACCTTCACCCAAGTTGATCACCATGCAAGGATTTTCCACTCTAGCTATGGCCACCATACTTCACTGTTCTTTAGACACCATACATTTAATATTCTTCCCCCCTTTTTCCATAATACCAAAGTATCGTTCAGAAGGCATGTAACTATGACCAGGCACTACAAACTTCACTTCAACGTTTTGAAGGATACCTTCTGAAACAGGCAACATCAAAGCCATCGCCATGATACGATTTTTGTTATGTCTCACACAGTTATCGCACCAGAAAATGGGTTTCTTTTTGTGGGTGAATCCCGAAGCCACAACGTTTCATACAGAGGATGCCACTTCAGTACCTTCTCGATCAACTAGGTCCTCGTGCCACAGAAAAATAACTGATTCGACTGTTGTTGTTGTTGTTGTTGTTGTTGTTGTTGTTGTGGTCTTCAGTCCTGAGACTGGTTTGATGCAGCTCTCCATGCTACTCTATCCTGTGCAAGCTTCTTCATCTCCCAATACGTACTGCAGCCTACATCCTTCTGAATCTGCTTAGTGTATTCATCTCTTGGTCTCCCTCTACGATTTTTACCCTCCACACTGCCCTCCAATGCTAAATTTGTGATCCCTCGATGCCTCAGAACATGTCCTACCAAACGATCCCTTCTTCTAGTCAAGTTGTGCCACAAACTTCTCTTCTCCCCAATCCTATTCAATACCTCCTCATTAGTTACGTGATCTACCCACCTTATCTTCAGCATCCTTCTGTAGCACCACATTTCGAAAGCTTCTATTCTCTTCTTATCCAAACTAGTTATCGTCCATGTCTCACTTCCATACATGGCTACACTCCATACAAATACTTTCAGAAACGACTTCCTGACACCTAAATCTATATTCGATGTTAACAAATTTCTCTTCTTGAGAAACGCTTTCCTTGCCATTGCCAGTCTACATTTTATATCCTCTCTACTTCGACCATCATCGGTTATTTTACTCCCTAAATAGCAAAACTCCTTTACTACTTTAAGTGTCTCATTTCCTAATCTAATTCCCTCAGCATCACCCGACCTAATTTGACTACATTCCATTATCCTCGTTTTGCTTTTGTTGATGTTCATCTTATACCCTCCTTTCAAGACACTGTACATTCCGTTCAACTGCTCTTCCAAGTCCTTTGCTGCCTCTGACAGAATTACAATGTCATCGGCAAACCTCAAAGTTTTTATTTCTTCTCCACGGATTTTAATACCTACTCCGGATTTTTCTTTTGTTTCCTTTACTGCTTGCTCAATATACAGATTGAATAACATCGGGGAGAGGCTACAACCCTGCCTCACTCCCTTCCCAATCACTGCTTCCCTTTCATGCCCCTTGACTCTTACAACTGCCATCTGCTCTCTGTACAAATTGTAAATAGCCTATCGCTCCCTGTATTTGAAGGAGAGTATTCCAGTCAAGATTGTCAAAAGCTTTCTCTAAGTCTACAAATGCTAGAAACGTAGGTTTGCCTTTCCTTAATCTTTCTTCTAAGATAAGTCGTAGGGTCAGTATTGCCTCATGTGTTCCAAACTACGGAATCCAAACTCATCTTCCCCAAGGTCGGTTTCTACTAGTTTTTCCATTCGTCTGTAAAGAATTCGCGTTAGTATTTTGCAGCTGTGACTTATTAAACTGATAGTTCGGTAATTTTCACATCTGTCAACACCTGCTTTCTTTGGGATTATAATTATTATATTCTTCTTGAAGTCTGAGGGTATTTCGCCTGTCTCATACATCTTGCTCACCAGATGGTAGAGTTTTGTCAGGACCTGCTCTCCCAACGCCGTCAGTTGTTCTAATGGAATGTTGTCTACTCCCGGGGCCTTGTTTCGACTTAGGTCTTTCAGTGCTCTGTCAAACTCTTCACGCAGTATCATATCTCCCATTTCATCTTCATCTACATCCTCTTCCATTTCCATAATATTGTCCTCCAGTACATCGCCCTTGTATAGACCCTCTATATACTCCTTCCACCTTTCTGCTTTCCCTTCTTTGCTTAGAACTGGGTTTCCATCTGAGCTCTTAATATTCATACAAGTGGTTCTCTTTTCTCCAAAGGTCTCTTTAGTTTTCCTGTAGGCAGTATCTATCTTACCCCTAGTGAGATAAGCCTCTACATCCTTACATTTGTCCTCTAGCCATCCCTGCTTAGCCATTTTGCACTTCCTGTTGATCTCATTTTTGAGACGTTTGTATTCCTTTTTGCCTGCGTCATTTACTGCATTTTTATACTTTTTCCTTTCATCAGTTAAATTCAATATTTCTTCTGTTACCCAAGGATTTCTACTAGCCCTCGTCTTGTTACCTGTTTGATCCTTTGCTGCCTTCACTACTTCATCCCTCAAAGCTAACCATTCTTCTTCTACTGTATTTCTTTCCCCCATTTTTGCCATTTGTTCCCTTACGCTTTCCCTGAGATTCTGTACAACCTCTGGTTTAGTCAGTTTACGCAGGTCCCATCTCCTTGAATTCCCACCTTTTTGCAGTTTCTTCAGTTTTAATCTACAGGTCATAACCAATAGATTGTGGTCAGAGTCCACATCTGCCCCTGGAAATGTCCTACAATTTAAAACCTGGTTCCTAAATCTCTGTCATACCATTATATAATCCATCTGAAATCTGTCAGTATCTCCAGGCTTCTTCCATGTATACAACCTTCTTTTATGATTGTTGAACCAAGTGTAAGCTATGATTATGTTGTGCTCTGTGCAAAATTCTACCAGGCGGCTTCCTCTTTCATTTGTTACCCCCAATCCGTATTCACCTACTACGTTTCCTTCTCTCCCTTTTCCTACTGCCGAATTCCAGTCACCCATGACTATTAAATTTTCGTCTCCCTTCACTATCTGAATAATTTCTTTTATTTCATCATACATTTCTTCAATGTCTTCGTCATCTGCAGAGCTAGTTGGCATATCTAACTTTAATTTATCCATTTCCCTTTTTGAATTTTCTAACCTACCTACTCGATTAAGGGATCTGACATTCCACGCTCCGATCTGTAGAACGCCATTTTTCTTTCTCCTGATAACGACATCCTCTTGAGTAGTCCCTTCCCGGAGATCCGAATGGGGGACTATTTTACCTCCGGAATGTTTTACCCGAGAGGACGCCATCATCATGAACCATACAGTAAAGCTGCACGCCCTGGGGAAAAATTACGGCTGTAGTTTCCCCTTGCTTTCAACCGCCTGAATCAGCATGTATTCTGAAGTTACAATTTGAGAACTGTCGTGAGTAAAACGTGCTGCTGGGTGTCAGCGTAGGTGTAAACGTAACTTGTTGCAATTCTGTGGACACTGTGCTTGTCTCACTTAAGGGCCTCTGTGAATTAGTCAGTCAATTTGTTGGTATTTTTCATGATGAGTTTCCCGTGCAGACTCGGCAGATTTATCAGAGGTAACTTTAGTCTGTATACTGAGCGTATCACATTGTTCGAATGTGTCATTTCTTGGTGTAGTAGAAGTGATAGGGGGAACACATTATAGTTCGTCATCCAATGCTGACATCTCACGAGCGGGCACAACTAGCACCGATCAGATGTTATGTTACAAATGTCAGACGGAACTATTAGATTGGTGCGATTTTCATGTTTTATTTGTAGTTCGACAGACGGGTGACAGTAGCAGAGTATATGGGGATAATGGCATTGGACAGCACACGGCAAGAAGGTTTGCTCGTTTTAGGGAGGATCATTTTGGCACTACCGATTCTCCGCGTTCAGGAAGACCAGGGTCTGAGGAAGTTCGTTTGAACGCATTAATCCATAATAATGCACGTCATTGTACTCGAGAGTCGGCAAATGTGATCAGCTGTGATCTGCCACCATTGTGCGACATCTGCGTGGAAAGGGGAAAGGTTTAAATATCGCGTGTATGGGTACCGCATACTGTAAGCCAAAATAAACAAATCGAAAGCGGGTGCCCATATGTGCTCGTCTTCAATTGGCTTGTGAGCAACACCGACCGTTCCTATGCTGTATCGTTAATGTTGACGAGAAATGGTATCTTTATGCTAACATAAGGGAAAAAGGAATCTTTGAGCCCAAAGAAAGCAGCAACACCCCTTACGATGATGAGTGCACATCCACAAAAGATAGTGTTACATATGTGGTGGATCGGCGACGGTGTAGTTTACTACGAATTGCTTCTCCGAAGTGTAAGCATCACTGCTAATATTTATTGCGAATAACAGAGATGTCTTACAGATGCAACCCAAGAACAACGACTAGGAAGACTGTGTGAGGTGACGCTACTCCACGATAACGCCCGCCTGGGTTCTGCTGGACGGACAAAATACACCACACAGGACTTCGGATACGAAGTCATTCCACACATACCTCATTCACGTGATCTTGCTCCTTTAGATTTTCATGTTTTCCACTCTCTATCGAACAACCTTCAAGGAACTTCCTTTCCAGATGAAAATGAAGATATGAACTTCGTAAATTGCAACGTGAGCTTCGGACTATTAATTGACCAAAATATTTTCGATCTGAGAGTAAGGGTGCTTCTTTCGGCTGACCGTGAATTTTCATCGTGGTATTTCAGGAGGACTCCAGCCAGAACATTACGACCACATACCTAGTAGCCGGTGTGTCCACCTTTGTCCCGGATAACAGCGGCGAAGCTCCGTGGTGTGGAAGCAGTGAGGCCTTCGCTGGAGGAGGGAGTTGGCACCACATTTGCTCAAGCAAGTCACCTGTTCCCCTTAAATTCCGGGGACGGGGGCGATGAGCTGTGACGCCACGTTCAGTCACATTCCAGATACGTTCGATCGGGTTCGGAACTGGCGAGACGGTGGGCCGGAACGTCAATTGGAACTCGCCACTGTGTTCCTCGAAGCACTCCATCCCAGTCCTGGCCTAGTGACATGGCGCAGTATGTTGTTGAAAAACGCCACTGCCGTCGGGAAACACGATTGTCATGAAGGGGTGTACGTGGTCTGTAACCAATATAGGATACTGCTTGCCCGTTATGGTGCCTTTTATAAGCTCCACTGGACCCGTGGACGTCCACGTGAATGTCTCCTAGGGCACAGTGGAGCCGCCGCCGCCAGCTTGTCTCCGCCCTGCAGTACAGATGTCAAGGAGCTGTTCTCCTGGAAGACCGAGGATTCGCGCCCTCCCGTCGGCAACATGAAGGAGGTGTCGGGGTTCATCAGGCCACGCGGCGCTCTGCCACTGCGAAAACGTCCAGTGGCGATGGTCACTCGTCCATTTCAGTCGTAGTGGCCGACGTGGCGCTGTTTAACGCTGGAACAGGCATGGGTCGTCGGCTGCGGAAGCCCGTCGCTGGGAGTGTTGGGTGCGCTCTCTGTGTTCGGACATACTTGTGCTCTGCCCAGCATCAGAGTCTGATGTTCGTTACGCCACAGTTCACCGCCTGTCCTGTGTTTCCAGTCTGCGCAGCCTACGACTTCGGACACCTGTAACGAGGGGCGGCCGCCCAACCCCACGAGGTCTGGACGTGGTTTCGCCTCGGCTTCGTCACGTGTTGAAGACACTCGTCACAGCACTTACCGAACTCCCGACACGTTCTGTAATTTTCGAAATGCTCGTGCCGAGCCCCCGGCCACCACAGTCTGCCTTCGGTCAAACTGAGATAGATCGTGCCTTCCCCACTCTACACGTGAACAGCTCTCTCACTGACACTTCATGCACCGCGCGCGCGTCTGACCTGCTGTCACTTCTCGCCAGGTGACGTTGCTGTCGCCTGGACGTGTGTATGTCGACAGGTCAGTGGGGTCATACATAATGTCCTGGCAGATCGGTGTATACACAACTCATCTGAAAACGTTGGCAGTGTGATGTGTTTTCCTTAGTCACCGCTGTACTTGTTCACTGTAACGTGACCGCGTGTTTCCGATAACGGCCACGGGAGGCCATGTGCAATAATATCGTGGTCGGGTACTACAGAGTGCATTTTTTCAGAAGAACTGCCTGATTTTTTAAACTGTATACATGTACATGGACCTTGGGGGTACTTCTTGTAATTACGTTTAGGATCAAAGTTTTCAGTTGACTTTCCAGAATATACAATGTGATCTACCCCCGCGGCACGACTAACATCCAAACGGCTGCTGTATTCTTCCCATATGTTCGCGAACGTGTCTAGTGTTGCTGCGCAGCGTCGCACTTCACTCAGAGTTCTCCGAATGGGAAGCACACACACGGAGTCCTTGACAAACCCACAAAAAATGAAGAAAATCAGGTACAGTCAGATAATGAGGCATTGTAGACATTGGTAAGGCTGGATCGATAAGCAACGTAACGGCCGATGTTAAGAAATGTTCTTACATGCAAACATGCAGCGGCGAGTGGAATGGTTCTCAGTCATACTGAAAAATGTAATTTGCTACATATTTTTCCATCTGTATAATAAAAGGGCGAGATGCTCCAGGGAGACCCTGCCGGCTATTACATAAATTGACACCTTGCCATGGCGCCGAGGTAGAATTTTCTTTTCGATGCGCAAGTTAAATTTCACGCCAGACTGGTATCTTAACCCATGTTTTTGTGAAACTGGGTGGATCTTTTTCAAACACACTGTGTACGTGGAAAGCACCGAAACTAGCAATTCCTCAAAATTTCGGCAACTGTCAAGCGACAAGCCTGATTATTTTCGATGACGTAATTCCACCTCGTGCGAAGCAGATCCTGCGTCATGACATTTCAGCTCCATTTTCTAGAAAATGGATGCTTTGTGACCGGAACTCAAAGTTACTTTCGAATGGTCCCCGACAACTGTGTCTAAATTCCTTACAAGTAAACTGAGGCCGTTTGGCAGTGTTGACTGGGACGCCCAGTGGTGTGCTGTTCAGTCGCTGCACGTTAGACTGACTACATGTGGTTGTGTGCGTGTGTGTAGCGGACAACTTCCCCTTTCCCAGTTTCCCGCTGCGCATGAGCTGAATTAGTGATGTGATGTGCCTCGTCGTGGGGATTTACGGATTCATTGGGACACCGCGAACAAATGTGAAAGTAGCTTCCCAGTGTGTCGTGACGATGATTACTGTCAGGATTAATTACTGCGACGATTACGTTGAAACTGTTTCAGTATACCCTGATGGCAAAAATTTTTTTACCCGTCTGGAATTATCATTTCTTTGCTGACTAGAAATGTCTGCTATGTTTTGAATTAAGCATGACGGTAAATAGCCTCTTATTCCCTAATGGTAAATACACTCGGATGACAAAAGTCATGGGCTACCGATAGGCACACACAGAGATGGCGGTTGTGTCGCGTACACAAAACCAGTAAAAGAGTAGTGCACTGGCGGAGCCGTGACTTGTGCTCAGGTGATTCGTGCGAAAAGGTTTCCGACTGGTTAAGGCCGCACGGCGGAAATTAACAGACTTTGAACGCGCAGTGGTAGTTGGATCTAACAGAAGGGAGTTTCCGTTTCGGAAATCATCATGGAATCCAGTGCCGACAATATCCAAATTCAAGCATTAACTCTCACCTCAGACAACGCAGTGGCTGTCGGCCTTCACTTAATGACTGAGAGCAGCGGCGTTTGCGTAGAGCTGTCAGTGCTAACAGACAAGCAACACTGCCTGAAATAACCGAAGAAATCAACGTGGGACGTACGACGAACGTATCCGTCAGGACAATGCGGTGAAATTTGGCGTTAGTGGCCTATGGTAGCAGGCGACGGTCGCGAGTGCCTTTGTAAACAACAACACGACATGGCCTGCAGCGCCTTTCCCGACCTCGTGACGATATCGGTTGGACCCTAGACGACTGGAAACCTGTGGCCTGGTAAGATCACTCCCGATTTCAGTTGCTACGAGCTGGTGGTAGAGTTCGGGCATGCCGCAGACTCCCTGAAGCCATGAACTGAAGTCGTTAAAAAGGCACTGTGCAGGGTAGTGGTGGGAGCTGGTCCAACTGAACCGATCATGGTTATGGTCGGCTACTTGGGAACCATTTGTAGCCATTCGTGGATTTGGTGTTGCCAAACAACGATTTCGCGTCACCGGGGCCACATTTGTACGCGACTGGTTTGAGGGACATTCTGGACAATTCGAGCGAATGATGCGGCCATCCAGATGACCCGACATGAATCCCACCGGACATTTATAGGACACACTCGACAGGTCATTTCGTGCACAAAATGTTTCACCGGCGACGCCTTCGCCATAATGGACAGCTGTAGAGGCAGCGTGGCTCAGTATTTCTGCAGGGGACTTACGAAGACTTGAGTCCATGTCACGTCGAGATGTTGCAAGACGCCTGGCAAAAGGAATCACGACACGATATTAGGAGTCATTCCTTGTCACCTCATGTATAACATTCAGTCTGAAAGAACCCCTGATCGCTGTCACAACATTAAATCTTCAGCATCTCTCGTGTAACACTTCATGTGTGCGAGGTGGAGGTTAAGCAGTTCTGCGCCACTTGCGTGATCAACAGGCTAAAAATAAAAGGAATTTCCTACAGTCACAGTAGACAGTAGACAGTAGACTATGGTCAAACACCAGAGTGGCATACAGTTTCGTTGAATTCGGTGATTCCAGAAACTCACTAATTTAGAAAAAAAAAAATCGGAAACTACAGGAACTCCAGAATTTTGTATGCCTGCGATGATAAAAGCAACAGAAATGTGTAGCTTAAAAACGTTGAGACCAATCGGTACCGGCCTTTCACCGCTTGTGATACCGTTATTTTGAAGACAGTGTCGACGTACTGTAATGTGTTCGGCTGTTGACGCGCCTGTGTACCTGTATATTTCTCTTTGGCGTCCATGCGTCACAGATTAATAGCATGAATGTGGCATGTTAAAGACGTCACCCTGTAAAAATGAGCGTAAAACTGAAGTGAGTGTAAGCACTTACCGACCTTATGATACATCTGATTGGTATATAATTACATTTTATATTTTTTTATTTTTTCTGTATTTTACGATATTGATGATGTATTGCAGGGATTTTTTTGTAACTGCAGTATGTTTGTCTTTTGTAAACAGAGCCATTCATCGTCGTTTGTTAAATCAACTGAAATTGGTAAGTGGCAAAATGTAAATTAGAGATCCTGACACACAATAAATATTCTGTTGAAAGATGAACAGAAAAATTAGATTAAAACGTTAATTAGAAAACATTCGTATTTAATTAATGTAACATAGCCTTCCATTATTTCGTAAAGTATTCCATTTCCGAGGTGGCTGCTACTTCTTGAGTCTCGGCAGCGATTTGCGCGTAGTCACAGCCTAACGTGTCGCCTCATCCTGTATAAGTTGGTGCCAGAAGATTCAGGCCCTAAGTTACTCGTACCTTTGTTACTTCAATAATTTTTGACTACGACTACTACGCAAGAGACCTACAAGAGGCAGTCGCCTTTAAAGAACATACCTGACGTGGAAACTTGTTTTGCTGGGATTGCACGAATGGTCATGTTGTGTCGACTGCCGAAGTCGTGGCAGCACCCGAGATAATTTTTCTATTACGTATTTGTTTATGAAACTAACGGACGATTATCTTTTATTAGAAATCTTATGGAATTCTTGTCATCTTACTCCATCGCATTAGCTATGAAAGTTTGCGCAAGGGAGGTCCCACATACACAGTGACGGAAAAAATTCAAACACCAAGGACTTGTGCAACATAAACGAAAGTTGGTAGGCGTGTTTCTACAGCTGAAAGATGATGTCTGATTCAGATTTCGTGCCAGTCGCATAAGAGTCGAGCTAGTACCACCACTATGACAATGCAAGTCAGGTTTCTGCAAATACACGATGTAACGGTCGTGTCGTTGGATAACATTGAGATGGGACTGGTGAGTAGATGTTACTTAAGAGTGCCTTTAGGGCGATAAAGACGCTATTATCAAAATTTCACTGAGTTTGAACGAGGTCATGTTGCAGGGCTACGAGAATCTGGATGTTCCATCTGCGATACTGCAGAAATACTTGACAGGAATGTACCCGCTGTACTTAACTGCTGCCGGCGGTGGTTACAAGAGTGCACAAGGACCGGGTTTCGGACAGTAGCAGAGTCGAGAGGGAAGACCGTCGTGTTCGGCGTGTGGCTCTGACGCATCGCACTGCATCTACAGCAACAATTTGAGCAGTAGCTGGCGCCACGGAGACACAGCGAAAAGTCTGTTACTTCACGGACAGCGTCGAGCCAGACGCTCTGCAGCGTGCATTCCATTGACCCCAAACCACATCCATTTGGGAGTCCACTGGTGTCAGGCGACAGTTCATTAGAGGGCAGGCTGGAGATCTGTTGTTTTATGATGAAAGCTGGTTCTGCCGCGTTGCCAGTGATGGTCGGGTGTTGGTTAGGAGGAGGCCAGTTAAGGGCTCGCGTGAGAAACATACTGGACCTCCACCTGGTGTTGTGGTCTGGGGTGTTATTTGGTATGTCAGCAGGAGCGCTCTCGTGGTTATCCCACGCACAGTGATTACCGATTTGTGCGTCAGTATGGTGATTCGACCTGTTGTGCTCTCACGAACAGCTTTCCAGGGCGTGTTTTCCTACAGGATAACGCTCGCCGACATACCGCTGCTGTAACCCGATAGGGTCTGCAGAGTGTCGACATGTTGCCTCGGTCAACTCGATCACCAGATCTGTCTCGAATGGAGCATATGCGGGACACCATCGGATGACATATCGCGTGACTGAGCTGCGGGAATTGATGTCCGTGCGTCCTGCAAAGCCAAACTCACAGCATTTCACCAGGTCTAGCTGTTTTCGGTAAGCATTTTGTGCAGGATGCGGCAGCCGTAAGCCGGCTTTGCCCGTAATTTAATTAGCCGAATGCTACCGGTACGGCAGTATCTCCGCCAGAGCGGTCGTAAATTGCAGACATTCTCCTCCCCATTAAGTGGAACAAACGGATGGGCAGCCGAGTTAATTTGAAAGGGGACGTGGTTTACTGAAGGGGCGGAGTCGCAAGTAGGGCGCGTGTACCGTCTATCGATTTCTGTGCAGGTGCGTCGCGTCGTCGCATCCCGTGCTTTCTTTCCCGCCGGCTCGCCTATTCTAGGAGCAGTACGATTCTTTTTCAGGAGAGTAATGTTACAATGAGTAAGTGCAGCCGCTCACTTTCACACTAGATTTACGTGTGATAATTTTCTTTCACTTTGATCTGATTCGAGGATGAAGCGCGTTTCCAAACGCATAGGTTTCCCACAATATACATTTTTAATATTTTCTGTATCTTACATGTACTACTTTCTATTGCCCGTGTGGCATGTCGTCGCATCTATAGATGCAATATATTTAAAAAAAAAAATTTCACTGTGTTTGTAGAATTGCTAACATTGGTAAGTGAGCTGTATTCTGTAGACCTTAGGCGCTAATTTATGTACTAATATCTCGCCTTCCCACAGTTACCCAAATAAAAGATACATTATAAGCTCCTAACAGTACAATTCACTGATGTTCTTTCGGTATTTCTTTCTCTTACAAGGGGACCGCGCATATTCGTCATCAACGATTTCGTCCAAATTTGTGGTGTATGTTGGCCACAAACAAAAGCGTCACAAGTGGGAGCTGCAGGTGGCCAGGATGATTATTATTATTATTATTATTATTATTATTATTATTATTATTATTTTCTTCCGATTAGCACTTTCGGTGTGGGCTAGGCGAGGGTGAGCCGTTTACGTTCGCTTAGTTTACTGGCGATCGTTAATGCTGCGGAAAGAGTACAGAATGGTAATCAGAGTGTCGTGGGTTCAAGTTTCAGTGTGCCTAACGTTACCTTCTTTATCTTCACTCTACTTACACTACAAATAAACAAAAATGACGCTCAGTATATTGTATTTATTTACATTTTCATAAAGGGCATGAAAAGGAAAAGTCAACGAAAATTTGAAATTACAAATACGTTTCCCGGAAAGGATTGTAAGGCGTACATGAGAAATTCGCATTTAGAATTGCTTTCACTGTTTTACAATCCATGTTTTCGTGCAAGTACTGGAGCGCTTGTCATTGTGAAAACTGACGAAGCAGTAATTTACTCGGCTTCTTGCATACGTTATAAACAGTAATACGTTATAAACAATAATTTTACAATTACGTGGCTGTTTTAAAGTTTTTACAGAAGAACAATCTTTGTTACATTCTTAAAAAGCTGTCTGTCTTCGCACGTCATAGCAGCGAACCACGCGTGGCGTATCATTTCAGCAAATATTGGCAGTGGAATGTATTTTGATGCAGTCGTCTAGGGATGTGATTTATTTTTCTCTCTCGATGATATAAGAGCAGATTCGAAGCTTCTTGATCAACATCTTCAGCTGACGATAAAACTAAACATCGCAGAGCTGCACTAGCGAGTGCATTTGGGGGAAATCACTTTAATACTGCATAGTGACAAGCCTTCTTCGTCTTGAAAAATCTCGTCGTGTAATACAGGATTTTTTTTTTTGTACTCCCTACGAACCAGTTAACAGAAGAAATTTGTTCTGCTGCCGTAACGTTTCATCGCACCAGACAAAAAATTTTTTTCCTGTGGGGTAGTTGTATGGAAGGATGCTTTTACTATATTTTGTCATGTACTCATATACACCAAATTTTCCTTTCCCTTCCCGTTTTTGCATGTTATAAGAAACTAACAAATACAGTATACTGACGATTATTTCGATTTAGACGCGCGCGCACGCACGCACGCAAATGCGACTCTCATGCATGACGGCAGTCTGAGGGAACTGTAGCCACACATTAGTAACGTTAGCAAAATTTCAAAAGGAAAAAGTTTCCATTTAGCGACTCGATGCCACGAACGTCGGATTCCCGTTCTGTACTCTCTCCGTTGCGCCAAACGCTGCCTGGAAATTACCCTAATTAAAGTATTGTACTTCGCCCGACACAAGCCAGGAATGCTTTTTTACGCTTGGCCAGCTGGTACTTCCCCTTATGTCAGTTTCATTTCCGGCCAAGCCCTGCATACCCCACAAATCCGGACGAAATCGGTGACAAAGAGTAGGTGCGGTTCCGTTGTTACCCTAATTTAGTGCTGCTCATTATCATAGAGTAAAACAGCTATTCGCACGAGCTATGTAAAATAAATGCTTAAAAAACCTTAAAAACCAGTGATTACCCATTCGAAGTTAGTTATGGGTTGTAAATGAAGAACAAAAAATGAAAAACTGGTTAGGGCAAAGACATTAAAATTTACAAGAATGAAAATCTTAATTATATTTGAAAACATCTTCGTTTGCTGCAATTCAGACCCGCCAGGTTAGCCGAGCGCGCTAACGCGCTGCTTCCTGGGCTCGGGTACGCGCGCCGGCCCCGGATTGAAACCGCCCGGCAGATAAACGACGAGGGCCGGTGTGCTGGCCAGCCTGGATGTGGTTTTTAGGCGGTTTTCCACGTCCCATTAGGTGAATACCGGGCTGGTCCGCACGTCCCGCCTCAGTTACACGACGCACAGTCATTTGACACAAGTTCGCACTATTCCATGGATTACACTAGTCGCAGACAGTAGGGGTACACTGATTCCGTCCCGGGGGGTACAGGGTGGCGCCAGGAAGGGCATTTGGCCACCACTTCAAACTAACCATGCCAGCTCCGATTGTAACCGTGCCGACCCTGAGAAAACTGCCGGACAAAGGCGCAAGCGATAGGTAGATTCGTTTGCTGCAATTCAGATTTTACATTGGGACCCTCCAGGATGGACGAAGTTACACCATATGTCATTGGCATGTGCAAAAGAGGTGGGTGGTCAAAAGTTCAAAGATAATAGGGAAGGAACTGTGATATCTCAGGAGCAAAAATTGAATGGTAGAGAGACTGAGAATATCGCCGGTCTCCCACGCCTCCTGAGTGTTTATTCAGTGTGTGCCGGGTCGTGCTGCCTTGGATTTAGTTATCGGTTCAGCACTCGTCTAGAGGCACATGCAGCTAGCTTTAATGACTGTATACTGAACGTAAAATTTTAACGATATAGAAAGCCAATAAAAATTAGTCGCCGCGCGGAGTGACCGCGAGGTTTGAGGCGCCATGTCACGGATTACGCGGCCCCTCCTGCCGGAGGCTTGAGTCTTCCCTCGGACATGGGTGCGTGTGTTTGTCCTTACGATAATTTAGGTTAAGTAGTGTGTAAGCTTAGGGACTGATGACCTTAGCAGTTAAGTCCCATAACATTTCACACACATTTGAACATTTTTATGCGGATACTCCCTCATTTATTATCGTATCAGTGTACACAATCTTCACCATCGTTCTGGAGCACCAAATCTCAAACCCTTCAATTCTCTTCCTTTCCTGTTTTACCATAGTGCGTATGGATTTTTCTTAAAGTACTGTGCTCCAGACGTCAATTACCAACAAAATCTTAAATAACGACCAGTTTTTAATACAACAACTCTTGTGTTTGTCGGTTAATCCTCTGTTTGTGGATTAATGCTCTGTTTGTGTGCTTGTTGGGTCCTCCTTTCTTCGTCCGACGTGTTGTTGTGCCTTCCAGGTGGCACCATTTCCGCACTCCTCCTCCTCCTCCTCCTCCTCCTTCTCTCTCTCTCTCTCTCTCTCTCTCTCTCTCTCTCTCTTTCTCTCTCTCTCTGTTCTATGCCTCAATCGGTGAAAATGGAGTCTTTACAGTACCGCTCATGTCCGCCCGTCGGAGTGTTCAAAATCATTTTTCTCAGGAACGATTAGACGTTGAAATGTATGTCACTCAGTGAGGTCTATGGTCCCATGGCGGCGTAAAAAAAATTGAAGGTTCTAAGTCAATACAGTCAAAAGATATGCCTATTTATGTCACATTTTGATACTCTCAAACCTACTCATCATGACCTATAGGATGTTTTCCGATGATTTAAAACGACGAAGTTTCGTAGGAAGAAAGTTTTCACAGTACAAGTAAAGGAAAAAAATCCGAATATTATTTTCTGTAATTATATCACACGAAAAATATATTTGTTTTGTCATTTGTTGTCTCGAAGTCAAACTGGAAATTGAAACAATCAGTAGTTCTTTACGCGTACTGACTGAATCGCAATGCTAGAAGTCGAAACATCAGGCAAGGAGTGACTTACCTACTCACGTGACGCGCTTCTGAATATATCGATGATCTGATTTCCAATAGCGATCACTGCACGTAGATGCGGCGTTTCAAGTTGTATCTGCAACCAAATATTCGCAGACTAATCATTCCCTGCCCGATGTTTCATTTTCAAGATCGTGACCTGTCAGCCAGAATGGAGAAGTGACGATTACTATTAAAAAAAATTGTCACCTGCGTCCTGCATGACTTGGTCACATTTATATTATTAAAATTAAAACACTTGGAATGCCTGGGACCGATGTCTTGGAGTATTAGTAACAGACAAAAATGGTCGAAATTGCCCAAATGGATCACCTGTGTGTATATATAATTAAGTTCGTACGGAACCTTCTTCGATGCGCGAGTTCCACTCGCAAATTATTTTAATTTTTTTAATACACTTGGCTTTTCGCTACACGGCGGTACTGTCAACGACCTACACATTTCCTTCACCGGGTGAGATGACGCAGTGGTCAGCACTCTGAACTCGCATTCGGGAGGACGACGAGATTTAGGTTTTCCGCGGTTTACCTCAATATTTCGAGGTAACTGTCGGGGTGGTTCCTTTGAAAGGTCATGGCCGGTTTTCTCCCCTAGTCTTTCATAATCCGAGGACGGTAATCCACTGTTATTGACCGCGCTCTGGACTGGACTTTAAACTCTAACCTTTCTTCGTTCCTTCCTTACACTTCTGTCATTCAGTTATTTGACGTTTCATACAAGAACCAAGGCCAGTGCCCGAGACATGATTCGAACCCGCCTCCTCCACTACACCAGGGAGCAACGCAACTTCAATACGAAGATTGATCGCATGATATTGACCAGTATTGTTGACCCAGTATCCACATACCCTGATAGGTATGCTACAGTAACATTCCCGTGATTTGTTTGTTGTAGAGCACAAAAGAGCTGCTTTTAACGGAGGTCGATGTTGTGAAGCATCGGTGAAAGGAGATACAATGATGCAATTTTTATTGAAGAGGAGCAAATAGTTGCCAGCGTTGCAGAATAATATTTCGTCGCGTTGAAACTGGAGACTCGGTCCGAACGGAAAGAACATCTGCTGCTAGTGTTCCGAAAAATCCTTGCCCGCACGATCACTCGCTTTGTGGTTCCCCCGCCGTTGGGTACGTGTTCGTAAAAATGTGCCCGTCGAATACATAAAAATCCAACTTGAGGCGTTCGTAAAGCTGAAAATGTTCGGAAGATGACACGGATATCGCCTTTCCTCCACAAAGGTGAAAAAAGAAGCTCCAGCGCCCGGCCCGAGTGCGATATTCGAGCTATCCGCGATATTGAGGGGGCGGCGCGAATGAGACCCATTCCGGTTCCTTTTTACGACATCTGTAAAGTAACGAGATCCTCCGGCGGCGGCAGAGGGGCCGAGGTTAAAAATGTGCCGGGATGAGGGCCCGAGGCCGGGATCGATACGAGGACCGCGGGAGCCGCGCCGCGCCGCGCCGCGCCGCTGCCATGGCGACCCGGCCGGCGGCCGCTGCTTAGCATTCTGCGCGGGGAATCCCCGGCGACAGGGCACCGCTTAATGCCAGTTCCCGTCCAGAAGTTGGGGGCCGTATTTCGCTCACGATTCTCCCTTTTGTACCCACTTGTCCGCCGAGTTGTTGAATCCGTCTCTCTGTTTCAGACGCTTGGATGAAGATGCGAACTGGAATATTTGGGCTAAATTTTGATGTCTTTATTTTCATACATTCGTCATTGACGAAAAAGGAATTAGTGTACACGGGAAGACGACATCGCATTCGATACGATGACGATGTATGCCGCTTGGGGAATAGTAGATTACTGGTAATGGTTTCAACGTCCCCCGCCAACAGATGACCTAGTAGACAGTGTCGGAAGTTCCATGCGGCTTTTCGCGGATGATGCTGTGGTATACAGAGAAGTTGCAGCATTAGAAAATTGCAGCGAAATGCAGGAAGATCTGAGGCGGATAGGCACTTGGTGCAGGGAGTAGCAACTGACCCTCAACATAGAGAAATGTAATGTATTGCGAATACATAGAAAGAAGGATCCTTTATTGTATGATTATATGATAGCGGAACAAACAGTGGTAGCAGTTACTTCTGTAAAATATCTGGGAGTACGCGTACGGAACGATTTGAAGTGGAATGTTCGTATAAAATTAATTGTTGGTAAGGCGGGTACCAGGTTGAGATTCAATTGGAGAGTCCTTAGAAAATGTAGTCCATCAACAAAGGAGGTGGCTTACAAAACACTCGTTCGACCTATACTTGAGTATTGCTCATCAGTGTGGGATCCGTACCAGGGCGGGTTGACAGAGGAGATACAGAAGATCCAAAGAAGAGCGGCGCGTTTCGTCACAGGGTTATTTGGTAACCGTGATAGCGTTACGGAGATGTTTAGCAAACTCAAGTGGAAGACTCTGTAAAGAGAGGCGCTCTGCATCGCGGTGTAGCTTGCTCGCCAGGTTTCGAGAGGGTGCGTTTCTGGATGAGGTATCGAATATATTGCTTCCCCCTACTTATACCTCCCGAGGAGATCACGAATGTAAAATTAGAGAGATTAGAGCGCGCA
Source organism: Schistocerca cancellata (assembly GCF_023864275.1). NCBI lineage: Eukaryota > Metazoa > Arthropoda > Insecta > Orthoptera > Acrididae > Schistocerca > Schistocerca cancellata. The sequence continues at coordinate 603,095,136 of NC_064633.1, read as the reverse complement.
CAGAGGCTTTCAGAGAGTCGTTCTTCCCGCGAACCATACGCGACTGGAACAGGAAAGGGAGGTAATGACAGTGGCACGTAAAGTGCCCTCCGCCACACACCGTTGGGTGGCTTGCGGAGTATAAATGTAGACGTAGATGTAGATGACGTAGTAGCATAGCTAGCAGAGCGACGTCTGAGTCTACCATGTAATTAGGGAATGCACACAGCCAGGAGGCTTACTGTGGTGCGAACTTGTAAGCAAGCAGGCAGACGCATTCGTGCTTCCTGCAGCCAACTGAGCGAGTTTGTAAGGGGGTCAGATTGTGGGCTTCCGAGTGGCGGGTCGGTTCTTTTGGAGAATTTCCACAAAATATGGACGTGCTGTGTCAGTTGCGCAACGACGCTGCTATGAGTGAGTGTTCACGGGAGTGTTCTCGCACCCGTACATGAGATGCTGGATGGCGACGCAGTAGAGGCGCCCACCGGGATCGTCGTAATGTGAGGCAGGCTGTTCAGCTACCGCAGCACGGGTGAGAGGGCCTGCGAACCCAGACTGCTGTGCTGCGAACCGGTTACTAGCAGTAGCGCCACGGACACCCACACCTCTGGCAAGTCTCCGCACTCACGCCAAAGCAGTCATTTGCACGGCTTGACTCGTGCCGCCAGAGCATCATTTGGAAGATGGAATGCCGCGCCGCGGTCTTCAGCAGTGAAAGCAGATTCTGCCTGCGCGTTGCGCGCACGACTTACACATTGTGAGCGCTGTCTCTTGGAGTGCATTCGTCCGACACACACTGGCCCGTGGCGGGCCTTGTGGTGTGAGGTGCAATACGCTACACCTCTCGTCCACCTTCGGTGTTTCTGGAGGGGACGCTGCTAAGCGCTCGGTATCTCCAGAATGCTGTCAGACCAGTTCTTTGTTCTTTTGCCGTTTTCGCAACAGGAAGATCACGTGGTGTTCCAGCAGGATACTGCTCACCCATAAAGTGGCCCTGAAACTCAGTGTGCTCTGCAAGACGCGCAGCAACTTTCCTAGCCTCCACGATCTGCGGACTCGTCTCCAGTCGAGCAGATGTAGGATGTGATGGGACGTGAAGTGGCTTGGGCGGCTTTTCAACCAACAACTCCTAGAGAACAACGTGAACAGCTGGAGCAGTCGTGGCATAACGTAACCCAGGACAGAGGTCGCCATCTGTGCGACTGACTCGGTGCCAGAGTCAGCACCTGCCCGTGAGGGCAACATCGTGTGCTAATATGAGTGTTTCAGCAGGATACCTCAGAACAGCTGCTGCTATTCATCTGTAAATGCAATCATTTATGTACTCCATACGCACTGTTCAAACAATAAATCTTTTGTGAATTAGAAACCTCTAAAAAGGTGTTCTAATTGTTTGTTCCCGGCCATATATTTCACCTCCGTTTATTCCAAAAAGTGCAATTCTTCAGCGACGTATTTGGTGAAAGACGTAGAAAGAATACAGCAAACGTGAGTGGTTGCGAAAGTATAATTGTGATACCGCTGGCAGAGAACTCGGCAGGAAACTGTGGGTCAAACTGAACAGAGCTCGTTCTAGGCATGCACGACACGCAGACTCTTTACAAATGGTGCGCTGCAGAGTCTACGTTTTGTGACTGTGGGGCTCCGTAACAGTCAAGCACATTATAGACGAATGCCCCTTGCGTTCCTACCAGAGGAGTTGGAGCGACCTCCTGAAAGCTGATGATACGGCTCTTGTATGGGCTAGGAACCTAGATACTGACATTTAGTTAGTTTTATATGTAGTTTTGTATTTTCTTACTCCTGCTATATATATATTACTACTTATGTTATATATGTGTAATTTTGAACTGTGTGCGAGCCATACGAATAAATAAAATGCCAACATTCTGCGCGTACTTACAGGTCGGCTGGGGTGTACTAGCAGGAACGGACTAAGGCTGCAGAGAGTGATCCAGCAGCGCCATCTGAAAAAGTTACCGTTACGCTACACGCAGTCACTGAACAGTTGTCGAACCAAACGCAAACGCGAAAGACAGTGCCAGGATGCCTAACGAACATTAAAGCACAAAATTCGAGGGCTGTTCGCAAAGTAGGGTCCGGTCAGGCACGAGACGGAAAGCACGGTGAGAAACCGATAAAGCTTTGTACGAATGTTTTGGGCAGTGTGTCTAGTATGCTCGAAAGTCGCATTACTTCGTTCAGTTCTGGGCGCACAGTGAGCACCCCGAAATGCGTAGAACAATAGTGTCTTCCGCCAAGTGTGCGGGCGTGGTGAGAGATTTCGCTGTTGCCATGGAGCCCACACAACATAACAATCAGACGTTTCCTTCTTCGTTACCATTTTCTGCCGCTCTCAGCACAGGCAATTAAGACACCCCTGCATCGTCTCGAGTGGGATCTGTTTGATCACCCGCCATACAGCCCGGACTCAGATGTTCACCTCTGCTCACGTGAACCGCTGGCCACGAAGACAACATTTCGGCACAGACAGCGAGCCGCAGCGAGCGTAGGGAATTGGCGGAAAGTACAGGCGGCTGTCTCCCATGACGACGGTGTTGGCAAGTTGGTACAACGCCACGACAGATAGCTGAAGTCGGAGACTATGTAGGGGAGTAGGTGGAAGGTGTAGCTAATTGCGGCAGATAAAATATTTTTCATTTTCACACTGGTTTCCATTTGGCCACGGATTGGGCTTTACTTTCCGAATAGCCCTCGTACTTACACGTCATTGAGTTGGAAAAACGTGCCTCGTAAGTGGAACGAGCGCATAAAACTAGTGATAGGGAAAGCGGATGCTGCCCTGGCATTCACGGGAAGAATCTCAAGGATCCGACGGGAGGAACCTCTTCAAAAGTACTTACACCGAATCTTCAGCATTACTCGTCGCTCTGGGACCATTATCACGTTGAGCTAAAAGAGAACACAGAAAAGATCTAACAAAGAGCGGCGCGTTTCGTCATGGGATCGCTTAGTAGCCGCGAGAGCGTTACGGAAACGCTTCACAAACTCCAGTATCAGACGGTCCAAGAGGGACGTTGCACCTAGCGGAGTAGTTTGCTGATATTAGTGGGACAGGGTACGTCCCAAGAATAATGGTGGCAATATATAGGGGGCCTATCAGTTCCTCACACATACGTCTCACTGCATGACCACGACAAAAAAAAATAAAAATAAAAATAAAAAAAAATATATGGGAGACATAAGAGTTCCACGAAGATTTATCTGCTGCCGTTCTTCCCACAGCCATTCGTAACAGAGAAGTACACAAATAACAGTACAAAAGTACCCTCCGCCACACTCAGTAAGTTGAAGATGTCTCTATGTCCACAGTAATTGACGACTTTACTGTTGCTGCCAGAAGCATAGAAAATCTTACATAAAACAAATATTTGCTTTTTTATTATTTGACTACGTTCGTTTCTGATAACGATATGGAGAGACCACTGCACATATCTGTTCTCAAATCTGCTGCAGTATAATTTATATCGATACGGAAAGACATCGTCTTTCTACTTTCTTCAGCCCAAAAATAATTTTTCTATTCGTGGATGCATTCTTGACACAAAAAAGTACGCGATCTGAATCTCCATGTGAATTATTGCCATAACCACAGAGGACGATGTCCTTCACTTTCAGCTTACTCAGATGAACTGGGAAAACGTTGCAACAGAGGCCCGTCCGGATTATTAATATCATAAAAAAGCTGCTGCATCGAAATTACAGAACCGGGATATCTCGGCCCATGTAAGGCAAGGTGCAGCCACAGTGATGCTCGTAAGGAGCGAGGCAGCAGGAGAGCGGTCCTATAGAGCAGCGATGAGCTACTGGACAGTGTATTGTAAGCAAAGCAAGAGCTGATAGCAGTTGTGTTCGCTTTGTAGCGTTTTTCGAGCAGTGTTAGGTAGTTCGATGATAGAACACGGCAGTTGGTGTACATCTTTCCGCGTCGACGGGGCGCGTGAGTTCGCGGAACTAGACTACTAGAGCGAACTGTGACGCCGACACTGCGTGGCCCTGTCGGAAACTGTGCCACAACTCGCGCTGTTGTATGGAAAGACACCTGTTGGGGAAAAAATGAAAAATAAGAATAAAAGCTTGTCCCAATATGCGCCTGGTCAGATGCTTTACGCCTCGAAGCATGTCATACTATCTGGACTCAAGAATGTAGGGGGCAACACATTTGGGACGGCCGGAGTCAGACCGCCCATATTTATAGTTTTTCTGTTGTTTTCTCAGATAGCTTAGGGCAAATTGCGGGACGGTGCCTCAGGAAATAGCGCGGCTGATTTCATTTCCCATCCTTTCCCAATCCGAGCTTCTGTTCCATCCCCAGTGACCTCGAGAAACCTGCAGCAAGGTACAGTGAAATAAGTTTCTTGTGATGAACCTGAGATTGTTAATAACAGAGTGGAGTGTTCATCAGTTGCCATTCAAACCGATAACTAGTACAGAAAGACTTAATGAATCCGGGGACAAGTATTCAAATGGTTGAAATGGCTCTGAGCACTATGGGACTTAACTTCTAAGCTCATCAGTCCCCTAGAACTTAGAACTACTTAAACCTAACTAACCTAAAGACAACACACATATCCATGCCCGAGGCAGGACTCGAACCTACAACCGTAGCAGTCAAGCGGTTCCGGACTGAAGCGCCTAGGACCGCTCGGCCACCGCGCCCGGCGACAAGTATTCCCAATCTATGGAACAGTATAATGGAAGTTATGCGAACAGAATCGTGAATCTGCCGTTGTTAGCAGCAGTGAGAAGCCAGTAGACTGGAAAGAGAGTACAAAGAAAACTTGAATAAACAGGGATGAGGAACAGGTCGTTCAAATGGCCATTGCCTGTAGAAACCGTGGATAAGCGTGGTGCATTTTCCATTTTTTCCATTTCACAATCGAGAAAAACATATTTTGGCGTAATGTTGGCTCACATGTTACAGAAATTGATGAGGGAGGAATCTAAAAAGACGACGCTGAGAACGTAAATAAAACAACTCTTCAAGTAGATAATCCTCGAGACCTGCCGATAACACATTACAGTGCTTCAGAGAATAGTTGCCACACATCATATAGCGAATTAATACCCACAAATACGAAAGAAGAGAAATGACGAATGACAGCTGAAAGTAACTGTGCCTGTCACGTTGTCATATTGGCATTGTAGCAGAATAACTGAAATTTCACGCTATCTTTACATGATCGGTTGGTTACTCAATAACCTACGCAGTTACGAAATATATGACTGAGATACGCGAGTGGAACGGGGAGTGCTTGTCTCAGAGAACCCAGTCTGTGTGGATCTACACAGAACTTAATTATCTAAAGTGAACTTCACTCCCGGCAGGAGAATGTCGACCGCACCTTTCCCCGTTGTACGTAATTGACTGAATCGATAATATCGTTGGCGCTCGGAAATACCAGCAGGTTATGCCGTCGCGGTAACTCGCAGAGTTGGTGAGGATGTGTGGGAGCTGGTATCCGGTGATACGTGTTTGTCCAACTATGCGGACACAAATTAATGAGTGTAACACAAGAAAGATCCGCCGTATTTCACGAGCACATCGATAAGCCAGATCCGTCGTTTAAGTAAATTGACGACACTGTTCACGAAGTTATAAAATTATATTGAAGGGAAGTAACCAATACTGGAATATTGTATACACAGTTAGACTTCAAAAACGGTCTAACTTCTGTACGAAGAAAGTAGTTTACGAGACGCTTAAGACATACTCCCTACGACTTACCTTAGAAGATAGTTTAAGGTAAGACAAACCTACGTTTATAGCTTTTGTAGACTTAGAGAAAGCTTTTGACAGTGTTGACTGAATATTCTCTTTCAAATCCCGAAGGTGGCAGGGGTGAAAACAGGGAGCGAAGGGCTATTTACAATTTGTACAGAAACCAGATGGCAGTTACAAAAGTCGAGGGACATGAGAGGGAAGCAGTGGTTGGAAAGGGAATGAGACAGGGTTGTAGCCTATCGCCAGTGTTACTCAATCGGTACATTGAGCAAGCTGTACAGGAAACAAAAGAAAAATGTGGACTTGGAATTAATATCCATGGAGAATAAACAAAAACTTTGGGGTTTGCTGATGACATTGTAATTCTGTCAGAGGCAGGAAAGGACCTGGAAGCGGAGCTGAACGAAATGGACAGTGTCTTGAAAGGAGGATATAAGATGAACATCAACAAAAGCAAAACGAGGATGATGGAATGTGGTCGAATCAGGTGATGGCGAAGTAATTAGATTAGGAAATGGGAAACTTATAGTAGTAGATAATTTTTGGGTAGCAAAATAACTGGTGATGGTCGAAGTAGAGAAGATATAAAGTGTAAACTGGCAAGGAAAGCATTTCTGAACAAGAGAAATCTGTTAATATCGAATATAGGTTCAAGCGTCCGTGTGTCTTTTCTGAAAGTATTTGTATGGAATGTAGCCATGTATGGAAGTGAAACATGGACGATAAATAGTTTAGACACGAAGAGAATAGAAGCTTTGGAAATGTAGTGCCACAGAAGAATGGTGATTAGATGGGGTATATCACGTAAATAATGAGGAGGTACTGAATAGCGTTGGGAGGAAGAGGAATTTGTGGCACAACATGACTAGAAGAAGGGATCGGTTGGTAGGACATGTTCTGAGGCATCAGGCATTATCACCAGTTTAGTGTTGGAGGGAAGCGTGGAGGATAAAAATCGTAGAGAGACACCAAGAGATGAATATAGTAAGCAGGTTCAGAGGGATGTAGGTCGCATTAGTTACTGTGAGATAAAGAGGCTTGCACAAGATAGAGTATCATGGAGAGCTGCATTTGAACATGGTGTATGAAACCACATTTAGCCGGAGAACTATTACCGTATAATGTAGTTAGGCCGGTGGAGGCCTGTTTGCTGTGTAGTTGGTGCTGCTATTCGTAGGCTTCCCCCCGCCCCCCCCCCCCCTGGAAGTTGGGTAACTTGCGCTAACGTGGGCGGCAGTCCGCTCGGCGATGTGTTAAAGAGGCTGTGCGGCAGCGTGCGCTGCCAGAGGCTTCCTGCACGGCAGGCTGCAGCCGCCCACAGAGGGCTCGGCGCCTGCGGGAGGCGGGCGCACCCAGCCGCCCGTCACCAACTCCTGTCCACTCCATTAGCGGTCCTCCTCGATACAGGTCTCTTTCCACAATGTTTCTGTCCTGAAATTGTCTTCCATGTTCCCTCCAGATGCGAATCCGTCGAGAATCATTCTCGAGACCAAATCGGCAATCTGTGAAAAGAACATTGGGTAGTTGTTCGACCTTCCAGGTGGCATGTTGACGGCTGCACTCTGGACGTTCTGTCCTGTGGAGATACGGCAGAGTTAAACAGACAGCAGGTATCCGACAGTAAACGGCACTCTGCTGAAGCGTTCTGCACACCGTTTGCTTCGATACGACTCGTCCAGTAGATGCTGCGAGCTCAGATGCCTGTCGCAGTGCAATACTACGACGGTGTCGCCGTGCCCTTACAGCTGAATAACGGTCCACTCTTTCTGAAGTCACACGACGTCGATCGTGCCCTGGTCTGCGGGATAAAGTTTCGGTATCTATAAACTAGCGCCGCATCCGAGAAACAGCAGAACGATTCACATTAAACCATAGCGCCACAGCAATTTGCGGCTGGCCCTTTCCATTCTTCGTATGGCGATCCACCGCAATGAGTCTGGTAGGCATCTTCTCTGTGCCGTACTGCACGGTCTGCGACTGTGTACACAGCGATTGTGGGTGTGAAACTAGCCGGAAAATACTGCCTCGTTTCACAGGTGCCCTGACGTCATCGTGGCGTTGTTGTCCTGTGGCCGGAATGCCATCTTCCGTGCAGAACATGATCGTACGGACATTTGTTGACTGTTTGTATGATTATATCGTGAATTAGACGCAGGACGGGGAAGTAGCGGTTTGTTACTTTAATTTTGGACACCAGTGTAGTTTCCGAGCGAACATTGGGGCTTCTGGAGTTCGGTATACTGCAAAACGCTATTGCTCCCAATGACACAGACAGTTGGGCGTTTGCAATGGGCCAAACAACTCAGAAACCATGAAGTGTCTAACTGGAGGTTTGTAGTGTCGTCCAGCGGTCGCGATTTTGCCTATATTCAAATGACTTCGCGTGGATGTAAATATTACGGTATTACTGCTCCCACCCTCCTCCACCCCCTTTGGTGACATATTCGTCAGCCGCACTTTCCTCTAATGTTTCGGCAGATACCTGCTATTTTGATTTTGCAACTTGCAACTGGAGTCAGAGCAGACAAATACTGCTCGACTCATATTTCCTGCGCCGACCGCGGTGGTCTAGCGGTTCTGGCGCTGCAGTCCGGAACCGCGGGACTGCTACGGTCGCAGGTTCGAATCCTGCCTCGGGCATGGGTGTGTGTGATGTCCTTAGGTTAGTTAGGTTTAAGTAGTTCTAAGTTATAGGGGACTTATGACCTAAGATGTTGAGTCCCATAGTGCTCAGAGCCATTTGAACCATATTTCCTGCGATTCCCACTGCCGACACAAAGCGTCGGTTTGTGTGCCGTTAAACCAAAATAATATTCTAATCGCTCCCGTTTTACTGACCTGTCCCAGGTAGTCTTGTGCGACATTCAGCTTAGAGATATGTGTTAACAGAGACAGTATAACAAGAGGAATGACCAGCACGGCACACCAGCAGCGACTCAGCAGCACTGCTGCGCTGCGGTAGCAGGGCGGTGCTTTCGCTGCTGGGGTACCGGTTATTCCCCGAGTTTTAATGTCCGCGTTAGTGCGTGTCGGTACAACGAATATAGCACTGCATTGCTTTGGTGCCGCGGTATCGAATGGACACGTAAAACTGCGCTTTAAAATCCTTTTGTTTCTAATTGGAAACAAACCGACGCTTTCCATTTAGAGCTGGAGTCGCATGAAAGAAGTGACTTGAGCTACACATGACAAAAGCGAAATTGTAAATATCTGAGGTAACAGTTCTAATGAACCTTCTGGTTGTCCAATATAAAACCCAAAGTTATTACTGATCTGTGATATTGTGTACTTGTTAACGTCAGTTTAATACAACTATTTCCTTTTATATCTTTTTCAGGTAAGTGGACTCAGACGTCACTGGAGTGTGTGCTTTGTCTCGGGTGGTAAGTGCCGCGATTTTCTTCCGCTACACGGATAGAGAGAGAGAGAGAGAGAGAGAGAGAGAGAGAGAGAGAGAGAGACTAGGAAGCAGTCCTACTGACTGCGGCCACTGCAGTCTCCTGCTTCTTCCGTCTGTCGCTACTTCATCAGTTTCCGTTGCAGTTGAAAGTGGTGCTTGTTTTCAGGAAGACGCTACGCAATCCACAGGCCTTCTTGTAAATGACTGTAGTACGTTTTCTGTAGTATTTTTTGGAAGTCAGGAAGTTTTGTTTGGGTTCAGCGACAGCGAGGTCATTAGAGAGGGAACAAACGCCAGCATCAGGAAGGGAGAGGGAAATTTCCCGTCCCCTTTACAAAAGAAACAACCCGGCAGTTGCTGTAGGTGGTGCGCGAATAACGGTAGGGTAAGGCAACCGCTGTTTTTTCCCTCCATATGGCTGATATTAGAACAAAAGGGACTGGTACGATAACATATTTTCACGTCGTTAAACTTAGCGTTATTCAACCGCGGGAAAAAAAATGTGTGTGTGTGTGTGTGTGTGTGTGTGTGTGTGCACGCGCGGACAAAATATTAATCACTCACTTAAAAGAGCCGTCAGCGACAGCGACAGCGACTTCGACGGGGCGTTAAACGTTAATCTTCATTTCGCCCTTGCTGGCCATCGTACCACAGCATCACCAGAGTCACACGCCCCGACTTCAAGAGAGCAGACTGAAAGTTTTGGAATTGAAACGAGTACAGATGATCTTTCATTTTACACCAACACCTGTCCTCTACTTGTGCGCATAAGAAAGGAGTGTGATTAACTTGACCATCCGCTCTTTATTGTTTCAGCCACGATTGTCTTCGCGCCCTACCTGCTTGTCATCAGTCGCCTCGCCCCGCTCTCATCCCCTTCCTCACAGTTATCAAATCAATCTGTAGACTTCTCTCTTTCGTGGCACCACCCGTATACGTTTACCGTGCCACGCGCTTTCCCAAGTTTTTACGGTGTTTGCTGTATCGCAACACAAAAAAAGTAGTGTAATGAAATTTTGGCAACGCGTTTTTCTAGGTAACATATCTAAGTCAGTAAACTTGTAACATCACAGACCAATGTAAGCACAACAAAGCCGTTGTAAACCTAAAATGTTCAATAATAACCGGCGTAACCACCAGAATGTTGAATGCAAGCATGCAAACGTGCATGCATTGTGTTGTACAGGAGGTGGATTTTTCAGTTTTTGGTATGGCGTTCGATACCTTTTGCACTTGGTCGGGAAATACAGGGCAGTTTATGCTGTTTGTAGATGGCGCTGGAGCCGTCGTCGGACGATGTCCCGTATGTGCTCCACTGGAGACAGATCTGGACAACATGGCGACGCTCTGCAGACCATGTTGGGGTTACAGCAGCGCTATGTGGAAGAGCGTTATCGTGTTGGAAAGCACCCCCTGGGATGCTGTTCATAAATGGCAGCACAAAAGGCCGAATCATCAGCCTGAAGAACAAATCGCACCCCAGACGTACCTCCAGTGTGTTTAGGACGCAGACGTGTTCGTTGCAGACCCTGAACTGGCCTCCTCCTAAGCAACACACGGCCATCATCGACTCCGAGGCAGAACCAGCTTTCATCAGAGAACACAACAGACCTCCACGTTGCCCTTCAACTTGCTCTCGGTTAACACCAGGTCACAATTTGCGGTGGTTTGCGGTTAGTGAAAACACGCTACAGGGCGTCTGGGTCAGAGCTGTCGTTGAAGTAACTGATTTGCAACGATTCGTCGTCTCGCTAAGGTGCCA